>NC_086445.1:76191742-77424242 GCF_028390025.1 Pseudophryne corroboree
AAAGGAGCACAACCCCAGGCGGGTTGGTGCGGTACCCATATAGGCCATTAAGCTCTGGCTGAAGGAATTCGCAGCCACAATTTTCGATTCCACTGGTCGCTCCGCACATAAGATTAGTTGCTTATGTGCAGAACGATTGTACCGCACGTAATTGTGTGCATTGGTTAGTAACTTGACCCAGTACCATTTGCGTACGCTAGAGGGGTCATAAACGCTATTTGTACATTCTAACGTGATTTGTGTAATTTTTTTATTTTAAGGGAGGTTCGCTGGTCACTCGGGAATTCTCTAACAACTGATACTTGCTGCGGACTGGTAGGTCCAACACGCCACAGTAAATAAAGGTTCATAGGGGCCCGAGGTTGGGTACAGCAGCTCTGAGTCAGTGATTGCAGTACTGGCCAACGTGGGCGAGAAGTGGGTGAAAGCACTCGGTTGAACTTTCACCGTCAGCCTACCCCGGACATCTTGGTTTTTGTAAGGGTTCGCTGAAGACCCTGATTTGAAGGTCAGAGGTAGTGAAAGCAACACCTGCAGAGATGGGGGCCAGTTGTTCAGGTAGGGGGCGATCAACCCTGGTTCAGGTCGGCAAGGTCTATCGATACAGACCAGGAGGTCCGAGATGGATCACACACAGAGGTTTTATTCAATGAATGGGAACGAATGACTGAGGATGATGGGGAACAGTCTCCCCGGGTAGGCAGTTTGAACCCTGAGGTAGTGCAAAATCTAAGAAGAAGGATAGGTCTCATTAAATCTGCAAAGAGACGAATCAGACATTATGATTGTTTACAGTTATGGCAACAGGAAGGTGAGAGACAAGGAGGATTAGCTTACACAGCTGACTCTCACTGTGGTAAGAAAAATATGGCAACAGGAGAGAAGGTGGTTACAGAGAGTGGCACACTGGTGTTTGATAAACATGCACTTAGCAACTGTATAGATGATAAGAATAATTGTAATACTGTTAAATGTACAACTGTTAACCCATGCAAGTTGCACCCCATGTTAAACTTCCCTCAGGATTACCAGCAAGAAAGTGAACCCAGCACGATGTCGACACCTTTTCTAGCAGCCATCACACAAGACATCCAGGTGGACGCGACCAATTCGGTAAAGGCAATAATCAAACCCCCTAACGGAGGGTCAGGTGAGGTCGTGTCCACAGGTACGTATGGTGTTATATATCACGCACAAACAAATGTACCTCATATTGTAGAACCAACACAAGATGATGTAGTTGAATTTAATCCTGTCAGGGTGATCACAGTCCCCAATGGGAAGACTGACGCTCAGGGAATCATTCCCGTCAAGGACAGTGCAATGCGCCATCCCTGGTCCCGGACAGAATTAAGGTCAATTATGTCTGAACTTCCTGATCCTAGGAAAGATCTAGTTGCATGTCAAAGGTTTATTAAAGAACTAGGGAACTCCACAGAACCCACCAACAAAGATTGTCGGACAGTGCTGAGGGCATGTTTGCCCTCCAGTGTTGACCCTGCGAAATTTATTACTGATTGTAAATTAGCCACAGAAGTACCTCAAACGGAGGAACACAATCAGGAATGTATTAAGCAGGTCAACCGACAGGAGTATATTTCCCAGCCATTGTCGAGTGGAACAAAATCTTCTCCATAAGACAAAAAGAAGGGGAAAGTATTTCTAATTATTTCAATCGAGCACTGCAAGTAATGGCTAGAGACACTGGGATCACGGACATCAAAACAAATGTAAATCATAGAGAAGTAGCAGTATCTGTGTTAATGAATGGTTTAAAGGAACTATTGAGAACAAGGGTACAGATCACCAACCCAAACTGGAGAAATATCTCGGTGGCTGCATTAAGAGAGGCCGCTATTGATCATGATCGGAACATCACCAGACACAGGGAGTCACAGAGTGATAAGCTGATGGCTGTAAGTATACAGGCCCTGACCACAAGGCCACCTCAGTATAAGTCTCCGATCCCTGTGGGTAAGTCAAATGTGGTAACTTGTTATTATTGTCACAAAGAGGGACACTTTGCAAGAGATTGTAGATCAAGAAGTAGACAAAAGTCATATCAACCCCCTAGACAACGACATGACCATGATACCCAAAGAAACAGGGAAGCACAGGGAGGTAAGAAGCCTCAGATCCCTGTGGGTAAGTCAAAGGTGATAAGGTGTTATAATTGCCAGAAGGAAGGTCATTGTGCACGAGATTGTAGGTTTAAAGAACCACAGAAGGTATATCAACCCCCTAGACAAAGACATGAGCAAAGTTATGACACACAAAATTGTAATCAGGGATCATATAGGAAGGAGTTTGGGCCGCACCTGTAATATGCAATCAGGAAAGGTGATCATTAGGACTGATAGTAAGCCTGAGGTTACAGTTAATGAAATTGGGAGGTCAGTTCCTTGTAGACACAGGAACGGCCGGGTAAACGTTGTAATTTATTTGTAAATGTTTCTTTTTCCCCATCTCTGACGTTCATCGGCAGAACTCAAACATCACATAGCTACTTGGTCTTTGCAGAAGTCTACCTAACCCCAGTGTGACCTACCGACATCGGTGTGTCCTGGCCAGGCACAAAAGGGTGAGGTGTGGAAATACTGGTGGGGAGGGGACTTCGCAAGGATACCAATGGATGTGTTGGTGTGACAGCTTGATGGTGAACGGAAGATCTGACAATGTTTTTTTTTTTTAAATTCTTTATTTATATGTGGTCAGGTACATAAAGAAGGCATTCTAGAAATACATGGGACAGATGGCCAACATAGCCAGTGTCCAAAATAGACCACAATTTTTCAAATGAGTAACAGGGTTAATTGGTGTGGGAAAAACAATCAAGTTCAAACATGGGGATCAGGGGGGGGGGGGGGGGGGGGAGAAGAGAAACAGGGGGGGGGGGGGATAACCACATTTGTATCCGTACATAATATAAGTCTTGAGAACAGCAAGATCATAATAGGGGGGGGGGGAGGAAACGGAGAAGAGACGAAGACAGAGAGGGTAGTAGGAGGAAGAGATAATTGAGAAGGATAAGAGATGAGATGAGGTGGAATGTCAGAGGGAGAAGGAAGTGGGTGCCCATGGGTCTACGGGAGGGGCGGGAGCAGGTGGAGGGAACCAGTTAACCACGTTCAGCGGCGAGCCAGGGAGCCCAGACCTGCTCGAAGATGTGGCCCCGGTCTTGGAGGTAATAGGTTATCTTTTCCATTGAGGCGATGTGCCAGATTTTAGCTTTGAGGGATAGTAGGGAGGGTGGTAAGGGGTTCTTCCAGTTGAGGGCGATCAGTGATTTAGCTGCGGCCAGAATGTGTGAGGTCAGCTTTTGGGAGAATTTATTGAGGAGTGGGGGGGGATAACACAGTAAGGAGACCCAAGGGTCCTTCATTACAGGGGATTCTAGAAGTGAGTTGAGGAGGGAGTGAACCAGATCCCAGAAGGGGACGATAACGGGGCAGGTCCACCATATGTGGAGCATAGTACCTCTATCCCCACAGTTCCTCCAGCAGGCTGGAGAGGAGGACGGGAAAAATTTGTTAAGACGGTCGGGGGTATAGTACCAGCGGTAATAAACTTTGTAGGCCGTTTCCTTAAAGGCGGTGGCAATAGAGCTTTTAGCAATCCCTAGTCTCATGTCCTCCCAATCCTGAGTTTCAGGTGGAGGCCCGAGGTCCTGTTCCCATGCAAGTTCATGGGGCTGGGATAGGGGCAGGGAAAATTCCAGTAGGAGAGAGTAAAGTTGGGAGATTATGCCTTTGGAGGAGTGGGAGTTGACACATAGGGATTCAAAGGGAGTAAGGGCACGGAGTAAGGCGGTGGAAGGGAGGGAGGTTAAAAAGTGGCGTATTTGTAAGAATTGAAAGGATTGAGTGGTTGTGAGGGGGTTTTCTGCTGGAGGTCCGGGAGGGACAGCCATTGGCCTCGATCGGCAAAGTCAATTGGGAATTTAAGGCCCAGAGTTATCCACGTCCGGGATCTCGTAGCTGAGAGTCCGGAGGGAAACATGGGGTTCTGCCAGATGGGGGTCAAGGGTGAGGGTGTAGTAGTGAGACCCCACTTCAGAGAGAGGGTTTCCCAGGTTTTGAGGTTGAATTTGATGGTGGGAAGAAGTTTAGAGGTTGGGGGTCGAGAGGCGGAGGGAAGTCCCCATAGGGGGGTCAGATCTGGGATGCCAATGAAGGCTGCTTCGATGTCCAGCCAGGAAACCGATCCTGGAGGAGCGTAGGAAGTGACAATGTGGGATAAGTGGGAGGCGAGGTAGTATAATTTGACATCGGGAAGGCCTCTGCCTCCCATGTAGGTTGCTCTTTTCAGGGTGTTGGCAGCAATGCGGGGAGGTCTGTGGTTCCAAATAAAGCGTATAAGGGCTCGTTGGATATTGCGGAGAAAGGGGCCGGGACCGCCACAGGGAGAGTCTGGAAAAGGTAGAGCCATTTGGGGATTATGGTCATTTTAACTGCTATGATCCTGCCCAGCCACGAGATGAAGAGACTGTTCCAAGAGGTCAAGTCGGCTAGTGTGTTGGTAAGAAGGGGTGGGAAGTTTTCCCGGAAGAGGGAGTCGTAACGCGGGGTTAGGTATATCGCTAGGTATTTTATCTTTGTGGGCTGCCATTTAAATTTAAAATTGGTGCGAAGGGACTCAGCCTGGTGTTGGGGGATATGTAGCATCATGGCCTCAGATTTGGAGTAGTTGATCTTATAGCCTGAGATAAGGCTATAGGCTTGTAGAACCGAGAATAGGTTAGGGAGTGAAATAAGGGGCTGGGTCAGGGAGAGTAGGATGTCATCTGCGAAGAGGGAGATTTTGGGATCTATGGGGCCTACCTGTATTCCGTGTATATCCGGATGTGCTCTAATTTGAGAGGCAAGGGGTTCTATAATGAGGGCAAATATTAGGGGGGAGAGGGGGCAGCCCTGTCGTGTGCCATTGGAAATGCTAAGTGGGGCGGATGGGGTACCATTGATAAGGACGGTGGCAGAGGGGGTGGAGTATAATGCTAGGATGCTAGTGAGGAAGCCACCGGACAGGCCATAGGCCTCCAAGGTGGGTCTCAGGAAGTCCCAGGAGATCCGGTCAAATGCTTTTTCGGCATCCAAGGAAAGTATGATAGTGGGGGATCTCCTGGAATTCGAGATATGTATAAGGTCAATGGCACGTCTGGTGTTGTCTCTTGCCTGGCGGCCCGGGATAAAGCCTACTTGGTCGTAGTGAACAAGGGAAGGGAGGTATGGGTTAAGACGGTTGGCCAGGATCTTAGCAAAGATTTTCAGGTCTAGGTTCAGGAGAGATATGGGGCGACAGCTTGCGCAGTTAAGGGGGTCCTTGCCTTCTTTGGGGATCACCACAATTCTAGCCTCTAGCATCTCAGGGGGAAATGGGTCGCCTTGGACAATCCCATTGAAGAGAGAGTGTAGGTGGGGGGAGAGAAGGGCAGAGAATTTCTTGTAGTAGAGAGCGGTGAACCCATCCGGGCCCGGAGATTTGCCGATTTTTTGCATAAGTATAGTCTGGGTGATTTCTTCCACCGTAATCTCACCGTTAAGAAGGTCCAAGGCGTCCGGGGGTAGTCTGGGTAGTTTAGAAGCAGAGAGAAAGTGGGAGATAAGGTCGGATCGGGGTTGGGGGGAAGAGCCCGGTGGGGGGGGCGGAAGGTTGTATAGGTCGGTGTAGTAGGATTGGAAGGCGGCTCTAATGGCTGTGGGATCATGAATAAGTTGGTTGAGAGAATTTCTGATAGTGACAATGTTGGTTTTGGCTCTTGTGGAGCGAAGTCGAGCCGCCAGGATCTTGTCCGCCTTGTCACCCTTCTCATAAAAGGACTGGCGAAGCCACTTAAGACGCTTGGCCACCCGTGTAGTAAGAAGAAGATCGAGTTCCGCTTTAATGGTGCGAAGTTCGGACAAGACCGCCTGGTTGGAGGACGCCTTGTGTTGGGTCTCAAGTCCATGGAGTTTAATGGAGAGCCTGTTGTATTGGGAAAGGGATTGCTTTTTAGCTTTTGAGGCTAGGCTGATGAGGTGTCCTCGAAGGACAGCCTTGTGCGCCAGCCAGAGGGTGGGTCTAGAAATATCGGGGGAGTCATTTAAGGTGAAATAATCAGAGATTTTGTCTTGGAGATGGGACTTTGTCTCAGGGTTGTGTAGGAGGGAGTCGTTGAGGCGCCATGTCATAGGGCGAGGACGGGAAGCCAAACCTGCCAGGTCGCAGGAGATGGGGGCGTGGTCGGACCAGATTAGTGGGTGGATATGGGCATCGCGGAGGTTCAAAGCAAGATCATGACTGAGCAGGACCATATCAATGCGGGAGTAGGAGTTATGAGGGGCAGAGTAGAAGGTATAGTCGCGGGCAGAGGGGTCTTTTATCCTCCAGGAGTCGTAGAGGAGTTGGGATCGCATGAGTCGGAGGAGGGATCTAGAGCGGAGGGAGTCCGACGGGGAAGGAGTAGGGGAAGAGGCAGAGCGATCTAGCTGTGGGTTGAGAACGGAGTTGAAGTCACCTGCAAGTATAAGGTCGCCCTGTCGGACTCGAGTGAGGAGATTATCTAGCCTTGTAAAAAAACGTTCCTGTCGCTGATTAGGGGCGTAAACGTTAACCAGGGTGCATAGATTATTGTTGAGTTATCCCACTAGGACAAGGAATCGGCCGTCTTTGTCAGCATGAGAGTCTAGGAGTTCAAAAGACAGGTGGCGGGCAATTAAGATCGCTACTCCACGTTTTTTAGCTAGGTGATCGCAGGCATGAAAGGAGACGGGGAATGGTTTACATTGCAGGGTAGGGTGAGATTCGTGCACGAAGTGAGTTTCCTGTAGGAAAATCAAATCGCCTCTATGGTGTTTAAGGGAAGCAAAGAGCTTGCCTCTCTTTTGAGGGCTGTTCAAGCCCTTCACATTATGAGAGAGTACCCGGAGACCCATGGGCAGGCAGCAGCGAGGTAGGCAGATTTGAGAGGGCGGGAGTGGTTGGAGGTGGAGAAGGGGGAGGGGTAGACAGATCGAAGATATATGAAATGAGAGAGAGTGTGGTCAGAGGAGGGGTGGAAGGGAAAGAGGACCGGAGGGGGTGGGGGGGTGGTTGGTCGTCTGGCGGAGGAGGCCAGGACCGGTAAAGCTGACAAGGGGAAGGAGTACTAGGCGTTGGGGGAGCACCTAGGTCAGCGGTAGGGCCCGGGGCCCTGTGGGGGCGCGGCATGGGGCCCCGATCGCGGGTCACGAGCCGCTCGGGAAAGGACAGGAGGCAAGCCTCCCCTGGGGGTACCTGAGGGAGAGAGCTGGAGAGAAGACAGGAAGAGAAGATAGCCGGAGCGCCAGCCCCAAGGGGCGAAGAATAGGAGGAGGGGGAGGATGGGAGAGAGTGGGTCAAGTATCTGCATGGAAACATATCAGGAGAGTGACTTTTGAGTATGTAAGCAGTTAGGCATTTAAACTTTCAAACAATGTAACATTTCAATAGAGGATAACAACAATGCTATTGTGAAGCAACCAAGGGATCAGGAGATAAGGTCACGAAGAACCTAAGGTAATGTAGCACTTCAGGTGGGGGTGTACGACCTGAAGTGATCGTCCCAATTCAATGTGGGGTGCTGTAACGTAGAGAGGTGAGAGTTCTCAGGGCACTGGAGGTGGAGCCTGGGGGGCCTCGGAGGACGGCACCGTGAACCACTCAGAACGAGGAGACCGAAGCGAATCCCGCTGTGTCCGTGGTGGGAGGCGTGGAGAATGGACATCTTGGTCAGGAGCGGGGATGCCCAGTCTGGAGAGGAGCGTTTAGGCCTCAGGTTGGTCTCTAGCTGTGAGGAGCTTCCCTTGGTGCCACACTAGGATCCGGAAAGGGAAACCCCAACGGTACTTCACGTTGTGACGGGAGAGCCGGGAAGTGATGGGTTTGAAGTCCCTGCGTTTAGCTAAGGTTAGCGGGGATAAATCCTGAAAAATCTGGAGTGGGGTATTTTGGAAAGTCACAGATCCCAGCCGTCGGGCCTCCCTCATAACGGCCTCCTTTGCAGTGAAGTAGTGCATTTGGAGAATGACATCTCTGGGCTGAGAAGAGTCCTGGGAGCGCGGCCGCAAGGCCCGGTGGGCTCGATCCAGGAGGAGATGTTCCTCAGGGGTGTCAGGCGACAGGTGTGCGAAAAGGCGTTTGAGGTAGAGTTCAAGATGAGACGCCTCGACCTCCTCAGGGATACCCCGAATCCTCATATTATTTCTCCTTGCTCTATTGTCTTGGTCCTCGTTCTCCTCCCGGAGGTGGGCAACATCCTGACGGAGTTGGTGCAGCTCGGTCTCTGCTGTTTGCTGGAACGTTACCACCTCTTCGACTCTTCTTTCGAGTTGGTCAGTTCTGGAGCCGATATCGGCTATATCGGATTTCAGGGAGTGTAGAGCTTGGACTGAGGACTTAATGTCCCGCATCTCCCTAAGGAGGGAAAGGAAGTCCTTGCGGGTGAGGGGCGTGAGATCGTCATCCTAGGCCTCCGATTCGGAGGGGCCCTGAGAGGGGCTGGGATTGTCGGGCCTGTTCGTGGCTGGGGTGCCTTTTTTGGTCAGAAATGGTGTGAGATCGGACCCCTGGGATTTTTTGTTACCCCTGGTCATCTTGGGGGCGTAGGGGGGTAGGTGGAAAGCAGGGTGGGGAATGGGGGTGGCACTCCCGCTGTGAGGCTCAGGGCCAGGGAAGGTGACTCGGGGGCTTTAAGGAGACATCACGGTGTGGACATCAGCCGAGCCCGGCAGATGGAGCCCGCCCAGGGAGGCCCACGAGAGCAGAGGGAGGGCACCCCAGCCCGGACTGGAGAGTGTGAATCCGAAGTCGCAGGAGAGGGGGCCCCGGAGACTATCTCCACCGCTCGGGGACCACAGGGACGCGTCCCGGGCACGGACCAGCCGGCGATCGGGGCAGCCCCGCGGCGGGGACCGGTGGGGGAGAGGACCGTGGACAAGTGTGAAAGCGGCCCTCAGGTGGGCTCCAGTGGAGGCCTCAGTGGAGTTTAGGTGGATGGAGGCAGATGGGACCGCGGTCCCAGAGACCCACTAAACGGCCGCCGCTGGAGCGGGTTGCAGAGAGCCGGAGGTTGAGGGTGGTCCGAGCCGGCACCTCCCGAGAGAGCGTGTAGGGGCTTCCAGGTGGGTGGCAGGAGTGGAGGAGATCCCCTCAGTCCCAGGAGGGGCACAAAGCCAGTTCTTGATAGAAGTCACAGGAGGGGGGGATGGAGCTGCGTCCAGCCCCTCAAGCGTGGCAGGGCCGCCGGCCGTTTGCGGGTGCTGTGGGCTGGGGCACAGAGGGAGGGACCACCGCAGGGAGCACGGATCAATGAGAGCGGCTCACCTCTGCGCCGACGGGCTCGCCAGGCCGCACGTCCTCCGCTTCTCCGCCCGGGTACCGAGGTCCAAGATGGCCGCCGCCGTCAGGACTCCGGGCCTCATGCAGCCGCGTCTGCCCGGACTCTTCCTCCTCCCGCAGCACCGCCAACCCCCGGTGCCAGGTAAGGGAGGTCCAGACGCTCAGAGCAGGGATGGGAGTCCTGTGAGGGCTCCAGGGGCGGACGCCCTCCGCGACGGGTAGCGCCAGAAATCGAGGCCCCGGCTTCAGGTGGGTGGGTAGGCCGCAGTCCGCAGAAGCCAGTATACCGGCTTCCCGACTCCGCAGCACAGGTCCACCAGTGTGAGGGGGTCCCGAAGGGGCAGTGGATGGGATGGTGGTTTGTTAAAGTGGTCAGGGGAGGAAAACAGAGGGATATTTTCCTCAGGGAGTAGAGAGCTCCCTGTTTGTGCAGCCACTCTGTTCAGCCTCCAGGCCACGCCCCCCTGACAATGTTTTTTTGTTTGTTGTTTAATGCAAAATGTGATGAATTGTTCTCTCTCTCGTTTTTTTTTTTCCCTCTTCTCTCTCATGTTCTCATGCTTTAAAGATGGTATGTCACACATCAGTTAGACAAATGGTAATGCAAGATTTTTGCTCCTTACAGAAAGATCGCAGATTTGGAAGGAATATTGTATCACCAGAATGTTCGTTTGGAAGACTGAGAGACAGCACCTTTGAGATGACAGCAGAGCAAGAAGAACAACAAGACTAGAGGACATAAGACATCGTAACATTTTTCTTTCCCCTCAAAGTATTTTTTTTGTACCCCCATTACAAATTTCTCTTTCTCCTCCTGTAAGATGGACTCGCCCCAAGAGACTGCAGTCCGTGTTTTCCTGTTGACCATGATGTTGACCAGAGCAGTCTGTTTCGGTGAGAGTACCATGGAGGTCGAGAAAGGATCTGGAATGGGTTCTGATGACAGAGACGGAGGCGTAAAATTCCAAGAACAGCACAATCACTGAGTAAAGGCGAGTATCAGAAAACGATCTGGTAGCATTGACAATAGAAGGAGTTGTGAAGGATTGTTAGCCGAAGAAAACTGCATCTGTAGGCATTGTGATAACATAGTTGAGGATGGGTGCATCAAGAAATGTCAGTCCAGTTTTAATATCCACATGGACCGGCATCCATTGAGTGACTGTCACTCCTTAGTGGGTAAAGTGTTAAATCAGACAGACTGTTGGGTATGCTCTCAAGTACCTCAAGGCCATAGCAAATCAGGACTAGTACCATTCCCTTTAACTGTAGGAGAGGTACTTAAGCTAAGTGGTGGGAGGCCGGTGGACAAGAGGTTTAATATCTCTAGTCCTCCTAGTTTGAAGCTCCACCAATATCACGTGGATAGGTCCTTAGTGTGCTTCAACATTTCCAATCCCCGAAAGCCGGGAAATTGGGAAGTGCCATGGAGTAATCAAACCATGACCTTTTCATACATACCCGACAAAATGCCCATAGACCCAGAACTTATACGCCAGATAGCCGACCATGGAAAATATTTCAGGTATAGGTACAGTCTAGGAAGTAGGACCATGCGAGTTGGAGAAGTATCACCAGGATACTGTGCACAGATCGTACAAACTGATACGTGTACTAAACAGATGGGAGAATTAGGATTAGGAGATTTCACATGGAAAATTTGTAACATGGTAATGTCATACTCCGTCCCATATGTTCTCCCCGATGACGCATATTTCATATGCGGGAGAAAGGCGTATAAGTGGCTTGCCCCAAACTCAGAGGGATTGTGTTATATTGGAAAAGTACTGCCTGAAGTAATGACTGTATCCCATAACAAAATGAAAGATATTCACCGCAGTGCCCAAGCTCCTTATACTCACACTCATTACGAGCACGTCGTTAAACGGCACCTGATAGAAAGAACAGAGCATCCAGCCTCTGATCTGATCCATGAATCCACCGGGATTCAATTCCTACTCGCGTTAGATATCACTCGTACCGCCAGAGGAGTGATAAATTATAGATATATATCTGCGCTTGCAAATTTATTAGACAATATCACCGAAATGTATGACGACACATTTAGGTACACTGGGAAAGAGTTACAAGCCTACAAAACAGAACTGGTTCAGCATAGGATGATTCTCAATTACCTCACAGCTGTGACAGGCGGGTATTGTGTTACCCTGGCAACTCAATATGGAATAAAATGCTGCACGTATATCACAAACAGCACGGAGGACCCGGCCGAGGTCATAGATCAAAAGATGGATGACATCTTACATGACTGCATTTATAATAATTGCTTCTTACCTTCACCTCTACAACCTTCAGGTAATAACACACATAGTCAATAGGGAATATAGACACAGATATCAGCACTCACATACCCCCCCCCCATTCATGTACCATCAACTAAATGTGCTCCCCATTTGTTGCAACCAAAAGCCAAAAAGAGCTCGGTAAAGTTTGACAGCCCATCCACAGACCCTTGATACGGGATAAGAAGGAATTCAAATGTATACTTCGCAATACCTCGAAGCTAGATTTAAAACACGTACGGCACGATGATACATGACCCCTCAAACATGGATTCATACATACATGCTTCTACTATCTCATTAGGTCATACCTTTTCCCCACCTGCTCTTCTCCTCCCTTTACCCAATCATAAAATGGTACTAACATGATGGTATATATTTTTCTTTTTGAATTGTTTTAGGAAGTGGCAGTTATTGATGACTGCCAAAGGGTGGACTGTCAAAGTCTGAAAAATATCATGCTACACGTTGCCATATATTCCCCATGCGCTTGCCCGCTGCACATGCACATTCTATCCCGTGCGTGCGCATACTCGCAGTTGCGCTCCCACCTGAGCAGTCTGAAATAGTCACAGCCCACCTGTTCAAATAAACCTATGACCTTTTGTTGTAATATGAAGACCGATTCCTGTGTCCAATGAACAATGAGATTATAGGTCCCTTTGTAGTGTACTGTATGCAGTGTATATAAGGACAGCCAGCCTGGCCAGCTCAGTCTCTCTCTCCACAAACGGTTTTCATCTTGACTAACTCGGAGCTGGTACCAGAGCTGCGCAGCGATCATTCCCCAGTGTGTGTAAGTTATTCTCTGTAACCAACTTGTTCCCTGTTTGTATTTGCCATATTCTCTCTCTCTCTGTTATTGTATAAAATTGTGACGCTATTGTATATTTATGTGTAGTTATTCTGCTTAGATATTGATGTTAGACTGTAGTGTATGAACTGTTAACTGTTTTCCCCTTTTTACATCAGCTAGACATTGTTAGTAAAGATGTTGGAACCTCAGCAGGGTGTCTGTGTGTTTCTAGCTAGTACAAAGGGTTTCTGTGTAGTTCAAATCACTCAAACAGCTTGCTTATATATCCAGGTTAACCAGTTGTATATCATTACAGTGTTACAATTCTAAGGTTTACAGTGTAAGCATATTCTGTGTTTAAAGTTTTTAAAAGTACTGTCTGTGTGTGCTCTCGCAGTGTGTATTCCATACACCCAGCGCAGTGTGTGTACGTTACTTGCGTACCACGTGTGAGGCCTTCATACGCAAATAGCGTATGAAGTGCGTAGCACGTGCACGAGGTTTAGCGGCCACTACGGCTACACGGTATTCGTATATAGCTAATGTTAAAAGGTAGATATTTGACTCTATCAGGGGGCATTCAGATCTGATCGCTAGGCACCTACAGGGGGAGTGTATTTTTCACTGTGCAGGTGTGCGATCGCATGTGTAGCAGAGCTGTACAAACAGATCTTGTGCAGTCTCTGCGCAGCCCAGGACTTACTCAGCCGCTGCGATCACATCACCTTGTCCGGGACCGGATTTGACATCAGACACCCTCCCTTCAAACGCTTGGACACGCCGTTTTTCCAAACACTCCCTGAAAATGGTCAGTTGTCCCCCACGATTGCCCTCTTCCTTTCAATCTCCTTGCGAACGCCCGTGTGAATAGATCATTCGCACAAACCCGTCGCTGACCGGGGATCCACTTTGCAGCCGTCCGTCACACCTGCGCATTGCGGTGCATACGCTTGCGCATTTCAGATCTGATCGCCCGCTGTGCGATCAGATGGAGAGCTGGCTACCAGGTCTGTTGTATTCTCCCCCATGGAGAGCTGGTTACCAGGTCTGTTGTATTCTCCAGCTCTTAATGCCTGTAAGGCTTACAAAAATTGGGGCATTCTCAGGTAGACAGTCCTGTTCCCCCCAAAACCATGCTGACATAATTCTCATAGTGATGGGTCTCCTCATTCTGCCCCACCTGTTGCTAGAAAGATTTCTGCATCTGGAACAAGTTGAATGGGGTCTATTCATCAAGCAGTGAACAGAGTGGAGATGTGAGCCTGTGGAGAAGTTGCCCATGGCAACCAATCAGCTGCTCTGTACAATTGTATTGTATGCAAATTATAGATGTTACTTCAATGCTGATTGGTTGCCATGGACAACTTCTCCACTGGCTCACTTCTCCACTCTTATCACTGCTTCATGAATAGACCCCTATGTAATACCTGGATCTGAGACAGAGAGCACATGGGTCTGGGACTCCAGGTCGACAACAAAAAGGTTGACACACCTTAGGTCAACGCCAATTGGTTGACACGCCTTAGGTCGACATGGACAAAAGGTCGACATTAGTTTTTAATGTTTTTTTGTGTCGTTTTCTTCGTGGAGTGACCGGGAACCCCAATTAGTGCACCGTGTCCCCTCGCATGGCTCGCTTCGCTCGCCATGCTTCGGGCATGGTGCCTTCGCTTTGCTCGGCACAGATTACCGTTCCAATCATAGTCCACGTGGATCATTAAGTATGAAAAGGTTCCAAAAAAGACAAAAATTGTGAAAAACTCATGTAGACCTTTTTCCATGTCGACCTTGTTCCTGTCGACCTTTTGTCCATGTTGACCTAAGGTGTGTCGACCAATTGGTGTCGACCTAAGGTGTGTCGACCTTTTTGTTGTCGACCTGGAGTCCGGATACCGAGCACATTTTGGGTTATATCTAATATCACAGCTTGGGTATGGGTCGTTGAGTCGACACACATAAGGTTGACATGCGTTAGGTCGACATGTGCAAGGTCGACAGGTCAAAAGGTCGACATGGATTTTGTTTTACTTTTTTGTGTCGTTTTCTTCTTAGAATGACGGGGAACCCCAATTAGTGCCCCGTGTCCCCTTGCATGGCTCGCTTCGCTCACCATGCTTCGGGCAAGGTTACCGTTCCCATTAGTAGTCCACGTGAATCGTAAAGTATGAAAAAGGTCAAAAAAATTAAAAAGTCGTGAAAAACTCATATCGACCTTTTGACCTGTCCACCTTGCACATGTCGACCTAACGAACCTGTCGAACTAGTGCATGTTGACCTTTAGTGGTCAACCCAATGCATGTCGACCTAATGACCGCAACCCCACAGCCGCTCCCTTCAAACAAACAAAAAAACAAAGTAAAAGAATAACGTTTATTAGCAGCAATTGTTTTGACATTTTCTACTTAATAATAAAATATTATGCTGGTAGTATGCAAAATAATAAACAAAAGTCTGATCGTTAATTAGAGAGTGCTCCTGACTCCCTGTAAATCATTAGTCCTATTATTAAAGATAATTGTGTCTAATCTTTCTAAATTATCTCCTAGCTGTTGGCACAAATAGTCATTTCATTTAGTTATGTTCACGCAAGTGAATCTATCAGCAAAATGTTACATTTTAAGATATTTATGGTAACTGCAACCCTAGCAATGTGGTTTTCTGGGTCATAGCTCTCATCAGTTGCACAAAGTTAATGGAACACTGTAAATAGTTGACAAGTTTCTAAATAAATCACCACTGAGCGTGTGCTATGTGCGATATTTCATTTAATACAGTGTAAGTGTGCTACAAGATTCCCTGTGCGGCTTAGGGTGTCTCTCAGGGGCCTGTTCTGACATTTAGAGGCTTGGAGAGAGTTAACGTGGATGAAGATAACGAAGCAACCAATTAGCTCCTGTCATTTTTTTTTTATTACTTTTTTTTATTTTTTTTTATTTCAAACATTGCCTGTAACATGACAGGACCTGATTGGTTGGTACTTTGTCTCTCTGCAAACCTTGATACATATGCCCTGAATGTATGATCAACAAATAACAGGTGACGTAGAATACACCATTAAGAAGAGATGGTGAGGCTGAAGTGCTGGAATTGAGGTTTACAATCGGCAATAATCTGTTATGTTAAAGGGAACTCATTAGTTGAAGTAAAAAGGAACAGGAGTTTGGGGGGCGGCATAGTGTGCGGTGAGGGAGGGTATGAGATCCAAGTGGACCAAATAAATACGAGCCTAAGATTTGGGAGGATTCAACTTTTATTCTTGATCTGAAATCCTAAGCATATGGTTGTTGCATTTTATGTTTGCAATTTGGAGGCAGCAAAACTGTTTCCCTATTATAAGCAGTGGTGAAGTTGCCCACGGCAACCAATCAGTGTTGACGTAACATTTATAAAATGCATTCTATGAAAGTATATGTAGCAGCTGATTGGTTGCCATGGGCAACTTCTCCACAGGCTCACTTACATAGTAACATAGTATTTGAGGTTGAATAGAGGCAAATTGCCCATCGTGTTCAACCTGTTTTAAGTTGTGATGATTCTACATACTTGCTGAATAATGTTTTATGACTAGTTAGCTACTATAACTCGTTACCCCCAGATTAACCACGTTGATATTTTAAGTATTATAACCTTGGATAGCTTTTTCATTCAGAAATGTATCCATTCCTTTTTTAAATCCAATTAGAGTCCGCCATTACCACCTACCCTGGCAGGGAATTCCACATATTGATTGCCCTAACAGTGAAGAACCCTTTCCTCCGTTGCGTTCGGAACTTTCTCTCCTCCAGTCGCAGCGAGTGCCCACGTGTCCTAAACTGTGTTCTTTTAATAAATTATTCCTCTGATAACTCTTTGTGATGTCACTTTACATATTTGAAGATATTAATAATGTCTCCTCTTAGGCGCCTCTTTTCTAGTGAATACATATTCAGCCTAGTAAGTCTTTCCTTATAGTCCAGTCCTTCTAGGCCTTTAATCAATTTAGTAGCTCGCCTTTGAACACTTTCGAGTTCACTGATGTCTTTTTTATACAATGGTGCCCAAAACTGAACACAATATTCCCGGTGCGTACTGTTCGTACCAATGCCTTATACAGCGGCATGATTACATCCGAGTCCCTTGTCTCAATTCCCCTTTTTATGCACGCTAGCACCTTACTTGCCTTCTTTACTGCGTTTTGACATTGTGTATGGTTATTAAGCCTATTATCAACGAGTACCCCCAATTCTTTTTCCAACTCTGTTTCCCCTAGGCGTTCCCTATTTAATATGTAGGATGCAAGTTTGTTTTTAGTCCCAAAATGCATAACCTTGCATTTGTCTGTATTGAACCTCATTTTCCATTTAGACGCCCAGAGTTCAAGTTTAGATAGATCATTCTGCAAGGACTCCACATCCAATTCTGAATTAATTACCTTACACAGTTTAGTATCATCTGCAAAGATTGACACTGCTTTCCAGGCCTATTTCTAGGTCATTGATAAATATGTTGAACAGTAGTGGTCCGAGTACGGACCCTTGTGGTATTCCGCTGACTACTGGGGACCAGGTTGAGGACTTCCCATTGACCACTACTCGCTGTACCCTGCTATCCAACCAGCTGCTTATCCATGTGCAATCGTTTTTCCTAGGCCAATCTCCTTTAATTTGATCATCAGTCTCCTGTGAGGAACTGTATCGAAGGCTTTTGCAAAATCTAGGAAGACCACATCCACTGCTTTTCCTTGATCAAGATTATGGGGTATATTCAATTGAAATAGAAAACTGCCGTCTGTCGAAAAGACGGCAGTTTTCGACTTTTTTTGGTCGAATCCTGATTCGACATATTCAATATTTTCAAAAATTTTCGACAAGTCGATAAATTCGACTTGTCGAAAAGCACATGGATCGGCGGAATAGCTGCCGATCCATGTGTTAATGTCGAAAATGGGGGCCCCCTTTTCGACCATCTCAGTTCGACATCAAAATGATGTCGGACTGAGATGCGGACCCGGAGGAGGCGCGGGGGAAAGCCGCAGGGAGACGGGGGGACAGCCGGCGGGCATACAGGAGACATCAGCGCTACAGTAGCGCTGCAGCTGGATGTCACTCACCCGCCCGACCTCACGGCAGCTTCCACCCGGCTCCAGCACGCTGCTGGCAGAGTCCCCCTGACAGCACGCTGCTGGAGCCGGGTGGAAGCTGCCGTGAGGTCGGGCGGCTGAGTGACATCCTGCTGCAGCGCTACATCAGCGCTACAGTAGCGCTGCAGCTGGATGTCACCCGCTTGACCTCACGGCAGCTTCCACCCGGCTCCAGCACGCTGCTGGAGCCGGGTGGAAGCTGCCGTGAGGTCGGGCGGCTGAGTGACATCCTGCTGCAGCGCTACTGTAGCGCTGATGTCTCTTGTATGCCCGCCGGCTGTCCCCCCGCGGCTGTCCCCCCTCACCTCCTCTGTTTCCCATCTTAAATTTGACTTGAAAAAGTCGAATTAAGATGGGGATTGAATAGGGGTTGTCGGATCCATTCCGACAAATACATGTCGGAATGGATCCGACTTTAATTGAATATACCCCTAATGTTCACTTCCTCGTAGAAGCTAATTAAGTTAGTCTGACATGACCTGTCCCTCACAAACCCATGCTGGTTCTTGCTAATAATCCTAGCGGACTGTAGATACTCCTGTGCCGTGCCTTAGAACTCCTTCCAATATTTTCCCCACTATAGATGTTAAACTAACTGGTCTGTAGTTTCTCGAGAGATTTTTGGATCCCTTTTTAAATAATGGCACTACCTCAGCTATACGCCAATCATTCGGTACCATGCCTGATCTAATTGAACTATTGAAAATCAAGTATAGGGGTCGTGCTAGTTGTGAACTAAGCTCCATAAGAACCCTCGGATGAAGTCCATCAGGACCAGGTGATTTATTAATCTTAATTTTGCTTAGTCTCTCCTGGACTACTTCTTCACTTAAACAAGTATCTAACCATGAATCATTACTGTCACAATTGTTATGCTCTACTCCCACCATCCGTTCACTGGTGAATACTGATGAAAAGAATTTGTTCAGTATTTCCGCTTTTATTTCGTCACTTCTCCACACTTTTCACTGCTATATGAATAGACCCCAAAGAGCAGGGGTGTGCAACATGCGGCCCGCGAACCGATCCTGCCTGGCCCGCTGTCCCCCTTACCAGTGCGCAATGACAAGCGGCCCGACTGGCTGAGACGCTTGTCATTGCACTACAGCAGCTCCGAGAGACGCGGTGCTGCTGAGGAAATCCCGGTCATGTCACAGGGGCTGCTGACCGGGATTTCCTTTCCGACGTCTCAGGTGCTGGGTGGCGCAGGGGGAGGAGCCACATCAAGAAGAATGTGGATCTCTGCAGCAGCCAGCGGGAGCTGATCTCTCCAGTGGGCAGTAAGAGCTGATCTGTCGTTGTTAACAAAAAAAAAAGAAAACACCCAAGGTTGGTAGAGGGATAGCTGGCGCTGCCTGTTGAGGGGGCTGGGGTCCCAAGTAGGGGGAGGAAGCAGCAACCTGTGTCCAGGGAGGGAGGGAGGGAGGGAGTCTGTTGTTTCAAAGCTGCTATATGGGTCCAGGGGAGGGGGGATAGAGAATGCCTGATCCCACCCCCTCTGCCACCAAAGCCCAGACACCACCCCCTCAGGTTACACAGAGCATCCCACCCCCCACCAAAGCTGACAGAGCCGTGTCTGTAATGCCCGAATCCCCCCTCCCCTCAAAGTTGTGTGTAAAAGGGGGACTCTGCCTGCCGTAATGTGTAAAAGGAGGCTCTGCCTGTCATAATGTGTAAAATGGGGCTCTGCCTGCCGTAATGTGTACAAGGGGGCTGTCACGATCCGGGTATCTGGACGCCATTTCTTACCCATCAGATGCCTCCTAAGGCTGGCTCAGCGCTCCAGGACCGGATCCCATCTGTTATCCTGATGTGTACATTCCTGTATCCTCTCCTGTCACTCTGGGACGCTGTCACAGTAAACGCCATATTACACCTGGCATGGCGTCTCCCGCGGCCTCCGCCGCCGTCCCTGAACTTCTGCATGCAGAGTGTCTGAGTGGCGATTACGTCAGCCGCGGCCTCCGCTGTGTCCGCGTGGTTGGATGTGCACTTGTCAGCCTGGCGTCTCCTATCTCCAGTGGCCGGCGCCGCCATTACTGTTTTCATTACCACATGGATTACAAACCAAACTTCCCTCCAAGTGTCTGCATGGGCGCAGCCATCTTGGATTCTGTCAGCTGATCATTTCCTCCAATCTGTTGTCAGTATTGTTAATCTGCATAATTGCCTAGCCAATCCCTTCCTTGCTGCAGGTATAAATACACTGTGCCTGAGCAAGGAAGGCGTCAGTGCTTTGGTTGTCAAACCTAGTTCCTGTTTGTCTCTCTCCTGTGATTGTCTTCCAGGTTCCAGCTCCTGTCTCAAGACTTCCACCATAGAGACCCGCACCAGCATTCCACCTGCGGTGTAGCCTGACTCTCCAATCCATTGTGGATTCATCTGTTTCCAGCTACAACATTACCTGCTTCCAGCTCAGCTTCCAGCAGAGTACAGCTTCCCTTAAAGGGCCGGTGTCCTTTCTACACTTTACCACTCTCCACCGGTATTATTATTTCTCCGCTCTCAAGTTCTACATTTCAGTTCATATTTCATCGCTCCCAAGTTCATTTATTATTTAACTGGTTCCAGCCAGTATCCACTCCGTGCTAACAACAGTCTGGTTCCAGCCAGTATCCACAGCAGCTGTTTTACCTTCAGCAACCCAGCTTTTCCTGGAACACCAGCTGGCACAATCCTGGGTTATCTCCATTGCTACAGTCGGGCCTGGTAAGGACTTTCCATCTAGAAGATCATAAGAACTATCTCACACTACCAGTGCCCTGTGGCTCCTGCCATCCTGTAGTACCCAGGAACTGTATTTATTATTTGCTGACTTTTACGTTTTCTTTTACTGCTGCTGTGTTGCGGAGTTGTCATAATAAACATCATTGACTTTTATCCAAGTTGTCGTGGTCACGCCTTCGGGCAGTTATTATTCATGTTACTTACATGTCCAGGGGTCTGATACAACCTCCCAGGTTCCGGTACATCTCAGCCCCTACAACTGAGGCTGCCTCCCGTCAGCTCAGGCCCTCAGTTGTGACAGTAAGCACTGACCTAATGAATCCAGCCGGAGACCAGGATCAAGCGGCCAGGCCGATGCAAGAACTGGCAGCCCGACTAGAACATCAGGAGGCTGCACAGGGCCACATCATCCGCTGTCTCCAGGATCTCTCTACTCGGCTGGATGGGATTCAGACAACTCTCCGTGGATCAGGCGCATCTGGTGCGTCAACCACAGTGACTCCAGCTATAACCCCACCCACCTTACCCATTTCTGCTCCACGTCTTCATCTTCCAACGCCAGCAAAATTTGACGGATCTCCAAGATTCTGCAGGGGATTTCTCAACCAGTGTGAGATTCAGTTTGAGCTACAACCTGGCAATTTTCCCAGTGACCGTACAAAAATTGCCTACATCATCTCTCTTCTCAGTGGCTCCGCCCTTGACTGGGCATCACCGTTATGGGAGAGGTCCGACACCCTGCTATCTTCTTACACTGCATTCGTGTCAACATTCAGGCGCATCTTCGACGAGCCAGGCCGGGTAACCTCAGCTTCATCCGAGATTCTCCGTTTACGCCAGGGGTCACGTACTGTAGGACAATATCTGATACAGTTCCAGATCCTGGCATCCGAACTGGCATGGAACGACGAGGCCCTGTATGCTGCATTCTGGCATGGCTTATCTGAGCTTATTAAAGATGAGTTAGCTACCAGAGACTTACCTTCTAAGTTAGATGAGCTAATCTCACTCTGCACGAAAGTTGATTTACGTTTCAGAGAGAGAGCAACTGAGCGTGGAAGATCATCTGCTCCAAAATCTTCTGCTCCTCCTCCTCATCAACTGTCACCATCTAAAGATGAGCCCATGCAAATAGGCCGTTCCCGTTTAACTCCTGCTGAGCGCCGAAGACGTCTCTCTGAGTCTCTTTGTCTTTACTGTGCAGCTCCGTCTCACACCATCAATGCCTGTCCCGAACGTCCGGGAAAACTCCAAACCCTAGCTCGCCCAGGAGAGGGCCGGCTAGGAGTAATGATCTCCTCTCCATCTCCTCATGATTGTAATCTCCCAGTCTCGCTTCAAGTTGCTCAACGTTATCGGAACGTCATTGCTCTCCTTGATTCCGGAGCAGCTGGGAACTTTATTACTGAAGCCTATGTTAAACGGTGGTCCCTACCCACCGAGAGACTTCCTTCCTCCTTTTCCTTAACTGCCGTGGATGGCAGTAAAATTTTTGATACTGTTATTGCTCTAAGGACTCTACCAGTTCGTCTGAGAGTGGGAGTTCTTCATTCCGAACTTATTTCACTTTTAGTGATTCCAAGAGCCACACATCCTGTGGTCCTGGGCCTTCCATGGCTCCGTCTTCACAATCCTACAATTGATTGGACGACTACGCAAATCCTGGCATGGGGTTCCTCCTGTGCAGAGACATGTTTGTTTAAAGTATTGCCTGTCTGTTCTTCCTCCCCCAGGTCGTCTGATGTTCCACCTCCTCCATATCAAGATTTCACGGATGTGTTCAGTAAAGCTTCTGCTGATATCCTTCCTCCTCATAGAGAATGGGACTGCCCGATTGATCTAGTTCCAGGGAAGGTTCCACCTCGAGGCCGAACTTATCCGTTGTCTCTGCCTGAGACGCATTCTATGGAGGAATACATTAAAGAGAACCTAGCAAAGGGGTTCATTCGACCTTCTTCTTCCCCAGCCGGCGCAGGCTTCTTTTTTGTAAAAAAGAAAGATGGTGGTCTGCGGCCGTGCATCGACTACAGAGGTTTGAACGACATTACCATCAAGAACCGTTATCCTTTACCCCTGATTACTGAGCTCTTTGACAGAGTTAGCGGAGCTACCATCTTTACAAAGCTGGACTTGCGAGGTGCATACAATCTCATCCGGATCCGTGAGGGTGACGAGTGGAAGACCGCCTTTAACACCCGTGACGGACATTATGAGTACCTCGTCATGCCCTTCGGATTGAGCAATGCTCCAGCTGTCTTCCAGCATTTTGTCAATGAGATTTTCAGAGACATTCTATACCGTCATGTCGTGGTCTATCTAGACGATATCCTCATTTTTGCCAACGATTTAGAGGAACATCGTTTTTGGGTTAAAGAGGTTCTGTCCCGTCTCCGTGTCAATCATCTCTATTGCAAATTAGAAAAATGCGTCTTTGAAGTCAAGTCCATTCCGTTTCTAGGGTACATTGTGTCCGGTTCCGGACTAGAGATGGATCCTGAGAAACTACAAGCAATTCAGAATTGGCCGGTACCCTTAACCCTCAAAGGGGTCCAGAGGTTCTTAGGGTTCGCCAATTATTACCGAAAGTTTATACGAGACTTTTCCACCATTGTGGCGCCTATTACTGCTTTCACCAAGAAGGGTGCTAACCCGTCCAAGTGGTCTGAAGAAGCCATGCAAGCTTTTCATCTTTTAAAACAGAGGTTCATCTCTGCGCCTGTCCTGAAACAGCCTGACATCGACTCTCCTTTCATCCTAGAGGTGGATGCCTCCTCCGTTGGAGTAGGAGCGGTGTTATCTCAGAGGGCTAAAGATGGCCATTTACATCCTTGCAGTTTCTTCTCCCGGAAGTTCTCCCCAGCTGAGCGCAACTATGCCATTGGCGACCAGGAGTTGCTAGCCATCAAGCTCGCTCTAGAAGAGTGGAGGTATCTGTTGGAGGGAGCTTCTCATTTAATCACCATACTTACAGACCACAAGAACCTTTTATACCTGAAGGGCGCACAATGTCTCAACCCTCGTCAGGCCAGATGGGCACTTTTCTTTTCCAGGTTCGACTTTAAACTCCAGTTCTGTCCGGGCTCTCAGAATCGCAAGGCCGATGCCCTTTCCCGCTCATGGGAGCAAGAAAATGAGTCAGAGTCTTCAGACAAGCATCCTATTATAAATCCGTTGGCATTCTCCACGGTAGGGATGGACTCTACGCCCCCATCAGGGAAAAGTTTTGTGAAGCCGATGCTAAGGAAGAAGCTCATGCATTGGGCCCATGCTTCCCGTTTTGCCGGACATACAGGTATCCAAAAAACCCTGGAGTTTATCTCTAGGTCCTATTGGTGGCCAACTCTGAAAAAGGACGTCTTGGAGTTTATTGCATCTTGCCCAAAGTGTGCCCAACATAAAGTATCCCGCCAGTCGCCTGCGGGGCAACTGGTTCCACTATCCGTTCCCCGTCGACCATGGACCCACTTGTCGATGGATTTCATTACAGACTTACCCATGTGCAACAAGTTCAATACCATCTGGGTGGTAGTTGACCGGTTCACCAAGATGGCACACTTCATTCCTCTCACCGGTCTTCCGTCAGCTTCCAAGTTGGCTCAAGTATTCATACAAGAGATCTTCCGACTCCACGGTCTTCCTGAAGAAATTATCTCAGATCGAGGAGTTCAATTCACAGCCAAATTCTGGCGAAGTTTATGTCAAGTCCTCCAAGTCAAGCTAAAGTTTTCCACGGCTTACCATCCTCAGACCAATGGTCAAACCGAGAGGGTGAATCAGGACTTGGAGGCCTTCCTCCGCATCTATGTGTCCTCCTCTCAAGATGACTGGGTTCAATTACTTCCCTGGGCCGAGTTCTGTCATAACAACCAGTATCATTCTTCATCTGCTTCAACACCATTCTTCACTAACTTTGGATTCCACCCTAAAGTTCCTGAGTTCCAACCGCTTCCAGCAACTTCTGTTCCCGCAGTGGATATCACCTTGCATCAGTTTGCCAATATCTGGAAGAGCGTACGATCAGCTCTGCTCAAGGCATCGTTCAGGTACAAGAAGTTTGCGGATAAGAAGCGTCGAGCAGTTCCTGCTCTCAAGGTGGGTGATCGGGTATGGTTATCCACGAAGAATTTGAGGTTAAGAGTTCCCAGTATGAAGTTTGCACCTCGCTATATCGGTCCTTTCAAGATTGAACAAGTCATCAATCCTGTTGCTTACAGACTCCAGTTGCCTCCCTTCTTAAAAATACCCAGGACATTCCATGTTTCCCTGTTGAAACCGCTGATCTTGAATCGGTTTCATTCCTCACTTCCTCCAACTCCGAAAGTCCAAACTCAACGAGGCGTTGAGTATGAAGTGGCCAAGATCCTGGACTCACGTCACCGTTACGGTCAACTACAATATCTTATTGACTGGAAGGGTTATGGTCCTGAGGAACGTTCATGGACCAATGCTTCCGATGTCCATGCTCCTGCCTTGGTCCGGAGATTCCATTCCAAGTTTCCTCAAAAGCCAAAGAAGTGTCCTGGGGCCACTCCTAAAGGGGGGGGTGCTGTCACGATCCGGGTATCTGGACGCCATTTCTTACCCATCAGATGCCTCCTAAGGCTGGCTCAGCGCTCCAGGACCGGATCCCATCTGTTATCCTGATGTGTACATTCCTGTATCCTCTCCTGTCACTCTGGGACGCTGTCACAGTAAACGCCATATTACACCTGGCATGGCGTCTCCCGCGGCCTCCGCCGCCGTCCCTGAACTTCTGCATGCAGAGTGTCTGAGTGGCGATTACGTCAGCCGCGGCCTCCGCTGTGTCCGCGTGGTTGGATGTGCACTTGTCAGCCTGGCGTCTCCTGTCTCCAGTGGCCGGCGCCGCCATTACTGTTTTCATTACCACATGGATTACAAACCAAACTTCCCTCCAAGTGTCTGCATGGGTGCAGCCATCTTGGATTCTGTCAGCTGATCATTTCCTCCAATCTGTTGTCAGTATTGTTAATCTGCATAATTGCCTAGCCAATCCCTTCCTTGCTGCAGGTATAAATACACTGTGCCTGAGCAAGGAAGGCGTCAGTGCTTTGGTTGTCAAACCTAGTTCCTGTTTGTCTCTCTCCTGTGATTGTCTTCCAGGTTCCAGCTCCTGTCTCAAGACTTCCACCATAGAGACCCGCACCAGCATTCCACCTGCGGTGTAGCCTGACTCTCCAATCCATTGTGGATTCATCTGTTTCCAGCTACAACATTACCTGCTTCCAGCTCAGCTTCCAGCAGAGTACAGCTTCCCTTAAAGGGCCGGTGTCCTTTCTACACTTTACCACTCTCCACCGGTATTATTATTTCTCCGCTCTCAAGTTCTACATTTCAGTTCATATTTCATCGCTCCCAAGTTCATTTATTATTTAACTGGTTCCAGCCAGTATCCACTCCGTGCTAACAACAGTCTGGTTCCAGCCAGTATCCACAGCAGCTGTTTTACCTTCAGCAACCCAGCTTTTCCTGGAACACCAGCTGGCACAATCCTGGGTTATCTCCATTGCTACAGTCGGGCCTGGTAAGGACTTTCCATCTAGAAGATCATAAGAACTATCTCACACTACCAGTGCCCTGTGGCTCCTGCCATCCTGTAGTACCCAGGAACTGTATTTATTATTTGCTGACTTTTACGTTTTCTTTTACTGCTGCTGTGTTGCGGAGTTGTCATAATAAACATCATTGACTTTTATCCAAGTTGTCGTGGTCACGCCTTCGGGCAGTTATTATTCATGTTACTTACATGTCCAGGGGTCTGATACAACCTCCCAGGTTCCGGTACATCTCAGCCCCTACAACTGAGGCTGCCTCCCGTCAGCTCAGGCCCTCAGTTGTGACAGGGGCTCTGCAGTGGCGGATCCAGGGGGGGGGGCACTCGGGCCCGTGCCCCCCCTGTCATTTGTGGCCTCCGTCCGCGGTGTGTCCCCCCCGGCGTTGGCGCTGCACAAGGAGATGACGGGCGCCCGCTGAGATTGTGTTACCAGCGGGCGCCCGTCTCCCTGCACAGCGACAGCCAGAGGCAGGAGCTCAGTACTGAGCTCCGGCTTCCGGCGCTGTCACTGTGCGGCGTGCGCTATGGGAGAGACGTCAGTCATGACGTCTCTCTCATAGTGCTGAGGAGAGGACGCGAAGAGGAGGACTGCAGCGGTCTGGAAGCGGGAACGGGGCTTGGTAAGTATGTTCTGTTTTCTCTTCCTTAATGCAGCGGGGGCATCTACTGGGGGCAAACTACGGGGGACATTACTACTGGGGGGCATCAACAAGGGGCATTACTACTGGGGGGCATAACTACTGGGGGCATTACTACTGGGGGGTCATCTATTGGGGGCATTATTACTTTGGCCATCTACTGGGGGCAAACTACAGGGGGACATTATTACTGGGGGGCATCTACTGGGGGCAAACTACTGGGAAACATCATTACTGGGGGTCAACTACAAAGGGGCTAACTACTGGGGGCATACTACAGGAGGGCATTACTACTGGTGGCGTAACTACAGGGGCATTACTACTGGCGGCTTAACTACAGGGGGGCCAGACTACTGGGGGCATAACTACAGGGGCCAAACTACTGGGGGCATAACTACAGGGGCCAAACTACTGGGGGCATTACTACTGGGGGCTAAACTACAATGGGGCAAACTACAGGGGTGCATTACTACTGGTGGCTAAACTACAAGCAGGCAAACTACTGGGGGCATTACCACTGGGAGGCTAAACTAAAGGGGGCAGGGGTAAACTACTGGGGTCATAACTGCAGGGGCATTACCACTGGGGGCATAACTACTAGGGTGCTAAATGATTGGGGGCATTACTACAGGCAACATTACTACTGGGGGCAATACGAGCATTACATAAGGGGCACCACTACCATGGGGTTTATATAAGGGGCACTACCAGTACAGTGGACGTTGCATAATGAGCGCTATAACTGTGGGCATTGTATAAGAAGCGCCACCTCACATGCACCGAAGCCACATGCAAATGTACTTGCCCCTCTCATGGTGCCCCCCCTATCATTTTCTTCTGGATCTGCCCCTGGGGCTCTGCCTGTCATAATGTGTAAAAGGGGGACTCTGCCTGTCGTAATGTGTAAAAGGGACTCTGTCTGCCGTAATGTGTAAAAGGGGGACTCTGCCTGCCGTACTGTGCAAAAGAGGGCTCTACCTGGCAAAATGTGTGATAGGGTCTCTACCTGGAGTAATGTGTGTGACGCTACTGTGCAGGGTA
Source organism: Pseudophryne corroboree (assembly GCF_028390025.1). Taxonomy (NCBI): domain Eukaryota; kingdom Metazoa; phylum Chordata; class Amphibia; order Anura; family Myobatrachidae; genus Pseudophryne; species Pseudophryne corroboree. The sequence continues at coordinate 76,219,272 of NC_086445.1, forward strand.
ATTTGAATAATAGAGACTATTGTGCAGCCTAATATGAATCTGTATTATTTTGTGGCCACACCCCTTCCCCATGAAGCCACACCCCTATATTTTTGGCTCGTGCCTATGGCGGCCCTCGAATACTCATTGGAAAGTGTTAAGTGGCCCCCCAGCTGAAATAATTGCCCACCCCTGCCTAAGAGAGACCGATTCAGTAATCTACAAAAAAAAACCTGCACACACACATCCTCTGAGAAGTTATGGCTATCAAATCTGGGGGGTGGGGGGGGGGAGGGTTACATCTCCTTAGTGGTCCGAGTCTACTCCGACTTTTCCCTCCGCGATCCTTTTCTCTCCGTGATCAAGTGCAGATTTGATACCGAAAACACTGGTATGTCTAGAATCTAGCTTTCCTATTTCTTGGGGAAGGTGGATCAATACCAAAGTACGAAATACAAGTATTTTTTGGGCGGTGGACAAAACAATACATGCAGTTCGTTTTATTGTAATTTCATTTAAAAACACACTTTATTGCCCATTAAAGGAAAACTTTCTTTTTGTCAACTGAAAAGAATTCAACAAACTAATGATATTTTCTTAAATTCGATCTTCTGGAAAAGACAAGTATCGTTGGTGTGCTGACGGCATACATAAATGACAGATAATAATTTTGTAATGAGGCCAGCCTGAAAAGTGCCAAAATAGGCTCAGCACGGGTTTGAGAAAAGCCTCAGTCACGAAAGGGTTAATGCCTGAGAGAACTTCCAACCTTCTTGGTGTCAGCACACTTATCTAAGATGTGGGTAATTTGCATTTCCAGGCTTTGAGCAGAATATAGCACTACATCATGGTGCCATATTAAAGCAACAATGAGCCCACTTTGCTACATATTGGCCCTCATTCCGAGTTGATCGCTCGCAAGGCGATTTTAGCAGAGTTGCTCACGCTAAGCCGCCGCCTACTGGGAGTGAATCTTAGCATCTTAAAATTGCGACCGAAGTAATCGCAATATTGCGATTACACACCTCGTAGCAGTTTCTGAGTAGCTCCAGACTTACTCGGCATCTGCGATCAGTTCAGTGCTTGTGGTTCCTGGTTTGACGTCACAAACACACCCAGCGTTCGCCCAGACACTCCTCCGTTTCTCCGGCCACTCCTGCGTTTTTTCCGGAAACGGTAGCGTTTTTTCCCACACGCCCATAAAACGGCCTGTTTCCGCCCAGTAACACCCATTTCCTGTCAATCACATTACGATCGCCAGAACGATGAAAAAGCCGTGAGTAAAATTACTAAGTGCATAGCAAATTTACTTGGCGCAGTCGCAGTGCGAACATTGCGCATGCGCACTAAGCGGAAAATCGCTGCGATGCGATGAAATTTACCGAGCGAACAACTCGGAATGAGGGCCATTAGTAATTGCATTTTTGTTATATATTTTTTTGTATTCTTTGTAAAGTATTGAATTATCCCTTATACAGAATTGCATAATGCCGGTCCGCTCGCAGAGCTCTAATTATTCAACTTAACAAACAGGTCAAACAGTGTTTTTGTCAAGGAATAAAAGCATAAAATTAGTTACTCATAAACTAGGTTTTAATCCGCCTTTAAAGCCAAATAAATAGATACCTGCAGAGCTGTATTCAATATTAATGACCATAATCCTACGTAAGTAAGATATAAATAATGTATACACGCACTTTCTGCGGAGGCAGGATTTGCCTCATCTTATACAGTATATTTTGGGGTTTTTTCCTTGTAAATCATAGATTTAAATTTAGTTAAAGCACAGTCTGTATATATACAGCACAGTATATCACACATCTGATATATTACTACATATGTCATGAAACAAGTTCTAGAGCTACCTACTGTACTAACTTACACACAAGTGCAGACATTTTGTGGGAGAAGGCAGCCTATTAAATCACTAGAAACCAGTGACATAGGGGTAAATGTATGAAGCAGTGATAAGAGTGGAGAAGTGAGCCAGTAGAGAAGTTGCCCATGGCAACCAATCAGCTGCTTAGTACAATTGTATTGTATGCAAATTCTAAATGTTATTTCAAAGCTGATTGGCTGCCATGGGCAACTTCTCCACTGGCTCATTTCTCCACTCTTATCACTGCTTCATACATTTACCCAATACTGATCTAACAAGATGGCTGCCTTCTCCGTGTCTTGTGCCTCTGTGATGGCAAATGTTTGAATGTAGGCTCAGCCCATAAAATGGCTGCCTTCACTGTGTATAGTGGTCAGGTACATCGTAAACTCACAACTGGCCAGATTTTGTAGGGACAGTCCAGGTCTGAGGGCTCTGACCCGCCATTACTATCAGGACTGCATTGTCCTGATCAGCTCCGCAGTTGGGGAGATATGTTCCATTCACTGTATAACAGAGAATCAGTGATTGGGTGCCACGTGTACCTGCTATTAACCACGGCAATGAAAGTGACAAGGGGGCTCTGCCCCTGAGCGTGTGTGTGTGTGTGTGAGGGGGGGCGGGGTGAGCAGTAAGTGCAGCACTGAGGACGCTCCATTTGACTGCACAGAATGCAGGGTCCACAGGGCTGTGCCCCCTTGACGATGCTTTGTGCTGCGGCACCGGTCGCATACTCCTGGTTTTGGCCCTGCAAACCTCTCACACACCCTGCAGCCGTTCACAATACTTATCAAGCAGTGGCTTTGCCTATTACTTTGAGTTGAAATTATTAATTGATTACTCATGGGGCATTAGTTACTATTTTATGATGTGGGCATCCTTTATAGTGGAGTAAGGTAATAATTGGTGTCCCCATCATAAATAACTTCCCGGAAACCCCCCTCCTCTTGGCAAGTGTCTCAATTTATGACAACAGCAATGGTATATAATACGATTACTAGAGCTGCCGCCACATCATGCAGTTTAAGGGACAGAGCAGAGCTGCCGCACATGTCCAGTGGTAGCAGCTTCTTCTGCCAAGTTTGCTGTGTGTGTGGATCTGAGTCCTCAATCAGTGCACTGGACCAGAGAGTAGCTGCCAGGAAGAAGAGAAAGGAGCCTAACCATGAGGTGGGAGAATGTGTGCTTAGAACGTGTTAAACCTTTTCCTGACCACTAATTATTTTTATTTAAATGTTTGATACAGTCTATACTAGAGACCATCTATGATGTTACATTTTAATACTGTATTTTATACTGTATCCAGTGTATAAAAAGACATACATTAATGTCCAGGGTCGTTACTAGATTCTTCTACCGCTCCCCCAGACTCCCGCACTTGCTTTAATGTTCCGCAGACCGGGAGATTGTAGACTTCATTTGGAACCCCCCCATCTATAAATCCTGCGTTTTGCACTGCTCATTGTGTGCACAGAAAAGACGTGTATAGTCCGCTCGTATAGAATTGTGCGCATCTCTACTGTTGAATTACCCATATCCGGAAGCTCAGTCTCATCATCATCATCATCGGTGCGCACCTCTACCAGGTGTAATTCTGCCGGCACACAGCTCTGCACAGCCCGCAATCCCATTGATACGCCTTCCCTGAACTTTGGGGCTAATTCAGACCTGACCGCTGCTGTGCGTTTTTGCACAGCGGATGATCAGGTGTGAACTGCGCACGCGCAGCAGTGCACATGTGCATGCCAGAGATGCATTTGGCATCTCAGCCCAGCGATTGCCTCTGCCTGATTGACAGGCAGAGGGGTTCGCTGGGCGGGAGGGGGCAGGTCGGCGGCGTTCGGCAGCCGTTTTGGGTGCGGGGGTCTGACTGCGGCAGCTGTGTTACATCACACGTAGCCGCTGTGACCCGGGACGCGAGGAAAAGTCACCTACCAGCGCAGGTAGGGAGTTACTTGCCGAGTGCGATAGCAGCGCCACCATGCGATGCTATCGCACCCGTGAGGTGGGGGGAGGGCCAGACATGCGGGGCAGACTAGCCCTGTGCTGTCTGATCGTAGCCGTGCAAAATCTGGTCTGAATTAGCCCCTTTGTTTGTGTTAAATCAAACTCCCCATCACCATCCAGTTACACCCATCCAGCAGCAAGTATAGATGCAAGAGTTGTACATGACTGTGCAGCCCCCATACTCGCAAACCATCGGCTCCGGAACGTGCGCAGTCTGAAAACTCACAATATGCTCCGTAAATGGATTTTGCGTTGGCCGCTTCATATTTTGTTAACTACTTCATGTGCATCCATCAGTGCTCTTCCATTTTCGCACTGTTATCACATTGCACGGCGCCATTTCCTTCCTATCGGCGACCTTTTGCACTAAATCATTTTTTCATGGAATCCTGCTTCCCATGTCCTAATTAGTTTCCCTACCAAATTTGGTGACATTTTGGTTGATCAAGCTACAGATGGCTCTGAAAAGGGGGCCTAATTCACACCTGATCGCTCCTCTGTTTTTGCAGAGGTCTGCGATCAGATAGCTGCCGCCCATAGAGAGTGAAAACCCGCCCATTGCAGGTGTGTGAATGCATGTGTACGGCGTGCGAAAACTTCACCAGACAGCGGACATCTGCAAATCCGTTCACATCTCACTCACCATCTGATGATTTTTCCAGCCTGTGCGCAGCCCAGGACTTACTCCTACAGTGCGATCACATCAGGCTGTTCGGGGCCGGAGCTGACGTCACACACCCTCCCTGAAAATGCTTCGGAACGCCTGCGTATTTCCTGACACTCACAGAAAACAGCCAGTTACCACCCCAAACGCCGGCTTCCTGTCAATCACCTTGCGTACGCCTAGCGATCTAAATTTTTACACCATTCTGACGCTTTTTGTCATCGCGTCTGCGCATTGCGGTGCATACACATGCACAGTTGTTGATAATCGGCCGCTTTGCGATTTCGCACAACAGCGATCGAGTCTGAATTGGGCCCATGGAACGTTTAATTATGGTCAGTAGATAGTACGCACTAGCGATCTCCGTCCGTGTGGAATTGCTTTATCCGGCACATGCGCGGTTGCCGATTTCTTACTAAACAGGATCCGCCGCTTGCGTCCGATGCAGAATCAGGACCAGGATACCAGGAATGAAGAGGAGGCTGCTTTCTTGCTCCGTCTCTTCCATTCTCCATGTTTGTAGATGATCTGCACAGACATATCTCCTCCATCTGTGTCATGTATGGGGAGAGGGACACAGCGACTATGACACGTGTCTTCCCATTCATCTAATTCTCTCATTACAGCCTGTAATACCACCAGCAACGTGATCGTGTGTCCAAGATAATAATCCAGTAATTAGTAAATGGCTGCGTGTATCCTAATTACTGCTCATCAGTCGGTTCATAGCGGTCATATTGCTTCAGCCAGAAAATAAACACGTGCAAATTCTACATCCATACATGTGCATCACTAATAGGCTATGACTTCATTGGAAATCATTGTCAGTTATGTTGTATGCTGTGCTGGTCGGTACGGAATAACATGGCATGTCTGTAGGCAGCTTATGCGGAACTGTATTCTGAGTGGCTGGTAGGATGTGCTGGGACTTGTAGTTCCACAAAAGCTAGAGATCCACAGGTGCTTTAAATTAAACTAATTACCAAAACCAGAATCAGTGGAATGGGGGCATAAATCCCTGTGTACTTCCTCCGTGGCTCTGATCAAGGGCCAGCAACATTCCAAATACCCCCTGAAAATGACTCCGCTCCTATAACGTAAGTAACTGGTAAGATTGACAGCTTACTAAGAGTCATGTGATTAGCTTTAAAAAAGTTTTTTTTTAATTAAAAACACCAATGAATAAAAACAGCTTATGAGCAATTCTCTCTCTATATCATATCATCATAATGTGTAACCAAAAAAAACATTGTTGCCATGTTTAGCTCTGTCTGGTCCTCCTCTTTCCACTGCTCCGCACCCCCTCTTCATGATATCCCGGTAAATATGGCCCCAACATGACGGTGAAGCCAAATAATGTCATAATAATAAAACAGGAGCGATGACAATTGCATATGTTTGTCTCTGGGTGCATCTGACAACAGTAACATGACCAGTTGTTCTGGAAGCGCTGTTTAATCATCAGGAGTCTGTAACTATTTTGACAGATGACTGTAGTTCAGTCATGTTTTTCTCTCATCAGGCCAACTGATTGCTTTGCTTAACATAAAGGCATGGCTGAAAAACTTAGAACAATATAAAAAAAAAAAAAATGAACTACCAGAGAGTATTCCGTGTACTGAAAAGATTCACCATGAAGTATAGAGAATACTATGTAATTTCTGCAGCTGAAACAGTGAGCACAGTTTGGGTTATATGCAGTGGTGCAAGTAGAAAAAATGTCTTATAGGTACTGTGTGCGCACACCAAAAAAATTGGTGTGGCCAATGAAAATGGGGGCATGATACACATATGGCGGGGGCCAGATACACTTATGACACCAATAGTGCCAGATACACATATGCCCCCACAGTGCCAGATACGCCCCCACCGTGCCAGATATGCTCCTACAGTGCCAGATGCAGAAATGCCCCACGGTGCTAGATACACAAATGCCCCCAGTAGTGCCATATATGCCCACACATTGCCCCAGGGTGTCAGATATACATATGCCCCCACTGTGTCAGATATGTCCCCACAGTGCCAGATACACATGCCCCCACAGTGCCAGACATGTCCCCACTGCGCCAGATACACATATGCCCCCACAGTGCCAGATACACATATGCCCCCACAGTGCCAGATATGCCCCCACAGTGCCAGATATGCCCCCACAGTGCCAGATACACATATGCCCCCACAGTGCCAGATATGCCCCCACAGTGCCAGATATGCCCCTTTAGTGCCAGATATGCCCCCACAGTGCCAGATACACACATGCCCCCACAGTGCCAGATATGCCCCCACAGTGCCAGATATGCCCCCACAGTGCCAGATATGCCCCAGCAGTGCAACTCACCGTTGTTGCTGCTGCCTGGGGCTGGCACTATCTTCTGCTGCTGGCCTGCTGCTGGGGAGAGGAGAGCGCAGCACGTGCTCCTCCTGCCCCTCTCCTGCCCTCAGTCCGGTCTCCTGAACTGGCGCCGGCTCCTGATTAGCTGCCGGTCCATGAGCTTTGAATGGCTCACGAACCGGCTCAGTGCACTCCGCCACCGCCGCTGCCGGACTCAGGGGACTCGCAGGCAGCAGAGGAGAGGCGCATGCTGCGCTCTCCTCTCTCCAACACCCGGTGTCTGCAAGGTGGCATCCCGGCGGTACGGCGTACCTGCTGGGAATTTGTTACAGGTACGCCACACCGCCCCGTACTGCCATACTTGCAGCACTGGTTATATGTAACTGAACATCTCCCTTATAATTAAAATAAAATCCGAATTAATAATGATAATAAACTTAAAAAAAGAAAACAAATGCGTCTATTACTTTTTTTTGTCATTTTCTACATTTAACAATTACAACACAGACACGCGAGGGGACGCCCAGCACAGGACTAGTTCGCCCCGCATGTCTGGATCTGCCCTGCCGCACAAGCACAAAAGCATCGCGCAGAGGCGATGCTTTCGTAATGTAGGAGTAGCTCCCTACCAGCGCAGCTCCTGCGTACTGGCAGGGAGTTACCCGTCGCTGTCCGGGACGAAGCAACTGCATGTGACATCACGCAGACGCCGCAGACCGCCCCCCGAACGGTCAGGGCATGCCAGCGCTGCCCGGACCGCACCCCTAAAACGGCAGCCAAACGCTGCCGGCCCGCCCACTCCCGTCCAGCGACCACCTCTGCCTGTCAATCAGGCAGAGGAGATCGCAGGGCTGAGATGGCCGTCGGCTGTCTGGCATGCGCCAGCGCAGTGCGGCGTCGGTGCGTGCACAGTTCAGACCTGATCGGCTGCTGTGCGAAAACGCAAAGCACCGATCAGGTCTGAATTAGGCCCCTTCTTGAGTCATGATCACGCAGGCGAGTCTATCACCAAAATGTTGCATCTTAACATATTTATGTAAGATGCAGCCGTAGTAATGTCACTGTGTCATAAATCTGAGCAGTTGCATAGAGTTTCAGTCCTGCAGTTTTATGTCAGCTCTTAAGGCTCAACATATCAGGGCCGGTACTAGGGTGTTTGGCGCCTCCCTGCAAACTATAAATTTGCACCCTCCCTCGAATACTTTACAAAGGTATACGGTGTGCTGCAGAAAATGGGTGTGGCCTCGCAAGGAATGGGTGTGGCCACACAATAGTACCCACATTTCAGCAAATGCACACAGGCAGGAGTGGTTTAGTGGGCCGAGCTTAGCACGGCAGTGTCTCCCTCTCTCTAGCTGCCACTTCCAGCAAGGAGGATGCAGGGTGGGGGTGGGGGGGGGCATTCTTCACGCTGCCGGCACCACTGCCTGTCATATGGTGTAACAGACGCAGCGGCAGCCGGCAGCAACAGTACATAGCAGCAGGGTAGCAGAGCGGTAGGACGTGTCTCCAACCCAGTGCCTCCCTGAGTTGCAGACCTTGCAGAGCGAGTAGCGCTGACCCTGCATATGGCCATCTGGCTGTTATGCCCGGTTCCGGTATGAATGGTCAACCATGTTATGGTCGACAGTCATTAGGTCGACCACTATTGGTCGACATGGACACATGGTCGACACATGAAAATGGTCGACACATGAAAGGTCGACATATGAAAAGGTCGACATGAGTTTTTTAACTTTTTTTTGGTGTCGTTTTTTGCGTAAAGTGACTGGGAACCCCAATTAGTGCACCGCTTCGCTCGCCATGCTTCGGGCATGGTGCCTTCGCTCCGCTACCGCTTCGCTCGGCACACTTTACCGTTCCAATCGTAGTCCATGTGGATCGTAAAGTATGGAAAAGTTCCCCAAAAGAAAAAAAAGTTAAAAAACACGTCGATCTTTTCATGTGTCGACCTTTCATGTGTCGACCATTTTCATGTGTCGACCATGTCAATGTCGACCATGTCAATGTCGACCAATACTGGTCGACCTAATGACTGTCGACCATAACATGGTCGACCATGTGAATATAACTGGTTATGCCCTGCCACAGATTAAACATTCCCTAATAATAAAAATGTGGCAAGGGATGCTGGGATGTGTAGTTCAAATCCAAGCTGCTAATTAAATGACAACTGAGCTCACGTTAGGGCCTAATTCAGGTGCGGTTGCAAAGCAGCTAATGTAAGCAAATCTGTATTTTTTTTACTGCGCATGTGTCTGAGCCGCAGTGCGCACGTGCAGCAAGTGAATTGAGATGGTGGTCCCACCAAGGAATTAGTTGCAAAGGGAGTGGCAGGGAGACAGCGTTTGGGGGTGGTAACTGGGAGTGGTCAGGTAAACGCAGGCATGTCATGGCCGGTTGTTTTCTGGGCATGCATAAATTAGCAGTTGCGATCTTACTTGCTATTGGGGAGCAGCTCAGCCTGCGCGTCTACAGAGAGACTCTGCAACAGGACCTGATTTGCGACGATGGTACCGATGTATCAGCAATTATATGCCGTTGGACAGAAATGATGAGACAGCAGTGGCGTCCCTATGCTCAGGTAAATTTGCCCATATTAGCATATAGACGCGATTGCGTACGGTAAAAGATAGCAACAGTTGCAGTAGCAGCGGGAACAACCACGTCTGAATTAGGCCCTGTGTGCGATACTTCATTTACTGCTGGATAAATCTCACAGGTCCTGTTACAGTGATTGGCTGTGCGGCTCAGGGTGGCTCACAGTGAACATGTTAAAACTTTATTTAATGTACATCAACAAATAACAGAGATGACAAGTTTGCCGTATGTGAATGTCAGGATGCTGGAAATGAGGTTTACAGTCATCCATAAGCTGCTATGTTAAAGAGAACTGATCAACTGGATAGCACGGTTCGTGTAGTGGGTAGCATTACTGCCACACAGCACTGAGGTCATGAGATCAACGCCCAGTCATGGGCAATCTGTGTGGAGTTGTATGTTTTCCCTGTGATAGAGTGACATGCCTTTGGCCACTACAGTTTCCAAAAACAAACTGGTAGGTTAATTGGCAGCTGACAATAAGAAATTACTGTGTATACTGTATGTGTGTGCATGTGGTAGGGAATATAGAGCGTAAGCTCCACTGGGGCAGGGACTGATGTGCATGGGCAAATATTTTCTGTTAAACGCTGCACAATTCGTGCGCTATATAAATAACTGGTAATAAATAAATAATTGTTTAAATAAAAGGGTTGCTGTTTGGGAGAGATGGGGTGTGGAGTTGGTTACCACTATGAAGAGGGGTTGGGAGTAGACTGTAACCTCTCACGAGCAGGGCCCTCATCCCTCATGTGATTTTCCTTCCCTCACTTTTACCACAATCTCCTCACCTCTGCCTACGGCGGCACCGATCCCTTGGGCTCTGCCACACGGGTGTGGTTTGTTGGGTTGACAGTAACTAGGTCGACAGTCATTAGGTTGACCACTATTGGTCGACAGTAACTCGGTCGACACCTGAAATAGGTCAACGCGGTCATTAGGCCGACCTGGGAAAAGGTCGACACAACGTTTTTTTGGGGAAAATAGTGTAGTTTTCTTCGTAAAGTGACTAGGAAGCCCAATTAGTGCACCGTGTCCCCTCGCCATGCTTTGGGCAAGGTTACTATTCCCAACCGTAGTCCACGTGGATCGTAAAGTATGAAATAGTTCAAAGACTGAAGATTTAAAAAAAAAAAAACTCATGTCAACCTTTTAATTTGTCGACCTAGTGACCATGTCAACCTAACCCACGTCGACCAATAGTGGTTGACCTAATGAGTGTTGACTTAAGTGATGTCGACCTAAAGACCGGATACCCTGCCACACTGCTGCTTACTACCACTGGTGCAGAAATGTTTATAAACCACATTCATGTCCTGCAATGTAACACACTGTTTTCTTGTTTTGTTCATACTTTTTCTGTGTGTGTACTATGTAAGGCGCTGCGGAACTCTTGTGGCTCCATAGCCACACTTGCCTACCTGACCTTCTCCATGAGGGAGAACATGCTCTGTTCCTGGACTTTCCTGGTAATGTATGATTGCCATCACCTGTGGTGAAACACCTTTCTTATCAATTACCTAGCTCACCACAGGTGATGGCAATCATACATTACCAGGAAAGTCCAGGAACAGAGCATTTTCTCCCTCATGGAGAGGGTCAGGTAGGCAAGTATGCTTCATATAAATAAAGGATAAAACAAAGTAGGGAGGGTTCGAGATCCAAGTGGCGCAACTAGAAATGAGCCTAATGATTTCTGGGCTTCAGTTTTGTAATCCAAAATAAATGGTCGTTTAATTATAAAGGGTTCCGTTATGTCCTGGAGGTGTCCAGCTCTTCCATGTTTCAGTAATGGCATTGCAGGTGTGCTAGTTATAATCTCCATTTGATAGCTATGTATGATCCTATTAAGGACTTTTGCCTTGAAGGGGCCATAGACTGTTAGCAATCTGCGGCTAGCTGGCGGGTGGCGGCTGGAATAATACATTTGTTTGCTCTAGTATGGAATAGCAGATGGAGCCACAAAAGAGAGGCAGAACCCGGGGGAGAGGGGAACGTTTTACCTCTAATGCTGTATGTATGCATGTTTTTTTTTTTATATATCTTGCTAGAATGTTGAGTTTAGGGCCATACTTGCCTACCTGACCCTCTCCATGAGGGAGAAAATGCTCTGTTCCTGGACTTTCCTGGTAATGTATGATTGCCATCACCTGTGGTGAAACACCTTTCTTATCAATTAACTAGCTCACCACAGGTGATGGCAATCATACATTACCAGGAAAGTCCAGGAACAGAGCATTTTCTCCCTCATGGAGAGGGTCAGGTAGGCAAGTATGGTTTAGGGCACATCCACCATATATGAAGGGACAAGCCCTCCTCTGGCCAGCTTGCCAGCGTCTGTTTTAGTCTATGCCACCTTGCTGGCACATTGCAGCAACAATCTATGTATACATTCTCTTCTATTCTAACTCAAATAGAGCTGGAGGTTGCAATCTCTCTATGGGGCCTATTTATCAAATAATATTTGTGGGATATTCCTCGAAAACACTCATTTTCCGACCGTTTTGCAGCCCCAATAGATTTACCAAGCTGCGGAATGCGACGCACTGACACAGGCAGCCAGGATCAGAAGGAAAGTCTGCTCATCCCTAGGCTGGTGCGACAGATGGTGTATCTTAATACAAACCGTGACGGATTAGGGCTGTAGCCAGTGGGAGTCTCAGTAGGAAGCCCCCAAAGTGCTGTAATCAGCGGCTTCCCGCACACGCCCCCTTTAATGATGTCAGCATGGCTGCTGCAAGGCCACACCCCCTTTTTGGATGCTTCCACTGCCCATAGCATCTATATGCCATACTCCACTAGATGCCCGGCACGACTGAGCAGCTCCGAGAGGAGTAGCATGCAGCTTTTTTTCTTTGGAAGTTGCATCTTATTCGCATCGGCCAGAATCGTTCAGTGTGTACGGCCAATCTGCGTGCTGCCGCGGTCATTAGCGATATCTTCCAGTCGGTCATGTTGCACGGCCAAAAAGAAGATATCACATGCAGCTCAATGAAGGATGGCATGACGGATCGTTCTGATGTGTATAAAGGATACGATATGATCGCCAGTTTGGCCGCCATATCGTCCCGGTACACATCGCTCTTGTGCATACCGACCATAGTACATAGGCCCTCATTCCGAGTTGTTCGCTCGGTAAAAATCTTCGCATCGCAGCGATTTTCCGCTTAATGCGCATGCGCAATGTCCGCACTGCGACTGCGCCAAGTAAATTTGCTATGCAGTTAGGAATTTTACTCACGGCTTTTTCATCGTTCTGGCGATCGTAATGTGATTGACAGGAAATGGGTGTTACTGGGCGGAAACAGGCCGTTTTATGGGCGTGTGGGAAAAAACGCTACCGTTTCCGGAAAAAACGCAGGAGTGGCCGGAGAAACGGGGGAGTGTCTGGGCAAATGCTGGGTGTGTTTGTGACGTCAAACCAGGAACGACAAGCACTGAACTGATCGCAGAAGCCGAGTAAGTCTGGAGCTACTCAGAAACTGCTACGAGGTGTGTAATCGCAATATTGCGATTACTTCGTTCGCAATTTTAAGATGCTAAGATTCACTCCCAGTAGGCGGCGGCTTAGCGTGAGCAACTCTGCTAAAATCCGCTTGCGAGCGAACAACTCGGAATGACCTCCATAGTCACCCTAGTTAGTAATGACGAAAAAAACGACAGTAATTCAGAGTTCAACCTAAATTCCAATTCCAGTGATCCAGGGTAGAGATGAGCGCCGGAAATTTTTCGGGTTTTGTGTTTTGGTTTTGGGTTCGGTTCCGCGGCCGTGTTTTGGGTTCGACCGCGTTTTGGCAAAACCTCACCGAATTTTTTTTGTCGGATTCGGGTGTGTTTTGGATTCGGGTGTTTTTTTCAAAAAACCCTAAAAAACAGCTTAAATCATAGAATTTGGGGGTCATTTTGATCCCAAAGTATTATTAACCTCAAAAACCATAATTTCCACTCATTTTCAGTCTATTCTGAATACCTCACACCTCACAATATTATTTTTAGTCCTAAAATTTGCACCGAGGTCGCTGTGTGAGTAAGATAAGCGACCCTAGTGGCCGACACAAACACCGGGCCCATCTAGGAGTGGCACTGCAGTGTCACGCAGGATGTCCCTTCCAAAAAACCCTCCCCAAACAGCACATGACGCAAAGAAAAAAAGAGGCGCAATGAGGTAGCTGTGTGAGTAAGATAAGCGACCCTAGTGGCCGACACAAACACCGGGCCCATCTAGGAGTGGCACTGCAGTGTCACGCAGGATGTCCCTTCCAAAAAACCCTCCCCAAACAGCACATGACGCAAAGAAAAAAAGAGGCGCAATGAGGTAGCTGACTGTGTGAGTAAGATAAGCGACCCTAGTGGCCGACACAAACACCGGGCCCATCTAGGAGTGGCACTGCAGTGTCACGCAGGATGTCCCTTCCAAAAAACCCTCCCCAAACAGCACATGACGCAAAGAAAAAAAGAGGCGCAATGAGGTAGCTGACTGTGTGAGTAAGATAAGCGACCCTAGTGGCCGACACAAACACCGGGCCCATCTAGGAGTGGCACTGCAGTGTCACGCAGGATGGCCCTTCCAAAAAACCCTCCCCAAACAGCACATGATGCAAAGAAAAATAAAAGAAAAAAGAGGTGCAAGATGGAATTGTCCTTGGGCCCTCCCACCCACCCTTATGTTGTATAAACAAAACAGGACATGCACACTTTAACCAACCCATCATTTCAGTGACAGGGTCTGCCACACGACTGTGACTGATATGACGGGTTGGTTTGGACCCCCCCCAAAAAAGAAGCAATTAATCTCTCCTTGCACAAACTGGCTCTACAGAGGCAAGATGTCCACCTCATCATCATCCTCCGATATATCACCGTGTACATCCCCCTCCTCACAGATTATCAATTCGTCCCCACTGGAATCCACCATCTCAGCTCCCTGTGTACTTTGTGGAGGCAATTGCTGCTGGTCAATGTCTCCGCGGAGGAATTGATTATAATTAATTTTAATGAACATCATCTTCTCCACATTTTCTGGATGTAACCTCGTACGCCGATTGCTGACAAGGTGAGCGGCGGCACTAAACACTCTTTCGGAGTACACACTTGTGGGAGGGCAACTTAGGTAGAATAAAGCCAGTTTGTGCAAGGGCCTCCAAATTGCCTCTTTTTCCTGCCAGTATAAGTACGGACTGTGTGACGTGCCTACTTGGATGCGGTCACTCATATAATCCTCCACCATTCTTTCAATGGGGAGAGAATCATATGCAGTGCCAGTAGACGACATGTCCGTATCCGTAATCGTTGTCAGGTCCTTCAGTCCGGACCAGATGTCAGCATCAGCAGTCGCTCCAGACTGCCCTGCATCACCGCCAGCGGGTGGGCTCGGAATTCTGAGCCTTTTCCTCGCACCCCCAGTTGCGGGAGAATGTGAAGGAGGAGATGTTGACAGGTCGCGTTCCGCTTGACTTGACAATTTTCTCACCAGCAGGTCTTTCAACCCCAGCAGACTTGTGTCTGCCGGAAAGAGAGATCCAAGGTAGGCTTTAAATCTAGGATCGAGCACGGTGGCCAAAATGTAGTGCTCTGATTTCAACAGATTGACCACCCATGAATCCTTGTTAAGCGAATTAAGGGCTCCATCCACAAGTCCCACATGCCTAGCGGAATCGCTCCGTGTTAGCTCCTCCTTCAATGTCTCCAGCTTCTTCTGCAAAAGCCTGATGAGGGGAATGACCTGACTCAGGCTGGCAGTGTCTGAACTGACTTCACGTGTAGCAAGTTCAAAGGGCATCAGAACCTTGCACAACGTTGAAATCATTCTCCACTGCGCTTGAGACAGGTGCATTCCACCTCCTATATCGTGCTCAATTGTATAGGCTTGAATGGCCTTTTGCTGCTCCTCCAACCTCTGAAGCATATAGAGGGTTGAATTCCACCTCGTTACCACTTCTTGCTTCAGATGATGGCAGGGCAGGTTCAGTAGTTTTTGGTGGTGCTCCAGTCTTCTGTACGTGGTGCCTGTACGCCGAAAGTGTCCCGCAATTCTTCTGGCCACCGACAGCATCTCTTGCACGCCCCTGTCGTTTTTTTAAAAATTCTGCACCACCAAATTCAAGGTATGTGCAAAACATGGGACGTGCTGGAATTTGCCCATATTTAATGCACACACAATATTGCTGGTGTTGTCCGATGCCACAAATCCACAGGAGAGTCCAATTGGGGTAAGCCATTCCGCGATGATCTTCCTCAGTTGCCGTAAGAGGTTTTCAGCTGTGTGCGTATTCTGGAAAGCGGTGATACAAAGCGTAGCCTGCCTAGGAAAGAGTTGGCGTTTGCGAGATGCTGCTACTGGTGCCGCCGCTGCTGTTCTTGCGGCGGGAGTCCATACATCTACCCAGTGGGCTGTCACAGTCATATAGTCCTGACCCTGCCCTGCTCCACTTGTCCACATGTCCGTGGTTAAGTGGACATTGGGTACAACTGCATTTTTTAGGACACTGGTGAGTCTTTTTCTGACGTCCGTGTACATTCTCGGTATCGCCTGCCTAGAGAAGTGGAACCTAGATGGTATTTGGTAACGGGGGCACACTGCCTCAATAAATTGTCTAGTTCCCTGTGAACTAACGGCGGATACCGGACGCACGTCTAACACCAACATAGTTGTCAAGGCCTCAGTTATCCGCTTTGCAGCAGGATGACTGCTGTGATATTTCATCTTCCTCGCAAAGGACTGTTGAACAGTCAATTGCTTACTGGAAGTAGTACAAGTGGGCTTACGACTTCCCCTCTGGGATGACCATCGACTCCCAGCAGCAACAACAGCAGCGCCAGCAGCAGTAGGCGTTACACGCAAGGATGCATCGGAGGAATCCCAGGCAGGAGAGGAATCATCAGAATTGCCAGTGACATGGCCTGCAGGACTATTGGCATTCCTGGGGAAGGAGGAAATTGACACTGAGGGAGTTGGTGGGGTGGTTTGCGTGAGCTTGGTTACAAGAGGAAGGGATTTACTGGTCAGTGGACTGCTTCCGCTGTCGGCCAAAGTTTTTGAACTTGTCACTGACTTATTATGAATGCGCTGCAGGTGACGTATAAGGGAGGATGTTCCGAGGTGGTTAACGTCCTTACCCCTACTTATTACAGCTTGACAAAGGGAACACACGGCTTGACAAATGTTGTCCGCATTTCTGGTGAAATACTTCCACACCGAAGAGCTGATTTTTTTGGTATTTTCACCAGGCATGTCAACGGCCATATTCCTCCCACGGACAACAGGTGTCTCCCCGGGTGCCTGACTTAAACAAACCACCTCACCATCAGAATCCTCCTGGTCAATTTCCTCCCCAGCGCCAGCAACACCCATATCCTCCTCATCCTGGTGTACTTCAACACTGACATCTTCAATCTGACTATCAGGAACTGGACTGCGGGTGCTCCTTCCAGCACTTGCAGGGGGCGTGCAAATGGTGGAAGGCGCATGCTCTTCACGTCCAGTGTTGGGAAGGTCAGGCATCGCAACCGACACAATTTGACTCTCCTTGTGGATTTGGGATTTCGAAGAACGCACAGTTATTTGCTGTGCTTTTTCCAGCTTGAGTCTTTTCATTTTTCTAGCGAGAGGCTGAGTGCTTCCATCCTCATGTGAAGCTGAACCACTAGCCATGAACATAGGCCAGGGCCTCAGCCGTTCCTTGCCACTCCGTGTGGTAAATGGCATATTGGCAAGTTTACGCTTCTCCTCCGACAATTTTATTTTAGGTTTTGGAGTCCTTTTTTTACTGATATTTGGTGTTTTGGATTTGACATGCTCTGTACTATGACATTGGGCATCGGCCTTGGCAGACGACGTTGCTGGCATTTCATCGTCTCGGCCATGACTAGTGGCAGCAGCTTCAGCACGAGGTGGAAGTGGATCTTGATCTTTCCCTAATTTTGGAACCTCAACATTTTTGTTCTCCATATTTTAATAGGCACAACTAAAAGGCACCTCAGGTAAACAATGGAGATGGATGGATACTAGTATACAATTATGGATGGACTGCCGAGTGCCGACACAGAGGTAGCTACAGACGTGGACTACCGTACTGTACTGTGTCTGCTGCTAATATAGACTGGTTGATAATGAGATGTAGTATGTATGTATAAAGAAGAAAGAAAAAAAAACCACGGGTAGGTGGTATACAATTATGGACGGACTGCCGAGTGCCGACACAGAGGTAGCTACAGCCGTGGACTACCGTACTGTACTGTGTCTGCTGCTAATATAGACTGGATGATAATGAGATGTAGTATGTATAAAGAAGAAGAAAAAACCACGGGTAGGTGGTATACAATTATGGATGGACTGCCGAGTGCCGACACAGAGGTAGCTACAGCCGTGGACTACCGTACTGTACTGTGTCTGCTGCTAATATAGACTGGATGATAATGAGATGTAGTATGTATAAAGAAGAAAGAAAAAAAAACCACGGGTAGGTGGTATACAATTATGGACGGACTGACGAGTGCCGACACAGAGGTAGCTACAGCCGTGGACTACCGTACTGTACTGTGTCTGCTGCTAATATAGACTGGTTGATAATGAGATGTAGTATGTATGTATAAAGAAGAAAGAAAAAAAAACCACGGGTAGGTGGTATACAATTATGGACGGACTGCCGAGTGCCGACACAGAGGTAGCTACAGCCGTGGACTACCGTACTGTACTGTGTCTGCTGCTAATATAGACTGGATGATAATGAGATGTAGTATGTATAAAGAAGAAAAAAAAAACCACGGGTAGGTGGTATACAATTATGGATGGACTGCCGAGTGCCGACACAGAGGTAGCTACAGCCGTGGACTACCGTACTGTACTGTGTCTGCTGCTAATATAGACTGGATGATAATAAGATGTAGTATGTATAAAGAAGAAAAAAAAAACCACGGGTAGGTGGTATACAATTATGGATGGACTGCCGAGTGCCGACACAGAGGTAGCTACAGCCGTGGACTACCGTACTGTACTGTGTCTGCTGCTAATATAGACTGGATGATAATGAGATGTAGTATGTATAAAGAAGAAAGAAAAAAAAACCACGGGTAGGTGGTATACAATTATGGACGGACTGCCGAGTGCCGACACAGAGGTAGCTACAGCCGTGGACTACCGTACTGTACTGTGTCTGCTGCTAATATAGACTGGATGATAATGAGATGTAGTATGTATAAAGAAGAAAGAAAAAAAAACCACGGGTAGGTGGTATACAATTATGGACGGACTGACGAGTGCCGACACAGAGGTAGCTACAGCCGTGGACTACCGTACTGTACTGTGTCTGCTGCTAATATAGACTGGATGATAATGAGATGTAGTATGTATAAAGAAGAAAAAAAAAACCACGGGTAGGTGGTATACAATTATGGATGGACTGCCGAGTGCCGACACAGAGGTAGCTACAGCCGTGGACTACCGTACTGTACTGTGTCTGCTGCTAATATAGACTGGATGATAATGAGATGTAGTATGTATAAAGAAGAAAGAAAAAAAAACCACGGGTAGGTGGTATACAATTATGGATGGACTGCCGAGTGCCGACACAGAGGTAGCTACAGCCGTGAACTACCGTACTGTGTCTGCTGCGACTGGATGATAAATAATGATATAAAAAATATATATATATCACTACTGCAGCCGGACAGGTATATATTATATAATGACGGACCTGCTGGACACTGTCTGTCAGCAGAATGAGTTTTTTATAGAATAAAAAAAACACCACACAAGTCACACGACGAGTGTTTAACTTTTTCAGGCAATCACAATATAGTATACTATACTGGTGGTCAGTGTGGTCAGGTCACTGGTCAGTCACACTGGCAGTGGCACTCCTGCAGCAAAAGTGTGCACTGTTTAATTTTAATAATATGTACTCCTGGCTCCTGCTATAACCTATAACTGCTCCCCAGTCTCCCCCACAATTAAGCTGTGTGAGCACAGTCAGATATTATACATAGATGATGCAGCACACTGGGCTGAGCACAGATATGGTATGTGAATTAGTCACTGTGTATCGTTTTTTTCAGGCAGAGAACGGATTATATTAAATAAAACGGCACTGGTGGTCACTGGTCAGTGGTCAGTCACTAGTAAACTCTGCACTCTCTAGTACTCCTAAGCTCCAGTAAATCAAGTGTCTCTGTCTCAATCTCACTCTCTCTCTTCTAATCTAAATGGAGAGGACGCCAGCCACGTCCTCTCCCTATCAATCTCAATGCACGTGTGAAAATGGCGGCGACGCGCGGCTCCTTATATAGAATCCGAGTCTCGCGATAGAATCCGAGCCTCGCGAGAATCCGACAGCGTCATGATGACGTTCGGGCGCGCTCGGGTTAACCGAGCAAGGCGGGAAGATCCGAGTCGCTCGGATCCGTGTAAAAAAAGCTGAAGTTCGGGCGGGTTCGGATTCCGAGGAACCGAACCCGCTCATCTCTAATCCAGGGGAAGGTCAAATTACCAATGTATTCGCATGAGGCAACAAAAACAAAAATCCATCCAGATATCAAAAATAGTAATGTGATAAATTACCCCTTCTCCTAACTCTGCAGTCTCTGCCCTCTTACCCCCATTGTGTCCAGTCATATACCCTGTAGATTGTAAGCTCATATGAGCAGGACCCCTTGCCTTCTCTACATATTTATGTTAAATGATCACTGGATGTATGTATCTATGTAAGTTTTTTTATATACTGTCTGTAATAGTCTCTGTCATTTGCATCTCCTTGTGACGTCTTAGAAATAAAAAAAATAAGATTTTAAACCTACCGGTAAATCTTTTTCTCGTAGTCCGTAGAGGATGCTGGGGACTCCGTAAGGACCATGGGGATAGACGGGCTCCGCAGGCACTTTAAGAAAGACTTTGGATCTGGGTGTGCACTGGCTCCTCCCTCTATGCCCCTCCTCCAGACCTCAGTTAGAGAAACTGTGCCCAGAGGAGACGGACAGTACGAGGAAAGGATTTTAGTTAATCCAAGGGCAAGATTCATACCAGCCACACCAATCATACCATATAACTTGTGATACACTATCTAGTTAACAGTATGAAAAAACAACATATCATCGGTCCAAAACTGATGAAACTATAACATAACCCTTATGTAAGCAAAAACTATATACAAGTCTTGCAGAAGTAGTCCGCACTTGGGACGGGCGCCCACCATCCTCTACGGACTACAAGAAAAAGATTTACCGGTAGGTTTAAAATCTTATTTTCTCTAACGTCCTAGAGGATGCTGGGGACTCCGTAAGGACCATGGGGATTATACCAAAGCTCCCAAACGGGCGGGAGAGTGCGGATGACTCTGCAGCACCGATTGAGCAAACAGGAGGTCCTCCTCAGCCAGGGTATCAAACTTATAGAACTTTGCAAAGGTGTTTAACCCCGACCAAGTAGCAGCGCGGCACAGCTGTAGTGCCGAGACCCCTCGGGCAGCCGCCCAAGAAGAGCCCACCTTCCTAGTGGAATGGGCCTTAACCGATTTTGGTAACGGCAGGTAGAATGCGCCTGCTGAATCGTGTTACAGATCCAGCGAGCAATAGTCTGCTTTGAAGCGGGAGCGCCAACCTTGTTGGCTGCATACAGGACAAACAGTGCTTCTGTCTTCCTGACTCTAGCCGTTTTGGCCACGTAAATTTTCAAAGCCCTGACCACATCAAGGGACTCGGAATCCTCCAAGTCACGCGTAGCCACAGGCACGACAATAGGTTGGTTCATATGAAAGGATGAGACCACTTTAGGTAGGAATTGAGGACGAGTCCGCAATTCCGCCCTATTCATATGAAAAAACAGATAGGGGCTTTTATGTGATAAAGCCGCTAATTCCGAAACTCGCCTAGCCGAAGCTAAGGCTAACAACATGACCACCTTCCAAGTGAGATATTTTAACTCCACCGTTTTGAGTGGTTCAAACCAATGTGACTTAAGGAAACTTAACACCACGTTAAGGTCCCAAGGCGCCACCGGAGGTACAAAAGGAGGCTGAATATGCAGTACTCCCTTCACAAACGTCTGTACTTCGGGAAGAGAGGCCAATTCCTTTTGAAAGAAAATGGATAAGGCTGAAATCTGAACCTTAATAGATCCTAATTTTAGGCCCAAATTCACTCCAGTTTGTAGGAACTAGGAAGTGAAGGAAGCGGCCCAGATGGAATTCTTCCGTAGGAGCATTCCTGGCCTCACACCAAGAAACATATTTTCGCCATATTCGGTGATAATGTTTCGATGTCACGTCCTTCCTAGCCTTTATTAGTGTAGGAATGACTTCATCCGGAATACCTTTTTCCGCTTGGATCCGGCGTTCAACCGCCATGCCGTCAAACGCAGCCGCGGTAAGTCTTGGAACAGACAGGGCCCCTGCTGCAGCAGGTCCTGTCTTAGAGGAAGAGGCCACGGATCTTCTGTGAGCATCTCCTGCAGATCCGGATACCAGGATACGAGGCCAATCTGGAACAATGAGGATTGTTCTCACTCCTCTTTGTCTTATTATTCTCAACACCTTGGGTATGAGAGGAAGAGGAGGAAATAAATAGACCGCCCGGAACACCCACGGTGTCACTAGGGCGTCCACAGCTACCGCCTGAGGATCTCTTGACCTGGTGCAATACCTTTTTAGCTTTTTGTTGAGACGGGACGCCATCATGTCTATTTGGGGCAGTCCCCACCGACTTGCAATCTGCGCAAAGACTTCCTGATGAAGTCCCCACTCTCCCGGATACAGATCGTGTCTGCTGAGGAAGTCTGCTTCCCAGTTGTCCACTCCCGGAATGAACACTGCTGACAGTGCGCTTACATGATTTTCCGCCCAGCGAAGAATCCCGCCATTGCCACTCTGTTCTTTGTGCCACCTTGGCGGTTGACATGAGCTACTGCGGTGACATTGTCTGACTGGACCAGAACTGGTTTGTCGCGAAGTAAGACTTGACCAAAGACCTTGGAAATTTCTTCCCTGTGTGACTGCTTCCCAACCTCGGAGGCTTGCGTCCGTGGTCACCAGGATCCAGTCCTGAATGCCGAACCTGCGGCCCTCTAGGAGGTGAGCACTCTGCAGCCACCACAGGAGAGATACCCTGGCTCTGGGGGACAGGGTGATCCGCTGATGAATTTGTAGATGTGACCCGGACCACTTGTCCAGTAGGTCCCATTGGAAGGTCCTCGCATGGAACCTGCTGAAGGGAATGGCTTCGTATGATGCCACCATCTTCCCCAGGACTCGAGTGCAGTGATGCACTGACACCTGTTTTGGTTTCAACAGGTTCCTGACCAGAGTCATGAGTTTCTGAGCTTTTTCCGTCGGAAGAAAAACCCTTTTCTGGTCTGTGTCCAGAATCATGCCCAAGAAGGTCAGACTCGTAGGAACCAGCTGCAACTTCGGGATATTGAGAATCCAGCCGTGTTGCTGTAACACCTTCAATGAAAGTGACACACTGTTCAGTAATGTCTCTCGAGATCTCGCTTTTATGAGGAGATCGTCCAAGTATGGGATAATTGTGACACCTTGCTTGCGCAGGAGCACCATAATTTCCGCCATTACCTTGGTGAAAATCCTCGGGGCCGTGGAAAGCCCAAACGGCAACGTCTGAAATTGGTAATGACAACACTGTAACGCAAATCTCAGGTACGCCTGATGAGGTGGATATATTGGAACATGAAGGTACGCATCCTTTATGTCTAGGGATACCATAAAATCCCCCACTTCCAGGCTGGCGATGACCGCTCTGAGTGATTCCATCTTGAACTTGAACATTTTCAAGTATAGGTTCAGGGATTTTAAATTTAAAATGGGTCTGACCGAACCGTCCGGTTTCGGGACCACAAACAGGGTTGAGTAATATCCCCTCCCTTGTTGTAGTAGGGGAACCTTGACCACCACCTGTTGAAGATACAATTTTTGAATCGCATTTAACACTAACTACCTCTCTGAAGGAGAAGCTGGCAGGGACGAATTGAAAAACCGGCGAGGGGGCACCTCCTCGAATTCCAGCTTGTATCCCTGAGAAACAATTTCTATTGCCCAGGGATCCACCTGTGAGTGAACCCAGATGTGGCTAAAAAGTCGAAGACGTGCCCCCACTGGAGCGGACTCCCTCAGGGGAGCCCCAGCGTCATGCGGTGGATTTTGTAGAGGCCGGGGAGGACTTCTGTTCCTGGGAACTAGCTGTGTTGTGCAGCTTTTTTCCTCTGCCCTTACCTCTGGCAAGAAAAGACGATCCACGTACTCTTTTGCTTTTATTTGAACGAAAGGACTGCATTTGATAATAAGGCGCTTTCTTAGGCTGTGAGGGAACATAAGGCAAAAAATTCGATTTACCTGCCGTAGCTGTGGAGACGAGGTCCGAGAGGCCTTCTCCAAATAATTCCTCACCTTTGTAAGGTAAAAACTCCATATGCTTCTTCGAGTCGGCATCGCCCGTCCACTGTCGGGTCCATAAGACTCGCCTAGCAGAAATAGACATAGCGTTTATTCTGGAACTCAGTAAACAAATGTCTCTTTGAGCATCCCTCATATATAACACAGCATCTCTTATATGCCCTAGGGTCATTAAAATGGTATCCTTATCTAGGGTCTCAATTTCCGCTGATAAGGAATCTGTCCATGCTGCTACAGCACTACAAACCCAGGCCGACGCAGTTGCCGGTCTGAGTATTGTACCAGAATGTGTGTAAATGGACTTCATGGTAACCTCCTGCTTGCGGTCAGCAGGATCCTTGAGGGTAGCCGTATCTTGGGATGGCAGCGCTATCTTTTTTGATAAGCGTGTCAATGCTTTGTCTACCCTAGGAGAGGATTCCCACCGTATTCTGTCCTTTTGCGGGAAAGGATACGCCTTAAGAATCCTTTTGGGAACCTGCAGTCTTTTGTCTGGAGATTCCCAAGCTTTTTCGCATAATTCGTTCAGCTCATGTGAGGATGGAAAGGTGACCTCAGGCTTTTTCCCTTTATACATGTGTACCCTCGTGTCAGGGACAGGGGGTTCCTCTGCAATATGCAAAACCTCTTTTATTGCAATAATCATATATCGAATACATTTAGCCACTCTTGGCTGTAATTTTGCATCATCGTAGTCAACACTGGAGTCTGAATCCGTGTCGGTATCTGTGTCAATTATTTGGGATAGTGTGCGCTTCTGAGACCCCGAAGGTCCCGGCGACATTGGGACAGACATGGTTTGACTTCCTGACTGTTCCCTAGCCTCAGCTTTGTCTAATCTTTTGTGCAATAAATTTACATTAGCACTTAAGACATTCCACATATCCATCCAGTCAGGTGTCGGCGCTGCCGACGGAGACCTTACATTCATACACTCCCCCTCCTCCTTAGGTGAGCCTTCAACCTCATACATGTCGACACATGCGTACAGACACACCCCACACACACAGGGAAGCTCTTTTCTGAAGACATGTTCCCCACCAGGCCCTTTGGAGAGTCAGAGAGAGAGTATGCCAGCACACACCTCAGCGCTATATGACCCAGGAAAAAACACAGAATGTTTACCCAGTAGCGCTGTTATGAATGTATATGCGCCAATTATGTGCCCCCCCCCCTCTTGAAAAACCCACTGTCACCGTCAGTAAGCAGGGGAGAGTCCGGGGAGCTTCCTCTCAGCGATGTGCTGTGGAGAAAATGGCGCTGGTGAGTGCTGAGGGAGAAGCCCCGCCCCCTCAGCGGCGGGCTTCTGTCCCGCTCAAAATTCTTAAAAACATGGCGGGGGCTCTTTATATACATGTACAGTGCCCAGCTGTACATGTATATATGTACTTTTGCCATTATAGAGGTTTATATTGCTGCCCAGGGCGCCCCCCCTGCGCCCTGCACCCTTACAGTGACCGATGTGTGTGAGGTGAATGGGAGCAATGGCGCACAGCTTCACCGCTGTGCGTTATCTCTATGAAGATCAAGATGTCTTCTGCCGCCTCTGAAGTCTTCTTATCTTCTCATACTCACCCGGCTTCTATCTTCCGGCTCTGCGAGGAGGACGGCGGCGCGGCTCTGGGACGGACAGCGAGGGTGAGACCTGCGTACCAATCCCTCTGGAGCTAATGGTGTCCAGTAGCCTAAGAAACAGAGCCTTGAAACTCAGAGAAGTAGGTCTGTTTCTCTCTCCTCAGTCCCTCGATGCAGGGAGTCTGTTGCCAGCAGGCTCCCAGAAAATAAAAAACCTAACTAAAATACTTTCTTGACAGGAAACTCAGGAGAGCTCCCTGAAAGCACCCAGTCTCCACTGGGCACAGTATCAAACTGAGGTCTGGAGGAGGGGCATAGAGGGAGGAGCCAGTGCACACCCAGATCCAAAGTCTTTCTTAAAGTACCCATGTCTCCTGCGGAGCCCGTCTATCCCCATGGTCCTTACGGAGTCCCTCTAGGACGTTAGAGAAATATGCTATAATAATAATCTGGCACTGCACTACTGGTGGCATGTTTATCTGGCACTATTGGTGGGATGTGTATCTGGCACTATTGGTGGCATATGTGTATCTGGCACTATTGGTGGGATGTGTGTTATCTGGCACTGCACTACTGGTGGCATATGTTTATCTGGCACTATTGGTGGGATGTGTATCTGGCACTATTGGTGGCATATGTGTATCTGTTTTTCACAATTTTTTTTATTTTTCCTACTTTTTCCTACTTTAAGATCCACATGGACTACAATTAGTAACGGTAACCTTGCTCGAAGCATGGCGAGCCATGCGAGGGGACACGGTGCACTAATTGGGGTTCACGGTCACTCTACGAAGAAAACGACACCAAATTTTGTTAAAAAAAACCCTCATGTCAACCTTTTTCATGCGGACCTATAGGCCATGTCGACCAATAGTGGTCGACCTAATGACTGTCAATCTAAGTTTGGTTGACCCAACAACCCATACCCGATTATACTTTGTTGTTGGTTTTCAAGAAAACAAAAAAAAGATTTTAAACCTACTGGTAAATCTTTTTCTCCTAGTCCGTAGAGGATGCTGGGGACTCCGTAAGGACCATGGCGTATAGACGGGCTCCGCAGGAGACATGGGCACTCAAGACTTTAGAATGGGTGTGCACTGGCTCCTCCCTCTATGCCCCTCCTCCAGACCTCAGTTAGAGAAACTGTGCCCAGAGGAGACGGACAGTACGAGCAAAGGATTTTTGTTAATCCAAGGGCAAGATTCATACCAGCCCACACCATCCACACCGCATAACATGGAATATACGAACCAGTTAACAGTATGAAACAAAACAGCATTAGCCCGAGACTGATCAAAACTGTAACATAACCCTTATGTAAGCAAAAACTATATACAAGTCTTGTAGAATTTAGTCCGCACTGGGACGGGCGCCCAGCATCCTCTATGGACTAGGAGAAAAAGATTTACCGGTAGGTTTAAAATCTTATTTTCTCTAACGTCCTAGAGGATGCTGGGGACTCCGTAAGGACCATGGGGATTATACCAAAGCTCCAGACCGGGCGGGAGAGTGCGGATGACTCTGCAGCACCGATTGAGCAAACATGAGGTCCTCCACAGCCAAGGTATCAAACTTGTAGAATTTAGCAAAAGTGTTTGAACCCGACCAAGTAGCCGCTCGGCAAAGTTGCAATGCCGAAACACCTCGGGCAGCCGCCCAAGAAGAGCCCCCCTTCCTAGTGGAATGGGCCTTTACCGAATTTGGTACCGGCAATCCAGCCGTAGAATGAGCCTGCTGAATCGTGTTACAGATCCAGCGGGCAATAGTCTGCTTAGAAGCAGGGGCGCCAACCTTGTTGGCTGCATACAGGACAAACGGTGCCTCTGTTTTCCTAATCCGAGCCGTCCTGGCTACATAAACTTTTAAGGCCCTGACTACATCAAGAGACTTCCCCGTAGCCACAGGCACCACAATAGGTTAGTTCATATGAAACGATGAAACCACCTTAGGCAGAAATTGAGGACGAGTCCTCAACTCTGCTCTATCTATATGGAAAATCAGATAGGGGCTTTTGTGAGACAAAGCCGCCAATTCGGACACCAGCCTCGCAGATGCCAAGGCTAACAACATGACCACTTTCCAAGTGAGAAATTTCAACTCCACTGTTTGAAGATGTTCAAACCAGTGTGACTTAAGGAACTGTAACATCACATTAAGGTCCCATGGTGCCACTGGAGGCACAAAAGGAGGCTGGATGTGCAGCACTCCCTTTACAAAAGTCTGGACTTCTAGGAGAGAAGCCAATTCCTTCTGAAAGAATATAGATAGGGCCGAAATCTGTACATTAATGGAGCCTAACCTCAGGCCCATATCCACTCCTGTCTGTAAAAAGTGGAGAAAACGGCACAGGTGGAAATCTTCCGTAGGAGCATTCTTGGCTTCACACCAAGAAACATACTTCCTCCAGATACGGTGATAATGTTTCGCCGTCACCTCCTTCCTAGCCCTTATCAGAGTAGGGATGACTTCTTCTGGAATACCCTTTCCAGCTAAGATTTGGTGTTCAACCGCCATGCCGTCAAACGTAACCGCGGTAAGTCTTGGAACACGCAGGGCCCCTGCTGCACCAGGTCCTCCCTGAGAGGAAGAGGCCATGGATCTTCTGTGAGCATTTCCTGAAGATCTGAATACCAGGCCCTTCGAGGCCAATCTGGAACAATGAGTATTGTCTGCACTCTTTTTCTTATGATTCTCAATATTTTGGAGATGAGAGGAAGAGGAGGGAATACATAGACCGACTGAAACACCCATGGTGTCACCAGGGCGTCTACCGCTACTGCCTGAGGGTCCCTTGACCTGGCACAATACCTCCGAAGCTTCTTGTTGAGGCGTGACGCCATCATGTCTATTTGAGGAAGTCCCCAAAGACTTGTTATCTCTGCAAAAACTTCTTGATGAAGTCCCCACTCTCCGGGATGGAGATCGTGTCTGCTGAGGAAGTCTGCTTCCCAGTTGTCCACTCCCGGAATGAAGACTGCTGACAGAGCGCTTACGTGATTTTCCGCCCAGCGCAGAATCCGTGTGGCTTCCGCCATTGCCACTCTGCTCTTTGTCCTGCCTTGGCGGTTTACATGAGCCACGGCTGTGACGTTGTCTGATTGAATCAGAACCGGTAGGTCGCGAAGAAGATTCTCCGCTTGTCGTAGGCCGCTGTATATGGCCCTTAATTCCAGTATGTTGATGTGCAGACAAGCCTCCTGGCTTGACCATGTTCCCTGAAAATGTCTTCCTTGTGTGACTGTTCCCCATCCTCGGAGGCTTGCGTCCGTGGTCACTAGAACCCAGTCTTGAATGCCGAACCTGCGACCCTCTAGAAGATGAGCACTCTGCAGCCACCACAGGAGAGACACCCTGGCCCTGGGGGACAGGCTTATTTTCTGATGAATTTGAAGATGGGACCCGGACCACTTGTCCAGAAGGTTCCACTGAAATGTCCTCGCGTAAAACCTGCCGAAGGGGATGGCCTCGTAGGTCGCCACCATTTTTCCCAGTACTCAAGTGCATTGATGGACTGACACTCTTTTCGGTTTTAACAGGTTTCTGACCATGTTCTGGAGTTCCTGGGATTTTTCCATCGGGAGAAAAACCCTCTTTTGTTCCGTGTCCAGAATCATGCCTAAGAAAGATAGCCGAGTCGTTGGAACCAACTGCGACTTTGGTAGATTTAGAATCCAGCCATGGAGCTGCAGCACTCTCAGGGAGAGCGACACGCTTTTCAGCAACTGATCTCTCGATCTCGCTTTTATCAGGAGATCGTCCAAATATGGGATAATTGTGATTCCCTGCCTGCGCAGGAGCACCATCATTTCCGCCATTACCTTGGTGAAAATCCTCGGGCCGTGGAAATCCCAAACGGCAACGTCTGAAACTGGTAATGACAGTCCTGTACAGCGAATCTCAGGTACGCCTGATGAGGGGGATATATGGGGACATGAAGGTATGCATCCTTTATGTTTATTGACACCATAAAATCCCCCCCTTCCAGGCTGGAGATAACTGCCCGGAGCGATTCCATCTTGAATTTGAACTTTTTCAAGTACAGGTTTAGGGATTTTAAATTTAGAATGGGTCTGACCGATCCATCCGGTTTCGGGACCACAAATAGGGTTGAATAGAACCCCTTCCCCTGTTGACCTAGGGGAACCTCGACAACCACTTGTTGTTGACACAGTTTTTGGATTGCAGCTAAAACTATCTCCCTTTCTGGGGAAGAAGCTGGTAAAGCCGATTTGAAAAACCGGCGAGGAGGCACGTCTTCGAATTCCAGCTTGTAGCCTTGGGATACAATTTCCATTGCCCAAGGATCCACGTCTGACTGAACCCAGACGTGACTGAAGAGTCGAAGACGTGCCCCCACCGGCGCGGACTCCCTCAGAGGAGCCCCAGCGTCATGCAGTGGATTTAGTAGAAGCCGGGGAGGACTTCTGCTCCTGGGAACTAGCCGTAGCAGGCATTGTTTTCCCTCTACCCTTACCTCCTGCGAGGAAGGAAGAGCCCCGACCTCTTCTAGACTTATGCGACCGAAAGGACTGCATCTGAAATTGTGGTGTTTTCTTTTGCTGCGGGGGAACATAAAAGTCGATTTACCCGCGGTAGCTGTGGAAACCAGGTCCGCGAGACCTTCCCCAAATAAAACCTCACCCTTGTAAGGCAAAACTTCCATATGCCTCTTTGAGTCAGCATCACCCGTCCATTGGCGGGTCCACAGGGCTCGCCTAGCAGAAATCGCCATGGCATTGGCTCTCGAACCCGGCAGCCCAACGTCTCTCTGAGTGTCTCTCATATATAAGACTGCGTCTCTAATGTGAGCTAAGGTCAATAAAATGGTATCCCTATCTAGGGTATCAATGTCAGCTGACAAGGTATCCACCCAAGCTGCTACGGCGCTACAAACCTAAGCCGACGCTATTGCCGGTCTGAGCAAGGCACCCGTATGTGTATAAATTGATTTTAAGGTAGTCTCCTGCCTGCGATCCGCAGGATCCTTGGGGGCTGCCATGTCTGGGGATGGTAGCGCCACCTTTTTGGACAAGCGCGTTAAAGCCTTATCCACCTTGGGTGAGGATTCCCACCGTAACCTGTCCTGTGCCGGGAAAGGATATGCCATAAGAATTCTCTTGGGAATCTGCAGTTTCTTGTCTGGAGTTTCCCAAGCTTTTTCAAATAACTCATTCAGCTCATGAGATGGGGGGAAAAGTTACCTCAGGTTTCTTTTCCTTAAACATGCGCACCCTCGTGTCAGGGACAGAGGGGTCATCTGTGATATGCAAAACATCTTTTATTGCAATAATCATATAATGAATACTTTTGGCCACCCTTGGGTGTAACCTCGCATAATCGTAGTCGACACTGGAGTCAGAATCCGTGTCGGTATCAGTGTACGCTACTTGGGACGGTGGACGTTTCTGAGACCCAGAAGAGCCCTGTGACACAGTCAAACCCATGGATTGACTGCCCCCTGGACTCTGCTTTGTCCAATCTCTTATGTAATAAAGACACATTTGCATTTAAAACATTCCACATATCCAACCAATCAGGTGTCGGCGTTGCCGACGGAGACATCACAATCATCTGCTCCACCTCCTCCCTAGATGAGCCTTCCGCTTCAGACATACCGACACACGCGTACCGACACCCCCACACACTCAGGGATATATCTATATGGAGACAGTCCCCCAATAAGGCCCTTTGGAGAGACAGAGAGAGAGTACGCCAGCACACACCCAGCGCCACCGGACACTGGAATAAAATCCCAGCTAGTACAGCACTTTTATAGAAATATATATACAATTACACTCACTGCGCCAATTAATGTGCCCCCCCGCTCTGTTTTGCCCTCTGTAACCGTGTTCAGCAGGGGAGAGTCCGGGAGCCAGCTTCTCTGCCGTGTGCTGTGGAGAAAATGGCGCTGGTTAGTGCTGGAGGATCAAACCCCGCCCCCTCAGCGGCGGGCCCCGGTCCCGCTCAAATTGTTTATACTGGTGGGTTTTTTTTTTATATACCGCCTCCGCAGTATATAATCCAAATGCCAGTGTCCCTTGAGGTTTATATTGCTGCCCAGGGCACCCCCCCTACGCCCTGCACCCTTACAGTGCCCGCTGTGTGTGTATGTATGGGAGCAATGGCGTGCAGCGTTACCTCAGTGAAGATCTGATGTCTTCTGCCGCCTTTGAAGTCTTCTTTTCTTCTCAATACTCACCCGGCTTCAATCTTCTGGCTCTGTGAGGAGGACGGCGGCGCGGCTCCGGGACGAACGGCGAGGGTGAGACCTGCATTCCGACCCTCTGGAGCTAATGGTGTCCAGTAGCCTAAGAAGCAGAGCCTATCATTTAAGTAGGTCTGCTTCTCTCCCCTCAGTCCCACGATGCAGGGAACCTGTTGCCAGCAGTGCTCCCTGAAAATAAAAAACCTAACAAAAAGTATTTTTCAGAGAAACTCAGTAGAGCTCCCCTGGAGTGCATCCAGTCTCCTCTGGGCACAGGATCTAACTGAGGTCTGGAGGAGGGGCATAGAGGGAGGAGCCAGTGCACACCCATTCTAAAGTCTTTAGAGTGCCCATGTCTCCTGCGGAGCCCGTCTATATCCCATGGTCCTTACGGAGTCCCCAGCATCCTCTAGGACGTAAGAGAAAAAAACCTTTGAAAATTGTATATTGCGGCCCACACAAGACTTAGACCTTCATTATTCGGCCCAGTTGGGATTTTGAGTTTGACATGCCTGTGCTAGGCACAAACTCTTTATTTTGGGGTAATATTCACACAGAGACAGATTCGGCAGCCCCGTCCAGTACTTCTTCTTTCTATAATGCGGCTTAAGTCAGTTTCCCTTATACCAATGAATAAGAAGTCCCCAAAATCTCAGAAAGCGGACACACAGTTCACAATCAGATTTTTGTTTAGTTAGAAGCTAAAAGTTTTGTTGTTTTTTTTTTAAAACCATGTACACTTTAGTAAGAGGTGCGTGGCTTGTTGGTAGTGCGAGGAGACGTTACCTGGCCTCCTTCATCTGGTGTGACCAGAACCTCGCAATGTAGTGTAAAATGTAAGGTGCGTCCTTTATAACTATGAATTACAGCAGACAGGTTTATCTGGAATTCCTTTCAGAGACCAATATCTGGTCGACCTCTACCTGCCATCGATAATCCTACCCAAAATTTTGGAGCAGATTAGAACACCCTCTGCTTATTAAATTTGTGTCCAGCCTTGTGCGAGGCTAGTTTCATCCTTTAGGACAGGGATAGGCAACATGTGGACCTCTAGCTGTTGTAGCACTACATATACCAGCATACCCAAAACTGTGGCAGGGATGTGGTCTCCTGTGCATCTTCTCTGGGCAATAGTAGCTGCCCCTGCCTGGAACTATAAGGTGCCCACAGAGCCAATCCGTTTGTGTTACCTCAGTTTTCTTAGTATAAGGTCACAAAGTTACCATTCAACTTTATGTTTGTCAATACACCAAATAGAATACAACATTTGCATACTGGATTTTTAAGTCTTTCTCTATTGTTTGTTTGCTAGAATTTTCCAGATGTATATATTTAACCAACCTGCTGCTGTCATTTTTCAAACAGTTTGTGACATGACAGTTGGAAGCTGGATGGAGATGAAGTACCAGCCAATCGGCTCCTAACTGCCATGTTAAGCTGACCATACACCTAAAGATTTGTCAGATCTGGCTGGATGGAACGAAAATCTGGTAATGGATGGAAGCAAATGACAATTGACCATTTGCTACCA
Organism: Pseudophryne corroboree; assembly: GCF_028390025.1. NCBI lineage: Eukaryota > Metazoa > Chordata > Amphibia > Anura > Myobatrachidae > Pseudophryne > Pseudophryne corroboree. The sequence goes on from NC_086445.1 coordinate 76,252,438, forward strand.
AACACTGAAAAACAGACAAAAATTGTCAGATAACTTGGTTAAATCCATTTGATTTAACCAATTTGTCTGAACAAACATTTTTTGAGTTTTCCGGCATTTCGGAACAAATGGTCATTTGCTCCCATACATTACCAGATTTTCGTTACAACCAGCCAGATCGCACAATCAATCTTTAGGTGTATAGGCAGCTTTACAGGCTGTGTTTTAAAATGACAGGAGCCGATTGGTTGGTATCTTATTGCTTGCCAAGCTTTGCTACTTTTCCACCTTGGTCTGGTAGCTTATGGGCAAGCAAGAGCTCCACGTTACTCAAGGCAGCAGAGAGCCATATTCTGATGCTGTAATAGTCATAAGGTCATTAAAAGGAAACAACATGGATTTGTGAAGGACAGATCATGTCAGACCGACTTACTTGGCTTTTATGAAACAGTAAGTGCAAACCTCAATCAGGGTAAGGAGGTGGATCTAATCTTTTTAGACTTTGGCAAAGCTTTCGACACTGTACCACACATGCGTCTTATTTATAAGCTACAAGAAATAGAGCTAGGGTGCACAATATGCACTTGGGTCAGTAATTGGTTAGATAATAGGGAGCAGCGCGTTGTGGTCAATGGATCATTTTTAAATTGAAGTGCTAAGTGGTGTGCCACAAGGGTCTGTACTTGGACCACTTTTGTTCAACATTTTCATCAACGACCTAACATTAGGTCTAGAGAGCCTGGTATCAATTTACGCAGACGATACCAAATTGTGTAAGGTTATAAATACGGAGGGGGATGCTGAGTCTCTTCAGAATGACTTAACTAAACTGGAAGCATGGGCAGCAAAATGGAGAATGAGGTTCAACACAGACAAGTGTAAGGTAATGCACTGTGGGGTAAAGCCCAAAAATAACACATACATACTAAATGGGGTAATATTAGGGGATTCTGTACTGGAAAAAGACCTAGGGGTTCACATAGATAACAAATTAAGCAGCAGTTCCCAAAGTAGGAGTGCAGCAAAGAAGGCTAATACGATATTAGCATGCATAAAACAGGGAATTGATGCAAGGGACGAGAGTATTGTACTCCCATTATACAAATCACTAGTGAGGCCACATCTTGAATACTGTGTGCAATTTTGGGCACCATATTACAAAAAAAGATATCCTGGAGCTAGAAAAGGTTCAGAGGCGGGCGACCAAACTAATTAAGAGCATGGAGACGCTGGAATACGAGGAAAGGCTTGCAAGGCTAGGCATGTTTACATTGGAAAAGAGGAGACTAAGAGGGGACATGATCAACATCTACAAATATATAAGGGGACAATACACAGAGCTTGCGAGGGACCTGTTTTCTATAAGATCAGCACAGAGGACACGTGGTCACTCGCTTAGGTTAGAGGAGAAGAGTTTCCGCACATTGAGGAGAAAAGGTTTTTTCACAGTAAGGACAATACGTGTTTGGAATTCCCTGCCTTAGAGAGTAGTAATGGCGGACTCAGTCAACACCTTTAAGAATGGGTTAGATAAATTCCTATTGGATAAAGATATTCAGGGTTATGGTGTGTAGGCACGCATTACAGTTAATATAACTAGTCCTATAATAAGACTGCATAGGAGACCACAAATAGGTTGAACTCGATGGACAATTGTCTTTTTCAACCTTAGTTACTATGTAATCACTAGAAATGGAAGGGAGGGGTGATTAGGACGCCCATCAGCTGCCAAATCTATGCAAGTAGCATTTCCACAACTGGAGTGCTTAATGTGCGACAGGGACATTGCAGATTACTGCTACGGCTCACCACTGGGGCATTAACCATGACAATCTATCTTCAAGATAGAATAACCATCTACAATGTTATGCCTCTTTCAGACATGCTGTCAGCAAATTCCCGGGTCTCAGGCCCGACCCTGGTAAAGAGCAGGCTTGGGGAATGGCACTTAGTCCCGGGTAGTTTGCATTGACACATGCAGAAATCCCAGATAAATGTGCATCATTCACGTGCAAAATCCTGGGATTTAGCTGCATGTGTGACGGGGTACCAATCGCATACTAGGTGCCTGATTCATATTTGTAAGTAAAGCAAAAAAGCAAGTAACTGTGTTTGGAACGCACCATGTTGCCATGCAAGGGGAGCAAATACATTTCTATTGTTTCTGTGCAGAGTAAATACTGGCTCCTTTTGCATGTAGCCAACAAATGTTACACAGCTTTATATTTTTAAAACTGCAATTTAATTTCAGTTTGAACACACCCCACCCAAATCTAACGCTCTCTGCACATATTACATCTGCCCCACCTGCAGTGCACATGGTTTTGCCCAGTAGCTTGCTTTATGCTTTACTTGTTACAAACATGAATTAGGCCCTGTGTGCCTAAACACGGGTATACCAAAGCCAAACCCCCCCAACATCCACGGGAGGCAAATCGGGACCCTCCGCGCGGCTTTCAGCGCCGTTGAGAGGGTGTGGTCTGCGGGAAAGGGAGCATTGCTTCGTGGGGATGCCGTGCTCGCAGGCCATGCCTCCCATTTTAGTCACAGTGGGCCATGCCCCCGGTCCCTCTGCCTCCCGGGAATAGACGCTGTGTACATGCGCACAGCGTCTATTCATTGCTGCTCTGCACTAAGCAGAGCAGTGAGTGACAGGAGCCTCTCAGCTGCCCCACCCACCCACCACAGGACACTGCGGCCTGCAGAAGGGACAGTCCAAAAAATAAAAAAACGGGACTGTCCCGCGAAAATCGGGACAGTTGGGAGGTATGCCAAGCCTCCTTCAAAATGTAAATAGTATAGGACACATACATTCATAAAAAAAAAAAAATATATATATATATATATATTTATTTTATATATAAAATAAGATTTTACTTACCGGTAAATCTATTTCTCGTAGTCCGTAGTGGATGCTGGGGACTCCGTAAGGACCATGGGGAATAGACGGGCTCCGCAGGAGACAGGGCACTTTAAGAAAGAATTAGGAATACTGGTGTGCTCTGGCTCCTCCCTCTATGCCCCTCCTCCAGACCTCAGTTAAGAAAACTGTGCCCGGAAGAGCTGACAGTACAAGGAAAGGATTTTGGAATCCAGGGTAAGACTCATACCAGCCACACCAATCACACCGTATCACTCGTGATAAACTTACCCAGTTAACAGTATGAACAACAACAGAGCATCAGACCAACCTGATGCAACCATAACATAACCCTTATGTAAGCAATAACTATATACAAGTATTGCAGAAGAAGTCCGCACTTGGGACGGGCGCCCAGCATCCACTACGGACTACGAGAAATAGATTTACCGGTAAGTAAAATCTTATTTTCTCTAACGTCCTAGTGGATGCTGGGGACTCCGTAAGGACCATGGGGATTATACCAAAGCTCCCAAACGGGCGGGAGAGTGCGGATGACTCTGCAGCACCGAATGAGCAAACACAAGGTCCTCCTCAGCCAGGGTATCAAACTTGTAGAACTTTGCAAAAGTGTTTGAACCCGACCAAGTAGCTGCTCGGCAAAGCTGTAATGCCGAGACCCCTCGGGCAGCTGCCCAAGAGGAGCCCACCTTCCTTGTGGAATGGGCTTTTACTGATTTTGGAGGCGGCAATCCAGCCGCAGAATGAGCCTGCTGAATCGTGTTACAGATTCAGCGAGCAATAGTCTGATTTGAAGCAGGAGCACCCAGCTTGTTGGATGCATACAGGATAAACAGCGAGTCAGTTTTCCTGACTCCAGCCGTTCTGGCTACATAAATCTTCAAAGCCCTGACTACATCTAGTAACTTGGAATCCTCCAAGTCACGAGTAGCCGCAGGCACCACAATAGGTTGGTTCAAATGAAAAGATGACACCACCTTCGGCAGAAATTGCGGACGAGTCCGTAATTCTGCCCTGTCCATATGGAAAACCAGATAGGGGCTTTTACATGACAAAGCCGCCAATTCTGACACACGCCTAGCTGAAGCTAAGGCCAATAGCATGACCACCTTCCACGTGAGATATTTTAACTCCACGGTCCTAAGTGGCTCAAACCAGTGAGATTTCAGGAAACTCAACACCACGTTAAGATCCCAAGGTGCCACTGGTGGCACAAAAGGGGGCTGAATATGCAGCACTCCCTTTACAAACGTCTGAACTTCAGGAAGAGAAGCCAGTTCCTTTTGAAAGAAAATGGATAGGGCCGAAATCTGGACCTTAATGGACCCTAATTTTAAGCCCATAGTCACTCCCGACTGTAGGAAGTGAAGGAAACGGCCCAGCTGGAATTCCTCTGTAGGGGCCTTCCTGGCCTCACACCAAGCAACATATTTTCGCCATATACGGTGATAATGTTTTGCTGTCACGTCCTTCCTAGCCTTTATCAGCGTAGGAATAACCTCATCCGGAATGCCTTTCTCCGCTAGGATCCGGCGTTCAACCGCCATGCCGTCAAACGCAGCCGCGGTAAGTCTTGGAACAGACAGGGCCCCTGTTGCAACAGATCCTGTCTGAGAGGCAGAGGCCATGGGTCCTCTGTGAGCATTTCTTGCAGTTCCGGATACCAAGTCCTTCTTGGCCAATCCGGAACAATGAGTATTGTTCTCACTCCTCTTTTTCTTACGATTCTCAGCACCTTGGGAATGAGAGGAAGAGGAGGAAACACATAAACCGACTGGAACACCCACGGTGTCACTAGGGCGTCCACAGCTTTCGCCTGAGGGTCTCTTGACCTGGCGCAATACCTTTGTAGCTTTTTGTTGAGGCGGAATGCCATCATGTCCACCTGTGGCAGTTCCCATCGATTTGTAATCTGTGTGAAGACTTCTTGATGAAGTCCCCACTCTCCCGGGTGGAGGTCGTGCCTGCTGAGGAAGTCTGCTTCCCAGTTGTCCACTCCCGGAATGAACACTGCTGACAGTGCTTGCACGTGATTCTCCGCCCAGCGAAGAATTCTGGTGGCTTCTGCCATCGCCACCCTGCTTCTTGTGCCGCCCTGGCGGTTTACATGAGCCACTGCGGTGATGTTGTCTGACTGAATCAGCACCGGTTGGTTGCGAAGCAGAGGCTCCGCTTGACTCAGGGCGTTGAATATGGCCCTTAGTTCCAGGATATTGATGTGCAGACAAGTCTCCTGACTTGACCACAGCCCCTGTAAATTTCTTCCCTGAGTGACTGCCCCCCACCCTCGGAGGCTTGCATCCGTGGTCACCAGGACCCAGTCCTGTATGCCGAACCTGCGGCCCTCGAGAAGGTGAGCACTCTGCAGCCACCACAGAAGAGACACCCTGGCCCTGGGGGATAGGGTGATCAGCCGATGCATCTGAAGATGCGATCCGGACCACTTGTCCAACAGATCCCACTGAAAGGTCCTCGCACGGAACCTGCCGAAGGGAATGGCTTCGTATGACGCCACCATCTTTCCCAGGACTCGCGTGCATTGATACACCGACACCTGTTTTGGTTTTAAGAGGTCTCTGACCAGAGTCACGAGCTCCTGGGCCTTCTCCGCTGGGAGAAACACCTTCTTCTGGTCTGTGTCCAGAATCATGCCCAGGAAGGGCAGACGCGTCGTAGGAATCAGCTGCGACTTTGGAATATTCAGAATCCAGCCGTGCTGTTGCAACACCTCCCGAGAGTGTGCTACACTGATCAGCAACTGCTCTCTGGACCTCGCCTTTATGAGGAGATCGTCCAAGTATGGGATAATTGTAACTCCTTGCTTTCGCAGAAGCACCATCATTTCTGCCATTACCTTGGTAAGTATTCTCTGTGCCGTGGACAGACCAAACGGCAACGTCTGGAATTGGTAATGACAGTCCTGTACCACAAATCTGAGGTACTCCTGATGAGGTGGATAAATGGGGACATGCAGGTAAGCATCCTTTATGTCCAGAGACTCCATAAAATCCCCCTCTTCCAAGCTTGCAATGACCGCCCTGAGCGATTCCATCTTGAACTTGAACCTTTTCAGGTAAATGTTCAGGGATTTTAAATTCAATATGGGTCTGACCGAACCGTCCGGTTTCGGTACCACAAACATTGTGGAATAGTAACCCCTTCCCTGTTGAGGGAGGGGAACCTTTACCACCACCTGCTGGAGATATAATTTGTGAATTGCCGCTAACACTACTTCCCTTTCTATGGGGGAAGCTGGATTTGAGGTAATGGTGAGGGGGCATCACTTCGAATTCCAGCTTGTATCCCTGAGACACAATCTGTATAGCCCAGGGATCCACCCGTGAGCGAACCCACTGGTGGCTGAAATTTCGGAGACGCGCCCCCACCGCTCCTGGCTCCACCTGTGGAGCCCCAACGTCATGCGGTGGATTTAGTGGAAGCCGGGGAGGACTTCTGTTCCTGGGAACTAGCTGTATTGTGCAGCTTCTTTCCTCTACCCCTGCCTCTGGCAAGAAAAGACGCACCTCGGACTTTGCCTCTTTGTGATCGAAAGGACTGCATTTGGTAATACGGTGCTTTCTTAGGTTGTGAGGGAATATATGGCAAAAAATTTGACTTCCCAGCCGTAGCTGTGGAAACTAGGTCCGAGAGACCGGCCCCAAACAATTCCTCACCCTTATAAGGTAAAACCTCCATGTGCTTTTTTGAGTTGGCATCACCTGTCCATTGCCGAGTCCACAGGACCCTTCTGGCAGCAATTGACATAGCATTTATTTTAGAGCCCAGTAGGCAAATGTCTCTCTGGGCATCCCTCATATATAGGACAGCGTCTTTTATATGCCCCAGGGTCAGTAATATAGTATCCTTGTCCAAGGTATCAAGTTCCTCAGAGTATCTGTCCATGCTGCTACAGCACTACACATCCAGGCCGACGCAATTGCCGGCCTTAGTGGGGTACCTGAATGTGTATAAACGGACTTCAGGATACCTTCCTGCTTCCTATCCGCAGGATCTTTTAGGGTGGCCGTATCCTGTGACGGCAGGGCTACCTTCTTAGATAAGCGTGTCAAAGCTTTGTCTACCCTAGGGGATGACTCCCAGCGTAACCTGTCCGTTGGCGGGAAAGGATACGCCATAAGTAACCGTTTGGAAATCTGCATTTCTCTGACGTCCTAGTGGATGCTGGGAACTCCGTAAGGACCATGGGGAATAGACGGGCTCCGCAGGAGACTGGGCACTATTTAAAGAAAGATTAGGTACTATATCTGGTGTGCACTGGCTCCTCCCTCTATGCCCCTCCTCCAGACCTCAGTTAGAATCTGTGCCCGGCTCGAGCTGGTTGCACACTAGGGGCTCTCCTGAGCCTCTAGTAAAGAAAGTATTTATTAGTTTTTTTATTTTCAGTGAGATCTGCTGGCAACAGACTCACTGCTACGAGGGACTTAGGGGAGAGAAGCGAACCTACCTGCTTGCAGCTAGCTTGGGCTTCTAGGCTACTGGACACCATTAGCTCCAGAGGGATCGAACACAGGCCCAGCCTCGGTCGTCCGATCCCGGAGCCGCGCCGCCGTCCCCCTTGCAGAGCCAGAAGCAAGAAGAACATCCTGGAAATCGGCGGCTGAAGACTCCGGTCTTCATTAAGGTAGCGCACAGCACTGCAGCTGTGCGCCATTGCTCCCTATGCACACCACATACTCCGGCCACTGATGGGTGCAGGGCGCTGGGGGGGGCGCCCTGGGCTGCAATTAGAGTACCTTAAATTGGCAAAACAACACATAATATAGTCTAATAAACTATATATGTGTAAAAATCCCCTGCCATAATATTAATAAAAGAGCGGGAGAAGCCCACCGAAAAAGGGGCGGGGCTATCTCCCTCAGCACACTGGCGCCATTTCCTCTTCACAGCTCCACTGGAAGACAGCTCCCCAGGCTCTTCCCTGCAGTTTCCAGGCTCAAAGGGTAAAAAAGAGAGGGGGGGCACTAAATTTAGGCGCAAAACTGTATTGTATAGCTGCTATAGGGAAAATCACTTTCTGTAATAGTGTAAATCCCTGTTTATATAGCGCTGTGGTGTGTGCTGGCATACTCTCTCTCTGTCTCCCCAAAGGACTTTGTGGGGTCCTGTCCTCAGTCAGAGCATTCCCTGTGTGTGTGCGGTGTGTCGGTACGGCTGTGTCGACATGTTTGATGAGGAGGCTTATGTGGAGGCGGAGCAGGTGCCGATAAATGTGATGTCAGCCCCTGCGGGGTCGACACCAGAGTGGATGGATATGTGGAAGGTATTAACCGACAGTGTCAACTCCTTACATAAAAGGCTGGATGACGCAACAGCTGTGGGACAGCCGGCTTCTCAGCCAGTGCCTGCCCAGGCGTCTCAAAGGCCATCAGGGGCTCAAAAATAAGATTTTACTTACCGATAAATCTATTTCTCGTAGTCCGTAGTGGATGCTGGGGACTCCGTCAGGACCATGGGGAATAGCGGGCTCCGCAGGAGACAGGGCACATCTAAAAAGCTCTTTAGGTCACATGGTGTGTACTGGCTCCTCCCCCTATGACCCTCCTCCAGGCTTCAGTTAGGTACTGTGCCCGGACGAGCGTACACAATAAGGAAGGATCTTGAATCCCGGGTAAGACTCATACCAGCCACACCAATCACACCGTACAACTTGTGATCTGAACCCAGTTAACAGTATGATAACAAAACGAAGTAGCCTCTAAGAAGATGGCTCACAACAATAGTAATAACCCGATTTTTTTGTAACAATAACTATGTACAAACATTGCAGACAATCCGCACTTGGGATGGGCGCCCAGCATCCACTACGGACTACGAGAAATAGATTTATCGGTAAGTAAAATCTTATTTTCTCTAACGTCCTAGTGGATGCTGGGGACTCCGTCAGGACCATGGGGATTATACCAAAGCTCCCAAACGGGCGGGAGAGTGCGGATGACTCTGCAGCACCGAATGAGAGAACTCCAGGTCCTCTTTAGCCAGAGTATCAAATTTGTAAAATTTTACAAACGTGTTCTCCCTTGACTACGTAACTGCTCGACAAAGTTATAATGCCGAGACTCCTCGGGCAGCCGCCCAGGATGAATGCCACCTTCCTTGTGGAATGGCATCTACATATTTCGACTGTGACAGGCCTGCCACAGAATGTGCAAGCTGAATTGTACTACAAATCCAGCGTGCAATAGACTGCTTAGAAGCAGACGCACCCAGCTTGTTGGGTGCATACAATATAAACAGCAAGCCGTCCTAACTATATATATATATATATATATATATATATTTATTTTTAGGGCCCTGACAACGTCTAGTAACTTGGAGTCCTCCAAGTCCCCAGTAGCCTCAGGCACCACAATAGGTTGTTTCAGGTGAAAACGCTGACACCCCTTTAGGAAGAAACTGGAGACGAGTCCCAGTTCTGCCCTGTTCAAATGGAAAATTATAATATGGGCTTTTGTAAGACACAGCCGCCCATTCTGACAATCGCCTGGCCGAGGCCAGGGCTAACAACATGGTCACTTTCCATGTGAGATATTGGTCAACAGCATGGTCACTTTCCATGTGAGATATTTCAAATCCACAGATTTGAGCGGTTCAAACCAATATGATTTTAAGGAATCCCAACACTATGTTGAGATCTCACGGTGCCCCTAGAGGCACAAAAAAACTGTATATGCAATACACCCTTTATAATCTGGACTTCAGGAACTGAAGTCAAATTTTTTTTTTTCTGGAAGAAAATCTACAGGGCCGAAATTTAAATCTTAATGAACCCCAATTTGAGGCTCAAAACACTCCTGTTTTCAGGAAGTGCAGAAATCGACCTAGTTGAATTTCCTTCGTGGAGCCTTCCTGGCCTTACCCACGCAACATATTTTCACCACATGTGGTGATGACGTTGTGCGGTCACCTCCTTCCTGGCTTTAACCAAGGTAGGTATGACCTCTTATGGAATGTCTTTTCCCTTCAGGATCCGGCATTCAACCGCCATGCCGTCACACGCAGCCGCGGTAAATCTTGGAATATACATGGTACTTGCTGAAGCAAGTCCCATCTTAGCTCCCCAGGCCCTTAGTCCTCTGTGAGCATCTCTTGAAGTTCCGGGTACCAAGTCCCTCTTGGCCAATCCGGAGCCACTAGTATAGTTCATACTCCTCTATGTCTTATAATTCTCAATACCTTGGTTATGAGAAACAGAGGAGGGAACACATACACTGACTGGTACACCCACGGTGTTACCAGAACATCCACAGCTATCGCCTGAAGGTCTCAAGACCTGGCGGAATACCTGTCCCGTTTTTTGTTCGGGCGGGACGCCATCATGTCCACCTTTGGTCTTTGCCAACGGTCCACAATCATGCTGAAAAACTTCCCTATGAAGTTTCCACTCTCCCGGGTGGAGGTAATGCCTGCTGAGGAAGTCTGCTTCCCAGTCGTCCACTCCCGGAAAGAACACTGCTGACAGTGCTATCACATGATTTTCCGCCTAGCGAAAAATCCTTGCAGTTTTGACACTGCCCTCCTGCTTCTTGTGCCGCCCTTTCTGTTTACGTGGGCGACTGCCGTGATGTTATCCCACTGGATCAATACCGGCTGACCTTGAAGCAGAGGTCTTGCTAAGTTTGGAGCATTATATATTTGCTCTAAGCTTATTTATGCGGAGAGAATTCTCCAGACTTAATCACACTTCCCTGGAAATTTTTTCCTTGTGTGACTGTTCCCCAGCCTCTCAGGCTGGCCTCCGTGGTCACCGGCATCCAATCCTGAATGCCGAATCTGCGGCCCTCTAGAAGATGAGCACTCTGTAATCACCACAGGAGAGACACCCTTGTCCTTGGATATAGGGTTATCCGCTGATGCATCTGAGGATGCGATCCGGACCATTTGTCCAGCAGATCCCATTGAAGAGTTCTTGCGGGAAATCTGCCGAATGGAATTGCTTCGTAATAAGCCACCATTTTTACCAGGACTCTTGTGCAATGATGCACTGACACTTTTCCTGGTTTTAGGAGGATCCCGATTATCTCGGATAACTCCCTGGCTTTCTCCACTGGGAGAAACACGTTTTTCTGGACTGTGTCCAGAATCATCCCTAGGAACAGTAGACGTGTCGTCGGAAAAAGCTGCGATTTTGGAATATTTAGAATCCACTCGTGCTGTCGTAGCACTACTTAAGATAGTGCTACTCCGACCTCCAACTGTTCTCTGGACCTTGCCCTTATCAGGAAAGCGTCCATGTTTCTTTTAAGAAAATTCATCATTCCGGCCATTACCTTGGTAAAGACCCGGGGCGCCGTGGACAATCCAAACGGCAGCGTCTGAACTGATAGTGACAGTTCTGTACCAGGAACCTGAAGTACCCTTGGTGAGAAGGGCAAATTTGGACCTGTAGGTAAGCGTCCCTGATATCCAGTGACACCATATCGTCCCCTTCTTCCTGGTTCGCTATCACTGCTCCGAGTGACTCCATCTTGATTTGAACGCTTGTATGTAAGTGTTCAAATATTTCAGATCTCACCGAGCCGGTTGGCTTCAGTACCACAATATAGTGTGGAATACTACCCCCTTCTGTAAAAGGGGTACTTTGATTATCACCTGCTGGGAATACAGCCTGTGAATTGTGTGAGGGGGAGACGTCTCGAATTTCTAATGTACACCTGGGATACTACATGTAGGATCCCGGAGTTCCCTTGCGAGTGAGCCCACTGCGTGCTGAAACTCTTGAGATGACCCCCTACCGCACCTGAGTCCGCTTGTACGGCCCCAGAGTTATGCTGCGGACTTGGCAGAAGCTGTGAGGGGCTTCTGTTCCTGGGAATGGGCTGCTTGCTGCAGTCTTCTTCCCTTTCCTCTACCCCTGGGCAGATATGACTGGCCTTTGCCCGCCTGCCCGTATGGGGACGAAAGGACTGAGACTGAAAAGACTGTGTCCTTTCTTGCCGATATGTGACTCGGGGTAACAAAAGGTGGATTTTTCAGCTGTTGCCATGGCCACCAGGTCCAATGGACCGCCCCTTTATACAGCAATACTTCCATATGCCGTCTGTAATCTGCCTCACCTGACCACTGTCGTGTCTTCGTCTGGCAGATATGTACATCACATTTACTCTTGATGCCAGAATACAATATATGCCTCTGCGCATCACGCATATATAGAAATGCATCCTTAAAATGCTCTATAGTAAATAAAATCTTGTCCCTGTCAAGGGTATCAAAATTTTCAGTCAGGAAATCCGACCAAGCCCCCTCAGCGCTGCACATCCATGCTGAGGCGATTGCTGGTCGTAGTATAACACCAGTATGTGTGTATATACTGTTATGATATTTTCCAGCATCCTATCAGCTGGCTCCTTGAGGCGGCCGTATCTGGAGACGGTAACGCCATGTTTTTACAAGCGTGTGAGCGCCTTATCCACCCTAAGGTGTGTTTTCCAACTCGCCCTTACTTCTGGCGGGAAAGGGTATACCGCCCATAACTTTCTATCGGAGGAACCCCACGTATCATCACACACTTCATTTAATTTATCTGATTCAGGCAAAACTACAAGTAGTTTATTCCCACCCAACAAAATACCCTTATTTGTGGTACTTGTGGTATCAGAAATATGTAACACCTCCTTCATTGCCCTTAACATGTAACTTGTGGCCCTAAAGGAAAAATACGTTTGTTTCTTCACCGTCGACACTGGGGTCAGTGTCCGTGTCAGTGTCTGTCGACCGACTGAGGTAAATGGGCGTTTTTACAAGCCCCTGACGGTGTCTGAGACGCCTGGACCAATACTAATTTGTCCGCCGGCTGTCTCATGTCGTCAACCGGCTTGCAGCGTGTTGACATTATCACGTAATTCCATAAGTAAGCCATCCATTCATGTGTCGACTCCCTAGAGAGTGACATCACTATTACAGGCAATTTGCTCCGTCTCCTCACCAACATTTTCCTCATACATGTCGACACACACGTACCGACCTATAGCACACACACAGGGAATGCTCTGATAGAGGACAGGACCCACTAGCCCTTTGGGGAGACAGAGGGAGAGTTTGCCAGCACACACCAAAATGCTATAATTATACAGGGACAACCTTTATATAAGTGTTCCTCCCTTATAGCATTTAATATATATTTATATCGCCAAATCATTGCCCCCCCTCTCTGTTATAACCCTGTTTCTGTAGTGCAGTGCAGGGGAGAGCATGGGAGCCTTCCCCTCAGCCTTTCTGTGAGGGAAAATGGCGCCTGTGTGCTGAGGAGAATAAGCTCCGCCCCTTTCTCGGCGGGCTTTTCCTCCCGGTTTTTTAATACTGGCCTGGGTTAAAATACATACATATAGCCTTAATGGCTATATGTGGTGTATTTCTTTTGCCAAATTAGGTATTTATATTGCTGCCCAGGGCGCCCCCAGCAGCGCCCTGCACCCTCCGTGACCGTGTCAGTGAGCCTGTGAGACAACAATGGCGCACAGCTGCAGTGCTGTGCGCTACCTCTATGAAGACTGAGAAGCCTTCTGCCGCCTGTCACCGGACCTCCGTCTCTGCCGTCTTCAGCGTCTGTAAGGGGGATCGGCGGCGCGGCTCCGGGACGAACCCCAGGCTGACCTGTGTTCCGACTCCCTCTGGAGCTCAGTGTCCAGTAGCCTAAGACTTCAATCCTCCTGCACGCAGGTGAGTTGCAAGTCTCTCCCCTAAGTCCCACGTTGCAGTGATCCTGTCGCCAGCAGGTATCACTGATTAGTTTAAACCTAAAAAAGACTTTTCTAAACAGCTCTATAAGAGAGCCATCCAGGTTGCACCCTACTCGGCCGGGCACAGAAACCTAACTGAAGCCTGGAGGAGGGTCATAGGGGGAGGAGCCAGTACACACCATGTGACCTAAAGAGCTTTTTAGATGTGCCCTGTCTCCTGCGGAGCCCGCTATTCCCCATGGTCCTGACGGAGTCCCCAGCATCCACTAGGACGTTAGAGAAAACGCCCGCTACCTCAGATGGCAGACACAGATGTCGACACGGAGTCTGACTCCAGTGTCGACGAGGATGAGACATATACACAATCCACAAGGGGCATCCGTTGCATGATTACGGCAATAAAAAATGTGTTGCACATTTCTGACATTAACCCAGGTACCACTAATAAGGGTATTATGTTTGGGGAGAAAAAGCAACCAGTGGTTTTTCCCCCATCAGATGAGTTGAATGAAGTGTGTGAAGAAGCGTGGGCTTCCCCCGATAAGAAACTAGTGATTTCTAAAAAGTTACTGATGGCGTACCCTTTCCCGCCAGAGGACAGGTTACGCTGGGAGACATCCCCAAGGGTGGATAAAGCGCTCACACGCTTGTCAAAAACTAAGATTTTACTTACCGATAAATCTACTTCTCGTAGTCCGTAGTGGATGCTGGGACTCCGCCAGGACCATGGGGATTAGCGGCTCCGCAGGAGACAGGGCACAAAAATAAAAGCTTTAGGACTAGGTGGTGTGCACTGGCTCCTCCCCCTATGACCCTCCTCCAAGCCTCAGTTAGGATACTGTGCCCGGACGAGCGTACACAATAAGGAAGGATTTTGAATCCCGGGTAAGACTCATACCAGCCACACCAATCACACCGTACAACCTGTGATCTGAACCCAGTTAACAGTATGACAAACGTAGGAGCCTCTGAACAGACGGCTCACAACAATAACAACCCGATTTTTTTGTAACAATAACTATGTACAAGTATTGCAGACAATCCGCACTTGGGATGGGCGCCCAGCATCCACTACGGACTACGAGAAATAGATTTATCGGTAAGTAAAATCTTATTTTCTCTGACGTCCTAGTGGATGCTGGGACTCCGTCAGGACCATGGGGATTATACCAAAGCTCCCAAACGGGCGGGAGAGTGCGGATGACTCTGCAGCACCGAATGAGAGAACTCCAGGTCCTCTTTAGCCAGGGTATCAAATTTGTAGAATTTTACAAACGTGTTCTCCCCCGACCACGTAGCTGCTCGGCAGAGTTGTAATGCCGAGACCCCTCGGGCAGCCGCCCAAGATGAGCCCACCTTCCTTGTGGAATGGGCCTTGATAGATTTAGGCTGTGGCAGGCCTGCCACAGAATGTGCAAGTTGAATTGTGCTACAAATCCAACGAGCAATCGTCTGCTTAGAAGCAGGAGCACCTAGCTTGTTGGGTGCATACAGTATAAACAGCGAGTCAGATTTTCTGACTCCAGCCGTCCTTGAAATATATATTTTCAATGCCCTGACAACGTCCAGCAACTTGGAATCCTCCAAATCGCTAGTAGCCGCAGGCACCACAATAGGCTGGTTCAGGTGAAACCACCTTAGGCAGAAACTGAGGACGCGTCCGCAGTTCTGCCCTGTCCGAATGGAAAATCAGATAATAAGAATTTACTTACCGATAATTCTATTTCTCGTAGTCCGTAGTGGATGCTGGGGACTCCGTCAGGACCATGGGGTTTAGCGGCTCCGCAGGAGACAGGGCACAATAATAAAAGCTTTAGGATCAGGTGGTGTGCACTGGCTCCTCCCCCTATGACCCTCCTCCAAGCCTCAGTTAGGATACTGTGCCCGGACGAGCGTGCATAATAAGGAAGGATATTGAATCCCGGGTAAGACTCATACCAGCCACACCAATCACACCGTACAACCTGTGATCTGAACCCAGTTAACAGTATGATAACAACGAAGGAGCCTCTGAAAAGATGGCTCACAACAAGAATAACCCGATTTTTGTAACAATAACTATGTACAAGTATTGCAGACAATCCGCACTTGGGATGGGCGCCCAGCATCCACTACGGACTACGAGAAATAGAATTATCGGTAAGTAAATTCTTATTTTCTCTAACGTCCTAAGTGGATGCTGGGGACTCCGTCAGGACCATGGGGATTATACCAAAGCTCCCAAACGGGCGGGAGAGTGCGGATGACTCTGCAGCACCGAATGAGAGAACTCCAGGTCCTCCTCAGTCAGGGTGTGCCCCTGACCAAGTAGCAGCTCGGCAAAGTTGTAAAGCAGAGACCCCTCGGGCAGCCGCCCAAGATGAGCCCACTTCCTTGTGGAATGGGCTTTTACTGATTTTGGCTGTGGCAAGCCTGCCACAGAATGTGCAAGCTGAATTGTACTACAAATCCAGCGAGCAATCGTCTGCTTAGAAGCAGGAACACCCATCTTGTTGGGTGCATACAGGCTAAACAGCGAGTCAGATTTTCTGACTCCAGTCGTCCTGGAAACATATATTTTCAGGGCCCTGACAACGTCAAGTAACTTGGAGTCCTCCAAGTCCCTAGTAGCCGCAGGTACCACAATAGGTTGGTTCATGTGAAAAACAGAAAACACCTTAAGGAGAAATTGAGGACGAGTCCTCAATTCTGCCCTGTCAGAATAAAAAATTAAGTAAGGGCTTTTATATGATAAAGCCGCCCATTCTGACACACGCCTGGCTGAAGCCAGGGCTAATAGAATCTTCACCTTCCATGTGAAATATTTTAATTCCACAGTGGTGAGTGGATCCAACCAATGTGACTTTAGGAAAACTCAAAACAACATTGAGATCCCAAGGTGCCACTGGGGGCACAAAAGGAGGCTGTATATGCAGTACCCCTTTTACAAACGTCTGAACTTCAGGCACTGAAGCCAGTTCTTTCTGGAAGAAATTCGACAGGGTCGAAATTTGAACCTTAATGGACCCTAATTTTAGGCCCATAGACAGTCCTGTTTTAGGAAATGTAGGAAACGACCCAGTTGGAATTCCTCTGTAGGGACCTTCTTGGCCTCACACCACGCAACATATTTTCGCCCAATGCGGTGAAAATGTTTTGCGATTACATCCTTCCTGGCTTCGACCAGGGTAGGGATGACTTCATCTGGAATGCCCTTTCAGGATCCGGCGTTCAACTGCCATGCCGTCAAACGCAGCCGCGGTAAGTCTTGGAACAGACAAGGCCCCTGCTGGAGCAGGTCCTCTCTTAAAGGTAGAGGCCACGGTTCTTCCGTGAGCATCTCTTGAAGTTCCGGGTACCAAGTCCTTCCTGATCCATCCGGAACCATGAGTATCGTTCTTACTCATCTCCTTCTTATGATTCTCAGTACTTTTGGTATGAGATGCATAGGAGGGAACACATACCCTGACTGGTACACCTACAGTGTTACCAGAGCGTCCACCGCTATTGCCTGAGGGTCCCTTGACCTGGCGCAATATCTGTCTAGTTTTTTGTTCAGGCGGGACGCCATCATGTCCACCTTTGGTTTTTCCCAACGGTTTACAATCATGTGGAAGACTTCCCGCTGAAGTCCCCACTCTCCCGGGTGGAGGTTATGCCTGCTGAGGAAGTCTGCTTCCCAGTTTTCCACTCCCGGAATTAACACTGCTGAGAGTGTTATCACATGATTTTTCGCCCAGCGAAGAATCCTTGCAGTTTCTGCCATTTCCCTCCTGCTTCATGTGCCGCCCTGTCTGTTTACGTGGGCGACTGCCGTGATGTTGTCCCACTGGATCAATACCGGCTGACCTTGAAGCAGAGGTCTTGCTAAGCTTAGAGCCTTGTAAATTGCCCTTAGCTCCAGTATATTTATGTGGATAGAAGTCTCCAGACTTGATCACACTCCCTGGAAATTTTTTCCTTGTGTGACTGCTCCCCAGCCACTCAGGCTGGCATCCGTGGTCACCAGGACCCAGTCCTGAATGTCGAATCTGCGGCCCTTTCATTAATGAGCACTCTGCAGCCACCGCAGAAGAAAACACCCTTGTCCTTGGAGACAGGGTTATCCGCTGATGCATCTGAAGATGCGATCCGGACCATTTTCCCAGCAGATTCCACTGAAAGGTTCTTGCGTGAAATCTACCGAATGGGATCGCTTTGTAAGAAACCACCATTTTTCACAGGACCCTTGTGCAATGATGCACTGATACTTTTCCTGGTTTTAGGAGGTTCCTGACTAGCTCGGATAACTCCCTGGCCTTCTTCTCCGGGAGAAAACATCCTTTTCTGGACTGTGTCCAGAATCATTCCTAGGAACATTAGACGTGTCGTCGGAAAAGCTGCGATTTTGGAATATTTAGAAACCACTCGTGCTGTCGTAGAACTACTTGAGATAGTGCTACTCCGACCGCCAACTGTTCTCTGGACCTTGCCCTTATCAGGAAAGCGTCCATATTTCTTTTAGGAAGAATCATCATTTCGGCCATTACCATGGTAAAGACCCGGGGTGCCGTGGACAATCCAACGGCAGCGTCTGAACTGATAGTGACAGTTCTGTACCACGAACCTGAGATACCCTTGGTGAGAAGGGCAAAATTTGGACATGTAGGTAAGCGTCCCTGATATCCAGTGACACCATATCGTCCTGGTTCGCTATCACTGCTCTGAGTGACTCCATCTTGATTTGAACCCTTGTATGTAATTGTTCAAATCTTTTAGATCTCACCGAGCCGTTTGGCTTCAGTACCACAATATAGTGTGGAATAATACCCCTTCCCTTGTTGTAGGAGGGGTACTTTGATTATCACCTGCTGGGAATACAGCCTGTGAATTTTTTCCCAATACTGCCTCCCTGTCGGAGGGAGACGTTGGTAAAGCAGACTTCAGGAACTTGTGAGGGGAAGACGTCTCGAATTTCCAATGTACACCTGGGATACTACGTGTAGGATCCAGGAGTCCACTTGCGAGTGAGCCCACTGCGTGCTGAAACTCTTGAGATGACCCCCCACCGCACCTGAGTCCGCTTGTATGGCCCCAGCGTCATGCTGCGGACTTGGCAGAAGCTGTGGAGGACTTCTGTTCCTGGGAATGGGCTGCCTGCTGCAGTCTTCTTCCCTTTCCTCTAACCCTGGGCAGATATGACTGGCCTTTTGCCCGCCTGCCTTTATGGGTACGAAAGGACTGAGACTGAAAAGACTGTGTCCTTTTCTGCTGAGATGTGACTTGGGGTAACAAAAGTGGATTTTCCAGCTGTTGCCATGGCCACCAGGTCCGATGGACCGCCCCTTTATACGGCATGCCGTCTGGAATCTGCATCACCTGACCACTGTCGTGTCTATAAACATCGTCTGGCAGATATGGACATCACATCTACTCTTGATGCCAGAATGCAAATATCCCTCTGCGCATCTCGCATATATAGAAATGCATCCTTAAAATGCTCTATAGGCAATAAAATATTGTTCCTGTCAAGGGTATCAATATTTTCAGTCAGGAAATCCGACCAAGCCCCCCCAGCGCTGCACATCCAGGCTGAGGCGATTGCTGGTCGTAGTATAACACCAGTATGTGTGTATATACTTTTTTGGATATGTTTCAGCTTCCTATCAGCTGGCTCCTCGAGGGCGGCCGTATCTGGAGACGGTAACGCCACTTGTTTTTATAAGCGTGTGAGCGCCTTATCCACCCTAAGGTGTGTTTCCCAACTCGCCCTCACTTCTGGCGGGAAAGGGCATACCTCCAATAATTTTCTATCGGAGGAAACCCACGTATCATCACACACTTTAATTTATCTGATTCAGGAAAAACTACAAGTAGATTATTCCCACCCTACATAATACCCTTATTTGTGGTACTTGTAGTATCAGAAATATGTAACACCTCCTTCATTGCCCTTAACATGTAACGTGTGGCCCTAAAGGAAAATACGTGTGTTTCTTCACCGTCGACACTGAAGTCAGTGTCCGTGTCTGTGTCGACCAACTGAGGTAAATGGGCGTTTTTACAAGCCCCTGACGGTGTCTGAGACGCCTGGACAGGTACTAATTTGTTTGCCGGCGGTCTCATGTCGTCAACCGACCTTGCATCGTGTTGACATTATCACGTAATTCCTAAATAAGCCATCCATTCCGGTGTCGACTCCCTAGAGAGTGACATCACCAATACAGGCAATTTGCTCCGCCTCCTCACCAACATCGTCCTCCTACATGTCGACACACACGTACCGACACACAGCACACACACAGGGAATGCTCTGATAGAGGACAGGACCCCACTAGCCCTTTGGGGAGACAGAGGGAGAGTTTGCCAGCACACACCAAAAACGCCATAATTATACAGGGACAACCCCTTATACAAGTGTTTTCCCTTATAGCATTTTCACATATGTAATCATATCGCCAAATAAGTGCCCCCCCTCTCTGTTTTAACCCTGTTTCTGTAGTGCAGTGCAGGGGAGAGCCTGGGAGCCTTCCTCACAGCAGAGCTGAGCAGGAAAATGGCGCCGTGTGCTGAGGAGAATAGGCCCCGCCCCCTAAAACGGCGGGCTCTTCTCCCGGAGTTTGTGAGATCTGGCAGGGGTTAAATACATCCATATAGCCTCAAGGGCTATATGTGATGTATTTTAGCCATAAAAAAGGTATAATACATTGCTGCCCAGGGCGCCCCCCCCAGCGCCCTGCACCCTCAGTGACCGCTGGTATGAAGTGTGCTGACAACAATGGCGCACAGCTGCAGTGCTGTGCGCTACCTTATGAAGACTGAAAGTCTTCTGCTGCCTGTTTCTGGACCTCTGGACCTCTTCAACTTCGGCATCTGCAAGGGGGGTCGGCGGCACGGCTCCGGGACGAACCCCAGGGTGAGACCTGTGTTCCGACTCCCTCTGGAGCTAATGGTGTCCAGTAGCCTAAGAAGCAAATCCATCCTGCACGCAGGTGAGTTTACTTCTCTCCCCTAAGTCCCTCGTAGCAGTGAGCCTGTTGCCAGCAGGACTCACTGAAAATAAAAAACCTAACTTAAACTTTTATTCTAAGCAGCTCAGGAGAGCCACCTAGATTGCACCCTTCTCGGCCGGGCACAAGAATCTAACTGAGGCTTGGAGGAGGGTCATAGGGGGAGGAGCCAGTGCACACCACCTGATCCTAAAGCTTTTATTATTGTGCCCTGTCTCCTGCGGAGCCGCTAAACCCCATGGTCCTGACGGAGTCCCCAGCATCCACTTAGGACGTTAGAGAAATGGGCTTTTATACGATAAAGCCGCCAATTCTGACACTCTCCTGGCTGAAGCCAGGGCCAGTAGCATGGTTACTTTCCATGTAAGATATTTCAAATCCACCGATTTGAGTGGCTCAAACCAATGGGATTTGAGAAAATCCAAAACTACATTAAGATCCCACGGAGCCACTGGGGGCACAACCGGGGGCTGTATATGTAGTACTCCTTTTACAAAAGTCTGGACTTCAGGAACTGAAGCCAATTCTTTCTGGAAGAAAATCGACAGGGCCGAAATTTGAACCTTAATGGACCCTAATTTGAGGCCCATAGACAATCCTGTTTGCAGGAAATGTAGGAATCGACCCAGTTGAAATTCCTCCGTCGGGGCCTTCCTGGCCTCACACCACGCAACATATTTTCTCCAAATGCGGTGATAATGTTGTGCAGTCACCTCCTTCCTGGCTTTTACCAGGGTAGGGATGACCTCTTCCGGAATGCCTTTTTCCCTTAGAATTCGGCGTTCAACCGCCATGCCGTCAAACGCAGCCGCGGTAAGTCTTGGAATAGACACGGTCCCTGCTGAAGCAGGTCCCGTCTTAGAGGTAGAGGCCACGGATCTTCCGTGAGCATCTCCTGAAGTTCCGGGTACCAAGTTCTTCTTGGCCAATCCGGAGCCACGAGTATCGTTCTTACTCCCCTTTGCCGTATAATTCTCAGTACTTTTGGTATGAGAGGCAGAGGAGGAAACACATACACTGACTGGAACACCCACGGTGTTACCAGAGCGTCCAAAGCTATTGCCTGAGGGTCTCTTGACCTGGCGCAATACCTGTCCAGTTTTTTGTTGAGGCGGGACGCCATCATATCCACCTTTGGTTTTTCCCAACGGTTCACAATCATGTGGAAGACTTCTGGATGAAGTCCCCACTCTCCCGGGTGTAGATCGTGTCTGCTGAGGAAGTCCGCTTCCCAGTTGTCCACTCCCGGAATGAACACTGCTGACAGTGCTATCACATGATCTTCCGCCCAGCGAAGAATCCTTGCAGCTTCTGCCATTGCCCTCCTGCTTCTTGTGCCGCCCTGTCTGTTTACGTGGGCGACTGCCGTGATGTTGTCCGACTGGATCAACACCGGCTGACCCTGAAGCAGGGGTTTTGCCAGGCTTAGAGCATTGTAAATCGCTCTTAGCTCCAGTATATTTATGTGAAGAGACATCTCCAGGCTTGACCACACTCCCTGGAAGTTTCTTCCCTGTGTGACCGCTCCCCAGCCTCTCAGACTGGCATCCGTGGTCACCAGGACCCAGTCCTGTATGCCGAATCTGCGGCCCTCTAACAGATGAGCACTCTGCAACCACCACAGAAGAGACACCCTTGTCCGTGGAGACAAAGTTATCCGCTGATGCATCTGCAGATGCGATCCAGACCATTTGTCCAGCAGATCCCACTGAAAAGTTCGTGCGTGGAATCTGCCGAATGGAATCGTTTCGTAAGAAGCCACCATTTTTCCCAGGACTCTTGTGCATTGATGCACAGACACTTTTCCTGGTTTTAGGAGGTTCCTGACAAGTTCGGATAACTCCCTGGCTTTCTCCTCCGGAAGAAACACCTTTTTCTGAACCGTGTCCAGAATCATTCCCAGGAACAGCAGATGTGTCGTCGGGGTCAATTGAGATTTTGGAAAATTCAGAATCCACCCGTGCTGTTGCAGCACTACTTGGGTTAGTGCTACTACGTCCTCCAGCTGTTCTCTGGACCTTGCCCTTATCAGGAGATCGTCCAAGTAAGGGATAATTAATACGCCTTTTCTTCGCAGAAGAAACATCATTTCGGCCATTACCTTGGTAAAGACCCGAGGTGCCGTGGACAATCCAAACGGCAGCGTCTGAAACTGATAATGACAGTTTTGCACCACGAACCTGAGGTACCCTTGATGTGAAGGGCAAATTGGGACATGCAGGTAAGCATCCTTGATGTCCAGAGACACCATAAAGTCCCCTTCTTCCAGATTCGCTATCACTGCTCTGAGTGACTCCATCTTGAACTTGAATTTTTGTATGTACAGGTTCAAAGATTTCAGATTTAGAATAGGTCTTACCGAGCCGTCCGGCTTCGGTACCACAAATAGTGTGGAATAATACCCCTTTCCCTGTTGTAGGAGGGGTACCTTGACTATCACCTGCTGAGAATACAGCTTGAGAATGGCTTCCAATACCGTCGCCCTGTCTGAGGGAGACGTTGGCAGAGCAGACTTTAGGAACCGGCGAGGGGGAGACTTCTCGAATTCCAACCTGTAACCCTGAGATACTACCTGCAGGATCCAGGGGTCCACCTGTGAGTGAGCCCACTGTGCGCTGAAATTCTTGAGTCGACCCCCCACCGCCCCTGAGACCGCTTGTAAAGCCCCAACGTCATGCTGAGGGCTTTGCAGAAGCCGGGGAGGGCTTCTGCTCCTGGGAGGGAGCTGCTTGGTGCACTCTCTTACCCTTTCCTTTGCCTCGGGGCAGATATGACTGTCCTTTTGCCCGCTTGTTCTTATAGGAACGAAAGGACTGCGGCTGAAAAGACGGTGTCTTTTTCTGTTGGGAGGGGACCTGAGGTAAAAAGGTGGATTTCCCGGCTGTTGCCGTGGCCACCAAATCCGATAGACCGACCCCAAATAATTCCTCCCCTTTATACGGCAATACTTCCATATGCCGTTTGGAATCCGCATCACCTGACCACTGTCGCGTCCATAAACTTCTTCTGGCAGATATGGACATTGCACTTACTCTCGATGCCAGAGTGCAAATATCCCTCTGAGCATCTCGCATATAAAGAAAAGCATCCTTTAATTGCTCTATAGTCAATAAAATACTGTCCCTATCCAGGGTATCAATATTTTCAGTCAGGGAATCCGACCAAACCACCCCAGCACTGCACATCCATGCTGAGGCGATGGCTGGTCGCAGTATAACACCAGTATGAGTGTATATACTTTTCAGGGTAGTTTCCAGCCTCCTATCAGCTGGATCCTTGAGGGCGGCCGTTTCAGGAGACGGTAACGCCACTTGTTTTGATAAGCGTGTGAGTGCCTTATCCACCCTAGGGGGTATTTCCCAGCGCGCCCTAACCTCTGGCGGGAATTGATATAATGCCAATAACTTCTTTGAAATTAGCAGTTTTCTATCGGGGTTAACCCACGCTTCATCACACACTTCATTCAATTCCTCTGATTCAGGAAAAACTACAGGTAGTTTTTTCAGACCCCACATAATACCCCTTTTTGTGGTACTTGCAGTATCAGAGATATGCAAAGCCTCCTTCATTGCCGTGATCATATAACGTGTGGCCCTACTGGAAAATACGTTTGTTTCTTCACCGTCGACACTAGATTCGGTGTCCGTGTCTGGGTCTGTGTCGACCGACTGAGGTAAAGGGCGTTTTACAGCCCCTGACGGTGTCTGAGACGCCTGGACAGGTACTAACTGGTTTGCCGGCCATCTCATGTCGTCAACTGATTTTTGTAACGTGCTGACATTATCACGTAATTCCATAAACAAAGCCATCCATTCCGGTGTCGACTCCCTAGGGGGTGACATCACCATTACCGGCAATTGCTCCGCCTCCACACCAACATCGTCCTCATACATGTCGACACACACGTACCGACACACAGCAGACACACAGGGAATGCTCTTATCGAAGACAGGACCCCACTAGCCCTTTGGGGAGACAGAGGGAGAGTTTGCCAGCACACACCCAAGCGCTATAAATATATAGGAACAACCCTACAGAAGTGTTGTTTCCTTTATAGCAGCTTAATATATCAATATCGCCAAAAAAGTGCCCCCCCTCTCTGTTTTTTTTACCCTGTTTCTGTAGTGCAGTGCAGGGGAGAGTCCTGGGAGCCTTCCTCGCAGCGGAGCTGTGCAGGAAAATGGCGCTGTGTGCTGAGGAGATAGGCCCCGCCCCCTATTTTGGCGGGCTCTTCTCCCGGTGTTTGTGAGACCTGGCAGGGGTTAAATACATCCATATAGCCCCAGGGGCTATATGTGATGTATTTTTAGCCAGAACAAGGTATTATCATTGCTGCCCAGGGCGCCCCCCCCCAGCGCCCTGCACCCTCAGTGACCGCTGGTGTGAAGTGTGCTGACAACAATGGCGCACAGCTGCAGTGCTGTGCGCTACCTCATGAAGACTGAAAAGTCTTCTGCCGCCGGTTTCTGGACCTCTTCACTTTTCGGCATCTGCAAGGGGGTCGGCGGCGCGGCTCCGGGACCGGA
The DNA here is from genome assembly GCF_028390025.1 of Pseudophryne corroboree. NCBI lineage: Eukaryota > Metazoa > Chordata > Amphibia > Anura > Myobatrachidae > Pseudophryne > Pseudophryne corroboree. Next base: position 76,277,489 of record NC_086445.1, read on the forward strand.
CTCCATGGCTGGGCCTGTGTTCGATCCCTCTGGAGCTAATGGTGTCCAGTAGCCTAAGAAGCCAATCCATCCTGCACGCAGGTGAGTTCACTTCTTCTCCCCTAAGTCCCTCGTTGCAGTGAGCCTGTTGCCAGCAGGACTCACTGAAAATAAAAAACCTAATAACTTTTTCTAAGCAGCTCTTTAGGAGAGCCACCTAGATTGCACCCTGCTCGGACGGGCACAAAAACCTAACTGAGGCTTGGAGGAGGGTCATAGGGGGAGGAGCCAGTGCACACCACCTAGTCCTAAAGCTTTTATTTTTGTGCCCTGTCTCCTGCGGAGCCGCTAATCCCCATGGTCCTGACGGAGTCCCAGCATCCACTAGGACGTCAGAGAAAAGGTGGCGCTGCCGTCTCAGGATACGGCCGCCTTAAAGGAGCCTGCGGATAGAAAGCAGGAGGCTATCCTGAAGTCTGTATATACACACTCAGGTACTATACTGAGACCTGCTATTGCTTCAGCATGGATGTGCAGTGCTGCAGCAGCGTGGTCTGATTCCCTGTCTGATAACATTGATTCCCTTGACAGGGACACTATATTGCTAACCATAGAGCATATTAAAGACGTAGTCTTATCTATGAGAGATGCACAGAGGGATATTTGCCGGCTGGAATCTAGAATAAATGCAATGTCCATCTCTGCCAGGAGAGTATTATGGACTCGGCAGTGGACAGGTGATGCGGATTCTAAAAGGCACATGGAGGTTTTGCCTTACAAGGGTGAGGAATTGTTTGGGGATGGTCTCTCGGACCTCGTTTCCACAGCAACAGCTGGGAAGTCGACATTTTTACCTCAGGTTCCCTCACAGCCTAAGAAAGCACCATATTATCAGGTACAGTCCTTTCGGCCCCAGAAAGGCAAGCGGGTTAAAGGCGTGTCCTTTCTGCCCAGAGGCAGGGGTAGAGGGAAAAAGCTGCACCATACAGCCAGTTCCCAAGAACAAAAATCCTCCCCTGCTTCCACTAAATCCACATGACGCTGGGGCTCCACTGGTGGAGCCAGGTGCGGTGGGGGCCCGTCTCCGGAACTTCAGCGACCGGTGGGTTCGCTCACAGGTGGATCCCTGGGTTCTACAAGTGGTATCTCAGGGAGACAAGCTGGAATTCGAGACGTCTCCCCCTCGCCGTTACCTCAAATCAGCCTTGCCAGCCACTCCCCCGGACAGGGAGGTAGTGCTGGCGGCAATTCACAAGCTGTACCTCCAGCAGGTGATAATAAAAGTTCCCCTCCTTCAACAGGGACGGGGTTACTATTCCACAATGTTTGTGGTACCGAAACCAGACGGTTCGGTGAGACCCATTCTAAATTTGAAATCCTTGAACACTTATATAAGGAGGTTCAAGTTCAAAATGGAATCGCTCAGGGCGGTTATTGCAAGCCTGGAAGAAGGGGATTACATGGTATCACTGGACATCAAGGATGCTTACCTGCATGTCCCCATTTACCCACCTCACCAGGTGTACCTCCGTTTTGTGGTACAAGACTGCCATTACCAATTCCAGACGTTGCCGTTTGGTCTGTCCACGGCACCGGAGGTTTTTACCAAAGTAATGGCCGAAATGATGATACTCCTTCGAAAGAAGGGAGTTATAATTATCCCATACTTGGATGATCTCCTTATAAAGGCGAGGTCCAGGGAGCAGTTGTTGGTCGGAGTTGCACTATCTCAGGAAGTGCTACAACAGCACAGCTGGATTCTGAATATTCCAAAGTCGCAGCTGGTTCCGACGACGCGTCTGCTGTTCCTGGGTATGATTCTGGACACAGAACAGAAGAAGGTGTTTCTCCCGGAGGAGAAGCCAAGGAGTTGTCATCTCTGGTCAGAGACCTCCTGAAACCAAAACAGGTGTCGGTGCATCACTGCACGCGAGTCCTGGGAAAGATGGTAGCTTCTTACGAGGCAATTCCATTCGGCAGGTTCCATGCAAGGATCTTTCAGTGGGATCTGTTAGACAAGTGGTCCGGATCGCATCTTCAGATGCATCGGCTGATCACCCTGTACCCGAGGGCCAGGGTGTCTCTGCTGTGGTGGCTGCAGAGTGCTCATCTTCTAGAGGGCCGCAGATTCGGCATATAGGACTGGGTCCTGGTGACCACGGATGCAAGCCTCCGAGGTTGGGGGGCAGTCACTCAGGGAAGAAACTTCCAAGGACAATGGTCGAGTCAGGAGGCTTCCCTACACATAAATATTCTGGAACTAAGGGCCATTTACAATGCCCTAAGTCAGGCAAGACCCCTGCTTCAAAACCAGCCGGTACTGATTCAGTCAGACAACATCACGGCGGCCGCCCATGTAAACCGACAGGGCGGCACAAGAAGCAGGATGGCGATGGCAGAAGCCACAAGGATTCTCCGATGGGCGGAAAATCACGTGATAGCACTGTCAGCAGTGTTCATTCCGGGAGTGGACAACTGGGAAGCAGACTTCCTCAGCAGGCACGACCTCCACCCGGGAGAGTGGGGACTTCATCAAGAAGTCTTCATTCAGATTACAAGTCGATGGGAACTGCCACAGGTAGACATGATGGCGTCCCGTCTCAACAAAAAGCTGCAACGGTATTGCGCCAGGTCAAGGGACCCTCAGGCAATAGCTGTGGACGCTCTAGTGACACCGTGGGTGTACCAGTCGGTTTATGTGTTCCCTCCTCTTCCTCTCATACCAAAGGTGCTGAGGATAATAAGAAAGAGAGGAGTAAGAACTATACTCATCGTTCCGGATTGGCCAAGAAGGACTTGGTACCCGGAACTGCAAGAAATGATCTCAGAGGACCCTTGGCCTCTGCCTCTCAGACAGGACCTGCTACAGCAGGGGCCCTGTCTGTTCCAAGACTTACCGCGGCTGCGTTTGACGGCATGGCGGTTGAACGCCGGATCCTGATGGAAAAGGGCATTCCGGTTGAAGTCATTCCTACGCTGATAAAAGCTAGGAAAGATGTGACAGCAAAGCATTATCACTGCATATGGCGAAAATATGTTGCTTGGTGTGAGGCTATGAAGGCCCCCACAGAAGAATTTCAGCTGGGTCGTTTTCTGCACTTTCTACAGTCAGGACTGACTATGGGCCTAAAATTGGGTTCCATTAAAGTCCAGATTTTGGCCCTGTCTATTTTCTTTCAAAAAGAACTGGCTTCACTGCCTGAAGTTCAGACTTTTGTTAAGGGAGTGCTGCACATTCAGCCCCTTTTTGTGCCCCCGGTGGCACCTTGGGATCTCAACGTTGTGTTGGATTTCCTAAAATCACATTGGTTTGAGCCACTTCAGACCGTGGAATTAAAATATCTCACGTGGAAAGTGGTCATGCTTTTGGCCTTGGCTTCGGCTAGGCGGGTGTCAGAATTGGCGGCTTTGTCCTGTAAAAGCCCCTATCTGATCTTCCATATGGACAGAGCAGAATTGAGGACGCGTCACCAATTCCTCCCTAAGGTGGTATCAGCGTTTCATTTGAACCAACCTATTGTGGTGCATGCGGCTACTCGGGACTTGGAGGCCTCCAAGTTGCTGGACGTAGTCCGGGCCCTGAAAATCTATGTTTCCAGGACGGCTAGAGTCAGAAAGACTGACTCGCTGTTTATCCTGCATGCACCCAACAAGCTGGGTGCTCCTGCTTCTAAGCAGACTATTGCTCGCTGGATCTGCTCCACGATTCAACTTGCACATTCTGCGGCTGGACTGCCACATCCTAAATCAGTAAAGGCCCATTCCACGAGGAAGGTGGGCTCTTCTTGGGCGGCTGCCCGAGGGGTCTCGGCTTTACAACTTTGCCGAGCTGCTACCTGGTCGGGATCAAACACGTTTGCAAAATTCTACAAGTTTGATACCCTGGCTGGGGAGGACCTTGAGTTTGCTCATTCGGTGCTGCAGAGTCATCCGCACTCTCCCGTCCGTTTGGGAGCTTTGGTATAATCCCCATGGTCCTTACGGAGTACCCAGCATCCACTAGGACGTCAGAGAAAATAAGAATTTACTCACCGGTAATTCTATTTCTCGTAGTCCGTAGTGGATGCTGGGCGCCCATCTCAAGTGCGGATTGTCTGCAATACTTGTATATAGTTATTGCCTAACTAAAGGGTTATTGTTCTGAGCCATCTGTTCAGTGAGGCTCAGTTGTTATTCATACTGTTAACTGGGTATAGTTATCACGAGTTGTACGGTGTGATTGGTGTGGCTGGTATGAGTCTTACCCTGGATTATAAATCCTTTCCTAGTAATGTCAGCTCTTCCGGGCACAGTTTCCCTAACTGAGGTCTGGAGGAGGGGCATAGAGGGAGGAGCCAGTGCACACCAGATATAGTACCTAATCTTTCTTTAAAGAGTGCCCAGTCTCCTGCGGAGCCAGTCTATTCCCCATGGTCCTTACGGAGTTCCCAGCATCCACTACGGACTACGAGAAATAGAATTACCGGTGAGTAAATTCCTATTTCTCTAACGTCCTAAGTGGATGCTGGGGACTCCGTAAGGACCATGGAAATAGCGGCTCCGCAGGAGACTGGGCACATCTAAAGAAAGCTTTAGGACTAACTGGTGTGCACTGGCTCCTCCCCCTATGACCCTCCTCCAAGCCTCAGTTAGATTTCTGTGCCCGACGAGAAGGGTGCACACTAGGGGCTCTCCTGAGCTTCTTAGTGAAAGTTTTAGTTTAGGTTTGTTATTTTCAGTGAGACCTGCTGGCAACAGGCTCACTGCATCGAGGGACTAAGGGGAGTAGAAGCGAACTCACCTGCGTGCAGAGTGGATTGGGCTTCTTGGCTACTGGACATTAGCTCCAGAGGGACGATCACAGGTTCAGCCTGGATGGGTCCCGGAGCCGCGCCGCCGGCCCCCTTACAGAGCCAGAAGAGCGAAGAGGTCCGGAGAAAGCGGCGGCAGAAGACGTTCCTGTCTTCAAATAAGGTAGCGCACAGCACTGCAGCTGTGCGCCATTGCTCTCAGCACACTTCACACTCCGGTCACTGAGGGTGCAGGGCGCTGGGGGGGGCGCCCTGAGGCGCAATAAAACATGACAGAAATACCTTACATGGCAAAAAATGCATCACATATAGCTCCTGGGCTATATGGATGCATTTAACCCCTGCCAGAATATACAAAAAACCGGGAGATAAGGCCGCCGAAAAGGGGGCGGAGCCTATCTCCTCAGCACACTGGCGCCATTTTCCCTCACAGCTCAGTTGGAGGGAAGCTCCTTGGCTCTTCCCTGCACTACAGAAAGGGTTAAAAAAAGAGAGGGGGGCACTATTTAGGCGCAGTATTAAAACATACAGCAGCTATAAGGGGAAAAACACTTATATAAGGTTATCCCTGTATATATATAGCGCTCTGGTGTGTGCTGGCAAACTCTCCCTCTGTCTCCCCAAAGGGCTAGTGGGGTCCTGTCCTCTATCAGAGCATTCCCTGTGTGTGTGCTGTGTGTCGGTACGTTTGTGTCGACATGTATGAGGAGAAAAATGATGTGGAGACGGAGCAGAGTGTCTGTAACAGTGATGTCACCCCCTAGGGCAGAGGTGGCCAACCAGTCAGTGACAAAGAGCCAAAAAACCTTGTTATGTACGTCAAAGAGCCGACATCGAGCCGATGGCGCACATGCAAAAATGGAATGTGGCCTTGTGTGGTATAAAATACATTGAAAAAGCCAGAACGACATAAAATAAAAAAATTAAGCCAGATCCATTAAAAAAGCCACTTTCACATAAAATAATTGAAAAAGTCAGATTCACATAACAAATTTCAGCTCCCCCATGTGTCTCTCCAGTCAACACCCTCCTGTCACTCCGGCCAGCTCTTCCATGTGTCACTCCTGCTAGCACCCTCCTATGTCACTCCAGCCAACTCTCCCATGTGTCACTACTGCTACCACCCTCCTATGTCACTCCAGCCAGCTCTCCCATGTGTCACTACTGCTACCACCCTCCTATGGCACTCCAGCCAGCTCTCCCATGTGTCACTCCTGCTACCACCCTCCTATGTCACTCCAGCCAGCTCTCCCATGTGTCACTACTGCTACCACCCTCCTATGTCACTCCAGCCAGCTCTCCCATGTGTCACTACTGCTACCACCCTCCTATGTCACTCCAGCCAGCTCTCCCATGTGTCACTACTGCTACCACCCTCCTATGTCACTCCAGCCAGCTCTCCCATGTGTCACTACTGCTTCCACCCTCCTATGTCACTCCAGCCAGCTCTCCCATGTGTCACTACTGCTACCACCCTCCTATGTCACTCCTGCCAGCTCTCCCATGTGTCACTCCTGCTAGCACCCTCCTATGTCACTCCAGCCAACTCTCCCATGTGTCACTACTGCTACCACCCTCCTATGTCACTCCAGCCAACTCTCCCATGTGTCACTACTGCTACCACCCTCCTATGTCACTCCTGCTAGCACCCTCCTATGTCACTCCGGCCAGCTCTTCCATGTGTCACTCCTGCTAGCACCCTCCTATGTCACTCCAGCCAACTCTCCCATGTGTCACTACTGCTACCACCCTCCTATGTCACTCCAGCCAGCTCTCCCATGTGTCACTACTGCTACCACCCTCCTATGTCACTCCAGCCAGCTCTCCCATGTGTCACTACTGCTACCACCCTCCTATGTCACTCCAGCCAGCTCTCCCATGTGTCACTACTGCTACCACCCTCCTATGTCACTCCAGCCAGCTCTCCCATGTGTCACTACTGCTACCACCCTCCTATGTCACTCCGGCCAGCTCTTCCATGTGTCACTCCTGCTAGCACCCTCCTATGTCACTCCAGCCAACTCTCCCATGTGTCACTACTGCTACCACCCTCCTATGTCACTCCAGCCAGCTCTCCCATGTGTCACTACTGCTACCACCCTCCTATGTCACTCCAGCCAGCTCTCCCATGTGTCACTCCTGCTACCACCCTCCTATGTCACTCCAGCCAGCTCTCCCATGTGTCACTACTGCTACCACCCTCCTATGTCACTCCAGCCAGCTCTCCCATGTGTCACTCCTGCTACCACCCTCCTATGTCACTCCAGCCAGCTCTCCCATGTGTCACTACTGCTACCACCCTCCTATGTCACTCCAGCCAGCTCTCCCATGCCAGCACACACCCCAGCGCTATATGATCCAGGAATCACACAGTAACTTAGTGTTTACCCAGTAGCTGCTGTATACACTGATTTTGCGCTAAATTTATGTGTCCCCCTCTCTTTTTACCCTCTTTCTACCGTGATTCTGCAGGGGAGAGCCTGGGGAGCTTCCTCTCAGCGGAGCTGTGGAGAGAAAATGGCGCTGGTGAGTGCTGAGGAAGAAGCCCCACCCCCTCAGCGGCGGGCTTCTGTCCCGCGATTTTGTGTAAAATAATGGCGGGGGCTCATGCATATATACAGTGCCCAACTGTATATATGCTCTTTTATGCCAAGAGGTACTTAATTGCTGCCCAGGGCGCCCCCCCTGCACCCTACAGTGACCTGGGGTTTAATGTGGGAGCAATGGCGCACAGCTGCAGTGCTGTGCGCTACCTCATATTTAGACTGGAGTCTTCTGCCGCCACTTTTGACGTCTTCTTGCTTCTCACGCCGGCTTCTGGCTCTGCGAGGGGGACGGCGGCGCGGCGTCCGGGCGACCAAGGGTGCGTTCCTGTGTTCGATCCCTCTGGAGCTAATGGTGTCCAGTAGCCTAAGAAGCATGACCTATCCGCAGTTAGTAGGGCTGCTTCTCTCCCCTCAGTCCCACATAGCAGAGAGTCTGTTGCCAGCAGATCTCTCTGAAAATAAAAAATCCTAACAAAATACTTTCTTATTAGCAAGCTCAGGAGAGCTCACTAAAGTGCACCCAGCTCGTCCGGGCACAGATTCTAACTGAGGTCTGGAGGAGGGACATAGAGGGAGGAGCCAGTGCACACCAGTATTCCTAATTCTTTCTTAAAGTGCCCTGTCTCCTGCGGAGCCCGTCTATTCCCCATGGTCCTTACGGAGTCCCCAGCATCCACTAGGACGTTAGAGAAAATAATAATAATAATAAATAAAATAATAACCATAAAGAAAAAACAAAAAACAACCACCACAAAAGAGGATTTGTTATATTATTTATTCCAAAAATAAATATCAGGGCTGTAGGGTACAATATATTAGATTGACATTACCACAAGAGTCCTTTGGCAACGGAGACAGAATACAGCAACAGCGTTGTACAGGATTATAGCAAGATTCCACCCAACATTCCCCATCCTCCCTCTTATCTGTATAAGCTGGTCTGTTTAAAAACTATTTTTCAATTTAAAAAAAAAGGCACAACTGTTGCATGTTTCATAAAATGTATGGCACATCTGTTGTTCATACCCCATTTTTACATTCGATAAAAGTACAAGGCAGAAGCGATCAGAAAGTACTGCTGATGACTGACCAATTCCCCTTACACATTGTTGACTGTTGAAGATAGAAAAAGGTTGTATTTGGTTCTTTTGGCACGAGGCATTTGTACCCACACAAAGGGAGAATGCATTATTCAATAGTGTTTGGACGTGTTGCCACGTATACAAACACAACAATTAACACCACCACTACGGCCAGGGTGGGAAGCACCACAGTAGTTATTTGCTGCCGGGCTTCCTGCATCGCCTGTTTTCTTTCCTTCTTATCCCTGGAAGATTCTTTCTTAGGCTTTCCTTTCAGCTGCCTCATTGTCCCGTCCTCGCGTTGCAGCACTTGCGCGATTCACGTTGTGCAACAAGCCAGTAGATCAATAAACCTCTCAGCGGTATCAGTCAGCTGTTGGGCTGGAGTCCTAGAAAAAGCAAGATGGAGCACTATTAATGATGGATAAAATGTCAGATGTACTAGGTGCCGACACATGATGGAGGAAGCCATTTTGTGTACTAGATGCAGACACATGATGGAGGAAGCCATTTTGTGTGCTATAAGATTCACAAACATGCAACCTCTCCCTTATGAATTTGTGTGTCCCAGAGTTTTCCAAACTCCGCCATTACAGGCCAGGTTTTAAAGATATCCATGTGGACTCGAGCATGAATGTCCTTAAAACCTGGCCTGTAATGGCAGGGTTTGGTAAACCCTGGTGTGACCTAGAAGTCCCTCACGCCTCAGTGAAGTCTTCATTTTCGTGAAATCTGATTGGCCGATTATTAATGTCTCCCTCAATTGTGTATATATTTAAGTTCATGCATCTTTTTTGGTAATTGGAGGTGCTGTGACTTTTAAAACATGCTGGAATTTGTAGTTTTAGCAACAGATGGTCAACATTACTTGTTATGAAATGTGGCAACTTGCATTTACAAAAAACAAACAATCAGAATACGGCAGTGAAGGCTTACTGAAGGAAAGCTTTGTTATGATAAATTATGAAGCAGACAATGAACACACTTTGATACACATTAGTAATTGCGTTATTCAATATTTTGTATTCTCTCTGTATACCATTGCATTGTGCATTGCTGTTTAGGGGATAATTTAACTCTGCTCCCAGAGCTCTAATTATTCACCTTAACAAACAGGTCAAACAGTGTTAAGGAATAAACGCATAAAATTAGTTACTTATAGACTAGGTTCTAATCCTCCTTTAAATTAAAATAAACAGATACCTGCAGAGTTGTATTAATATTAATGACTATAATCCTACGTAAGTAAGGTAAATAATGCATACACGCTCTTGCTGTAGAAGGCAGGATTAACCACATCTTTTTATAGTTCATTAAAAATGCAGAACAATTTTAAATCATGTCTCTAAATATAGTTAAAAGTACAATGTGTGTCAGCAGTGTGCATAGTACAGAGCGCAGTAGGCGGTACAACTAAATGGGAAGAGTGGCTCTCCTTTGTAATGTAACAAATTCTAGTGCACCCGTTGCTTTATACACCGTGGAGGCAGCCATTTTGTGGGAGCCAGGGACATACTGAGAGAGCAAAAATGGCTGCTGTCTGTGTCTCATGCCTCAGTGATGGCAACTGGTGGCAGACTCATGAATATGGGCTCCATTGTTTGTACATATGTCTATTCTATATAAGTCAAGTGAGGGGTGTGAGAGCAAAAGGGCTTTTTTGGAGGGAAATGCTTAAAAAAGAAAAAAAAAAGGGACCACTATGAGGTAAATTGAAATAACCGCAATCTCCTGTTGCACCTGCTTCCAGGTACTATAGTAGTTTAAGTATTGTTTATTGGGGTTGCTTGCAAAGGACAGTGATCATGGACTACAATAACATGCTGCAGTTTTCCGTCAGCCCTCATGATTGTTACCTACTTTGGAAGAATCATCAAATAATTCCTATTTCTATTATGTTTTACTGTATTAATACATTTTCACAACGGCTGAAAAGCCACAGGCTACCTGCTTCCTACAATACCCTTGTGATATATGTACAGCATAGTTATGGATACGCGTATGAGTTACCTCAGCAATATTGTTTTTTTTAAACAAAACCCATGTCCCTCTATTCAGTTACAGACACGCTCTGAAGAGAAGGACGCTTGCTGCATTTCCGCGTCCTTTGTCCTTGGCACCGGTAAAGCATTAAAAGCCACGTAGGAGCCAGTATTTCTTGTTGAATAAAAGATCAGGGATGTTCTGACCTGATACGGCTGTATTGAACGCAACTCCAAAATGACCTTGCTGTACAGTGGAATGGGTGTTTGCAGTCCGTGAGCGCACTGCTATGTTATAAACCAAAAGAAACAATTCCATGGTACTGTAAGAACCTTCAATTTACTGTTACGTACCATTTATCCAGCAGATTCTACACACTAATTTTCTATTTTCCTGTTCGCCTCCACATGAAACATTAACCGTTTCATAGCACAGCATACTTAGAAATAGATTACTCAATGTAAGTTTCACTTGTAATAATGGTTATCTTGCTCATTCATGAATGACAGATCTAGGTGGAATACATGGACTATCAATACGCACATTCTATTCAGCACATTAATCATGCGCCTAATTGTGTGTCTGTGCCTACAATGGTTTAGAATAAGCCCCCTTTGCACATGCTAGTCCTTCTTGCCTAACCCCTGTGGGACAACACAGGAGAACAAGCAGCAGGTGAGGTGTAAGCCACAGTCCAGGGTTCTGTACATGTGCGAGGAGACTGCGGCACAGAAGTGTTGAGCAGTAGATGTAGTCTATACGCACAGTTAGATATTGAGCAACAGTGCAGGAGTGGAGTCTGGGCACTAAGCAGAAGGTGCAGCACATGGAGATACAGCCAGTCTTGGCAATAGCAGAACGCTCACATGACCCATAACGCCATGTAAAGTTGTCGAAAGCAAATTGCGCTCACTTTATTGGAGAATGCCGCTCTTGCCCAAGACAGACCGCCAGACCACCCAGGTTGCGGAGACTTTTCAGGTGGGGCCAGGTGTTAGGGGGTTATGGCCACTGGAGTGGAAGTAGAAAAACATGGAGGGAACTGTAGTGAAAGTGGGTGGGATGGGCTTACTCTACCACCCTGCCCTTCTCTTTACACAGGTTATAGGGGTTTTATCCTCGGGCCTTGGTCTTCCCCACCACTCTGTAAGCTACCGTTCCCGATTATTCCTAGTGCTAGCACCCATTTCCAGATTCCAATTCTTCCCAATGATCTGTTTTAATAAATAAATGGAATTATGGGGCTCATACATCTTTGAGCCGTATCCGGTCTATAGAGCTACAATAAAAAGGTCTACAGTCAATAGGGTCGACAGGATCAAAAGGCAGACACTTTTTTGTTTGTTTTTTAAAACATTTTTAAAACTTTTGCTGCATTTACTATCCATGCCACAAACTATTACCTTTAGTAACCTTGCGGCAAATGAAGCGGAGCGAGCCACCGAGCCCGAAGCGCGGCGAGCGAAGCGAGCCCACGAGGGGACGCATTTCAACAAATTGGGGGTAAAAGTGTTTAAAAACACCCATTTTTGTGTGTGTGTGTGTGTGTCGACCTTTTGACCCCGTTGACTTTTTACTGTAGACCAAATGACCGTCTATCTTTATAATGTCCATCTTCTGTATCTGAACCAGCCGATTGCCTGTTCAGGCGACGTCGATCCAATATGCTGATCAAGAACGCAGGTCAGCGGACAGTGATGACTGCCGATACAGTGTGTAATCGGCAACAAAACTGCATGTTTAAAATCCCAACTCGCCAATCCAGATCTTTTTTTTTGGTCAGAAACAGCAAATCGAGGATTTCCAGCATGTCCGATTTCCCCAAAACCCCTGATCCATGCTGTGGGAGAACGGGGAATTGCCCCCATAATCCCTTGACATATAGGCCCCATTACCTACTGTGCAGAACCATGACTTGCTTGTATCCTGTTTCCAAGCAGCCAGGACACACCAAAGCCTAAGTAGCACCATAGAGGTCAGGCTAGAGAAATCTGTTCTTGTTCCCCCTGAGCCTACTGCCAGTGAGCCGAGGCCTATCACTATCAAGAAATGGGCACTCTCTATCCGAGTTGCACGTTCACATTTCAGCCTCCGGTCTTGAGTTAGATCCTGGGAAAATGGAGGAAAACCTGGATTGGCCTCAACACCATCTCACATTTATTAGGATTTTCAAAGGATCTTTGTAAATTTTTCAAAAAGGATGTGCCTCTCTGCTAACAACTAATCTTAGGATTTTATAAACCTAAAAAAATGTGTCCAATTGACCCGTGTGTTGCGCCACTATATTACAAGGGCTGCCCTGCAGTTCCCGTAGCCAGAGGAAGTGTCTCTCCAAAACACAACAGAATATAGTCATACACAGAAGGAAAATTATAGCTACAGGTACCACCAGGCGCCTATACAGATATGTTCACAATACAATAATGGATAAGCAAACAATACAACCCTTTAGTTGATGCAGGGATGTTCGATCTTCAAAACTTTGTGCACCTCCATTTTGAAGGAAATGGTTCCATACATCAGTTCTTTAATTCACAAAGTTTGCAAGACTCTGGAACATTGTATCGGGATCAGAGCAAAATGATAGCAACACACTGTGATCTTGCAGTGTTGGAGTGCCTTGTACATGGAGGAAATAGACAACAACTATATCACTTCTAAGTTGTTGGCTCACAAGCTATATACAGCCGACAGAAGCTATACTATTGGAGATCGGGTACAATTAGCTATCAACTTTTCTAATTAAGAATGGATTCATCTTCTAGAAGGGGCTTATTTCATTTCCCAACATCTAAATCCCTGCCAAACGAGGTGGTCCCTATTTTCTCTCAGAGTATTAGGTTTCTACCTGTACTCCAGCATTCCTGTGTCTTACTAGTGCCCGTCCCTTGTGACTAGGAACTGACCCATTGCTGTAATCACTCTTGCATGCAGTTTTGGTTCAGACGTAGATTCGGCTAGCAGCTGACCCAGTTTGACCTGAACCTTACTTTGCCGCCGGTCCATGCACTTCCCTTACACTTGCCATAATCTCAGCAAACCTTGGGGTAGGGCGGGGCGCTGCCACCGGCGAACCTACCAAAAAAGTCAATCTAAAAATTCCTTGCGGGAATCCCTGGTGAGAACCGGATGTTCATTAGTCTTCACATTCTGTTTCTGCCAGCGCTAACCTAGGTTAGAATTCGAATATCTATTATACTGCACTAAAATGCAAATCAATATTAATAAGAAAAAATAAATAAAAGAAAGGAATCAAGGGGATCACTAGGTTACTATGATGTGTTGGAGGGGATGGGGGGGGGGGGGGGGGAGGAGGATTCTTCAGGTTGTGGGTCAACAGAGAAGTCATGCTCGCATTGCGTCAGACCATACACACATTCGTACCTCACAGCTGGTCTGCAGATCTTCCACAAATGATCCGGAGTCTCTTCTATAGCCTATAATACAAATAATGGGAATAGGTTAACGTCTAACTGCAGTAGATATAAAGAACACAGAAAGATAGCCACAATGGACCAGTCCTGGCAAACCTGAGGTGCTTCAGCTGTTGCGAAACTACACATCCCAGCATGCCCCGCCACAGTTTTAGCATATGCTAATAGCAAAGCTGTAGCAGTGAATGCTGGGACTTGTAGTTTTATAACAGCTGGAGAGCCACAAGTTGACCTGACCTGCAATAGGCAAATGCTTTTTCAAATCATAAGCTGCGGGTACCGGGGTCTAAGAACTACAAATTGCCACATTATCATAACCAGCCACTGTCTGAAGGTATGGCAGTGATCATCAGCATTTACTTATAAGATGCCACTTAGTGTACACAGCACCACACAGGAATTACAAAAGAATATGTAACAATAAAAATGAATATTAATGTAAAAAAAAAAAAATAGGATAAAACAGTCATAAACAGGGGCAAATGATACAACAATAATGAGATACAGGTCTTAGGAAAAGCATCCATGATCCTCTGCCAGAGAGAGGGTGAGGACCCTGCTCATGATATTACAGTCTAAAGGAATGGCGGGAAACTTGGAGGTTACCTGGGAACAGATGAGGGAGGACAGTAGATGAGTATGAATAGCGCAAATGCTAGAATACCGGACGTGTGAACAGACCTCGGTCAGTCACTAAACATTATGCATTTATTAAACTATAATAAAAGTAGGTAAAGTTATGGGGATGGTTCCATATACCCTGACCGTATAACCACATGCTCTATTCACTTGTGTTACGTCATCCGCTGACCACCAACCCACAATGGGCTCACATTTGACAAAGTATTACTGGAGTCTTCTTAAGGACACTGAGTAACCAACCTAAGGGCTGAATGCATTACATGCTGTCTAACACAAGGATAATGGATACCAATAGCTTCATCTTCCACAAGGGAAAGGGTCTACTAGCTCTATCATTAAGAAACTCAGATTAAGGGCCGGAGCTATTCTAATGTTGCTTCGGACGGGCGCGTCAAGTTCATTTCAGCTTGCTAACCCCAGAGGTAACGAGGCGAAATGCGCGTAAAGAGACCCGTTTGGGCGCCCAATCGGGTCTTTTCACGATTGCGCCCATCAGTTTAGTTGGGTTTAGGTGCTTTGCGCGCCTAAACCCAACTGTACTGGGCGCGATAACGGGGGACTTTTTTTTTTTTTTAAAGTCGAACCGAGATGGTCGGAAACAAGGCCAAAATCTTTCGAATTTGGCCCCGTTTCCCCCAGAAGCACGTGAAATCGGCAGCTATACAGATGATTCACGTACTATTCGACAAGTTGAATTCACAGACTTGTCGAATAAAAATGCTGGGGCCTGGATAGGTCGGAACCCCCTTCCGACCTGAAAAAGTCGAAAACTGCCGTCTTTTCGACAAGACCTTAATTGAATATACCCCACAGAAGCGCAATTATCCATGTGGATTCAGAGATACATCGCCATGGCGATCTTTCTACCCTATAATAGTACTGGAACACTAATTTACTAGCGTGCTTAACTGAAATCGGAGGTTCTCAAGGTTGTTTCCTCACTCGGTAAATCGCCAAGTCAGTCAGATCGCGACTACTATTTCTGACGTGTACCTAGATTTACTCGCATCGAGGGACATTTAGAAAAGAGTTTGAGAGTTAATTTATATTCAAGAATAGCACTCACAGGAGCACCGTGCATTCTAATATAGAGTGTGCAGGACATTTTGTTTTTGCGAGGAGGGCTGGAGGTTATAGTTGTAACAGAAGTATAGTATTAAAAAGGGAAAAAAAATACAGACCCAGAGGAAATACGTAAAAACAGGAGGGGAATACACTAGCTCAGTGGTTCTCAAACTGTGTGCCGTGACACCCTGGGGTGCCTCCGGACACTTGCAGGGGTGCTCTGGGTTGTTGGTCCAGGACCAATTAAAATCATTTATGGTCAATGTAAGTAACAAAACTAGTGCTGGTGTGGACAAACAGAAGCAAATTTTTTCCCTCGCTACACAATTAAACCTTGCATGACATATTAAACACAATTTAATTTAATATTTCTTTCTTCATTTGTCAATAAGAAACTTTTGGCCTAGGGGTGCTGTAAAAAAAAAAATTCTGATACTTTAGGGCGCCGTGATTTAAAGAGGTTTGAGAACCACTGCACTAGCTCCATATAGACGAGGGGCAATTCAGGAGTCAAACCCATGACCACGTGCGGTCCATAAAAAGAAAGAAATAAATCCACAACAAAAACACAACACTACCACCCTCTTCTCGTAGATCAGCCCTTAAAACAGAAAGAAAAGTAAAATGTATTTTATATTATAGGTTTGGCTGTGTAGTATGGTCTACATTAAAAATGGTAATTTCTCAATTAAAATATATTCACTGCCACTTCAATTAAGAGCAATAACATGCTCCTTTCTACGAAACAAACATTAAATAAAAAAAAGCCACCTCACAAAACTAAAAGGTGTGTACACACAGAGATTTTTTCTTTTGATTTTGTCTATATGGTCAAAATAGCAAGAAAAGTTAGTGCAGATCGTAAGGTGAAAGTCACCTTGCGATCCCAATGCGCGGTCCCGCGAGGTCGGTATCTCAAGGCTAGATAGTCAAAAGTGACTTGCCTGCATAGTCTATCTACTTTAAAAGTATAGTCAAAATTGACACTTAGCCAAAATCATATTCAATAGCCGTCGGGTCCTTTCCGACTGAAAGGACCCAACAGCTCTCTATTCAATGCTGGGCCAAACCTGACAGGTTTGGCCCGGTCCAGACAGTGTCAATCCGACTTTAAAAGACGAATTGACATTGTCGGAAACGGGGCTAAAACCTATCTGGTTTGGCCGCGCTTCCGACAATACACGCGGGTCATCGGCTGAAGCCGCAGATCCGCGTGTATTCTGACAGTCTTCCGACAGACTTGTCGGAAAAAAGTTGCCAGTAATGAATAGGTCGGAACCCCTTCCGACCTCAATCAGTCGGAAAGCTGCCTTCTTTCCGACAAGACGGCAGCTTCCGACTCTTCTTGAATACACCCCATAGTCAGTATCGCAAGCACAGTCATCTATGCTTGCGATACCAACCACAGTAAATGTCGCATAGTGAGAATCGAATCTCACCGTGTGTACACACCCACAGTTAGTCACGGAACAAAAACTATTCAGCTGAAATGGTATCTGGAAAGCTGCATCATTTGAAGGGGCTACATGAAGAGGAATTAGCAATTTTATTAATGGGAATCATTTCTCATTTTCACATTAGTTTTTGCCAAGATAAAAGTAAATGGATAAAAAAAAGGCAATTTCTCATCTCTTGAACGAGGCTTGGCTGAGCTGTAATATTTCAGTTTTATTCGTACGATCCTTGAGAGCTGGCGAGTAAATTGAATTTTTTTTTTTAACACAATAAATAAATCGTATTTATACTTAAAAAAAAAACCCATCTCACAAGTAATGGTAGAAAAACCCCAAACACAATAAAACAGAAAGCAGTAATGTATTCGTCATCAAACTGCAGGGTTGTATAAAAGACAATACAGTTGTGTCCATAGATCCATAATTTAACCGTTGTATGCAATAGTTATTTCAGACAAGGGCTTTGCAAGATGCACGAACAACCCAGTAATTTTCTGGCCTTCTCTCACTGTATTTTATGGATGGACAAAACACAGTTATGAGTATAGCTTGCACCAGGGGGCTGTATTTGGCAGAGACCCCACTGATGCCAGGATAGAGGGGAGATGTATACTTGCCTACTCTCCTGGTTTCTGCGGGAGACACCCGATTTTTGGGGTATTCAATCACACCCCCCAGATGAGTGGGTACCTAGTGAAGTGTGCAGAATGCGGGAGATAGATATAGGCAATCTGCAGTCCCTGTGGAGGGGGCGGGGCCTAATGGTGCAGTTATATGCTAATTGTGTTATTTCAACCCTACCCCTTTGTAAATAGTGTCCAACTGCATTAGCTTTGTACTGAGTAGGTGGCGCCTAATGACTCAATTAGCCCCACCCCATCACTATCCTCCTGTTTCTCTCGAGGTATCTCCCGGGGAGGAAATATTAAAAGTTGGTAAGTATGAGGAGATGTATTATGCTTTGGAGAGAGATAAGTGGAGCAGTTGCCCAGAGCAGCCCACCAACTCCTAACTTTCTTATCAAATCCTGCGCTAGATAAATGACAGTTATTAGCTGATCTGTTGCTTTGTGCAACAACTCCACTTTATCTCTCCCCAAGGGGTCTATTTACTAAGCCTTGTGGCGGGACATACTGGAGTACGTTCGTCCGACATGCGGGATGCTGGCCAAACTGGGACGTTTGAGTTCGTCCGGCATCCTGCACGTCTGGCGAACTCTTACTCCATAACATCCTGCTACTGGGGAGAAATAAAGTGGACGGAGATAAAGTACCAGTCAATCAGCTTCTAACTGCCATGTTACAGGCTGCGTCTGAAAAAGGACAGGAGCCGATTGGCTGGTACATTGTCCACAACTAAAGATCATCCATGTGATATGCAAATGTGAGCAATCTGAACGCCCATCACATCGCTATTAAACAGCGGTCACAGTACAACACCTAGGGGGAGGTATATCAAGTCTTCGGGATCTATGTACTAAGCCTCAGAGAGAGATACAGTGGCTGGAGATAAAGTACCAACCAATCAGCTCCTAACTGCCATGTTACATGGCTGTGTCTGAAACATGACAGGAGCCGATTGGTTGGTACTTAAACTCTCCCCACGACTTATTACATAGACAGCAAATCGCATACTGTACATGTGCAACAAAAAAAAAATGTATCCATGGTAGTGCGCAAGTCCCGGTACGAATGAGGAAAGCTGCAGATGGAAAACCGGTGGACGGCCCAGTCATCCACATAACGTCAGCCGGGGGCTTGCATGGATGAATGGAAGCTTGGATTAGTATAAGGTAGTATGCAGACTGCCGCCGACGATGCGTCTGGCTCAAAATTAGGCCCACACGTTTACATTTGGGAACCAAATAAACTGCACAGGTCAGTCCACAAAATGGCGGCTTCCTTTGTGTGGGTGACATTTTGAAGCTGATGTGCATTGCTTCTACTTTACTCTCCCTTGTGATGCAAGACAAAACCCCCACACCATGACAAAATAAGATTTTACTCACCGGTAAATCTATTTCTCGTAGTCCGTAGTGGATGCTGGGACTCCGTAAGGACCATGGGGATTATACCAAAGCTCCCAAACGGGCGGGAGAGTGCGGATGACTCTGCAGCACCGAATGAGCAAACTCTAGGTCCTCCTCAGCCAGGGTATCAAACTTGTAGACTGTTGCAAAAATGTTTGAACCCGACCAAGTAACAGCTCGGCAAAGTTGTAAAGCCGAGACCTCTCGGGCAGCCGCCCAAGAAAAGCCCACTTTCCTCGTGGAATGGGCTTTTACAGATTTAGGGTGCGGCAGTCCAGCCGCAGCATGTGCAAGTTGAATCGTGCTACAGATCCAGCGAGCAATAGTCTGCTTAGAAGCAGGAGCACCCAGCTTGTTGGGTGCATACAGGATAAATAGCGAGTCAGTTTTCCTGACTCCAGCCGTCCTGGAAACATATACTTTTCAGGGCCCTGACTACGTTCAGTAACTTGGAATCCTCCAAATCCCAAGTAGCCGCAGGCACCATAATAGGTTGGTTCACATGAAAAACTGATACCACCTTAGGAAGGAATTGGGAACGAGTCCTCAATTCCGCCTTATCCATATAAAATACAGATAAGGGCTTTTGTATGACAAAGCCGCCAATTCTGATACACGCCTGGCCGACGCCACGGCCCACAGCATGACCACTTTCCACGTGAGGTATTGTAGCTCCACGGATTTAAGTGGCTCAACCCATTGCGACTTCAGGAAATCCAACACCACGTTGAGATCCCACGGTGCCACTTGAGGCACAAACGGGGGCTGACTATGCAGCACTCCCTTAACAAAAGTCCGAACTTCAGGCAGTGAAGCCAGTTCTATTTTGGAAGAAAATCGATAGAGCCGAAATCTGGACCTTCATGGAACCCAATTTTAGGCCCATAGTCACCTCTGACTGTAGGAAGTGCAGAAATCGACCTAGCTGAAATTTCTCCTTTGGGGCCTTCCTGGCCTCACAGCACGCAACATATTTCCACCATATGCGGTGATAATGGTTTGCGTTCTCTTCTTTCCTAGCTTTAAATAGCGTAGGGATAACTTCCTCCGGAATGCCCTTTTCCTTCAGGATCCGGCGTTCAACCGCCATGCCGTCAAACGCAGCCGCGGTACGTCTTGGAACAGACAGGCCCCCTGCTGCAGCAGGTCCTGTCTGAACGGCAGAGGCCATGGGTCCTCTGAGATCATTTCTTGGCGTTCTGGTTACCAAGCTCTTCTTGGCCAACCCGGAACAATGAGTATAGTTCTTACTCCTCTCCTTCTTATTATTCTCATTACCCTGGGTAAGAGAGGCAGAGAAGGGAACACATACACCGACTGGTACACCCACAGTGTTACCAGAGCGTCCACAGCTATCGCCTGAGGGTCCCTTGACCTGGCGCAATATCTTTGTAGCTTTTTGTTGAGGCGGGATGCCATCATGTCCACCTGTGGCCTTTCCCAACGGTGTACAATCATTTGGAAAACTTCTTGATGAAGTCCCCACTCTCCCGGGTGGAGGTCGTGTCTTCTGAGAAAGTCTGCTTCTCAGTTGTCCACTCCGGGAATGAACACTGCTGACAGTGCTAACACATGATTTTCCGCCCATCGGAGAATCCTTGTGGCTTCTGCCATCGCCATCCTGCTTCTTGTGCCGCCCTGTCGGTTTACATGAGCGACCGCCGTGATGTTGTCTGACTGGATCAGCACCGGCCGGTGTTGAAGCAGGGGTCTAGCCTGACTTAGGGCATTGTAAATGGCCCTTAGTTCCAGAATATTTATGTGTAGGGAAGTCTCCTGACTTTTCCATAGCCTTGGAAGTTTCTTCCCTGTGTGACTGCCCCCCAGCCTCGAAGGCTGGCATCCGTGGTCACCAGGACCCAGTCCTGTATGCCGAATCTGCGGCCCCCTAGAAGATGAGCACTCTGCAGCCACCACAACAGCGACACCCTGGCCCTTGGAGACAGGGTTATCCGCCGATGCATCTGAAGATGCGACCCGGACCACTTTCCCACTGGAAAATCCTTGCATGGGACCTGGCGAATGGAATTTCTTTGTAAGAAGCTACCATCCTTCCCAAGGCTCGCGTGCATTGATGCACCGACACCTGTATACGTATTAGGAGGTCTGTCTAGAGACGACAACTCCTTGGACTTCTCCTCCGGGAGAAACTTTTTTTATCCTGTTCTGTGTCCAGAACCATACCCAGGAACAGTAGACGCGTCGTAGGAACCAGCTGCGACTTTGGAATATTCAGAATCGAGCCGTGCTGTTGTAGCACTTCCCGAGATAGTGCTACTCCGCCGAACAACTGCTCCCTGGACCTCGCCTTTATAAAGGAGATCGTCCAAGTACGGGATAATTATTTCGGCCATTACCTTGGTAAATACCTCGGTGCCGGGGACAGACCAACGGCAACGTCTGGAATTGGTAATGACAATCCTGTACCACAATTTTGAGGTACTCCTGGTGAAGAGGGTAAATAGGGACATGCAGGTAAGCATCCTTGATGTCCAGTGATACCATGAAATTCTCCAGGCTTGCAATAATCGCCCTGAGCGATTCCATTTTGAACTTGAACCTTCGTATATAAGTGTTCAAGGCTTTCAATTTTAGAATGGGTCTCACCGAACCGTCTGGTTTCGGTACCACAACATTTTGGAATAGTAACCCCGGCCTTGTTGAAGGAGGGGTACCTTGATTTCACCTGCTGGAAGTACAGCTTGTGAATTGCCGCCAGTACTACCTTTCTCCGAGGGCAGCAGGCAAGGCTGATGTGAGGTAACGGCGAGGGGGAGTCGCCTCGAACTCCAGCCTGTATCCCTGTGATACTATTTGCAGAACCTAGGGATCCACCTGTGGGCAAGCCCACTGGTCCCTGAAGTTCCCGAGACGCGCACCTGTCTCCACCTGTGGAGCCCCAACGTCATGCGGTGGACTCAAGAGGAAGCGGGGGAAGATTTTTGATCCTGGGAACTGGCTGCTGGTGCAGCTTTTTCCTTCTTCCCTTGTCTCTGTGCAGAAAGGAAGCGAGCGCCTTTGACCCGCTTGCTTTTCTGAAGCCGAAAGGACTGTACCTGAAAATACAGTGCTTTCTTAGGCTGTGAGGAAACCTGAGGTAAAAAATTTTCTTCCCAGCTGTTGCTGTGGATACGAGGTCCCAGAGACAATCCCCAAACAATTCCTCACCCTTATAAGGCAGAATCTCCTTGTGCCTTTTATAGGCAGCATCACCTGTCCACTGCCGGGTTTCTAATACCCTCCTGGCAGAATGGACATTGCATTAATTCTGGATGCCAGCCGGCAAATATCCCTCTGTGCATCCTTTATATCTAAGATGACGTCTTTAATATGCTCTATGTTAGCAAACTATTATCCCTGTCTTAGCGTATTAATATTATCTGACTGGGTATCAGACCACGCTGCAGCAGCACTATTTATGCTGAGGCAATTGCAGGTCTCAGTATATAACCTGAGTGTGTATATACAGACTTCAGGATAGCCTCCTGCTTTTTATCAGCAGGCTCCTTCAAGGTGGCCGTATCCTAATACGGCAGTGCCACCTTTTTTGACAAACATGTGAGCGCCTTATCCACCCTAAGGGATATCTCCCAACGTGACCTATCCTCTGGCGGGAAAGGGTACGCCATCAGTAACTTTTTAGAAATTACCAGTTTCTTATCGGGGGAACCCACGCTACTTTACACACTTCATTCATTCATCTGATGGGGGAACAAAACACTGGCTGCTTTTTCTCCCCAAAAATAAAACCCCTTTTATGTGGTACTTGGGTTCATGTCAGAAATGCGTAACACATTTTTCATTGCCGAGATCATGTAACGGATGTTCCTAGTGGATTGTGTATATGTCTCAACCTCGTCGACACTGGAGTCAGACTCCGTGTCAACATCTGTGTCTGCCATCTGAGGTAACGGGCGCTTTTTTGAGCCCCTGATGGCCTTTGAGACACCTGGGCAGGCGCGGGCTGAGAAGCCGGCTGTCCCACAGCTGTTTTACGTCATCCAGCCTTCTATGTAAGGAGTTGACATTGTCGGTTAATACCTTCCACCTATCCATCCACTCAGGTGTCGGCCCCACAGGGGGCGACATCCCATTTATCGGCCTCTGCTCCACCTCCACGTAACCTTCCTCATCCCACATGTCGACAGCCGTACCGACACACAGCACACACACAGGGAATGCTCTGACTGAGGACAGGACCCCACAAAGTCCTTTGGGGAGACGGAGAGAGAGTATGCCAGCACACACCAGAGCGCTATATAATGCAGGGATTAACACTATAACTGAGTGATTTTTTCCCCCAATAGCTGCTTGTATAAACAATATTGTGCCTAAATTTAGTGCCCCCCCTCTCTTTTTAACACTTTGAGCCTGAAAACTACAGGGGAGAGCCTGGGGAGTTGTCTTCCAGCTGCACTGTGAAGAGAAAATGGCGCCAGTGTGCTGAGGGAGATAGCTCCGCCCCTTTTTTGCGGCCTTTTCTCCCGCTTTTTTATGGATTCTGGCAGGGGTATTTATCACATATATAGCCTCTGGGGCTATATATTGTGATGATTTTGCCAGGCAAGGTGTTTATATTGCTGCTCAGGGCGCCCCCCCCCCCCAGCACGCATCAGTGACCGGAGTGTGAGGTGTGCATGAGGAGCAATGGCGCACAGCTGCAGTGCTGTGCGCTACCTTGGTGAAGACTGAAGTCTTCTGCCGCCGATTTTCCGCAACACTTCTTGCTTCTGGCTCTGTAAGGGGGGCGGCGGCGCGGCTCCGGGACCGAACATCAATGGCCGGTTCCATGCGGTCGATCCTTCTGGAGCTAATGTGTCCAGTAGCCTAAGAAGCCCAAGCTACCACCAGTTAGGTAGGTTCGCTTCTTCTCCCCTTAGTCCCTCGCTGCAGTGAGTCTGTTGCCAGCAGATCTCACTGTAAAATAAAAAACCTAAAATATACTTTCTTTCTAGGAGCTCAGGAGAGCCTCTAGTGTACATCCAGCTCAGCCGGGCACAAGATTCTAACTGAGGTCTGGAGGAGGGTCTTGGTGGGAGGAGCCAGTGCACACCAGGTAGTCCTAAAGCTTTCTTTAGTTGTGCCCAGTCTCCTGCAGAGCCGCTAATCCCCATGGTCCTTACGGAGTCCCAGCATCCACTTAGGACGTCAGAGAAATAGCCATTTACCATTTCCACTGGTAGCCCCCGCAGAGCTTCGTAAAGCATTATCAGCAGCTAGTGCCGGTACATTAATAAGATCACACAGATGCTCTTGCTAATCTAAAGGAAAACGTCAGGATAGGTGTGGAAGTGACAGGTTGGTGTGTTAGCGCTCTATAGATCTCACTTTGGACATCACCCAATAATGGATTTTATTTATAGGCATTTGGCAGTGAAAGCACACAGATGCAACGCGAGGCATATTTACACTGTCCAAATCGATTTTAAAAACCCTCATTAGCGGTAGTCTATTTTGCAGCTATTAGCACGGTGCATAGCCACAGTGAGAGATTAAATTATATATCAAAAGGCTCTTTACACTTCTGCTAGATTGAGAGGATGCATGTCTAGCGCTTCACAGGTGTTACCGCCAAGATGGAAAAACTGGGTGCTTTCTGCCAATGTCACAATATTGAGTAGTGAAAGAGAGAACAACAAGACTACTTCTCTCTCCCTTGGTACAACAGCCAACTTAAAATATCACCAAAATACTAAAATGAAAGCTGTGCACGAATGAAGCAGTGATAAATGTAGTTTGTGACCCGGCTGCCTACTTCCACTTAAAAAGGAATTACAAATACAAAACAAATCATTGATTTACACTTTGCAGCACTGGGCACCTTGAGAAAAAACGCCTGCGAGGCATTGAAACGTAGGCTATTTTGCACAATGCTTGTTTAATCATGATGCACTGAATACTTGTGGATTTATAAAAATGTGACTTTATTCAAAAATCCGTGGAGTGCCGCCTGATTCTTACATTGTGAAGGAGACTTGCCAGTCCAGACCAGGGAACCACATTATCTATATATCCTGATTTTAGGCAGGTCAAGAGGTTCAGTTGCTCAGACTAAACAACAGCTTTGGGAAGAAACAAGAAGTAGAGGGCTAATCATTTACTTGATGTTTTCACCAAATATGGGTGGTGCGTATATCACCTCTGAAAGATGCTTTAACGCCTTTTAAATTTAGAATACCTTGGGGTTTTTTGCCAAAAGACTCTGACTTTTCATAAAGTACCATTTGTTTGCTTATACCTCCTGACATGGCAAAGAAGATCTACTCTAAAGTGTTTAAGATTTGTTTGTTTTTTTCAATGAAAAATGAACTCACACAAATGTGTGTATAAAAGGTATACAACCACTAAGACATACTTTGTGGTTCCTGCTCTGGCATCAATACACCTCTCCCAACACTACACAGCAAAAAGACGGCTTCTACACCGGGTTTCATAATGAAATCTACGCTTACAAATAATACTGCTAAAAAAACACAACACACACACACCACATACACTTTCAGAGCGACTCCCGTTTTTTCCCTACGAGGTTTGTCACGAGTCTTTAGCTTCCAAGATGGTGGTATTAGTGACTTCCCCAACCCCTGGTTCTTTAGAAGTTTCTGTCCGCAGCGGCTGAGAAGAGGTACATCCTGATGAAGCCATTATTGCCCCACCGCCTCCACTTTGGAACTCACAAGCAGCAGTAACTATCAGTGGGGACAGGTAAAGTGTTTGTTACTTTGAACGTGAGCAGTGCTGAGGATAAGTAAGACTCTGTATATGCCAAAGAGGAGTCCCACAAGTTATAAGCACTGAAGGCATAAATGTTTGTTAGGCATAACTGCACCCCCTTTTGTGTTAGCCATATAGGGTTTAACCATGTGTATAGGATATGGATAAACCATCTGCTTCAGGTTATTTTTAAAGACACAGATGAAAAACCAAGAGAGCTTTATCTACAGCCAGCAAATGTAGCAAACAGTGTTTGGTAAAACTAAACTCTGCGGCAACTCTCTTGAATGCAAATAACATTGCTAGCGGGTATGGGAGTCACTCCGCTCCCTTAAGAAGTTGCAGATGTAGCGATGAAACGCATTTGGTCTCACCGCATAAAACAATCGGGCTGTACGTGCTCGGCTTCTGCAAAAATAAGAATTTACTTACCGATAATTCTATTTCTCATAGTCCGTAGTGGATGCTGGGGACTCCGAAAGGACCATGGGGAATAGCGGCTCCGCAGGAGACTGGGCACAAAGTAAAAGCTTTAGGACTAGCTGGTGTGCACTGGCTCCTCCCCCTATGACCCTCCAAGCCTCAGTTAGGATACTGTGCCCGGACGAGCGTACACAATAAGGAAGGATTTTGAATCCCGGGTAAGACTCATTACCAGCCACACCAATCACACCGTACAACTTGTGATCTGAACCCAGTTAACAGCATGATAACAGAAGGAGCCTCTGAAAAGATGGCTCACAACAACAATAACCCGATTTTTGTAACAATAACTATGTACAAGTAATGCAGACAATCCGCACTTGGGATGGGCGCCCAGCATCCACTACGGACTATGAGAAGTAGAATTATCGGTAAGTAAATTCTTATTTTCTCTAACGTCCTAGTGGATGCTGGGGACTCCGAAAGGACCATGGGGATTATACCAAAGCTCCCAAACGGGCGGGAGAGTGCGGATGACTCTGCAGCACCGAATGAGAGAACTCCAGGTCCTCCTCAGCCAGGGTATCAAATTTGTAGAATTTAGCAAACGTGTTTGCCCCTGACCAAGTAGCTGCTCGGCAAAGTTGTAAAGCCGAGACCCCTCGGGCAGCCGCCCAAGATGAGCCCACTTTCCGTGTGGAATGGGCTTTTACAGATTTTGGCTGTGGCAGGCCTGCCACAGAATGTGCAAGCTGAATTGTACTGCAAATCCAACGAGCAATCGTCTGCTTAGAAGCAGGAGCACCCAGCTTGTTGGGTGCATACAGGATAAACAGCGAGTCAGATTTTCTGACTCCAGCCGTCCTGGAAACATATATTTTCAGGGCCCTGACTACGTCCAGCAACTTGGAATCCTCCAAGTCCCTAGTAGCCGCAGGCACCACAATAGGTTGGTTTAAGTGAAATGCTGAAAACACCTTAGGGAGAAATTGAGGACGAGTCCTCAATTCCGCCCTGTCCGAATGGAAAATCAGATAAGGGCTTTTACAGGATAAAGCCGCCAATTCTGACACGCGCCTGGCCCAGGCCAGGGCCAACAGCATGACCACTTTCCATGTGAGATATTTTAACTCCACAGATTTAAGTGGTTCAAACCAATGTGACTTTTGGAATCCAAAAAAAAAAAAAAAACACTACATTGAGATCCCAAGTGCCACTGGAGGCACAAAAGGAGGCTGTATATGCAGTACCCCTTTTACAAACGTCTGAACTTCAGGGACTGAAGCTAGTTCTTTTTGGAAGAAAATTGACAGGGCCGAAATTTGAACCTTAATGGACCCCAATTTCAGGCCCATAGACACTCCTGTTTGCAGGAAATGTAGGAATCGACCCAGTCGAATTTCCACCGTCGGGCCTTACTGGCCTCGCACCACGCAACATATTTTCGCCAATTGCGGTGATAATGTTTTTGCGGTTACATCCTTCCTGGCTTTGATCAGGATAGGGATGACTTCATCCGGAATGCCCTTTTTCCTTCAGGATCCGGCGTTCAACCGCCATGCCGTCAAACGCAGCCGCGGTAAGTCTTGGAACAGACAGGGTCCTTGCTGGAGCAGGTCCCTTCTTAGAGGTAGAGGCCACGGATCCTCCGTGAGCATCTCTTGAAGTTCCGGTTACCAAGTCCTTCTTGGCCAATCCGGAGCCACGAATATAGTGCTTACTCCTCACCATCTTATCAATCTCAGTACCTTGGGTATGAGAGGCAGAGGAGGAAACACATACCCTGACTGGTACACCCACGGTGTTACCAAAGCGTCTACAGCTATTGCCTGAGGGTCCCTGGACCTGGCGCAATACCTGTCGAGTTTTTCCCAACGGTTTATAATCCTGTGGAAGACTTCTGGGTGAAGTCCCCACTCTCCCCGGGTGGAGGTCGTGCTGAGGAAGTCTGCTTCCCAGTTGTCCACTCCCGGAATGAATACTGCTGACAGTGCTATCCCATGATTTTCCGCCCAGCGAAGAATCCTTGCAGTTTCTGTCATTGCCCTTCTGCTTCTTGTGCCACCCTGTCTGTTTACGTGGGTGACTGCCGTGATGTTGTCCGACTGGATCAACACCGGCTGTCCTTGAAGCAAAGGTCTTGCTAAGCTTAGAGCATTGTAAATGTCCCTTAGCTTCAGGATATTTATGTGAAGTGATGTCTCCAGGCTTGACCATAAGTCCTGGATATTCCTTCCCTGTGTGACTGCTCCCCAGCCTCACAGGCTGGCATCCGTGGTTACCAGGACCCAGTCCTGAATGCCGAATCTGCGGCCCTCTAGAAGATGAGCACTCTGCAACCACCACAGGAGGGACACCCTTGTCCTTCGTGACAGGGTTATCCGCTGATGCATCTGAAGATGCGACTCGGACCATTTGTCCAGCAGGTCCCACTGGAAAGTTCTTGCGTGGAATCTGCCAAATGGGATTGCTTCGTAGGAAGCCCCCATTTTACCCAGAACCCTTGTGCATTGATGCACTGAGACTTGGCTCGGTTTTAGGAGGTTCCTGACTAGCTCGGATAACTCCCTGGCTTTCTCCTCCGGGAGAAACACCTTTTTCTGGACTGTGTCCAGGATCATCCCTAGGAACAGAAGACACGTCGACGGAACCAGCTGCGATTTTGGAATATTGAGAATCCAATCGTGCTGCCGCAACACTATCTGAGATAGTGCTACACCGACCTCCAACTGTTCCCTGGATCTTACCCTTATCAGGGAATCGTCCAAGTAAGGGATAACTAAAATTCCCTTCCTTCGAAGGAACATCATCATTTCGGCCATTACCTTGGTAAAGACCCGGGGTGCCGTGGACCATCCCTACGGCAGCGTCTGAACTGATAGTGACAGTTCTGTACCATAAACCTGAGGTACCCTTGGTGAGAAGGGTAAATTTTGACATGAAGGTAAGCATCCTTGATGTCCCGAGACATCATGTAGTCCCCTTCTTCCAGGTTCGCAATCACTGCTCTGAGTGACTCAATCTTGAATTTGAACCTCTGTATGTAAGTGTTCAAAGATTTTAGATTTTAGAATCGGTCTCACCGAGCCGTCTGGCTTCGGTACCACAATAGTGTGGAATAATACCCCGTTCCCTGTTGCAGGAGGGGTACCTTGATTATCACCTGCTGGGAATACAGCTTGTGAATGGCTTCCAAAACTGCCTCCCTGTCCGAGGGAGACGTCGGTAAAGTCGACTTTTGGAAACGGCGAGGGGGAGACGTCTCGAATTCCAATATGTACCCCTGAGATATTACCTGAAGGATCCAGGGGTCTACTTGCGAGTGAGCCCACTGAAATTCATTGAGAACGGGCCCCCACCGTGCCTGAGCTTGTAAAGCCCTAGCGTCATACTGAGGGCTTGGCAGAGGCTGGAAAGGGTTTCTGTTCCTGGGAACTGGCTGATCTCTGCAGCCTTTTTCCTCTCCCTCTGTCACGAGCAGAAAAAGAGGAACCTTTTGTCCGCTTGCCAACAAAGGACTGCGCCTGATAATACGGCGTCTTATTTTGAGAGGCGACCTGGGGTACAAAACGTGGATTTCCCAGCTGTTGCCGTGGCCACCAGGTCTAAAAGACCGACCCCAAATGTCCCCTTTCAAAGGCAATACTTCCAAATGACGTTTGGAATCCGCATCACCTGACCATTTTACT
Organism: Pseudophryne corroboree; assembly: GCF_028390025.1. Classification (NCBI taxonomy): domain Eukaryota; kingdom Metazoa; phylum Chordata; class Amphibia; order Anura; family Myobatrachidae; genus Pseudophryne; species Pseudophryne corroboree. The sequence goes on from NC_086445.1 coordinate 76,307,319, forward strand.
GGTAGAATTGGACAACGCACTTATACTTGATGCCAGTTGGCAATTATTCCGCTGTGCATCATGCATATATAGAAATGCATCTTTTAAATGCTCTATAGGCAATAATATACTATCCTTATCTAGGATATCAATATTTCCAGTCAGGGAATCCGACCATGCCAACCCAGCACTGCACCTCCAGGCTGAGGCGATAGCTGGTCGCAGTATAACACCAGTATGTGTGTAAATAACTTTTTTTGGATACCCTCCTGCTTTCTATCAGCAGGATCCTTAAGGGCGGCCATCTCATGAGAGGGTAGAGCCCTTGTTCTTACAAGCGTGTGAGCGCCTTATCCCCCCTAGGGGGTGTTTCCCAATGCATCCTAACCTCTGGCGGGAAAGGGTATGCAGCCAATACTTTTTAAGAAATTATTAATTGTTATCGGGGGGAAACCCACGCATCATCACACATTTTATTTCTCAGAGTCAGGAAAACTACAGGTAGTTTTTCCCTCACCGAACATAATACCCCTTTTTTGGTGGTACTCGTATTATCAGAAATGTATAAAACATTTTCCATTGTCTCAATCATGTAACGTGTGGCCCTACTGGAAATCACGGTTGTCTCTTCACCGTCGACACAGGAGTCAGTATCCGTGTCGGCGTCTGTATCTGCCATCTGCCTGACGGCCTATGAGACGTCTGGACAGGCACAAGCTGAGTAGCCGGCTGTCTCATGTCAACCACTGTTTTTTTATATAGAGCTGACACTGTCACGTAATTTTCAACAGTACATCCACTCAGGTGTCGACCCCCTAGGGGGTGACATCACTGTTACAGACACTCTGCTCCGCCTCCGCATCATTTTCCTCCTCATACATGTCGACACACACGTACCGACACCCAGCACACACACAGGGAATGCTCTGATAGAGGACAGGACCCAATTAGCCCTTTGGGGAGACAGAGGGAGAGTTTGCCAGCACACACCAGAGCGCTATATATGTATAGGGACAACCTTACAATAAGTGTCTATCCCTTATAGCTGCTTATATCTGTTATTTTGCCAAATAAGTGCCCCCTCTCTTTTTTACCCTGTTTCTGTAGTTGCAGGATGCAGGGGAGATTCTGGGAGCCTTCCTACCAGCGGAGCTGTGTGGGAAAAATGGCGCTGTGTGCTGAGGAGATAGGCCCCGCCCCCTTCACGGCGGGCTCTTCTCCCGCTTTTTACTGGAAAACTGGCAGGCGTTAAATACATCCATATAGCCCAGGAGCTATATGTGATGTATTTTTCGCCAACTAAGGTAAATTCATTGCTTCCCAGGACGCCCCCCCGCAGCGTCCTGCACCCTCAGTGACCGGAGTGTGAAGTGTGCTGAGAGCAATGGCGCACAGCTGCAGTGCTGTGCGCTACCTTATGAAGACAGGAAAGTCTTCTGCCGCCGATTTATGGACCTCTTCTTGCTTCAGCATCTGTAAGGGGGCCGGTGGCGCGGCTCCGGGACCCATCCATGGCAGGGCCTGTGATCGTCCCTCTGGAGCTAATGTCCAGTAGCCTAAGAAACCCAATCCACTCTGCACGCAGGTGAGTTCGTTTCTCTCCCCTAAGTCCCTCGATGCAGTGAGCCTGTTGCCAGCAGGACTCACTGAAAATAAAAAAACTATTTAAACTTTTACTCTAAGCAGCTCAGGAGAGCCACCTAGATTGCACCCTTCTCGTTCGGGCACAAAATCTAACTGAGGCTTGGAGGAGGGTCATAGGGGGAGGAGCCAGTGCACACCAGCTAGTCCTAAAGCTTTTACTTTGTGCCCAGTCTCCTGCGGAGCCGCTATTCCCCATGGTCCTTTCGGAGTCCCCAGCATCCACTAGGACGTTAGAGAAATAAACTATTACTATTATAATCTATTTAATACTACATACAGTCTGCGGTAAACACCTGCAATCACCAATTTCCACAAGGAGAGAGATGCCAAGCCTGCCACTCAGCGCTCAAGACATCATCCATGACAATTTGCATACGAGACCTAAGATTTTACATCTGCCACCAGCAGAATGATCACGTGACCACTGGCACACATTACACAGACAGCAACACAGTCTGAGCTGACAAACTTCCCTCCCCACTTAAAGTAGTCAAGTAATCATTACAGAGCACCGTTTCCTCCCCCCCATTAATACAGTATAGTACATAGTATCCGTACAGCAGTGTTAGGCTTGGTACACACTATATAATATATTGGGGGTCATTCCGACCCGATCGCACGCAGCAGTTTTTTGCAGCCGTACGATCGGGTCTGGAATGCGCATGCGCTGCGGCCGCAATGCGCAGGCACGTCGCTGCCCGGCGACGGGGAACGCCAGGCAGCGATTGTTCTAACGAAGATTTCGATCGCAACGGCAATCGTAAGGTGACCGCCAGCAGGAAGGCGTTCTGGGGTGTCAACTGACCGTTTTCTGAGAGTGGAGAGGAAAACGCAGGCGTGTCCAGGCGTTTGCAGGGCGGGTGTCTGACGTCAAATCCGGGACCTGATAGGCTGAAGTGATCGCAGCGGCTGAGTAAGTTCAGAGCTACTCAGAAACTGCACAAAATGTTTTTGGACAGGGCAGCTGCACAGACATTCGCACACTTGCACAGCTAAATTACACTACCCCACAGGCGACTATCTGATCGCATGGGCTGCAAAAAGTTGCAGCGTGCAATCAACTCGGAATGACCCCCACTGTGCAATCTTCGTACTTCTGACCAATCTGCACGACCATCTTATAGTGTATACACCAGTGTTGGCCAAGCTCGTTCCTCAAGACACGCTAACATTCCAGGTTTTGGTGATATCCATGTTTGAGCACACATGGTTAAATAAAAAAAATAACTGGCATACTAATTAAGTCACCTCTCATGCTCAAGTACGGAGATCCCTAAAACATGGACTGTTAGTATGCCTTGAGAACCGTGTTCAGTAAATCCTGGTGTCCATCCAATCCGTCACTCATTGCACCATCCCATTGTATGTTCTGCATGTCCAACAGGATGATTCCACGGATGACGCATATAACAATATATTGAGTCGCAGTACTGTGTATCGCGTAGTACGTACAGCATTGCGAAAGATCGTCACAACGCTATGCCGCTCCATCATTTAGGTGTGTACCCAGCTTTATACACTACTTACATTTACAAAGGAACACAGTACTTAAAGATTAAGAAGTCCCAACCTTTTACCGAAACTTACCACAAAGGGAACAGAATACATCACACTCATTACTTGCTTCCATGCACGATTCCAGGACTTTCTTCGGGCTGCACCCACTCTGTGGAATGCCCTACCACGTACAATAAGACTCTCCTCTAGTCTTCAAACCTTCAAGCGTTCCCTGAAAACTCACCTATTCAGACAAGCTTATCAAATTCCAGAACCGCTCACATTACCTTCATAGCTTTCCTATCCAATTATATCCCCACAGTACAGTCCACACACATCCCCCACATATTTAATTCTTCACTCTCCCTTCCTCCTGACCCTGGTTCATCACTGCTGTGATGTGATATCATGCAGCCCACCAAGAACCTTTGCAATCTGGTGGACAACTATGCAATACACAAGGATAGGTGTTATTTTCCCATAGATAGTAAGCTTGCGAGCCGGGCCCTCCTACCTCTATGACTGTTTTTACCCAGTTTTGTCTTCTAATTGCGCCCAGTTGTAAAGCGCAATGGAATATGCTGCGCTATATAAGAAACTGTTAATAAATAAATAATACAATGTAAAGCTATACCTTGCTTTCCTACTCCTGTGGGCTGTGATGTCCTTGCACTGCAGTGTGAACGTCTCAGAACAAATGCGTGTTCCAGACAATTGCTGGGAAACTGGAAAGCCTTAGACCACTCTGAATATCAAACATGCCCTCCTTATAGATAGGTTTAAACATACATCTACATTATAATACTTTATTTACACAGTGCTGCTCAATCACATGCTGTTTACTTATTCCCTGCCCCGGTACAATATAAACGCCTTTAGCACAGGATAACACAAACTCTAGGCAAATGGGATCAGACGCAGATTCACTGTATGGAAGAAACCTATGAGAACAGAGGACAGACATACAAACTCATTGCAGATGCCACTCTGGTCAGAAGTGGGGTGGTCTTCTGTTTGCCGGCGGTCGGGCTCCCGGCGCTCAGTATACCGGCGCCGGGAGCCCGACAGCCGGAATACCGACAATTATTTTCCCTCGTGGGGGTCCACGACCCCCATAGAGGGAGAATAAAATAGTGTGGCGCGCGTAGCGCCACCGTGCCCGTAGCGTGGCGAGCGCAGCGAGCCCGCAAGGGGCTCATTTGCGCTCGCCAAGCTGTCGGTAAGCCGGCGGTCGGGCTCCCGGCGCCGGGATGCTGGTCGCCGGGAGCCCGACCGCCGGCCAGCCGTAGTGAACCCCAGAAGTGGGCCCAGATACCCATCATTACAAGGCAGCAATGCCAACTACTTTGCTACTCAAAGGCAATTTTATTAATGTATTTTAAGTCAAACAGAAGGTCCTCAGCTGCTTCAAACACTACATGCCAAAGGTCGTATCGGTGGGAATTATGCGCTTCTCTGTCCACCCGTTGCTCAGATTAAAGCCATTCGTACAGTACTATGGAGCCATACTATACTACACCAATGCCTATACCTCCTATGTAAGGCACCTGTCCTCAAGCATTCGTACTGAACACCAGCCGCGATGATGCCTCTGCTGCTGAACGTTGGCCTGTTTCAGTACCCTATGTTCTCCAATCCTTGACCACTGAGCCGTTTCCAACCCTTAATCTTGATTACTCTACCTTCTCAGTCCCCATCACTGGTCATTCTGGATCCACTTACTGTGTAGTCCTATAAGGCACAGTCCTTCTCTATGTCTGGCTGGCCCTAATCGTGTAAGAGGCGCTCCTATATTTTGGGATCTGCTTGTACAAAACTGTACAGATTTGAAGGTTTCTGGGAGAAGAACCTGCAGGTAAATAACATACACAACTGAAGAAAGACATGCATTATCAGCAGATATAAGGCAGTAAAAGAAAGCAGTTAACTATGCAGTACGATTAAGGTTAGCATTTGGCTTTTGTCCAATTGAAGATAGTACAGAAGATTTTTATTTTTTTTGTTAGAGTGGAGTTCAGCGATTTAAAAGCCTGAATTGGCAGAGGTCTTTGCATTAACACCAAACGTGTCGGAAAAAGGACAATTTCAGCATGTTTCGGCTGTCGCACAGCCCACTGCAGTGTGTTAATTAAGGACATATTTCTAACGAATGACAAAAAATTAAATCCTATTACATTTATATGGCCTTAAGTGCGCAATTCAGCAGAGCTGCAAGTGAATGAGGTCAATTATAAAAGCTTTAAGACGAATATAAAAAGGAGGTGGTGAAATTAAAACGGAGCCAGTCTAATAAACGTCATACAACAAACGTATGCCAACAGGAGAGAAAAAGTAGAGATTGTGCAGTTTAGAATTCAGACGGAAACCCCTCAACCATTACCATAAACCGAACTCGTCAGGTTTGGTACTGTGTGTGGCGACTACTGTCATTAGCTAATAGTCCACTGTGTTTTGCAGTGAAATCCTCCTACACTATGGGGGTAATTCAGACCCGATTGCTGGGCAGCGATTTTTGCAGCCCTGCGATCAGATAGTCGTCGCCTACAGGGGGAGTGTATTTTCGCTGTGCAGGTGTGCGATCGCATGTGTAGCAGAGCTGTACGAACAGATTTTGTGCAATGTCTGCGCAGCACAGGACTTACTCAGTCGCTGCGATCACGTCAGCCTGTCCAGGGCCGGAATGGACATCAGGAACCCTCCCTGCAAACGCTTGGACAAACACTCCCTTAAAATGGTCAGTTACCCCCCACAAACGCCCTCTTCTTGTCAATCTCCTTGCGAACACCCGTGCAAATGGATCCTTCGCACAAACCCGTCGCTGACCGGCGATCCGCTTTGTAGCTGTCCATCGCGCCTGCACATTGTAGTGTATACGCAATTTGGATCTGATGGCCCGCTGTGTGAAAACGCACATCAGTGATCAGATCTGAATGATCCTATGGGGGATATCCAATTATCCCCGGAAAAACATGGACTTTTTTTCCGATGTTTCACCTATTTTTTCTTTACAGGCTATCCAGATGGATCGCCCGTATTAAAAAAAAAAAAAAAAAAAAAAAAAAAACTTCTCCAGAAAACACACAGGTTCATTGAAACCTGTGTGTTTTGTGTGAAACAGCCCCGTTTTCTGCTGTTTCCGGGGATTCTGCTTCGACTGCTGGAGGCAGGTGAAACAAAATCCCTGATAAGCCTGCGCATGCCGCGGCTTATCGGGGCTAATTAGCTAGCCCCCGGCGGGACAATTAGCCCTGGTAAATTACCAGGGCTAATTGGATATCCCCCTATGGCAGGGATGGGGACCCTTCGGCCCTCCAGCTGTTGTTGAACTACCCATCCCAGCATGCCCTGCAACAGTTTTAGCATGGCCAAATAGCAAAACTGTAGCAAGGCATGCTGGTATGTGTAGTTCAACAACAGCTGGAGGGCCGAAGGTTCCCCTTCCCTGCCCTATGTGTTCTACCAGACACACTTCACCTTCCATTTCCTTCTCTATTGTCAATAGAGGACGTGTCACTTTCATCATCCCGTTGGCACCCAGCAACACCTGGCACTCCAGCGGGTAATGTGAATCTCAGGTGCATCAGGAGTAAACTTTAAGAAATAAGCAAACAGTAGAAAGTAAATAGAGACAGTGACAGCAAATTACAAAATGTTCCCTTCATCAGGCCCCGAGGCACCGTAACTGCATCCACAGCTTTACGGCACTTTAAATGTGCCTGGTGCAACCACTGCTATTAGTGCACCAACGCCATACAGCCAGATGAACTTGCGGTTCCCCATCTAGTGCCATGGGTACACTGTGAAGGCTCACACCATTCACGTTTAGAACAGGCTTATTTAGATTATGTGAATCTATTGCTAAGAAGTTTATAGCAGAAAGGCACTAAAACACTGGTATATATTGTGGAGAAACAAAACTATGTAATAGAGCCAACTAGTACCTTGTGCCAACCAACAGGATCCCACACGCATGTGGACACACGACTGCCACGCACACGTGGGCGGGAATTGTTATTTGCCAACTGTATTTTCTAGTTGGGGTCGGTATATTCACCGTATCGACGTCAGAATGTCAATGTCTACTTAGGAAGAGTCTCACCTTAACCCCTAAACTAAACATAACCCTAATTGCCCATGTCACCATAGTACTGTGGGGCAGATGTACGAAGCCTTGGTGAGAGATAAAGTACCAGCCAATCAGCTTGTAGCTGCCATATTACAGGATATGTTTGAAAAACAGGAGCTGATTGGTTGGTACTTTCTCTCCTCTTTATCTCTCTCAGAGGCTTCATAAATCTACCCCTCTATACCTTTTAGCTCAGACAGAATATGTTTATATGACTGGGCTAGAGCAGGGCACTACCTAAGGAAGATCTAGTACCCGGGATAACTACAGGCCGTTCAAGAGCAGAATCCGCAACGCAGGTTTCAGTCATAAAGACACACAAGATTATTTTGACATCATCTGGATAATGATGACATTAGCCAGTCTACGAGGGATGCTTCTGTGAAACAGATAAACAGTAATATGAGTACATATACTGTAAGTAGTCACTATAAGTTACCTACTTACAATACTGCATTATTACATAATTCTACTTTCCATATTGGTACTACTGTATATTGTCGACATGTACGCAGCTGGGGGTTGCAGCAATACCTGTCGGCACATCGTGTTGAACTGATTCCCCCCCTACAAGTTCGAGTGAGTCAGACATGTACAGAGGCAGCCAGGGAGCAAAAAGGCAGATCAAAAAAACATAGACCCCCAGAATGGTGGCAGTGCTAAAAATAATAAAAAATTCTCTTATTCTCTTTTTTTTTATTCAGAATGTCCCTTTTCAATAAAACTGCAACAAAAGCAACTATTATATTAAAGTCATGTCTTGTGGAAGCAAATGGTCAATTGTCATTTGTTTTCATCCATTACCAGATTTCCATTCCAACCAGCTAGATCTTGCAGATTATCTGCCAGATAATTGTATAGTGTATGTCCAGCTTTATACCCTATACCCGCTAAAAACAACCCCGATACCATAACCCAATTCCCTAAACCAGTGTTTCCCAACCGCGGTCCTCAAGGCACACAAACAGTCCTGGTTTTAGGGATATCCAGGCTTGAACACAGGTGACTTAATTAGTATCTCAGTTATTTTGATTTAACCATCTGTGCTGCAGGCTGGATATCACTAAAACCTGCACTGTTGGTGTGCCTTGAGGACCGCGGGTGGCAATGCCTGCCCTAAACCTTAACCCTAAATGGGCAGACTGGATGGTACATATGGTTCTTATCTGCCATCAAATTCTAAGTCTCAAGCTGTGACATCTTTCTCCAGCTTTCTTACCAGAGAAAGTGGCCATGACTGCCATCTCCTATTTATCTTACGTTCTAGAGGATGCTGGGGTCCACATTAGTACCATGGGGTATAGACGGGTCCACTAGGAACCATTGGCACTTTGAGAGTGTGGGCTGGCTCGTCCCTCTATGCCACTCCCACCAGACTCCGTTTAGAAAATGTGCCCGGAGAGGCCGGTCACAGCTAGGGGAGCTCCATAGGAGTTTCCCTGGTTTTATTATTTTTCTAGAGCTTAGGCACAGGGAGGCTGCTGGCAACAGGCTTTGTGGGACTTGGGGGGGGGGGGGGGGGGGGGAGAGTAGTGTCCTCCCTGCTGGGTTCGAGCCACTATCTCCGCTGCGAGGACATTAGCTCCTGAGGGTGATGATTGTTAGCCGCCCCAAGCGAAATTTCAGCACAATTCCTTAGGCCAGTATAATGAAGTGGAGAGCGGTTAGCAGCGCCATTATACCAGTTCCACCTTATATGCAAAACAAGGGTTATTATTCAAACCTTTTCGTGGTACCGAAACCGGATGGTTCGGTCAGACCAATTTTGAACTTTAAATCGTTGAACCCTTATCTGAGGGTGTTCAAATTCAAAATGGAGTCTCTCAGAGCGGTGATCTCCGGTCTGGAGGAGGGGGAGTTTCTGGTATCCCTGGATATCAAGGATGCGTACCTCCACATTCCGATTTGGCCGCCGCACCAGGCTTATCTCAAATTTGCACCGTTCAACAGTCACTATCAATTTCAGGCACTGTCATTCGGCCTCTCCACAGCACCGAGGGTGTTCACCAAGGTGATGGCAGAGATGATGGTTCTCCTCCGCAGACAGGAGGTGAACATTATTCCATATCTGGACAATCTATCGATAAAGGCATCGTCCAGGGAGACGTTGTTGCAGTCCATTGCTCTCATGACTCATCTACTCAGGAAACACGGTTGGGTCCTAAACCTTCCAAAGTCACAGTTGGGGCTGACAGAGATGGTCTTTTCTGGGGATGATCCTCGACACGGAGGTGCAGAGGGTGTTTCTACCGGAGGGGAAAGCGTTGGTGATTCAAACAATGATCCGGGATGTCCTGAACTCAGCTCGGGCATCGGTTCATCAGTGCATTCGCCTTCTGGGGAAGATGGTTGCCTCCTACGAGGCTCTACAGTACGGAAGATTTCATGCTCGGTCCTTCCAACTGGATCTCCTAGACAAGTGGTCGGGATCTCACCTACACATGCACCAGAGCAAGGATTTCACTCCTCTGGTGGCTGCAAATGCCTCACCTTCTGGAGGGCCGCAGTTTTGGGATTCAGGACTGGATCCTTCTAACCACAGATGCAAGTCTCCGGGGTTGGGGTGCAGTCGTTCAAGGGGAAACCTTCCAAGGAAGGTGGTCAAGCCTGGAATCCAGTCTTCCAATAAACATTCTGGAACTAAGAGCAGTCTACAACGGTCTCCCCCAAGCGGCTCATCTTTTGCGAGATCGAGTCATTCAAGTGCAGTCGGACAATGTAACGACGGTGGCCTACATAAACAGACAGGGTGGAACGAAGAGCAGAGCTGCAATGTCACGGAGGTAACAAATCTTTGTAGTGTACCTCAAATAGACATGATGGCCTCCCGTCTCAACAAGAAGCTTCAGAGGTACTGTTCCAGGTCAAGAGACCCACAAGCAGTGGCTGTGGAAGCCCTGGTGACTCCATGGGTGTTCCAGTCAGTGTACATGTTTCCTCCCCTTCCACTCATTCCAAGGATTCTAAAGCTCATAAGGAGAACAAGAGTTCAGGCAATCCTCATTGCTCCGGACTGGCCAAGAAGGGCTTGGTACGCAGATCTTCTGGATCTAATGCTGGAAGATCTGAGGCCTCTTCCTCTTCGGGAGGACCTGTTACAACAGGGGCCGTTTCGCTTATCAAGACTTACCGCGGCTACGTTTGACGGCATGGAGGTTGAACGCCAGATATTAGCTCGGAAGGGCATTCCGAACACAGTCATTCCTAGCCTGATACAGGCTAGGAAAGGAGTAACGTCGAAACATTACCATCATATTTGGAAAAAGTATGTACCTTGGTGAGAGTCCGAGAAGTTTCCTACGGTGGAGTTTCAACTGGGACTGTTTCTCCTCTTTCTGCAAGCAGGTGTGGCTATGGGCCTGAGGTTGGGATATGTAAAAGGTCCAGATTTCGGCCTTATCTATTTTCTTCCAGAAACAATTGGCTGCCCTCCCTGAGGTTCAGACTTTTTTGAAAGGGGTTCTGCACATCAGCCTCCCTTTGTACTGCATACGGCGCCCTGGGATCTTAACGTGGTGTTGCAGTTCCTTCAATCGGATTGGTTTGAGCCTCTACAGGAGGTTGAGATCAAGTTTCTCACGTGGAAGGCTGTCACTTTGTTGGCCTTCCTGTTAGACGTGTGTCGGAGTTGGGGGGCTTTGTCTTGCAAAAGTCCCTACTTGATCTTCCATGAAGATAGGGCTGAGCTCCAGACACGTCAGCAGTTCCTTCCAAAGGTTGTATTGGCTTTTCATATCAACCAACCTATTGTGGTGCCAGTTGCTACTGACTCCTCAATTCCGTCAAAGTCCTTGGATGTTGTAAGGGCTCTGAAAATCTATGTGAAGAGGACTGCTTGTCACAGAAAAAAAAAATAAAAAAATTATATATATATATATATATATATATATATGACTCTGTTTGTCCTGTATGATCCCAAGATAATTGGGCATCCTGCTTTTAAGCAGACGATCTCTCGCTGGATCAGGTTCACTGTCCAGCATGCGTATTCTACAGCAGGATTGCCGTGTCCACGTTCTGTTAAGGCCCACTCTACTCGTAAAGTGGGTTCTTCCTGGGCGGCTGCTCGGGGTGTCTTGGCTTTACAGCTTTGTCAAGCGGCTACTTGGTCAGGGTTGAACACGTTTGCCAAGTTCTACAAGTTCGATACTTGGGCCTCTGAAGACCTAAAATTTGGTCAATCAGTTCTGCAGGAGCCTCCGCGCTCTTCCTCCCTTTCTGGGAGCTTTGGTACATCCCCATGGTACTAATGTGGACCCCATCATCCTCTAGGACGTAAGAGAAAATAAGATTTTGATTACCTACCGGTAAATCCTTTTCTCGTAGTCCGTAGAGGATGCTGGGCGCCGCCCAGCGCTTCGTTATCCTGCAGTGGTTACTTGGTCAGTACTACTTTGTTCTTCGTTAAGTATTGCGTTATTACTTGGTTCAGTAATGTTGTTCAGCTGTTGCTGAGTTTTAAAGCTAGTTAGCTTGGTTTGCCTTGTTTGTGTGAGCTGGTGTGAATCTCGCCACTACCTGTATAAAATCCTTTTCTCGAAGTTGTCCGTCTCCTCGGGAACAGTTTCTAGACTGAGTCTGGTGGGAGGGGCATAGAGGGAGGAGCCAGCCCACACTCTCAAGCTCTTAAAGTGCCAATGGCTCCTAGTGGACCAGTCTATACCCCATGGTACTAATGTGGACCCCAGCATCCTCTACGACTACGAGAAAAGGATTTACCGGTAGGTAATCAAAATCCTATTTTAACAACTGGAGAACGTAGAGAAATTACTGATTTGAGCGTATTTGTTGCAGGTTACTGCATCCCCACATTCAGCTACGAAGACCGAGGTGTCTGCTCAATTTAACATTCAGAAGGAGTTTCTTATACCGGCAATGGGGAACACGCATAGCCAAAAAGGCGGTACTTAATTCTCGCCAAAGATCAACCTAACGCACGCCACTGGCAGCGCATTTGACAGGAGGTCCTTGGCTGGCAGGATTAGGCTGATTTTAGCTGGCGTGTAGGCTACTTAGATAGACTGAGAAAAATTAGCGCTTATGGAGTTAAATAAAATTCAAATCGCTATGAAGAAGATAAAATAAGTAGCGTGTGCTTCTGCGGCATATTCAGATCACACATTCAAGTGTCTAACGTGTTAAGCTCTTCCATTAAAACCCAAGGCTGTGAAGCTACTGTACATAAGCAGAGCTAGACCTTGAATGGTCACGTATAGAACGGTGTCCTCTGTAGATTCATGTGCCATCTAACACAGATAATCTCTGGTTTAACTCTCAAACTAAATTAATCCCAACAGGCGCATGAATAAAATTGCTAACCGCTTCACGGATCAAGGACATTCAGACAGCGTCATTGGAGCATGCGAGCACTGGAGGGCACGTGGTCATACATAATACACTGGGCTTTTTTGTTTGGTCTTCAAGTGCTGTTATTAGGAGGAGGCAATGTGAACACTTATACTACTTATATGTTACGTCACAAAAGAAGATGAAAAAAGAAAAAAAAAAAAAAAAAAAAAAGAGAAACGGACTAGAAAATGATAGACAGTCTTGCTGCTATGAGCAACATCACCGCTTTTCATTTTTAGAACCTTTAGTACATTTACCCCTAATAGTCTATGTCCAGAAATGATCATATGAATTCTACAAAAATACTGACTAGTGGGTCACCATGCAACAACAAATGTGTAACTCACAGTCACCGACTTGACAACCATGATATCCTGTCCCGCCACCAGAGAGCCATACTCAGTACTTCACAATCCATTCATATGGTTATCTATGGGAAAGACTGAATGGAAGAGGGGAATCCAATTCAAATCTAGAACAGCAACTTGTGTTCATCTACATGGTAAAGTCTGCCTCTCACCCCATTGCTAGTACCCCGGGTCTGACCACAGACAGAAGCTCATTGCGAAGGCTCAGAGACTTAAGGGGGGCACACACGGAGAGATCCCTGCATTAAATCTAAGCAATCCAACGAGCATGCAGGCTCAATCAAGCAGGTTGCTCACTTCAGCGTGTGTGAAGTGAGGGGTCCCCCCCCACCCTAGCTCAGCACGCATTGCGCTGTGTGCTGAGCGGTCTGTGATAGATCGCTCAGCACACCTCTCTAGTGTGTAACCGGGTTCACTACGGCTGGCCGGCGGTCGGGCTCCCGGCGACCAGCATACCGGCGCCGGGAGCCCGACCGCCGGCTTACCAACAGTGTGGCGAGCGCAAATGAGCCCCTTGCGGGCTTGCTGCGCTCGCCACGCTACGGGCACGGTGGCGCGCTACACTATTTTATTCTCCCGCTAGGGGGGTCGTGGACCCCCACGAGGGAAAATAAGTGTCGGTATGCCGGCGCCGGTATACTGAGCGCCGGGAGCCCGACCGCCGGCATACAGACGACCACCCGTGTAACCCCCCTGTACAGTTCTGAAATCTAGCTTCTTTGTGTTGTATGGAGGATAATAAGAATTTACTTACCGATAATTCTATTTCTCATAGTCCGTAGTGGATGCTGGGACTTCCGTAAGGACCATGGGGAATAGCGGCTCCGCAGGAGACTGGGCACAAAAGTAAAAGCTTTAGACTAGCTGGTGTGCACTGGCTCCTCCCCCTATGACCCTCCTCCAAGCCTCAGTTAGGATACTGTGCCCGGACGAGCGTACATAATAAGGAAGGATTTTGAATCCCGGGTAAGACTCATACCAGCCACACCAATCACACTGTACAACCTGTGATCTGAACCCAGTTAACAGTATGATAAACGTAGGAGCCTCTGAAAAGATGGCTCACAACAATAAACAACCCGATTTTTTTGCAACAATAACTATATACAAGTATTGCAGACAATCCGCACTTGGGATGGGCGCCCAGCATCCACTACGGACTATGAGAAATAGAATTATCGGTAAGTAAATTCTTATTTTCTCTGACGTCCTAGTGGATGCTGGGACTTCCGTAAGGACCATGGGGATTATACCAAAGCTCCCAAACGGGCGGGAGAGTGCGGATGACTCTGCAGCACCGAATGAGAGAACTCCAGGTCCTCCTCAGCCAGGGTATCGAATTTGTAAAATTTTGCAAACGTGTTTGCCCCTGACCAAGTAGCTGCTCTGCAAAGTTGTAAAGCCGAGACCCCTCGGGCAGCCGCCCAAGATGAGCCCACTTTCCTTGTGGAATGGGCTTTAACAGATTTTGGCTGTGGCAGTCCTGCCACAGAATGTGCAAGCTGAATTGTACTACAAATCCAACGAGCAATCGTCTGCTTAGAAGCAGGAGCACCCAGCTTGTTGGGTGCATACAGGATAAACAGCGAGTCAGATTTTCTGACTCCAGCCGTCCTGGAAACATATATTTTCAGGGCCCTGACTACGTCCAACAACTTGGAGTCCTCCAAGTCCCTAGTAGCCGCAGGCACCACAATAGGTTGGTTCATGTGAAACGCTGAAACCACCTTAGGGAGAAATTGAGGACGAGTCCTCAATTCTGCCCTGTCTGAATGAAAAATTAGGTAAGGGCTTTTATATGACAAAGCCGCCAATTCTGAGACACGCCTGGCTGACGCCAGAGCTAACAGCATGACCACCTTCTATGTGAGATATTTTAATTCCACAGTGGTGAGTGGTTCAAACCAATGTGATTTTAGGAACCCTAAAACTACATTGAGATCCCAAGGTGCCACTGGTGGCACAAAAGGAGGCTGTATATGCAGTACCCCCTTGACAAACGTCTGAACTTCAGGCACTGAAGCCAGTTCTTTCTGGAAGAAGATCGACAGGGCCGAAATTTGAACCTTAATGGATCCTAATTTTAGGCCCATAGACAGTCCTGCTTGCAGGAAATGCAGGAAACGACCCAGTTGAAATTCCTCTGTGGGGGCCTTCTTGGCCTCACACCACGCAACATATTTTCGCCAAATGCGGTGATAATGTTTCGCGGTTACATCCTTCCTGGCTTTGATCAGGGTAGGGATGACTTCATCTGGAATGCCTTTTTCCATCAGGATCCGGCGTTCAACCGCCATGCCGTCAAACGCAGCCGCGGTAAGTCTTGGAACAGACAAGGTCCCTGCTGGAGCAGGTCCTTTCTTAGAGGTAGAGGCCACGGGTCCTCCGTGAGCATCTCTTGCAGTTCCAGGTACCAAGTTCTTCTTGGCCAATCCGGAGCCACGAGTATAGTCTTTACTCCTCTCCTTCTTATGATTCTCAGTACTTTTGGTATGAGAGGCAGAGGAGGGAACACATACACCGACTGGTACACCCACGGTGTTACCAGAGCGTCCACCGCTATTGCCTGAGGGTCCCTTGACCTGGCGCAATATCTGTCCAGTTTTTTGTTGAGACGGGACGCCATCATGTCCACCTTTGGTTTTTCCCAACAGTTTACAATCACTTGAAAGACTTCTGGGTGAAGTCCCCACTCCCCCGGGTGGAGGTCGTGTCTACTGAGGAAGTCTGCTTCCCAGTTGTCCACTCCCGGAATGAACACTGCTGACAGTGCCACCACATAATTTTCCGCCCAGCGAAGAATCCTTGCAGCTTCTGCCATTGCCCTCCTGCTTCTTGTGCCGCCCTGTCTGTTGACGTGGGCAACTGCCGTGATGTTGTCCGATTGGATCAATACCGACTGACCCTGAAGCAGAGGCCTTGCTTGACTTAGGGCATTGTAAATGGCCCTTAGTTCCAGGATATTTATGTGAAGAGACGTTTCCATGCTTGACCACAAGCCCTGGAAATTTCTTCCCTGTGTGACTGCTCCCCAGCCTCTCAGGCTGGCATCGGTGGTCACCAGCATCCAATCCTGAATGCCGAATCTGCGGCCCTCTAGAAGATGAGCACTCTGTAACCACCACAGGAGAGACACCCTTGTCCTTGGAGATAGGGTTATCCGCTGATGCATCTGAAGATGCGATCCGGACCATTTGTCCAGCAGATCCCACTGAAAAGTTCTTGCATGGAATCTTCCGAATGGAATCGCTTCGTAAGAAGCCACCATTTTTCCCAGGACTCTCGTGCATTGATGCACTGACACTTGGCCTGGTTTTAGGAGTTTCCTGACTAGCTCGGATAACTCCCTGGCCTTCTCCTCCGGGAGAAACACCTTTTTCTGGACTGTGTCCAGAATCATCCCCAGGAACAGTAGACGTGTTGTTGGAATCAGCTGTGATTTTGGGATATTTAGGATCCACCCGTGCTGACGTAGCACTACCTGTGATAGTGCTACTCCGACCTCTAACTGTTCCCTGGACCTTGCCCTTATCAGGAGATCGTCCAAGTAATGGATAATTAAGACGCCTTTTCTTCGAAGAAGAATCATCATTTCGGCCATTACCTTGGTAAAGACCCGTGGTGCCGTGGACAATCCAAACGGCAGCGTCTGAAACTGATAGTGACAGTTCTGTACCACAAACCTGAGGTACCCTTGGTGAGAAGGGTAGATTGGGACATGGAGATAAGCATCTTTGATGTCTAGAGATACCATATAGTCCCCTTCTTCCAGGTTCGCTATCACTGCTCTGAGTGACTCCATCTTGAATTTGAACCTTTTTATGTAAGTGTTCAAGGATTTTAGATTTAAAATTGGTCTCACCGAGCCGTCCGGCTTCGGTACCACAAACAGCGTGGAATAATACCCCTTTCCCTGTTGTAGGAGGGGTACCTTGATTATCACCTGCTGGGAATACAGCTTGTGAATAGCTTCCACTACCGCCTCCCTGTCGGAGGGAGACGTTGGTAGAGCAGACTTCAGGAACCGGCGAGGGGGAGACGTCTCGAATTCCAATTTGTACCCCTGTGATACTACCTGCAGGATCCAGGGGTCCACTTGCGAGTGAGCCCACTGCGCGCTGAAATTCTTGATACGGCCCCCCACCGTGCCTGAGTCCGCTTATAGAGCCCCAGCGTCATGCTGAAGACTTGGCAGAAGCGGGGGAGGGCTTCTACTCCTGGGAAGAGGCTGCCTGGTGCAGTCTTTTTCCCCTTCCTCTGCCCCGGGGCAGAAATGAGTGTCCTTTTGCCCGCTTGCCCTTATGGGGACGAAAGGACTGAGTTTGAAAAGACGGTGTCTTTTTCTGCTGAGAGGTGACCTGGGGTAAAAAGGTGGATTTTCCAGCCGTTGCCGTGGCCACCAGGTCCGATAGACCGACCCCAAATAACTCCTCCCCTTTATACGGCAATACTTCCATATGTCGTTTGGAATCCGCATCACCTGACCACTGTCGTGTCCATAACGCTCTTCTGGCAGAAATGGACATCGCACTCACTCTAGATGCCAGGGTGCAAATATCCCTCTGTGCATCTCGCATATATAGTAATGCATCCTTTAAATGCTCTATAGTTAATAATATACTGTCCCTATCCAGGGTATCAATATTTTCAGTCAGGGAATCCGACCAAGCCACTCCAGCGCTGCACATCCAGGCTGAGGCGATTGCTGGTCGCAGTATACCACCAGTATGTGTGTATATACCTTTTAGGATATTTTCCAGCCTTCTATCAGCTGGTTCCTTAAGGGCGGCCGTATCGGGAGACGGTAACGCCACTTGTTTTGATAAGCGTGTGAGCGCCTTATCTACCCTAGGAGGTGTTTCCCAACGTGCCCTAACCTCTGGCGGGAAAGGGTATAGTGCCAATAATTTATTAGAAATCAGCAGTTTTTTATCGGGGGAAAACCACGCTTTATCACACACCTCATTTAATTCATCTGATTCAGGAAAAACTACTGGTAGTTTTTTCACACCCCACATAATACCCTTTTTTGTGGTACTTGTAGTGTCAGAAATATTCAATGCCTCCTTCATTGCCGTGATCATGTAATGTGTGGCCCTACTGGACATTACGTTTGTCTCCTCACCGTCGACACTGGATTCAGTATCCGTGTCTGGGTCTGTGTCGACCATCTGAGGTAACGGGCGTTTTAGCGCCCCTGACGGTGTCTGAGACGCCTGAACAGGCACTAATTGATTTGCCGGCTGTCTCATGTCGTCAACAGTTTTTTGCAAAGTGCTGACATTGTCACGTAATTCTTTAAATACGACCATCCAGTCAGGTGTCGACTCCCTAGGGGGTGACATCACTAACACAGGCAATTGCTCTGCTTCCACATCATTTTCCTCCTCATACATGTCGACACAATCGTACCGACACCCAGCACACACACAGGGAATGCTCTGAAAGAGGACAGGACCCCACGAGCCCTTTGGGGAGACAGAGGGAGAGTTTGCCAGCACACACCAGAGCGCTATATATATATACAGGGATAACCTTATGTAAGTGTTTCTCCCTTTATAGCTGCTGTTTTATATTAGCTGCCAATAGTGCCCCCCCTCTCTTGTTTTACCCCGATTCTTGTAGCAGGACTGCAGGGGAGAGTCAGGGAGCCGTCCTTCCAGCGGAGCTGTGAAAGAAAATGGCGCTTGTGTGCTGAGGAGAAAGGCTCCGCCCCCTTCACGGCGGCCTTTTCTCCCGCTTTTTTCAGGAAAACTGGCAGGGGTTAAATGCATCCATATAGCCCAGGAGCTATATGTGATGCATTTCTTTAGCCATATAAGGTTTTTATAGTGTTTTATTGCGTCTCAGGGCGCTCCCCCCCAGCGCCCTGCACCCTCAGTGACCGGAGTGTGAAGTGTGCTGAGAGCAATGGCGCACAGCTGCAGTGCTGTGCGCTACCTTATCTGAAGACAGGAACGTCTTCTGCCGCCGATTTCTCCAGACCTCTTCGCTCTTCTGGCTCTGTAAGGGGGCCGGCGGCGCGGCTCCGGGACCCATCCAGGCTGAACCTGTGATCGTCCCTCTGGAGCTAATGTCCAGTAGCCAAGAAGCCCAATCCACTCTGCACGCAGGTGAGTTCGCTTCTTCTCCCCTTAGTCCCACGATGCAGTGAGCCTGTTGCCAGCAGGACTCACTGAAAATAAAAAACCTATTTAAACTTTTACTTCTAAGCAGCTCAGGAGAGCCACCTAGCATGCACCCTTCTCGTTCGGGCACAAAAATCTAACTGAGGCTTGGAGGAGGGTCATAGGGGGAGGAGCCAGTGCACACCAGCTAGTCTAAAGCTTTTACTTTTGTGCCCAGTCTCCTGCGGAGCCGCTATTCCCCATGGTCCTTACGAAAGTCCCAGCATCCACTAGGACGTCAGAGAAAAGTGGCAAATAGTATCCAAATTAGCAACCAACTTTGAATAGATATTTGTCTGGGAAGAAGAAAAGGTTTGTGTACACACAGCTGGCTACTTTGAGTTGTCCGCAGATCTTTCCGCTTCCTATCAATATTAAGTACTTGGTATCCTATATATTACCTGGAACATTTATCAAGTTTAGTTTTCTACATTTTAAAACACGATGCTTAAGGGGGAAACCAGTTACCTACAGTGAATTCGCAGGTGTGAGAAAGTGCGGCTGTTCGCAACCCCACAGGACTTCAAGCAAAAATGTGCAACTCCGGCACTAGAAGGGCCGTTGTCAGCGTTTACACACCACTGCAACGACAGCTCGCATCCTCTGCAGGGAATAGTATTCCCACCATAAATTGTACGGAATTCCCCATGTCTTATTCCCGCACTGCCCCTGGTGTTTATGTCATCATGTTATCTGTAGGTGTCACAACAAACAGGCCTTTTGCAAGTCACTGCTTCTCTGCAGGTTTTATCTACGACTAAAGCAACACTAATAAGGGTAAAACACGCTGGCCTTTGCACTCCGTATTAGTGCCACTTTACATTTTGATGGTAACCCTACAGAGAAATGTTGGCTTGCACTAGCCACCGTTTCATAAATATACCTCATGGTCTCCAAATAAAGTGTGTACCAAGATAAATATGTTGAAGGCAAAACCGCTAAGGGAAGTATTCAATTAGCCGCTGTAAATTACTGTGAGGTAATTGATCCCCTGGGGCTATTCAATTAGCTTCTGTCGGCAGCACTTATTGGGGATATTTTTTTTATTTATTTTTTTAACACCTGTGCAATGGCCAATAATCCTGATGGTCAGGCCAAAACTCCCTTTGTCCCGGAGCAGTGGAGATTGTTCTGTCCTTCGTTAAATGGAGTTTACAGCCAATCAATGCATGTGTTATCGTTCACATGCAGTACGGCCGACCAGAAGATATCAAATGCGACCTCGGGCAGTGTGTATGCCTAATTTGTTGTTCCAATTTGCCTGGAGACAACAAACAGGGCAAAATTGGCGTAGTGTGTACCCAGCCTGAGCGCCCATTAACACGTTAAGTTACAGGGTGTCCACCCCCCACCTCGCGTGAAACAGGGAGTGTAATTGAACAGCCATGGGCTACCTTCCTTTTTTCTACCCATGGTAATTTACCACTGGTAATTGAATCCCCCCCCCCCCACACACACCCCTTTAAATGTCTCTATAAACATTTAACAATTCTTAAACCTTTGTAGATGTGAATACCCCATTAAGTTACTACCACCATATGAACCAGGGGCAGATATTTAGGAGGCTTCATGTGGCCTTTGGACCCACTAGTGGTCCAACACATTCCCAATGCAGATAAATATTAGAACAGAACACTGGTAGTGCTAATAGATGACCGACTAGAGGAGAGTATATAGTCACATCCACAGTGTAGGCATCTACAACTATAGTGTGTTTAGTCCGACATCACGCACTTTACAGTTTACCAATCCCTTTACCAATCATGGACTACGATTGGTAACGGTAACCTGTGCCAAGCGCAGCGAGGCACCTTGCTTGAAGTTTGCGAGCCATGCGAGGGGACACAGTGCACTAATTGGGGTTCCCAGTCACTTTACGAAGAAAACGACACCAAAAAAATAAATAAAATAAAAGTGTTAAAAAATAAAAATAAAAAACACAAACACAACACCAACAACAACTCCTCATGTCGACCCTTTGACCTGGTCAACCTAATGACCATGTTGACCTGGTGACCTTGTTGACCTAATGCATGTCGACCAATGGTGGTCGACCTAAGTTGTGTCGACCCAACGACCCATACCCGATGGAGATAAAGTCGCTGGAGATAAAAGTACCAGCCAATCAGCTCCTGTCATGTCACAGGCTGCGCTTGAAAAATTACAGTTAGGAGCTGATTGGACAGAGATAAAGTTCCCACCACTTTACCTGCATCCAAGGCTTAGTAAATAGACACCTAAGTCAGTATTCATCATTAGATTGCAGTTACAGGCTCGCCTGGTAAAGATCATCGGCCAGACAAGTAATTTCTACCCCACACGATACATCGGAACACTTTCAGTGCACTTTAAGCTATTGGATCAGAATAAGGTTTCCACGTCACTCTGATATCTGGCGGAGCAGCCTGTACCAGAGCGCTACATTGTAGATTTTTCAGATATGTACTGTACACAGAGATCAGTATATAAGCCCTGGGATAAAAGCCCAGAACCAATCAGCAAAATGGGGAGAAAACAGAAAATCAAGGTTAAATTGAATAGATAGTTCAAAGTAATTTACTGCTTCAGCAAGCCAGAGGCAGCTGTTACAGGGAGATACTGCAGCTCCCCAGCAAAACGCCAATTCTATTAAGTGCTGAGAGAGCCAGCGGAATCCGTGACCTGCAGAGGGGTTTACTGAGCAGGTCAAACCACATGCAAATATCACACACATTTCAGAGCTCGCTCCATGGGGCGGATTCGGATGTGGTTGGAGGTGCTATGGCTGCTGCTGACATAGAAGCAGCAGTGATATCACTAATAGAGGTAATGCAGCAGGAGTCTGATGTAAGTAGCCGCAGCATCGGATCAACTGCAACACCATCGACCCATGGGAGTCACGCAAGCCAGCTGCCGCAGATCCAACAGAAAGGCCTTAAAATCTGTCTACCGATGGAGAACCCGGCCTCATACCACCCCCCCCCCCCCCCCCAAATGGAGGCAACAGACTCAACCACCGACAGTCTGCTGCCGTTCATCGGTACTTTTAGTAATGATCCGCAGTTCCAGCCACTTCTGAATCTAGGAGGGAGTTTCTTTAAATCTCTCAGAAGACAACTTATTATGGTCATGAGAAAGATTCTGACCAGATATCTGACCCATTTAACAGCGGGGAGATGAGAGAGGACCGGCTGGTGGAATCAGTGTCCAAACTGCGCCTAATTCAGGTTGATCACAGCAGCAAATTTGTTAGCAGTTGGGCAAAACCATGTGCAGTGCAGGCGGGGGGGTGGGGGCGGCAGCAGATATAACATGTGCAGAGAGAGTAAAGGTGCATACACACTGGCCGTTTTTCCCCCCTGCCCAGCGATGTCAGTGGAGGTGAGCGGCTTTCCATAGCAGGTCGCTATGGAAAGCCACTCACCCCGCCGTTCATCTACTGGTAATACCAATAGATGAACGGCGGCCGCTAGCGATGAAACGGGAGCGCGCATCAGCGCTCACCGCTTGTCCACACACACTGGGCGGCTTTGAGCTGAAAGCAGCTCAACACACCAAAAGTTATCTGCTTTCAGCTCAAAATCGCTCCCAGTGTGTATGGGCCTTTAGACTTGGGTGGGCTGTGTTCAAACTGAAATCTAAATTGCAGTGTAAAAATAAAGCAGCCAGTATTTACCCTGCACAGAAACAATATAACCCACCTAAATCTAAATATCTCTGCACGTTATATCTGCCTCCCCCTGCAGTGCACATGGGGGGTAATTCCAAGTTGATCGCAGCAGGAAAGTTTTTAGCAGTTGGGCAAAACCATGTGCACTGCAGGGGAGGCAGATATAACATGTGCAGAGAGTTAGATTTGGGTGGGGTGTGTTCAATCTGCAATCTAAATTGCAGTGTAAAAACAAGCAGCCAGTATTTACCCTGCACTGAAACGAAATAACCCACCCAAATCTAACTCTTTCTGCACATGTTATATCTGCCCCCCCTGCAGTGCACATGGTTTTGCCCAATTGCTAACAAACTTGCTGCTGCGATCAACTCAGAATTACCCCCATGGTTTTGCCCAACTGCTAACAAATTTGCTGCTGCGTTCAACTCTGAATTACCAAAGTGACTACAACAACTAGCTGAGAAACATTGCTAAATAAAGGTGCCACATCCCCTCTGCACCCCTTTACTAGCACTGCAAATCCCAATATCCAGTTCAATTGTTAACTCTGGCCTGACTCCTAGCTAACGCAGTTCACCAGGAATGGTTCCAGGAGGAAGCCCACCGCTGATGTGCTTTGTAGGTGTGTGGGGGGGGGGTCAAAAAAAAGTGGGAGATCTGCTGACAGAATAAGTAGTCATAACCATATTCATTTTAAGATAAAAGTAATCTTAGAAGATTGCTTTAATTAACCACTTGCCTGGCATGGTCGCAGGTCGCATGAGATGCAACAACAGGTGGCTGGGATTTATTGGATGCGGTCGCATGGGATGCATCCGCAGGTTCTCCTCATCTCCAGGCATTTTTGTGCTTCCGATTCCTTCCAGTATATGAGAGGGAACGTCATACCCTCTTCAGTGAAAGACCATATGACAATATTTGTGCTTCCCAAAATGCATTGCAATCAACATTCTGGAGGTGGAGTTCCCGTTTACTGTAGAAGTGCTTGGAAGGTAACGAGCTCTGGATGGCAGATTGCTACAGTGCACTCTGAGCGGGTTGATGTGGGGTCATCTGTCACTCAGAGTGCCCCTTCCTGCTCACAAAGGACTGATCGGATGCCTCTGAGCTGCAGGTCACACGCCTCGCTGCCTACATGCATATACAGGAGGGTGAGTGGGAGCCAATAGAGGGATCTACTGTATGGTCACAGAAGTGAGAGGTCAAACCACAGAGGTGGGGGAATAATGTCTGAAGTCATCAACATTACTGGAGGGGTTGCTACAGGAAGAGGGGATAGTTTTGATTATTTTTTTTAGATGGAATTCATAGAAATTTGATGGCAGATAAGAACCACTTGGAGCATCTAGTCTGCCCTAAACACGTGTATATGCACTAGGATTAATTGTTTATTAGGAGCCAATTACCCTACCAGTGTATTTTTGGATTGTGGGAGGAAACCAGAGTACCCGGAGGAAACCCACGCAAGTACGGAGGATATACAAACTCCACACAGTTAGTGCAGTATTGGGAAACGAACCCATGACCTGTATGTGTGGATGCAGTATGGGATGGGATGACAGAAACTCCAATGTCCCTTGTAATAAGAGAAGGTGCCGGCTCCAGTACAGGATGGCAATACACACCAGCAGCTGTAAGGATGCAGCTGTCCTACACCAAGGGGGTAATTCAGACCTGTTAGCTCGCTAGGGGTCATGCAAAAACAAAAAGATTTTATACTTATTCATGCAACTTTTTTAGACATGATCTATTATGTTCATTTGATGTTTATGAGGGAACTAAAAAAAAACTTTTAAATGTAATAATTAGCAGAACAGTCCAATTTTAAGAAAACACGTTTGCTCAACATGAATCGGTCATATAACAGATATGTGCTCTATATAGTTTCTGAGTCCGCAATCCGCAGCATATAGAGTCTATGAGATCAGTCTTACGCTCCAGGTGTAATCATACCGTGATTGTAACGCAGCAGGGATCCTTTACATTGTTCCAATAAAACAGATCTGTTTCATGCCATTGTGAACGTGATGTAACCACTATGTGAAACACTTCTAGTTTCTGCCCCCTTGCTACTTTGTGAATATCAGTGTAGTTTGTTCCCCCTGTGGAAGCAGGAATAAACATGTGGGAGAGGTCTCACAAGTTTGTATAATAGGCTATACAGTATGGTGTGTGTGTGTGTGTGTGTGTGTGTGTGTGTGTGTGTGTGTGTGTGTGTGTGTTGCGCACTGCGGACTACCAGTTGTGTGATCCTGTACTCTCTTTGATCTACGCTAGTTTCCATTTGGGGTTGGGTATGAAAATCCTGGCTGTCGGGATACACAGCGGAATCCCAATGGACAATCTCTATGAGTCCCGGTAAGTATTTTAACCCTAACTTCTCCCTCCTGCAGCCTAACCCTATCCCCAAGCCCAGTACATTATACCGTACAGTGCACCCAGATCATATGATACCGTATTAAAGTGCCACAGGTTTACTTATGCCACATTGTATTGCTGCCAGTACACATGCCACACAGTGCTCCCAGGTCACATTATACCACACAATGCTTAGCAGGCAATTCCGGAAACCTGGTACACAACTTTATGACCTGGGTGCAGCGGAGTTGGGCCCCAGAAGTGGGCTCCCCAAGCCTCTGGGCCAGATATCAATGGCACCCCCTATAGCTATGGCCCATGGTGCCCCTGCTCATAGGCTTCAGAGACAAAGTGGGAGATTCTTTACTGGCGATATGCCTTAAAGCAAAGCTGCAATGTTTGGCTCTGCACATATCAGCCAGTTACGTTACCCCTGACATTGGAAGTACTGTATTCCTGCACTCTTATGGGGAACGAGGCAAAACTTGCAATGTGGATGGATGCAACCTAAACTTCCATTGGCTGAATTTCTCCCATACACAACTATTTTGACTAGGTCCTAAATATACACTCAACTGATGAATTACCCGTGTATAAGAAGCGACATATCCTGGCCAGCAAATGGACCCTGGTGACCGATGGTCCCACCTCCCTCGCAGCTAGAGCAACGACGCACACCCTGGCTCCCACAGCACATGCATGTTGGAGATGGGACAGACCTTAGCACGTTATTATTTTAATAGGGGTTATGTTCTACATGTATTTCACATGTGCATCGCCAAAGCTCATGTCTTTTTTCTCCTCTTCTGTGCGCGGTGTGAATTTGTTTAGCGCGACAGTACCGCCTAGAACCAGATTTTCAATCCTGGAACACATACTTAGCCTTGAGTGAGCGGAGTATTCTAGACAGTCAAGATATATCTGGTATTGCCATTTAAATTATCTTCTCAAGTAGGATTTGCTTTGAATTGACTGGAGGAGAGATGGGCGATTAGTTGGAAGGTTAACAAGGAGAATATTATACAGTCCAGAAAGAAACAACCCGATCCGTCCAACTTAGAACCACTCTGAGATATGCCAAGATGCATAGGATCGCTACGGTAGGTTTGCTAAAACTCGCTGGATGTATCGCAGTCACATATCCGTGGCCATGGCGGGAATCGATCCCATGAACTCCGTGCTGGTCCATCTGTACTGCCTGAAATGTGACAGAAGGTGAGGGTGGAACATCGATGCATTACAAGGAAGACTATAGGAGGTTAAAATTTCGAAGGCGATAGGTCACACAGGAGGAAATGGCTGAAAGAGTTGGGAGATTTTAATTCATGACAGATGGGTGGAGATCAGGGTATATATAGATCATTGGTTCCCAAACGTGGTACTTAAGACATCCTAACAGTCCAGGTTTTAGGGATATCCCTGCTTGTGCATGGATAGTATATTCAAACTGACTGAGGTACTAAGTCACCTGTGCCTTGGGAACCATTGGTATAGATGGCAAATTTGTTATTAACATACAGTACACGGGGTATAGAAAGCCCAGAGAGGCCCTTTTACTGGAAGGAGAAGAAGAACATGTCCTGGTTTTTTTGGACGCCAAATTTGAGTTGTAGATGTTACATCTGAGCAGGAGACTTGACAAGAACATGGACTTGAACCACAAGAGCACTGAGCCATGTGAGAAATGGAGTACAGAGTGTTAGGTGATGATCCACTGTGTGAAAGGCAGCAAATGGCTCTAGAACGGAGGAGATGAAGACGCAGCCATTGGATCACTTGGGACTTTGCTCAGAAAAGTTTCTGTAGACTTCTGCTGTCTCAACACATCCAAACATACCTGCTCCATCTGGTGAAGAAACCGTCACCGCGTAACGGCAAATAAACGCGTTAAGGATCCCCAGCAGCGATTTCCACTATCGACGGGACCTTCCTAAATAACCTGGGACCATACCACACAACAATACCAGCAGTGGGATAGCTGCGCCCTCCCTCCCGCCTCAAGCAAAACAGATCTGCACTACTCACTCACAACAAACCAGCTATTGGAACACGCATATGGTGTCTGGGACAGCTGTGATCATATGACCGGTGTGATATTGTATGCAGCAGAGTGGGAGGTCGAGCATAGAGCTGGCTAAAGACACTAACTGGTGGTCCAGTACAGCCGTATCAATCTATAGCATGCTAATAAGGGCCTAATTCAGACCTGACCGCTCCTCTGCGAGTTTGCAGAGGTTTGCGATCTGATAGCCGCCGGCCAGACAGAGTGAAATACCACAACTCACTCACCATCAAATGATTTTTCCAGTCTCTGCGTAGCCCAGGACTTACTCCTACAATGAGATACAAACAGGCTGATTGCGGCCGGAGCAGACGTCACACGCCCACCCTGAAACCGCAGGGGAACGCCTTCGTTTTTCCTATTTTTTACTTGTGACTTTTATGCGCTATAAATACAGGTGCAGGAAATAACTAGAGACCACATCAATGTAATAGAAATATGTATAGAAGGTTTCTTTTATGTAAACATAAAAAAAACTTGTATAAAAAGACATTTAATATCACTTAAAACGACAACCTCAAACGGCATCCAGTGATATACATTATCAATTGGATTTTTTGTATAGTCACGTGACTCTTCCTGTATAGAATCCAGATACAATTTATTGAATGAGGACATATTTATACATTGTATCTCCAGACTAGGGAGGCCAATCCCGGGATCGGCGGGATCCTGGGATTTGGGCCCAAAAATGCCGGGATTCACGGGATTAGAGTGCGCATGCGCAGTTTTGCCGGACAGCGCTGAGCACTATAGCTCAGCGCTGCCCGGCTGTCAGCGAGGGAGTTACATCAGCTATGGACACATACATACTGAACGCGCTGGCGGCATTTCAAACGTAGCGCCGGCCGCCAGCCAATCAAAGCTGGCAGACCGGCAGCCAATCAGGGAAGCGGCAGCAGCCCCTGATTGGCTGCCGGACTGCCAGTTCTGACTGGCTGGCGGCCAGCGTTACGTTTGAAATGCTGCCAGCACGGTCAGTGTGTGTGTGTGTCCATGGCTGGTGCCCACGGCCCGCCCATAAGTAGTAAATGTTTATCTTCGCTACCTACACCCACACTCTCTGCTCCTGACATCCTCCCTCTGCTCGCTACACCCACCGGCACCTTCCCTTCCTGTACCTTACATGCTCACTACACACCCACTCTCCCGCTGCTCCCTACACCCACCCTCCAGCTGCTCCCTACACCCACCCTCCCTTCCTGTTCCTTACATGCTCCCTACACCCACCCTCCCTTGCTCCCTACATCCACCCTGCCTTGCTGCCCTCCACATATACTTTCCCTGCTCTCTACACTGATCCCTACACTGATCCCTACTGCAATCCCGGGATTGAGCATTTTTCAATCCCGAATCCCGGGATTGAAAAAATGGCCCGGGATTGGCCTCCCTACTCCAGACTAAAAACTTTGTATCTCAATGTCCATTATAATGGATTGTATTCCTTGTGCTGGAAATTAATGCTGTTCAATGCACCGTTCCTATTGTTTAAGCCCTGAGAAAGAAGCTGTAATGGGCTATGTTCTTATTACACAAATATCCTCCAGCAGGAGTGAGTGGTGTGCAGCCGTACCTGTGATACTCTCCACTACTGGCCAGGATGGGTGTGTCTCTTGGCGGTGAGCTCCAACCGATGGGAAACGCTTCTGTAACGTGGCTGCGTCCAACTTTAACACTCCTGCTCAGCTAACAGCTCCAGTCTCTAATGCCTCCTTCACGATGAGCGCCTCTAGCATATAGCGTCTCAGTAGCAAACGTGAATGCAGGAGGATTTTCTGGATGTACTCAGCATGAATGGCGGGTGTCCACAGCAGCTGTACAAGTCCTTTGGGGGGTACAGGGGTAACTCTCTGACGTGTCTCACACCCCAAGTTTAGTGTTTACATAAAATAAACTTTCTAAACATATTTCTATTACATTGATGTGGTCTCTAGTCATTTCATGCACCTGTATTTATAGCGCATAAAAGTCACAAGTAAAATATTGTTTTTTTTTGGTGCAGCTGAAGTCCGCTGCTACTAATTGAGCTGTGTGAACACAGACACAGCTAGACTGAATTGCTGTATTCTTTTGCAGTTTGGCCTCGCGTGTGTGCACTATGGGGGTAATTCCAAGTTGATCGCAGCAGGAATTCTGTTAGCAATTGGGCAAACCCATGTGCACTGAAGGGGAGGGAGATATAACATGTGCAGAGAGAGTTAGATTTGGGTGTGGCGTGTTCAATCTGCAATCTAATTTGCAATGTAAAAATAAAGCAGCCAGTATTTACCCTGCACAGAAATAAAATAACCCACCCAAATCTAACTCTCTGTGCACATGTTATATCTGCCTCCCCTGCAGTGCACATGGTTTTGCCCAATTGCTATCAAAAATCCTGCTGCGATCAACTTGGAATTACCCCCTATGATCCGTACGCCTGCGAACGATAATCAGCTGCCTTGCGAATTCGCACAACAGCGATCAGGTCTGAATTAGGCCCTAAGTTATTAACATTCACAGCCAATTTGTCATTTGGAAATGGAGCCCCAAATATTAAGTGGAACCTAAGTCACGCTGTTATAAATGCACGGTCAGCGATATTATTATTCTTATTATTATTTTAAACATTGTACAATTTTTAACCTTTTCATTTTTCTGTGTAATATTTGTGTGTCCTTGTTGGACAATTATTAATACTGTTTATTGAAACTCTAATAAGATACTATTTGCCCTCTCTATACGAGTAATTGGTATTGTTCTGTTGTTTATGTGGACATCCAAAAAGTGTGTGCAAGATCCACAGTCCCTCATCATCCTCGTACTTCCAGGTTAGCCAGCGCTTCCGCCCAGTCAATCTATGAATTGCACACACTGGGGTCGATTCAATTCTCAGACAGTTGAATAGCGCCGGAAATTAACTCCCGGACTTAACAGGTTGATTTGTCGGGAGAACGGGCATTCTCCGACTTAACTCCCTGCCATGATGCTGATTCCCGACAGAATCAGCCTCGCGGAGGCACTTTTGTTGGATTTCCTCTCCCATCCCCCAGGGGTGAGAGAAGAATTCCCGACAATTGAGTGTCACTTGGCGCTGTATCGAATAGCGCCGGGAGCTAATTCCCGGCGCTATTCAACTGTCAGAGAATTGAATCGACCCCACTGTGTACTAGCTCCAGAATGCAGCTGTAACAATACACACCAAGGATACAAAACCTGTTACCACTGCAATTCAATTACCATTGTCGTGATGTGGCGTGCTATTCTATAGATTGTAAGCTTGCGAGCAGGGCCTTCCTACCTCTATGTCTGTCTGTTTTTACCTAGTTTTGTTCTATTACTTTGGTCTTAATTGTAAAGCACAACGGAATATGCTGGGCTATATATGAAACTGTTAATAAATATTCCACTAATGAGTAATGCCGCCCCACACATCTTAAAAAAAAGGGGGGGGGGGGCGCTTTATTACCACTTTATAAACAGTGCCCAGAATGTGTTAGTACTGGCATACCTGTTTTTATTGTGCACCCTCCCGAAGCAGTCACTGGGGTATCTGAATGATAGACAGTGTCTAGGTCAACATATGGTCGACACAATTTTATTTTTCACGTTTTCCAACATTTGCTTAATCCCTGTGGAAATTGTAACCTGCGGTGCGCAAATCGTTCCAATTACCCAAAGTGTGGCAAGAGAAGCAAACCTGCAGGTACGATTAAATTGATGGTGGCCACATATTACCAAACATAGCTTCTATCGACCATTTGTGTGTCGACCATTACCCCCATCGATCTTCTGTAACCATTTGGTGTTGACCTAAATACTGTAGTTCTTCTATACTACACGCGGCTGCTGACTGAGCAGTCCATTGCGTGTGTCAGGGAGTCAGTGGACAGGCTGTAGAGCTGTCTAGTATTCTGCCATTAAGGAGCACAAGTTGAAAGTGGGTTACGTTCACAAGTGGTGTTAAATGCTGACTGCTGCTGTTGTGACCAGCCACACGAGAGAAAAAATAAATAAATAATAGATCCTAAAAAACATCTACCATGAAGGATGTCACCTCTATCCACTAATAAACTCAACATCACGAATGTTCAGCAATTACGCATGAAGCTTTGACAAGTACACATCAAAGGCCCTTTGCTGTTAGAGCAGTCAGTACATATTAAACAATGTACTACTGCAGATCGCAGCGATAGCATGAGGTTATAGAAAATAATCTAATTAAAATCGACATGCTTGAAGTAACACGCTGCGGACCAGCAATTAAAACATGACAATCAGCAGCCGGCATTGTTGCGCTTTTATGTAGAGATTTAGACGTTTGTCTCATAACAATACATCGAAAAATAGTTTGTCAAAGTCAGAGGTTATTATGCCATACCCCTGACTTAAGCACCTGTGGTCTACCAGCTGTAGTGAGACTATAAGTCCCAGCAATGCCAGTGACTGGGAAAGGCAAACGGACCCTTATTGCTTCACCACAGCAAATAGAGCATCCTTCCTCTGAAACACACAAGTATCCCATACTACAAGACACATCGAGGATTCCTAAGTCTTCTACAAGAATACACATTCTGGGGTCTATTCATGAAACAGTGACAAGTGTGGAGAAGTGATCCAGTGGAGAAGTTGCCTATGCCAACCAATCAGTGTTGAGGTAACATTTAAAAAATGCCTTCTATACAGTTGTACGGAGCAGCTGACTGGCTCACTTCTACACTTTTCACTGCTTCATGAATATACCCCTCTGTGTCACATTACTCAGTGAGCTGCTTGTGGTATTCTCACCATGGGGTCTATTCATGAAGCAGTGGAAAAAAAAAAAAAAAAAAAAAAAAAAAAAAAAAAAAAGGAGTGGAGAAGTGATCCTGTGGAGAAGTTGCCAGTAGCAACCAATCAGCTGGTCCGTACAACTGTATAGTATGGAAATTATAAAGGTTACTTCAATGTTGATTGGTTGCCATGGGCAACTTCACCACTGGCTCATTTCTCCACACTTTTCACTGCCTCATGAATAGACCCCCCCTATTGTTTTACACAAGAGAAACAACGATACAACAGTGAGATGACTTAGGGGTCTATTCATGTAGCAGTGAAAAGCCCTGTTTTGCGTTAAACAGGGCTTTTCGCTGCCTGGTGCAATTCACAGAGCGGGTTACCGTGGAGAAGTCTCTGACTTCCCCAGCGGTACCCCCGCTCTGTGCCTGAATCGCATCACCATATCTTTGTATGGTGAGTGCGATTCATGAAGGTGCTTCTCCATGGAGTTCAGGTTCACCATCTCAGGACGGCGTAACCCGAACTGTGGTGCGGAGACGGCAGGGAAGCTCAATACTTCCCTGCTCTCTGCTCAGCACCTGGCGCTGGCTCCGCCCCCAACATCCCAGCAGCCACTGCGGCCTGCCGGGAGGTCAACAAGCTGCGCATGCGCAGAAGGACCCGCCGCTGGACTCTGCGCATCACAGGGAGTGGCCGCTGGAGATGACCTCACCACAGGAGCCCCATACAGCGCAGCGCATCGTC
This sequence comes from Pseudophryne corroboree, assembly GCF_028390025.1. Classification (NCBI taxonomy): domain Eukaryota; kingdom Metazoa; phylum Chordata; class Amphibia; order Anura; family Myobatrachidae; genus Pseudophryne; species Pseudophryne corroboree. The sequence goes on from NC_086445.1 coordinate 76,340,017, forward strand.
AGAAGGGTGATTATACATGAATTGCTACTTATTACAGCTATACATCTCATTGAAGTAGCAATTCTGTTTTCGTTTTCTTAGTGAATAGACGCCTAAAGGGTCTATTCATGAAGCAGTGATAAATGTGGAGAAGTGAGCCAGTAGAGAAGTTGCCCATGGCAACCAATTAGCTGCTCCTTGCAATTGTACAATATGCAAATTATAGATGTTACTTCAATGCTGATTGGTTGCCATGGGCAACTTCTCCACAGGCTCACTTCTCCACATTTATCACTTCTTCATGAACAGACCCCTTAGGGGTCTATTCATGCAGCAGAGAAAAGCCCTGTTTGCGGTAAACATGGCTTTTTTCTGCTCACCGCAATTCACAGAGCGGGTTACCGTGAAGAAGTCCATAACTTCCCCAGCGGCACCCCCGCTCTGTGGCTGAATCGCATCACAATATCAGAGGAGCCCAGAACATATGCATTTGCATCTGCCGGGTCACCTCCTCCTTGCTGCCCTTGCCCGCCGCTGGAGGTCTTGTTTCCCCTGCGCATGCGCAGATGACACATGGAGGGGGAGGGGGAGGAAGGGGGAACACTGCGCATGTGCAGCAGACCCCAGTCGCGGTATGAAGAGAGAAGACTGGAGAAGCCAGGATCGCAGAACAGCCGGATACCGCATCGCATCAGGGAACAGGTAAGTATTAATGAATTGTGTTAGAAATCTGAAAAAATCCTGAAATAAGAATGCGATGTTTAGTGAAAAAAGTTTAACATAAACATCGCATATGAAGCAGTGATAAGAGTGGAGAAGTTAGCCTGTGGAGAAGTTACCCATGACAACCAATCAGCATTGAAGTAACATTTATAATTTGCATACTATACAATTGTACGGAGCAGCTAATTGGTTGCCATGGGCAACTTCTCCACATTTATCACTGCTTCATGAATAGACCCCTTATTCACGGTTTAGATGTTAAGTAGGGATAAAGACATACAGTACCTTCCAACATTTCAAATGGGAATAAATAAAGGTTTCTAAAAATAACAAACATAAAGCCAACAAATGAAAGATTTTCAGATATAGTAGACTATGATAGCAGATGTAAAACATCTACATACTCTGCAAATCACTAGAATTAGGGAATATATAAAAGTGGCTGATGCTATACAGGTATAAGTTACAAACCAGCAAAAGAGTTTATAGAGATCTTTACATAAAAGCAAAAAATAATAACAATATTTGTATAGAAAGAGGAGCGGATTGGCAGAGTAGGGGCAGTTGTGTGTGGTACATGGTAAAATCACCCCAGGACTTACCAGTTTATGGCAGTCAGAAATTTTAAAAATCACAGCCCCCACACTGCAGGCAATGAAGAGGCGAGCAGAGAGGCGTGGAGAAGTGGGCAGGCGGGTGGGGGAGGTAGTAGCAGAGGTATGTGTTAAGGAGGACCAGGGTGGGGTGGGAGGCAGAGAGATGGATAGGTATCAGAGAAGTGGGGTGGGGGGGACCGACCAGTGGGGTAGATATCAGAGAGGGTGGGGACAACAACAAAGAGAAGAGTGGGAGGGGGCGGAGGTGACTAGGGAACAGAAGAGAAAAGGGGGGGGGGCCAGCGGAGGTGACTAGGGAACAGTAGAGAAGGGGGGGCAGCGGAGGTGACTAGGGAACAGAAGAGAAAAGGGGTTGCGGCGGAGGGGACTAGGGAACAGTAGAGAAGGGGGGTCGGCGGAGGTGACTAGGGAACAGTAGAGAAGGGGGGTCGGCGGAGGTGACTAGGGAACAGTAGAGAAGGGGGGTCGGCGGAGGTGACTAGGGAACAGTAGAGAAGGGGGGTCGGCGGAGGTGACTAGGGAACAGTAGAGAAGGGGGGTCGGCGGAGGTGACTAGGGAACAGTAGAGAAGGGGGGTCGGCGGAGGTGACTAGGGAACAGTAGAGAAGGGGGGTCGGCGGAGGTGACTAGGGAACAGTAGAGAAGGGGGGTCGGCGGAGGTGACTAGGGAACAGTAGAGAAGGGGGGTCGGCGGAGGTGACTAGGGAACAGCAGAGAAGGGGGGTCGGCGGAGGTGACTAGGGAACAGCAGAGAAGGGGGGTCGGCGGAGGTGACTAGGGAACAGCAGAGAAGGGGGGTCGGCGGAGGTGACTAGGGAACAATAGAGAAGGGGGGTCGGCGGAGGTGACTAGGGAACAATAGAGAAGGGGGGTCGGCGGAGGTGACTAGGGAACAGTAGAGAAGGGGGGTCGGCGGAGGTGACTAGGGAACAGTAGAGAAGGGGGTCAGCGGAGGTGACTAGAGAACAGTAGAGAAGGGGGGTCAGCGGAGGTGACTAGGGAACAGTAGAGAAGGGGGTCAGCGGAGGTGACTAGGGAACAGTAGAGAAGGGGGGGGCAGCGGAGGTGACTAGGGAACAGTAGAGAAGGGGGGGCAGCGGAGGTGACTAGGGAACAGTAGAGAAGGGGGGTCGGCGGAGGTGACTAGGGAACAATAGAGAAGGGGGGTCGGCGGAGGTGACTAGGGAACAATAGAGAAGGGGGGTCGGCGGAGGTGACTAGGGAACAGTAGAGAAGGGGGGTCGGCGGAGGTGACTAGGGAACAGTAGAGAAGGGGGTCAGCGGAGGTGACTAGAGAACAGTAGAGAAGGGGGGTCAGCGGAGGTGACTAGGGAACAGTAGAGAAGGGGGTCAGCGGAGGTGACTAGGGAACAGTAGAGAAGGGGGGGGCAGCGGAGGTGACTAGGGAACAGTAGAGAAGGGGGGGCAGCGGAGGTGACTAGGGAACAGTAGAGAAGGGGGGGCAGCGGAGGTGACTAGGGAACAGTAGAGAAGGGGGGGGGCGGCGGAGCTGACTAGGGAACAGTACAGAAGGGGGGGCGGCGGAGGTGACTAGAGAACAGTAGAGAAGGGGGGCGACCAGGGAACAGATGAGGGGTGTTGGGGGGGGGGGGGTGTTGGGGGGGGGGGGGGGGGGGGAGGACTAGGGACAAGACAACTTTCTCCAAACTACATGACACACTGCAGACTGGCCATTCTGTAGTTAATGTCTGAAACAGAAGTGACCAATCCTAAACAAGTTGAATGACCCTGAAGTTCCCAACCCAGTGACCCCAATCCTCCCTCTTGCCCAGGACACAGCAGCCAAACCACAACTTCTGCCGCTGCGTTACCCCGAGCCGCGGCGATCCTTACCGCCAATGCGCTAAAGCGGAGAACGAGCGCTGCGACTTCCCCGGCTTCCGCCGCTACAGAGCGCTGCCGCCGATCCGCTCCGTCTCCCCTCCTGCGCTCTGCCTGGTCCCAACAAGCAGTCCATGAGCTGGACCGCACCGGAGACTACAACTCCCAGCAGCACCGTGCGCTAAATTCAAAGGCTGGAAACTTTATTAGATGATAGAGCGCTGAGGGCTGACGTGGCGACATTAGCAGTGAAGCCCCGCCCGCTCCCGCCCTGCTGCAGCTTAACCAGCTCAGTGCTAGCGGTTCCCTGAACCTGGTGTTGTCACTGTGTGTGAGAGCACTTCCTCACCAGTAATACACAAAAGTGCAGACCACAGATGTTCGTGGTGCTGAAATCTCCTCATATAATTCCTATCTCTCCAAAACTTCACATTATTTAATTTGGCCCCTTTTTACTCTTCAATTTAGAGTTCAAATTAATATTTTCATTGTTCATTAAGTTCATTTATTTATCTAGGTCTCCATTTAAGAACAATGGGGGTAATGCCAAGTTGACCGCAGCAGAAATTTAGTTAGCAATTGGGCAAAACCATGTGCACAGCAGGGGAGGCAGATGTAACATGTGCAGAGACAGTTAGATTTGGGTGGGGTGTGTTCACTCTGCAATCTAATTTGCAGTGTAAAAATAAAGCAGCCAGTATTTACCCTGCACACAAATAAAATAAAAAATAATCCACCCAAATCTAACTCTTTCTGCACATGTTAAATCTGCCTCCCCTGCAGTGCACATAGTTTTGCCCAATTGCTAACTAAATTCCAGCTGCGATCAACTTGGAATTACCCCCAATACTAATTATAAGCGGCGTACTTCGTTTTGTATCACTGCATCTCACAGTGGTGTTAATATGCTGCAGGTAGTTACCATCACTTACCTGTCTGGAGAGGTCCAGCGGTGTCTCCCTCCAGTGCAGCCTCCCCTGCTGTGCTGCCACGGGTTGCTGATAAATTTGTGGTGACCATCTGTGGCAGGGATTTGGCCAACCATAGTAGGGGGATCAGTACGTAATCCCGCTGGACGGGATCCCGGCGATCGAAATACCGACGCCGGAATCCCGACCACACAATCCCGACAGGGGTGGCGAGCGGTACGGAGCCCCTTGCGGGCACGGTGCCTCGCTACGCTCGGCACACTATTATATTCTCCCTCTATGGGTGTCGTGGACACTCACGGAGGGAGAATATGTCGGGATTGTGGCGGTCGGGATTGTGGCGGTCGGGATTCCGGCGTCGGTATTTCGACCGCCGGGATCCCGTCCAGCGGGATGTTGGCCGCATCCCCTAGTAGGCTTTGCTGGCGCCATAAAAGGCTTTACTGGGTCCCCATTGCAGGCAAGAGGGACTGTGCCACTTATGCCATAGGCGGTATGATTTCTACATAAACAGCAGTAAGCTGTTTACCGTATTTGATAAATATTGAATTAATGCCATAACTCTTGCCGTCAGACATGAGTACCAAAAGGGTTTTGTCTCGTTCATTAATGGCATCAGGGGATTGGCTGCCATAGCGGTGTGACTCCTACATTTATACACCATTGGGCTAGCAGCCAATCAGACTGAGGGGAATTCAGTTGCTAATACATTCATGTCAGTTCAGGGCTGTAACTCAGGGACGTGCGGCGAGCTAGGGGTGTAAAGCTGGGTACACACTGAGGCAAAGTGTACCGGGACAATATGGCGGGCACTGGGCCAACATAACGCTACCACGGTACACATCAGAATGATCTAATGAAGGATAGAACAATCACTGTTTCCTTCTTAATTAGCATACATGTCACTAGTATTATCTCCTGGTTGGTCCCTGATGCAGGGCTGACGGGGCGATGTTGCTAGCGTCCCCAGAAACCCGCATATCGGGCATACACAGTGAGTGATGTCATTCCGATTCGTCCAGAAATGACATATCGGGACAAGATCATCTTTAGTGGTGCCGTTGCCCAGGGCACCTAAGGTTTTGGTGGCGGGGCGAGCACAGGACTGTAAAGAGCACTGTATCAGCCCTGTGCTTATTTGTTTCCATGGGGAAATTTCTTAAAACTGGGGGGGTTCAATCCGACCCGTTTGCACGCTGCTGTTTGTCACAGCAGTGCGAACAGGTCGGTTCTGCACATGCGCGGAGGCTGCGTCGTTGCCAGGCAGTGACGCCGCTAATGACAAAAGCAGTCGCAGCGGCGACCGCAAGAAGATTGACAGGAGGAAGGAGTTCCGAGGCATCAACTGACCGTTTTCCGGGAGTGGTTCGGCGAATGCAGGCGTGTCCAGGCATTTGGAGGGCGGATGTCTGACGTCAATTCCGGGACCTGCATCACTGGAACGATTGCACAGGGTAAGAAACTCTTACCCTGGTCTTCTTTTACAGGAAACTATTTTTTGCATAGCAGGGCTACACAAGTGATTGCAGCCCTGCTATGCAGATATACACTTCCACATAGGCGGCGTCTAGTTGATTGCACGGGCAGCAAAAAGTTGCTACGTGCGATCAACTCGGAATGACCCCCCATAATCCATACTTACTGAAATTTTACCCTGGAGATGCCACAAGTCACAGTCCCACCCATCACTACAGTACAATGCAAGACTGGAGCTATTATACGGCCCTGGCATTTTATTGTGCAACCACACACAGAAAGAGTGTGTGATCACGGAAGTGTGTCGCGAGTCACGGGCCTGGTCTTGCAGCCTGCCCCCGTCTCTCTATGCCAGGTGGCCAAGCAGAGCGCAGGAAGGTGGATCTGTTTGGCCAGCCCCTGTCTATGTGAGCCGGGCAGCCGAGCGGAGTGCCAGGAGGTTGATCTGCACGGCCAGCCCCAGTCACAGAATGCTAGATGGGCAGTCCGAACCTGTTCACCCCCACAATGAAGTGATTCACTGTGATTCACAGCATCAAGGCTCTGGACTGACTTTCAGTGTGGGCCTGTGAGCACTGCCCAACCTGCACCCATTATATATATGCTATTGGATGGTTGAACCATCAATGACCCAGAATTACACACTCACAGACCATCCAACGTTGGACCTCTGCACCCGATGTTCACCATCAGTGAACATCCATTTACTAACCATCGATGGCCTGTGCGGTGGTTGGATTAAGCCATGAAGCTAAGGGCTAGGTGACGATGTACTAAGAGTTGGTTTTGAAGCCTAAAATTCAGAAGGGCCACACAGGGAGTACCACTGTTTTAGGAACTAATATATATCTCACCACATTCCTGATGGGCTATGTCCCCTTTTTAATAGGTGACACTTTTTTGGCCTCTGAAAATAGAGACTTTTTGGGGGTGAAAATCCAGTGCTTTGAACAATAATTCTCCCATAATATTATATACAGTATAATGTTCTTATACATTATTTAACGTATAATAATAATAATAATCATCATCATCTGTTAATAGCACAGACTTTATTACAACATTAAACTATAAGGTTTTAGATAATAACATTTTAGGGGTTAATGTTAAATCCCCATAACAGGAAAACTCTGGCTGCAGTTATTGCATATAAAATATATCTGTGCTGTTCCTGTATATTATCTGCCGGCTAACCTGCGGCTACTGGGTGTTGTATAGGACAATACATCTGGGCTACATGCAGTCATTTCTTTTCGGAATTGCAAGCACTTACTTTATTCAGTAATTGTGGGTGGGAGAGACGGCGCAGCTGAAGTGTTCTACAGCTGACTATAAGATAAGCACTTAGGACTGACATTCCCTGACACCATGAAAGAGGACCCATCCAGGCTTAACACGGTATTGATTGGCAGATAACACCTGTCTTCTGGGGGCTGCACTACTAAGCTGCCTTCCAGTCAATGGAAAGTGGGGCGATGCAATCATTACCAGCTGATAAATGTGACTGCAGCAAGGTAAGTACGAAAGGAATTGGGGTTTCAGTCTAGCATAATGGTTCCAAAATACCCCCTAAACAAATTTGTTTGTACTGCTAAAACCATACTAATGTTTTGAATATGGTAATTATTTATTTAAGCGAAGCAGTTATCCATAGGGGCAGATTCAATGAGCCACGGATTTATTCATGCGGTCTGCACTCCAGGGTAAAATGCCCGGAGCTGTCCAAATACAGACCTGCGATCAACCTGTGGCAAAATGAATAGCCCCCTAAGAAGCTTCTTAAGATGGCAGAAAAAAAATCAGGGTCATTCAGTTCAGTACTCTGCGTATGTGCAGGACCCATTCTGTGCATATGCAAACGGGTCCTGCAAGGTAGGAAGCAGGACAGCAGCAGACTGTTAGGAATTGACAGTCTGCTGCCGATTGGGGGGCAGGGGGAGGGGAGGCATGATGGCCTCTGTCTCCCAAATTGAAGGCGTGTCGCCACCTTTTAGGGGGAGGGAAGAGGCCAGGTATCTCTGTCATTGGATGGAGATTTCCTGTCCTCTGCAATGGGTGCCATACCTGTCTCCATGGGTAACATAAGCCGTCTGATGGTGAGTGAGTGATCCGATGCCCATAACGCAGGTTTGATCGCTACTGCAGCAGGAGGCGTCTACTTGTAATAGACGCCCCCTGCTTCATCACCATACAGCGCTATCACTGCCGCCTCCTGCTTCATTACCATACAGCGCTATCACTGCTGCCTCCTGCTTCATTACCATACAGCGCTATCACTGCCGCCTCCTGCTTCATTACCATACAGCGCTATCACTGCCGCCTCCTGCTTCATTACCATACAGCGCTATCACTGCCGCCTCCTGCTTCATTACCATACAGCGCTGTCACTGCTTCATTACCATACAGCGCTATCACTGCTGCCTCCTGCTTCATTACTATACAGCGCTATCACTGCTGCCTCCTGCTTCATTACTATACAGCGCTGTCACTGCTTCATTACCATACAGCGCTATCACTGCTGCCTCCTGCTTCATTACTATACAGCGCTATCACTGCTGCCTCCTGCTTCATTACTATACAGCGCTATCACTGCCGCCTCCTGCTTCATTACCATACAGCGCTATCACTGCCGCCTCCTGCTTCATTACCATACAGCGCTATCACTGCCGCCTCCTGCTTCATTACTATACAGCGCTATCACTGCCGCCTCCTGCTTCATTACCATACAGCGCTATCACTGCCGCCTCCTGCTTCATTACCATACAGCGCTATCACTGCCGCCTCCTGCTTCATTACCATACAGCGCTATCACTGCCGCCTCCTGCTTCATTACCATACAGCGCTATCACTGCCGCCTCCTGCTTCATTACCATACAGCGCTATCACTGCCGCCTCCTGCTTCATTACCATACAGCGCTATCACTGCCGCCTCCTGCTTCATCACCATACAGCGCTGTCACTGCCGCCTTCTGCTTCATTACCATACAGCGCTATCACTGCCGCCTCCTGCTTCATTACTATACAGCGCTATCACTGCTGCCTCCTGCTTCATTACTATACAGCGCTATCACTGCTGCCTCCCGCTTCATCACCATACAGCGCTATCACTGCCGCCTCCTGCTTCATCATCATACAGCGCTATCACTGCCGCCTCCTGCTTCATTACCATACAGCGCTGTCACTGCCGCCTCCTGCTTCATCACCATACAGCGCTATCACTGCCGCCTCCTGCTTCATTACCATACAGCGCCATCACTGCTGCCTCCTGCTTCATTACCATACAGCGCTATCACTGCCGCCTCCTGCTTCATCACCATACAGCGCTATCACCGCCGCCTCCTGCTTCATTACCATACAGCGCTATCACCGCCGCCTCCTGCTTCATCACCATACAGCGCTATCACCGCCGCCTCCTGCTTCATCACCATACAGCGCTATCACTGCTGCCTCCTGCTTCATTACCATACAGCGCTATCACTGCCGCCTCCTGCTTCATTACCATACAGCGCTATCACTGCCGCCTCCTGCTTCATCACCATACAGCGCTATCACTGCCGCCTCCTGCTTCATTACCATACAGCGCTATCACTGCTGCCTCCTGCTTCATTACTATACAGCGCTGTCACCGCCGCCTCCTGCTTCATTACTATACAGCGCTGTCACCGCCGCCTCCTGCTTCATTACCATACAGTGCTATCACTGCCGCCTCCTGCTTCATTACCATACAGCGCTATCACTGCCGCCTCCTGCTTCATTACCATACAGCGCTATCACTGCCGCCTCCTGCTTCATCACCATACAGCGCTATCACTGCTGCCTCCTGCTTCATCACCATACAGCGCTATCACTGCCGCCTCCTGCTTCATCACCATACAGCGCTATCACTGCCGCCTCCTTCTTCATTACCATACAGCGCTATCACTGCCGCCTCCTGCTTCATTACCATACAGCGCTATCACTGCCGCCTCCTTCTTCATTACCATACAGCGCTATCACTGCTGCCTCCTGCTTCATTACCATACAGCGCTATCACTGCTGCCTCCTGCTTCATTACCATACAGCGCTATCACTGCCGCCTCCTGCTTCATTACCATACAGCGCTATCACTGCCGCCTCCTGCTTCATTACCATACAGCGCTATCACTGCCGCCTCCTGCTTCATCACCATACAGCGCTATCACCGCCGCCTCCTGCTTCATTACCATACAGCGCTATCACTGCCGCCTCCTGCTTCATTACCATACAGCGCTATCACTGCCGCCTCCTGCTTCATTACCATACAGCGCTATCACTGCTGCCTCCTGCTTCATCACCATACAGCGCTATCACTGCTGCCTCCTGCTTCATTACTATACAGCGCTATCACTGCCGCCTCCTGCTTCATTACCATACAGCGCTATCACTGCCGCCTCCTGCTTCATTACCATACAGCGCTATCACTGCCGCCTCCTGCTTCATTACCATACAGTGCTATCACTGCTGCCTCCTGCTTCATTACCATACAGCGCTATCACTGCCGCCTCCTGCTTCATTACCATACAGCGCTATCACTGCCGCCTCCTGCTTCATTACCATACAGCGCTATCACTGCCGCCTCCTGCTTCATTACCATACAGCGCTATCACTGCCGCCTCCTGCTTCATTACCATACAGCGCTATCACTGCCGCCTCCTGCTTCATTACCATACAGCGCTATCACTGCTGCCTCCTGCTTCATCACCATACAGTGCTATCACTGCCGCCTCCTGCTTCATTACCATACAGTGCTATCACTGCCGCCTCCTGCTTCATCACCATACAGCGCTATCACTGCCGCCTCCTGCTTCATCACCATACAGCGCTATCACTGCTGCCTCCTGCTTCATCACCATACAGCGCTATCACTGCCGCCTCCTGCTTCATTACCATACAGCGCTATCACTGCCGCCTCCTGCTTCATCACCATACAGCGCTATCACTGCCGCCTCCTGCTTCATTACCATACAGCGCTATCACTGCCGCCTCCTGCTTCATTACCATACAGCGCTATCACTGCTGCCTCCTGCTTCATTACCATACAGTGCTATCACTGCTGCCTCCTGCTTCATTACCATACAGCGCTATCACTGCTGCCTCCTGCTTCATTACCATACAGCGCTATCACTGCTGCCTCCTGCTTCATTACCATACAGCGCTATCACTGCCGCCTCCTGCTTCATTACCATACAGCGCTATCACTGCCGCCTCCTGCTTAATCACCATACAGCGCTATCACTGCCGCCTCCTGCTTCATTACCATACAGCGCTATCACTGCCGCCTCCTGCTTCATTACCATACAGCGCTATCACTGCTGCCTCCTGCTTCATTACTATACAGCGCTATCACTGGAGCCTCCTGCTTCATTACCATACAGCGCTATCACTGCCGCCTCCTGCTTCATTACCATACAGCGCTATCACTGCCGCCTCCTGCTTCATTACCATACAGCGCTATCACTGCCGCCTCCGGCTTCATTACCATACAGCGCTATCACTGCCGCCTCCTGCTTCATTACCATACAGCGCTATCACTGCTGCCTCCTGCTTCATTACCATACAGCGCTATCACTGCTGCCTCCTGCTTCATCACTATACAGCGCTATCACTGCAGCCTCCTGCTTCATCACCATACAGCGCTATCACTGCCGCCTCCTGCTTCATCACCATACAGCGCTATCACTGCCGCCTCCTGCTTCATCACCATACAGCGCTATCACTGCTGCCTCCTGCTTCATCACCATACAGCGCTATCACTGCCGCCTCCTGCTTCATCACCATACAGCGCTATCACTGCCGCCTCCTGCTTCATCACCATACAGCGCTATCACTGCCGCCTCCTGCTTCATTACTATACAGCGCTATCACTGCAGCCTCCTGCTTCATTACTATACAGCGCTATCACTGCTGCCTCCTGCTTCATTACTATACAGCGCTATCACTGCCGCCTCCTGCTTCATCACCATACAGCGCTATCACTGCCGCCTCCTGCTTCATCACCATACAGCGCTATCACTGCAGCCTCCTGCTTCATTACCATACAGCGCTATCACTGCTGCCTCCTGCTTCATCACCATACAGCGCTATCACTGCAGCCTCCTGCTTCATTACCATACAGCGCTATCACTGCTGCCTCCTGCTTCATCACCATACAGCGCTATCACTGCTGCCTCCTGCTTCATTACCATACAGCGCTATCACTGCTGCCTCCTGCTTCATTACCATACAGCGCTATCACTGCCGCCTCCTGCTTCATTACCATACAGCGCTATCACTGCTGCCTCCTGCTTCATTACTATACAGCGCTATCATTGCCGCCTCCTGCTTCATTACCATACAGCACTATCACTGCCGCCTCCTGCTTCATTACTATACAGCGCTATCATTGCCGCCTCCTGCTTCATTACCATACAGTGCTATCACTGCTGCCTCCTGCTTCATCACCATACAGCGCTATCACTGCTGCCTCCTGCTTCATTACTATACAGCGCTATCACTGCCGCCTCCTGCTTCATTACCATACAGCGCTATCACTGCCGCCTCCTGCTTCATCACCATACAGCGCTATCACTGCCGCCTCCTGCTTCATTACCATACAGCGCTATCACTGCCGCCTCCTGCTTCATTACTATACAGCGCTATCACTGCTGCCTCCTGCTTCATTACTATACAGCGCTATCACTGCTGCCTCATACAGCGCTATCACTGCCGCCTCCTGCTTCATCACCATACAGCGCTATCACTGCCGCCTCCTGCTTCATTACTATACAGCGCTATCACTGTTGCCTCCTGCTTCATTACTATACAGCGCTATCACTGCTGCCTCATACAGCGCTATCACTGCCGCCTCCTGCTTCATCACCATACAGCGCTATCATTGCCGCCTCCTGCTTCATCACCATACAGCGCTATCACTGCCGCCTCCTGCTTCATTACCATACAGCGCTATCACTGCTGCCTCCTGCTTCATCACCATACAGCGCTATCACTGCTGCCTCCTGCTTCATCACCATACAGCGCTATCACTGCCGCCTCCTGCTTCATTACCATACAGCGCTATCACTGCCACCTCCTGCTTCATTACCATACAGCGCTATCACTGCCGCCTCCTGCTTCATTACCATACAGCGCTATCACTGCCGCCTCCTGCTTCATCACCATACAGCGCTATCACTGCCGCCTCCTGCTTCATTACCATACAGCGCTATCACTGCCACCTCCTGCTTCATTACCATACAGCGCTATCACTGCCGCCTCCTGCTTCATTACCATACAGCGCTATCACTGCTGCCTCCTGCTTCATCACCATACAGCGCTATCACTGCTGCCTCCTGCTTCATCACCATACAGCGCTATCACTGCCGCCTCCTGCTTCATTACCATACAGCGCTATCACTGCCGCCTCCTGCTTTATTATCATACAGCGCTATCACTGCCGCCTCCTGCTTCATTACTATACAGCGCTATCATTGCCGCCTCCTGCTTCATTACCATACAGCGCTATCACTGCCGCCTCCTGCTTCATTACCATACAGCGCTATCACTGCTGCCTCCTGCTACATTACCATACAGCGCTATCACTGCCGCCTCCTGCTTCATTACTATACAGCGCTATCACTGCCACCTCCTGCTTCATTACCATACAGCGCTATCACTGCCGCCTCCTGCTTCATTACCATACAGCGCTATCACTGCCGCCTCCTGCTTTATTACCATACAGCGCTGTCACTGCCGCCTCCTGCTTCATCACCATACAGCGCTATCACTGCTGCCTCCTGCTTCATTACTATACAGCGCTATCACTGCTGCCTCCTGCTTCATTACCATACAGCGCTATCACTGCCGCCTCCTGCTTCATTACCATACAGCGCTATCACTGCCGCCTCCTGCTTCATCACCATACAGCGCTATCACTGCCGCCTCCTGCTTCATTACCATACAGCGCTATCACTGCTGCCTCCTGCTTCATTACCATACAGCGCTGTCACTGCCGCCTCCTGCTTCATTACCATACAGCGCTGTCACTGCCACCTCCTGCTACATTACCATACAGCGCTATCACTGCCGACTCCTGCTACATTACCATACAGCGCTATCACTGCCGCCTCCTGCTTCATCACCATACAGCGCTATCACTGCCGCCTCCTGCTTCATTACCATACAGCGCTATCACTGCCGCCTCCTGCTTCATTACCATACAGCGCTGTCACTGCCGCCTCCTGCTTCATTACCATACAGCGCTGTCACTGCCGCCTCCTGCTTCATTACCATACAGCGCTGTCACTGCCGCCTCCTGCTTCATTACCATACAGCGCTATCACTGCCGCCTCCTGCTTTATTACCATACAGCGCTATCACTGCCGCCTCCTGCTTCATTACCATACAGCGCTATCACTGCTGCCTCCTGCTTCACCATACAGCGCTATCACTGCTGCCTCCTGCTTCATCACCATACAGCGCTATCACTGCTGCCTCCTGCTTCATTACCATACAGCGCTATCACTGCTGCCTCCTGCTTCATTACCATACAGCGCTATCACTGCTGCCTCCTGCTTCATCACCATACAGCGCTATCACTGCTGCCTCCTGCTTCATCACCATACAGCGCTATCACTGCTGCCTCCTGCTTCATCACCATACAGCGCTATCACTGCTGCCTCCTGCTTCATTACCATACAGCGCTATCACTGCTGCCTCCTGCTTCATTACCATACAGCGCTATCACTGCTGCCTCCTGCTTCATCACCATACAGCGCTATCACTGCTGCCTCCTGCTTCATCACCATACAGCACTGTCACTGCCGCCTCCTGCTTCATTACCATACAGCGCTGTCACTGCCGCCTCCTGCTTCATTACCATACAGCGCTATCACTGCTGCCTCCTGCTTCATTACCATACAGCGCTATCACTGCCGCCTCCTGCTTCATCACCATACAGCGCTATCACTGCCACCTCCTGCTTCATTACCATACAGCGCTATCACTGCCGCCTCCTGCTTCATTACTATACAGCGCTATCACTGCCGCCTCCTGCTTCATTACTATACAGCGCTATCACTGCCGCCTCCTGCTTCATTACCATACAGCGCTATCACTGCCGCCTCCTGCTTCATCACCATACAGCGCTATCACTGCCGCCTCCTGCTTCATCACCATACAGCGCTATCACTGCTGCCTCCTGCTTCATTACTATACAGCGCTATCACTGCAGCCTCCTGCTTCATCACCATACAGCGCTATCACTGCCGCCTCCTGCTTCATTACCATACAGCGCTATCACTGCCGCCTCCTGCTTCATTACCATACAGCGCTATCACTGCCGCCTCCTGCTTCATTACCATACAGCGCTATCACTGCCGCCTCCTGCTTCATTACCATACAGCGCTATCACTGCTGCCTCCTGCTTCATTACCATACAGCGCTATCACTGCTGCCTCCTGCTTCATTACCATACAGCGCTGTCACCGCCGCCTCCTACTTCATTACCATACAGCGCTATCACTTCCGCTTCCTGCTTCATCACCATACAGCGCTATCACCGCCGCCTCCTGCTTTATTACCATACAGCGCTATCACTGCCGCCTCCTGCTTCATTACCATACAGCGCTATCACTGCCGCCTCCTGCTTCATCACCATACAGCGCTATCACTGCCGCCTCCTGCTTCATCACCATACAGCGCTATCACTGCCGCCTCCTGCTTCATCATCATACAGCGCTGTCACTGCCGCCTCCTGCTTCATTACCATACAGCGCTATCACTGCCGCCTCCTGCTTCATTACCATACAGCGCTATCACTGCTGCCTCCTGCTTCATTACCATACAGCGCTATCACTGCCGCCTCCTGCTTCATTACCATACAGTGCTATCACTGCCGCCTCCTGCTTCATTACCATACAGCGCTATCACTGCCGCCTCCTGCTTCATTACCATACAGCGCTATCACTGCCGCCTCCTGCTTCATTACCATACAGTGCTATCACTGCCGCCTCCTGCTTCATTACCATACAGCGCTAGCACTGCCGCCTCCTGCTTCATTACCATACAGCGCTATCACTGCTGCCTCCTGCTTCATTACCATACAGCGCTATCACTGCTGCCTCCTGCTTCATCACCATACAGCGCTATCACTGCTGCCTCCTGCTTCATTACCATACAGCGCTATCACTGCTGCCTCCTGCTTCATCACCATACAGCGCTATCACTGCCGCCTCCTGCTTCATTACCATACAGCGCTATCACTGCTGCCTCCTGCTTCATCACCATACAGCGCTATCACTGCTGCCTCCTGCTTCATCACCATACAGCGCTATCACTGCCGCCTCCTGCTTCATCACCATACAGCGCTATCACTGCTGCCTCCTGCTTCATCACCATACAGCGCTATCACTGCTGCCTCCTGCTTCATTACCATACAGCGCTATCACTGCTGCCTCCTGCTTCATTACCATACAGCGCTATCACTGCTGCCTCCTGCTTCATTACCATACAGCGCTATCACTGCTGCCTCCTGCTTCATTACAATACAGCGCTATCACTGCTGCCTCCTGCTTCATTACCATACAGCGCTATCACTGCTGCCTCCTGCTTCATCACCATACAGCGCTGTCACCGCCGCCTCCTGCTTCATCACCATACAGCGCTATCACTGCCGCCTCCTGGTTCATTACCATACAGCGCTATCACTGCTGCCTCCTGCTTCATTACCATACAGCGCTATCACTGCCGCCTCCTGCTTCATTACCATACAGCGCTATCACTGCTGCCTCCTGCTTCATTACTATACAGCGCTATCACTGCAGCCTCCTGCTTCATCACCATACAGCGCTATCACTGCCGCCTCCTGCTTCATTACCATACAGCGCTATCACTGCCGCCTCCTGCTTCATTACCATACAGCGCTATCACTGCCGCCTCCTGCTTCATTACCATACAGCGCTATCACTGCCGCCTCCTGCTTCATTACCATACAGCGCTATCACTGCCGCCTCCTGCTTCATTACCATACAGCGCTATCACTGCCGCCTCCTGCTTCATTACCATACAGCGCTATCACTGCTGCCTCCTGCTTCATTACCATACAGCGCTATCACTGCTGCCTCCTGCTTCATCACCATACAGCGCTATCACTGCTGCCTCCTGCTTCATCACCATACAGCGCTATCACTGCTGCCTCCTGCTTCATCACCATACAGCGCTATCACTGCTGCCTCCTGCTTCATCACCATACAGCACTGTCACTGCCGCCTCCTGCTTCATTACCATACAGCGCTATCACTGCCGCCTCCTGCTTCATTACCATACAGCGCTATCACTGCTGCCTCCTGCTTCATCACCATACAGCGCTATCACTGCCGCCTCCTGCTTCATCACCATACAGCGCTATCACTGCCACCTCCTGCTTCATTACCATACAGCGCTATCACTGCCGCCTCCTGCTTCATTACTATACAGCGCTATCACTGCCGCCTCCTGCTTCATTACTATACAGCGCTATCACTGCCGCCTCCTGCTTCATTACCATACAGCGCTATCACTGCCGCCTCCTGCTTCATCACCATACAGCGCTATCACTGCCGCCTCCTGCTTCATCACCATACAGCGCTATCACTGCTGCCTCCTGCTTCATCACTATACAGCGCTATCACTGCTGCCTCCTGCTTCATCACCATACAGCGCTATCACTGCCGCCTCCTGCTTCATTACCATACAGCGCTATCACTGCCGCCTCCTGCTTCATTACCATACAGCGCTATCACTGCCGCCTCCTGCTTCATTACCATACAGCGCTATCACTGCCGCCTCCTGCTTCATTACCATACAGCGCTATCACTGCTGCCTCCTGCTTCATTACCATACAGCGCTATCACTGCTGCCTCCTGCTTCATTACCATACAGCGCTGTCACCGCCGCCTCCTACTTCATTACCATACAGCGCTATCACTTCCGCTTCCTGCTTCATCACCATACAGCGCTATCACCGCCGCCTCCTGCTTTATTACCATACAGCGCTATCACTGCCGCCTCCTGCTTCATTACCATACAGCGCTATCACTGCCGCCTCCTGCTTCATCACCATACAGCGCTATCACTGCCGCCTCCTGCTTCATCACCATACAGCGCTATCACTGCCGCCTCCTGCTTCATCATCATACAGCGCTGTCACTGCCGCCTCCTGCTTCATTACCATACAGCGCTATCACTGCCGCCTCCTGCTTCATTACCATACAGCGCTATCACTGCTGCCTCCTGCTTCATTACCATACAGCGCTATCACTGCCGCCTCCTGCTTCATTACCATACAGTGCTATCACTGCCGCCTCCTGCTTCATTACCATACAGCGCTATCACTGCCGCCTCCTGCTTCATTACCATACAGCGCTATCACTGCCGCCTCCTGCTTCATTACCATACAGTGCTATCACTGCCGCCTCCTGCTTCATTACCATACAGCGCTATCACTGCCGCCTCCTGCTTCATTACCATACAGCGCTATCACTGCTGCCTCCTGCTTCATTACCATACAGCGCTATCACTGCTGCCTCCTGCTTCATCACCATACAGCGCTATCACTGCTGCCTCCTGCTTCATTACCATACAGCGATATCACTGCTGCCTCCTGCTTCATCACCATACAGCGCTATCACTGCCGCCTCCTGCTTCATTACCATACAGCGCTATCACTGCTGCCTCCTGCTTCATCACCATACAGCGCTATCACTGCTGCCTCCTGCTTCATCACCATACAGCGCTATCACTGCCGCCTCCTGCTTCATCACCATACAGCGCTATCACTGCTGCCTCCTGCTTCATCACCATACAGCGCTATCACTGCTGCCTCCTGCTTCATTACCATACAGCGCTATCACTGCTGCCTCCTGCTTCATTACCATACAGCGCTATCACTGCTGCCTCCTGCTTCATTACCATACAGCGCTATCACTGCTGCCTCCTGCTTCATTACAATACAGCGCTATCACTGCTGCCTCCTGCTTCATTACCATACAGCGCTATCACTGCTGCCTCCTGCTTCATCACCATACAGCGCTGTCACCGCCGCCTCCTGCTTCATCACCATACAGCGCTATCACTGCCGCCTCCTGCTTCATTACCATACAGCGCTATCACTGCTGCCTCCTGCTTCATTACCATACAGCGCTATCACTGCCGCCTCCTGCTTCATTACCATACAGCGCTATCACTGCTGCCTCCTGCTTCATTACTATACAGCGCTATCACTGCAGCCTCCTGCTTCATCACCATACAGCGCTATCACTGCCGCCTCCTGCTTCATTACCATACAGCGCTATCACTGCCGCCTCCTGCTTCATTACCATACAGCGCTATCACTGCTGCCTCCTGCTTCATTACCATACAGCGCTATCACTGCTGCCTCCTGCTTCATTACCATACAGCGCTATCACTGCTGCCTCCTGCTTCATTACCATACAGCGCTATCACTGCTGCCTCCTGCTTCATTACAATACAGCGCTATCACTGCTGCCTCCTGCTTCATTACCATACAGCGCTATCACTGCTGCCTCCTGCTTCATCACCATACAGCGCTGTCACCGCCGCCTCCTGCTTCATCACCATACAGCGCTATCACTGCCGCCTCCTGCTTCATTACCATACAGCGCTATCACTGCCGCCTCCTGCTTCATCACCATACAGCGCTATCACTGCCGCCTCCTGCTTCATTACCATACAGCGCTGTTACCGCCGCCTCCTGCTTCATTACCATACAGCGCTGTCACTGCTGCTTCCAAAGAAACCGCAGTTTGAAAATAGTTTTTGTATGAAATCATTTCCTAAGACATTAGCTGCATCTGGAACATTAGGAGTTACCGTTCTTATACCGTCTTTTAACTGGTTTGGTCTGAATGAAATAGAGAATGTAAACGATTAGACACAGTCGGACTTTGTTTATTTTGTGCTGGCATGAAAACCAGGATTTCCTTCCTATTGGAAAGAAAAGTGTTTATGTGTAATTAACCTTTTTACAGTGATTTAACGTGGTACAGGTCTTTAACGTGCAAGGCCGTAACCAGGAAGGCAAGAGCAGTGCCGTTGTCAAGGGCCCTGGGGGCAGCACTGTTG
The DNA here is from genome assembly GCF_028390025.1 of Pseudophryne corroboree. Classification (NCBI taxonomy): domain Eukaryota; kingdom Metazoa; phylum Chordata; class Amphibia; order Anura; family Myobatrachidae; genus Pseudophryne; species Pseudophryne corroboree. The sequence goes on from NC_086445.1 coordinate 76,359,698, forward strand.
CTATCAGTGGCGGCTCCAGAGGTGGGGCTGCAGCGCAGTCCAAAGTTCAAAAATGAAAAGTCACACCAACTGCCACCAACTGTCATCCCAAACTTACTCACTGGCAGTTGGTGTGGCTCCCCTATTTGAAATTTGGGCTGTTCTCCAGCATCAGCCCTGGAGCCGCCATTCGCTACCCTACTGCCCTGCATGTTGGGTGCAGTGCGCCGCTTCCAGTAGCATTGCTACAGAGTCGTCCTAAGGCACACTGCAGCCTGTGGAACTGCACCGGTCAATGCGATTCTTCCTAGAGCCGGATGGCCCACCCCCCTAGACGTGATGTCTTGATGTTACGGGCTTAGGTCACAGCGCCAGCACAGGGCGGCATAGTGCCCTGTCCTGGCCCTGTTCTTGTGTGTCTTTTTTCTACATAGTGGATGCAACCTAAAAAATGTCCTGTAGCCGCGAATGGGAGCAGATAGTGAGTGTGGATGAGAGGCGCAGATCTTGCGCGGCGCAGAGATATTTAAGAGGTGAGCGAAGAGATGTATGTTGGTGCGGTTTTGTTAATAGCCCTATGTGTAAGCAGAAGTATTTTATATTGAAAGAATACAGGCAACTGGGGCGGCCAATCCCGGGCCTTTTTTTCAATCCTGGGTATTGGGATTGAAAAATGATCAATCCCAGGATTCCCAGGATTGGTTTCTGTTCAAGGCATCTCCCCCCCTTCCCCCTCCCCAGCCCACATAACTCACCCTCATCAAAATTGGTGGGAGGGTGGGTCCTCTTGGTGCGGGGCAGAACAGGTGGTAAGGTCCAGACGGCGGGCAGCAGGCTGCGCAGTGTGCACAGTTGGGGGCAGGGGCAGCCGGGCAGTATCTGAGCCTCCTGGGGATGCTCAACGCTGCCCGGCGTTGAAAAAAACAAAGGGGCTGGCCAATCCCGAAATCCCTGAGATTGGCCACCATACAGGTAACCAATGGAGGGACTGGCAGAGCAGCAGAGGATGACGTTGGCGAGGGAGATCAGCATCGCAGCTGCATTCAGAATGGATTGTAGTGGAGAGAGTCTGTATTGGGGAAGAGCAGTAAGGAGACTATTGCAATAATCAATGCGGGAAATACTGAGAGCATGGAGTAGAGTTATTGCAGTGTCCTGTGTGAGACATGGTCGTATTCTGTTATATATGTGTGTTAGATATATTTATCAGGATTTCGGCGGTCATTCCGAGTTGATCGCTTGCTAGCAACTTTTTGCTGTGCTGCGATCAGATAGTCGCCGCCTATGGGGGAGTGTATTTTCGCTTTGCAAGTGTGCGAACGCTTTTGCAGCCGACGGCACAAAAATGTTTTTTGCCGTTTATGAGTAACTCTGGACTTACTCAGCCGCTGCGATCACTTCAGTCTTTTTGGTGCCGCAATTGACGTCAGACAACCGCCTTGCAAACGCCCGGACACGTCTGCGTTTTCCCAAACACTCCCAGAAAATGGTCAGTTGACACCCATAAACGCCCTCTTTCTGTCAATCTCCTTGCGATCAGCTGTGCGAATGGATTCTTTGTTAAATCCATCACCCAGCACCGATCCTCTTTGTACCTGTACGACGCGCCTGCGCAATGTGGGGCATACACATGCGCAGTTTTGCCGAGATTTAACCTGATCGCAGCGCTGCAAAAAGTTCATAGCGAGCGATCAACTCGGAATGACCCCCTTAAAGGCTACCTGATGTTTTAACGGGTCAATCACTTAAAATGCAAAACCAACCACATCAGACAGTCCCCTCGTGAATACAACGATGCCTACAAGCTGCAGGCTATTACACGGGCCTATTACCCTGAATGAGGGGACAAAGGACCGTTCAGAGTCAAGGATGATACCTAGGCAGCGAGCTTGTGGGGTAGGATTGATTGCTGAGTTATAAACAGTGATAGAGATATAGCCACGCTCATCCAGCCTGCGGCTCAGCTGCACGGCCACACTCTCCACACCGAGGTGTGACTTAGTACATCGAGCTGCGGCTTAGTACGCCGCCCTTGTATTCCTATGTGTGTGCGTACTTAGACACACGTGCGCGTCCTAGTCACGGGCACATTTGCTGAATTTCCACAGACATGGCAAAATGCAGGCTGGCTAAGCGTGGCTACATCTGTAGGCATGGCTGGATTAAGGAAGGGATGGCCGCCCTGGGGCCCCCACACACTAGGGGACCCACACATACCTCCCAGTTGTCCCGATGTCCCACCCGCAGGCTGCAGTGTCCCGCGGGCAGGGGAGGACGCTCTAACACCGCTACTTTGCATTGCGAAACAGTGGAAAATGGATGATGGGCACATGTGCTCCTCATCCACAGATTGTGCCGGCTCCAGGAGAGATTTGCACATGCGCACTGGAGATGTTCCCAGAAACAGTGTACGGGTGCCATGTTCCCGGAGACCTGCGCATGTGCAGTAGACCCTGGCATTATGCCAGTGTCTACTAGCTGCCGGAGAGGAGGAAGCTGCACGCGGGTCCCCTCCTCTCCTAAAACGCCCCTGATACGTAGAGAATATAAGAGGCGGTGGTGTATCTGTAATGAATGCTGCCTTTGTCCAGTGGGGTCCACACCACACAGCTTGCACACATTTAGTATACCTACCTCTCTAGAGTCTCACGTTGGTGCTGCGCAAATCACTGGGAACATGTCTATAACAAATATACTGTAGCCGAGAGGAAGTAATGTCTGGTATTTATAGAGCTGGAAAACATTGTGTCTCGTGATATGATGCCAAATATTGTGGAATGTTTAGTTAACTGTTGTAGCATGATTTAGGCGGGGAAGATGCTAAGTGCTGCTGATATCCCTGTCGACCTAGAAACCCTGTCGACCTAGTTACTGTCGACCAATAGTGGTCTACCTAGACACTGTTAACATAAGTCTTGTCGACCTAGAGACCAGATACCGGGGGTCAATCCAAGTTGATCGTAGCTGTGCTAAATTTAGCACAGCTATGATCAGGAAAACAGACATGCGGGGGGACGCCCAGCACAGGGCTAACCCGCCCCACATGTCAGGCGATGCTTTTGTACTTCAGGAGTAGCTCCCGACCAGCGCAGCTTTTGCGTGCTGGCTGGGAGTTAATCTTCGCTGCCCGGCTCGCAGTGGCTGCGTGTGACATCACGCAGCCGCTGCGGCTCGCCCCCCGCACAGTCCGGCCTTGCTTGCGTTGGCCGGACCGCGCTCACAAAATGGCAGCCAAACGCCCCCGTGACGCCCCCTCCCGCCCAGCGACTGCCTCTGCCTGTCAATCAGGCATAGGCGATCGCTAGGCAACGGCAGCCGTCAGCTGTCAGACATGCACCAGCGCACTACGCCGCCGGCTCGTGCGCAGTTCTGAACTGAACGCTGCGCTGCGAAGAACTGCAGCGAGCGTTCAGATCAGAATGACCCCCACCATCCAAACTCTGTATTGTACAGACAAATACTTCAGAGGCTATGGACAGACCTGATTGTGCTTTCCGCAGCAACCTGCTCTCTGTCGCCCTCTCCTGCTGGAAAATGTTTCTTGTAAAATGTACTTTCTTTATCAGGCCCATTGAAGATATTTTGAAATATCTGTCACAGGAGAAAATCAAACGACTTATTTGATCAAATGTGTCTTTGTAATTCCATGTTTTCTTTCATATAACATTTACAAAAAACATGCCTTATACATGTGAATTTGATTAGATATATTTAATGATATATACTTTATATGTGTCTGTTACATTAACTTATTCTTTATCTCTCCACTTGGGGATTTAGGATGGGGGTACCTACAGTAATGCATACCTCCCAACTGTCTCGCTTTCAGTGGGACAGGCCCGTTTTTTATGGGACTCTCCCTCTGTCCCACCTGTGGGGGGAAGCATACTCGCCTACACCATAACGTAACGGCCGGGAGGCTTCAAAAATCTGGTTGCGCTCCCGGCCCCCGGAAAGGCGTGCAAGTCTCCTGCATCCCTCTCCAGCTGCTCGCGCCACCCCACGGCCGCCCACAACAGATCACAAGTGGATGGTTCTAGGGGACCCGATGACACCATTCGTGCTGAATCGGCTCATAATAGAACTGCCAAATGTTATACAGCGCCACAATGATGTGATCATGCCACCACCATAGGCAAACGCAGAGGGGGTTTCTGGTTGACTAGAAACCCCCCCTCCTCTTGCCAAGTGGCTCAAATTATAACAACAATAGCATTGGTATATAATACGATTACTAGAGCTGCCACCACATCATGCAGTTTAAGGAACAGAGCAGAACTGCCGCACATGCCCAGTGGTAGCAGCTTCTTCTACCAAGTTTGATATGTGTGTGTTTCTGAGTTCTCAATCAGTGCACTGGACCAGAGAGTAACTACCAGGAAGAAGAGACGGGAGCCTAACCACGAGGTGGGAGTATGTTTGCATAGGAAGTGCAGTACTGGTTCTATTGTGTTAAATATTAATACTGTATTCCATGTTCAACATATTGGGAGATTGTGGATTTCATTTGGAAACCCTCCTCTATAAATCCTGCGTTTGCCACTGAGCACGCCCCCCGAACAGCCCACTTATGCGCCAGCCGCACCCACTATGCACTGACCGGGCTTCTCTCTCCCGGAGGAGAGAAACGCAAAGTCGGTAAGTATGGGGGAAAGGCTGTGGAAGAGCGCTGTCACTGCTGTTCTGTATAGCACAGCAGAGTGTAAGAAGATGCCGTGCAATGTGCTGAGAGCAGCCCAGCATCTCGGAGAGTGCTGGGCACGCCACCACAGTGATGCCAACAGGAGTGCTGTGATGCCCCCCCCCCCCCCCCCCCCACCACCACCACGGCTTACCTGTCCAGCACCGTGGTGTCTCTTCGTTTGGGATCCCGGCTGTCGGGATTCCGGCGTGCCGGGATGGTGCACCCATTCTGGATGCCGGTGTCGGCTTTCAGAATGGTGTCAGGATTCTGACTGCTGGGATCCCGACAGCCAGGATCCTGACTGCTTCCTATGTCTACAACCTTCTTGTCAAACCATGAAACTGGGATGAAAAGGGAACAACATGTAAACAGAGTGATAGCAGGATCGGGGTAAGCAAAGGTCGTGGTCAGTTGCAAATAGTGCTCAAGTAACAAAGTCCTGGGGACATCTTATGGGTGGTCTCTGGACACCCTGTAATCATTATAGATATATTACACTAGCCTTGTTACCCTGATAATTGTGTGATGATGGTGCTGTTTGCACATGATTCCATATGATTTTCATGAACATAAGGGGTTAATAAAAGAACCCCATGAAAGAAGAGCGCACCCTGGGCATGGACCATATGTGCATAATCCAAGAGCATCATTGTTCCAGGGCGTACACCCGGCAGTATGACCACATTGGCTTGGCTACAATTTAAGGGGCACCATCTAAGATCTTGTCTAGGGCACCAAACCGGTCAGGGCCAGTTCTACCTAAGTGTACAGGTAGGTCTTATTTTATGATGTCATTTCATTTAATCAGTCATGTAGCTGGACAAAGGCTATAATGGCCAGAGACAATACTATCTAAATTAGTGAATAAAGACATAGGCATAAATGTAATAGCCTGCTAGTTGCGATCAGGGAATTTCCACATTAACTTTTGTGGCTAATTAGCAAAACCTCCCTGATCTCCCGTTCCACTGGGTATCATTGGACTGCGCATGTCGGGAATCTGATGATGTGGCATAGCCACGTACATGGGTGACTTCCTACATGGTTGTGCACCAGAGCAAAATCTAAACCCATCACTACAGCACATCAGCCAGCCAGCCAGTCCCAGGACTCAACGGGACTCTGTGTCGGCCTCTCTAATGGAGGCTGGGGAGGGGGTGAGGGAGGTCTCTTGGAACTGTAAATTGCAATTCTATTTTGTTTAAATGTTTTTAGTTTTTTTACCTCGTTCCTCAGATTCATGTGGTTCATCTGAATAAGTATCAACTACAAATATAATTTTAAACATAGGGTAACAGACGTTGGGGGTAATTCCAAGTTGATCGCAGCAGGAATTTTTTTAGCAGTTGGGCAAAACCATGTGCACTGCAGGGGAGACAGATATAACATGTGCAGAAAGAGTTAGATTTGGGTGGGTTATTTTGTTTATATGCAGGGTAAATACTGGCTGCTTTATTTTTACACTGCAATTTAGTTTGCAGATTGAACACACCCCACCCAAATCAAACTCTCTCTGCACATGTTATATCTGCCTCCCCTGCAGTGCACATGGTTTTGCCCAACTGCTAACAAAGTTCCTGCTGTGATCAACTCGGAATTACCCCCGTTGTACAGTGCATACGTCTTACTTAAAACAGGGTGGATCTTATGGTGCCCATACACTTGTGAGATATCTGGTACAATCCTTCGTTTTCTACCGCATCGGTGCGATAAATCGCAGGACTGTATGCATGTCGAATGTGTCCCCTGATGCTATGGGCCTGCACGCTGGTTGAATCTCGCATCTCACGATATTATGTGCTGCACTTAATATTTATCGGATCGCACGTGCGTTCACATGCTGTTTTTACCACATTCGATTTAACACACAGTGATGTGTGATCTGTGAGGTATTTAGCTCACTTCCTGGACACCACTTCCTGGACTCCACCCTGTTCGCAAGGGGCATGCGATAAATCGCATGATTGTATGCGCATCGAATGCACAAAAGGGGAGCTTCAAGGGAAATTGAAGGGTGATATCGCATCGCGCTCAATCGCACAAGTGTATAGGCACCATAAGACAATTGCATCAAAAAAACTACAATTCTATTACAATTCGAATGTGCTGCAAAAGATTGTTACTTATTATGGATACTGTATATGGCTATAAAGTATATATGTGTTCCTTGGTCCAAAAATAGGAAACATTGGAATGTTGTTTTAAATTGTCTCAAAATAATGCGGGGCATACACTATACAATTATCTAGACAATCTACCTGATATCTGAAAATATAATTTGTTCCGTCCGATGCAATTGAGGCCAAGCGACTGATAATGTCGATATTATCTTAAACCGTAAAGCTATACCTCTACATACACTTTTACCGTGGAGCCGCTATGGCCGCTAGACTGAATACATGTGCTACGCACTTTGTACGCTATTTGCGTACAGAGTCCCGTACGTGGTACGTAATTGGCATCCACATGCCGCGCTGAGTGTACAGAGTACGCACAGCGCACGCACACACAATTGATAACCTTTAAACCTTGTTAGTGATACATTGTAATGATATGATTACACTTTAAACCCTTAGCAGCAAAGTACTGCAACGATGTTATACCTTAAACCTTAAGTAGCGCTGGCGGTATAAAGTACCCGCAGTGCGTACACCTTATCAATGCTTATAAACCTTATACAGTTAAATATGCTTTTAAAACCCTTGCAGGAAAGTGAGGACACAACACCGATTTGTAGTTGAAACCACAGGGTTCTAAGGCCACCGTGGATTATTTCAAAAGGTAAAACAGTACAAATCATACACTACAGGCTAACAAGATAAATCTAAAACAGAATAATGGCTACAGAGAATGTACATACGTGAGAATGTTCGCAAGCGCAACCCGGCCGGTCCTCCGCTTGTCAGGTAGATAGCGTTCAGAGGGGTAAATTTACTAAGATTCGTAATTTCCAGAATCATGTCCAAGTTCAATCACGAATGACATCGACAGTGTAAAATTGCAACTTTTTGAATTGATTACGACTAATTTACTAAGCTGTCGTATTCGTATTTTTCGTTTCTTCCGATGTCGATGTCATTCGTGCTTTTCTGCTGTAGATTGCGGCCGCGTTTGCTGTTTCGCGGCCGCGTTTATGGGTTTTTTTACGACTGCGTCACATGTCTGTTACGGCAGTGATTTAGAAATTGCTGCCGCGTTTTTAGTCCTAAGTTTCGTTTTTGTCACGCGGCCGTGATTGGTTGTATTCGTGAAGGAGGAGTGTCTGTGCATATTACTATAAAACCGCCCCAAACACACCGCACCTCGTGGGTTTAGCTAGTGGAGAGGAGAGAGGAAGGTGTATTTGGAGTTGGTGAGTTTGGTGGAGTTTTTGGTGGATTTGGAGAGGAGTTTGGTGATTGTTGAGTGCTGTACTGTGTGTGTAAGTAGTCTTGTCATATTTGTAGTATTGTTTTTTCACAGTTTGTCTACTTTTTTGTCCTTGTTTTTTTTTTACAGTCTTTTGTCATTGTTTGAGTGAGTGAGTGAGTGAGTGAGTGAGCGTGTGTGTTGGCTGTGTGGTGTGTAGTAGTAGGAGTAGTGGAGGAGTGTGTTTTGTGTTTTGATTTTTCAGTGTTTTTTGTTGTTTGTCATGTCAGACTCAGAGGTCAGTGTGGTGGCGGAGGTTAGTGAGGTGGAGGCTGGTAGTGAGGTGGAGGCTGGTAGTGAGGTGGAGGCTGTTAGTGAGGTGGAGGGGGGTAGTGAGAGGGAGGAGGTTAGTGAGGAGGAGGAGGAGGGGGTGCCTGTTGCTGTATTTTCCAGTGATAGTGATGGTGTTGTGGCTCCGCAGCCACGCACCACTACCAAGACTGGCAGGAATATAAAGTTCAGCTATGCTGAAAACATGGCTTTGGTGCGTGAGCTGATGAAGCACCATCGCCAATTGTTTGGTCAGGATGCTGGCAAGGTGTCCTCCCGCAGGAAGTCTGTCCTGTGGGGGCAAGTAATACTTGCCGTGAATAGTGAGGGTGTGGTGAGGCGGACTGAGGACACGTGCCGCAAGAGGTTTTATGATATAAAGCGGCGTGTCAAGGCCAAGATGGCCAAAGAGGCCAAATCTGCAAGAAAAACCGGAGGTGGCCCCCCTTTCCGGGCCACCTATCGGGACTGGGAGGAGCCTGTGCGGGCATTGATTCCTGCCGAAGTGGTGTCTGCTACTCATGTCCGGGATTCGGACCGACCCACGCAGGATGGTAAGTTTGATGTGTTATATTTTTATTTAAATGTCCTCTAAATGTTGTAAATGTCATTTTTAAAGGGTAAAGGATGCATAAATTGTGTTTCACATATTGCAGGCCTATGCACCCTTAAGGTGTGTTTGTGTTTAGAATGTGCTTTTTTCACCTTGCATTGGCTGTTTGGTAAATTTAATATTGCGCAAAAACATGTGCAATGGCTTTTTAATTTTTAAAAAAAAAAGATTTTTTTTTTTGACGATATTGCTTGGACATCTGTGTTGTCTGCTTATTTTAAAAATATTTTTGTATTTATTTACTTCTGAAAAACGGTGCAATTATTTCAACATTAAATTTGTGAAACATTTGCAAGTAGTCAATCTCTGCAATATCTGAGGCATAATTCTAAAATGTAACAGATTTATTGTGTGCAACATCATGTACATTTGGATATACACCACAAAATAATGAAGCTTGAAGCTCTTAATCAGAAATTATTTGTTTATCCAATACCTAATAGATGGTTACAGTACAATAAGGCTTTGCAGGGTTTTTTTTTACACAAAGCATGGTAATAATGTTTGGTACACTTTTTCAACAGTCCCACAGACCAGCCGGCCAGACAGGCCTCAGACAAGTCAGGATGAGGCTGGGATTGCAGGTAAGACTTCAGTGTAGTCACATATTCTGCAAACACATAGAAGTACAAAATATTAATGTTTATATTTTCACATAGGTTCTGCTTCTGGAAGCCGACCTCCTGTAAGGCGCCCATCACAGGGCTTGGGCCACTTACCCAGGAGGCCAAGTAAGACACGGCGTCTTGGCTCGGAATCTGCGGCTCCATCATCCCCACCCAGGCGACGACTTTCGGCAGTGTCACCCCAGCCACCACTGGCACTATTGGCGAGTTCGCAGAGTGATGAGCCCCGATCCCCTCAGTTATCTGGTGAGTAAAAACAGAAATTAAACACATAGGCAATAATATACACAGTACAGTTAATATGTTGTTAGTTGGTTTTGAGATTACATGTTTTCCAGAACAAGCAATGTGATGTTACGTCTTCAATTGCTAAAGGTGAAAAAAAAATTTTTTATAAGGTCTTAGTGGATGTTCTCGCCAACATCATTTTTAATAAATATCAGAATTTTTTTAAAATTTGGCCCACACACGTGCACATTTAAATAAAATAACAATAAAATTCCAAAAAAAAAACAGCATCCACAACATTATAGTGTTCACACATCTCCCCTGTCCAGTATGTAGATGGCTTACTTGCTCCGCTCCTCTGGACTATCCAGGTAAGTAGTCTATATCGTGGTCAGGGGAGGGAATCTAACAGTGTAATGCTGTGGAGGGGAGTTAGTTAGGTGAGGATTATGCAAATCTGTCTATGTGGCCGCCTGTGTTGGTATATATGTTTTTGAGCATAAAAAACATTATAAGTTTATAAAATCAACGCCAAAAAGTTAAAAAATGGAGTATTATGAATGTAGTAATGTGTAGAAGTAGCCTTGCAAAAAATTTACAAATAAACATTGCATGTTGGCCACCCCATACAGAGCCCAGCTTGATGGCCGACGTGGACCAGCAGGGACAAGACCAACAGGCAACCATCACACTGCAACTTACACCTGTTGACCCAAGCCAGCCAATACAGCTGCAGGATATCCCCCAAGCCTCCATCAGTCCACAACTGGCACAAGCTCCGCCCCCAAGCCAAATACCAGATGATTTTTGGGCCAGTTGGACAAGCCAACAGGCCCAAAGCAATGCCAGCCTGACCGCACATACACAACACCTTGCCAGTCTGCCCCATCATCTACCGCGTATTAGTCGCAACTCGGGCAGACTGATTGTACAAGTAGGGCGAATGGCAACCTCAATGGAGCAAATAAGGGCTGACAACCGCCAAATGCTTGCTCATTTATCGCGCATCATAGATGAGCAACAGCGCCATCAGCAGGCACTCGTTCAGCTCATTCAGCACAACCAAGTGGTGAATGAGTCGTTATCCAGGATTGTAGCCAGCCACACTGCAACCAACACTCAGCTGATTGCAAGCCTTAATAATTTGAGCAGCAATATTTCATTGATGGGAGCTCACCAAGTAACCTCCAGCTCGGGGACCACGACCCCTATCCAAACGCCAGTAACCTCCCCTGTTCGGCGTTCCTCCAGAGCACGTGCCAGTGAGCCAGCACAAAGCTCAGCACCCAGCACACACAAGCGGAAAAAATAACCCCAATGTGATTGGCAAAATAAAAATTTGTATTTGACAAACACACAACTTCCTGTGTCCGTCTCAAACATTGTCGAAGCTGCTCTGTATGTATGTATGTTTTTCATGGGTAATGACTGAAAATGTATTTTTAGCATAAACTAAGTACAATGGACACACCACTATAAACTACAAACAGTAAGTAACAAAACACACAATAGAAAGTAGTGCAAAGTGTTTAGTCAAGGATAATTACAGCCTACTAAAACTGACCTGAAAAATAGCGCAGGATCACTTCTTGCCGTACCTGCCTCCCTACATATGTACTCACACTGTCACCAGATGGGTCTAACTCCTCTGCTTGCCGACTGCTTTCTCCCTCATCATGTGCCAGATGTTGGGTTAAACACAGATTATGGAGAAAACAGCAGCAGAACACAATTCTAGTCACCTTTGAGGGACTATACAACAAAAGGCCAGCAGATTTATCCAGACACCGAAACCGTGACTTCAGCACACCAAAACATCTTTCTATCACATTCCGCGTAGCCTTATGTGCATGATTGTAACTGTGTTCAGCAGGAGAATCAGGTTGGGACAATGGAGTAAGGAGCCAAGAGTAGCAGCCGTAACCCCCATCACCTGAAAAACAGATATAGTCCACATTAGTACATATGTTAGATTATTCTTTCACCTAATCATAACTCGAGTTTGTGGATAAAAGACATACACACAAAACATTTTAAACATACCCAACAGCCAGCCATCAGGCATTTGTCCGTCCTCAAATTTATCGAAGAGCGATGACTGACTGAGGATGAAGGAGTCATGGCAGCCACCAGGGTAATCTGCAACAACACTCATAATTTTTAAGTTTGCATCACAGACCACCTGGACATTAGTTGATTGGGACAGATGTCTATTAGTATATATATATTGGCGGCCCTTAGGTGATCTCAGCTGAACGTGTGTGCAATCTATGGCCCCCAGCACATTGGGCATGCCAGCAAGCTCATAGAAAGCTACCCTGACAGCACTCCACTCCGACTCCTCGGTAGGGAAGCAGATTGAGGCATTAATGTGTGGCTCCAACACATCCAAAACCTGAGTGGACATTAAAGAAGCTAAGGTGAGTGTCATGTTAGGTATTCTCTACAATACTGTGTTGTTTGAACTTACAGAAGCAACACTTAGACATAACCGCCTATGTATTTTTAGACTCACCTGCATCAAATATCTGGAAAAGGTGGGCTGTGAGATACCAATGACGTCGCCTGCCACAGCCTGGAAGCTCCCAGTAGCCATAAAGTGTAACACAGCCAGGAGTTTGTGTAGGCCTGAGACAGAGCGAGAGCGTGCTGTCTCAGGGTCTATGCCCAGTTTGACAAGGTCATACAGGTGGAAAATGTTGTTTCTATTTAGGCGGAACATCTGTATGACCCTATCATCGGACAATGCATTTAAGTTTAAACGCCCTCTAAAAAAACGAGGCTGGCGCAGCCTCCGCGGTACCTGGACAACCTGTTGACCATGTTCACTTACCTGGGCCTGATTCCTGGAAGCCTCATGGAGCAGTCTAAGGTATCCCACAGCAAACAAAAAATCATTGCCACACACCACAGCCGCCATTTCAGAGTGAGAGAAGTTCAAAATGTGCCTGGAACACTTTTATAGGGCCAAACATTCAGGTGTGAGTAATGGATAATTGAGTACACATGTAAACACGCTTTTCAAATGCTGGCGCGTTTTTTTTTAGGAAAAAATTACGATTTGTAATTTTTCGCGGCCGCGAATGCATTTTCACGGCAGCAATTACAATTACGAATGGTTAGTAAATGACCGAGATTCATATCTAAACAGGCGTAATTTGACCGATGGTGTATTCATTCGTAATTTTTTACTTGGACTTGCAAAAAATTACGAATGCCCTCATCTCTGCCGTGATTAGTGTTTAGTAAATTACCGAGATGACACTTTGAAGAAAAAACGGCATCTCGGTCAAAATCGGGAGCTTAGTAAATTTACCCCAGAGTCTTCTGACCGGCCAGGCAACAATGGGCTTTTTATACACAACTTACATACACAATACAATGGTCACTGTAATCTCATTGTCCATTGGACACAGAGATGTGTCTTTTCATTACAGGAGAGGTCATAGGTTGATTTGAAAAGATGGGTGATGTCTTTCCCCAACTGCTCTTGTGGGTGGTATCCTCTGGATTCCCGCCGCATACATAATATACAGTAAATACAGTTAATATCTATATTCTACTTTTGCACATAACTATACGCTGGAACATGCGATCTTTCTCTAACCAACACCGGAATGTTACCCTTAAAATACCCTACAGCTGGATACTAGACATCACCTTCCAACCTTTATCTGACCCTTCCTATCATGCAAAGGCGAATCCCTTAGTCCTGGAACTGTTTAAACTGTTGATACTCGCTGATGTGGTGTAGGGGAACTAGGGGTACAAAATGCACTATTTGGGTTAAATATGTAATGTTCTAATAACCCTCTACGCGCTCACAAACTCCGTCGTAAATACCCATACCACACGCCTGATCGCAGGAGCAAGCCTACGCAAATTGCGGATATGTGCACGCACGGCGGACTGAGTGCACGCGTAGCGGGCATGTGCATGGGGTTAGTACAGGGTATATGCATTACAATATTTTTCGACTTTGACACGACGGACATTTCCCCTGTTCCTTCACAGCAGAGGAATAGGGAAATGTCTCCTCCCCGGGGGGAGGAACTCATATATTGTGTGACCATATACTGTGAGATGGGATGCAGTGACAAACCCAACGGTCGGGATTCCGGTGCACAAGATACCAGCACTGGAATCTCGACACATGACAGAGTGCCGGCACTGGAATCTCTAAACGGGACAGGACCCCGACTACACAATCCCGATCGCCGGGATCCCAGTCATCTACACAGTGGCCTGTTAAGTATTGTGCTGGGGATGGGGAAGTCAGGTTTAGTCGACCCCAGGGGGACTTATGGTTAGGGTGCGGGGAGTAAGGGGGGGTGGAGGGTTAGGCACCTAAAAGGGAGGGTTTGGGGGAAGGTTACAACTACAAACTGCCCCTTGTTGCGATTTTGACTGTCAAGATGCCGCTAACGGTCTCCTGACTGCCGACAGCCGGCATTTCATACCCAACTCCTGTGAGATATCTCACAGTGTCATAGGGGGAGAGAGAAGAAAGACTCTATGGGTGGAATTCAATTGTTTGAAAAGTCGGTTGGGTGTCTTTTTTCTCCTGTCTATTAGATAGGAAAAAACAGACTCTCAACTGACTTTTCAAACAATTGAATATACCCTCCTATGTTGGGGCACACTTGAACAATGAACATGAATTAAAATATAACTTTTATTATTGGTAAATATAAAATAGTTTGACACACAGATTAATGTAACATAAAAATTTCACCTAGGGAAGAATGAGGTTTGTTGGTATTGCCTATAGATGGGTTTCAGTATTCCCTTATTAGACACCAACCTCATTTTTTTTGTGATGTCACGTAGGTTAGAGTGCTCCTCCGGTGAAAGTAATTTAAAAACCAAGATACGGTATCAGTGATATCTGAGATTCTATGAGCACAAATTGTTAAGAATGAAAACTCAGAAATTGTTACTGATGGTGTGCTCAAATGGTGATGGCTCTCTTGGTAATCGTTAAGGTTATTCTGCTAATGATACTACCCTCTGGTATCCCTCCTAAGGGTGCTGGAGAGGGGTAAGATTCTGCCTCCGGATACCCCTTGTGATTATTAGTATGTAAATTGCTCCACAGGGGAGAGAGGGTAAGGAAGTGCTGAAAGGGAGTAGGATTCCACTTCGTTCATCTGATTTAACTCAAGTGAAAGTAGGTACTTTCTGACTATTTGACCCTTGTGCCGCACTTTCAGGAGAGGTAATAGTCCGTAGTGGGGGGGGGGGTATAGATCGGGTCCACTGGAGCCTGGGACTTTAAAAACCTTTAGTGTGTGTATGTGTGTGCTGGCTCCTCCCCTCAATGCCCCTCCTACCAGACTCAGTCTAGGAAACTGTGCCCGAGGAGACACACATACCACGAGAGAAGATAACAAGTACAACAGCGGTGAGGCACAAAGCCAACACACAACTATAACCGAAAGGAGGGTGCTAACCAGAACAGAGGATAGCAACACCAACCTAACCAGGATATCACAGCTATCCCAACAACATAATGGGACCGCAATGGTGGGCCAATCAAATACTTATACAGGTAAGCAGGAATCGAAGCACTGAGGCCGGCGCCCAGTATCCACTACGGACTATGAGAAAAGGAATTACCGGTAGATATTAAATTCCTATTTTCTCTAACGTCCTAGTGGATACTGGGGAACTGTACTTTAGTACCATGGGGAAGTCCCAAAGCTTCCAAACGGGTGGGAGAGTGCTGAGACCCCTGTAAAACCGCCTGACCAAACTGAAGGTCATCCTTGGCCAGGGTGTCGAACCGATAGAATTGAAAAAAAGTGTTCGAACCAGACCAAGTAGCAGCTCGGCACAACTGTAAGGCAAAGACACCCCAGGCAACCGCCCAGGAAGAGCCCACAGACCTTGTAGAGTGGGCCTGAATAGACGTCGGCAAAGGCAGAGCCGCCGAAGTATAGGCCTGTTGAATGGTCAACCTGAGCCAACAAGCAATTGATTGCTTAGAAGTCAGATGACCAATCTTGGTGGCATCATAAAGGACAAACAGCGAATCAGATTTCCAATAATGAGCTGTCCTCTTGACATAAATCTTCAGAGCCCTCACCACATCCAAGGACTCTGGCCCAATGGAAGCGTCAGACAACACCGGAACCACAATGGGTTGATTCACATGAAAAGCTGAAACCACTTATGGCAAAAACTGAGGTCTGGTCCTGAGTTCCGCCCTGTCTTCATGAAAAATCAAATAAGGGCTCTTACAGGATAAGGCCCCCAATTCAGAGACATGTCTGGCAGACACCAATGCTAATAACATCACCGTCTTCCAGGTAAGAAATTTAAATTCCACCCTATGTAAGGGTTCAAACTAATCCGATTGAAGAAAGGACAGAACCACATTGAGATCCCACGTAGCCGTGGGAGGTATGAAGGGCGGTTGCATATGAAGAACTCTTTTAGGAAAGTTTGTACTTCCGGCAACATGGCAAGTTGCTTCTGGAAGAAAATAGAGAGTGCCAAAATCTGGACTTTACTGGAGCCTAAACGTAGGCCCATATCCACTCCCGCTTGCAGGAAAAGTAGAAAACAACTAATTCTAAATTCCACGGGAGACACCTTTCTACTTTCACACCAGGAAACATACTTTTTCCAGATACGATGATAATGTTTTGACATAACCATCTTCCTGGCCTGGACCATGGTGTAAATAACCTGGGAGGGAAGACCTTTTCTTGCTAGAATCTCCCTCTCAACTTCCAAGCCGTCAAACATAGCCACTGTAAGTAACGCTAGACGAATGGACCTTGTTGAAGAAGATCCTTTTGGAGCAGTAGAGGCCAGGGATCCTCCAGAGCCATGGTTAAGAGGTCCGAATACCACGCCTGTTGAGGCCAATCCGAGGCAATTAGAATTGCTTGAATGCTTTCCCTTCTTAGTCTTTTTAGAACCCTTGGGATTAGCGTTAGAGGAGGGAACAGGTACACAAACTGGTACGTCCATGGTGTCGTCAGCGCATCCACTGCTACAGCCTGTGGATCCCTCGTTCTGGAACAGTAATGGCATAGCTTCTTGTTGAGACGAAAAGCCACCAGATCTATCTGCGGACAGCCCCACCGATGAATTAACTGTTGAAACACCTGGGGATGTAGGCCCCATTCCCCAGGATGGAGGTCGTATCTGCTGAGGAAGTTCACTTCCCAGTTGTCCCCTCCTGGAATTAATATGGCTGAGATGGCCTGTGCATTGGCCTCCGCCCAGAGGAGGATCTTTGACACATCTCGCATCGCCGCTCTGCTTCATGTTCCCCCTTGTTGGTTTATGTACGCCACCACCGTGGCATTGTCCGATTGAACCTGGATCGCTCGATCCCCCAGGAGATGGGAAGCTTGCAGAAGGGCATTGTAAATTGCCCTGAGTTCTAGGATGTTTATCGGCAGAGAAGATTCCTGATTTGACCATATCCCCTGGAATTGGGCCTCATGGGTCACAGCCCCCCAACCACGGGCATCCGTTGTCAGTAGAATCCAAGAATGGATATTGAAATTCCTGCCTTCTACCAGGTGAGGAACTTGCAGCCACCATAATAGAAAAATCCGGGATTTCGGAGATAAGGTCACTTCTTGATGCATGTGAAGGTCAGTCCACGACCATTTGTACAGCAGGCCCAGCTGAAATGGCTGGGCATGAAATCTGCCGTATTGGATTGCCTCGTAAGCAGCAACCATCTTGCCCAGCAAACATATGCAAAGATGTATGGACACCTTGCGAGGACGGAGCACTGAGCGGACCAAAGCCTGGATAGCCAAGGCCTTGTCCATCAGAAGAAACACCTTTTGAGACACTGTATCCAGTATCATTCCCAGGAATTGAAGACGTTGGGTCAGTTCCAGGCAAGATTTCTGGAAGTTTAGGATCCACCCATGATCCGTAAGCAGGCGAGTCATCAGATCAATGCTGTGCAATAGACGCTCCCTGGACATGGCCTTTATCAGGAGATCGTCCAAGTAGGGGACAATGTTGACTCCCATCATGCGCAGTTGCAGCATCATCTCCACCATGACTTTAGTGAAGACCCTCGGAGCTGTGGACAGGCCAAAGGGCAAGGCCTGAAACTGGAAATGGTCATCCAAGATGGCGAACGTGAGGTAAGCCTGATGAGAGGGCCACATGGGTATGTGTAGGTAAGCATCCTTGACATCTAGGGATACTAGGAATTCCCCCTCCTCCAGACTGGACACCCCTGCCTGCAGGGATTCCATCTTGAATTTGAACACCCGCAGATACGGGTTTAGAGACTTCAGGTTTAAGATGAGTCGCACCGAACCGTCTGGTTTCGTAACGACAAAAGACTGGAGTAAAAGACCTTGTTGCGTAATGGAAGAGGTACCAGAACCACCACCCTTGACTGCAAAAGTTTTGAACGGCCTCTTGCAAGGTAACTTTTGCTGCGTACAAATCTGGTAAGCCCGATTTAAAAAATCTGTGAGGAGGAGGTGCTTGAAATTCCAGCCGGTAACCCTGGGAAATGAGGTCCCACACCCGACAAGACTCCGCACACACGTGGGCGAAGTGTTGAAGGCGAGCACCCACCTGAAAGTCGCCTTGCCGCTGGGGCCAACCATCACGCGGATGGCTTAGCAGCAGGGGATCCGGTGGTCTGGTCCAGGGAAGTTGCAGGTTTACGGGACTTACCACGAGATCCACTCGGAGTGGTGGAAACTCCCCGGCCCCTGGCTCTGAACCTTGCCACATGAAAGGACTGCAAGGCGGGTCCTGTGTAAGAACGTTGAGCAGGTGGCGCAGCCGACGGCAGATAGGTAGACTTACCCGCCGTTGCCTGGGAGATCCATTTATTTAACTCGTCCTTAAACAAAGCATCACCTGTAAAGGGAAGATTTTCTACACCCTTTTTGGAATCAGCGTCTGCTGACCATTGACGTAACCACAAAGCTCTGCATGCCTATACAGCCATAGCAGTAGTGCAGCCATTTATATTACACAATTCCTTAATAGCCTAAAATTTGCAGCATCCTGGATATGTTGCAGCAGAGTAATGACCTCATCCTGGGGCAGAGAATGTAAACTATCAATAATATTATCGGACCACTTGACTACCGCCCTGGAAATCCATCCACAAACTATTGTGGGGCGCTGTGCTATGCCTGCTGCCGTATATATTGCCTTGAGAGTGGTCTCTATTTTACGGTCAGCTGACTCTTTTAGGGATATAGTCCCCCGGCACCGGCAGAACCAATTTCTTAGACAGTCTGGACACAGACGTATCGACTGACGGGGGTTTTGTTCCCATACTTCCCTGTCCTCAGCTGGAAGGGGAAAGATAGCTAAAAACCTCTGAGGAATTTTACATTTCTTATCAGGGTTTAACCATGCCTCCCTGGCCAGGGAGTTTAATTCTTTAGACACAGGCAAAGTGACTGAGGTCTTTGGTCTAACATTAAAGTACAACTCTTCATCTGGTTCTGCCTCCTGATTCGGTATGTGAAGAACCTCTCTTGCAGCAAAAATTAGGGCCTCCACCCCAGGGGACAGAGAGCTGTCCTCATCCATACCATCATCATCCACATCAGGCTGGTCAGAATCAGACTGAGCGTTCATGTGAAACCAACAGAGGGGCTGAGAAGCCTTTCTGGTATCAGCTGCTTTTGCCGTACAATCAATAGACTGCTTTAACACCTGTCTCTCCTTCTTCGCTGCAGCTAATTCTGAATTTACATTCTGAATCATACTTTTAAAACTATTTAGCCAGTCAGGTGCCTGTGAACTGTGTCCCTGAGGAGATAAGGAGCACTGTTCACACATGAGAGACCCCGCTGAAGACGGGGTAGAGTTACAAGCAGCACACATAACCATGTCAACAGACATCTTTAACAACTGTAATACAGCGCAGCTCACTGAAAAACACCTCCACACAGACCCTAGGGAGCCCCTGGAGTGGCACTGAGGAATGGAGACCAGCACACAGAACACAGCAGCGCAGTGTGAGATTTACAAGTATAACCTGATAGAAGTGCAGCGGCTCTACCGCTGGTGTGCTGCCCCCCTATGACCCCCTGTTACCAGTACAGAGTCTGTAACAGTGTGGTGAGCTGCTGGCATGCCCCCTCTCCTTCTGTCTCTAGTGAATAGTAACATAGTAAATGAGGTTGAAAAGAGGCAAAATGCCCATCGGGTTCAACCTGTAATCTGTCTTAAGCCGAGTCCATTATTATGTCCTAATTGAAGTAATGTTTTATGTTTAGTTACCAACTGTAAATCATGTTCCCCCCAGATTAAAATTGTCAATATTTTAAATGCTATAACCTTGGATATCATTTTCAGTCACAAATTTATCCAATCTGTTTTTAAATGCAGATATAGAGTCCGCCATTACCACCTTCACTGGCAGGGAATTCCAGATCCTTATTGCCCTCGTGTCTTATACAGAGTTATTTTAAATAAGATTTTACTTACCGATAAATCTATTTCTCGTAGTCCGTAGTGGATGCTGGGACTCCGTAAGGACCATGGGGAATAGCGGCTCCGCAGGAGACAGGGCACAAAATAAAAGCTTAAGGATCAGGTGGTGTGCACTGGCTCCTCCCCCTATGACCCTCCTCCAAGCCTCAGTTAGGATACTGTGCCCGGACGAGCGTACATAATAAGGAAGGATCTTGAATCCCGGGTAAGACTCATACCAGCCACACCAATCACACCGTACAACTCGTGATCTGAACCCAGTTAACAGTATGATAAATGCAAAGGAGCCTCTGAAAAGATGGCTCAAACAATAATAACCCGAATTTTTGTAACAATAACTATATACAAGTATTGCAGACAATCCGCACTAGGGATGGGCGCCCAGCATCCACTACGGACTACGAGAAATAGATTTATCGGTAAGTAAAATCTTATTTTCTCTGACGTCCTAGTGGATGCTGGGACTCCGTAAGGACCATGGGGATTATACCAAAGCTCCCAAACGGGCGGGAGAGTGCGGATGACTCTGCAGCACCGAATGAGAGAACTCCAGGTCCTCCTCAGCCAGGGTATCAAATTTGTAGAATGTAGCAAACGTGTTTGCCCCTGACCAAGTAGCTGCTCGGCAAAGTTGTAAAGCCGAGACCCCTCGGGCAGCCGCCCAAGATGAGCCCACTTTCCTTGTGGAATGGGCTTTTACTGATTTTGGCTGTGGCAATCCTGCCACGGAATGTGCAAGTTGAATTGTACTACAAATCCAACGAGCAATCGTCTGCTTTGAAGCAGGAGCACCCAGCTTGTTGGGTGCATACAGGATAAACAGCGAGTCAGTTTTCCTGACTCCAGCCGTCCTGGAAACATATATTTTCAGGGCCCTGACAACGTCTAGCAACTTGGAGTCCTCCAAGTCCCTAGTAGCCGCAGGCACCACAATAGGTTGGTTCATGTGAAATGCAGAAACCACCTTAGGTAGAAATTGAGGACGAGTCCTCAATTCCGCCCTGTCAGAATGAAAAATTAAGTAAGGGCTTTTATATGATAAAGCCGCCAATTCTGACACACGCCTGGCTGAAGCCAAGGCTAACAGCATCGACACCTTCCACGTGAGATATTTTAAGTCCACAGTGGAAAGTGGTTCAAACCAATGTGATTTTAGAAAACTCAATACAACATTGAGATCCCAAGGTGCCACTGGAGGCACAAAAGGAGGCTGTATGTGCAGCACCCCTTTCACAAATGTCTGAACTTCAGGTACTGAAGCCAGTTCTTTCTGGAAGAAAATCGACAAGGCCGAAATTTGAACCTTAATGGACCCTAATTTTAGGCCCATAGACAGTCCTGTTTGCAGGAAATGCAGGAAACGACCCAGTTGAAATTCCTCTGTAGGGGCCTTCTTGGCCTCACACCACGCAACATATTTACGCCAAATGCGGTGATAATGTTTTGCGGTTACTTCCTTCCTGGCTTTGACCAGAGTAGGGATGACTTCTTCTGGAATGCCCTTTTCCTTTAGGATCCGGCGTTCAACCGCCATGCCGTCAAACGCAGCCGCGGTAAGTCTTGGAACAGACAAGGCCCCTGCAGTAGCAGGTCCTTTCTTAGAGGTAGAGGCCACGGTTCGTCCGTGAGCATCTCTTGAAGTTCCGGGTACCAAGTCCTTCTTGGCCAATCCGGAACCACGAGTATAGTTCTTACTCCTCTCCTTCTTATGATTCTCAATACTTTTGGTATGAGAGGCAGAGGAGGGAACACATACACTGACTGGTACACCCACGGCGTTACCAGAGCGTCCACTGCTATTGCCTGAGGGTCCCTTGACCTGGCGCAATATCTGTCCAGTTTTTTGTTTAGACGTGACGCCATCATGTCCACCTTTGGTTTTTCCCAACGGTTTACAATCAGGTGGAAGACTTCCGGGTGAAGTCCCCACTCTCCCGGGTGAAGGTCGTGTCTGCTGAGGAAGTCTGCTTCCCAGTTGTCCACTCCCGGAATGAACACTGCTGACAGTGCTATCACATGATTTTCCGCCCAGCGAAGAATCCTTGCAGCTTCTGTCATTGCCCTCCTGCTTCTCGTGCCGCCCTGTCTGTTTACGTGGGCGACTGACGTGATGTTGTCCGATTGGATCAACACCGCCTGACCCTGAAGCAGAGGTTTTGCTTGACTTAAGGCATTGTAAATGGCCCTTAGTTCCAGAATGTTTATATGAAGAGATGTTTCCATGCTTGACCACAAGCCCTGGAAATTCCTTCCCTGTGTGACTGCTCCCCAGCCTCTCAGGCTGGCATCCGTGGTTACCAGGATCCAATCCTGAATGCCAAATCTGCGGCCCTCTAGAAGATGAGCCCTCTGCAGCCACCACAGGAGAGACACCCTTGTCCTTGTCGACAGGGTTATCCGCTGATGCATCTGAAGATGCGATCCGGACCATTTGTCCAGTAGATCCCACTGAAACGTTCTTGCATGGAATCTTCCGAATGGAATCGCTTCGTAAGAAGCCACCATTTTTCCCAGGACCCTCGTGCACTGATGTACTGAGACCTGTCCTGGTTTTAGGAGGTTCCTGACTAGCTCGGATAACTCCCTGGCCTTCTCCTCCGGGAGAAACACCTTCTTCTGGACTGTGTCCAGAATCATTCCTAGGAACAGGAGACGTGTCGTTGGAATCAGCTGCGATTTTGGAATATTTAGAATCCACCCGTGCTGACGTAACACTACCTGAGATAGTGCCACTCCGACTTCTAACTGTTCCCTGGTTCTTGCCCTTATCAGGAGATCGTCCAAGTAAGGGATAATTAAGATGCCTTTTCTTCGTAGAAGAATCATCATTTCGGCCATTACCTTGGTAAAGACCCGAGGTGCCGTGGACAATCCAAACGGCAGCGTCTGAAACTGATAATGACAGTTTTGTACTACAAACCTGAGGTACCCTTGGTGAGAAGGGTATATTGGGACGTGGAGATAAGCATCTTTGATGTCCAGAGACACCATATAGTCCCCTTCTTCCAGGTTCGCTATCACTGCTCTGAGTGACTCCATCTTGAATTTGAACCTTTTTATGTAAGTGTTCAAAGATTTCAGATTTAAGATTGGTCTCACCGAGCCGTCCGGCTTCGGTACCACAAACAGCGTGGAATAATACCCCTTTCCCTGTTGTAAGAGGGGTACCTTGATTATCACCTGCTGGGAATACAGCTTGTGAATGGCTTCCAAAACTGCCTCCCTGTCGGAGGGAGACTTTGGTAAAGCAGACTTCAGGAACCGATGAGGGGGAAACGCCTCGAATTCCAGTTTGTACCCCTGTGATACTACCTGTAGAATCCAGGGATCCACTTGCGAGTGAGCCCACTGCGCGTTGAAATTCTTGAGACGGGCCCCCACCATATCTGAGTCTGCTTGTAAAGCCCCAGCGTCATGCTGAAGACTTGGCAGAAGCAGAGGAGGGCTTCTGCTCCTGGGAAGCGGCTGCATGGTGCAGTCTTTTTCCCCTTCCTCTGCCCCGGGGCAGAAAAGAGTGGCCTTTTGCTCGCTTGTATTTATGGGAACGAAAGGACTGAGTTTGAAAAGACGGTGTCTTTTTCTGTTGATGTGAAGTGACCTGGGGTAAAAAGGTGGATTTTCCAGCCGTTGCCGTGGCCACCAGGTCCGATAGACCAGCCCCAAATAACTCCTCCCCTTTATACGGCAATACTTCCATGTGCCGTTTGGAATCTGCATCCCCTGACCACTGTCGCGTCCATAACGCTCTTCTGGCAGAGATGGACATAGCACTGACTGTTGATGCCAGGGTGCAAATATCCCTCTGTGCATCACGCATATATAGCAATGCATCCTTTAAATGCTCTATAGTTAACAAAATACTGTCCCTATCCAGGGTATCAATATTCTCAGTCAGGGAATCCGACCATGCGACTCCAGCACTACACATCCAGGCTGAGGCGATTGCTGGTCGCAGTATAACACCAGTATGTGTGTATATACTCTTTAGGATATTTTCCAGTCTTCTATCAGCCGGTTCTTTGAGGGTGGCCGTATCAGGGGACGGTAACGCTACTTGTTTAGATAAACGTGTGAGCGCCTTATCTACCCTAGGGGGTGTTTCCCAGCGCGTCCTAACCTCTGGCGGGAAAGGATATAGTGCTAATAATTTATTAGAAATTAGCTGTTTTTTATCGGGGAAACCCCACGCTTTATCACACACCTCATTTATTTCATCTGACTCAGGAAAAACTATTGGTAGTTTTTTCACCCCCCACATAATACCCTTCTTTGTGGTACTTGTAGTGTCAGAAAGGTTCAATGCCTCTTTCATTGCTGTGATCATGTAACGTGTGGCCCTGCTGGACATCACGTTTGTCTCGTCACCGTCGACACTAGACTCAGTATCTGTGTCTGGGTCTGTGTCGACCCACTGAGGTAACGGGCGTTTTAGGGCCCCTGACGGTGTCTGAGACGCCTGGACAGGCACTAATTGATTTGCCGGCTGTCTCATGTCGTCAACAGTTTTTTGCAAATTGCTGACATTATCACTTAATTGTTTAAATACAATCATCCAGTCAGGTGTCGACTCCCTAGGGGGTGACATCACTAACACAGGCAACTGCTCCGCTTCCACCTCATTTTCCTCCTCATACATGTCGACACACGCGTACCGACACACAGCACACACACCGGGAATGCTCTGATAGAGGACAGGACCCCACTTAGCCCTTTGGAGAGACAGAGGGAGAGTCTGCCAGCACACACCCAGCGCTATATAAATATACAGGGATAACCTTATATAAGTGTTACTCCCTTATAGCTGCTGTTAATATATTTATTTGCTGCCAAACGTGCCCCCCTTCTCTTTTTTACCCTGATTCTGAAGCAGGACTGCAGGGGAGAGTCAGGGAGCCGTCCTTCCAGCGGAGCTGTGAGGGAAAATGGCGCTTGTGTGCTGAGGAGATAGGCTCCGCCCCTTCACGACGTCCTTATCTCCCGCTTTTTCTGTGTAAAATGGCAGGGGTAAAATACATCCATATAGCCCAGGAGCTATATGTGATGTATTCTTTTTAGCCACCTAAGGTATATACTGTAATATTGCGTCTCAGGGCGCTCCCCCCCCAGCGCCCTGCACCCTCAGTGACCGGAGTGTGAAGTGTGCTGAGAGCAATGGCGCACAGCTGCGGTGCTGTGCGCTACCTTAGTCTGAAGACAGGATCGTCTTCTGCCGCCGATTTCACCGGACCTCTTCGTCTCTTCTGGCTCTGTAAGGGGGACGGCGGCGCGGCTCCGGTGACCCATCCAGGCTGAACCTGTGATCGTCCCTCTGGAGCTAATGTCCAGTAGCCTAAGAAACCCGATCCACTCTGCACTCAGGTGAGTCCGTTTCTTCTCCCCTTAGTCCCACGATGCAGTGAGCCTGTTGCCAGCAGGACTCACTGAAAATAAAAAATCCTAAACTAAACTTTTATTCTAAGCAGCTCAGGAGAGCCACCTAGATTGCACCCTTCTCGGCCGGGCACAAAAATCTAACTGAGGCTTGGAGGAGGGTCATAGGGGGAGGAGCCAGTGCACACCACCTGATCCTTAAGCTTTTATTATGTGCCCTGTCTCCTGCGGAGCCGCTATTCCCCATGGTCCTTCCCAGCATCCACTAGGACGTCAGAGAAATAAACAATTCCTCTGATAACTCTTTGTAATTTCCCTTTATATATCTGAAGATATTGATAATGTCTCCTCTTAGACGCCTCTTTTCTAGTGTATACAATTTCAACCTAGCGAGCCTTTCCTCATGCTCCAGTCCATCTAGCCCTTCAATTTAGTAGCTCGCCTTTGAATCCTTTTGCGTTCACAGATATCTTTTTTATAATGTGGTGCCCAAAACTGAACACAATATTCCAGGTGCGGACGTACCAATGATTTGTACAGCAGGATTATACTCTTGTCCCTTGTCTCAATTCCCCGTTTTATGCACACTAGCACCTTACTTGCCTTCTTTGCTGCGCTTTGACATTGTGTACGGTTGTGTAGCCTATTATCAATGAGTACCCCCAAATCTTTTTCCAATACTGTTACCTCTAGATTTTCCCCATTTAATATGTAGGTTGTAAGTTTGTTTTTAGTCCCGAAGTGCATAACTTTGCATTTTTCTATATTGAATCCCATTTTCCATTTAGATGCCCAGATTTCAAGTTCAGATAAGTAATTCTGTAGAGACTCAACATCTATTTCCGAATTAATTACTTTACACAATTTATTATCATCAGCAAAGATTGACACTGTGCTTTCCAGGCCTATTTCCAGGTCGTTGATAAATATGTTGAACAGTAACGGCCCAAGTACGTACCTTTGTGGTATTCCGCTGACTACTGGTGTCCAGCTTGAGGACTTCCCGTTGACTACTACTTGCTGTACCATGTTATCCAGCCAGTTACTTACCCATGTACAAACAGTTTTTCCTAGGCCAAGCTCCTTTAATTTGATCATCAGTCTCCTGTGAGGCACTGTATCGAAGGCTTTTGCAAAATCTAAGTATACCACATCCACTGCTTTTCCTTGATCAAGATTGTCGCTCACTTCCTCATAGAAGCTAACTCATGCGCACAGCATCTATTTAGAGCAGCAGTGACAGGAACCTCCCAATTGAATTACCCCCTCGGAGGGGTATATTTACTAAGGTCCCGATTTTGACCGAGATGATGTTTTTTCTTCAAAGTGTCATCTCGGGAATTTACTAAACTCAAATCACGGCAGTGAAGAGTGCATTCGTATTTTTATTACGGCTGTGTAGTAAAAGTACGAATGAATACACCATCGGTCAAACGCGGCTGATTAGATATAGAACTCGGTCATATACTAAGCATTCGTATTTGTATTTTATACCGTGAAAATGGATTTGCGGTCGTATTTTTTTACTATTCGTACAAAAAGCCTAAAAAAAAGGTAGACCTACTTTTGAGAAACGTGTTTACATGTGTTGTCAATTATACATTACTCACACCTGTCGTTTTTGACCTTTAAAAGGGGCCCCAACACATTTCTCAACACTCTCAATCTGAAATGGCTGCTACTGTGTGTCGTACTGCTGTATTGTTTGCTGTGGGATACCTGACACTGCTCCATGAGGCTACAATAAACCCAGGCCAGGAAAAACAACAGGGTCAGCAGGTTGTACATGTTCCTCGTAGGCTGGGCATGCCTTTATTTTTTATTGGCCGTTTAAACTAAAAATAAGAATTTACTTACCGATAATTCTATTTCTCGTAGTCCGTAGTGGATGCTGGGAACTCCGTAAGGACCATGGGGAATAGCGGCTCCGCAGGAGACTGGGCACAAAAAGTAAAAGCTTTAGACTAGCTGGTGTGCACTGGCTCCTCCCCCTATGACCCTCCTCCAAGCCTCAGTTAAGATACTGTGCCCGGACGAGCGTACATAATAAGGAAGGATCTTGAATCCCGGGTAAGACTCATACCAGCCACACCAATCACACCGTACAACTCGTGATCTGAACCCAGTTAACAGTATGATAACCGTAGGAGCCTCTGAAAAGATGGCTTCCAACAATAAACAACCCGATTTTTTTTTTGTAACAATAACTATATACAAGTATTGCAGACAATCCGCATTTGGGATGGGCGCCCAGCATCCACTACGGACTACGAGAAATAGAATTATCGGTAAGTAAATTCTTATTTTCTCTGACGTCCTAGTGGATGCTGGGAACTCCGTAAGGACCATGGGGATTATACCAAAGCTCCCAAACGGGCGGGAGAGTGCGGATGACTCTGCAGCACCGAATGAGAGAACTCCAGGTCCTCCTCAGCCAGGGTATCAAATTTGTAGAATTTAGCAAACGTGTTTGCCCCTGACCAAGTAGCTGCTCGGCAAAGTTGTAAAGCCGAGATCTCTCGGGCAGCCGCCCAAGATGAGCCCACCTTCCTTGTGGAATGGGCTTTTACAGATTTTGGCTGTGGCAGGCCTGCCACAGAATGTGCAAGTTGAATTGTACTACAAATCCAACGAGCAATCGTCTGCTTAGAAGCAGGAGCACCCAGCTTGTTGGGTGTATACAGTATAAACAGCGAGTCAGATTTTCTGACTCCAGCCGTCCTGGAAACATATATTTTCAGGGCCCTGACTACGTCCAGCAACTTGGAGTCCTCCAAGTCCCTAGTAGCCACAGGTACCACAATAGGTTGATTCATGTGAAACGCTGAAACCACCTTAGGGAGAAATTGAGGACGAGTCCTCAATTCCGCCCTATCCGAATGAAATATCAGGTAAGGGCTTTTATAGGATAAAGCCGCCAATTCTGATACGCGCCTGGCTGAAGGCAGGGCCAACAGCATTACCACTTTCCATGTGAGATATTTCAAATCCACTGTGGCAAGTGGTTCAAACCAATGTGATTTTAGGAACCCTAAAACTACATTGAGATCCCAAGGTGCCACTGGAGGCACAAAAGGAGGCTGTATATGCAGTACCCCTTTGACAAACGTCTGAACTTCAGGCACTGAAGCCAATTCTTTCTGGAAGAAGATCGACAGGGCCGAAATTTGAACCTTAATGGATCCTAATTTTAGGCCCATAGACAATCCTGCTTGCAGGAAATGTAGGAAACGACCCAGTTGAAATTCCTCCGTAGGGGCCTTCTTGGCCTCACACCACGCAACATATTTTCGCCAAATGCGATGATAATGTTTTGCCGTTACATCCTTCCTGGCCTTGATCAGGGTAGGGATGACTTCATCTGGAATGCCTTTTTCCTTCAGGATCCGGCGTTCAACCGCCATGCCGTCAAACGCAGCCGCGGTAAGTCTTGGAACAGACAAGGTCCCTGCTGGAGCAGGTCCTTCCTTAGAGGTAGAGGCCACGGGTCCTCCGTGAGCATCTCTTGCAGCTCCGGGTACCAAGTTCTTCTTGGCCAATCCGGAGCCACGAGTATCGTTCTTACTCCTCTCCTTCTTATGATTCTCAGTACTTTTGGTATGAGAGGAAGAGGAGGGAACACATATACCGACTGGAACACCCACGGAGTTACCAGAGCGTCCACCGCTATTGCCTGAGGGTCCCTTGACCTGGCGCAATATCTGTCCAGTTTCTTGTTGAGACGGGACGCCATCATGTCCACCTTTGGTTTTTCCCAACGGTTTACAATCACTTGGAAGACTTCTGGATGAAGTCCCCACTCCCCCGGGTGGAGGTCGTGTCTGCTGAGGAAGTCTGCTTCCCAGTTGTCCACTCCCGGAATGAACACTGCTGACAGTGCTATCACATGATTTTCCGCCCAGCGGAGAATCCTTGCAGCTTCTGCCATTGCCCTCCTGCTTCTTGTGCCGCCCTGTCTGTTTACGTGGGCGACAGCCGTGATGTTGTCCGACTGGATCAATACCGGTTGACCCTGAAGCAGAGGCCTTGCTTGACTTAGGGCATTGTAAATGGCCCTTAGCTCTAGGATATTTATGTGAAGAGACGTTTCCATGCTTGACCACAAGCCCTGGAAATTTCTTCCCTGTGTGACTGCTCCCCAGCCTCTCAGGCTGGCATCCGTGGTTACCAGCATCCAATCCTGAATGCCGAATCTGCGGCCCTCTAGAAGATGAGCCTTCTGTAACCACCACAGGAGAGATACCCTTGTCCTTGGAGATAGGGTTATCCGTTGATGCATCTGAAGATGCGATCCGGACCATTTGTCCAGCAGATCCCACTGAAAAGTTCTTGCATGGAATCTTCCGAATGGAATCGCTTCGTAAGAAGCCACCATTTTTCCCAGGACTCTCGTGCACTGATGCACTGACACTTGTCCTGGTTTTAGGAGGTTCCTGACTAGTTCGGATAACTCCCTGGCCTTCTCCTCCGGGAGAAACACCTTTTTCTGGACTGTGTCCAGAATCATCCCTAGGAACAGTAGACGTGTTGTCGGAATCAGCTGTGATTTTGGGATATTTAGAATCCACCCGTGCTGACGTAGCACTACCTGAGATAGTGCTACTCCGACCTCTAACTGTTCCCTGGACCTTGCCCTTATCAGGAGATCGTCCAAGTAAGGGATAATTAATACGTCTTCTGGCAGAAATGGACATCGCACTTATTCTAGATGCCAGGGTGCAAATATCCCTCTGTGCATCTCGCATATATAGTAATGCATCCTTTAAATGCTCTATAGTTAATAATATACTGTCCCTATCCAGGGTATCAATATTTTCAGTCAGGGAATCCGACCAAGCCACTCCAGCGCTGCACATCCAGGCTGAGGCGATCGCTGGTCGCAGTATAACACCGGTATGTGTGTATATACCTTTTAAGATATTTTCCAGCCTTCTATCAGCTGGTTCCTTGAGAGCGGCCGTATCAGGAGACGGTAACGCCACTTGTTTTGATAAGCGTGTGAGCGCCTTATCTACCCTAGGGGGTGTTTCCCAACGTGCCCTAACCTCTGGCGGGAAAGGGTATAGTGCCAATAATTTATTAGAAATCAGCAGTTTTTTATCGGGGGAAACCCACGCTTTATCACACACCTCATTTAATTCATCTGACTCAGGAAAAACCACTGGTAGTTTTTTCACACCCCACATAATACCCTTTTTTGTGGTACTTGTAGTGTCAGAAATGTTCAATGCCTCCTTCATTGCCGTGATCATGTAACGTGTGGCCCTACTGGACATTACGTTTGTCTCGTCACCGTCGACACTGGATTCAGTATCCGTGTCAGGGTCTGTGTCGACCATCTGAGGTAACGGGCGTTTTAGCGCCCCTGACGGTGTCTGAGACGCCTGAACAGGCACTAATTGATTTGTCGGCTGTCTCATGTCGTCAACAGTTTTTTGCAAAGTGCTGACATTGTCACGTAATTTAAACTTTTACTTCTAAGCAGCTCAGGAGAGCCACCTAGCTTGCACCCTTCTCGTTCGGGCACAAAAATCTAACTGAGGCTTGGAGGAGGGTCATAGGGGGAGGAGCCAGTGCACACCAGCTAGTCTAAAGCTTTTACTTTTTGTGCCCAGTCTCCTGCGGAGCCGCTATTCCCCATGGTCCTTACGGAGTTCCCAGCATCCACTAGGACGTCAGAGAAACTAACTTGCTGATGACCATGTTATACAGATGCTCAGACTAAATGTTATAACTTATTTCACTCTGTATGATCTGGTCAAACTGACCCTAGACCCTGAGACAGCACACTCTCGCCCTGTCTCAGGCCTGCACAAACTCCTTCCTGTGTTGCACTTTATGGCTACTGGCAGCTTCCAGCCTGTGAGTTGCAAAGTAATTAGTATTTCACAGGCCACCTTCTAGAAATATGTAATTCTGGTGATTGAAAACATATATACACGTCTACGTCTAAGTGTTGCTTCTGTAATGTAATTTTACTCAATTTGGACTTGCTTACAGGTCATGACACTCACCTTTATTTTTTGATGGGCCACAGGTTTTGGATGTCTTGGCTGGCTACATAGATGCGTCTCTCAGCTTCCCTACCCAGGAGTCGCAATGGCCTGCAGTCAGGGTAGCTTTATGTGATCTTGCGGCCATGGCCAATGTGCTGGGTGTCATAGATTAGACATACGGTGAGCTGAGGACACCTAGGGGCAGGCAATATCTTTAAACCAATACTCATCTGGCCCTAGACACTAATGTGGTTTTTTTTTTGGGAGCTAATTAAGCAATACACATATTTGGTGTTAACAATTTATTCTAAACAACATACCAATTTAGGCATAACACAGATTTTAAATAATTAAATGGCCACCATATTCTGGACAGTCAATATTATTTTTTTCTTTTTTGGGTGCTGGGTGCAGAGGATTGTGGTGGCCCGTGGGTGCGGCTTCGACTTGAACGTCGAACTGGGGATTGAACTGGGGTTTGGCTTGGGGTTGTTGTCCCTGAGCTTGAGGTCACATGGTGTGTGCCCAACACACTTAAATGTTGGCTTAGAATATTTAAACTTGCCGTAAGCTGTGTATAAGCGGCAGTGTTGTTTCCAATCATTCGAGACAGATTGTCATTGATTAATTGGTTATGCTGGATCATCTGTATTAGTGTTTGCTGCTGCCGCTGTTGATCATCCAAGATGCGCTGAAGGTTAGCCTGCATTTGGGTGTTGTCTGCCTTCATCTGCTCCATAGTGTTCGCTATTCGGCCCACCTGCACTATGAGTCTGCCTGAGTTGCGACTCACTCTTGGCAAATGATGGGGCAGACTTGACAGGTATTGTGTTTGGGTGGTGAGGCACGCGTAGTGTTGTGCCTGTTGTGCGGCCCAACCTGACCAAAACTCTTGGTCCATTTGTGTTGGCCCTGGTGTTGTGCTCATTTGGGGGCTTTGGGATGTTTGAGGTGGTTGGGGTATGTCCTGAGGCATGTTTGCCTGTGTTGGATCGATGGGCTGTAGGTGGAGTGTAAAGGTCTCCTGGGCACGGTCCTGCTGGACATCGTCGCTCATGATGGCTGGGTCTGTATGGGGTTGAACACAGGCAATATTTAGTACATATCTCGCATTGGTCTTACAATAGTTTTTCATCAACATGCATTACTTCATAATATTAATGTAATAGCTAAATCGATTATTGAATAAACTTAACTATGTTGGTCACCTTTTAGTTAAATGATGTGGCTCCAAACGTATACTACTCAGTTGTTTGAAATTTATAAAAATTGTAGGATTCAGAGTCATAATTACTGTTTACACTCCATGTACTCTTACAAAATCAAAGTACTACATTTTCTTTTGGATTATGAAGCTTCCTTTGGGCCAACACACAAAAATCAAAAAATGTGTTGAACAATACAATCATACATTGGTCAAGGCAGTCAGTGGTCTGGCGAAAACGTTTACTAATATAGTGTTATAAAATGTACACATTAACAATGTTATTTACTTTTTTAAGGTGCCCTATGTTTAGAAGTGGAATTTTGGCCCATGTCAATGTTTTTTATTTATTTTTTGTTTTTGTTTTATTTTGGTTGCCAAAAAACATTTGCGGAAATGTGTTGATATGGGCATCCTCTAATTTGACAATTAACATCCTAAAATTACGTTAACAGCATCTGCTTGCAGTTGTTTATTATTGCAAGTATGAGTGGTCATTTTGAGTTTGGATTTTACAGTACTAACAGTGGTGCAGATGTATAAACCTGGAGAAGGCATAAGGAAGTGAGAAACCAGTGATATCTGCAAGGTGCTAAAGGCACAAGGCAAGCAGCTCCAAAATGTACCTTCATATTTTTAATAATTTTTGTACTGCTGCCTTTATCACCTTGCACATAACAGTGTTTTTTCACTTCCTTATGCCTTCACCTGGTTATTTAATCTACTCCACTGTTTACTAAGTGTTTAAAAAAAAAAAAAAAAAAAGTTACTCACTAGACAACTGTGGGGATTGTGGATCCTCACTTTGGGGGCTGGCCAAAACAGCGAGTGGTGGCACGGCAGACACTGCAGAGATGCGCCTTTGGGGTGGTGATGCTGGTGCAGGAGCAGGAGCATCAACACGGGGCCACTTGGGTGGCCTTGGAGCCACAGTAACCATGCCCTGTGATGGGCGCCTTAGTGGAGGCGGAACAGACGAAGAACCTGTGTGATAATATCTTCATTATAATTTTGTTTTTAAATGTGTTTGCAGAATATGTGGTTACAGTAAAATCTTACCAGCATTCCCACCATCATCAGCTCTAGGCAGTGTTGGCTGTGGCCTGGCTGTGCTGCTTCTCTGGCGTACTGTAGAAAGAAGAAGAATGTCGATATGAACATACTCTTTGGTTGTTAAGTTTATGCGAAATTATTTTTGGGATGAAAACATATGTGGTAGCTGCTGTGACTTAAATTAAGCGATGCTTAGCTTTGAATGCATGACTACATTGGCTGTGTATACTTTCAATGCAAAACAAAATAACCATACAATACATACAGAAATGCAAATAATGGCCAATATTATACTACTTAAAACACATACGTCGTAGCTTTACACAGCCACAATATTGCATGCTCAGTTACCATTTTTTAACGCCTAAAAAAATTACAGTAGACACAAATATCTGCACTAAAATAAAAACAACAAACCTACAAATGCATGCAAATACACATAATCAAAACAAATGATAAACCAGAACAACACAAAATAAACATACATCCATGGAAAATGGAAATATTAAAAACATATGCATAAAACACAGTCATCACACTTCATTAATAAACTCAAAATAACATTTACTTGGAAAAGCAGACAGCAGAAAATGGCCAACACAACCAGAAACATTGACAATACATAATGGCTAAAAAAATAAGAATTTACTTACCGATAATTCTATTTCTCGTAGTCCGTAGTGGATGCTGGGGACTCCGTCAGGACCATGGGGATTAGCAGCTCCGCAGGAGACAGGGCACAAAAGTAAAAGCTTTAGGACTAGGTGGTGTGCACTGGCTCCTCCCCCTATGACCCTCCTCCAAGCCTCAGTTAGGATACTGTGCCCGGACGAGCGTACACAATAAGGAAATATTTTGAATCCCGGGTAAGACTCATACCAGCCACACCAATCACACTGTACAACTTGTGATCTGAACCCAGTTAACAGCATGATAACAGAGGAGCCTCTGAAAAGATGGCTCACAACAATAATAACCCGATTTTTGTAACAATAACTATGTACAAGTATTGCAGACAATCCGCACTTGGGATGGGCGCCCAGCATCCACTACGGACTACGAGAAATAGAATTATCGGTAAGTAAATTCTTATTTTCTCTGACGTCCTAAGTGGATGCTGGGGACTCCGTCAGGACCATGGGGATTATACCAAAGCTCCCAAACGGTCGGGAGAGTGCGGATGACTCTGCAGCACCGAATGAAAGAACTCCAGGTCCTCCTCAGCCAGGGTATCAAATTTGTAGAATTTTGCAAACGTGTTTGCCCCTGACCAAGTAGCAGCTCGGCAAAGTTGTAAAGCCGAGACCCCTCGGGCAGCCGCCCAAGATGAGCCCACCTTCCTTGTGGAATGGGCATTTACAGATTTTGGCTGTGGCAGGCCTGCCACAGAATGTGCAAGCTGAATTGTACTACAAATCCAACGAGCAATCGTCTGCTTAGAAGCAGGAGCACCCAGCTTGTTGGGTGCATACAGGATAAACAGCGAGTCAGTTTTCCTGACTCCAGCCGTCCTGGAAATATATATTTTCAGGGCCCTGACAACGTCTAGCAACTTGGAGGCCTCCAAGTCCCTAGTAGCCGCAGGCACCACAATAGGTTGGTTCAGGTGAAACGCTGACACCACCTTAGGGAGAAACTGGGGACGAGTCCGCAGTTCTGCCCTGTCCGAATGGAAAATCAGATATGGGCTTTTGTGAGACAAAGCCGCCAATTCTGACACTCGCCTGGCCGAGGCCAGGGCCAACAGCATGGTCACTTTCCATGTGAGATATTTCAAATCCACAGATTTGAGCGGTTCAAACCAATGTGATTTGAGGAATCCCAGAACTACGTTGAGATCCCACGGTGCCACTGGAGGCACAAAAGGGGGTTGTATATGCAGTACTCCCTTGACGAATGTCTGGACTTCAGGAACTGAAGCCAATTCTTTCTGGAAGAAAATCGACAGGGCCGAAATTTGAACCTTAATGGACCCCAATTTGAGGCCCATAGACACTCCTGTTTGCAGGAAATGCAGGAATCGACCGAATTGAAATTCCTCCGTGGGGGCCTTCCTGGCCTCACACCACGCAACATATTTTCGCCAAATGCGGTGATAATGTTGTGCGGTCACCTCCTTCCTGGCTTTGACCAGGGTAGGTATGACCTCTTCCGGAATGCCTTTTTCCCTTAGGATCCGGCG
The DNA here is from genome assembly GCF_028390025.1 of Pseudophryne corroboree. Classification (NCBI taxonomy): domain Eukaryota; kingdom Metazoa; phylum Chordata; class Amphibia; order Anura; family Myobatrachidae; genus Pseudophryne; species Pseudophryne corroboree. The sequence goes on from NC_086445.1 coordinate 76,395,769, forward strand.
TTCAACCGCCATGCCGTCAAATGCAGCCGCGGTAAGTCTTGGAACAGACAGGGTCCTTGCTGAAGCAAATCCCCTCTTAGCGGCAGAGGCCATGGGTCCTCTGTGAGCATCTCTTGAAGTTCCGGGTACCAAGTCCTCCTTGGCCAATCCGGAGCCACGAGTATAGTTCTTACTCCTCTCCGTCTTATAATTCTCAGTACCTTGGGTATGAGAGGAAGAGGAGGGAACACATACACTGACTTGTACACCCACGGTGTTACCAGAGCATCCACAGCTATTGCCTGAGGGTCCCTTGACCTGGCGCAATACCTGTCCAGTTTTTTGTTGAGGCGGGACGCCATCATGTCCACCTTTGGTTTTTCCCAATGGTTCACAATCATGTGGAAGACTTCCGTGTGAAGTCCCCACTCTCCCGGGTGGAGGTCGTGCCTGCTGAGGAAGTCTGCTTCCCAGTTGTCCACTCCCGGAATGAACACTGCTGACAGTGCTATCACATGATTTTCCGCCCAGCGAAGAATCCTTGCAGCTTCTGCCATTGCCCTCCTGCTTCTTGTGCCGCCCTGTCTGTTTACATGGGCGACTGCTGTGATGTTGTCCGACTGGATCAGCACCGGCTGACCTTGAAGCAGAGGTCTTGCTAGGCATAGAGCATTGTAAATTGCCCTTAGCTCCAGTATATTTATGTGGAGAGAAGTCTCTAGACTTGACCACGTTCCCTGGAAATTTCTTCCCTGTGTGACTGCTCCCCAGCCTCTCAGGCTGGCATCCGTGGTCACCAGGATCCAATCCTGAATGCCGAATCTGCGGCCCTCTAGTAGATGAGCACTCTGCAGCCACCACAGAAGAGACACCCTTGTCCTCGGAGACAGGGTTATCCACTGATGCATCTGAAGATGCGATCCGGACCATTTGTCCAGTAGATCCCACTGAAAAGTTCTTGCGTGAAATCTGCCGAATGGAATCGCTTCGTAAGAAGCCACCATTTTTCCCAGGACCCTTGTGCAATGATGCACTGACACTTTTCCTGGTTTTAGGAGGTTCCTGACTAGCTCGGATAACTCCCTGGCTTTCTCCTCCGGGAGAAACACCTTTTTCTGGACTGTGTCCAGAATCATCCCTAGGAACAGCAGACGTGTCGTCGGGATCAGCTGCGATTTTGGAATATTTAGAATCCACCCGTGCTGTTGTAGCAGTACCCGAGATAGTGCTACTCCGACCTCCAACTGTTCCCTGGACTTTGCCCTTATCAGGAGATCGTCAAAGTAAGGGATAATTAAGACGCCTTTTCTTCGAAGAAGAATCATCATTTCGGCCATTACCTTGGTAAAGACCCAGGGTGCCGTGGACAATCCAAACGGCAGCGTCTGAAACTGATAATGACAGTTCTGTACTACGAACCTGAGGTACCCTTGGTGAGAAGGGCAAATTGGGACATGAAGGTAAGCATCCTTGATGTCCAGGGACACCATATAGTCCCCTTCTTCCAGGTTCGCTATCACTGCTCTGAGTGACTCCATCTTGAATTTGAACCTTTGTATGTAAGTGTTCAAAGATTTCAGATTTAGAATAGGTCTCACCGAGCCGTCTGGCTTCGGTACCACAAATAGTGTGGAATAATACCCCTTTCCCTGTTGTAGGAGGGGTACTTTGATTATCACCTGCTGGGAATACAGCTTGTGAATTGCTTCCAATACTGCCTCCCTGTCGGAGGGAGACGTTGGTAAAGCAGACTTCAGGAACCTGCGAGGGGGAGACGTCTCGAATTCCAATCTGTACCCCTGGGATACTACCTGTAGGATCCAGGGGTCCACTTGCGAGTGAGCCCACTGCGCGCTGAAACTCTTGAGACGACCCCCCACCGCACCTGAGTCCGCTTGTAAGGCCCCAGCGTCATGCTGAGGACTTGGCAGAAGCGGTGGAGGGCTTCTGTTCCTGGGAAGAGGCTGTCTGCTGCAGTCTTTTTCCCTTTCCTCTACCCCGGGGCAGATATGACTGGCCTTTTGCCCGCTTGCCCTTATGGGGACGAAAGGACTGAGGCTGAAAAGACGGTGTCTTTTTCTGCTGAGAGGTGAGTTGGGGTAAAAAGGTGGATTTTCCAGCTGTTGCCGTGGCCACCAGGTCCGAAAGACCGACCCCAAATAACTCCTCCCCTTTATACGGCAATACTTCCATGTGCCGTTTGGAATCCGCATCACCTGACCACTGTCGTGTCCATAAACATCTTCTGGCAGAAATGGACATCGCACTTACTCTTTGTCACGATCCGGGTATCTGGACGCCATTTCTTACCTATCAGATGCCTCCTAAGGCTGGCTCAGCGCTCCAGGACCGGATCCCATCTGTTATCCTGATGTGCACATTCCCGCATCCTCTCCTGTCTCTCTGGACGCAGTCACAGTAACGCCTTATACATCTGGCATGGCGTCTCCCGCGGCCTCCGCCGCCGTCCCTGAGCTTCTGCATTCAGAGTGGCGATTACGTCAGCCGCGGCCTCCGCTGTGTCCGCGTGGTCGGATGTGCATCTGTCAGCCTGGCGTCTCCTGTCTCCGGTGGCCGGCGCCGCCATTACTGTTTTCCAGACCACATGGATTACAATCCAAACTTCCCTCCAAGTGTCTGCATGGGCGCAGCCATCTTGGATTCTGTCAGCTGATCATTCCTACCAATCCGTTGTCAGTATTATTAATTTGCATAATTGCCTAGCCAATGCCTTCCTTGCTGCAGGTATAAATAGGTTGTGCCTGAGCAAGGAAGGCGTCAGTGCTTTGGTTGTCAAACCTAGTTCCAGTTTGTCTCTCTTCTGTAAATGTCATCCAGGTTCCAGCTCCTGTCTCCAGACTTCTGCTATAGAGACCCGCACCAGCATTCCATCTGCGGTGTAGCCTGACTCTCCGATCCATTCTGGACTCACCTGTTTCCAGCTACAACATCACCTGCTTCCAGCTCAGCTTCCAGCAGTGTACAGCTTCTCTTAAAGGGCCGGTGTCCTTTCTGCAGTTTACCACTCTCCACCGGTATTATTATTTCTCCGCTCTCAAATTCTACATTTCATCTACATTGCATCGCTCTCAAGCTTTATTTATTATTTAACTGGTTCCAGCCAGTATCCACTCCGTGCCAACACCTGTCTGGTTCTAACCAGTACCCACAGCAGCATTTTATCTACAGCAGTCCAGCTTTCCCTGGAACACCAGCTGGTACGACCCTGGGCTTTCCTCATTGCTACAGTTGAGCCTGGTAAGGACTTTCCAACTTGCAGATAATAAGAACTGTCTCATACCACCAGAGCTCTGTGGCCCCTGCCACCCTGTAGTACCCAGGAACTGTATTATTATTTCTCTGCTGATTTTTATGTTACTTTTTACTGCTACTGTGATGCATGGAGTTTGTCATAAATAAATATCATTGACTTTTACTCAAGTTGTCGTGGTCACGCCTTCGGGCGGTTTCTCTTCATGTTACTTACATGTCCAGGGGTCTGATACAACCTCCCAGGTTCCGGTACATCTCAGCCCCTACAACTGAGGCTGCCTTCCGTCAGCTCAGGCCCTCAGTTGTGACAGTAAGCACTGACCAAATGAATCCAGCCGGAGACCAGGATCAAGCAGCCAGGCCGATGCAAGAACTGGCAGCCCGACTTGAACATCAGGAGGCTGCACAGGGCCACATCATCCGCTGTCTCCAGGATTTCTCTACTCGGCTGGATGGGATTCAGACAACTCTCCGTGGATCAGGCGCATCTGGGGCGTCAACCACAGTGACTCCAACTATAACCCCACCCACCTTACCCGTTTCTGCTTCACGTCTTCATCTTCCAACGCCAGCAAAATTTGACGGATCTCCAAGATTCTGCAGGGGATTTCTCAACCAGTGTGAGATTCAGTTTGAGCTACAACCTGGCAATTTTCCCAGTGACCGTACAAAAATTGCCTACATCATCTCACTTCTCAGTGGCTCAGCCCTTGACTGGGCATCACCGTTATGGGAGAGGTCCGACACCCTGCTATCTTCTTACACTGCATTCGTGTCAACATTCAGGCGCATCTTCGACGAGCCAGGCCGGGTAACTTCAGCTTCGTCTGAGATTCTCCGTTTACGCCAGGGATCACATACTGTAGGACAATATCTTATACAGTTCCAGATCCTGGCATCTGAACTGGCATGGAACGACGAGGCCCTGTATGCTGCATTCTGGCATGGTTTATCCGAGCGTATTAAAGATGAGTTAGCTACCAGAGACTTACCCTCCAAGTTAGATGAGCTAATCTCACTTTGTACAAAAGTTGACTTACGTTTCAGAGAGAGAGCAACTGAGCGTGGAAGATCATCTGCTCCAAAATCTTCTGCTCCTCCTCCTCGCCAACTGTCACCAACTAAAGATGAACCCATGCAAATTGGCCGTTCCCGTTTAACTCCTGCTGAGCGCCGAAGACGTCTCTCTGAGTCTCTCTGTCTGTATTGTGCAGCCCCGTCTCACACTATTCATGCCTGTCCCAAACGTCCGGGAAACTTCAAATCCTAGCTCGCCAAGGAGAGGGCCGGCTAGGAGTAATGATCTCCTCTCCATCTCCTCAAGATTGTAATCTCCCAGTCTCGCTTCAAGTTGCTCAACGTTATCAGAACGTCATTGCCCTCCTGGATTCCGGAGCAGCTGGGAACTTTATTACCGAAGCCTATGTTAAACGGTGGTCCCTACCCACCGAGAGACTTCCTTCCTCCTTTTCCTTAACTGCCGTGGATGGCAGTAAAATTTTTGATACAGTTATTGCTCTAAGGACTCTACCAGTTCGTCTGAGAGTGGGAGTTCTTCATTCCGAACTTATTTCACTTTTAGTGATTCCAAGAGCCACACATCCTGTGGTCCTGGGCCTTCCATGGCTCCGTCTTCACAATCCTACAATTGATTGGACGACTACGCAAATCCTGGCATGGGGTCCCTCCTGTGCTGAGACATGTTTGTTTAAAGTGTTGCCTGTCTGTTCTTCCTCCCCCAGGTCGTCTGATGTTCCACCTCCTCCATATCAAGATTTCACGGATGTGTTCAGTAAAGCTTCTGCTGATATCCTTCCTCCTCACAGAGAATGGGACTGCCCGATTGATCTCGTTCCAGGGAAGGTTCCACCTCGAGGCCGAACTTATCCGTTGTCTCTGCCCGAGACGCATTCTATGGAGGAATACATTAAAGAGAACCTAGCAAAGGGGTTCATTCGACCTTCTTCTTCTCCAGCCGGCGCAGGCTTCTTTTTTGTAAAAAAGAAAGATGGTGGTCTGCGGCCGTGCATCGACTACAGAGGTTTGAACGACATTACCATCAAGAACCGCTATCCTTTACCCCTGATTACTGAGCTCTTTGACAGAGTTAGCGGAGCTACCATCTTTACAAAGCTGGACTTGAGAGGTGCATACAATCTCATCCGGATCCGTGAGGGTGACGAGTGGAAGACCGCATTTAACACCCGTGACGGACATTATGAGTACCTCGTCATGCCCTTCGGATTGAGCAATGCTCCAGCTGTCTTCCAGCATTTCGTCAATGAGATCTTCAGAGACATTCTATACCGTCATGTCGTGGTCTATCTAGATGATATCCTCATTTTCGCCAACAATTTAGAGGAACATCGTTTTTGGGTAAAGGAGGTTCTGTCCCGTCTCCGTGTCAATCATCTCTATTGCAAATTAGAGAAATGCGTCTTTGAAGTCAAGTCCATTCCGTTTCTAGGGTACATTGTGTCCGGTTCCGGACTAGAGATGGATCCTGAGAAACTACAAGCAATCCAGAATTGGCCGGTACCCTTAACCCTCAAAGGGGTCCAGAGGTTCTTAGGGTTCGCCAATTATTACCGAAAGTTTATACGAGACTTTTCCACCATTGTGGCGCCTATTACTGCTTTCACCAAGAAGGGTGCTAACCCGTCCAAGTGGTCTGAAGAAGCCATGCAAGCTTTTCATCTTTTAAAACAGAGGTTCATCTCTGCGCCTGTCCTGAAACAGCCTGACATCGACTCTCCTTTCATCCTAGAGGTGGATGCCTCCTCCGTTGGAGTAGGAGCGGTGTTATCTCAGAGGGCTAAAGATGGCCATTTACATCCTTGCAGTTTCTTCTCACGGAAGTTCTCTCCAGCGGAGCGCAACTATGCCATTGGCGACCAGGAGTTGCTAGCCATCAAGCTCGCTCTAGAGGAGTGGAGATATCTGTTGGAGGGAGCTTCTCATTCAATCACCATCCTTACAGACCACAAGAACCTTCTATATCTGAAAGGCGCACAATGTCTCAACCCTCGTCAGGCCAGATGGGCACTTTTCTTTTCCAGGTTCGACTTTAAACTCCAGTTCTGTCCGGGCTCTCAGAATCGCAAGGCCGATGCCCTTTCCCGCTCATGGGAGCAAGAAAATGAGTCAGAGTCTTCAGACAAGCATCCTATTATAAGTCCGTTGGCATTCTCCACGGTAGGGATGGACTCTACGCCCCCATCAGGGAAAAGTTTTGTGAAGCCGACACTAAGGAAGAAGCTCATGCATTGGGCCCATGCTTCCCGCTTTGCCGGACATACAGGTATCCAAAAAACCCTGGAGTTTATCTCTAGGTCCTATTGGTGGCCAACTCTGAAAAAGGACGTTTTGGAGTTTATTGCATCTTGCCCAAAGTGTGCTCAACATAAAGTATCCCGCCAGTCGCCTGCGGGGCAACTGGTTCCACTATCTGTTCCCCGTCGACCATGGACCCATTTGTCGATGGATTTTATTACAGATTTGCCCATGTGCAACAAGTTTAATACCATCTGGGTGGTAGTTGACCGGTTCACCAAGATGGCACACTTCATTCCTCTCACCGGTCTTCCGTCAGCTTCCAAGTTGGCTCAAGTATTCATACAAGAGATCTTTCGACTCCACGGTCTTCCAGAAGAAATTATCTCAGATCGAGGAGTTCAATTCACAGCCAAATTCTGGCGAAGTTTATGTCAAGCCCTCCAAGTCAAGCTAAAGTTTTCCACGGCTTACCATCCTCAGACCAATGGTCAAACTGAGAGGGTGAATCAGGACTTGGAGTCCTTCCTCCGCATCTATGTGTCCTCCTCTCAAGATGACTGGGTTCAATTACTTCCCTGGGCCGAGTTCTGTCATAACAACCAGTATCATTCTTCATCTTCTTCAACACCATTCTTCACCAACTTTGGATTCCACCCTAAAGTCCCTGAGTTCCAACCGCTTCCAGCAACTTCTGTTCCCGCAGTGGATATCACCTTGCATCAGTTTGCCAATATCTGGAAGAGCGTACGATCAGCTCTGCTCAAGGCATCGTTCAGGTACAAGAAGTTTGCGGATAAGAAGCGTCGAGCAGTTCCTGCTCTCAAGGTGGGTGATCGGGTATGGTTATTCACGAAGAATTTGAGGTTAAGAGTTCCCAGTATGAAGTTTACACCTCGCTACATCGGTCCTTTTAAAATTGATCAAGTCATCAATCCTGTTGCTTACAGACTCCAGTTGCCTCCCTTCTTAAAGATACCCAGGACATTCCATGTTTCCCTGTTGAAACCGCTAATCTTGAATCGGTTTCATTCCTCACTTCCTCCAACTCCGAAAGTCCAAACTCCACGAGGCGTTGAGTATGAAGTAGCCAAGATCCTGGACTCACGTCACCGTTACGGTCAACTTCAGTATCTTATTGACTGGAAGGGTTATGGCCCTGAGGAACGTTCATGGACCAATGCTTCTGATGTCCATGCTCCTGCCTTGGTCCGGAGATTCCATTCCAAGTTTCCTCAAAAGCCAAAGAAGTGTCCTGGGGCCACTCCTAAAGGGGGGGGTGCTGTCACGATCCGGGTATCTGGACGCCATTTCTTACCTATCAGATGCCTCCTAAGGCTGGCTCAGCGCTCCAGGACCGGATCCCATCTGTTATCCTGATGTGCACATTCCCGCATCCTCTCCTGTCTCTCTGGACGCAGTCACAGTAACGCCTTATACATCTGGCATGGCGTCTCCCGCGGCCTCCGCCGCCGTCCCTGAGCTTCTGCATTCAGAGTGGCGATTACGTCAGCCGCGGCCTCCGCTGTGTCCGCGTGGTCGGATGTGCATCTGTCAGCCTGGCGTCTCCTGTCTCCGGTGGCCGGCGCCGCCATTACTGTTTTCCAGACCACATGGATTACAATCCAAACTTCCCTCCAAGTGTCTGCATGGGCGCAGCCATCTTGGATTCTGCCAGCTGATCATTCCTACCAATCCGTTGTCAGTATTATTAATTTGCATAATTGCCTAGCCAATGCCTTCCTTGCTGCAGGTATAAATAGGTTGTGCCTGAGCAAGGAAGGCGTCAGTGCTTTGGTTGTCAAACCTAGTTCCAGTTTGTCTCTCTTCTGTGAATGTCTTCCAGGTTCCAGCTCCTGTCTCCAGACTTCTGCTATAGAGACCCGCACCAGCATTCCATCTGCGGTGTAGCCTGACTCTCCGATCCATTCTGGACTCACCTGTTTCCAGCTACAACATCACCTGCTTCCAGCTCAGCTTCCAGCAGTGTACAGCTTCTCTTAAAGGGCCGGTGTCCTTTCTGCAGTTTACCACTCTCCACCGGTATTATTATTTCTCCGCTCTCAAGTTCTACATTTCATCTACATTGCATCGCTCTCAAGCTTTATTTATTATTTAACTGGTTCCAGCCAGTATCCACTCCGTGCCAACACCTGTCTGGTTCTAACCAGTACCCACAGCAGCATTTTATCTACAGCAGTCCAGCTTTCCCTGGAACACCAGCTGGTACGACCCTGGGCTTTCCTCATTGCTACAGTTGAGCCTGGTAAGGACTTTCCAACTTGCAGATAATAAGAACTGTCTCATACCACCAGAGCTCTGTGGCCCCTGCCACCCTGTAGTACCCAGGAACTGTATTATTATTTCTCTGCTGATTTTTATGTTACTTTTTACTGCTACTGTGATGCATGGAGTTTGTCATAAATAAATATCATTGACTTTTACTCAAGTTGTCGTGGTCACGCCTTCGGGCGGTTTCTCTTCATGTTACTTACATGTCCAGGGGTCTGATACAACCTCCCAGGTTCCGGTACATCTCAGCCCCTACAACTGAGGCTGCCTTCCGTCAGCTCAGGCCCTCAGTTGTGACACTCTTGATGCCAGGGTGCAAATATCCCTCTGTGCATCACGCATATATAGAAACGCATCTTTCAAACGCTCTATAGTCAATAAAATACTGTCCCTGTCAAGGGTATCAATATTTTCAGTCAGGGACTCCGACCACGCCACCCCAGCGCTGCACATCCAGGCTGAGGCAATCGCTGGTCGCAGTATAACACCAGTATGTGTGTATATACTTTTTAGGACATTTTCCAGCTTCCTATCAACTGGCTCCTTGAGGGCGGCCGTATCAGGAGACGGTAACGCCACTTGTTTTGATAAGCGTGTGAGTGCCTTATCCACCCTAGGGGGTGTTTCCCAACGCGCCCTAACTTCTGGCGGGAAAGGGTATAATGCCAATAATTTCTTAGATATCAGCAATATTTTATCGGGGGAGACCCACGCATCATCACACACTTCATTTAATTCTTCTGATTCAGGAAAAACTACGGGTAGTTTTTTCACACCCCACATAATACCCTTTTTTGTGGTACTTGTAGTATCAGAAATATGCAAAGCCTCCTTCATTGCCGTGATCATGTAACGTGTGGCCCTACTGGAAAATACGTTTGTTTCTTCACCGTCGACACTGGAGTCAGTGTCCGTGTCTGTGTCGACCGACTGAGGTAATGGGCGCTTTAGAGCCCCTGACGGTGTTTGAGACGCCTGGACAGGCACTAACTGACTTGCCGGCTGTCTCATGTCGTCAACAGTTTTTTGTAAAGTGCTGACACTATCACGTAATTCCTTAAATAAGACCATCCAGTCAGGTGTCGACTCCCTAGGGGGTGACATCACTAATACAGGCAATTGCTCCGCCTCCACACCATTTTCCTCCTCATACATGTCGACACACGCGTACCGACACACAGCACACACACAGGGAATGCTCTGATAGAGGACAGGACCCATCTAGCCCTTTGGGGAGACAGAGGGAGAGTTTGCCAGCACACACCAGAGCGCTATATATGTATAGGGACAACCTTATAAATAAGTGTTTCTCCCTTATAGCTGCTATTATGTTTTTATATGCCAAATTAGTGCCCCCCCCCCCTCTCTTTTTTACCCTGTTTCTGTAGTGCAGGACTGCAGGGGAGAGTCAGGGAGACGTCCTTCCAGCGGAGCTGTGAGGGAAAATGGCGCTTGTGTGCTGAGGGGATAGGCTCCGCCCCCTTCACGGCGGCCTTTCTCCCGCTTTTTATGAGGTAAAATGGCAGGGGTTAAATACATCCATATAGCCCAGGAGCTATATGTGATGTATTTTTTACCATAAATAGTGTTTTCATTGCGTCTCAGGGCGCCCCCCCCCAGCGCCCTGCACCCTCAGTGACCGGAGTGTGAAGTGTGCTGAGAGCAATGGCGCACAGCTGCAGTGCTGTGCGCTACCTTTCTTGAAGACAAGATGCCTTCTGCCGCCGATTTCTGGACCTCTTCACTCTTCTGGCTCTGTAAGGGGGCCGGCGGCGCGGCTCCGGGACCCATCCATGGCTGGGCCTGTGATCGTCCCTCTGGAGCTAATGTCCAGTAGCCAAGAAGCCCAATCCACTCTGCACGCAGGTGAGTTCGCTTCTTCTCCCCTTAGTCCCTCGATGCAGTGAGCCTGTTGCCAGCAGGACTCACTGAAAATAAAAAAACCTAAGTCTATACTTTTATTCTAAGCAGCTCAGGAGAGCTACCTAGATTGCACCCTTCTCGGCCGGGCACAAAAACCTAACTGAGGCTTGGAGGAGGGTCATAGGGGGAGGAGCCAGTGCACACCACCTAGTCCTAAAGCTTTTACTTTTGTGCCCTGTCTCCTGCGGAGCCGCTAATCCCCATGGTCCTGACGGAGTCCCCAGCATCCACTTAGGACGTCAGAGAAACCATAATTAAGAGTCACACTACACCATCCCGGCTAAACCTGTGTCTCTCCAGATGTAGTGCAACTACACATCCCAGCATGCCCACCAACACATTTGTCATTCACTAAGTTCAAAACTGTGGTAAGGCATGATGGGACTTGTAGTTTGACAACAGCTGGAGACCCACAGGGTGGCCAGGCCTGCACTACATCACCAACACATTTGAAAAAAAAAAAAAATTACCAACACAATTAGCATAAATAATTTACACACAACTAAGGACAAAGCACAGATGTTAAAAATAAAGGCAGAAATATTAAAAACTCACCATCCTGCCTTGGGCGGTCCGAATCCCGGACATGAATGGCAGAAACCACCTCAGGCGGAATCAGCGTACGCATAGGCTCCTCCCAATCTTTATAAGACGCTCGGAAGGGGTGTCCACCCCCGGTTTGACGGGAAGATTTTGCCTCCTTCGCCATCTTCGCCTTCACACGGCGCTTGATGTCGTAGAAGCGTTTCCGACAGGTGTCCTCGGTCCGCCTCACCACACCCTCACTGTTCACAGCAGCAACAACCTTCCCCCACAGAACAGTCTTCCTGCAGGTCGACACCTTTGCTGCATCAGACCCAAACAACTGGCGATGATGCCTCATCAGCTCCCGCACCAGAGCCATATTTTCGGAGTAACTAAACTTTACATTGCGGCCCGTCTTTGTAGTGGTGCGTGGCTGCGGAGCCACAACACCATCACTATCACTATTAGTGGAAGCCGCAGCCGCAACCTCCCCCTCCTCCTCACTAACCTCCTCCCTCTCACTCACCTCCTCCACCTCACTAACCTCCTCCTTCCCACTCACCTCCTCCACCTCACTCACCTCCTCCACCTCACTCACCTCCTCCACCACACTCACCTCCTCCACCACACTCACCTCTGACTGGGACATAATCAGAACAAACCACAAATAACACAGAGAAAATAAAACAAATAACACACTCCTCCACTACCACACCACACACACACACACACACACACACACACACACACACACACACACACACACACACACACACACACACACACACAATATACACACACACACCCACTATATATACACACACACACACACACACACACACACACACTCACAAACAATGACAATAGACGTAACTAAAAAACAAAAGACAATAAAATAGACAGACTTTTAAATAACTACACAACTAGTATGACAAGACTACTTACACACACAGTACAGCACTCAACAATCACAAAACTCCGCCTCAAATCCTCCACAAAACTCTCCAACTCCTAACACACCTTCCTCTCTCCTCTCCACTAGCTAAACCCACGAGGTGCGGCCGGTTTGGGGCGTTTTTATAGTAATGTGCACAGACACTCCTCCATCACGAATCTAACCAATCACGGACGAGTGACAAAAACGAAACTTAGGAAAAAAACGCGCCAGTTAACGGACAAACACTGCCATAACCGAAATGTGACGCATTCGTAACAAAATCCACAGAACACGGCCGACAAACCTCAAAATCGGCCGCATTATACCTTACAAAACCACGAATGACATCGACATCGTAAAACACGAAAAAAAATACAAATACGACAGCTTAGTGAATGAGGCGTAACAAATTCAAAAAGTTGCACAAATACACTTTCGATGTCATTCGTGATGATTCTCACTCCAAATCGGTACTAATACGAATCTTAGTAAATATACCCCAGAGTCTTCTCTCTCCCTCTTTGCTGCTTATACCACTGACTCTGGGAGCACCACCAACACAAGAGATTCATAATACCCTTCCCAGGGCTTAATTAACATACGGTTGGTTTCTTCAGAGATACCCTAAAAGTGGAATCTCTGAACTCACAGTCCTGTGCGATGCCAAATCCCTTATAGCGGCCCTCATTCCGAGTTGTTCGCTCGCAAGGCGATTTTAGCAGTATTGCACACGCTAAGCCGCCGCCTACTGGGAGTGAATCTTAGCTTCTTAAAATTGCGAACGAAAGATTCGCAATATTGCGATTACACATCTCGTAGCAGTTTCAGAGTAGCTTCAGACTTACTCGGCATCTGCGATCAGTTCAGTGCTTATCGTTCCTGGTTTGACGTCACAAACACACCCAGCGTTCGCCCAGACACTCCTCCGTTTCTCCAGCCACTCCCGCGTTTTTTCCGGAAACGGTAGCGTTTTTTCCCACACGCCCATAAAACGGCCTGTTTCCGCCCAGTAACACCCATTTCCTGTCAATCACATTACGATCGCCAGAACGATGAAAAAGCCGTGAGTAAAAATCCTAACTGCATAGCAAATTTACTTGGCGCAGTCGCAGTGCGGAAATTGCGCATGCGCATTAAGCGGAAAATCGCTGCGATGCGAAGATTTTTACCGAGCGAACAACTCGGAATGAGGGCCAGCATTCACATCTCACAGTGGGGCAGATGTATTAACCTGGAGACGGGATAAAGCAGTGATAAGTGGAAGGTGATAACGCGCCAGCCAATCATTGCGTATTTGAAAAATGACAGGAGCTGACTGTCTGGTACGTTATCACCTTGCACTTATCACTGCTTTATCATTTCTCCAGGTTTAATACATCTGCCCCATTGCATAGTATGCCCATGATATCTGATGGGTGTCAGGCTATCAGATAACGTTTCAGTCTGACAGGCATTTTATCTGACCGCATACGCCCAGCATAAGACACACTAGGAGAAAACAGGATTTTGATACCTACCGGTAAATCCTTTTCTCCTCGTCCGTAGAGGATGCTGGGGTCCACTTCAGTACCATGGGGTATAGACGGTTCTTAAGAGTGCCATGGGCACTCTTAAGACTTTTCAATGGGTGTGAACTGGCTCCTCTCTCTATGCCCCTCCTCCAGACCTCAGTTATAGGAACTGTGCCCAGGGAGACGGACATTTCGAGGAAAGAATTTACTTTAATACTAATGGTGAGATACATACCAGCTAACACCTCAACCATGCCGCACAACATGGCATTCAACATAACACACGCCAACAGGCATGAACCAATTACAGCAAACATGCTGAAACTAATAGAACACAACATGTGTAACTCTAATAAACAAAACTGCAGGTAAAGTACGCACTGGGAAGGGCGCTCAGCATCCTCTACGGACTAGGAGAAAAGGATTTACCAGTAGGTATCAAAATCCTGTTTTCTCATACGTCCTAGAGGATGCTGGGGTCCACTTCATGACCATGGGGTTTATACCAAAGCTCCAGTACGGGCGGGAGAGTGCGGATGACCCTGCAGCACCGATTGACCGAACTTGAGGTCTTCATCGGCCAAGGTGTCAAACTTGTAGAATTTTGCAAATGTGTTTGACCCCGACCAAGTAGCTGCTCGGCAAAGTTGCAATGCCGAGACCCCCCGGGCAGCCACCCAGGATGAGCCCACCTTCCTAGTGGAATGGGCCTTCACCAACGTCGGTAACGGCAATCCAGCCGTAGTATGAGCGTGCTGAATCATACTTCTGATCAAACGCGCAATAGTCTGCTTGGAAGCAGGACACCCAATCTTGTTAGGAGCATACAGGACAAACAAAGACTCTGTTTTCCGTATTCGAGCTGTTCTAGCGACATAAATCTTCAAAGCTCTAACCACATCTAGAGACTTTGACTCAGTGAACGTGTCAGTAACTACTGGCACCACAATAGGTTGTGGAAAGATGAAACCACCTTTGGAAGAAAATGTTGACGAGTTCTCAACTCTGCCCTATCTTCATGGAAGATCAGGTAAGGGCTCTTGTGAGACAAGGCCCCCAACTCAGACACCCGCCGTGCGGATGCCAATGTCACAACTGAGGGCCTGAGCTGACGGGAGGCAGCCTCAGTTGTAGGGGCTGAGATGTACCGGAACCTGGGAGGTTGTATCAGACCCCTGGACATGTAAGTAACATGAATAATAACTGCCCGAAGGTGTGACCACGACAACTTGGATAAAAGTCAATGATGTTTATTATGACAACTCCGCAACACAGCAGCAGTAAAAGAAAACGTAAAAGTCAGCAAATAATAAATACAGTTCCTGGGTACTACAGGATGGCAGGAGCCACAGGGCACTGGTAGTGTGAGATAGTTCTTATGATCTTCTAGATGGAAAGTCCTTACCAGGCCCGACTGTAGCAATGGAGATAACCCAGGATTGTGCCAGCTGGTGTTCCAGGAAAAGCTGGGTTGCTGAAGGTAAAACAGCTGCTGTGGATACTGGCTGGAACCAGACTGTTGTTAGCACGGAGTGGATACTGGCTGGAACCAGTTAAATAATAAATGAACTTGGGAGCGATGAAATATGAACTGAAATGTAGAACTTGAGAGCGGAGAAATAATAATACCGGTGGAGAGTGGTAAAGTGTAGAAAGGACACCGGCCCTTTAAGGGAAGCTGTACTCTGCTGAAAGCTGAGCTGGAAGCAGGTAATGTTGTAGCTGGAAACAGATGAATCCACAATGGATTGGAGAGTCAGGCTACACCGCAGGTGGAATGCTGGTGCGGGTCTCTATGGTGGAAGTCTTGAGACAGGAGCTGGAACCTGGAAGACAATCACAGGAGAGAGACAAACAGGAACTAGGTTTGACAACCAAAGCACTGACGCCTTCCTTGCTCAGGCACAGTGTATTTATACCTGCAGCAAGGAAGGGATTGGCTAGGCAATTATGCAGATTAACAATACTGACAACAGATTGGAGGAAATAATCAGCTGACAGAATCCAAGATGGCTGCGCCCATGCAGACACTTGGAGGGAAGTTTGGTTTGTAATCCATGTGGTAATGAAAACAGTAATGGCGGCGCCGGCCACTGGAGACAGGAGACGCCAGGCTGACAAGTGCACATCCAACCACGCGGACACAGCGGAGGCCGCGGCTGACGTAATCGCCACTCTGACACTCTGCATGCAGAAGCTCAGGGACGGCGGCGGAGGCCGCGGGGGACGCCATGCCAGATGTAATATGGCGTTACTGTGACAGCGTCTCAGAGAGACAGGAGAGGATACAGGAATGTACACATCAGGATAACAGATGGGATCCGGTCCTGGAGCGCTGAGCCAGCCTTAGGAGACATCTGATGGGTAAGAAATGGCGTCCAGATACCCGGATCGTGACAGCACCCCCCCCTTTAGGAGTGGCCCCAGGACACTTCTTTGGCTTTTGAGGAAACTTGGAATGGAATCTCCGGACCAAGGCAGGAGCATGGACATCAGAAGCATTGGTCCACGACCGTTCCTCAGGACCATAACCCTTCCAGTCAATAAGATATTGTAGTTGACCGTAACGGTGACGTGAGTCCAGAATCTTGGCCACTTCATACTCAACGCCTCGTTGAGTTTGGACTTTCGGAGTTGGAGGAAGTGAGGAATGAAACCGATTCAAGATCAGCGGTTTCAACAGGGAAACATGGAATGTCCTGGGTATTTTTAAGAAGGGAGGCAACTGGAGTCTGTAAGCAACAGGATTGATGACTTGTTCAATCTTGAAAGGACCGATATAGCGAGGTGCAAACTTCATACTGGGAACTCTTAACCTCAAATTCTTCGTGGATAACCATACCCGATCACCCACCTTGAGAGCAGGAACTGCTCGACGCTTCTTATCCGCAAACTTCTTGTACCTGAACGATGCCTTGAGCAGAGCTGATCGTACGCTCTTCCAGATATTGGCAAACTGATGCAAGGTGATATCCACTGCGGGAACAGAAGTTGCTGGAAGCGGTTGGAACTCAGGGACTTTAGGGTGGAATCCAAAGTTAGTGAAGAATGGTGTTGAAGCAGATGAAGAATGATACTGGTTGTTATGACAGAACTCGGCCCAGGGAAGTAATTGAACCCAGTCATCTTGAGAGGAGGACACATAGATGCGGAGGAAGGCCTCCAAGTCCTGATTCACCCTCTCGGTTTGACCATTGGTCTGAGGATGGTAAGCCGTGGAAAACTTTAGCTTGACTTGGAGGACTTGACATAAACTTCGCCAGAATTTGGCTGTGAATTGAACTCCTCGATCTGAGATAATTTCTTCAGGAAGACCGTGGAGTCGGAAGATCTCTTGTATGAATACTTGAGCCAACTTGGAAGCTGACGGAAGACCGGTGAGAGGAATGAAGTGTGCCATCTTGGTGAACCGGTCAACTACCACCCAGATGGTATTGAACTTGTTGCACATGGGTAAGTCTGTAATGAAATCCATCGACAAGTGGGTCCATGGTCGACGGGGAACAGATAGTGGAACCAGTTGCCCCGCAGGTGACTGGCGGGATACTTTATGTTGGGCACACTTTGGGCAAGATGCAATAAACTCCAAGACGTCTTTTTTCAGAGTTGGCCACCAATAGGACCTAGAGATAAACTCC
Source organism: Pseudophryne corroboree (assembly GCF_028390025.1). Taxonomy (NCBI): domain Eukaryota; kingdom Metazoa; phylum Chordata; class Amphibia; order Anura; family Myobatrachidae; genus Pseudophryne; species Pseudophryne corroboree. The sequence goes on from NC_086445.1 coordinate 76,413,120, forward strand.
AGGGTTTTTTGGATACCTGTATGTCCGGCAAAACGGGAAGCATGGGCCCAATGCATGAGCTTCTTCCTTAGCATCGGCTTCACAAAACTTTTCCCTGATGGGGGCGTAGAGTCCATCCCTACCGTGGAGAATGCCAACGGATTTATAATAGGATGCTTGTCTGAAGACTCTGACTCATTTTCTTGCTCCCATGAGCGGGAAAGGGCATCGGCCTTGCGATTCTGAGAGCCCGGACAGAACTGGAGTTTAAAGTCGAACCTGGAAAAGAAAAGTGCCCATCTGGCCTGACGAGGGTTGAGACATTGTGCGCCCTTCAGGTATAAAAGGTTCTTGTGGTCTGTAAGTATGGTGATTAAATGAGAAGCTCCCTCCAACAGATACCTCCACTCTTCTAGAGCGAGCTTGATGGCTAGCAACTCCTGGTCGCCAATGGCATAGTTGCGCTCAGCTGGGGAGAACTTCCGGGAGAAGAAACTGCAAGGATGTAAATGGCCATCTTTAGCCCTCTGAGATAACACCGCTCCTACTCCAACGGAGGAGGCATCCACCTCTAGGATGAAAGGAGAGTCGATGTCAGGCTGTTTCAGGACAGGCGCAGAGATGAACCTCTGTTTTAAAAGATGAAAAGCTTGCATGGCTTCTTCAGACCACTTGGACGGGTTAGCACCCTTCTTGGTGAAAGCAGTAATAGGCGCCACAATGGTGGAAAAGTCTCGTATAAACTTTCGGTAATAATTGGCGAACCCTAAGAACCTCTGGACCCCTTTGAGGGTTAAGGGTACCGGCCAATTCTGAATTGCTTGTAGTTTCTCAGGATCCATCTCTAGTCCGGAACCGGACACAATGCACCCTAGAAACGGAACGGACTCGACTCCAAAGACGCATCCCTCCAATCCGCAATAGAGATGACCGACACGGAGACGGGACAGAACCTCCTCAACCCAAAAACGATGCTCCTCCAAATCGTTGGCAAAAATGAGGACATCGTCTAGATAGACCACGACATGACGGCATAGAATGTCTCCGAAGATCTCACTGACAAAATGCTGGAAGACAGCCGGAGCACCGCTCAATCCGAAGGGCATGACGAGGTACTCATAATGTCCGTCACGGGTGTTAAAGGCGGTCTTCCACTCGTCACCCTCACGGATCCGGATGAGATTGTATGCACCTCGCAAGTCCAGCTTTGTAAAGATGGTAGCTCCGCTAACTCTGTCAAAGAGCTCAGTAATCAGGGGTAAAGGATAACGGTTCTTGATGGTAATGTCGTTCAAACCTCTGTAGTCGATGCACGGCCGCAGACCACCATCTTTCTTTTTTACAAAAAAGAAGCCTGCGCCGGCTGGGGAAGAAGAAGGTCGAATGAACCCCTTTGCTAGGTTCTCTTTAATGTATTCCTCCATAGAATGCGTCTCAGGCAGAGACAACGGATAAGTTCGGCCTCGAGGTGGAACCTTCCCTGGAACGAGATCAATCGGGCAGTCCCATTCTCTATGAGGAGGAAGGATATCAGCAGAAGCTTTACTGAACACATCCGTGAAATCTTGATATGGAGGAGGTGGAACATCAGACGACCTGGGGGAGGAAGAACAGACAGGCAATACTTTAAACAAACATGTCTCTGCACAGGAGGAACCCCATGCCAGGATTTGCGTAGTCGTCCAATCAATTGTAGGATTGTGAAGACGGAGCCATGGAAGGCTCAGGACCACAGGATGTGTGGCTCTTGGAATCACTAAAAGTGAAATAAGTTCGGAATGAAGAACTCCCACTCTCAGACGAACTGGTAGAGTCCTTAGAGCAATAACAGTATCAAAAATTTTACTGCCATCCACGGCAGTTAAGGAAAAGGAGGAAGGAAGTCTCTCGGTGGGTAGGGACCACCGTTTAACATAGGCTTCAGTAATAAAGTTCCCAGCTGCTCCGGAATCAAGGAGAGCAATGACGTTCCGATAACGTTGAGCAACTTGAAGCGAGACTGGGAGATTACAATCAAGAGGAGATGGAGAGGAGATCATTACTCCTAGCCGGCCCTCTCCTGGGCGAGCTAGGGTTTGGAGTTTTCCCGGACGTTCGGGACAGGCATTGATGGTGTGAGACGGAGCTGCACAGTAAAGACAAAGAGACTCAGAGAGACGTCTTCGGCGCTCAGCAGGAGTTAAACGGGAACGGCCAATTTGCATGGGCTCATCTTTAGATGGTGACAGTTGACGAGGAGGAGGAGCAGAAGATTTTGGAGCAGATGATCTTCCACGCTCAGTTGCTCTCTCTCTGAAACGTAAATCAACTTTCGTGCAGAGTGAGATTAGCTCATCTAACTTAGAAGGTAAGTCTCTGGTAGCTAACTCATCTTTAATAAGCTCAGATAAGCCATGCCAGAATGCAGCATACAGGGCCTCGTCGTTCCATGCCAGTTCGGATGCCAGGATCTGGAACTGTATCAGATATTGTCCTACAGTACGTGACCCCTGGCGTAAACGGAGAATCTTGGATGAAGCTGAGGTTACCCGGCCTGGCTCGTCGAAGATGCGCCTGAATGTTGACACGAATGCAGTGTAAGAAGATAGCAGGGTGTCGGACCTCTCCCATAACGGTGATGCCCAGTCAAGGGCGGAGCCACTGAGAAGAGAGATGATGTAGGCAATTTTTGTACGGTCACTGGGAAAATTGCCAGGTTGTAGCTCAAACTGAATCTCACACTGGTTGAGAAATCCCCTGCAGAATCTTGGAGATCCGTCAAATTTTACTGGCGTTGGAAGATGAAGACGTGGAGCAGAAATGGGTAAGGTGGGTGGGGTTATAGCTGGAGTCACTGTGGTTGACGCACCAGATGCGCCTGATCCACGGAGAGTTGTCTGAATCCCATCCAGCCGAGTAGAGAGATCCTGGAGACAGCGGATGATGTGGCCCTGTGCAGCCTCCTGATGTTCTAGTCGGGCTGCCAGTTCTTGCATCGGCCTGGCCGCTTGATCCTGGTCTCCGGCTGGATTCATTAGGTCAGTGCTTACTGTCACAACTGAGGGCCTGAGCTGACGGGAGGCAGCCTCAGTTGTAGGGGCTGAGATGTACCGGAACCTGGGAGGTTGTATCAGACCCCTGGACATGTAAGTAACATGAATAATAACTGCCCGAAGGCGTGACCACGACAACTTGGATAAAAGTCAATGATGTTTATTATGACAACTCCGCAACACAGCAGCAGTAAAAGAAAACGTAAAAGTCAGCAAATAATAAATACAGTTCCTGGGTACTACAGGATGGCAGGAGCCACAGGGCACTGGTAGTGTGAGATAGTTCTTATGATCTTCTAGATGGAAAGTCCTTACCAGGCCCGACTGTAGCAATGGAGATAACCCAGGATTGTGCCAGCTGGTGTTCCAGGAAAAGCTGGGTTGCTGAAGGTAAAACAGCTGCTGTGGATACTGGCTGGAACCAGACTGTTGTTAGCACGGAGTGGATACTGGCTGGAACCAGTTAAATAATAAATGAACTTGGGAGCGATGAAATATGAACTGAAATGTAGAACTTGAGAGCGGAGAAATAATAATACCGGTGGAGAGTGGTAAAGTGTAGAAAGGACACCGGCCCTTTAAGGGAAGCTGTACTCTGCTGAAAGCTGAGCTGGAAGCAGGTAATGTTGTAGCTGGAAACAGATGAATCCACAATGGATTGGAGAGTCAGGCTACACCGCAGGTGGAATGCTGGTGCGGGTCTCTATGGTGGAAGTCTTGAGACAGGAGCTGGAACCTGGAAGACAATCACAGGAGAGAGACAAACAGGAACTAGGTTTGACAACCAAAGCACTGACGCCTTCCTTGCTCAGGCACAGTGTATTTATACCTGCAGCAAGGAAGGGATTGGCTAGGCAATTATGCAGATTAACAATACTGACAACAGATTGGAGGAAATAATCAGCTGACAGAATCCAAGATGGCTGCGCCCATGCAGACACTTGGAGGGAAGTTTGGTTTGTAATCCATGTGGTAATGAAAACAGTAATGGCGGCGCCGGCCACTGGAGACAGGAGACGCCAGGCTGACAAGTGCACATCCAACCACGCGGACACAGCGGAGGCCGCGGCTGACGTAATCGCCACTCTGACACTCTGCATGCAGAAGCTCAGGGACGGCGGCGGAGGCCGCGGGAGACGCCATGCCAGATGTAATATGGCGTTACTGTGACAGCGTCTCAGAGAGACAGGAGAGGATACAGGAATGTACACATCAGGATAACAGATGGGATCCGGTCCTGGAGCGCTGAGCCAGCCTTAGGAGACATCTGATGGGTAAGAAATGGCGTCCAGATACCCGGATCGTGACAGCCAATGCCAAAAGCATCACCACTTTCCAAGTGAGAAACTTCAACTCTATCTCTTGTAGAGACTCAAACCAATCCGATTGAAGAAACTGCAACACCACATTAAGGTCCCATGGTGCCACTGGAGGCACAAATGGAGGCTGGATGTGCAGAACCCCTTTCACGAAGGTCTGAACCTTTGGAAGAAAGGCCAATTGTTTTTGGAAGAACACTGACAAGGCCGAAATCTGGACCTTGATTGACCCCAATCGGAGGCCCGCCTCCACACCAGCCTGCAGAAAATGGAGAAAACGTCCCAACTGAAACTCTTCCATAGGAGCCTTCTTGGATTCACACCAAGACACATATTTTCTCCAAATACGGTGGTAATGTTTCAACGTTACTCCTTTCCTGGCCTGAACGAGGGTGGGGATGACTTCCTTGGGAATACCCTTTCGGGCTAGGATCCGGAGCTCAACAGCCATGCCGTCAAATGTAGCCGCGGTAAGTCTTGATACACACACGGCCCCTGTTGCAGCAGATCCTCGTGAAGAGGAAGAGACTGAGGATCTTCTATGAGCAACTCCTGAAGATCTGGGTACCAAGCCCTCCTTGGCCAGTCTTGGGCAATGAATATTGCTCGAACTCTTGTTCTCCTTATGATCCTGAGCACTTTTGGGATCAGCGGAAGTGGAGGGAAGACATACACCGACCGGAACACCCATTGGGCCACTAGCGCATCCACTGCTATTGCTTGAGGGTCTCTCGACCTGGAATAATATTTCTGAAGCTTCTTGTTGAGACGAGATGCCATCATGTCTACTTGAGGAACTCCCCAAAGACATGTCACCTCTGTGAAGACTTCTTGGTGGAGGCCCCACTCTCCTGGATGGAGATCGTGTCTGCTGAGGAAGTCTGCTTCCCAGTTGTCTACTCCCAGAATGAAAATTGCCGACAGAGCCTTTACAGGTCTTTCTGCCCAGAGGAGGATCTTCGTCACCTCTGCCATTGCCGCTCTGCTTTTTGTTCCGCCCTGCCTGTTTATGTACACGACTGCTGTTACATTGTCCGACTGGATCTGCACGGAATGATCTTGAAGAAGATGTACCGCTTCTTGAAGGCCGTTGTAAATGGCTCTCAATTCCAGCACGTTTATGTGAAGGCAGGCTTCCTGACTTGGCCATTTTCCTTGGAAGTTTCCCCCCTGAGTGACAGCTCCCAGCCTCGGAGACTTGCATCCGTGGTTACCAGGACCCAGTCCTGAATCCCGAACCTGCGTCCCTCTAGTAGGTGAGAACTGTATAGCCACCACAGGAGCGAAATCCTGGCTTTTGACGACAGGATTATCTTCCGGTACATGTGTAGGTGGAATCCCGACCACTTGTCCAACAGGTCCCACTGGAATACCCTGGCATGGAACCTGCCAAACTGTATGGCCTCGTAGGCTGCCACCATCTTCCCCAACAACCGAATGCACTGATGGATCGACACACTTGATGGTTTCAATATCTGTTTTACCATTTTCTGGATTTCCAGAGCCTTTTCCACCGGAAGAAATACTCTCTGAACTTCTGTGTCCAGAATAATCCCGAGAAAAGACAATCTTGTCGTCGGTTCCAACTGTGACTTTGGATAATTTATGATCCAACCGTGTTGTTGGAGTATTGACAGGGAGAGTGTGATGTTTTGTAACAACTGCTCCCTGGATCTCGCCTTTATCAGGAGATCTTCTAGATAAGGAATTATATTGACTCCTTTTTGACGCAGGAGAACCATCATCTCCGCCATCACCTTGGTGAATACCCTCGGCGCCGTGGAGAGACCGAAAGGTAACGTCTGGAATTGGTAATGGCAATCCTGAACCGCGAATCTTAGATAAGCCTGGTGAGGAGGATAAATGGGAACATGCAGGTAAGCATCTTTTATGTCTACAGACACCATGTAGTCCCCCTCCTCCAGACTGGCAATCACTGCCCTCAGTAATTCCATTTTGAACTTGAATCGTTTCAAGTAGAGATTCAGATTTTTCAGGTTTAGGATCGGTCTGACCGAGCCGTCCGGCTTGGGAACTACAAAAAGGCTTGCATAAAACCCCTCCCCTTGTTGTGACAAAGGTACCAAGACTATGACCTGATCCTGACACAATTTTTGGATTGCCGCTGTTACTGCTTCCCTTTCTGGAAGAGAAGCTGGCAAGATCGATTTGAAAAATCGGCATGGGGGAACGTCTTGAAACTCCAGCTTGTATCCCTGGGACACTATTTGCAACACCCAGGGATCCAGGCCAGACAGAATCCAACCTTGGCTGAACAGTTTGAGACATGACCCCACCCGAGAGGCCTCCCGCAAAGGAGCCCCAGCATCATGCTGAAGATTTGGCAGAAGTAGGGGTAGACTTCTGCTCCTGGGAACCTGAAGCTGCTGTGGACTTCTTTCCCTTTTGTCACGATCCGGGTATCTGGACGCCATTACCTGCCTTTCAGATGTCTCCTGAGGCTCGCTCAGCGTTCCAAGGCCGGATCTCATCTGTGTCCACATACTGCACATCCCTCCTGTCACGCTGAGATGCTGTCACAGCGGCGCCATGTTTGAATCCTGCATGGAGTCTCCCTTCTCCGCGGCCTCCGCCGCCGCTCCTGTGTTATAGGTGCAGGTTGTCAGTGTGGTGTTCCATGCCTGCCGCGGCCTCCGTTGTCATCCACGAGTATCAGCATACATTTCTCAGTCTGGCGTCTCCTGTCCTCTGCGGCCGGCGCCGCCATTGCAGTTATGTTTCTACATGGTTTCCTAAACCAGTTTTCCATCCAAGTTCTAACATGGGCGCAGCCATGTTGGATTCAATCACATGCTTCAGTTCCTCCAATCCACTGCCTCTGGAAATCTGCATAATTGCCCAGCCAATACCTGCATTGCTGCAGGTATAAGTATCCTGTGCCAGGAAATGGTCAGTGCTTTGTTTGTCATACCTTGTTCCAGTCTCTCTCCTGTGGTTGTGTTTCCCGGTTCCAGCTCCTGTCTCCAGCATCCACTAAAGAGACCCGCACCTGCCTACCATCCTGCGGTGCAGCCTGACTCTGCAGTCCTCCGTGGCTGATCCAGTTTCCAGCTTCCAGCTATTTCATCTGCTTCCAGCAGTATCCACTACCACCGGTAATCATCCTTCAACTCCTCTGTTTCCACGCTCCCTAGCATCTTATTATATTCACTCCGTGTTTCATCACCTGGCTGGTTCCACCCAGCATTCATTCAGTGACTTTATCATCTGGCTGATTCCATTCCGCATCCACTCCGTGTCTTACCACCTGGCTGGTTCTATCCAGCAATTACAACAGCTGATTCAAGTTACCAGCTTCATCTGTTCCATCTACTGGCATATTCCTTGGATATCTTCACTACTACAGCCAGGCCTGGTAAGGTTATTCCATCTAAGGACTTTAACAACTGTTCTTAACCTACCAGTGTCCTGTGAAACCATTTCATGGTCAGAGTGCTCCAGGAATCATATTATTTATCATTGCCATTTTTATTATTTGCTGTCTGTTGTTACACAGAGTTTGTCAATAAACTTTTAATTTACTTTTACCTGGTTGTCATGGTCACACCTTCGGGTTTCCTTTTAACACTTACATGTCCAGGGGTCTGATTAAACCTCCCCGGTTTAAGTTCCTCTCAGCCCCTACAACTGAGGCTTCCTCCTGTCAGCTAAAACCCTCAGTTGTGACACCTTTCCCCTACCCGCAAAGAAGGGGGAACCTCTCGCTTTTTTGTATTTATTGGGCCAAAAGGACTGCATGTGCGGGTGATATGTCTTTTTTGCTGGTGCAGGCGCAGAGGGCAAAAATGCCGACTTACCTGCGGTAGCCGCCGAGACTAACGCATCCAGTCCATCACCAAATAAGGCCTCACCTTCATATGGGAGAGCCTCCATATTTCTTTTGGAATCTGCATCCGCGTTCCACTGGCGAATCCACAAAGCCGGCCGAGCCGATACTGCCATGGTAGCGGCTTGTGAACTGAAGAGTCCAATATCTTTCATCGCTTCTAGCATGTATGCGGCAGCGTCTTTGATATTCCCTAACTTAAGGAGTATCTCATCTTTATCAATCGTGTCAATTTCTGATGACAAGTTATCTGACCATTTTTCAATAGCGCGACTCACCCACGCCCAAGCAATTGTGGACCTGAGCAGCGTACCATTGGCAACATAAATGGATTTCAATGTAGTTTCCATCTTTCGGTCTGCCGGCTCTTTCAGTGAAGCCATGCCAGGTGCAGGGAGAATTACCTTCTTTGTCAACCTGGACAGTGCACTGTCTAACACAGGGGGTGACTCCCATTTTTTCCTGTCCTCCACCGGGAAAGGATAAGCTATCTTGGGAATATGAAATTTCTTTTCGGGATTCACCCACATCCCTTCAAAGAGTGTATTAAGTTTGTGGGAAGGAGGAAAAGTGACCTTAGATTTCTTTTCTTTATAGAAATAAGCCTTCTCCTGAGGTACAGGAGTGGCTTCCATGACTTCCAGAACTTCCCTTATAGCCACAATCATATATTGTATATTTTTTGCCAATTTATGATCTATTTCTCTGGAGTCACTATCGTCGACACAAGAATCAGTGTCCGTGTTGGTATCAGTATTCACAATATTCGCAAATGGTCTCTTATGTGACCCAGAGGGGTCGCCTGCGGATGGAAGAACAGAGCCCTGAAAAATCACATCCTGCACAGATTTTCTCCAGCACTCAGCATGAGATTCAGACTTATCTAATCTCCTATTGATATGATGCATACTATCACGTATTTCTTTCACCCATGCAGGCTCTTGGTGTGCCGGCAGCGCCACCACATTACACTTCTGTGTCCCTAAAATGGTTTCCTCTGGGGAGGAACTCCCTGCCTCTGACATGTCTTACACACGTATACAACACACAGACAGACAGACTGGGACTTATAGGGGACAGACCCACAGTAAAATCTGTCAGAGGGACACAGTTTAGGAGCAGCCAGTTCACAACCCCAGCGCCAGTATCTAATGCCTGTGAATACAGAATGCCCACTGACATGCAGCGCTTTTTACACAGTAAAACACACTTGTAAAGCACCAAATTCGCTTGTGCCCCCCCCCCCCCCCCTGTTTTGCACCCTGATACTTGTAGTCAGAAGTGAAGGAGGACCAGCGATGTCTCTGCTGCCTGAGGAGAGATAAAATGGCGCTGAGCAGTGTGCTGGCTGCCTGAGGAAGAAGCTCCGCCCCCACAATTGCGCATTTTTACCTCAGAAACTTTTCATAATATTTATACTGGCGGGGGTAGGGCTGTGCCTGGGCATCTTATGCCCCCTTTTTGCCAGTTTATAGAGGTGTTTTTGCTTCCCAGGGGGCGCCCCTCCCGCGCCCTGCAGTGCCTCTGTGTGTGGGCAGCAATGGCGCGCTGCGCTCCCGCCAGCCGTGCTGTACCTCAGCCATCACTTTTCTTGATAGAAGATCTGTCTTCTTCTACTCACCTGTCTTCTGACTTCTGGGTCTGTGGAGGGGGGGGGGGGGGGGGGGTGACGTCGTGCTGTGGGAGTGAGCATCTAGATACGGCTAGCGTTCGGTACCCTTCAGGAGCTAATGGTGTCCTGTCAGCCAGAAGCAGAGCCAGAAAACTCTTCAGGACGTTGGTTCCTACTTCTGCCCCCTCAGTCCCACGAAGCAGGGAGACTGTTGGCAGCAGTTCTCCCTGAAAATAAAAAACCTAACATAAGTCTTTTCAGAGAAACTCAGTAGAGCTCCCCAGAGTGCATCCAGTCTGCCTGGGCACATTTCTAAAACTGAGGTCTGGAGGAGGGGCATAAAGGGAGGAGCCAGTTCACACCCATTGAAAAGTCTTAGAAGTGCCCATGGCTCCTGCGGAACCGTCTATACCCCATGGTCATGAAGTGGACCCCAGCATCCTCTAGGACGTATGAGAAAATTGCAAATACAAGTCTTAAAAGAATCACAGCAATGTAGCAAGTGTCATTCTACCCTCAGGCTGCCACATTTCCGATGTGTAATATAAATGCCACAGCTGCATTCTTGTATGTCTGTGACATAAGAAATTAGAAACTTCCACAGGACAGCTGGTAAATATAGTACAACATAAAAAGGTATGAAATAAAATACTTTATATCCAGTTACTTTTATAAGTGTAATAACCCCCACATAAATAGTAAACTAAATATTACCCACATGATAACAAGTGGATTTGCAAGTATTATACATTTTGATTTTGATGTTTTCTGCATTTAGAGGCAAGAATAATACCATCCATCTGGGGTCCAAAATTTGCAATTCACTGCACCACCCCCACAGCATTGGCAAAAAGGGACATGGTTCGTGACAAGAGCGTATGTGGCTGTGTCCAGGACCAACTCAGTTGCCTTTACATGAACCATAGTTGCGACTTTATGGCTGCCGGCAACCAGGTAGGCACAGAGGAAGGCAGTGCAGGGGGCATGACGCGGCTAAGGAGGCTGTGTGGGAGACAACTGTGTCATTGTGGCCACACCCACTGCTATAAAATGCCAAGATTACCAGCGTTGAAAAGCAGGGGCGTGGCTACAGTGACACAATTCAGTGCGAATCACGGCATCACCTGCCAGGTCTGCCCCCTTCACTCGGCAAGTGGGCATCTAGGCGGCGGCGGGAGGAATCCAGATCCGGGAGACTTACACACTCTTCCCCGTGGCCGGGAGACTTCCGGCCGTTCCGGGGGGGGGGGGGGGGGGGGGGGGGGTAGGCAAGTATGACATGAACATGCCTTCACTGTATTCAGCTTATGCTTGCCTGCAGAGCTGGATCATCCATTATGCAACCTAGGCTCCAGCCTAGGACCCAGTGGTCACTGAGTGGCTCAGAATATGGTCTAACCCATTTTATGAGTTATTTATAGAATAGCATAGAAAGGGAAGAGGGTCCCAAACCAGCATGTTGCCCAGAGTCCCATTAGCCTTTCATTAATAAATAAAAAAAAAAAGAAGCCATTCATCAATTAAAAAAAAAAAAATACACTCCATAAATCACAATATTTCAGATCATTTAATGGGGCCTTGTGTGTCCGACACTCATGATGCACTAGGCAGAACCTAAATTCTCTTCCCACCAAGTAACATCTAAACAGAGCAGTGGTGAACAGGACATGCCTCCTGACTGGCCATACTGTAAATTATACGGATATTATCAGTCACCTTAGAAATTCATAAACTTTAATTACCTGGAATGTCCGTCACACTCACAAACTGCAGGGTGTTCTCCCTGCCTCCCAGGAAAGCAGGGACCCCCAGGGCCGGCGACAGGGGGGGTCAAAGGGGACAACTGTACCGGGCCCCATGTATCAGAGGGGCCCCAAGTATATGCTGATAAGTACTCGGCAGGGATGTGAGCCGTCTTGTCCAAATAGGGCAGCGAGCTGCAGGCGGTGTGGCCACAGCCTCAGAGTAACAGGAGCCTCTCACACAAAGTGACTGTGCGTCCACTCTTCCGGGTTCTGCTGGGTTGCAGGCAGTTACGGGACATGGCAGCAGCTACATTGGCCAGGATTCCCGTGCCCTGCACTGGCCTCTTCTGGTAGGGTCTGCTGTGCGGTGTTAGGGTCTGGGGAGTAGAGCACAGGTAAGTATCTCCCCGGGGTAAGAGTGGATTAGTGTGGGGATACAGGTCTTTGGGATTGGGTGGGGGTGGGGGAGCTGGGAATGCAGCATGGAGTAATTGGAGAGAGAAAGACTGTGGGGTATGTGGGAGGAAGGAGAGAGGGAGACACAGACTGGTGTGTAGGGGAGGAAGGAGAGATATACATATTTATATATTTGTATAAATAAATATAAGTACTGTATATAAATATATATATATACATATTCTTTTTTAACAGTTTTTTATATAGAGCAATTTCCGTTGCATTTAAAAAATTAAAACATTTCTCATCTGAGGGGGCCCCAGAGATATCACTGTACGGGGCCCCATGATTTCTGTTGCCGGCCCTGGGTACCCCTCCTGTATCCTGCCCACTTTCCTAATGATGTGGTCGGGAATGTGATTGCAAGATATGCTATGATGCCAAGATTTGCAGCATTACACCTGGATGGGTGGGGTCATAATAGTGCAGATCGCATCACCATGCCCACCAAACTTGCCACTAGGATCAGGGTTGCAATTATACCTGTATAAGGCCTGTGTCTTTTAAGATGCTTATAATTTATATGGCTGCCTGGAAATATTTCAGCCTCAGTATTAGGGGATGTGGGGGTTCCAAATATGAGGGTAGGGATAGCAATCGATTTTGGATGGAGGTTGCGGCCTGCTCATGAATAGGAGTGAGACATTAGTGGTAGAAAACCATCACTCACTGAGGACAACCCTATACAGGGGCAATTTTATCATCCCGTTTTTGGGTCGTGGCTATTCCTCTGGCCCCATATACCTTACAGAAGAGGCTACATGATCTCATACATGTGTCCTCATACACCTAGTGTTTTTGCTCCATAGGAACTGGGAGCCAGGCATATGGTGTGACTAGACACTCCGCAACTGGTAGCAACTGCTAGTGTGCTATTCGCATCGTAGCCGCACACACATTCATAGGGGTCTATTCATGAAGCAGTGATAAGAGTGGAGAAGTGAGCCTGTGGAGAAGTTGTCCATGGCAACCAATCAGCATTGAAGTAACATTTATAATTCGCATAGTATACAATTGTACAGAGCAGCTGATTGGTTGCCATGGGGAACTTCTTCACAGCTTCACTTCAACACTCTTTTCACTGCTTCATGAATAGACCCCATAGTGTCCTATGTACTAAGGATTAGTAATTTTGTCACAAAGAAATTGGAATAAAGTCAGGAGGTGGTGAGGAAGGGGCTGCTTTAGCAGTTTGAAGGTAACGGGACTGGCAACAACATGAAGGTAGCAGTGACATGATGGAGGGTGACCAGTATTTGTGCCCAGGGGAGGCCGGACCCCTAAATCTACCCCTGTACACATCTGTATTACAACCTTCGCTGTACCGGTCTTAGACCAACTATTTTCATCAGTTTCTTTCAGCTAAACCAGTTATGTATGCTTGGGGGGGGAATGTGACTGTGCAACATTGTAAATAAATCCATAAAACACAAGAGCAACAAACACAGCAGAGCAGACATAAACCCAGAGAAGCAAGATAAGCAGCAGCAGCCGCAGAACACTAGTTCCTAATGCGCATGCGCACGGCAGGTCAGCGCTCAGTTTCGGATGGAGCCACGGGGAATGACTGGAGGAACAAACGGACCTCTGACAGGCTCCAGATGACGTGGCCAACTCCATCCTTCCCGCTTCCCAGCTTTGTATTGGCGGCTTCTTTGAAGACCGGAAGTGATGTCGCAGGGAAAACAACCGTTTCTGTCGGAAGTGTAGGCATCCCGGAGAGTGGCTGAGGTGACCGGGAGCGGACATCTGGTAGGTACGGGAACAGTCTCTGCTGTCCTCTGTCTGAGAGGTTCAGTCCGTATTCCAGTAGCTGGGAGCTCCTATCCCAAGGGCTCCTGGCAGGTTCTCAGCCCGGACACCAAACCGCCATATCTGTTACTGGCACTTCCAGCTGCTGCTGGGTCTCTGGTGCATTCCCACTTGCAGTCATTGCCCAGGAGCTGCAGAGGGAGGTAAATGTTTCCTTTGTGCACCATCCTGGTTTCACCTGCCACTCTGCTGCCAGCTAAGTGCATGTAAGTGAATGGGGAATCTATCCCCCCCCACCCTGCCTTCCACTATTTTGGTATATAACATGATACTTTACATAGCTAAATACCTTTTTTTATTCCATTTGTAATACATTTTGAAACTGTTTAAGAAATACATGGCAAAAAAAAAAAAAATGAATACAGTATAAGAAAAACGAATACCAACAAATTAGGTAGCAATGTCACTGTGGGGCGGACAATGAGGGGGATTCGGACCCAATCGCTGCTGTGCGTTTTCGCACAGCGGCCGATCAGCGATAGACTGTGCATGCGTATGCACGTAATGTGCGTGTGCGTCGGTCACCAACAACGGGCATCACCGGTCTGCGACAGAATGGTGCGAAAATTCAGATCGCATGGGCGTTTGCAATGTGATAGACGGTAAGAGACCGTTTGTGGGTGGTAACTGAATGTTTACTGGGTGTGTCCGGAAAAACGCAGGCGTACCCAATCGTTTTCAGGGAGGGTGTTTGACGTCAGCTCCGGCACAATCAGCCTCTTCTCATCGCACACTGGATTTTTGCACCTCGGAGTGGCACATGCAATCGCACACTTGCACAGCAAATTTACACTCTTCCCCCCCCCCCCCCCCCCCCCCCTTGGGTGGCGCCTCTCTGAACGCAGGACAGCAAAGTTAGCAGCCCAGCGATTAGGTCTGAATCACCCCCAACAACAGCGGCCAGATAACAGGAAAGATAGAATGGCGGGTACGTAATTCAGAAATCCAAAATGTATTACATATGGAATAAAAAGGTATTTTGCTATATAAAGTGTCATGTTTAATATACCAAAATAGTAGAGGGCAGATAACATGAAACATCACGGCTGCCTTTATATCTTTGCTACTTGTGCAACCAAGAACATGTAAGTGATGTCTTTCCTAGCGTTGTCTGATGGAATTTGCCCCATAACCTCTGGAATGCCCTCCCGTGCTCCGTTAGACTTGCGTCCAGGCACTCTGCTTACAAATGTGCCCTTAATACAAATTGTTACTGTTCTAGTTTATTACCCCTCCACCTAACTGCAGTCTCTGCCCTCTTCTCCCCACTGTATCCGCCCATGTCAAATAGATTCTAAGCTCATATTTGCAGGGCCCTCTAACCTTTGTCGTCTATACATAATTCTGTAAGCCGCTCACTGCAATTATGTATCTGTGATGTTATGTACCTATGTTTCCTGTTGTCAATTTATCTTCTTGTACGGCATTACAGAAAACCTTGTGGTGCCGTATAAATAAAAGGTGATAGAAGGCCTCATAGGATTAAGCCTTTTAAGACTAGGTCAGATGTCATTTCCTGAAAGGTATTGCGCAATTTTGGATGACCCCAGCTAACTGGAGGCTGCCAGATGGGCATGTCCCATGGGTAAACCTTGTTACTTGAAGCTGGCTGTTATGTCATCTCCAGGGGATCCCTGCAGTTGGCTATAGAGCAGGGCATTTAATATTGTATATTGTGTGAAGAACTGTGCGCCATTTCACATTGTGAATCGTTTGTGCTTTGCACCTGATATTTATGTGTAGATTGTCGGCACTGCTTTAGGAAATTTTACTCCTGCATAGTGTGAGTTATTTTTATGCAGAAATAATTTAGTTGTCTAAGAGAAGCCTTTTTTTTTTTTTTTTAACAGTACACAGCACTGATGTCTAATGTACTCTGACAAGATGAAACGTAAAGTTGCAAAAGTAGGAACTTTGCGGCTGAGCCCAAATGAAGAAGCTTTAATATTAAAGCAAGAACGGGAAAGGAGAAGGAAGCTGCGTCTGCAGCAGGTAATGATTGCTTTTCGATATTTGCTGATAAACAGGTGTTTTTTTTTTTTTTTTTAAAACCCGTATCTCCTTTTCAACCTAGAGCTTACAAATATGTCTGGCAGGTACAGAAACAAGCTCAAAACATTTCAAATTAATTAAAAAATGGAGGTTGGCGGATGCTCCAATCCAGTGCCGCCACTTCATCTGCTGGCCCCAGGGAGAGGTGGGGGTGTCACGCACTGCCCTTACTAAGGGGATCCGGTCTGAAGATTGACAGTGCCTAGGTCGACAATGTTTAGGTCCACCACTATAGGTCGACAGGATTTCTAGGTCGACATGTTCTAGGTCGAAAGGTTAAAAGGTCAACATGAGTTTTCCACATTTTTTTGAACTTTTTCACACTTAACGATCCACGCGGACTACGATTGGGAATAGTAACATAAGCCGAGCGCAGCGGTAGCGGAGCGAGGCACCTTGCCCGAAGCATGGCGGGCAAACATGGTGCACTAATTGGGCTTCCCGGTCACTGTACGGAGAAAACGACACCAAAAAAAACATGAAAAACTCATGTCGACCTTTTGACCTGTCGACCTAGAAACCCTGTCGACTTTAAACCCTGTCGACCTAGTGACTGTCGACCTAGACACTGTCGATCTAATGATCCACACCCCTTACTAATACCCTATCGTTTAGGCCCACGTGGGAAGAAGTTTGGTTAGAAAAGTACAGTGGGGGATATCCAATTAGCCGCAATGTTTTCTCGTGGCTAATGGATTCGCCCCAGCCTATCCAGTTACCCATGAAAAGCCATCATGAGCAACTGCTGCCCTGCATATTAGGGGATTTGTTTCACTTCAGGCAACATAAAATCCCAGAAAACAGGGCCGTTTCTCGCTAATATACACGTTTCACTGAAACTTCACTGAATTTCTGTTTGTTTGTTTTTTGTGCGCAACGATTTTATTTGCCTCTAATTCGATATCCCCAATATGTACCATTATGCTAGGGCGATTTAATATACATTAGAGTGTAGATATAAGTAAGTAAAAACAAATGGAGGCCATAAAATTTAAGAGAAGCCTTTTCCCGGACTGTGATGACGTAGGGTGGTTTCTACATCTGCAGCTGTGGACCTGCTAATTGGCTTCTACTTCTTCTAGGTCAGAGAGCAGGAAAAGTTCATTGCCCAGCAGTTCCGCCAAGATGTGAAGGAAAGGAGAGACCAGCAGCTTCAGCAGATGGCAGAGGAGCTGAGATCCAAATGGGAATCTGCTCAGGCTGAGAAGCTCCAGTCTCTGGAAAAGATCTATCTGTCCACGCTCAATGCAATCGGCGAGGGACACCGGCAGGCCAAGGAAAATGTGAGATGGGTGTAAAGATTGATTGTCCGGCCTTTACTTGGTCAGATTCTTCAGAACATTGTGTAATATTAAGCTGGGACGGAGTGTGTGATCTTTATGCTGGCTATTGTGATCTTTCATTTCTCAGATAGGAAGTGTCATTCTATAACCCTTTACATTTTGTGAAACTACAAGTACCATAATTCCCGGTCAGCCAACATGCTACAACTTGTATTTCTACTACAACTGAAGAGGCATGGCAGTGTATTCTGATTGGATACAGGGCAGTATCCAATTAGATTACCGCTGCTAATTACCTTTCCCCCTGGGCTATTCAATTAGCCCTGCCTTTCCCCCTGGGCTATTCAAATAGCCCTGATGCCAGCACTTATATGGGATTTTGTTTTGCTTCCCTCAGACAGGCGTAGCCAAATGCTCGAAAAGGTTGTATTTTTTTTTTTCTTTTTTTTTTTTTTTTACCCGATCGCGGCCACGAAAACGCATAGGTCTGCAACTTTTTACGGATTCCATGTGTTTTTGCCTGAAAAGGGAAATGTTTTGGGTGGAAAAATCGGGGACTAGCTGGATAGCCTGAAAAATCAATAACATTGTTGTGCCAACTCTCCCCGACCCCCCCCCCCCCTTCCCCGTTCCCATTTTTGCATCCAAAAATGTTTCTGGACTAATTGGATACCCCCTCACAGTTTTTAAAGACTTTTGCCAATATTGCCTACTTGCTAGCTGGTCACTGATATAATTGTGTCTTGCAATGCATACTGAGACAGTGCACTTCTGCCCCCTCTGCTACTTTCCGCCTTTTCTCCTGTACTGTTACTTGCCGTGTCTATCTTTCCCATAATAACAGGCTGATGTGAACTCCTCCTCTGATACTTCCACCATTTGTTGTGTCTATCGGGGTCCAATACTGCGCAGTGCTACATCTTTGGATGAAAGTTGGTTACTGATTGAAGGAGTACCCCGCCCTCCTCCAATCAGCCAGCAGCTTTCATAATCAGTGCAGCATCTGTGCTCTCCTACTATGCGGAGAGTTGAGTAGAATTAAATTGATTCTTCCTACAGTAGGTCACAGATATATAGGAGTAAAGAACCTTGGTTTAGTGTATTGAAAATGGCTTTTAAGGCTTCTTTCAATTTTCAACTTTTTATTTTTCATTATTGGCATGCTTTCCATTTTGTAAGGGCTGGCTGTCTTTTTTTTTTTTTTGGTCAGATTGTCCTCCTAATTGCAGACAGAAATCTTCTTTTTCAAAATGCAATACAGCACTGTTGTAACCATGGCTACGCTTGTCGGTACAAAGTAAATATTAGTGCAGTCTTAGCAGGGAACGACTTTTCGCTGAAAATTACATTTAAAAAAAGAAGCTTTTCTGGTTATTGCTACTTTCTCTTATGTCCTAGAGGATGCTGGGGACTCCAAAAGGACCATGGGGTATAGACGGATCCGCAGGAGCTTGGGCACACAATAAAGACTTGACCTGGGTGTGTTCTGGCTCCTCCCGCTATGCCCCTCCCCCAGACCTCAGTTAGACTTTGTGCCCAGGAGCTGTACTGAGTTTCTCTAAAAGACTTTATGTTAGGTGTTTTATTTTCAGGGAGACCTGCTGGCTACAGGCTCCCTGCAGCGTGGGAGTGAGGGGAGAGAAGTCAGACCTACTTCTTCTTAGTTTAAGGGCTCTGCTTCTCAGGCTACTGGACACCATTAGCTCCAGAGGGTTCGATCACTTGGTGCGCCTAGCTGCTTGTTCCCGGAGCGACGCCGTCACCCCCTCACAGAAGACAGAAGCCGGGTGAGTATGTAAAGAACAGAAGACTTCAGTGACGGCAGAAGACTTCAGTAACGGAGGTAACACGCAGCGGTCGCGCTGCGCTCCATGCTCCCACACACCAACGGCACTCTCAGGGTGTAGGGCGCAGGGGGAGAGCGCCCTGGGCAGCAAGGTACTAGAAGTTTTTAAAATTACAGCGGTCATGCAGACTCCATACTGGGGCACCGGTCCGATACCCCCGCCAGAGATCGCAGCAGTCAGGCTGCGCGCCATTGCTCCCACACGCCGGCGGCTATTACGAGGGTGCAGGGCGCTAGGGAGGGAGCGCCCTGAGCGGCAATAGCATATATAACTTGTTTGGGGGGACTGGGCACCTATACAGTGTCTATACACAGTATAGGGACCCCCGTTGGTATACAGGAGGGTATATTTGTTGCGGGCTAGAGCGGGAGGGGCGGGGCTTAGCCTTCTCTCCAACATACAGCGCCATTTTTCTGATTTTCCCCGCCAAAAGCTGAGGGGATACAATGTGGAATGCTGTTTGAAGAGAAAATAGCCCTATTTCTCTAACGTCCTAAGTGGATGCTGGGGACTCCGTCAGGACCATGGGGAATAGCGGCTCCGCAGGAGACAGGGCACAAAAATAAAGCTTTAGGATTAGGTGGTGTGTACTGGCTCCTCCCCCTATGACCCTCCTCCAAGCCACAGTTAGGTTTTTGTGCCCGTCCGAGCAGGGTGCAATCTAGGTGGCTCTCTTAAAGAGCTGCTTAAAAAAAGTTTTTTAGGTTTTTTATTTTCAGTGAGTCCTGCTGGCAACAGGCTCACTGCATCGAGGGACTTAGGGGAGAGAATTTCAACTCACCTGCGTGCAGGATGGATTGGATTCTTAGGCTACTGGACACCATTAGCTCCAGAGGGAGTCGGAACACAGGTCTCACCCTGGGGTTCG
The DNA here is from genome assembly GCF_028390025.1 of Pseudophryne corroboree. NCBI lineage: Eukaryota > Metazoa > Chordata > Amphibia > Anura > Myobatrachidae > Pseudophryne > Pseudophryne corroboree. The sequence goes on from NC_086445.1 coordinate 76,432,972, forward strand.
TCCCGGAGCCGCGCCGCCGACCCCCCTTACAGATGCTGAAGATTGAAGGTCCGGAAACAGGCGGCAGAAGGCTCTTCAGTCTTCATGAAGGTAGCGCACAGCACTGCAGCTGTGCGCCATTGTTGTCACACACTTCACACCAAGCGGTCACGGAGGGTGCAGGGCGCTGCTGGGGGCGCCCTGGGCAGCAATATTTTAATACCTTAAGGCAAAAGAATACATCACATATAGCCATTAAGGCTATATGTATGTATTTAACCCATGCCAGATATCTAAATCTACGGGAGGAAAGCCCGCCGAAATAGGGGGCGGGGCTTATTCTCCTCAGCACACAGCGCCATTTTCCTGCTCAGCTCCGCTGTGAGGAAGGCTCCCAGGACTCTCCCCTGCACTGCACTACAGAAACAGGGTAAAACAGAAAGGGGGGGCATTTTTTGGCGATATATTGGATATATTTAAGCTGCTATAAGGAACAACACTTATATAAGGTTGTTCCCATATATATTATAGCGCTTGGGTGTGTGCTGGCAAACTCTCCCTCTGTCTCCCCAAAGGGCTAGTGGGGTCCTGTCTTCGATAAGAGCATTCCCTGTGTGTCTGCTGTGTGTCGGTACGTGTGTGTCGACATGTATGAGGACGATGTTGGCGTGGAGGCAGAGCAATTGCCGATAATGGTGATGTCACCCCCCAGGGAGTCGACACCGGAATGGATGGCTTTGTTTATGGAATTACGTGATAATGTCAGCACATTACAGAAATCAGTTGACGACATGAGACGGCCGGCAAACCAGTTAGTACCTGCCCAGGCGTCTCAGACACCGTCAGGGGCTGTAAAGCGCCCTTTACCTCAGTCGGTCGACACAGACCCAGACACAGACACTGAATCTAGTGTCGACGGTGATGAAACAAACGTATTTTCAAGTAGGGCCACACGTTATATGATCACGGCAATGAAGGAGGCTTTGCATATCTCTGATGCTGCAAGTACCACAAAAAGGGGTATTATGTGGGGGGTGAAAAAACTACCTGTAGTTTTTCCCGCATCAGAGGAATTAAATGATGTATGTGATGTAGCGTGGGTTAACCCAGATAGAAAAATGCTAATTTCAAAAAAGTTATTAGCATTATACCCTTTCCCGCCAGAGGTTAGGGCGCGCTAGGAAACACCCCCTAGGGTGGATAAGGCGCTCACACGCTTATCAAAACAAGTGGCGTTACCGTCTCCTGATACGGCCGCCCTCAAGGATCCAGCGGATAGGAGACTGGAAACTACCCTAAAAAGTATATACACACATACTGGTGTTATACTGCGACCGGCCATCGCCTCAGCCTGGATGTGCAGTGCTGGGGTCGTCTGGTTGGATTCCCTGACTGAAAATATTGATACCCTGGATAGGGACAGTATTTTATTGACTAAAGAGCAATTAAAGGATGCTTTCCTTTATATGCGAGATGCGCAGAGAGATATTTGCACTCTGGCATCGAGAGTAAATGCGATGTCCATATCTGCCAGAAGGAGTTTATGGACGCGACAGTGGTCAGGTGATGCGGATTCCAAACGACATATGGAAGTATTGCCGTATAAAGGGGAGGAATTATTTGGCGTCGGTCTATCGGATCTGGTGGCCACGGCAACTGCCGGAAAATCCACTTTTTTACCTCAGACCCCCTCCCAACAGAAAAAGACACCGTCTTTTCAGCCGCAGTCCTTTCGTTCCTATAAGAACAAGCGGACAAAAGGACAGTCATATCTGCCTCGGGGCAGAGGAAGGGGTAAGAGAGGGCAGCAAGCAGCCCCTGCCCAGGAACAGAAGCCCTCCCAGGGTTCTGCAAAGCCCTCAGCATGACGCTGGGGCCTTACAAGCGGACTCAGGAACGGTGGGGGGTCGACTCAAGAATTTCAGCGCACAGTGGGCTTGCTCACAGGTGGACCCCTGGATTCTGCAGGTAGTATCTCAGGGTTACAGGTTGGAATTCGAGAAGTCTCCCCCTCGCCGGTTCCTAAAGTCTGCTTTGCCAACGTCTCCCTCAGACAGGGCGACGGTATTGGAAGCCATTCACAAGCTGTTTGCTCAGCAGGTGATAGTCAAGGTACCCCTCCTACAACAGGGAAAGGGGTATTACTCCACGCTATTTGTGGTACCGAAGCCGGACGGCTCGGTAAGACCTATTCTAAATCTGAAATCTTTGAACCTGTACATACAAAAATTCAAGTTCAAGATGGAGTCACTCAGAGCAGTGATAGCGAATCTGGAAGAAGGGGACTTTATGGTGTCCCTGGACATAAAAGATGCTTACCTGCATGTCCCAATTTGCCCTTCACATCAAGGGTACCTCAGGTTCGTGGTGCAAAACTGTCATTATCAGTTTCAGACGCTGCCGTTTGGATTGTCCACGGCACCTCGGGTCTTTACCAAGGTAATGGCCGAAATGATGATTCTTCTGCGAAGAAGAGGCGTATTAATTATCCCTTACTTGGACGATCTCCTGATAAGGGCAAGGTCCAGAGAACAGCTGGAGGACGGAGTAGCACTAACCCAAGTAGTGCTGCAACAACACGGGTGGATTCTGAATTTTCCAAAATCTCAGTTGACCCCGACAACACGTCTGCTGTTCCTGGGAATGATTCTGGACACGGTTCAGAAAAAGGTGTTTCTTCCGGAGGAGAAAGCCAGGGAGTTATCCGAACTTGTCAGGAACCTCCTAAAACCAGGGACAGTGTCTGTGCATCAATGCACAAGAGTCCTGGGAAAGATGGTGGCTTCTTACGAAGCGATTCCATTCGGCAGATTCCACGCACGAACTTTTCAGTGGGATCTGCTGGACAAATGGTCCGGATCGCATCTGCAGATGCATCAGCGGATAACCTTATCGCCACGGACAAGGGTGTCTCTTCTGTGGTGGTTGCAGAGTGCTCATCTGTTAGAGGGCCGCAGATTCGGCATACAGGACTGGGTCCTGGTGACCACGGATGCCAGTCTAAGAGGCTGGGGAGCGGTCACACAAGGAAGAAACTTCCAGGGAGTATGGTCAAGCCTGGAGATGTCTCTTCACATAAATATACTGGAGCTAAGAGCGATTTACAATGCTCTAAGTCTGGCAAAACCCCTGCTTCAGGGTCAGCCGGTGTTGATCCAGTCGGACAACATCACAGCAGTCGCCCACGTAAACAGACAGGGCGGCACAAGAAGCAGGACAGCAATGGCAGAAGCTGCAAGGATTCTTCGCTGGGCGGAAGATCATGTGATAGCACTGTCAGCAGTATTCATTCCGGGAGTGGACAACTGGGAAGCAGACTTCCTCAGCAGACACGATCTACACCCGGGAGAGTGGGGACTTCATCCAGAAGTCTTCCACATGATTGTGAACCGTTGGGAAAAACCAATGGTGGATATGATGGCGTCCCGCCTCAACAAAAAACTGGACAGGTATTGCGCCAGGTCAAGAGACCCTCAGGCAATAGTTCTGGACGCTCTGGTAACACCGTGGGTGTTCCAGTCAGTGTATGTGTTTCCTCCTCTGCCTCTCATACCGAAAGTACTGAGAATTATACGGCAAAAGGGAGTAAGAACGATACTAATGGCTCCGGATTGGCCAAGAAGAACTTGGTACCCGGAACTTCAAGAGATGATCACGGAGGATCCGTGGCCTCTACCTCTAAGACGGGACCTGCTTCAGCAGGGACCGTGTCTATTCCAAGACTTACCGCGGCTGCGTTTGACGGCATGGCGGTTGAACGCCGAATTCTAAAGGAAAAAGGCATTCCGGAAGAGGTCATTCCTACACTGGTAAAAGCGAGGAAGGAGGTGACTGCACAACATTATCACCGCATTTGGAGAAAATATGTTGCGTGGTGTGAGGCCAGAAAGGCCCCCACGGAGGAATTTCAACTGGGTCGATACCTACATTTCCTGCAAACAGGATTGTCTATGGGCCTCAAATTGGGGTCCATTAAGGTTCAAATTTCGGCCCTGTCGATTTTCTTCCAGAAAGAATTGGCTTCAGTTCCTGAAGTCCAGACTTTTGTAAAAGGAGTACTACATATACAGCCCCCGGTTGTGCCCCCAGTGGCACCGTGGGATCTTAATGTAGTCTTGGATTTTCTCAAATCCCATTGGTTTGAGCCGCTCAAATCGGTGGAGCTGAAGTATCTTACATGGAAAGTAACCATGCTACTGGCCCTGGCTTCAGCCAGGAGAGTATCAGAATTGGCGGCTTTATCATATAAGAGCCCATATCTGATTTTCCATACGGACAGGGCAGAACTGCGGACGCGTCCTCATTTTCTGCCTAAGGTGGTGTCAGCGTTTCACCTGAACCAGCCTATTGTGGTGCCTGCGGCTACCAACGAGTTGGAGGATTCCAAGTTGTTGGACGTGGTCCGGGCATTGAAAATATATATTTCAAGAACGGTGGGAGTCAGAAAGTCTGACTCACTGCTTATATTGTATGCACCCAACAAGATGGGTGCTCCTGCTTCTAAGCAGACGATTGCTCGTTGGATTTGTAGCACAATTCAACTTGCACATTCTGTGGCAGGCTTGCCACAACCTAAATCTGTCAAGGCCCATTCCACAAGGAAAGTGGGCTCATCCTGGGCGGCTGCCCGGGGAGTCTCGGCATTACAACTCTACCGAGCTGCTACTTGGTCAGGGGCAAACACGTTTGCAAAATTCTACAAATTTGATACCCTGGCTGAGGAGGACCTGGAGTTCTCTCATTCGGTGCTGCAGAGTCATCCGCACTCTCCCGCCCGTTTGGGAGCTTTGGTATAATCCCCATGGTCCTGACGGAGTCCCCAGCATCCACTACGGACTACGAGAAATAGAATTATCGGTAAGTAAATTCTTATTTTTGAACAAATAGGCTGGTATTCTGTGTTATATATATATATAACATATAAGCAAATATATATATATATAAGCAAAGTCGACGGCACTCCCAAGTCCCCTAAATAAATGTAACGATGGTTTAAATGCCGGTGCCCTCCCAGAGGTATACAGTGCACCTGTATCCTGATGTATAGAATGTGGTTGCGGGCGGCACTCTCGGCGTAAATATATATATATATATATATATATATATATATATATATATATATATATATATATATATATATATATATATATATATATATATATATATATATATATATATATATATATAATATACCATTAGCTCCAGAGAGATCGAACACGGGGCCCGACCTCGATCGTCCGTTCCCGGAGCCGCGCCGCCGTCCTTAGTGTAAATCCCTCTGTTATATAGCGCTCTGGTGTGTGCTGGCATACTCTCTCTCTGTCTCCCCAAAGGACTTTGTGGGGTCCTGTCCTCAGTCAGAGCATTCCCTGTGTGTGTACGGTGTGTCGGTACGGCTGTGTCGACATGTTTGAGGACGCTTACGTGGAGGCGGAGCAAGAGCCGATAAGTGTGATGTCGCCCCCTGCGGGGCCGACACCAGAGTGGATGGATATGTGGAAGGTATTAACCGACAGTGTCAACTCCTTGCATAAAAGGTTCGATGACGTAACCGCTTTGGGACAGCCGGCATCTCAGCCCGCGCCTGCCCAGGCGTCTCAGAGGCCATCAGGGGCTCAAAAACGCCCGCTACCTCAGATGGCAGACACAGATGTCGACACGGAGTCTGACTCCAGTGTAGACGAGGATGAGACAAATGTACAGTCCACAAGGGCCATCCGATGCATGATTACGGCAATGAAAAATGTGTTGCACATTTCTGACATTAACCCGGTTACCACTAAAAAGGGTATTATGTTTGGGGAGAAAAAGCAGCCAGTGACTTTTCCCCCCTCTGATGAATTAAATGAATTGTGTGAAGAAGCGTGGTGTTCCCCAGATAAGAAATGAGTGATTTCTAAGAGGTTACTAATGGCGTACCCTTTCCCGCCAACGGACAGGTTACGTTGGGAAACTTCCCCTAGGGTGGACAAGGCGCTCACACGCTTATCAAAAAAGGCGGCACTGCCGTCTCAGGATACGGCCGCCTTAAAGGAGCCTACAGATAGAAAGCAGGAGGCTATCCTGAAGTCTGTGTATACACACTCAGGTACTATACTGAGACCTGCAATTGCTTCAGCATGGATGTGTAGTGCTGCAGCTGCTTGGTCTGATACCCTGTCAGATAACATTGATTCCCTTGACAGGGATACTATTTTGCTAACCATAGAGCATATTAAAGACGTCGTCTTATATATGAGGGATGCACAGAGGGACATTTGCCGGCTGGCATCTAGAATTAATGCAATGTCCATTTCTGCCAGGAGAGTATTATGGACTCAGCAGTGGACAGGTGATGCTGATTCTAAAAGGCACATGGAGGTTTTGCCTTATAAGGGTGAGGAATTGTTTGGAGACGGTCTCTCGGACCTCGTATCCACAGCAACAGCTGGGAAGTCGACTTTTTTACCTCAGGTTCCCTCATAGCCTAAGAAAGCACCGTATTATCAAGTACAGTCCTTTCGGCCTCAGAAAGGCAAGCGGGTCAGAGGCGCGTCCTTTCTGCCCAGAGGCAGGGGTAGAGGGAAAAAGCTGCACCAGACAGCCAGTTCCCAGGAACAAAAATCCTCCCCTGCTTCCACTAAGTCCACCGCATGACGCTGGGGCTCCACAGGTGGAGCCAGGTGTGGTGGGGGCACGTCTCCGGAACTTCAGCGACCAGTGGGTTCGCTCACAGGTGGATCTCTGGGTTCTACAAGTGGTATCTCAGGGATACAAGCTGGAGTTCGAGGCGTCTCCCCCTCGCCGTTACCTCAAATCAGCCTTGCCAGCTGCTCCCAAGGAAAGGGAGGTAGTACTGGCGGCAATTCACAAGCTGTACCTTCAGCAGGTGATAATCAAAGTTCCCCTCCTTCAACAGGGACGGGGTTACTATTCCACTATGTTTGTGGTACCGAAACCAGACTGTTCGGTGAGACCCATTCTAAATTTGAAATCCTTGAAAACTTATATAAGGAAGTTCAAGTTCAAAATGGAATCACTCAGGGCGGTTATTGCAAGCCTGGAAGAGGGGGATTTTATGGTGTCACTGGACATCAAGGATACTTACCTACATGTCCCCATTTACCCACCTCACCAGGAGTACCTCAGGTTTGTGGTACAGGACTGTCATTACCAATTCCAGACGTTGCCGTTTGGTCTGTCCACGGCACCGAGGGTATTTACCAAGGTAATGGCCGAAATGATGATACTCCTTCGAAAGAAGGGAGTTATAATTATCCCGTACTTGGACGATCTCCTTCTAAAGGCAAGGTCCAAGGAGCAGTTGTTAGTCGGAGTAGCACTATCTCGGGAAGTGCTACAACAGCACGGCTGGATTCTGAATATCCCAAAGTCGCAGCTGATTCCTACGACGCGTCTGCTGTTCTTGGGCATGATTCTGGACACAGAACAGAAGAAGGTGTTTCTCCCGGAGGAGAAGGCCCAGGAATTGTCATCTCTGGTCAGGGACCTCCTGAAACCAAAACAGGTGTCAGTGCATCACTGCACGCGAGTCCTGGGAAAGATGGTAGCTTCTTACGAAGCAATTCCCTTCAGCAGATTCCATGCAAGGATCTTTCAGTGGGATCTGTTAGACAAGTGGTCCGGATCGCATCTTCAGATGCATCGGTTGATCACCCTGTCCCCGAGGGCCAGGGTGTCTCTGCTGTGATGGCTGCAGAGTGCTCATCTTCTCGAGGGCCGCAAATTCGGCATTCAGGACTGGGTCCTGGTGACCACGGATGCAAGCCTCCGAGGTTGGGGGGCAGTAACGCAGGGAAGAAACTTCCAAGGACAGTGGTCGAGTCAGGAGACTTCCCTACACATTAATATTCTGGAACTAAGGGCCATTTACAATGCCCTGAGTCAAGCAGAACCCCTGCTTCAAAACCAACCGGTGCTGATTCAGTCAGACAACATCACGGCGGTCGCCCATGTAAACCGACAGGGCGGCACAAGCAGCAGGATGGCGATGGCAGAAGCCACAAGGATTCTTCGATGGGCGGAGAATCACGTGCTAGCACTGTCAGCGGTGTTCATTCCGGGAGTGGACAACTGGGAAGCAGACTTCCTCAGCAGGCACGACCTCCACCCGGGAGAGTGGGGACTTCATCCAGAAGTCTTCAAGCTGATTGTAAATCATTGGGAAAGGCCACAGGTGGACATGATGGTGTCCCGCCTCAACAAAAAGCTAAAAAGATATTGCGCCAGGTCAAGGGACCCTCAGGCGATAGCTGTGGACGCTCTAGTGACACCGTGGGTGTACCAGTCGGTTTATGTGTTCCCTCCTCTTCCTCTCATACCAAAGGTACTGAGGATAATAAGAAAGAGAGAAGTAAGAACTATACTCATCGTTCCGGATTGGCCAAGAAGAACTTGGTACCCGGAACTACTAAAATGATCTCAGACTGCCTGAAGTTCAGACGTTTGTTAATGGAGTGCTGCATATTCAGCCCCCTTTTGTGCCTCCAGTGGCACCTTGGGATCTCAACGTTGTGTTGGATTTCCTAAAATCACATTGGTTTGAGCCACTTCAGACCGTGGAGTTGAAGTATCTCACGTGGAAGGTAGTCATGCTGTTGGCCTTGGCCTCAGCTAGGCGTGTGTCAGAATTGGCGGCTTTGTCCTGTAAAAGCCCATATCTGATTTTCCATATGGACAGGGCAGAATTGAGGACTCGTCCCCAATTTCTCCCAAAGGTGGTATAAGCGTTTCTTTTGAACCAACCTATTGTGGTGCCTGCGGCTACTCGGGACTTGGAGGATTCCAAGTTGCTGGACGTAGTCCGGGCCCTGAAAATCTATGTTTCCAGGACGGCTAGAGTCAGAAAAACTGACTCGCTGTTTATCCTGCATGCACCCAACAAGCTGGGTGCTCCTGCTTCTAAGCAGACTATTGCTCGCTGGATCTGTAGCACGATTCAACTTGCACATTCTGCGGCTGGACTGCCGCATCCTAAATCAGTAAAAGCCCATTCCACGAGGAAGGTGGGCTCTTCTTGGGCAGCTGCCCGAGGGGTCTCGGCTTTACAACTTTGCCGAGCTGCTACTTGGTCGGGATCAAACACTTTTGCAAAATTCTACAAGTTTGATACCCTGGCTGAGGAGGACCTTGAGTTTGCTCATTCGGTGCTGCAGAGTCATCCGCACTCTCCCGCCCGTTTGGGAGCTTTGGTATAATCCCCATGGTCCTTACAGAGTACCCAGCATCCACTAGGACGTCAGAGAAAATAAGAATTTACTCACCGGTAATTCTATTTCTCGTAGTCCGTAGTGGATGCTTAACTATAGGGTTATTGTTATGAGCCATCTGTTGAATGAGGCTCTGTTGTTGTTCATACTGTTAACTGGGTATAGTTATCACAAGTTGTACAGTGTGATTGGTGTGGCTGGTATGAGTCTTACCCTGGATTCCAAATCCTTTCCTAGTAATGTCAGCTCTTCCGGGCACAGTTTCCCTAACTGAGGTCTGGAGGAGGGGCATAGAGGGAGGAGCCAGTGCACACCAGATATAGTACCTAATCTTTCTTTTAAGAGTGCCCAGTCTCCTGCGGAGCCCGTCTATTCCCCATGGTCCTTACGGAGTACCCAGCATCCACTACGGACTACGAGAAATAGAATTACCGGTGAGTAAATTCTTATTTTTTTCCTCTTCGGGGCAAATTGTCGAGGGTGACAAGGTAAGAGTTCTGCAGCCCTGTTAGGTTTGCAGAAGCGGATGTTGTTGTCTGGTGGCTAACACATCCACCGTATATCGGTGGTCTATCTGTCTGGAGACCACTCCGGTGGGAACTCGTCTACTGCTCTTCAGTCTGTCCGAAACTGGTCTTGGACATGTGAGTTACTCATAGCAGACATGCTGGGGTTTGCAAATGTTTTCCCTCACTGACTTTTTTTAATAGGTCTTGGCGATTCCCTTCTGGAAAGGGAGGTAATACGCGACGCCATACCAGAGTTGCGTCAGGTTCTGGACTTTATCCTGCTAAAAATAAAAAAAAATAAAAATAGGATTTACAGTTTCTACTTATGAAGGTGCTTCAGCACGTAAAGGTAAATGCGTTTTCCTCATATTTAGCCTACCTAGGTTGATATCCAGGTTATCTTTACCATTTCACCGGAGTGAGGGCAGTATGCTGGGGGTTCTTTCAATAGTGAGACACATTGTTATTATGTACTGAGATACTCTCCTGATTACGGCATGGTCAGGTCGCAAGTGGTGAAAGTCGTTTGCTCTATGACTAGGCTTCAACACAGGGGAAGCCTGTTATTCTTAACAACGCAGACGTCTGAGATGGGTATCAGAGTAGATACGGAACGGTTGAAGTTCTGTGTGTTCCTGTGGAAGGAGGTCTGAGGATCCGGAGTCGGATCAGATTTGCAGTGACAATCCATCTGTATGTTCCATTGATGAAGAAGTTGGGTGTGACCTAAGAGGCCTTTTCGGTGAGCAGATCAAATGCCAGAGTGGTTTTCACGGGACCTGTTGGGAAGGTGGTCCGGGTCTCACCAGCATATGCACAAGAATGTAATTCTAATGGCCAGGATATTGCTCCTGTGAACTCGGCTCAGTTCTCACCTCCTAAGTGGATGAAGGTTCGGGATTCACGATTAGGTCCTGGTGTACGTCTGTGCAGATCTCTGAGGCTGGGCAGCAGTCCTTACATGGGAAGTATTTCCAGAATAAAAGGTCAAGCTGCGAAGCTTGTCTGCAATAAGTTTTCTTGAAGTAAGAGCTATTTTCAAAGAACTTATTCTTCGTGATCTGCCCGTGTTAATTCTGTCGGACGACTTGGCAGCAGTGGCGTAAGTAAGCCGCTAGGGCGGAACAAGGAGCAGAGCGACAATGGCAGAAGCTGGAATAGTTTGCTGCTGGGTGGTAAGACTGGTAACCGTTATATTAGCAGTCTTAGTTCCGGACGTAAACGACGGAGGAATAGATTTAATTTGCCGACGGTCGTCATAGAGACGTTTTACAGCAGTGACAAGTCTTTGAGGAGTGCTTCAATTGGGCATGTTGGCGTCTCGCCTCAACGAGAAATCTCAGGACTATGGTTCCGGGTCAAGGGATACTCAAGCTATAGCAGTGGACGACCTCGTGATTCCTTGGGTGTTGTCAGTCGGTCTAGGTGTCCCCTTCGCTTTCACTCTACTGAAGGTGGTAAACGTAAGAAGAACAGAGTTTCCGGCGATACTCATTGTTCCGGTCTAGCCAAGGAGGGCTTGGTATCCAGTTCTTCAAGATTTATTCAGAGAAGATCCCTGGCCTCTTCCTCTACGGGAGCAACAGCAAGTTCCGAGCATGTATTAGGATTTGTCGCGGCTGCGTTTGACGGCGTAGCGGTTGAACGCCATATCCTAGTCCGATCGGGTATTCCCAGTGAGGTCATTTACACACTTCTTCAGGCTACAAGAGAAGTAATGGCGAAGCTTTAACACCGTGTTTGGCGTGAATATGTGTATTGGTGTAGATCTAAGAAGCTTCCTACGGTAATCTGTCAGCTGAGTCGTTCTTCTCCGTTCTTTGCAAGCAGGTGTAGATGCAGGCCTACAGTTAGACTCTGTTTCAGGGCAGTTTTGGCCTTGCAAATTTTCTTTAAAAAAAAAAAAAAAGGGGATTGGCCACCTTTCCGGAGGTTCAGACTTTCGGGAAAGGAGTACTGCACATCCAACCTCCAGTTGTGTTCCGTTGGCACAGTGGGCTCTGGACATGGTGTTGCGTTTCTGGTGTCTCACTGTTTGGAACCTTAATTAAAGGTTGTGTTAAAATTTCTCTTGGAGAATGGTCATGCGTTTGCTTTTTAGGCGACTGCAAGGCGGTTGTCGGAAGTAGCGGCTTTGTCTCACAAGAGCCTTGTTTGATCTTCCAAGTGGATAGAATTGAGAACTCGGATGGTGGTTCTGCCGAAAAGGGTTTTCGGGGTTTGTCAAACGTTTGCCTTTTTGGATGCCTGTGGTAACTTCGGCATTGGCTGATTCAATCTCTCTCGATGTAGTCAGGGCTGTGAAGATTTATGTCGCCGATTGGGCTCAGTTTGGGGAAACGGAGGCTCTGTTTGTCCGGTATGCTCCCAGCATGCTTGGGGCGCCTGCGTCTCTACAGTCTGTTACACGCTGGATCTGTGTTGCGACTCGGTGTGCTACTTCTACGGCTAGATTGCCGTTACCGAAGTCGGGGGAGACCGATTCTACTAGGAAGATGGTTTATATTTGGGCGGATGCCCGAGTTGTCTCGGCGGGTTAACTTTGCCGAGCGGTTACTTGGTCGGGTTTCAAACACCTTTGTTAAGCTCTACAAGTTTGATACCCTGGATGATGGGGACCTCATGTGTGCTCAATCGGTGCTGCAGAGTCGTCCGCACTCTCCCGCCCGTTCTGGACCTTTGGTATAGACCCCATGGTCCTTTTGGAGTCCCCAGCATCCTCTCGAACGTAAGAGAAAATAGGATTTTAGTACCTACCGGTAAATCCTTTTCTCCTAGTCCGTAGAGGATGCTGGGCGCCCGTCCCAGTGCGTACTGTGTCTGCAGTTATTGTTTTTGCTTGCACTTTGAGGTGTTTCTTCTCTGTCAGACTATCGCTGACGTTGTTCATGCCATGGCAAGTGGTTTCTTATTATTGGATGGGTTGACACACAGGTTGTGTTACATATTCTCTCAGCATAGGGCTGTATGTTTTTCATACCGTGGGCTGGTATTCTGTTGAAGGCCAGGTCTTGCGGTATGTTTGTGGTGTGAGCTGGTATAACGCTCACTGTGTTTAACTCATAAATTCTTTTCTCGAAATGTCCGTCTCTCCTGGGCACAGTTTTCTAACTGAGGTCTGGGGGAGGGGCATAGAGGGAGAAGCCAGTTCACACCCAGTTTAAGTCTTTATAGTGTGCCCAAGCTCTTGCGGATCCGTCTATACCCCATGGTCCTTTTGGAGTCCACAGCATCCTCTACGGACTAGGAGAAAAGGATTTACCGGTAGGTACTAAAATCCTATTTATCTCATCAGAGTATGTATTGCTATTTTTCACAACTCTTCTTCGAGGTTTGTGTTTTATTTAAAAGACCTGATTTTAAAATGATTTCGTATAGTTTCATTCATCATTTCAAGGTTCCATAAACAGATTCTGAGGGGGGAATTAAAATGTCATCGCTCCCCCGATCTCCCGTCAAAAGTGACGGGAGATCGCGGGGCAATGTTTAAATGCCCACCTCCCTGTTATCACGCTGACTGCACCTAAACCCGACTACAGTGATGGGCGCGATCGTGAAAAGACTCGTTTGGGTGCCCAAACGGGTCTCTTTTTGCACATTTCAGCTCGCTACTCCTGGCGGTAGCGAGCTGAAATGAACTTGGCGCGATTGCGTGCTGGAAGTGGGAGGGTATCTTAATCCGGCCCTAAATGTTCAATTTCATTATTAATTGCTGAACTTTCTGCAACTTATTCTCAGCCTCTATATAACTCCTTTATTTTGTAGTATGTGACTTTTGATGTCTTCTCATTTGTTTTGAGTTTCTTTATAAAGCAATTTCCACATGATCCTGCTGAGATTACTTGGTAATACTTTGCAGCATCTTACAGTAGCGTGTGTGGACATTGCCGATCTATGGAAATGTTTGTATTTATATAATTCATTGTTATTTTTACTGTAAGGAGCCAGATTTGGAAGCTATGGAGAGGGTCGTGGCTGTAAACAAAGAGAAAGCGGAGAAGAGGCACAGAGAGGCTTTAAAAGAGTTAAAACAGCAAAGAGATAAACAGCTGAGGAATCAGACCTGGTATGTCCTGATATGCTGCCCTGTTCACTGTTATTGCCATGTACTTTAATATGTAAATCCGCCAGGGAAGTTACAGTTGTAGGGACAGTTTATTCATTGTGTTATGAGGTATCGTCAAGTGTGCTTATAGCACGCAGGCTGAAACAAGGAAAGTCTACAGAGATATGTTTGGGACTAAGGAGGAGTTGGAAGTTGTACTATAGCCGACCAGGTGGGTAGGAGGAGAGAGTGAGCGAGGAAGGACATTTAAAACTGGGGAGACTGCAATGGTGATATTCAATTGTTTAAAAAGTCAGTTGGGTGTCTTTTCTTTCCCCCTAATAGACAGGGAAAAACAGACACCCAACCGACTTTTCAAACATTTGCATTTCCCCCGAAGAATGTTGGTCTTGGAGATGATTCACAGCCAGAGGAGAAAGATGTGGAGACAGTCAGCCATATTTCCTTATGTTCACTGATTTTGTCAGTGCAATGTAAGTGGGAGAAAATTGATATAAAATTCTCCTTTGACCCCCTTTCACGTAAGAAGCTAGACCTGCGATTCTACATTCCCTCACTGAGCCGACACTTCACAACAGGGAGGTGGCTTATTCGTGGGTCATCTATATATGTTTTCAAGGAAACCAGTGTCTATGCAATTACCCGCCCACACTGCCTGGCAGACCTATTGTGGTCAAACAGGGGAGATGGCGGGATCAACTATTTGGTGATGGCAACAGACGCTGGCTTCAGCAGGGTGGGCAATTAAAATAGTGTGGGATTTTCGGTTGGCCAGTGCATTAGAAAAAAGCAACATGAGACGCTCCAGATGCTGTGGAACTACACATCCCAGCATGCCTTTCCACAGAATTTGTTATTAGGGCATGCTAAAGTGCTGTGATGTGTAGTTCCACAACAGCTGGAGGACTGCATGTGGGTTATCCCTGTTATAGAGGAACTCATTTTACCTGCTAAAGTAATATTATGCTGTCAAGGCCACTATGTGTATCCCACTGATCCCTGTTTGACATGTTTGTGGGACAGATGCTTATAAATGTAATACTATGATTGTAAGCTCATGGGCTGGGCCATATGCACCTTGTTGTTTAATGCCATTCTAAGTGATCTGTATCAGGAGTCCATCCATGTACAGAACTCCATTATATGTGGCCCATTGCAAAAGACAGTAGTATAGTGTTAATTCTAGCACTCTGCACCTGTCACAATCCGTGCAGTTCCTCTTTTCTGTCTGGGGTGTCACTCTCTGCTCTGGTGCTTCTAACACACTCTGATCTGTATCTCGGCACTGGAAGCAGAGAGTGACACCCCAGGCAGGAAAGAGGAACTGCACGAGGTGTGACAGGTACATGGTGCTAGAATTAACACTATAGTTGTAACTAGTGGCTGCACAGACTAACAAGGCACTATAGGTAGAATAGCTGTCTTCACTTAATAAATCTGCCCCTATAGGTAGAATAGCTGTCTTCACTTAATAAATCTGCCCCTATAGGTAGAATAGCTGTCTTAAGGAACCAGGTGCAGAGTAAACCTTTTGCAGTTATTTTGTATAACTTTATACAGAAACGTCTCTGCTATATTTTAAAGTGGATCCAGCGTCTCCACAAATAACAGCACCACACTGACGTTTGGCAAAACAGAAAATATATCTGCAGCAATTTAATCTAAATGTGGAGGGAAAAAAAAAAAGTTTCTGCCCTATGAATCTTATTGTGGTCATTTTGCGAAATGAAAAAAAAAAAAAAAACATTAAAATTGGGCTGAAAACAGTAACTAGAATTACGGGAAGGGTGATTTGACCCGAACAGCTGAAAGTATTGTTAAAATTATTTAAAAAATAAATAAATAAATAAATAAAAAAAATATATATATATATATATATATATATATATATATATATATATATATATATACATACACACACACACTAGGTGCTTCATCACGCCCTACGGGCGCTCTTCACACCGTCGCAAGGGGCTACGCCCCCTTAACCCTTGCATGCCTTTCTGGGGTTCAATATTTGTATTATATAAAGTATTACCTGCATTCCTTTGTTAGTGATTAAATATTGCACAATGAAAGGGCGTGCGATGGTGGAGGCGCAGCCCCTTGCGACGGGGTGAACAGCACCTGCAGGGCACGATGTACAGAATGTAGCGGGTGCGGAGGGGACTGCGGATGGTGTCTGTAGATTCTGCAGGTGGAGGGGGGGCAGAAGTGGGGGTGGGGCCCGGATGGGGAAGAGTCGGGAGGTGCTGCGGGTGGGGGAGGGGCAGAGGAGTGGGGGATGCAGATTGGTTAGGGGTCCGGAGGCACTGCAGGTGGGGGAGGGGCAGGGGTGCCATGGGTGGGAGAGGGGCAGGTGTGGGGATGTTGTGGATGGGTGAATGGTTCCGGAGGTGCTGTGGGATGGGAAGGGGCGGGAGTGCCGGGGGTGGGGTAGGGGAGGGGCAGGTACGGGTGGTGCGGCGCATAGGGAAGGAGGTCCGGAGGTGCTGCTGGTGGTGGAGGGGCAGGTGCGGTGGTGCCATTGGTGGGGGAGGGGTGGGTGAGGGGGGGACCGCGGATGGAGGAGGGTGTCTGCAGATGCTGCGGGTGGAGGGGGGCAGGTGTGGAGGGAGCAATATAAAGGGGGTGGATGGTGGAGGGGGCCTGGAGGTGCTGTGGGTGGTGAAGGGGCGGAGGAGTGGGAGCCGCGGGTGGTGTAGGGGGTCTGGAGGCACAGCGTGTGGGGGAGGGGTGGAGGGGAAGGTGCGGAGGTGTGGTGCATTGGGGAGAGGTCTGGAGGCGCTGCGGGTACTGTACCTGCCAAAAAGGTAGTTGGAGGGTATGCAGTAACAGGGCCAGGACAGGGGTGACAGGGTCAGAACAGGGTTGACGGGGCCAGGACAGGGGTGACAGGGTCAAAAAAGGGGCGACGGGGCCAGGACAGAAATGACAGGGACAGGATAGGGGTGACAGGCCAGGGTAGGGGTGGCAGGAACAGGACAGAGGTGACAGGGCCAGTATAGGGTTGACAGGGCCAGGATAGGGGTAACAGGGCCAGGATAGGGGTGACAGGGCCAGGATAAGGGTGACAGGGCCAGGATAAGGGTGACAGGGCCAGGATAAGGGTGACAGGGCCAGGATAAGGGTGACAGGGCCAGGATAAGGGTGAAAGGGCCAGGATAAGGGTGGCAGGGCAAGGCCAGGGGTGACGGACAGGACAGAACACAGGGCACGGGAGAGATTGGTATTAGGGACAAAACAGTGGTGACAGACAGATGTGTTTTACCGGAGTCACTGCTGCTGGCTGCTGCTGTTCCACTCCAACCTGTTGGGATCTGCTGCTGGTGGAGACTTGGCATGGCTGACTCTCTTAGGCTGGAGTCCTGCTTCCTCTGCCCGTCCGCATCCCTCCCCCCCTCCTCAGTCACACACCGCAGACCTCGCGCAGCTGCCGGGCACTGTGGTAAGGAGAGACTGGGAGTGACTGGTTAGCCCCCAGGAGATGCTGCGGCTGGAGGGAAGAGGGGGTTGGAGCCTGCAAGCAGCTCGGACTTCTGCAGCGTTACCCGCCGGCTAAAGTGTGTGAAGGAGCTGGGCGCACCTCACTGTGGGTGGCAGCGCTGCAGCTAGCGGTGGGGTTGCCGGGGCTGGAGATAACAGAGGCAGTACGGAACCTGCACAGCGGCAGGTGCCCCACAAAACTGCAGCTAAGAAGCGTGGAGTGTGCCAGAAAGTGACGCTCCTCCGCGCCAGAGAGGGGGGGGGGGGTCAAGCACACAGTGAGCCGGTGCCCGTCTGTCTGTACGGCATACCCCCTCACACACCCCCATACCTCCCAAATGTCCCGATTTTCGCGGGACAGTCCCATTTTTTTGGGTCTGTCCCGCTGTCCCACCCGCGGGTCGCAGTGTCCCGCGGTAACGGGGGGGTCAGTTGGAAAGCTCCTGTACTCGCTGTTCTGCTTAGCAGAGCAGCGGTGAATAGTGGAGACAGAGGGAGAGGGGGCATCAGGGGGTATGGATTAAGGGGGGGTTCCAGCAGCAGAGCCGGATTAAGGGGGGGGGGCACGTACCGTTGGCCCCACAGTTTTAGGGGGCCCCCCGGCTCGAGTAGCTCTGTCCCAGCTCAGAAGCCCCCCCCCCCCCGTCCTGCCAGCAACAACGGCAGCATTGTGCTACTGTCAGCACACGCTGCTGCGTGTTGGCAGGTCTGTGGTGTTGCAGGGAGGCAGCAGTCTCCCTGCTTTCTTCTGCCTGTGTGGGTGTGTATGTGTAGGTGGGAGCGACCACCTCCTCTGGATTTACCCCTAGCTGAGGGGCCAAAATTCCATTTAAAAAAACAACAACAACGGAATTTGCGTAAGTGGGCGTGGCCTCGCGTCCCACGATTAGGCCACGCCCCCAACCCACAGCAGGCACAGCAATGAGATAGGGCTCCCCTGTCTCAAGTGCCCTGGCCCCCCCGGACTCGTAATCAGCCCCTGGGGGCATGCCAGCAGCTCACAGAGCACTGGGCATGCCCCCTCATTGACGAAAACGGGGCCCTCCCGTGAAGCCACGCCCCCTTTTCGCCGAGTGTGTGTCCCTCCTTCTGCTAAAGAAAGCTCCTGCAGAAAGCTGGGAGGTATGCACCCCTGCCTGTGCCACCCCATACCATCTGCTTCTGCTCCTAGTCTCCTGTAGATTTGGCCAGATCTGTGACTCATTTGACTAACTCCGCCCACTGTTGTGACTCCGCCCTGCGTTAGCAAATGAATCACAAAGTCACAGATCTGAGCTATTATATAGGAGATATATATATGTATGTATGTATGTATATATATATATATGTATGTATATATGTATGTATGTATATATATATATATATGTGTGTGTGTGTGTGTATATATATATATATATATATATGTGTGTGTGTGTATATATGTGTATATATATATATATATGTGTGTGTGTATATATATATATATATATATATATATATATATATATATATATATATATATATATATATATATATATATATATATATATGTAAAGAAGTGGCTGTTAAAGCTACACAGAAATGCATCGCAAATAAAATAACCTGCATTTCTTCCTATGCGAAGCACATTATGTATTTGATAAAGCACTGCTTGCACAGCGGAGCAATTAGTGCTGTACCTCCTAATGTAGTGTTTTTCAATAGCAAGTGCCTCTTCAGAAAGTATTAATTGTATTTTCTAAACTCAGGCACATTGAAGCACGTAGGAAAGCTCTTAACATTGAAAAAGAGCGATCAGAAAAAATCGCCAGTCTGCCTCCGCCTCCGCCAGATCCTCTTGAGGTAAGAACTGGTATAGGCTCCATTGTTACTGGAAACCATTGTGTGCGGTCTGTGAGTGCCATAGCTATTGTGTAGTTAGAACCTCTTGTGTGAATGTTGTTACCATGCATATAAGTCTTTCCATGCTTTATATTGTTTTCGTGCTGTGCTTGTTGGGCTAAAGGAGGCCTTTTAAGAGAAAAGCTGCACAAATAGGTCTGGTAGACAAAGCTCACATGGTTTTCCCACTGGAAATAAACCTTAAGCCTCTTATGGTTTTATGTGATTAGCCGGGACGGTCTTTTAGCGCTCGTGATCTTGTACCTTACACAGCCAAGTGAGACCCAGTAATTGGTGATATTAAACTATTCTGCTTACATCATTATTTGTCTGCTTGTTTGGAGCATAATTAATTATCATTATGAACTTCAATAAGCAAACAGAATTTCTTTATTATAGAGCTGAATAGCAACCCAGGTACTTAGGTCAGGCTCAGTCCTGATTCTGTAACTTTGCCCCTCTGGTGAAACCATGTTTCGCTGCAGGTGAGCGCAGGTATAAAATGTGCAGAGAGTTCCACTTTCAGACATATTTCCCAGCAAATACACTGCTCTGACCCGGGTTTTTAAACACGGGTGTAGCCCAGGTCCAAGTTTAGAGAACCCCTTTTCTCTGACGTCCTAGTGGATGCTGGGACTCCGTAAGGACCATGGGGAATAGCGGCTCCGCAGGAGACAGGGCACAAGAATAAAAGCTTTAGGATCAGGTGGTGTGCACTGGCTCCTCCCCCTATGACCCTCCTCCAAGCCTCAGTTAGTTAGATGTTTGTGCCCGAACGAGAAGGGTGCAGGCTAGGTGGCTCTCCTGAGCTGCTTAGAATAAAAGAATACATCACATATAGCTCCTGGGCTATATGGATGTATTTTAACCCCTGCCATTTTTACACAAAAGAGCGGGAGATAAGGACGTCGTGAAGGGGCGGAGCCTATCTCCTCAGCACACAAGCGCCATTTTCCCTCACAGTTCCGCTGGAAGGACGGCTCCCTGACTCTCACCTGCAGTCCTGCTTCAGAATCAGGGTAAAAAAGAGAAGGGGGGGCACTATTGGCAGCAAATGACAATATAAACAGCAGCTATAAGGGAATAACACTTATATAAGGTTATCCCTGTATATATATATAGCGCTGGGTGTGTGCTGGCAGACTCTCCCTCTGTCTCTCCAAAGGGCTCGTGGGGTCCTGTCCTCTATCAGAGCATTCCCGGTGTGTGTGCGCTGTGTGTCGGTACGTGTGTGTCGACATGTATGAGGAGGAAAATGATGTGGAGGCGGAGCAATTGCCTGCGTTAGTGATGTCACCCCCTAGGGAGTCGACACCTGACTGGATGATCGTGTTCAAACAATTAAGTGATAATGTCAACACTTTGCAAAAAACTGACGACATGAGACAGCTGGCAAATCAATTAGTGCCTGTCCAGGCGTCTCAGACACCGTCAGGGGCCCTAAAACGCCCGTTACCTCAGTGGGTCGACACAGACCCAGACACAGATACTGAGTCTAGTGTCGACGTTGATGAGTCGAACGTAATGTCCAGTAGGGCCACACGTTACATGATCACGGCAATGAAGGAAGCATTGCACATTTCTGACACTACAAATACCACTAAGAAGGGTATTGTGTGGGGGGTGAAAAAACTACCAATAGTTTTTCCTGAGTCAGATGAATTGAATGAGGTATGTGATAAAGCGTGGGTTTCTTCCGACAAAAAACTGCTAATTTCTAATAAATTATTGGCACTATATCCTTTCCCATCAGAGGTTAGGACACGTTGGGAAACACCCCCTAGGGTAGATAAGGCGCTCACACGTTTATCTAAACAAGTAGCGTTACCGTCTCCTGATACGGCCACCCTCAAAGAACCAGCTGATAGAAGGCTGGAAAATATCCTAAAAAGTATATACACACATACTGGTGTTATACTGCGACCAGCAATCGCTTCAGCCTGGATGTGCAGTGCTGGAGTCGCGTGGTCGGATTCCCTGACTGAAAATATTGATACCCTGGATAGGGACAATATATTGTTAACTATAGAGCATTTGAAGGATGCATTACTATATATGCGTGATGCACAGAGGGATATTTGCACCCTGGCATCAAGAGTAAGTGCTATGTCCATCTCTGCCAGAAGAACGTTATGGACGCGTCAGTGGTCAGGGGATGCGGATTCCAAACGACATATGGAAGTATTGCCGTATAAAGGGGAGGAGTTATTTGGGGCTGGTCTTTCGGACCTGGTGGCCACGGCAACGGCTGGAAAGTCCACCTTCTTACCCCAGGTCACTTCACATCAACAGAAAAAGACACCGTCTTTTCAAACTCAGTCCTTTCGTTCCCATAAATACAAGCGAGCAAAAGGCCATTACTTTCTGCCCCGGGGCAGAGGAAGGGGAAAAAGACTGCACCATGCAGCCGCTTCCCAGGATCAGAAGCCTTCCCCTGCTTCTGCCAAGTCTTCAGCATGACGCTGGGGCTTTACAAGCAGACTCAGACTTGGTGGGGGCCCGTCTCAAGCATTTCAACGCGCAGTGGGCTCACTCGCAAGTGGGTCCCTGGATTCTACAGGTAGTATCGCAGGGGTACAAACTGGAATTCGAGGCGTTTCCCCCTCGCCGGTTCCTGAAGTCTGCTCTGCCAAAGTCTCCCTCCGACAGGGAGGCAGTTCTGGAAGCCATTCACAAGCTGTATTCCCAGCAGGTGATAATCTAGGTACCCCTCCTACAACAAGGAAAGGGGTATTATTCCACGCTGTTTGTGGTACCGAAGCCGGACGGCTCGGTGAGACCAATTTTAAATCTGAAATCCTTGAACACTTACATAAAAAGGTTCAAATTCAAGATGGAATCACTCAGAGCGGTGATAGCGAACCTGGAAGAAGGGGACTATATGGTGTCTCTGGACATCAAAGATGCTTATCTCCACGTCCCAATCTACCCTTCTCACCAAGGGTATCTCAGGTTTGTAGTACAAGACTGTCATTATCAGTTTCAGACGCTGCCGTTTGGGTTGTCCACGGCACCTCGGGTCTTTACCAAGGTAATGGCCGAAATGATGATTCTTCTTCGAAGAAAAGGCGTATTAATTATCCCTTACTTGGACGATCTCCTGATAAGGGCAAGGTCCAGGGAACAGTTAGAAGTCGGAGTAGCACTATCTCAGATAGTGTTACGCCAGCACGGGTGGATCCTAAATATTCCAAAATCGCAGCTGATTCCAACGACACGTCTTCTGTTCCTAGGAATGATTCTGGACACAGTCCAGAAGAAGGTTTTTCTCCCGGAGGAGAAGGCCAAGGAGTTATCCGAGCTAGTCAGGAACCTCCTAAAACCAGGCCAGGTGTCAGTGCATCAGTGCACGAGGGTCCTGGGAAAAATGGTGGCTTCTTACGAAGCAATTCCATTCGGAAGATTCCATGCAAGAACGTTTCAGTGGGATCTACTGGACAAATGGTCCGGTTCGCATCTTCAGATGCAGCAGCGGATAACCCTGTCACCAAAGACTAGGGTGTCCCTCCTGTGGTGGTTGCAGAGTGCTCATCTTCTAGAGGGCCGCAGATTCGGCATTCAGGATTGGATCCTGGTGACCACGGATGCAAGCCTGAGAGGCTGGGGAGCAGTCACACAGGGAAAAAACTTCCAGGGCTTGTGGTCAAGCATGGAAACATCTCTTCATATAAACATTCTGGAACTACGGGCCATTTACAATGCCCTAAGTCAAGCGAAACCCCTGCTTCAGGGTCAGGCGGTATTGATCCAATCGGACAACATCACGTCAGTCGCCCACGTAAACAGACAGGGCGGCACGAGAAGCAGGAGGGCAATGGCAGAAGCTGCAAGGATTCTTCGCTGGGCGGAAAATCATGTGATAGCTCTGTCAGCAGTGTTCATTCCGGGAGTGGACAACTGGGAAGCAGACTTCCTCAGCAGACACGACCTTCACCCGGGAGAGTGGGGACTTCACCCAGAAGTCTTCCACCTGATTGTAAACCATTGGGAAAAACCAAAGGTGGACATGATGGCGTCACGTCTAAACAAAAAACTAGACAGATATTGCGCCAGGTCAAGGGACCCTCAGGCAATAGCGGTGGACGCTCTGGTGACACCGTGGGTGTACCAGTCAGTGTATGTGTTCCCTCCTCTGCCTCTCATACCAAAAGTACTGAGAATCATAAGAAGGAGAGGAGTAAGAACGATACTCGTGGTTCCGGATTGGCCAAGAAGGACTTGGTACCCGGAACTTCAAGAGATGCTCACGGAAGACCCGTGGCCTCTACCTCTAAGACAGGACCTGCTCAAGCAGGGGCCTTGTCTGTTCCAAGACTTACTGCGGCTGCGTTTGACGGCATGGCGGTTGAACGCCGGATCCTGAAGGAAAAAGGCATTCCAGATGAAGTCATCCCTACCCTGGTCAAAGCCAGGAAGGATGTAACCGCAAAACATTATCACCGCATTTGGCGAAAATATGTTGCGTGGTGTGAGGCCAAGAAGGCCCCTACAGAGGAATTTCAACTGGGTCGTTTCCTCCATTTCCTGCAAACAGGACTGTCTATGGGCCTAAAATTAGGGTCCATTAAGGTTCAAATTTCGGCCCTGTCGATTTTCTTCCAGAAAGAACTGGCTTCAGTACCTGAAGTTCAGACATTTGTAAAAGGGGTACTGCATATACAACCTCCTTTTGTGCCTCCAGTGGCACCTTGGGATCTCAATGTTGTTTTGAGGTTCCTTAAGTCACATTGGTTTGAACCACTCACCACGGTGGACTTAAAATATCTCACATGGAAGGTGACGATGCTGTTAGCCCTGGCTTCAGCCAGGCGTGTGTCAGAATTGGCGGCTTTATCATATAAAAGCCCTTACTTAATTTTTCATTCTGACAGGGCAGAATTGAGGACTCGTCCTCAATTTCTCCCTAAGGTGGTTTCTGCTTTTCACATGAACCAACCTATTGTGGTGCCTGCGGCTACTAGGGACTTGGAGGACTCCAAGTTACTTGACGTTGTCAGGGCCCTGAAACTATATGTTTCCAGGACGGCTGGAGTCAGAAAGTCTGACTCGCTGTTTATCCTGTATGCACCCAACAAGCTGGGTGCTCCTGCTTCTAAGCAGACTATTGCTCGTTGGATTTGTAGTACAATTCAGCTTGCACATTCTGTGGCAGGCCTGCCACAGCCAAAATCTGTAAAAGCCCATTCCACAAGGAAAGTGGGCTCATCTTGGGCGGCTGCCCGAGGGGTCTCGGCTTTACAACTTTGCCGAGCAGCTACTTGGTCAGGGGCAAACACGTTTGCTAAATTCTACAAATTTGATACCCTGGCTGAGGAGGACCTGGAGTTCTCTCATTCGGTGCTGCAGAGTCATCCGCACTCTCCCGCCCGTTTGGGAGCTTTGGTATAATCCCCATGGTCCTTACGGAGTCCCAGCATCCACTAGGACGTCAGAGAAAATAAGATTTTACTTACCGATAAATCTATTTCTCGTAGTCCGTAGTGGATGCTGGGCGCCCATCCCAAGTGCGGATTGTCTGCAATACTTGTACATAGTTATTGTTAACTAAATCGGGTTATTGTTGTTGTGAGCCATCTTTTCAGAGGCTCCTTCGTTGTTATCATACTGTTAACTGGGTTCAGATCACAAGTTGTACGGTGTGATTGGTGTGGCTGGTATGAGTCTTACCCGGGATTCAATATCCTTCCTTATTATGTACGCTCGTCCGGGCACAGTATCCTAACTGAGGCTTGGAGGAGGGTCATAGGGGGAGGAGCCAGTGCACACCACCTGATCCTAAAGCTTTTATTCTTGTGCCCTGTCTCCTGCGGAGCCGCTATTCCCCATGGTCCTTACGGAGTCCCAGCATCCACTACGGACTACGAGAAATAGATTTATCGGTAAGTAAAATCTTATTTTACATTACACCGCAGACCCGGGTTTTACCCCGGTGGACCTCTTTCACACATAAGCAGTGTTAGCCCTGACATTTTCTGAGCTCTGCTGCTGATGAGGTCATCTGTGACAACTCCAAGCAGCCCCAAAAAAGCCAATCTGCTCCTACTCCGTGCGACACTGGTCTAAAAACCTGGGTTGCGCCCTTCAAACATAAGCAGGGCCACTGACCCGGGTTGAAAGTTCCGGAATAACACTGGTCAGTTGCAGACCCAGTACTGTCAACCCAGGACTGATCCTTTCAGATGTAAGCAGGATCCGAGTCCCCAACAAAAGCCCGGGTTTTTGGCTCTGTCTGTAAGGCAGGGCTCGACAATTTTTCTAAAATCTTGGTGCCAGGATAAAAGTGTAGGAGCCAGAATACCGCCCCCCTCACAAAAACAAAATAACCTAACTGAAACTACCCCCGTCGCCGGAGCCACAGTACTGAGCAGCTCCCCCACCTCAGGCAAACCAACCCCTGCTGCCACACAACCAAAGGGGATACCCCCTGGCATACCAGCCCTCCGCTTCCACACTGCATTGCAGCTACCAGCCAGGCAAACAACCCCCCCCCCCCCCCCCCCCCACACACACACGAGAGCAGCTAACCCCCACAGGGGGTACCTCCAGGCAAACAACCACTCAGCAGCCTCAACCAGGGCACATAATCCCTCCTACCCTGTGGCCACATCACTACCCCTCCGAAGCCGCAATGCCTGGCTGTTGGGGCTGAAGAGGAGAGGGCTGCTTCCTCCCTCCAAAATCTGGTAGCAAGGTAGCATAATGTAGGGGCCATGGCTACCTGGCCCCTGGGATTTGTCGAGCCCTGCTGTAAGGGATGTTAGATTTGGGTGGGGTGTGTCCAAATTCAAATCTAAATTGCAGTGTAAAAATAAAGCTGTCCTGCAATTTTTGGGTTACATGCAATAGCAGCCAGTATTTACCCTGTTTGGTGTCTCCAGGACCGGGTTTGAGAACCACTGATCTAGTCCTATCATAGAGATACCATCTTGCATATTTCTTTTTCATCCACTAGTGGTCACTGGAGTACTCTTGGGATATGGACGGCGTAGCAGAAACAAAGGCACTGAATATTTAAATTTAGAACTCTCCACCCCTCCATATCCCAGAGTACCTCAGTGTACGACCTCAGTGTTTTTTCCGTGCTCAAAGCACTAACAACGGCTTGTGGGATTCCCACACTTTGTGGAAGATTTTTATTAATTTTTCATTTTTATTTTTTAATTTTCAATTTTTACTATACATCCCTTCCCAGTTTATTGAAAAACATGGGTCCGGGATAGTGCCGCTGCAACAGCGCATGGCGTGTCGGTCCTCACAAAGAGCACCCTCACAGCCACAGGCCCACTGGCCTGCAACAGCTGGACGGAACTTACATAAAGAAGCCCCGTCGCAGCCATGACCTGGAGAGCTGGACGGAGCTTACATAAAGAAGCCCCGTCACATCCATAAAAAAGTGATCAAAGAGCTGGACGGAGCTTACAGAAAGAAGCCCCGTCACAGCCATGAAGAAGGGATCAAGCAGCTGGACGGAGCTTACACATAGAAGCCCCGTCGCAGCTACGCCCGGAAAGCTCTGAGCTTAGAATAAGGTATGCTGGGGAAAACGGGGCGGTCAGCGCAGGCCGCCCGAGGTGTGGGGACATTGTAGCGCTTAGCGCACGCCGCTGCTCGCTCCACTTGGCGCCCGTTCCGCCGCTGGTCTCCCCACTCAGCGCCCTCCCCACACGGCCACAGTCTTCAGCACAAGACCTCCGGCCAGGCCTCCGCTGATCTGCTCTCAGAGGCCGCCGCCCGCCGCAGCTCTCTCGCTATGGGGTCCGTTACAGCCGCTCCGTACAGCGCTCCGTACAACAGGGCGCCGTCATCGCTCCCTGCAGTGAGCGTCCCAGCTCACCGCTAACAGCAGAGAGTACAAGGAGGGACGGAGACCCGCCGCACAGACAGCGGGGCTCTCACATAGAAACCCGGGCAGCTTGACTAGCAACGCGCTCCGGCCAGCCGATTTCGGCTGCTCGGGGTTATGGTCCTTCGCCTCCCTGCATTCCCAGCTCCCCGCTGAGACACAGCGCTACAGGGAGTACAGGGAAGGGGGAGGGAGTGGGGGACCTGGCAGATTACTGCATGGCTGCAGCTGCCAGATGCATGTAATAGGCTGTTGAGCCTATATATATATATATTTATGTATAAAAGTTATTAATATTAACAGAAGATATTAAAGGCAGAGCTTATATTAAAGGTCATCTGCCTGTGATGTTATTGTAACCTGCATGTGCTGTGATTATCAGTGTATATTAGACTGTGATTATCATGGGCAGCAGATATTGTAATTTCTCCTATGAGTTACAATGTAAGCATGGCATGGGGGCCATTTTTAATCATGTTTCCTGTTGCTGCCATAATTCCAGAACATTCCTACACTACATCTCTTCGCCACCGGAGGCGCAGGGGTGTTAGTGGGAAAAAAATTTGGGTCAGGTTTCACATAGGCCATGTAAACTGTATTTAGCCATAAATATATTTATCCATAAGTATATATATATATATATATATATATATATATATATATATATATATATATATATAGCTCTGGATACGACCGGCACTCCAACAGCACAGGATAAATACCAGGGTGCCCTCCCGTGGCACTGCAAGGCCCAGCAAACAAAGTGGAATAAAGGGCGGCACTCCAATGGTTTTAGAAAAAACAGCTCACTGAGGCAGCATAGGTTCAATCATGATTGAACCTATGCTGCCTCAGTGAGCTGTTTTTTCTAAAACCATTGGAGTGCCGCCCTTTATTCCACTATATATATATATATATATATATATATATATATATATATATATATATATATATATATATATATATATATATATATATATATATATATATATTACGCACTTTAAGTCTGTCCTTTGGCTATTGTGGTGTCTGTCTGTATAAGCATACAACACAGACTAAATATAAGGTTTACTATAATGTCGGTACATAAATCTACCGCAAATTCTGTTGGTTTGTACGTTTCCACTCCGGAAGCAGGGTCAGTCCCAGATCCTATGTTAAGCATAACGCCTCTCCACACGAGCGGTAAGATCGGAGTCTCCAAAGTTACTCCGCAAGCTCTAACAAAGGATTTTCAGTCCAGGGTATTAATTTATACTTATAATTTAATCTGACAATTATACAAACCTCACAGCGGTACCTACCACTGACAAGGGTACATTAAACCAGCAGTCAGATAGTGCGGGGGTTTGACAACCATACATTGCTAATAACAGTGAGTCAGTGTCTCAAATTTTACAGAGATTACGTAGACCAGGGGTGTCAAACTCAAATTCATCGGGGGCCGCATCAGCAGTTTGGTCCCCATCAAAGGGCCGGTTGTATCTGTAGGTCTATCCAAAATTTACCGCTCCACCTGCCTTATATGTGCCCAGCCATCTGCCCCCTTTTAAAGTGCCCAGCCATGTGCCCCCTTTTATAGTGCCCAGCCATGTGCCCCCTTTTATAGTGCACAGGTCCCCATTTTACACATTGCGGCAGGCACAGGTCCCCATTTTACACATTGCGGCAGGCACAGGTCCCCATTTTACACATAGCGGCAGGTACAGGTCCCCATTTTACACATTGTGGCAGGTGGTGGAAGGAGGGAGAGAGAGAGAAAGAGAGGAAGGGAGAGGGGCTGACTTACATTTGAAGCGGTTCTCGCCGCTCTTCAGCCGCCTCTCCCTCCTCGTCTGCGCGGCTCCCTTCTCCCTCCTCCGACGGGGTTTCGTTGAATGACGCGTTTGCGCCGTGACGTCACGACGCAATCGCGTCATTCCGCGAAACCCCGCCCCCCCCCGAGCTGGGCACTCGGGAGAAGGGGGTTTCATGGCGGCGGCACCGCGGGCCATCAGACGAGGTCTGGCGGGCCGGATTTGGCCCGCGGGCCTTGTCTTTGACACCCCTGACGTAGACTCTAACATCTAATCTGTCGATTTTCCTAAACAACAGATTTTCAATGAGTTATTAGTTAAAATATCTGACTAACAGTTAACTCTATTTACCCGTTCTAAATGGGACAATACGTCATTGGTGAATTCGTCTGTGACAAACATTATAAACATTTGGGTCACTAGACGCTCTATGTATGTAAACAATGACGATCATTGTTAATAAAAAGCTGCAGAGTATTTCTGTAAAGCTTCGGCTAACACGATTCTAGCTTTTCATCGTCGCTAGTTTCACCAAAACAAGCCTAGAACTTGTTTAATGCTAATTTGATATTCAGACAAAAGATTACCCGACGTTTAATCCCTTTAGACTTCAGTTTTTGTTTCAAGGCTGTGGTACAAAAACAGTCACGACTTGCCGGGTTTTCCAAACATCCACTCATGGATGTATCAGCTATTTACATCTGCTGGTTTCAGCTGTTTTTATTTCCACACCTGGTACACCAACAGAGTCAGGGTTACTTATTCCCCTCTGTTTGGGGTAGCGAAGCCGAAGGGCTCCGTCGCAGTATCAATCAGCAAGTCACTTACTACAGTTGGAAATGGATTTACTGCAGTTAGTACTTGCATAGTTGAAGCCACAAGATTGCATGATTATGCTTGATCTTCACAATGTGTATTTACCCATTCCAGTTTGGTCACCGCATAACAGGTTCTTGCGTTTTGCAATACGCCACAACCATTAACCATTTCAGGTTCTACCGTTTGGCCTCTTGTCAGCGCCTCGGGTATTCACCAAGGTGATGTTGGGGCAATAGCTCATTTCAGAGCCCTAGCGGTGACAATCGTTACATATTTAGACGATCTGCTCATAAGAACTCTGTCTCAACAGAAGTTCATCTTACTTGCGCTACTAATGTACACCACGGTAGCAGGTCAAGTTCGAAAACAATCGCATCTAATTCCGTCTAAACGACTTCAGTTCCTAGGTAAGATTATAAATACGGTAAATCTAAGAGATTTAACTACTACACCAGCAAGAACAAATATACCAACTAGTACAATTCGTGCAAAAGCCACGCACACTAGCGGTACATTGGTGTATTCGCCTATTAGGAACAATGATGTGTTTTCAAAGCGCTGGAACAATGATGTTTTTTCAAAGCGCTTTAGTTCGCCGGGTTTCAGGGCGAGAGTGTATATACTCTGGACGAGAGTCTCAGAGGTTCAGGAGTTGTAGTTAAAAAGATCAGCGACAGGGGTTCTAAAACGGATCACGACAGATTGCTGTCTATAAATGTCCTGGAACTCCGTGCAATTTACAATGCACTATATGCTTCGCTTTCAGTCTGTCCAAGTGCAGTCAGACAACGCAACGGGAGTTGCATACACAACAACCAGGGAGGACCGAGAAGCCGCATGGCAATGCGGCAGGTAGTTCGAATCCTCAAATTGCCCAGAACACCATTAGGTGATGTTGTCTACGGGGATCATTCCGGGAGTGGACATCTGTTAGACAGATGATCTCACCCGTCGGAATTTTTATCCATAAAACTGGGCATTTCATCCACAGGTGTTTCATATGTGAATCCACAAGTGGGGTTACCCTCAGGTATACATGATGGCATCTCGCCACAATTACAATCGCTCAGTATGTGTACAGAGCGAGAGATCACAAGAGCAGTGGCAGTGGAGGTCTCACATTCGTGTGGTCATACAGCTTCGTGTATCTGCCTCCACCATTTTCCTCTGCTCTCTTTCTATCTCTCCGTTGCTAAAACGGATCATAACAGTCATACTAGTGATTTCTCATGGATTTCGGAGAGCTTGCTTCTCAAAGCTCCAAAGAATACTTGCACACGATCTTGGGCCCTCATAATACGTCCAACCTGTTACAACAGGGACCGTTCGTTGACCCCTATTCACATATGTACCGCGGCTGCGGTTGACGGGGTGGGGGTTCAGACCACCCTCTTAAGGAAATACATAGGGCATTACAGTATTGGTATACCAACCATGTTATGAGCTAGGAAGCCGCTTACGGCAGCTCATTATTACACAATTTGGTGTGCCTATATAGGTGGGTGTGAGGCTCAGAAGTTTCCGACATCATCTTTCACGTTACCCGTATTCTGTTATTTACAGACGGGGTGGGATGGAGAACTGCGTTTATCTGCACTGAGGGTGCAGGTATCTGTGTGGTCAATTTATTTTCACAGACGTTTGAATCTATTGCGTAGGTACACACCTTTTTTACAAGGTGTGTCATCAAGGTGCAGCCTCCATTTATCCCACCTACAGCGCCATGCGACTTGAAGCTGGGTTCAGATTTCTTACAGTTTTCATATTTTTTGAACCCTTACAACAAATGGGTATTAAGTTTCTCAATTGGAAAACGTTTTCTTCTAGCCGTAGCTTCGGCAAGGGGTTTTGTTTTCATATTTGGGTGCCTTGTATTCCAAGCCACCGTATTTGAGTTTTATCATAACAAAGCAGAACTTCGGACCAATTCCGATTTCTTATTCTTCACATCAATAAACCAAGAGTGGTTCCTGTGTTGACAGCACATTCTAGAATTATGAATGTGGTACACTCATTACGCGTCTATATGTCCCGAACGTCTACAGTACGTAATACGTATACGTTGTTTGTTATATATGATGCTGCCAACTGGAGTTAGCCAGTTTCTCAGCAAACATTATCCAGTTGGATAAAAATGACTACAAGTCAGGCTTACTTTAAGGCTAAGTTACAGTCGCCTACGTCAGTAATAGCTCATCCCACAGGTTCTGTGGGAATGTCATGACCAGCTGGTCGTGCAGCGTCTACGACGCGGCTACATAGCCTTCAGTGCACACGTTTGTGCGCGTTTACACGTTATAAAACGGTTGCACGTTTGTGCGCGTTTACACGTTATGAAACGGTTGCGGCATCAGCATCTAGCTTTGGCCGTCTACTGTTACAGGTGTCAAACAGCTCTCCCGCCCACGAGGGAAGCTTTGGTACGTCCCAAGAGTACTCCAGTGACTCCTAGTGGATGAAAAAGAAAGTAGGATTTTGGTACTTACCAGGTAAATCCTTTTCTTTGAATCCATAGGGGGCACTGGACGCCCACCCAGAGCAGTTTTACCTGGGTTGTTTTAAGCTCAAAGGAGCTTATGATAACACATTTCTCTATCGTCCTTGTGGATGCTGGGGTTCCTGAAAGGACCATGGGGAATAGCGGCTCCGCAGGAGACAGGGCACAAAAAGTAAAGCTTTCCGATCAGGTGGTGTGCACTGGCTCCTCCCCCTATGACCCTCCTCCAGACTCCAGTTAGATTTTTGTGCCCGGCCGAGAAGGGTGCAATCTAGGTGGCTCTCCTAAAGAGCTGCTTAGAGAAAGTTTAGCTTAGGTTTTTTATTTTACAGTGAGTCCTGCTGGCAACAGGATCACTGCAACGAGGGACTTAGGGGAGAAGGAGTGAACTCACCTGCGTGCAGGATGGATTGGCTTCTTGGCTACTGGACATCAGCTCCGGAGGGACGATCACAGGTACAGCCTGGATGGTCACCGGAGCCGCGCCGCCGGCCCCCTTGCAGATGCTGAAGTAAGAAGAGGTCCAGAATCGGCGGCTGAAGACTCCTGCAGTCTTCTAAAGGTAGCGCACAGCACTGCAGCTGTGCGCCATTTTCCTCTCAGCACACTTCACACGGCAGTCACTGAGGGTGCAGGGCGCTGGGAGGGGGGCGCCCTGGGAGGCAAATGAAAACCTTTTTTGGCGAAAAATACCTCACATATAGCCCCCAGAGGCTATATGGAGATATTTAACCCCTGCCAAGATTCACTAAATAGCGGGAGACGAGCCCGCCGAAAAAGGGGCGGGGCCTATCTCCTCAGCACACAGCGCCATTTTCTCTCACAGAAAGCCTGGAGAGAAGGCTCCCAGGCTCTCCCCTGCACTGCACTACAGAAACAGGGTTAAAACAGAGAGGGGGGGCACTGATTTTGGCGATATTGAGATATATATAAAGATGCTATAAGGGAAAACACTTATATAAGGTTGTCCCTATATAATTATAGCGTTTTGGTGTGTGCTGGCAAACTCTCCCTCTGTCTCCCCAAAGGGCTAGTGTGGGTCCTGTCCTCTGTCAGAGCATTCCCGGATGTGTGCTGTGTGTCGGTACGTGTGTGTCGACATGTATGAGGACGATGTTGGTGAGGAGGCGGAGAAATTGCCTGTAATGGTGATGTCACTCTCTAGGGAGTCGACACCGGAATGGATGGCTTATTTAGGGAATTACGTGAGAATGTCAACACGCTGCAAGGTCGGTTGACGACGTGAGACGGCCGACAAACTATTAGTACCGGTCCAGGCGTCTCAGAAACACCGTCAGGGGCGTTAAAAACGCCCATTTACCTCAGTCGGTCGACACAGACACAGACACGGACACTGAATCCAGTGTCGACGGTGAATAAACAAACGTATTTCTCATTAGGGCCACACGTTAAGGGCAATGAAGGAGGTGTTGCATATTTCTGATACTACAAGTACCACAAAAAAGGGTATTATGTGGGAGTGAAAAAACTACCTGTAGTTTTTCCTGAATCAGATAAAATAAAATGAAGTGTGTGATGATGCGTGGGGTTACCCCGATAGCAAATATTGGCGTTATACCCTTTCCCGCCAGAAATTAGGGCGCGTTGGGAAACACCCCTTAGGGTGATAAGGCGCTCACACACTTATCAAGTGGCGTTACCGTCTCCAGATACGGCCGCCCTCAAGGAGCCAGCTGATAGGAAGCTGGAAAGATATCCTAAAAAGTATATACACACATACGGTGGTTATACTGCGACCAGCGATCGCCATCAGCCTGGAGATGCAGTGCTGGGTTGGCTTGGTCGGATTCCCTGACTGAAAATATTTTATTCATATAGAGCATTTAATAGGATGCATTCTATATATATGTACGTGAGATGCACAGAGGGATATTTGCTCTCTGGCATCAAGATAAGTACGTTGTCCATATCACCCAGAAGATGTCATGGACACGACAGTGGTCAGGTGATACAGATCCCATACGGCACATGGAAGTATTGCCGTATAAAGGGAAGGAGTTAGTTGGGGTCGGTCCATCGGACCTGGGGACCACGGCAACAGCTGGGAAATCCAACCTTTTTACCCCAAGTTACATCTCAGCTGAAAAAGACACCGTCTTTTCAGCCTCAATCCTTCCTTTCCCATGAGGGCATGCAGGCAAAAGGCCAGTCATATCTGCCCAGACATAGAGGTAAGGGAAGTAGACTGCAGCAGGCAGCCCCTTCCCAGGAAAAGAAGCCCTCCACCGCGTCTGCCAAGTCCTCAGCATGACGCTGGGGCCATGCAAGCGGACTCAAGGTGGGGGGGTAGTCTCAAGAGTCTCAGCGCGCAGTGGGATCACTCGCAGGTTGACCCCTAGATAGTACAAGTATTATCCCAGGGGTACAGATTGGAGAGTCGAGACATCTTCTCCTCGCAGGTTTCTGAAGTCTGCTTTACCAACGGCTCCCTCCGACAGGGAGGCAGCATTGGAAACAATTCACAAGCTGTATATCCAGCAGGTGATAATCAAAGTACCCCTCCTACAACAAGGAAAAGGGTATTATTTTTCCACACTATATTGTGGTACTGAAGCCAGACGGCTTGGTGAGACATAGTCTAAACTGAAATCTTTGAACACTTACATAAAAGGTTCAAATCGAGATGGAGTCACTCAGAGCAGTGATAGCGAACCGGAAAAAAGGGGACTATATGGTGTCCCTGGACATCAAGGATTACCTCCAGTTTCAAATTTGCCCTTCTCAACAAGGGTACCTCTGGTTCGTGGTACAGAACTGTCAATATCAGTTTCAGACGATGCCGTTTGAATTATCCACGGCACCCCGGGCCTTTTACCAAGGTAATGGCCGAAAAGATGTTTCTTCAAAGAAAAAAGGCATCTAAATTATCCCTTACTTGGACGATATCCTGAAAAGGGCAAGTTCCAGAGAACAGTTGGAGGTCGGAAGAGCACTATCTAAAGTAGTTCTACGACAGCACGACTGGATTCTAAATATTCCAAGAATCGCAGCTGTTTTCCGACGATACGTCTGCTGTTCCTAGGAATGATTCTGGGCATAGTCCAGAAAAAGGTGTTCCTCCGGGAGGAAAAAGCCAAGGAGTTATTCGACCTAGTCAGAAACCTCCTAAAACCAGGCCAAGTATCAGTGCATCAATGCACAGGAGTCCTGGGAAAAATGGTGGCTTCTTACGAAGCGATTCCATTCGGCAGATCTCAGGGGATTTGCTGGACGAATGGTCCGGATCGCATTTTCAGATGCATCAGCGGATAATCCTGTCTCCAAGGACAAGGGTGTCTCTTCTGTGGGGGCTGCAGAGTGCTCATCTTTTAGAGGGCAGCACACTCAGCATTCAGGACTGTGTTCTGGGGACCACGGATACCAGCCTGAGAGGCTGGGGAGTAGTCACACAGGGAAAAAATTTCCAAGGAAGTGTGGTCAAGTCTGGAGACTTCTCTCCACATGAATATACTGGAGCTAAGGGCAATTTACAATGCTCTGAGCCTAGGAAGACTCCTGCTTCAAAGTCAACCGGTGCTGATCCAGTAGGACATCATCATGGCGGTCGCCCACGTTATCAGACGGGGCGACACAAGAAGCAGGAGGGCAATGACAGCAAGGATTCTTCGCTGGGCGGAAAATCATGTGATAACACTGTCAGCAGTGTTCATTCCGGGAGTGGGCAACTGGGAAGATTTCCTCAGCATAAATGAATTCCACCCGGAAAAGTGGAAACTTAATCTGGAAGTTTCCACATGATTGTAAACCGTTGGGAAAGACCAAAGGTGGTTATGATGGCGTCCCACCTGAAGCGCCAGGTCAAGAGACACTCAGGCAATAGCTGGGACGCTCTGGTAACACCGTCGGTGTACCAGTCGGTGTATGTGTTCCATCCTCTGCTTTTCATACCCAATGTATTGAAAATGATAGGAAGGAGAGGAGTAAGAACTATACTCGTGGCTCCGGTTTGGCCAAGAAGGACTTGGTTCCCGGAACTTCAAGAGATACTAAGAAGGGTCTTGATTCGGCAAGAACCGTGTCTGTTCCGGGACTTACCGCAGCTGCGTTGACGCCAAGGCGGGTGAACGCCGGATCCTAAGGGAAAGAGGCATTCCGGAAGAGGTCATCCCTACCCTGGTCAGAGCCAGGAAGGAGGTGACCGCACAACATTATCACCACTTAGGTGAAAATATGTGCCAGGGTGTGAGTCCAGGAAGGCTCCACGGAAGAATTTCAACTAGGTTAATTTCTACATTTCCTGCAAACAGGAGTGTCTATGGGTCTCAAATTGGGTCCATTAAGGTTCAAATTTCGGCCTGTTGATTTTCTTCCAGAAAGAAATTGGCTTCAGTTCCTGAAGTCCAGAAGTTGTTAAGGGAGTACTGCATATACAGCCCCTTTGATGTCTCCAGTGGCACTGGGCGATCTCAACGTAGTTTTGGGATTCCTAAAAAATCACATTGGTTTAAACAACTCAAATCTGTGGATTTGATATATCTCACATGGAAAATGACCATGCTGTTGGTCCTGGCCTCGGCCAGGCGAGTGTCAGAATTGGCGGCTTTATCTCACAAAGCCATATCTGATTGTCCATTCGGACAGAGCAAAGCTGCGGACTCGTCCCCAGTTTCTCCTTAAGGTGGTGTCAGCGTTTCACCTGAACCAGCTTATTGTGGTACCTGCGGCTACTAGGGACTTGGAGGACTCCAAGTTGCTGGATGTTATCAGGGCCCTGAAAATATAGTTTCCAGGTTGGCTGGAGTCAGGAAATCTGACTTGCTGTTTATCCTGTATGCACCCAACAATGCTGGGTGTTTCTGCTTCTAAGCAGTCGATTGCTCGTGGGATTGGTAGCACAATTCAACTTGCACATTCTGTGGCAGGCCTGCCACAGTCTAAATCTGTTAAGGCCCATTCCACAAGGAAGGTGGGCTCATCTTGGGCGGCTGCCCGAGGGGTCTCGGCATTACAACTTTGCCGAGCAGCTACGTGGTCGGGGAAGAAAACGTTTGTAAAATTCTACAAATTTGATACCCTGGCAAAAGAGGACCTGGAGTTCTCTCATTCGGTGCTGCAGAGTCATCCGCACTCTCCCGCCCGTTTGGGAGCTTTGGTATAATCCCCATGGTCCTTTCAGGAACCCCAGCATCCACAAGGACGATAGAGAAAATAAGAATTTACTTACCGATAATTCTATTTCTCGGAGTCCGTAGTGGATGCTGGGCGCCCATCCCAAGTGCGGATTATCTGCAATACTTGTACATAGTTATTGCTAACTAAATCGGGTTATTGTTGTTGTGAGCCATCTTTTCAGAGGCTCCGCTGTTATCATACTGTTAACTGGGTTCAGATCACAGGTTGTACAGTGTGATTGGTGTGGCTGGTATGAGTCTTACCCGGGATTCAAAATTCCTCCCTTATTGTGTACGCTCGTCCGGGCACAGTACCTAACTGGAGTCTGGAGGAGGGTCATAGGGGGAGGAGCCAGTGCACACCACCTGATCGGAAAGCTTTACTTTTTGTGCCCTGTCTCCTGCGGAGCCGCTATTCCCCATGGTCCTTTCAGGAACCCCAGCATCCACTACGGACTCCGAGAAATAGAATTATCGGTAAGTAAATTCTTATTTTTACCAGGGTTGTATTAAGCTCAGAGGAGCTTATGGTAAGAAATTTTCACCGATTGGTTCAAATTATAAAGGTCTATCGGTTATGGTGTCAACTGTTTAGTTGACAGTAACGTTATGGGTCAACTTTGTTGTTGTCCGTTATGTGATAGGAATTCTCCATTGTCAACCTCTCTATAGTCTTGTTCGCTCTGTAAAAAACACTGAGGTCGTACACTGAGGTACTCTGGGATATGGAGGGGTGGAGAGTTCTAAATTTAAATATTCAGTGCCTTTGTTTCTGCTACGCCGTCCATATCTCAAGAGTACTCCAGTGCCCCCTATGGATTCAAAGAAAAGGATTTACCTGGTAAGTACCAAAATCCTACTTTTGGGGGCTGGAAATAAATAAGACAACACTGTTACAGATCTGATGAGCTAGGACCTCATCTGGGCACAATTTTTGTAGAACACATGTTAATTGAATGTGAAATGTTGGACTGCTAGTGGGGTACTGTTTGCCACCTCTAAACCTACATTAGACTGTTGGTCTCTTTCTTTCCCTTGATGTCAGAACCTTGAGGTTGTGAAGAGACTCCCATTGGTGAAGATCTGCAATGTAGACAGCTTCTCTGCATCTCACTACCACTTACCCGAAGCCTACGTGGATCGAGAGATGGACACTGAGCAGGTGAAATATTGCAGACACATTGTTCATCTTGTGAACTTGCCAAGGTGTAGTAATAACTGTAAATTATTGTACAACAAGCCTGGCATATACATTAGTACATTGCTGTACCACCTTTTAGAAGGTTCAGGAGAAATTATTTAAATGCATGTTCAGTGGCTGCTTCTTATCAGTAAATGTCATGTAGAAATATGTATGTTCCTTTAGGATACTGATTTGGCACTGTGCATGTGACTGTAGACCAGCAGTAAGCATTCCAAGCCATTGTCACTTCTTTCCTTTACCCATCACCAGCTCGATGCCAGGGCTGCCGCAGTCGAGGAAGGGAAACGTTTGGACGCTCTTCAGAAGGAAGAGGAACGAGAGAGGCTGGAACAAATGGAGAAGGCAAACCTCCGTGGGTCTCATGCTTTGAAGATGGTTCAGTTAACGCAAGTAGGTTATGTTGTAATATAGGTGGTGCATATCTCGCATATTATTGCACTTTACTCCGCTGTTTTGTTTCGGAGATTATAGAAGTTACGTAAAGTTTATTTTTTTATCTATAATTTGGTTTCAGCCTCTACACTAGTCATTATAGTATATGTTAAACAGCATTTTATCTGACGTCCTAAGTGGATGCTGGGACTCCGTAAGGACCATGGGGAATAGCGGCTCCGCAGGAGACTGGGCACAACTAAAGAAAGCTTTAGGACTACCTGGTGTGCACTGGCTCCTCCCTCTATGACCCTCCTCCAGACCTCAGTTAGAATTTTGTGCCCGGCTGAGCTGGATGCACACTAGGGGCTCTCCTGAGCTCCTAGAAAAAGAAAGTTTATTTTAGGTTTTTTATTTACAGTGAGATCTGCTGGCAACAGACTCACTGCTACGAGGGACTAAGGGGAGAGAAGCGAACCTACCTGCTTGCAGCTAGCTTGGGCTTCTAAGGCTACTGGACACCATTCGCTCCAGAGGGATCGAACACACGGCCCGACCTCGATCGTCCGTTCCCGGAGCCGCGCCGCCGTCCCCCTTACAGAGCCAGAAGCAAGAAGAGTCCTGGAAATCGTCGGCAGAAGACTTAGGTCTTCAAACAAGGTAGCGCACAGCACTGCAGCTGTGCGCCATTGCTTCCCATGCACACCTCACACTCCGGTCACTGATGGGTGCAGGGCGCTGGGGGGGGGGGGGGTGCCCTGGGCTGCAATATTAAGTACCTTGGCTGGCAAAAAAAACACATAATATAGTCATAGAGACTATATATGTGTAAAATACCCCTGCCAGATATACATAGGAAAAAGCGGGAGAAGTCTGCCGAAAAAGGGGCGGGGCTATCTCCCTCAGCACACTGGCGCCATTTTCCCTCTGCTGTGGTGGCTGCAAAGTGCTCATCTTCAAGAGGGCCGCAGATTCGGCATACAGGACTGGGTCCTGGTGACCACGGATGCCAGCCTTCGAGGCTGGGGGGCAGTCACACAGGGAAGAAACTTCCAAGGACTATGGTCAAGTCAGGAGACTTCCCTACACATAAATATTCTGGAACTGAGGGCCATTTACAATGCCCTAAGTCAGGCAAAACCCCTGCTTCAAAACCAGCCGGTACTGATCCAGTCAGACAACATCACGGCAGTCGCCCATGTAAACCGACAGGGCGGCACAAGAAGCAGGACGGCGATGGCAGAAGCCACAAGGATTCTCCGATAGGCGGAAAATCACGTGTTAGCACTGTCAGCAGTGTTCATTCCGGGAGTGGACAACTGGGAAGCAGACTTCCTCAGCAGGCACGACCTCCACCCGGGAGAGTGGGGACTTCATCCAGAAGTCTTCCAACTGATTGTAAACCGTTGGGAAAGGCCACAGGTGGACATGATGGCGTCCCGCCTAAACAAAAAGCTAGAAAGATATTGCGCCAGGTCAAGAGACCCTCAGGCGATAGCTGTGGATGCTCTAGTGACACCGTGGGTGTACCGGTCGGTTTATGTGTTCCCTCCTCTTCCTCTCATACCCAAGGTACTGAGGATAATTAGGAGAAGAGGAGTAAGAACTATACTCATTGTTCCGGATTGGCCAAGAAGAGCTTGGTACCCGGAACTTCAAGAAATGATCTCAGAGGACCCATGGCCTCTGCCGCTCAGACAGGACCTGCTGCAGCAGGGGCCCTGTCTGTTCCAAGACTTACCGCGGCTGCGTTTGACGGCATGGCGGTTGAACACCGGATCCTGAAGGAAAAGGGCATTCCGGAGGAAGTCATTCCTACGCTGAAGCTAGGAAAGAAGTGACCGCAAACTATTATCACCGCATTTGGCGAAAATATGTTGCGTGGTGTGAGGCCAGGAAGGCCCCAACGGAGGAATTTCAGCTGGGCCGTTTTCTGCACTTCCTACAGTCAGGGGTGACTATGGGCCTAAAATTGGGTTCCATTAAGGTCCAGATTTCGGCTCTATCGATTTTCTTCCAGAGAGAACTGGCTTCACTACCTGAAGTTCAGACTTTTGTTAAGGGAGTGCTGCATATTCAGCCCCCTTTTGTGCCTCCAGTGGCACCTTGGGATCTCAACGTGGTGTTGGATTTCCTAAAGTCACACTGGTTTGAGCCACTTAAAACCGTGGAATTAAAATATTTCACGTGGAAAGTGGTCATGCTGTTGGCCTTGGCTTCGGCCAGGCGTGTGTCAGAATTGGCGGCTTTGTCATGTAAAAGCCCTTATCTGATTTTTCATATGGATAGGGCAGAATTGAGGACTCGTCCCCAGTTTCTCCCTAAGGTGGTATCAGCTTTTCATTTGAACCAACCTATTGTGGTGCCTGCGGCTACTGAAGACTTGGAGGCTTCCAAGTTGTTGGATGTAGTCAGGGCCCTGAGAATTTATGTTTCCAGGACAGCTAGTGTCAGGAAAACTGACTCGTTGTTTATCCTGTATGCACCCAACAAGCTGGGTGCTCCTGCTTCAAAGCAGACTATTGCTCGCTGGATCTGTAGTACGATTCAGCTTGCACATTCTGCGGCTGGACTGCCGCATCCTAAATCAGTGAAATCCCATTCCACGAGGAAAGTGGGCTCTTCTTGGGCGGCTGCCCGAGGGGTCTCTGCTCTACAACTTTGCCGAGCAGCTACTTGGTCGGGGTCACACACATTTGCTAAATTCTACAAGTTTGACACCCTGGCTGAGGAGGACCTAGAGTTTGCCCATTCGGTGCTGCAGAGTCATCCGCGCACTCCCGCCCGTTTGGGAGCTTTGGTATAATCCCCATGGTCTTTACGGAGTCCCAGCATCCACTAGGACGTCAGAGAAAATAAGATTTTACTCACCGGTAAATCCTATTTCTCGTAGTCCGTAGTGGATGCTGGGCGCCCATCCCAAGTGCGGATTGTCTGCAATACTTGTATATAGTTATTGTTGAGCCATCTGTTGAGAGGCTCAGTTATTGTTCATACTGTTAACTGGGTATAGTATCACGAGTTATACGGTGTGATTGGTGTGGCTGGTATGAGTCTTACCCGGGATTCAAAATCCTTCCTTATTGTGTCAGCTCTTCCGGGCACAGTATCCTAACTGAGGTCTGGAGGAGGGTCATAGAGAGAGGAGCCAGTGCACACCAGGTAGTCCTAAAGTTTTCTTTAGTTGTGCCCAGTCTCCTGCGGAGCCGCTATTCCCCATGGTCCTTACGGAGTCTTAGCATCCACTACGGACTACGAGAAATAGATTTACCGGTGAGTTAAATCTTATTTTTCCAGCTACAAAATAAATGGATCGCACTCAAATGTCATGTTAACAGAATTGATGGGCAAATGCTCCTTTCATGTGAGTATCTTATGCTCCAAGGAAGTATACTCGCGTTACAAGGATTCTTTTATAGGCCTATTCATGTCAATGTGATGTGCCATTGTGCATACATCAGCCATTTACTGCATCGATATGGGGTGCGAGGTAAAACTTCCGATGCCAGTGGACGCGATGTGCCGTTCCAGGACCGCACGCTAGGGGTCATTCCGAGTTGATCGCTAGCTGCCATTTTTTCGCAGCGCAGCGATCAGTTGAAAAAACGGCAAATCTGCGTATGCAATGCACACACGCGACGTGCGGGTACAACGAGCATCGTGGTTTTGCACAGGTTCTAGCGACGCTTTCAGTTGCACTGGCAAGGATATTGATATGAAGAGGGAGTTTCTGGGTGTCAACTGACCGTTTCTGGGAGTGTTTGGAAAAACGCAGGCGTGGCTGGGCGGGTATCGGACGTCATTACCGTGTCACTCGTCGCAGCAATCATCGCACAGGATAAGTAACTACAGGGCTGGTCTTGTTTTGCACAAAATGTGTTTGCAGCCGCTCCGCTGCACAGGCGTTCGTACTCCTGCAAAGCGAAAATACACTCCCCCGTGGGTGGCGACTATGCGTTTGCACGGCTGCTAAAAACTGCTAGCGAGCGATCAACTCTGAATGACCCCCATTTTGTAGAAGTGAATTTCCCCGTCAGTGTGATAAGTCTGCCTAGAGGAATAGATCATCTGGTTGGGAGTTTGTTCCCCTTTGTGGGCTTGTGTTAGAATGTTCTCTTATATTTGTATGTGTGTAATATAGACAAGCTGTAAGGAAATTATGAAAGACTCCAACAAACCTAAATGCTCACAGGCATTACTCTCCCAGGCCGTCCATAAACCGTTTTTTGTTTCTTTTTACGGGAGAGATTTGTACGAGTAAACAAAGCCAGATTCAATAGCAGTATCTATGTTTCTCTAACGTCCTAGTGGATGCTGGGGACTCCGAAAGGACCATGGGGAACAGCGGCTCCGCAGGAGACTGGGCACAAAGTAAAAGCTTTAGGACTAGCTGGTGTGCACTGGCTCCTCCCCCTATGACCCTCCTCCAAGCCTCAGTTAAGATTTTGTGCCCGAACGAGAAGGGTGCAATCTAGGTGGCTCTCCTGAGCTGCTTAGAGTAAAAGTTTAAATAGTTTTTTTTATTTTCAGTGAGACCTGCTGGCAACAGGCTCACTGCATCGAGGGACTAAGGGGAGAAGAAGCGAACTCACCTGCGTGCAGAGTGGATTGGGCTTCTTAGGCTACTGGACATTAGCTCCAGAGGGACGATCACAGGCCCAGCCATGGATGGGTCCCGGAGCCGCGCCGCCGGCCCCCTTACAGAGCCAGAAGAGTGAAGAGGTCCGGAAAATCGGCGGCAGAAGACGTCCTGTCTTCAATAAGGTAGCGCACAGCACCGCAGCTGTGCGCCATTGCTCTCAGCACACTTCACACTCCGGTCACTGAGGGTGCAGGGCGCTGGGGGGGGGCGCCCTGGGACGCAATGAAAATACCTTAAATGGCTAAAAATACATCACGTATAGCTCCTGGGC
The DNA here is from genome assembly GCF_028390025.1 of Pseudophryne corroboree. Classification (NCBI taxonomy): domain Eukaryota; kingdom Metazoa; phylum Chordata; class Amphibia; order Anura; family Myobatrachidae; genus Pseudophryne; species Pseudophryne corroboree. Next base: position 76,476,657 of record NC_086445.1, read on the forward strand.
TATATGGATGTATTTAACCCCTGCCAGTTTTCCACAAAAAAGCGGGAGAAAGGCCGCCGAAAAAGGGGCGGAGCCTATCTCCTCAGCACACAAGCGCCATTTTTTCCTCACAGCTCCGTTGGAGGAAGGCTCCCTGACTCTCCCCTGCAGTCCTGCACAACAGAAACAGGGTAAAACAAGAGAGGGGGGGCACTAAATTGGCATATTAATATATACAGCAGCTATATTAGGGAAAAACACTTATATAAGGTTATCCCTGTATATATATAGCGCTCTGGTGTGTGCTGGCAAACTCTCCCTCTGTCTCCCCAAAGGGCTAGTGGGGTCCTGTCCTCTATCAGAGCATTCCCTGTGTGTGTGCTGTGTGTCGGTACGCTGTGTCGACATGTATGAGGAGGAAAATGGTGTGGAGGCGGAGCAATTGCCTGTGTTAGTGATGTCACCCCCTAGGGAGTCGACACCTGACTGGATGGTCTTATGGAAAGAATTACGTGATAGTGTCGGCACTTTACAAAAGACTGTTGACGACATGAGACAGCCGGCAAATCAGTTAATACCTGTACAGGCGTCTCAAACACCGTCAGGGGCTATAAAACGCCCGTTACCTCAGGTCGATACAGACACTGACACGGACACTGACTCCAGTGTCGACGGTGAGGAAACAAACGTATTTTCCAGTAGGGCCACACGTTACATGATCACGGCAATGAAGGAGGTTTTGAACATTTCTGATACTACAAGTACCACAAAAAAGGGTATTATGTGGGGTTTGAAAAAACTTCCCGTAGTTTTTCCTGAATCAGATGAATTAAATGAGGTGTGTGATGAAGCGTGGGTTTCCCCCGATAAAAAACTGCTAATTTCTAAAAAATTATTGGCATTATACCCTTTCCCGCCAGAGGTTAGGGCGCGTTGGGAAACACCCCCTAGCGTAGATAAGGCGCTCACACGCTTATCAAAACAAGTGGCGTTACCGTCCCCTGATACGGCCGCCCTCAAGGAACCAGCTGATAGGAAGCTGGAAAATATCCTTAAAAGTATATACACACATACTGGTATTATACTGCGACCAGCAATCGCCTCAGCCTGGATGTGCAGTGCTGGGGTGGCTTGGTCGGATTCCCTGACTGAAAATATTGATACCCTGGACAGGGACAATATATTATTGACTATAGAGCATTTAAAGGATGCATTTCTATATATGCGAGATGCACAGAGGGATATTTGCACTCTGGCATCAAGAGTAAGTGTGATGTCCATTTCTGCCAGAAGAGGATTATGGACGCGACAGTGGTCAGGGGATGCGGATTCCAAACGGCATATGGAAGTATTGCCGTATAAAGGGGAGGAGTTATTTGGGGTCGGTCTATCGGACCTGGTGGCCACGGCAACGGCTGGAAAATCCACCTTTTTACCCCAAGTCACCTCGCAGCAGAAAAAGATACCGTCTTTTCAGGCTCAGTCCTTTCGTCCCCATAAGGGCAAGCGGGCAAAAGGCCACTCATATCTGCCCCGGGGCAGAGGAAGGGCAAAAAGACTGCAGCAAACAGCCTCTTCCCACGAACAGAAGCCCTCCCCCGCTTCTGCCAAGTCCTCAGCATGACGCTGGGGCCTTACAAGCGGACTCAGGCACGGTGGGGGCCCGTCTCAAGAATTTCAGCGCGCAGTGGGCACACTCGCAAGTGGACCCCTGGATCCTGCAGGTAGTATCTCAGGGTTACAAATTGGAATTCGAGACGTCTCCCCCTCGCCGGTTCCTGAAGTCTGCTTTACCAACGTCTCCCCCCGACAGGGAGGCGGTATTGGAAGCCATTCACAAGCTGTATTCCCAGCAGGTGATAATCAAGGTACCCCTCCTACAGCAGGGAAAGGGGTATTATTCCACGCTGTTTGTGGTACCGAAGCCGGACGGCTCGGTGAGACCCATTTTAAATCTGAAATCCTTGAACACTTACATAAAAAGGTTCAAGTTCAAGATGGAGTCACTCAGAGCAGTGATAGCGAACCTGGAAGAAGGGGACTATATGGTGTCTCTGGACATCAAAGATGCTTACCTCCATGTCCCAATTTGCCCTTCTCACCAAGGGTACCTCAGGTTTGTGGTACAGAACTGTCACTATCAGTTTCAGACGCTGCCGTTTGGATTGTCCACGGCACCCCGGGTCTTTACCAAGGTAATGGCCGAAATGATGATTCTTCTTCGAAGAAAAGGCGTCTTAATTATCCCTTACTTGGACGATCTCCTGATAAGGGCAAGGTCCAGAGAACAGTTAGAGGTCGGAGTAGCACTATCTCAAGTAGTACTACGACAGCACGGATGGATTCTAAATATTCCAAAATCGCAGCTGATTCCGACGACACGTCTGCTGTTCCTAGGGATGATTCTGGACACAGTACAGAAAAAGGTGTTTCTCCCGGAGGAGAAAGCCAAGGAGTTATCCGACCTAGTCAGGAACCTCCTAAGACCAGGCCAAGTGTCAGTACATCAATGCACAAGGGTCCTGGGAAAGATGGTGGCTTCTTACGAAGCGATTCCATTCGGCAGACTCCACGCAAGAACTTTTCAGTGGGATCTGCTGGACAAATGGTCCGGATCGCATCTTCAAATGCATCAGCGGATAACCCTGTCTCCAAGGACAAGGGTGTCTCTCCTGTGGTGGTTACAGAGTGCTCATCTCCTAGAGGGCCGCAGATTCGGCATTCAGGATTGGGTCCTGGTGACCACGGATGCCAGCCTGAGAGGCTGGGGAGCAGTCACACAGGGAAGAAATTTCCAGGGCTTGTGGTCAAGCATGGAAACGTCACTTCACATAAATATCCTGGAACTAAGGGCCATTTACAATGCCCTAAGTCAGGCAAGACCTCTGCTTCAGGGTCAGCCGGTGTTGATCCAGTCGGACAACATCACGGCAGTCGCCCACGTAAACAGACAGGGCGGCACATGAAGCAGGAGGGCAATGATGGAAGTGGCAAGGATTCTTCGCTGGGCGGAGAATCATGTGATAGCACTGTCAGCAGTGTTCATTCCGGGAGTGGACAACTGGGAAGCAGACTTCCTCAGCAGACACGATCTTCACCCGGGGGAGTGGGGACTTCACCCAGAAGTCTTCCACATGATTGTGAAACGTTGGGAAAAACCAAAGGTGGACATGATGGCGTCCCGCCTCAACAAAAAACTGGACAGATATTGCGCCAGGTCAAGGGACCCTCAGGCAATAGCTGTGGACGCTCTGGTAACACCGTGGGTGTACCAGTCAGTGTATGTGTTCCCTCCTCTTCCTCTCATACCAAAAGTACTGAGAATCATAAGAAGGAGAGGAGTAAAGACTATACTCGTGGCTCCGGATTGGCCAAGAAGGACTTGGTACCCGGAACTTCAAGAGATGCTCACGGAGGACCCGTGGCCTCTACCTCTAAGAAAGGACCTGCTCCAGCAGGGACCCTGTCTGTTCCAAGACTTACCGCGGCTGCGTTTGACGGCATGGCGGTTGAACGCCGGATCCTGAAGGAAAAAGGCATTCCGGATGAAGTCATCCCTACCCTGATCAAAGCCAGGAAGGATGTAACCATACAACATTATCACCGTATTTGGCGTAAATATGTTGCGTGGTGCGAGGCCAGGAAGGCCCCTACAGAGGAATTTCAACTGGGTCGTTTCCTGCATTTCCTGCAAACAGGACTGTCTATGGGCCTCAAATTAGGGTCCATTAAGGTTCAAATTTCGGCCCTGTCAATATTCTTCCAAAAAGAACTGGCTTCTGTTCCTGAAGTTCAGACGTTTGTCAAGGGAGTACTGCATATACAGCCTCCTTTTGTGCCTCCAGTGGCACCTTGGGATCTCAATGTAGTTTTGGGATTCCTAAAATCACATTGGTTTGAACCACTCACCACTGTGGACTTAAAATATCTCACATGGAAAGTGGTAATGCTGTTAGCCCTGGCTTCAGCCAGGCGTGTCTCAGAATTGGCGGCTTTATCCTATAAAAGCCCTTACCTAATTTTTCATACGGACAGGGCAGAATTGAGGACTCGTCCTCAATTTCTTCCTAAGGTGGTTTCAGCATTTCACTTAAACCAGCCTATTGTGGTGCCTGCGGCTACTAGGGACTTGGAGGATTCCAAGTTGCTGGATGTAGTCAGGGCCCTGAAAATATATGTTTCCAGGACGGCTGGAGTCAGAAAATCTGATTCGCTGTTTATCCTGTATGCACCCAGCAAGCTGGGTGCTCCTGCTTCTAAGCAGACGATTGCTCGTTGGATTTGTAGTACAATTCAGCTTGCACATTCTATGGCAGGCCTGCCACAGCCAAAATCTGTAAAAGCCCATTCCACACGGAAAGTGGGCTCATCTTGGGCGGCTGCCTGAGGGGTCTCGGCTTTACAACTTTGCCGAGCAGCTACTTGGTCAGGGGCAAACACGTTTGCTAAATTCTACAAATTTGATACCCTGGCTGAGGAGGACCTGGAGTTCTCTCATTCGGTGCTGCAGAGTCATCCGCACTCTCCCGCCCGTTTGGGAGCTTTGGTATAATCCCCATGGTCCTTTCGGAGTCCCCAGCATCCACTAGGACGTTAGAGAAAATAAGAATTTACTTACCGATAATTCTATTTCTCGTAGTCCGTAGTGGATGCTGGGCGCCCATCCCAAGTGCGGATTGTCTGCATTACTTGTACATAGTTATTGTTACAAAAATCGGGTTATTGTTGTTGTGAGCCATCTTTTCAGAGGCTCCTTCTGTTATCATGCTGTTAACTGGGTTCAGATCACAAGTTATATGGTGTGATCGGTGTGGCTGGTATGAGTCTTACCCGGGATTCAAAATCCTTCCTTATTGTGTACGCTCGTCCGGGCACAGTATCCTAACTGAGGCTTGGAGGAGGGTCATAGGGGGAGGAGCCAGTGCACACCAGCTAGTCCTAAAGCTTTTACTTTGTGCCCAGTCTCCTGCGGAGCCGCTGTTCCCCATGGTCCTTTCGGAGTCCCCAGCATCCACTACGGACTATGAGAAATAGAATTATCGGTAAGTAAATTCTTATTTTTATAGGATCGGGATAGATTAATGAAAGAATTGGAGCAGATGCAACAGGATGACCTGACACGACGAAGGCAAATCGTAGCAAAGATGCCGCAGCAGCTGTTTGAACCGGCCTACCGTCGGGCAGAGATCCGGGAGGATTGGCAGAGGGAGCTGGAGTCTGCGTTTGAGGACATATACACCAGAGATACAAGTAAGTTGACTTATTGGAATATTTTCGAAGCATTGTATTTCTCTAACGTCCTAGTGGATGCTGGGGACTCCGTCAGGACCATGGGGAATAGCGGGCTCCGCAGGAGACAGGGCACATCTAAAAAGCCTTTTTAGGTCACATGGTGTGTACTGGCTCCTCCCCCTATGACCCTCCTCCAAGCCTCAGTTAGGTTTTTGTGCCCGTCCGAGAGGGTGCAATCTAGGTGGCTCTCTTAAAGAGCTAGTTAGAAAAGTTTTTTTTTAGGTTTCTAATCAGTGTCTCCTGCTGGCGACAGGAGCACTGCAACGAGGGACTTAGGGGAGAGACTTGCAACTCACCTGCCTGCAGGAGGATTGAAGTCTTAGGCTACTGGACACTGAGCTCCAGAGGGAGTCGGAACACAGGTCAGCCTGGGGTTCGTCCCGGAGCCGCGCCGCCGATCCCCCTTACAGACGCTGAAGAACGGCAGAACGGAGGTCCGGAAACAGGCGGCAGAAGACTTCAGTCTTCATAGAGGTAGCGCACAGCACTGCAGCTGTGCGCCATTGTTGCTACACGGCTCACGGATCTCGGTCACGGAGGGTGCAGGGCGCTGCTGGGGGCGCCCTGGGCAGCAATATAGAGTACCTTAGAGGCAAATAAATACATCACATATAGCCATTAAGGCTATATGTATGTATTTAACCCAGGCCAGTTTATTAGAAAAACCGGGAGAAAAGCCCGCCGGAAAAGGGGCGGAGCTTATTCTCCTCAGCACTCGGCGCCATTTTCCTGCACGGCTCCGCTGGTGAGGAAGGCTCCCACGACTCTCCCCTGCACTGCACTACAGAAACAGGGTAACAAAGAGAGGGGGGGCATAAATTGGCGATATAATTATATATTGAGAGCGCATATATAGAAACAACACCTTCTAGGGTTGTTATATACAGTATAGCGCTTTTGGTGTGTGCTGGCAAACTCTCCCTCTGTCTCCCCAAAGGGCTAGGAGGGTCCTGTCTTCAATAGAGCATTCACTGTGTGGCTGCTGTGTGTGTCGGTACGTGTGTGTCGACATGTATGAGGACGAAGTTGGTGTGGAGGCAGAGCAATTGCCGATGATGGTAATGTCACCCCCTAGGGAGTCGACACCGGAATGGATGGCTTTGGTTATGGAATTACGTGATAATGTCAGCACATTACAAAAGTCAGTTGACGAAATGAGACGCCCGGCAAACCAGTTAGTACCGGTTCAGGCATCTCAGACACCGTCAGGGGCTGTAAAACGTCCCTTACCTCAGTCAGTCGACACGGGTACCGACACAGATGAATCTAGTGTCGACGGTGAGGAAGTAAACGTATTTTCCAATAGGGCCACACGTTATATGATCACGGCAATGAAGGAGGCTTTGCAGCTCTCTGATACTACTGGTACCTCAAAAAGGGGTATTATGTGGGGGGTGAAAAAACTACCTGTATTTTTCCCAGAATCAGAGGAATTGAATGATGTGTGTGATGAAGCGTGGGTTACCCCCGATAGAAAAATGCTAATTTCAAAGAAGTTGTTGGCATTATACCCTTTCCCACCAGAGGTTAGGGCGCGCTGGGAATCACCCCCTAAGGTGGATAAGGCGCTCACACGTTTATCAAAGCAAGTGGCGTTGCCGTCTCCTGATACGGCCGCCCTCAAGGATCCAGCAGATAGGAGGCTGGAAACTACACTGAAGAGTATATACACACATACGGGTGTTATACTGCGACCGGCAATAGCCTCAGCCTGGATGTGCAGTGCTGGGGTAGTGTGGTTGGATTCTCTGACTGAAAATATTGAGACCCTGGATAGGGACAGTATTTTATTGACTCTAGAGCAATTAAAGGATGCTTTTCTTTATATGCGAGATGCTCAGAGGGATGTTTGTACTCTAGCATCAAGAGTAAGCGCGATGTCCATATCTGCTAGAAGAAGTTTATGGACGCGACAGTGGTCAGGTGATGCGGATTCCAAGAGGCATATGGAAGTATTGCCATATAAAGGAGAGGAATTGTTTGGGGTCGGTCTTTCGGACCTGGTGACCACGGCAACTGCCGGCAAATCCACCTTTTTACCTCAGACCCCTTCACAACAGAAAAAGACACCGTCTTTTCAGCCGCAGTCCTTTCGCTCCTATAAAAAGCGACCAAAAGGACAGTCTTATCTGCCGAGAGGCAGAGGAAAGGGTAAGAAAGGGCAGCACGCAGCCCCTGCCCAGGAACAGAAGCCCGCCCCGGCTTCTACAAAGCCATCAGCATGACGCTGGGGCTTTACAAGCGGACCCAGGAACGGTGGGGGGTCGACTCAAGATTTTCAGCAATCAATGGGCTCACTCACAAGTGGACCCGTGGGTCCTGCAGATAATATCTCAGGGTTACATGCTGGAGTTCGAAAGGTTTCCCCCTCGCCGGTTCCTAAAGTCTGCTTTACCAACGTCTCCCTCAGAAAGGACGTCGGTTTTGGAAGCCATTCACAAGCTGTATTCTCAGCAGGTGATAGTCAAGGTACCCCTCCTACAACAGGGAAAGGGGTATTATTCCACACTATTTGTGGTACCGAAGCCGGACGGTTCGGTAAGACCTATTCTAAATCTGAAATCCTTGAACCTGTACATACAGAAATTCAAGTTCAAGATGGAGTCACTCAGAGCAGTGATAGCGAATCTGGAAGACGGGGACTTCATGGTGTCCCTGGACATAAAGGATGCTTATCTGCATGTCCCAATTTACCCCTCACACCAAGGGTATCTCAGGTTCGTGATACAAGACTGTCATTATCAGTTTCAAACGATGCCGTTTGGTTTGTCTACGGCCCCTCGGGTCTTTACCAAGGTAATGACCGAAATGATGGTTCTTCTACGAAGAAAAGGCGTATTAATTATCCCTTACTTGGACGATCTCCTGATAAGGGCAAAGTCCAGAGAACAGCTGGAAGTCGGTGTAGCACTAACCCAGGTAGTGCTCCAGCAACACGGGTGGATTCTGAATCTTCCAAAATCTCAATTGACCCCGACAACTCGTCTGCTGTTCCTGGGAATGATTCTGGACACGGTTCAGAAAAAGGTGTTTCTCCCGGAGGAGAAAGCAAGGGAGTTATCCGAACTTGTCAGGAACCTCCTAAAACCAGGAACGGTGTCAGTACATCAATGCACAAGAGTCCTGGGAAAGATGGTGGCTTCGTACGAAGCGATTCCATTCGGCAGATTCCATGCACGGACATTTCAGTGGGATCTGCTGGACAAATGGTCCGGATCGCATCTGCACATGCATCAGCGGATAGCACTGTCACCAAGAACAAGGTTGTCTCTCCTGTGGTGGCTGCAGACTGCCCATCTGTTAGTGGGCCGCAGATTCGGCATACAGGACTGGGTCCTGGTGACTACGGATGCCAGCCTACGAGGTTGGGGAGCAGTCACAAAGGGAAGAAACTTCCAGGGCGTGTGGTCAAGCCTGGAGACGTCTCTTCACATAAATATACTGGAGCTAAGAGCGATCTACAATGCTCTAAGTCTGGCAAAACCGCTGCTTCAGGGTCAGCCGGTGTTGATCCAGTCCGACAACATCACGGCAGTCGCCCACGTAAACCGACAAGGCGGCACGAGAAGCAGGAGTGCAATGGCAGAAGCGGCAAGGATTCTGCGCTGGGCGGAGAATCATGTCATAGCACTGTCAGCAGTGTTCATCCCGGGAGTGGACAACTGGGAAGCAGATTTCCTCAGCAGACACGACCTTCACCCGGGAGAGTGGGGACTTCATCCAGAAGTTTTCCACATGATTGTGAACCGTTGGGAAAAACCAAAGGTAGACATGATGGCGTCTCGCCTCAACAAAAAATTGGACAGGTATTGCGCCAGGTCAAGAGACCCTCAGGCAATAGCTGTGGACGCTCTGGTAACACCGTGGGTGTACCAATCAGTGTATGTGTTCCCTCCTCTGCCTCTCATACCAAAGGTGCTGAGAATTATACGGAAAAGAGGAGTAAGAACGATACTGGTGGCTCCGGACTGGCCAAGGAGAACTTGGTATCCGGAACTTCAAGAGATGCTCACGGAGGATCGTGGCCTCTACCTCTGAGAAGGGATCTGCTTCAGCAGGGACCTTGTATGTTCCAAGACTTACCGCGTCTGCGTTTGACGGCATGGCGGTTGAACGCCGGATTCTAAAAGAAAAGGGCATTCCAGAGGAAGTTATTCCTACCTTGATTAAGGCTAGGAAGGAAGTGACTGTACAACATTATCACCGCATTTGGCGAAAATATGTTGCGTGGTGTGAGGCCAAGAAGGCTCCAACGGAAGAATTTCAATTGGGTCGATACTTACATTTCCTGCAAGCAGGATTGTCTATGGGCCTAAAATTGGGGTCTATTAAAGTTCAAATTTCGGCCTTATCAATTTTCTTCCAGAAGGAATTGGCGTCAGTGCCTGAAGTACAAACTTTTGTCAAAGGTGTACTACATATACAACCCCCAATAGTGCCTCCAGTGGCACCGTGGGATTTGAACGTGGTTCTAAATTTTCTCAAATCTCATTGGTTTGAGCCGTTAAAATCGGTAGAATTAAAATACCTTACATGGAAGGTAACCATGCTGTTGGCCCTGGCTTCTGCCAGGAGAGTTTCAGAGTTGGCAGTTTTGTCATACAAGAGCCCATATCTGATATTCCATTCGGACAGGGCAGAATTGAGGACGCGTCCTCAATTTCTCCCTAAGGTGGTTTCGGCATTTCACTTAAACCAGCCTATTGTGGTGCCTGCGGCTACTAGCGACTTGGAGGACTCCAAGTTACTGGACGTTGTCAGAGCATTAAAAATATATATTTCAAGGACAGCTGGAGTCAGAGAAACTGACTCGTTGTTTACATTGTATGCACCCAACAAGATGGGTGCTCCTGCGTCTAAACAGACGATTGCACGTTGGATCTGTAGCACAATCCAACTTGCACATTCTGTGGCAGGCGTGCCACAGCCTAAATCTGTAAAGGCCCACTCCACAAGGAAGGTGGGCTCATCTTGGGCGGCTGCCCGAGGAGTCTCGGCATTACAACTTTGCCGAGCAGCTACGTGGTCAGGGGAGAACACGTTTGTAAAATTTTACAAATTTGATACTCTGGCTACAGAGGACCTGGAGTTTTCTCATTCGGTGCTGCAGAGTCATCCGCACTCTTCCGCCCGTTTGGGAGCTTTGGTATAATCCCCATGGTCCTGACGGAGTCCCCAGCATCCACTAGGACGTTAGAGAAAATAAGAATTTACTTACCGATAATTCTATTTCTCATAGTCCGTAGTGGATGCTGGGCGCCCATCCCAAGTGCGGATTGTCTGCAATGCTTGTACATAGTTATTGTTACAAAATCGGGTTATTACTGTTGTTGTGAGCCATCTTTTCAGAGGCTACTTCGTTTTGTTATCATACTGTTAACTGGGTTCAGATCACAAGTTGTACGGTGTGATTGGTGTGGCTGGTATGAGTCTTACCCGGGATTCAAGATCCTTCCTTATTGTGTACGCTCGTCCGGGCACAGTACCTAACTGAGGCTTGGAGGAGGGTCATAGGGGGAGGAGCCAGTACACACCATGTGACCTAAAAAGGCTTTTTAGATGTGCCCTGTCTCCTGCGGAGCCCGCTATTCCCCATGGTCCTGACGGAGTCCCCAGCATCCACTACGGACTATGAGAAATAGAATTATCGGTAAGTAAATTCTTATTTTCTCTTTCATCCACTAGGGGACACTGGAGTCTTATACAGTAGGGGTGTGAGGACAACCACTGGCTATATAATTATATTTAGTATAATGTGACTGTTTACAATGCGGCTATTCAGAGATGGATGCAGTGGAGTGAAAATCGCAAACTGGCAATTTTTGGTCAACTGCACATTCGCTGCGAGCGCATCCTCGAATGAAGCAATCGCTTAGTGAGTGACAGGTTGTGAGCATCCGGGGGTGGCGATGCGGGGTTTGGGGGGTGGGGGGGGAGCAGGAAACGCAGGTGTGTCATGGCCGGTTTTAGCACTGTGATTAAATTGGTATCCGTTTGGATGGTCAACCATGTTATGGTCGACAGTCATTAGGTCAACCACTATTGGTCGACATGGACACATGAAAAGGTCGACATGCGTTTTTCAAATTTTTTTTCTTTTGTGGAACTTTTCCATACTTTACATTCCATGTCGACTACGATTGGGAACGGTAGCGGAGCGAGGCACCTTGCCCGAAGCGCGCGAGCCATGCACTAATTGGGGATCCCCCATCACTTTACGCTGAAAAAGACACCAAAAAGAGGAAAAAAACACCACCTCATGTCGACCTTTTCATGTGTCAACCTTCCATGTGTCGACCATGTGTCCATGTCGACCAATAGTGGTCAGCCTAATGGATGTCGACCATTCCTACCGTAACCGATTGAATTCTGGTCACATCGCGGGGTGGCGCCATACACGCCAGACGGCTTTGTCCTGTGCTGGGCGGCCCCCAACATGTGATTTCAGTGGTCGCAGATTTTGCTAACATGGCAAAATCCGCAACCAACTCTAAATAACCAATGATCGGTCAATATATTCTGTAATCCTCACCATATGCTGCTGCTAATGTAAGTACCAGTAGCCACGTGGCAGTACATAGTAATTACTGTAACGAAAGAAAGGAAGAATCTGTGCTGCAATGGTGGGAAAGATGTATGAAGTGATGGTGCTTTGTAGACCAATTAGAAACAGGTTTCTTCTGACTATGTATTGTAGAGACACATACAATATAAAATGACTAATAGCAGTAGTAAATTCCCAATAATGCTGGCAATAATGTATAACAAGTTAGTAATAAATGCACAGACCTATGTAAATACAATGTATGCTAATGTATGGCTTATGCACTCATAATGATCACTGCTCATCAGAGGATAACCAGTCAGATCTCCATAGATGTTCTCCACAGAGCAGTGAGCATGCTGCATTGATGGTAAGTCATTTGAGTAGTATAAAGTCACAGCAATTCAGAAAATTAGTTTGTATGGTTCTGCACTAGAATATTCCCCAGTGGGCAGACTCTGATGCTGGGCTTTCCTCATATTAAAGGTATAATACAGCTGCTCATATAACACTTGTATGTAGTGGATAACTAATGTGCAGCCCTGATGGCTCCGGGCCGGTTCTCGCCGTTCCCGATCTTACAGCACTTCCGCCATAGAAGTGGCGGAGCAGTCGTGGAGAGCCGATAACAGCTGGTGTGAATGGCAAGCTCGCTTGTAAGGCCTGTGTGTGGTGAGGACCTTACCTAACAGCCACACACCCTCCACTGGTGCTTGCCCACAGAGAGTGGAGAGACGCCAGTCCACTTAAGTTGAGTGATTGCGAGTTCACAGCTTGGCAAACATGAGGTCATTGCTGGTGAGCAGTGGGATGGAGGCAGCAGTAGTAATAGAGAAAGGCCCCTATCGACTAGTTTCGCTTCTTGAGCTTTTTCAAGATAAGGTATCTAGAAGGATCGCTTCCTTTATACCCTGCTTCTTAATTCACAATGTTCATCAGATGGTACTAATTATATCCAAAACACATGTTATCATTCAGACTTGAGGTGCATACACACTTGCGGAGAAAATGAGCGATATTGCTCATTTTCACCCTTCCTGAGCGACATCGCTCACTTTCTCTGCAAGTTTGTATGCCGCCGCCGACCAGCGATACGCTGACCCGCGAGTCGTTTACAACCCTTGCTGTCGGCCGTGCAGCCAGCTCGATTTGGACTGTCGTTAAAGAGCTGGCTACCCGGCCGCTGCGTGACGTCACTGAGAGATATGAACATCATATAGTTTAGTGTTTGCCTGGCCGGCGAGCGCCCTGGCCCGGGAGGGGAAACACTCTGTGCTATTGAAATCCCGTGTGTCACTGCCCGGATCCTGTTCTGCGGGATCCCGCAGAACAGGATTCGTGTGCGCACCAAAACCCCCTCCCGGCCAATTGGGTCCCGTTGAGCGGGACCTGCTTGGCCGTTGTGTGGCCCTAGCCTTAGTGTGAGTGTATGGAGTTTGGCACAAGCTATGAAAAGAACTAGCTCCTCCCCCTCTAACCCCTCCCATCAACCCCCTGTTCACAGTTTTTTCTAAGTTTGTAAAATATATACTCAGATGTTGTTTGTTGGTTACTAATTACCAGTTTATACAGGTTGAGTATCCCATATCCAAATATTCCAAAATACAGAATTTTTTGAGTGAGACTGAGATAGTGAAACCTTTGTTTTCTGATGGCTCAATGTACACAAACTTTGTTTAATGCACAAAGTTATTAAATATATTGGCTAAAATGACCTTCAGGCTGTGTGTATAAGGTGTATATGAAACATAAATGCATTCTGTGCTTAGACTTAGGTCCCATCGCCATGATATCTCATTATGGTATGCAATTATTCCAAACTATGGAAAAATCTGATATCCAAAATACTTCTGGTCCCAAGCATTTTGGATATGGGAAACTCACCCTGTATATCTTTTCCTTCTTTAAGAGATGAAGGGGGACATGGTCCTCCACCTGAAGCCCCAGCCCCTGCCTGAGCCCTCTGTTACAAGTCTTGATGAAGATCTGGATTTGTCTGTGGAGCCGGAAGCATTGTCTGATGTGAAGCGTCGCTTGGTAGGACCAGAGGACACCTCACCAGCAGCTGATCCCCAAGGTCAGGAGATAAGACACCATAATTCTCCCTCCACTGGAAGAAGTTCTTACACAGATTGCCTCTTGCTTTTCAGTAATGTCTGAAGTGTTGCATGAAGTCATCATTTCCAGACCTCACATCCTACACTAAGCGGATGTGAGTAAGGCGTGAGGAACAAAATGTACTTCTTATCAGCAAAGTTCCTAGTGAATTTATATTTGTTTAACCCACACAATGGCTGGCTGTGCTTTATGTAGGCAAGCAGTAACTATTCTTTCTGCAGCAGGGTACATAGTAGGGTGGCCAGTCCCGTGATCGGTATCTGCAGGATACCGGGATTTAGGCCATAAATCGTCCGAGGCTCAAATCCCGGGTATTGCGGGTTCAGGTGGCCCTTTAATGCCAGGCAGCTTCCTCCTCCCGGCTACCCCTGCGCAGCGTGACCTCTGACTCTGAGGTCATGCTGCGCAGTCACCAGCCCGTCACCCGCCGCCTCCTCCCGGCTCCCTCTGCAGTCGCCATCCTGTCACCCGCCGCCTCCTCCCTACTCCCTCTGCAGTCACCAGCCGATCACCCGCCGCCTCCACCTGCAGTCACCAGCCCGTCACCCGCCGCCGAGTCTGAGTGAAGATTCCCACCTCCCCCGCCCATGCAGTTTGGTGTTGGTGTGTTATGTCTGCGGGGCGGGTGGGGAGAGGCGGGGCAGGGCGTGGGGGGACGGGAGGACACACATTAAAAAGTAAATCCCAGGAATCCAGGGATTGACCATTTTTTTCAATCCTGATACCTGGGATTGAAAAAATGGCCCGGGATTGGCCTCCCTAGTACACAGGGTTTCCACAGGGAAACATCGGGGTGTAGTGGTGGATGAGGCATCTGGGCACCAACAGTCAAAGCTTTTTTTGTCTCTCATCGTGTTCTGTAGAAGAAACTAGAGTGCCACAGTCCAGGCTTGTGCTGAAGAAGTTGTTGAGCAGGATCAGGACGCAGAAGGACCAGTGGAGTGGTAAGAGTGATGCAGAAACAGTCAGTGACACTCTGGAGACGGGACCGCTGCCCATTGTCAATGGAGAAGCAGATGTTCCTCAAGGAGAGGAGGACACGTCTGGTGGAGGTAATTCCTGGTCTTCCTTCCTTTAGACATCTTCTGCTAAACTTCTGTGGTTTTGCATTGTTTTTGTTGCTGTTTGAGGGTTTTGTCTTAACCGTTCCACCTATTCATGTGACTTTTTAAAGGTAACAGACTTTGATCCAGATTGAAATAAAACTAACCTGTAGCCAGTCAGCACACTGGGGTACTCGCATGTTTAGACCAACCTGTAATGAGTACATTGTGAGCACAACTAAAGTCCCTGTTGCCATACAGATAACTGTTTTAAGCCCCCCGTAATTACTGAAGGACTGTAGCCACCAAAAATATAGCAAGACATGTTCCAGAACATCTAGGGTTTTGGCGAGGAGCGACCGCACCACCACAACAGAGATTGGTTATCTCTGTCACCGTGTAGCGTGACACCACAGCGCATTTAGAGGGCCGTACCACCCTGCAGCCAATCGGAGGGTTACTGCTCATGGGACGAGAGCAATATTCATAGCTCAAATGCTTTCATGCAAAAATGCAGTAAAAACAGAAAATAGGATTTTGGTAATTACCAGGTAAATCCTTTTCTTTGAATCCATAGAGGGCACTGGAGTACTCTTGGGATATGGACGGTGCGATAGCAGGGATAGGCACATTTAAATATTTAAATGTGTAACCGTCCTTCCCCTCCTTGGTCCCAAGATGCCTCAGTGTTTTTTGCTGAACCGTACAGGAGCGAAAGAGAGGATGAACAATGGAGAAAAGGCTTTATCTGTTAAGTACCAAAATCTTGTTTTCGTTTTCATCCACTAGGGGTCACTGGAGTACTCTTGGGACGTACCAAAGTTTCCCCCTTGGGCGGGAGAGATGCTTGGCACCTGTAACACTAGACTGCCAAAGCTAGATGCTGATGCCGTAAAAGTATAAAATTTGTAAAAACACAAACACGTGCACTGACGACCATGTAACTGCATGGCACAGTTGCTGCCCATGACGTTCCCACGGAACGCGTTTAAAATATATGCGGGCGGTTGTAGACCAGCATGAAAGTACGCTTGACGAATGGTCAGTTTAATCTATATAGCCAAGGTCTGTTTGGAAGTTGGTCAACCTATGTTGTCTGCATCATAGAGGACAAACAATGTATCTGGGTTACGTACTGTTGGTGTTCGAGCCACATAAATGCAAAGCGCACAAACCACATCCAAAGTAGCTGGACTTCCTAAACCTTCTGAAAAACAGGAACTACAATTTGTTGATTGATGTGAAAAGAAGATACTACCTTTGGTAGAAAAGCGTGATCCGTTTGAAGTTCCGCTCTGTCATCATGAAATACCAGATACGGTGGTTTGCATGACAACTCGCCTAACTCTGAAACATGCCTTGCTGAAGCTAAGGCTAGGAGAAAAACTGTTTTCCAAGTTAAAAACTTAACATTCACTTGTTGTAAGGGTTCAAATATTGAAGACTGCAAAAATTCTAAAACTAGATTCAAGTCCCATTGAGCTGTAGGTGGTATAAATGGAGGTTGAACTTGCAGGAAAGTGTAAACTGTTGGCAAAAGAGCCTTTGAAAGAAAATTGACAAGGCAGAGACCTGGACCTTTAGTGTCGCTAAACGTAGTCCTCCATCTAACCCCGTCTGTAAAAATAGCAAAAGACGGGTTAACTTGAAAGAAAATGTCGGCAACTACCGAGCTTCCCACCACTCTATATAAGCTTGCCAAATCCTGTGATAATGATATGCTGTAACGGTCTTCTTAGCAGGTAACTTGGTTTGTATAACCGACTGCGGAAAGGCCTTCGCCGGTATAAGCGATTTCCGGAATGCCGTCTTGTCTTGAGAGGTGTTTCAACAGCCTCCCCGTCAAACGCATCCGTGAAAATCGGGGTATGGAAACGTACCCTGTTGCAGAAGATCTGGAGGTAGGGAAGTGGCCACGGATCGTCTGCGAGAAGACCGCAGAGTTACAAGCACCAAGCTTTCCGAGGCAAATGAGGCGCCACTAGTATGACGGTCGTGGACTCTCTTTTGATCCGCTTTAGCAACTGAGGAAGCAGTGGAAATAGATGCACAAGGCCGTATGGACAAACTATCTTGAGAGCATCCACTGTCTCCACCTTGGGACCTCTTGTCCTAGACACATAACTGTGTGTCCGATTTTGGCAAAATGCCAATAGATGAACCAATGGGTAACACCATCGCTCGACCGGCATCTGGACACTGGTAGATGTAATGCTTAATTCCCCTGGTTAATGACCTGGTCGCTGAGATAAACTGCTGAACAGTTGTCTACGGTTGAAATGAACACTGCTGATAGCTACACTTGGTGATGTTAAGGCAAAATAGAAGACAAGCCACTTCTTGCAAGGCCATCCTTGTTTTGTATGTGACAGCCGTCGCATTCCTGCCTGAATGTGAACAGTCTGAGACTGGTTTGTGGATTGCCTGTTGGAGAACTTAAGTACTATCAGATTCTTAAGAAATGTAATGACCGTAAATTGTCTCGGTCTAACCATAGACCCTGAAACTGACCATTCAGGAACCCTGCTCCCAACAGAGCTCTACATTCATCTGTAGAATTTTCCAGTTCCAGACTTTGAACCTGTTCCTTACTGAGAGAATTGTGTTTGGAACCACCAGAGTAGAACAACTCTAGCCTTGTAGACCAGCACAACAAGAGATGAATTTGTTTTACGAGACCTTGACCACTGTGTGAGAAGGTCTAGCTGAAGAAGACATGGGTGAAATATACGGAACTTGATAGATGTGAAACACTGCACCATCCTTTCTAACAGTCAAACGCGCAAGTGCATAAAGACTGGCAGTAGTCTGAGCAACAACTGCTGAACTAGGACATTGTACCGTAGTTTGGTATAGCGAATGATCATTTGTTGAGATGTGAGTTCATTTTAATACGAATTATTAACATATTATCATTTCCAGGAATCTGAGATAAGGTAACATTTCAGACATGAACCTTGTGAATATTGTAGGCGTTAAGGAAAGGCCAAACGGTAGTGCCTGAATTAGATAATGGTTTTGGTAATTACAAACCTTAGGAACACCTGAAATGGTGGCCATATGGTCTTTGAGATCCAGTAAAATGATAAATTCCTGCGGTTGTAAACCTGCAATTACTGTCCTCAGTGAATGCGTTTTAAATTTGAATGAAGTAATGTACCGATTGAGCCACCCTTGGTTCAATATTGGTCTGACTGGGCCATCCGGCCTTGGTACTACAAAAGAGCAGAGAAAACCTTGGCCCTATTAGTGTACTGGTACACGAATTACACTACTCATTCTAAGAGAGATTGAATTGGAAGGCCTGTTTTGAACACCGCAGTGGTGACCACTAAATTGTCGGAACCACCCATGTTTGAATATCTAAAAACTACTCCAAAGGATAAACTTTAAAAGCACGTTCCTACCATTGAAGAACCAAGATGGGCTGAAAGTCCGTAATGGCAATGGTTTATTGAATTTTAATTTTTTCAACGATAGGAACCCAGCTTTCTTTTCAGTAGCGTGAGAACTGCATTTGTGTATTCAGGACTAATTAGGCAACGTCCCTATTACTTGTTTTGACCTAGCCTTGGCCTGCTCAAAAAACCAAACCGCCCCAAGGCACCCTACTGGTCGTAATAGTGGACAAACCAAGAACTGTGTTACAACAGAACTGTCGTGAGGCCAGAAGTCCGGACAGTGTACACTGCCACATGGCAAACCTGCAGCTTAGCTGATGGGCCTATCGACTGCTGTTGCAATATTCCTAGATGCCGTAGTGAAACACTCGGCCGTCTGACATATGTTAACTAAAGTTCAACTGAAATAGGACTAAGCATCACACTTGCTGTTGTATAGTTGGACTGAATAGTGGGCCTGCAGAACTGTGTCTTGTTAAATAACAAAGGCAGTTCCATTGGTAAAAACCAGCATTGGTGTTTGCAGCTGGTACTGGAATGGTTTGTTTTAAATGTAAAATAGAGTAAACCACTGGTGGCGGATTTCAGAGTGTAAAACCTGCCATACCGCCTTGATGAAATTATCAACTTCTAGGCTACCAGGAACCACTTTTTGATTTCTGGCAACAAACAACAAAATAGGTCAACTCTGACAAATACGATGACTACTCTGAGGTATTTGGACATTTTCTAGTCTATTGTGGCTGTTCAGACGGTAATGTTTTTCAAACCACGGTTCTCCGTGTTGCGAACAAATCAGCTGTTACACCTTATACATCCTGCGGATGCTTTCCAGTTATCATGCCCACAGACAATAGTAATGTAGTAAAACAAATTACTTACCAGAAATTAAGTAACTGAACTGTGTGTAAAGCCGAGTGCAGCGCACCTTGTCACAAACTCTTAGAAATATGGTGCTTCACTGAGCCTACTTCACCCCTGCCCCCTCCTGTGGCCGTGTGTAGTAGGACCAACCCAATTCCTGCATGAAGAAGCTGGAAGTTAAACTTAAAATGGCGTCTAGACTTGAGTGTTCACCCACATGGAGCGGCTTAAGCTATGGAACAGCATGAGCTTTCACAGGGAGCTTACAAAAAGCTCACTGCACCCTTATGGCTGCCTCCACAGTTACTGTTGGAAATCACTGAAGCCTCACCGCTGTATTGATGTTTCAGAACTTGGAGATACGTCGATACTGGCTGTACCTCCGGATCTTCCCCCTCCTGCCACATGAGCATCCCCGCCAGCTAGGCAGCCCGCAGTGCTTTCGCACCGGACGCACCGATGGAGTCAAAGTGGTGGTTAGGCAACGGAGACGGGTGTAGACCCTGTCGCCTGACTGATTTCAGAAGCGGAACTTAAGTGCTGCCACTATTGCCTAGTACTGCTGTACTGCTGCCTAATGCACAAACCCATCACTCATTAGCTACTGTAAGCTAGGGGAGACAAAATAATACATGCTGGACCATTCACCCACTGACTTCTTTCAGAGCTGCGGTGCTTCCGTGCCGCAGCACCAGAAGCACTGTTGTAATGCAAGTTAGTGGCTAGGAAACAGGGAGACGGGAGTAGACACCATCGCCCGACTGGCTTTAGAAGGGAAACCTCAGTGACCTTACAGAACCACCGTGCTTCTGTGCTGATTTTCCCACCTCCGCCTTTGGCTCACGAGCTTTGTAAGTCGTGGGGCGGCCAGTGCAGCAGACTATCTCCCCCTGCAAGTGTAAGCCTCTGAGGTGAGCGGGGCAGGCGGGCTACGGCAGCTTGAGTGGGCCGCGGCAGCAGTGCTGTCTGCAGCCAGTGAGAAGTGATGGGCGCCCGGCGGCAGAGTGATCACAGCATTGTGAACCAGGGGAGCGGCGGGCACCCAAGGTGGCAGCGTGGCTGGGAGGCGCGATCAGGGACGTATTCCCTTCTCTCCTAGAACCAGTTGAAACAGGAAGTACCACATAAAGCGGGGCAGCAGCATGAGCTGACCGCTCGGCTCCACAGTGATAACACAATAGTTTCTTCCCCTTAGAACGGAGCTCCTTACCTTTAGGAAGTGGAGGCTCTGACGGAGCTTGTATTACAAGCGTCGTCCAGTTCCTGCAGCCTTAGGCTGAATCAGCAAACGCTACTTTCCTGAGCGCCGACAAGCCTATGCTGCACTCAGCAGCATACCCAAACCCGGACCCACGCTTCTGAATAAACTGGGAAGGGATTGGGATTGAAAAAAAAGTCTTTAAAAGAAAAGTTAAGTCTGGAGATCCCTCGAGTGCCACCCTGGTGAAGAACAAAAAACACTGAGGCATCTTGAGAGTATGGAGAGTAAGAAGGGTTATATATTTAAATGTGCCTATCCCTGCTACTGCACCATCCTTATCCCAAGAGTACTCCAGTGACCCCTAGTGGATGAAAAAGAAATTAGATGTGTAGATCGTTCTTCTGCGTGCCTGTTTTATCTCCAATGTGTCAATTATAATAACATTTCTCTTTCATCCTATGGGGATGGATGGACCTTGGAGTTATAGAGGTTCGGTAAGGGGTTTGGTGCACAAATATAAATTGTGACTTTGAAACACTCTCCTATGTACCCACCATTTTAGGAAAAGATTTTTTCAATGCCCACAGAAGTGTATATTTGGCCGTGTGGTTTTTGTTTATTTTGAATGTACTTTTACGGTTTCTTTGGGCACTGATAAAGGGACCTTCATGGGAGCAGGATGCACACCACAACATCACCTACTCCTACTTGAGAGGGGAGCCTGCAGTTGCGGTTAGCCTCCAGCCATTATTGTCTGCATAGAAGGACAGAGCCTCATGTGTTTGGGGGTAAGGTGGGGAGCTGTTTGATATGGCTGGCCAAACTAGGAACCCACTGGTCGTTACGGCCCTGGAAGTTGTTGCTAAACCCCGGACACCCAAGCAGCACCATTTATAGAAGGAAGCCTGGATACATACAGGATGCATACATACATCTGGATGCATACATACATCTGCAGCTACAGTGGTTATCTTCTGTATTCCCTAGTGTAAGTGGTAGTTGATTAGTGCACCCAGACAACTGCTGCAGTCGGTTGTCTATCTATAGATTTGCTCTCCCCTCTCGGACTTTGTACTGTAGTTTTCCTTTATTGTGAAGCTCCGAGAATCCTCTGTGCAGGTGTTTACAATGTGTTACAAGTTCAATGTTTTTCCTTAATTAGATGTCTGTTTTGGACAAAGGTACTACATACCAAACTTCCTTTTGATACTTCCAGATCATTGTATTATTTCAATGATAGGCAATGCTGCTGTCTGATGTATTTTTTTTTTCCCTTTAGACACACAGTTCATAAGTGAAAATACTATTCTAGCTGGAAAATCTGTCCTGCTCCATCCACAGGAACAGGCCATGCGCATCAGGATGGAAGCAGAGAGGAGGAAAAAGGTGACTTATTATACCCTGTATCATTTAACTTGTTCGCTGACTACAAAGTAGGCCAAATTAACATGTTACCACTGGTACTTCTAATGGATTTATAGGAGAATGATTGAGATATTCTTTATTAGGGATGTATTCTCTCTCCTGTTCATGTGTTTATGTACCACCTGCTATGTTTTGTTTATGTAGATTGTCGGCTTGTGAGCACAGCCTTCCTTGTCGGTCTGTTCCCCAACCTTGTTTTATTACTATCTTACCCATTGTAAATTGCTACGGAGCATGCTGGCGCTATATAAATAAATGTAGGTAAACAATAAATTCTTCTTCCTTACAATGTTTTCATAGGCGGAAGACTTGGAGAGACAGAAGCAAGAACAAGTCGAACTGCTCAGCAAATTGGAAGAGGAGCAAAAACGTTTAGAGGCAGAATATTATAAGAAGCAGCAAGAAGCCGACAGAACCCAGGTGGGACAGGAGAGGGTCTCTGTAGAGGACGAGAAGCCAGAGCCATTGGGACAGGAGAATGAGCCTGTGGTACGTGCCTGCTATTCTGTAACCACTTTATCTGGTTATGTACGGCTATTTGTTTGGGGAGGTGGGCGGCTACGGCTGTGTCTTGGGAGGGGACTATGGCTATGTGCTCGGAAGGGACTATTGCTATGTGCTGAGAGGGGGATGGGGAATATGTCTATGAGCAGGGGAGACGACAGCTATGTGGTGGGAGGGGGGAGACTATGACTATGTGCTGGGGGGTCTACGGCTATGTTTTTGGGGAGTTGGGTGGCTATAGCAGTGTGCTAGGAGGGGGTGGGGACTATGGCTATGTGCTGCGAGGGGGGTGGGGGACGGTTAGTATCTACCCATTGACCAGGATGGCATTTTCCAGGGGACTTGGCCGAGGAAGGGCATAACGTTTAAAGGGCACTACTATTGTGTGGTCACTCCCCTTTCACACAAGATCTTGCCCCTTTTTTGCACATGCACCTTCCTTATTTCAAATGGGGGGGGTGAGTGTCTAGGGGTGCCCGGACCCCTAGATACACCCCTGAATATTGGTTCCACTCACAAGGATCTTCTATCATTGTCAGAGCATGTGGTTCACTTTAAAGGTTCCCTGATTATATATATTTTCCTTTGTCTACTGTGAACATCAAAGAGCAAACGTATAAAATATTTGTGGTAGGTTGGTCTAATCTCTGCGATTGCATTAGTGAGTCTGCTTGCAGGACCCAATGTTCAGTATAGCTGGTGTGGCTTTTCTTCCCTTCCCCATTGTCCAGTCATTTCCTCACAGGTATCTATAGCCAATCTCATTGAGGTCTGATTACTCCTGCAATTAAAGGGTTCACAGTTTTAGAACAGGCTTTTAAAGGTTTTGCATTCAGACTTTGGGTGAGATGTATCAAAACTTGGAGTTAAAGTACCAACCAATCTGCTCCTACTCGGTTTTCAAACACAACCTGTAGAAGGGCAGCTAGGGGCTGACTGTTTGGTACTTTATCTCTCTCCAAGTTTGGTACATCTCCCCTCATTGAGATATCCAGGAAAGCATCCTTGCAGGTACTTGATGTTGTGGAGAAACGAACTGACCGTAACAGCAGTGTCTTGTCTTACCTGATTAGTCATCAGCACCAGTTACGGAGATGAACACATCTGGTGAGAGTCTCCATATTCAGATCATCCGGGAGTACCAGCAACGCTTGTTACAGCAGAATAGGTATTACACCTAGTAACTTACCCTCCTTCGCAGCATGCGCTATTCCTGGAATTACAATTCTTTTCTGCTTTGATTCAGGCAACATAAGCAGTCAGCGGATGAGGCACGAAAACGTTTGCAAGAATACCAGGTGTTGCTGAAAAGGCGGTATCCTCACTTATCAACCTCTAACCAAGAAAGCACAAATCATGGTCCGGAAAGCACAGGAACGTATAATAATTGTAAAACCAGTGGCGCTTTGTCACCTGCACCTGATAGGACTGTTACAGTGCCTCTGCAAGCCACAGATCCGTCTCGTGCTCTGGTTTCAGCGAATCAACCAATAGAGCAACGGCGTGAATCACATGTTCTAATAGGATCTGGACGGCTTATTCCCACCAGTGTGAGTACTTCAGAGGAGCAGCTGGAGATGGTTCCTTCGTCACCCACAGATTTCTTGGCACAACATGTTGACTCCCATAAACTCACGAGCCGTGCTAGGAGCCCCGTCATCATTCCTTCTCCAAGCAGCAGTATTTTCAGTGTAGAAAGACATCCGCAAGTACGGTCATCTCACACAGATGCACATTATCAGAGTCCAGATGAAGATCGCGTTAGACCGCAGCATTCTTTGGTAGGGTCAGAAAAATATTCCTCAACATCTAGCCCTGGAGAGCAGGATACCTCTTCAGGCACATCGTATCACCCGCTTCCTTCTGCGCTGTCTTTAGGCCTGACCGATATTGAGTTCTCTGAACCGAATATTCCTTTAACAATGTCTCTAGCACACCTAAGAAAAATAGATATTCCACCGCTGAGGGACTTCTCAAATGTCCACGAATTCCGGAAGAGTCTTCTTTCCTCCTCTGCAGAGATCCATGCTCAACAGGATCAGCTGAAAGAGTTGCAAGCCCAGCTAGACAAGAAGCGAGAGTCTCTGCTGTCCAAGCAAAAAATCCACGAAGAGCAGCTCCTACAGAAGCAGTTGGAATTGGAGGAGCAAATCCGGAAACACCAAGAGTCCTTGGGAAATCTCCTGGGCTCCAGAGAGGTATAAGAAAAATGTATCTGTAGGTACATGTTAGTTTATATTAGTGCATGAGCCTCGTTATGTAGATGCTGGTGCCTCGTTCCATCTAACTATGAGAGCAACTGTATTGATTGGCATTGTATATATTTTTAATGTAGATCTTGTTTTGTTTTTAAAGCCTAGTGATAGTGCATTGCCCGCTGACGTAAGCCAGATTCCAAAGAACGAACGTTTTAATTTCATGTCTACTCTGCTGAAAGCATTGGATGACAACCGGGAAGATGTCAGAATGACTGATTGTAAGTCATGAAGTATAAAGTTGTATATTTCTTACTGAACGATAGACTAGACTGTTTTGCCATATAGACTTGTGTGTGTTTTGGAAGATTTTCCTACATAGTACCAAGTTTGAGCCACTTTACTGGTGGCCTCAGTACATGACAAATATGACTCTCTTGGGAGGGGTGCCCGGACAGACATGGGGGTGAGACGCTTGGTATAGCGCTCTCCAGCCTATAGCTCCTCGTCACCTCTCCTCCATCTCCTGTGGGTGAAAATGTCAAAACTCCAAAAATAAACACAATGTAAAAATAAAATAGGTCTCTCTCCCCCCTACAGACAAAGAGCCCAGTAACGGTGGTCTGATTAGACCTCCGGGAAGAGAGCAGAGATGGAGACCTTCAAAGCCACCTGTTACAAAGACCAAATTAGGGCCACAACTGCAGCAGCATGAGTTGAGTGCCATCATGGAGCTGGAGACGCCCACTAGTGGTCGGCTTTCCACCACAGGATTGGAGGAGCAGCAGGATATCCATATAGGTAAACCAGTGTGTGATTGGTTTTGCCGGATGAGTGAATGCTGTCATCCATTTTATTTTGACTTTGGTCAAACTAGATCTATATATGACTCTGTGGTGTAACATGTAATTCTATTAAAGAGGTTGTCTTTGCCCAACTCCAAATAGGCCTGAATAATGGATCTGGAAGAGAGGAACCCGTGAGCTATAACCCAGAAATAAGCAAGAAAAGCAGGGACTCTACTCTCAGAGATCTGGACCTATCAAGGTTATCAGCCAGCAGCAAGGACCAGAGTTGTAACGACAGTGCAAACTGGAGCCACACCAAGTTATCCTGGAGGGAGTTGCTGTCTCTAGAGGTCTCGCATGACCAGGGCGGCTCAGGTAACCTCTCTCTTGCATCTTCACTTGCAGCTTAATGGTTTCCAGACAGATATCTTGCACCAGGGATAGGACTGCTGTGAGTGCGCACGGATAATGGTGATGGCTATGAAACCAGTTGCGCAGATGGAGGGGCGGTGCAGGTTGCATAGATGTGTCCTGCTCAGAATATGGGCACATATCTGCATTTAGCTCCAAGCATGCAATGTAAATTTACTTGCGCCCAATTTGCCTGCCAAGAGGAATCTACCCCAAGGTGAGTGACTGAGGCATTGTTTGCACCTACATGTGCATTTCTAGGTCTCTAATTTCTTTTCAATTATTGCCAGGGTTTCCTTCCAAATATTAGTCGATAACTAAACATTTTTTGGGGGGAACGGAGTAGATGGCACTAACATAACTAGTGCCTTGTTTCCTTACTAAATGGCTTTCTATACAAAGCTGAATATATAGTCACGGTGTCTTACTAGATTAAAAAAAAAAAAAAAAAAATTGTTGAAAGTGGAGTGCGCTACTGTGCAGGCTCCATGTTGCTACTCCTCCAGCGATGCTTCATTCCAAGTACCAAGATGGGGTGCCAAAGCTACGACTGAGCATGTGCAGAGCCATCTTGGGATCTTGTGAGAGTGCCATAGTGGTAGACAGTTGTTTTCCACTTAACTACAGTGATACTTGCGATTACCTGCTGTTTTAACCGATGTTCCAGCATCCCGTGCCCCTACCTGGTATTGGCTGATGTGCTGTGTGACACCCCACTACACTCAGGGCCTAATTCAAGGTTGATCGCAAAAGTAAAATCTTCCTCAAATGGGCAAAACCATGTGCACTGCAGGGGGGGGCAGATATAACATGTGCAGAGAGAGTTAGATTTGGGTGGGGTGTGTTCAAACTGAAATCTAAATTGCAGTGTAAAAATAATGCAGCCAGTATTTGCCCTGCACAGAAACAAAATAACCCACCCAAATCTAACTCTCTGCACATGTTATTTCTGCCCAACTCAACACCCCCTCCCCCCCCCCCCCCCCCTCCAGTGCATTGCACATGTTATTGCCCATTAGAGGAAGATTTTGCTTTTGCAATCAACCTTGAATTTGACCCTCAGTCCATTTCCCAGTGTGTATAACAGTGAGTACGTCTGTATCTGCTTTATTTTCAATAAACCACTCCATTGGTTAAGTAACTGGGCTATAAGCAGTTGTACGGCATCCTCCGATGAAACTCTGTTGCATCCTCAAACCCTGTATACACACTTTTCTACATTTTTACTTCTGCATGTCATGTATAACTTACATGTCTCTCTGACGACGTATAGAGGCCGATCATTAGGGTTTAATTATTTTTTCTGTGATTAAGGTCCTCCATGTACTCCAGCCGAGCACAGGGATCTTCATGGTTTCTCTGCTAATAGCAGCAAAGAGGTTGCTGATTGGCTTGTAAGTATAGTAAAAGAAATGGATAATTGTTAACGATTGGTTATACGATCTGAGGTCATTTTTTTTTTTTTTTTTTTTAAGAACTGAAAACTTATCAATGATGAAAAATAGCCAAATCTGATCACCAGCTCTGCTGGTACATGATCTGGTGAAACCTGGGAAGCAAGAAGTGTCTGTGTGTGTCTTTGTTGTGTGTTATGTCATGTCACGCATGTCTGTGATTTGATGGAGTGTGTTTGTATATATTTTAGTTTTTTATTTTATTTGAGCTATGATGAAGTTCACACCCACCAGGGCAAAACCATGGCGGTATCTACACTTGATCTGAGCTCGTGTTGTCTCTAGATAGATGTAATGCTCCGTTATTGGTTGGATGGTTACAGCGATGTT
This sequence comes from Pseudophryne corroboree, assembly GCF_028390025.1. NCBI lineage: Eukaryota > Metazoa > Chordata > Amphibia > Anura > Myobatrachidae > Pseudophryne > Pseudophryne corroboree. The sequence continues at coordinate 76,504,206 of NC_086445.1, forward strand.
TGTCTATGCAGGGGAAAGCAGCGGCACATGGAAGCAGCCCAGATGCCTTCTGTGATTATTTGTCTACCACAACCATATCAACCGGCAGTTTCCTGACCAGTGAGAAGACGGATTCCAGTCCTGTAAACTTTGGTTTGTGTTTCAGGCTGTTTCAGTGCTGCCATATCTTGCAACAGTGGGAAGTGGAATGGTCTTAAAATACGTTCGAACTTAAGGGTCTTATAGTGCCTACACACTTAAAGATTTAACTGAACGATATGAACATTCTTGTTCATTAATGAACAAGAACTCCGCGCTCTTTCATCGTTGGTGCCAGCTCGTTTATACATGCATGCCAATATAGACGATCTCGTCCATATTAGCATGCAGGGCTATGGGGCCGGGTAACGGGGGAGTGAAGAAACTTCACTCTCCCCTGCCGCTGAGTTGTCCATCGGCCACCTCGGCGGCCAATCACCTGGTGTGTAGGGCCTGTTACAGTAAATCTTAGATTTGCTGTGAAGCTGTAATTTCAAATCTCCCAGCTCAGTTTTGAGCAAGGAATTGTCACATGGTAATTCTGGTTTGTGCGGTGGTCAAAGTGGAGGTGTGGGTATGGAAATATCAAGGGGCTTTACTTAGGCATGGCCAAGGCCTGAGCCCCCCTGATATTTCCATACCGCCACTTCAAAATAATGAGACCGTGACATAGGCCTAATGCTCCGAATCACTTACCAGGGACACAGGCTCTCTTCCGCCTGACTGCACCCACGGGCCTAGTGACCGACAACCCTGGTGGTCTAGGGAGGGCGCTGGGAGAGGCTGCAGTGCAGAGCTGTTCTTCTCTCCACCACTGCAGCACTGTCTGGTACCCTGCTTCTTGCTTCGGCCTTCTTCTGCCGGAGCTTCTTCCATGGACGGCTCTTCTTTTCTTTGGGAGGTCGTCTTCTACTTCTCTCCCATAACAGCACAGCGCTCTTCTCCCTGTGCAGCACGGCTCCCTTCTCCCTGTGCAGTACAGCGCGGCTCCCTTCTCCTCACAGCACAGCGCGGCTCCCTTCTCCTCACAGTACAGCGCGGCTCCCTTCTCCTCACAGCACAGCGCGGCTCCCTTCTCCTCACAGCACAGCGCGGCTCCCTTCTCCTCACAGCACAGCGCGGCTCCCTTCTCCTCACAGCACAGCGCGGCTCCCTTCTCCTCACAGCACAGCGCGGCTCCCTTCTCCTCACAGCACAGCGCGGCTCCCTTCTCCTCACAGCACAGCGCGGCTCCCTTCTCCTCACAGCACAGCGCGGCTCCCTTCTCCTCACAGCACAGCGCGGCTCCCTTTACCTCCCTGCACTGCACAGCTAGGAAGTCTGGTTACGCCCCCATGACGCTACCAGGATACTCACCAGAGGCGCACATTCATCGTCCTAATACTGCCATTTCCCAGATGCTGAGACCCTTCACATCAGCAATAAGCATCGTGCAGCGCATGAACAGTCTGCAAATATCTGCTAAACGTGTCCGCTTTTCAACTTGCGTGTGAATGAGAGTAAGGCCTTTGTTTGGAGATTATATAAAATAACCTAGTGTCTGCTCTTTTAGATATCTTATCAGAACTTCAGAGATGTAACTATTCTGTTATTGCGGAAGGGCAAGACCGCTGTTCCAACCGGCCAGCAGCTGCAAACACGCTTCAGCATGAAATGAGTTGGGATAGTTACAGGACTCCAGGAGAGAAGCACAGTCCCAGCCAGCAGATCATTGAGAAGTACACCAAAGACCTCAGCGCTTCTCTACAAAGGAACCTGAGCTTTCACTGTAAATAATCTTCCACCTACATATATGGGTCCAGGGATTTTATATAAATCTTTTAGGCTGTTTGTATTTTTAGGATCGAGATCCCCTTTGTAGCCACTAGGTGGGAGTTTCCTATCTTAGGATCCCACAGTTAATCAGTCACAGGAGATGGGTTATGCTATAAGGTTATAGAGAGCCTATGTTACCCAGTGCTGTAGTAGTGGATGTGCTTGGATCTTAACCTGGTGTTGGCAACATTAAAGCACCCTCCTTTGGAACCAGTGGATTTTATAGGAGTTGACGTTCCTTACCTAGAAGACTGCCTTCCAGTTGGGAAGCTAGCTAGGAGAGTTTCCGAGATGCGGCTTCTGGCTTGTAGGACTCCTTTTCTCTTTTCTTATAAAGACGGGGACGTTAATAGAAACCAAATGATTTGGTTCTAAGTTACATCTAAATCAGGACATTTTGACCCTATTTAAGTCTCTAGAAGTAGAGGGCTCTCTGGACATTATCTCCATATCAACCTTCATTTGTGCACGATGGATAACTTGTTTGGTCCACAAGATATACTGTACATTGATTTCTAAACATACAGTTTCCACTTGGATGATAATGGTCATTTGCTGGGTTTATATTGGCTCAGGACAACTATAGAGGGCACACTCCATCTTATCTTCACCTTTTGGAGATTTATTTAAAAGTACCCAAGCCCCTGTTACTGCATTCTTTGGTAATACCCCAATGCTCTAGTGTCCCACTTCAGACTCCGAGAAAAGCATCTTATATAAGTGCAAAATTAAAATTTTTGTATATTAGTCTACATACAGAAGTTCATATATCCAAATAATTTATTGAGATGTTATAACCACCTTACCTTTTTATTATAGCTCCTGAGGCTGCAGTTGACACTTCGGCTACCGATAACCACTTTCCAATGACCTTTCACCCACTGGATCCTAAACCTGACCTCAGTATTTCCACTCCTTCCTATGCTCGCTCACACACCACCAGCAGTTCTCTGTACTCAGGAGAGCTGAGCCAGGTATGACACCTCTCTGCTACCACCTGAATATGCCACAGGAAAGTGTAGATAATAAGATTATTCCATCTTCCTGACAAGTAAATTAATTGGATTCAATGCTTGTTCCTAGACCTCCATTAATACTAGCAGCCAAGAGCAGCAGCCACGCCGGAGTCCTCTGCCCTATCTGTCACATACCATCCCTGTCCTGAGCTCATCTCCTGGGTTATTGCACTCTCAGAGGATGAACGTGGAGAACAGATCACCTGGGAAGCAGAAGGAAGCTTCAGGTAAGGGGACAGGAGGGTGATATATAATGTGGATGAGCTGTGTGTTATATAGAAGGTGGGATGCAGTGATGAACATACATTTGTCATGAGCAGTTAATGTAGCAAACCTTATACACTTCATTCGAGCCCACTCTGTGTAACTGTGTGATTGGATATATGGCGTTAGTGTAAGGAAGTGAGTGTGGTGTATAAGTGTAACTATATTATAACACTGAGGGTTCCTACACTTGACCTAAGCTCATATTGTGTGTACCTGTGTGAGTGGATGCTTGCATGTCGGTAAGTGTGGAGATTGTATGTGAGGTGTGAGTGTGCGGTGTGTATATACTTAGTAACTGAGCAATGATGATGTCCTTTGTAACCTGATTATAACACTGAGGGTTCCTACACTTGACCTGAGCTCATATTGTGTGTACCTGTGTGAGTGGATGCGTGCATGTCGGTAAGTGTGGAGAGTGTATGTGAGGTGTGAGTGTGCGGTGTATTTATACTTAGTAACTGAGCAATGATGATGTCCTTTGTAACCTGATTATAACACTGAGGGTTCCTACACTTGATCTGAGCTCATATTGTGTGTACCTGTGTGACTGGATGAGCTGGTGTCAATAAGTGTGGAGAGTGACTGGGTACGGTGTGAGAGTGAGTGTGTGGTGTGCATGCCTTTAGAAACTGAGCAGTGATGTCCTTTGTAACCTGATCCTAACACTGAGGGTTCCTACACTTGACCTGAGCTCATATTGTGACCTTGTGCCTATATGAGTTAGGTTAAGGCATGATCATGTACATGTTTGAGGAAGATGGTGGCTATGTTTGTTCATTGTGTCTGTTACCTGATCAATAAGGATTCCTCAATCTGCTGTGGGTGCACACAGGTGATGAGATATGACCAGCCCTAGAAGGCAGGGCACTCCGGGATCTCTTATACAGTATAACCCTTTGGGGGATATCCAATTATCCCCGGTAAAACATCGGGTCCGCAAAACGGCCATTTTTCTGACTTTTTTCCGATGTTTCACTGATTTTTATTTTTTTACAGGCTACCCAGATGGATCGCCTGTAAAAAAAAAAAAAAAAAAAAACCTTCTCCCGAAAACACACAGGTTCAGTGAATCCTGCGTGTTTTCGTGTGAAACAGCCCCGTTTTCGGACGGAAACGGTCCGTTTCCGGGGATTCTGGTTCGCCTGCCGGAGGCAGGTGAAACAAAATCCCCGATAAGACTGCGCATGCCACGGCTTATCAGGGTTAATTACCGGGGCTAATTGGATATCCCCCTCTGTTGTTTCTAGTGCACGTGCGGTTGGCACACGGCCTTATGCCTTTCATTTTTATGCAAGAAAATGTTTAACGTGTGAATTTTGGGCACATTACACATTGGCGTGGGGACATCTGTTGTCATTGTATATTTAAGTCCATGTGTGACTGCTGTGAAAGTGTGCATGCACAGAAATCCGTGTGTATGAAGCGCACACAATCTGCATGTATATCTGTAATGCTTCTAGTTTAATAATTCTCCATATGTACTAAATGTATACATTTAACTTATTGAATATTGTTCTATTTTTACACCTTTCCTACTTACTATAGTTATTGAGGCTGCAGTTGACACTTCGGCTACCGATAACCACTTTCCAATGACCTTTCACCCCCTGGATCCTAAACCTGACCTCAGTATTTCCACTCCTTCCTATGCTCGCTCACACACCACCAGCAGTTCTCTGTACTCAGGAGAGCTGAGCCAGGTATGACACCTCTCGCTGCTACCACGTGAATATGCCACAGGAAAGTGTAGATCAGGCATGTCCAAACTGCGGCCCTCCAGCTGTTGAGAAACTACACATCCCTGCATGCCCTGACACAGCTTTAGCATTCTCTCAGGGCATGCTGGGATATGTAGTTTCACAACAGCTGGAGGGCCGCAGTTTGGACATGCCTGGTGTAGATAATGAGATTATTCCATCTTCCTGACAAGTGAATTAATTGGACTCAATGCTTGTTCCTAGACCTCCATTAATACTAGCAGCCAAGAGCAGCAGCCACGCCGGAGTCCTCTGTCACATACCATCCCTGCCCTGAGCTCATCTCCTGGGTTATTGCACTCTCAGAGGATGAACGTGGAGAACAGATCACCTGGGAAGCAGAAGGAAGCTTCAGGTAAGGGGACAGGAGGGTGATATATAATGTGGATGAGCTGTGTGTTATATAGAAGGTGGGATGCAGTGATGAACATACATTTGTCATGAGCAGTTAATGTAGCAAACCTTATACACTTCATTCGAGCCCACTCTGTGCAACTGTGTGATTGGATATATGGCGTTAGTGTAAGGAAGTGAGTGTGGTGTATAAGTGTAACTATATTAACTGAGCAGTGATGATGTCCTTTGTAACCTGATTATAACACTGAGGGTTCCTACACTTGACCTGAGCTCATATTGTGTGTACCTGTGTGACTGGATGAGTGGGTGTCAGTAAGTGTGGAGAGTGACTGGGTACGGTGTGAGAGTGAGTGTGTGGTGTGCATGCCTTTAGAAACTGAGCAATGATGATGTCCTTTGTAACCTGATTATAACACTGAGGGTTCCTACACTTGACCTGAGCTCATATTGTATGTACTTGTGTGACTGGATAAAGTGGGTGTCAGTAAGTGTGGAGAGTGACTGGGTACGGTGTGAGTGTGCGGTGTGTATGTACTTAGTAACTGATCAGTGATGATATTCTTTGTAATCTGATTCTAACACTGAGGGTTCCTACACTTGACCTGAGCTCATATTGTGTGTACCTGTGTGAGTGGTTGCGTGCATGTCAGTAAGTGTGGAAAGTGTAGGTGAGGTGTGAGAGTGAGTGAGTGTGCGGTGTGTGTGTGTGTATGTATGTACTTAGTAACTGAGCAGTGATGATGTTCTTTGTAACCTGATCCTAACACTGAGGGTTCCTACACTTGAACTGAGCTCATATTGTGACCTTGTGCCTATATGAGTTAGGTTTAGGCATGTACATGTTTGAGGAAGATGGTGGCTATGTTTGTTCGTTGTGTCTATTACCTGATCAATAAGGATTCCTCCATCTGCTGTGGGTGCACACGGGTGATGAGATATGACCACCCCTAGAAGGCAGGGCACTCCGGGATCTCTTATACAGTATAACCCTCTGTTGTCTGCAGTGCACGTGCGGTTGGCACACGGCCTTGTGCCTTTCATTTTTTTGTAAGAAAATGTTTAACTTGTGCATTTTGGGCACAATACACATTGGGGTGGGGGCATCTGTTGTAATTGTATAGTGTTCAATCTAGGATGTTTTTAGGGGAGTTTGCTGAGCAGTGAAGAGGGCACATTTTTATTTTGAAGGACACATTTTTGATGATACGCTTTGCGCACAAAGCATAGCGCATACGTTTATAGTTTTTGTACATACATTTTGCCCTTAGTAAATCATATACCCATACATACATATAAGACACCTAACATCTGTACTGAGAAACGTACTGTATATGTCCAGTCTTCTTGAAAGATCGGCTGTAGCATATACATAAGTAGATAATTATAAATGTCTTTTCCAGTGCTGAATTAGTTATAATCCATGTGTGTTCTAAAACAGAAAAGTTAAACAATGGGTTAAAATATATAGGAAAAAATAAGTCTGTTCTACTAGGGAAATACTGTAAGCAGTACATGCTCACTGCTTACCCTGTTCTTTCCCTCTTTATCAGAGTGCTGTGTTATTTACAGTGCCTCCTCTGCCATACAGTTGGCTAAGCATAGAAAGGCAAGGAGTAGACGACAACATTGTAACATGCACTTTGACTGTGGCATTCTGTATACAAGGGGGCGATTTATGGTCCTGCAGGGTGCACTGAAAAAGGGCAGGGTGCTTTTTCACATTTCAAAAATGGGCAGGGTGCAGCACCCTGCTGAAACAGCCTAGAAGGAACACTAATTGTATATTTAAGTCCATGTGTGACTACTCTGAAATTGTGCATGCACAGAAATCCGTGTGTATGAAGCGCACACAATCTGCATGTATATCTGTAATGCTTCTAGTGTAATAATTCTCCATATGTACTAAATTTATACATTTAACTTATTGAATATTGTTCTATTTTTACACCTTTCCCACTGACTATAGTTACTGAGGCTGCAGTTGACACTTCGGCTACCGATAACCACTTTCCAATGACCTTTCACCCCCTGGATCCTAAACCTGACCTCAGTATTTCCACTCCTTCCTATGCTCGCTCACACACCACCAGCAGTTCTCTGTACTCAGGAGAGCTGAGCCAGGTATGACACCTCTCTGCTACCACGTGAATATGCCACAGGAAAGTGTAAATAATGAGATTATTCCATCTTCCTGACAAGTGAGTTAATTGGATTCAATGCTTGTTCCTAGACCTCCATTAATACTAGCAGCCAAGAGCAGCAGCCACGCCGGAGTCCTCTGCCCTATCTGCCACATACCATCTCTGCCCTGAGCTCATCTCCTGGGTTACTGCACTCTCAGAGGATGAACACGGAGAACAGATCACCTGGGAAGCAGAAGGAAGCTTCAGGTAAGGGGACAGACAGGTGATATATAATTCGGATGATGTGGGTGTTATGTAGGAGGTGGGATGCAGTGAGCTATGAGCAGTGATGAACATACATTTGTCCTGAGCAGTTAATGCAGTGAATCTTTCTACACTTGAGCCGAGTTCACGTTGTGTGTACCTGTGTGACTGGATGAGTGCATGTCAGTAACTAGAGAGGGACTGGGTGAGGAGTGAGTGAGTGAGTGTGTGGTATGTATGCCTTCAGTAACTGAGCAGTGATGATATCCTTTGTAACCTGATTATAACACTGAGGGTTCCTACACTTGACCTGAGCTCATATTGTGTGTACCTGTGAGACTGGATGAGTGCATGTCGGTAAGTGTGTGGTGTGTATGCCTCTATTGTTGTACCTGTGTGAGTGGGTGTGTGCAGTAAGTGTCGACTGTGTGTGCATGCGTTTAGTAACTGAGCAGTGATGATGTCCTTTGTAACCTGACCATTTAACTCTGGAGGCTTCTACACTTGACCTGAGCTCATATTATGAACTTCTGTAACTGTGGTGTAAATGTTTGCGTTGGCTTGTACATGTTGTGTGTAGGGAAATGCTCACTGATAAAGTGAGTGTTCTTCATTGAGTATGTGTGTATTGCAGTGGATAAACACAGACTGAGTTATCGGCCATCCCTAGAAAGCAGAGCACTGGTAACACACTGACACTTGTGTAGCCCTCTTCTTCTAGTGTACAGACTCTGCCTTTATTTTTTACTTAATATTTTATTTCTCTAACGTCCTAAGTGGATGCTGGGGACTCCGTAAGGACCATGGGGGATAGCGGCTCCGCATGAGACTGAGCACATCTAAAGAAAGCTTTAGGACTAACTGGTGTGCACTGGCTCCTCCCCCTATGACCCTCCTCCAAGCCTCAGTTAGATCTCTGTGCCCGAACGAGAAGGGTGCACACTAGGGGCTCTCCTGAGCTTCTTAGTGAAAGTTTTAGATTAGGTTTTTTATTTTCAGTGAGACCTGCTGGCAACAGGCTCACTGCATCGAGGGACTAAGGGGAGAAGAAGCTAACTCACCTGCGTGCAGAGTGGATTGGGCTTCTTAGGCTACTGGACATTAGCTCCAGAGGGACGATCACAGGCCCAGCTTGGATGGGTCCCAGAGCCGCGCCGCCGGCCCCCTTACAGAGCCAGAAGGCAGAAGAGGTCCGGAAAATCGGCGGCAGAAGACGTCCTGTCTTCAACAAGGTAGCGCACAGCACTGCAGCTGTGCGCCATTGCTCTCAGCACACTTCACACTTCGGTCACTGAGGGTGCAGGGCGCTGGGGGGGGGCGCCCTGAGACGCAATAAAAACACCTTGGATGGCAAAAAAATGCATCACATATAGCTCCTGGGCTATATGGATGCATTTAACCCCTGCCAGAATCCATAAAAAAGCAGGAGAAAAGTCCGCGAAAAAGGGGCGGAGCCTATCTCCTCAGCACACTGGCGCCATTTTCCCTCACAGCTCCGTTGGAGGGAAGCTCCCTGTCTCTCCCCTGCAGTCACTACACTACAGAAAGGGTTAAAAAAAGAGAGGGGGGCACTAATTAGGCGCAGTATTAACTATACAGCAGCTATAAGGGGAAAAACACTTATATAAGGTTATCCCTGTATATATATATAGCGCTCTGGTGTGTGCTGGCAAACTCTCCCTCTGTCTCCCCAAAGGGCTAGTGGGGTCCTGTCCTCTATCAGATCATTCCCTGTGTGTGTGCTGTATGTCGGTACTTTTGTGTCGACATGTATGAGGAGAAAAATGATGTGGAGACGGAGCAGATTGCCTGTAATAGTGATGTCACCCCCTAGGGGGTCGACACCTGAGTGGATGAACTGTTGGAAGAAATTACGTGACAGTGTCAGCTCTGTATAAAAGACAGTGGTTGACATGAGACAGCCGGCTACTCAGCTTGTGCCTGTCCAGACGTCTCATAGGCCGTCAGGGGCTCTAAAGCGCCCGTTACCTCAGATGGCAGATATAGACGCCGACACGGATACTGACTCCAGTGTCGACGGTGAAGAGACGAATGTGACTTCCAGTAGGGCCACACGTTACATGATTGAGGCAATGAAAAATGTTTTACACATTTCTGATAATACGAGTACCACCAAAAAAGGGGTATTATGTTCGGTGAGGAAAAACTACCTGTAGTTTTCCTGAATCTGAGAAATTAAATGAGGTGTGTGATGATGCGTGGGTTTCCCCCGATAACAACGGATAATTTCTAAAATGTTATTGGCATTATATCCTTTCCCGCCAGAGGTTAGGGTGCGTTGGGAAACACCCCCTAGGGGGGATAAAGCGCTCACACGCTTGTAAGGGCTCTACCTTCGCCTGAGATGGCCGCCCTTAAGGATCCTGCTGATAGAAAGCAGGAGGGTATCCTAAAAGGTATTTACACACATACTGGTGTTATACTGCGACCAGCAATCGCCTCAGCCTGGATGTGCAGTGCTGGGTTGGCGTGGTCGGATTCCCTGACTGAAAATATGGATACCCTAGATAGGGACAGTATATTTTTGCCTATAGAGCATTTAAAAGATGCATTTTTATATATGCGTGATGCACAGCGGAATATTTGCCGACTGGCATCAAGTCTAAGCGCGTTGTCCATTTCTACCAGTAGAGGGTTATGGACACGTCAGTGGTCAGGTGATGCGTATTCCAAACGGCATTTGGAAGTATTGCTTTATTAAGGGAGGAGTTATTTGGGGTCTGTCTTTCAGACCTGGTGGCCACGGCAACAGCTGGGAATTCCACGTTTGTACCCCAGGTCGCCTCTCAACATGAGAAGACACCGTATTATCAGGCGCAGTCTTTTCGTGGACAAGCGGGCAAAAGGTTCCTCATTTCTGCCCCGTGACAGAGGGAGAGGAAAAAGGCTGCAGAAATCAGCCAGTTCCCAGGAACAGAAACCCTCTCCCGCCTCTGCCAAGCCCTCAGTATACGCTGGGGCTTTACAAGCAGAATCAGGCACGGTGTGGGGCCCGTCTCAATGAATTTCAGCGCGCAGTGGGCTCACTCGCAAGTAGACCCCTGGATCCTTCAGGTGATATCTCAGGGGTACAAATTAGAATTCGAGACGTCTCCCCCTCGCCGTTTCCTAAAGTCGGCTTTACCGATGTCTCCTTCTGACAGGGAGACAGTTTTGGAAGCCATTCACAAGCTGTATTCCCAGCAGGTGATAATCAAGATACCCCTCCTGCAACAGGGAACGGGGTATTATTCCACACTGTTGTGGTACCGAAGCTGGACGGCTCGGTGAGACCGATTCTAAATCTAAAATCTTTGAACACTTACATACAGAGGTTCAAATTCAAGATTGAGTCACTCAGAGCAGTGATTGCGAACCTGGAAGAAGGGGACTACATGATGTCTCGGGACATCAAGGATGCTTACCTTCATGTCCCAATTTACCCTTCTCACCAAGGGTACCTCAGGTTTATGGTACAGAACTGTCACTATCAGTTCAGACGCTGCCGTATGGATGGTACACGGCACCCCGGGTCTTTACCAAGGTAATGGCCGAAATGATGATATTCCTTCGAAGGAAGTGAATTTTAGTTATCCCTTCCTTGGACAATTCCCTGATAAGGGTAAGATCCAGGGAACAGTTGGAGGTCGGTGTAGCACTATCTCAGGTAGTGTTGCGGCAGCACGATTGGTTTCTCAATATTCCAAAATCGCACCTGGTTCCGACGACGTGTCTTCTGTTCCTAGGGATGATCCTGGACACAGTCCAGAAAAAGGTGTTTCTCCCGGAGGAGAAAGCCAGGGAGTTATCCGAGCTAGTCAGGAACCTCCTAAAACCGAGCCAAGTCTCAGTGCATCAATGTACAAGGGTTCTGGGTAAAATGGTGGCTTCCTACGAAGCAATCCCATTCGGCAGATTCCACGCAAGAACTTTCCAGTGGAACCTGCTGGACAAATGGTCCGGATCGCATCTTCAGATGCATCAGCGGATAACCCTGTCACCAAGGACAAGGGTGTCCCTCCTGTGGTGGTTGCAGAGTGCTCATCTTCTAGAGGGCCGCAGATTAGGCATTCAGGACTGGGTCCTGGTGACCACTGATGCCAGCCTGCGAGGCTGTCGAGCAGTCACACAGGGAAGGAATATCCAGGGCTTATGGTCAAGCCTGGAGACATCACTTCACATAAATATCCTGAAAGGGACATTTACAATGCTCTAAGCTTAGCAAGACCTCTGCTTCAAGGTCAGCCGGTGTTGATCCAGTCGGACAACATCACGGCAGTCACCCACGTAAACAGACAGGGTGGCACAAGAAGCAGGAGGGCAATGGCAGAAGCTGCAAGGATTCTTCGCTGGGTGGAAAATCATGTGATAGCACTGTCAGCAGTATTCATTCCGGGAGTGGACAACTGGGAAGCAGACTTCCTCAGCACGACCTCCACCCGGGAGAGTGGGGACTTCACCAAGAAGTCTTCCACATGATTAAAAACTCGACAGGTATTGCGCCAGGTCCAGGGACCCTCAGGCAATAAGCTGTAGACGCTCTGGTAACACCGTGGGTGTACCAGTCAGGGTATGTGTTCCCTCCTCTGCCTCTCATACCCAAGGTACTGAGATTGATAAGATGGAGAGGAGTAAGCACTATATTCGTGGTTCCGGATTGGCCAAGAAGGACTTGGTAACCGGAACTTCAAGAGATGCTCACGGAGGATCCGTGGCCTCTACCTCTAAGAAGGGACCTGCTCCAGCAAGGACCCTGTCTGTTCCAAGACTTACCGCGGCTGCGTTTGACGGCATGGCGGTTGAACGCCGGATCCTGAAGGAAAAAAGGCATTCCGGATGAAGTCATCCCTATCCTGATCAAAGCCAGGAAGGATGTAACCGCAAAAACATTATCACCGCAATTGGCGAAAATATGTTGCGTGGTGCGAGGCCAGTAAGGCCCGACGGAGGATATTCAACTGGGTCGATTCCTACATTTCCTGCAAACAGGAGTGTCTATGGGCCTGAAATTGGGGTCCATTAAGGTTCAAATTTCGGCCCTGTCAATTTTCTTCCAAAAAGAACTAGCTTCAGTCCCTGAAGTTCAGACGTTTGTTAAAGGGGTACTGCATATACAGCCTCCTTTTGTGCCTCCAGTGGCACTTTGGGATCTCAATGTAGTTTTGGGTCCCAAAAGTCACATTGGTTTGAACCACTTAAATCTGTGGAGTTAAAATATCTCACATGGAAAGTGGTCATGCTGTTGGCCCTGGCCTGGGCCAGGCGCGTGTCAGAATTGGCGGCTTTATCCTGAAAAAGCCCTTATCTGATTTTCCATTCGGACAGGGCGGAATTGAGGACTCGTCCTCAGTTTCTCCCCAAGGTGGTTTCAGCGTCTCACCTGAACCAACCTATTGGTGGTGCCTGCGGCTACTAGGGACTTGGAGGCCTCCAAGTTGCTAGACGTTGTCAGTGCCCTGAAAATATATGTTTCCAGGACGGCTGGAGTCAGGAAATCTGACTCGCTGTTTATCCTGTGTGCACCCAACAAGCTGGGTGCTCCTGCTTCTAAGCAGACTATTGCTCGTTGGATTTGTAGTACAATTCAGCTTGCACATTCTGTGGCAGGCCTGCCACAGCCAAAAATCTGTAAATGCCCACTCCACAAGGAAGGTGGGCTCATCTTGGGCGGCTGCCCGAGGGGTCTCGGCTTTACAACTTTGCCGAGCAGCTACTTGGTCAGGAGCAAATACGTTTGTAAAATTCTACAAAATTGATATCCTGGCTGAGGAGGACCTGGAGTTCTCTCATTTGGTGCTGCAGAGTCATCCGCACTCTCCCGCCCGTTTGGGAGCTTTGGTATAATCCCCATGGTCCTTACGGAGTCCCCAGCATCCACTTAGGACGTTAGAGAAAATAAGAATTTACTTACCGATAATTCTATTTCTCATAGTCCGTAGTGGATGCTGGGCGCCCATCCCAAGTGCGGATTGTCTGCAATACTTGTACATAGTTATTGTTACAAAAATCGGGTTATTATTGTTGTGAGCCATCTTTCAGAGGCTCCTCTGTTATCATGCTGTTAACTGGGTTCAGATCACAGGTTATACGGTGTGATTGGTGTGGCTGGTATGAGTCTTACCCGGGATTCAAAATCCTTCCTTATTGTGTACGCTCGTCCGGGCACAGTATCCTAACTGAGGCTTGGAGGAGGGTCACAGGGGGAGGAGCCAGTGCACACCAGTTAGTCCTAAAGCTTTCTTTAGATGTGCCCAGTCTCCTGCGGAGCCGCTATCCCCCATGGTCCTTACGGAGTCCCCAGCATCCACTACGGACTATGAGAAATAGAATTATCGGTAAGTAAATTCTTATTTTCCTGTGCTGCGTATGAAGGGAAAGGCTCCGTCATCACCTTATGTGACTAGGACTTGCCTGGTAACCCATATGTGATTCTCTAATTTAGTTGTGGTCCCCTACAGTGATGCAGGGCAGGGAGAGCTCCCCATTGGCCTCAGTTTCCCACCAGACGCCCAGCCATCCGCTGCAGAATGAGAGTTGGCAGGAGAACTGATTGGAAGCTGCAAGTTACAGGGCGGCATACTTTGACAGCCCCAGCTGCAGTGGTGGATTCGTAGTCTACCACAATCATCCACTTGGGCACAATTATGGTGGCGAGAGTAAACAAACCCACCAAGGGCGGTTCTGCTATAGAAGATAGACATTATAAAGATAGACCGTCATTAGGCCGTCCAGGTCAAAAGGTCGACTTGGTCAAAAGGTTGACACAAATAAAAGTTTGTGTTTTTAAACATTTTTGTTGGAATGCGTCCCCTTGTGGCGAGCGGAGTTTGTGACGGATAGTAAATGCAGCAAAAGTAAAAAAATAAAATAAAAATAAAAAGAAGAATAAAAAGTATCGACCTTTTCACCATGTCGACCATTAGTGGTCGACCTATTGACTGTAGACCTTTTTTTATTAGACCGGATACCGCCAAGGGCTGTGGGCTTTCTGGTTTCATTTTGTCGTCTTACTGGACTAACAGTAAACTGGATAACCGCAGGGAGCAGCGTGTTATAAGGGAGAGTAGTAGTTCTGTTTTATCCTTAACCCGTTGTCTCCGTTCCTCTGCAGTATCAGAGGAGGGGATTTAACAAAAACCCTATTACGTTCCTTATCCCTTGCTTTTGTACTGTAGGTTCCATCAATTAACCAGATTAATTTACAAGATAATTGAACAACAGAAGTAATTCGTGTATGTTGGATTTAGTTCTTTACAGTCGTGTCCTTTTTATTAAACATTTATTACTGTATCTTTTCTTGTATTGAAGATTCCTCAGGACTGTTCCTCCCACTGCATCCTGAGCACACCCTGAATGAGGCTGATCTGAGCAGCCAGAATGAGGTGTCCAGTAGACTTTCTGCTCATGGCCTGGACAATGTACGTTCTGGGGCGCCCACACGACGTGACTCCTCATTGCCTGCTGATAGGTCTCATGAGTATGATGCCATTCAATCATCTTCCAAACCCGTCCTGAGACGCAACGCAGCAGAAGACACTGGCTCTTTCCATGAGCTGATGGCTACACAGATGACGGTGAATGACTCTGAGTTGTCCGAGCCTCCCGTCTCTGATTTCTTAGAGAAGAAGGCTCAGCCAAGTGTCCATTATGAGGAGCTACTTGCTGTGCATGATGGGCTACATGGAGAAGGAAACCCCGGGACAGTTGGTCATGATCCACAAAACAGCAGAGAAACCGCTGCGCTACCTGGACGCGGCTCGTATTCTGACTCTGGTACCGCAGCTGCACTGCACTCATCAAATCGTATCCCAAGATCGGAGAGTATCACACATGAGTCTCTCTCTGGGGGATCCTCTGCACGTTTCCTGTCTAGCTTTACTATAGGATCATCTGCCGACTCGCTGCCCAGCTGCGTTCATACCTGGGTGAGAAATGTACAGAGGAAATAACCTTTGTTATGTGTAACTATAGTAGAAATGATCTAACATCCTTTGGGTATTACGTATATGTACTACAGGTTGAGTGTCCCATATCCAAATATTCCGAAATACGGAATTTTTTGAGTGAGATAGTGAATCCTTTGTTTTCTGATTGTTCAATAAATACAAACTTTGTTTAAAACACAGTTATTAAAAATATTGTATTAAATTACATTCAGGCTGTGTGTATAAGATGTATATGAAACATAAATGTATTGTGTGTTTAGACTTTGGTCCTATCACCGTGATATCTCATTATAGTATGCAATTATTCCAAAATACGGAAAAATCCCATATCCAAAATACTTCTGGTCCCAAGCATACTGAGGTCACTGGGGATACTCAACCTGTATTTACGTAGTATTTAAAGTTTTTGGATCTCTAGGGATTGGTCATGGCAGAGCTACCACCTGCTGCTAGGCCAGACCTCTCAGCTCTTGTATTGAGATTGTCAAGGAAGTTATGGAGGAGAGGAGAGCATTCTGGGATGAGCGTGAGCAATGAGCTGTTCCAGCAGATTTAACCCATTAGGTAATTGGGGTATAATTGTTTACTTGTATTTGTTAGGATTCAGAGTCTGCTCGTGGAATCCTGGAAGAACCCGACTTAACTCTGGTGAGCTTTAATGACAGCAGTGTTGCGTGTTCCGAGCCTACGCTCAACCCGGCCAGTACCTCTGACCTACATGAAACAAGCACTTCCCAGGTACTGTTATTTTGCATGTACAAGATTATTCTGCACAGCGAGGTCATATATATATATATATATATATATATATATATATATATATCCTAATTCAGATCTGATCGCAGCAGCAAATGTGTTAGCAAATGGGGCAGGCAGAGAGCGTTAGATTTGGGTGGGTTATATTGTTTCTCTGACGTCCTAGTGGATGCTGGGAACTCCGAAAGGACCATGGGGAATAGCGGCTCCGCAGGAGACTGGGCACAACTAAAGAAAGCTTTTAGGTCACCTGGTGTGCACTGGCTCCTCCCACTATGACCCTCCTCCAAGTCTCAGTTAGATTTTGTGCCCGGCCGAGGTTGGATGCACACTAGGGGCTCTCCTGAGCTTCTAGAAAGAAAGTATATAATTAGGTTTTTTATTTTACAGTGAGACCTGCTGGCAACAGGCTCACTGCAGCGAGGGACTAAGGGGAGAAGAAGCGAACCTACCTGCTTGCAGCTAGCTTTGGCTTCTTAGGCTACTGGACACCATTAGCTCCAGAGGGATCGACCGCATGGAACTGGCCTTGGTGTTTGGTCCCGGAGCCGCGCCGCCGTCCCCCTTACAGAGCCAGAAGCGGTCCGGAAAATCGGCGGCAGAAGACATCAGTCTTCACCAAGGTAGCGCACAGCACTGCAGCTGTGCGCCATTGCTCCTCATGCACACTTCACACTCCGGTCACTGAGGGTGCAGGGCGCTGGGGGGGCGCCCTGAGCAGCAATAAAAACACCTTGGCTGGCATATATATCACAATATATAGCCCCAGAGGCTATATATGTGATAAATACCCCTGCCAGAATCCATAAAAAAGCGGGAGAAAAGTCCGCGAAAAAGGGGCGGAGCTATCTCTCAGCACACTGGCGCCAATTTCTCTTCACAGTGCAACTGGAAGACAGCTCCCCAGGCTCTCCCCTGTAGTTTTCAGGCTCAAAGGGTTAAAAAGAGAGGGGGGGGCACTAAATTTAGGCGCAATATTGTATATACAAGCAGCTATTGGGAAAAATTCACTCAATATAGTGTTAATCCCTAAATTATATAGCGCTCTGGTGTGTGCTGGCATACTCTCTCTCTGTCTCCCCAAAGGGCTGTGTGGGGTCCTGTCCTCAGTCAGAGCATTCCCTGTGTGTGTGCGGTGTGTCGGTACGGCTGTGTCGACACGTTTGATGAGGAGGCTTATGTGATGGCAGAGCAGATGCCGATAAATGTGATGTCGCCCCCTGTGGGGCCGACACCAGAGTGGATGGATAGGTGGAAGGTATAAACCGACAGTGTCAACTCCTTACATAAAAGGCTGGATGACGTAACAGCTATGGGACAGCCGGCTTCTCAGCCCGCGCCTGCCCAGGCGTCTCAAAGGCCATCAGGGGCTCAAAAACGCCCGCTCCCTCAGATGGCAGACACAGATGTCGACACGGAGTCTGACTCCAGTGTCGACGAGCTTGAGACATATACACAATCCACTAGGAACATCCGTTACATGATCCCGGCAATAAAAAATGTGTTACACATTTCTGACATTAACCCAAGTACCACTAAAAAAGGGTTTTATGTTTGGGGAGAAAAAGCAGGCAGTGTTTTGTTCCCCCATGAAATGAGTGAATGAAGTGTGAAAAAGCGCGGGTTCCCCCGATAAGAAACTGGTAATTTCTAAAAAGTTACTAATGGCGTACCCTTTCCCGCCAGAGGATAAGTTACGCTGGGAGATATCCCCTAGGGTGGATAAGGCGCTCACACGTTTGTCAAAAAAGGTGGCACTGCCGTCTTAGGATACGGCCACTTTGAAGGTACCTGCTGATAAAAAGCAGGAGGCTGTCCTGAAGTCTGTATTTACACACTCAGGTACTAGACTGAGACCTGCAGATAGTGCTGCTGCAGCGTGGTCTGTAACCCTGTCAAACAGGGATACTATTTTGCGAACATAAGACGTCGTCTTATATATGAGAGATGCACAGAGGGATATTTTGCCGGCTGGCATCCAGAATTAATGCAATGTCCATTCGGTCAGGAGGTTATTAGAGACCCGACACTGGACAGGTGATGCTGACTTTAAAAGGCACATAGAGCCTTATAAGGGTGAGGAATTGTTTGGGGATGGTCTCTGGGACCTCGTATCCACAGCAACAGCTGGGAAGAAATTTTTTTTACCTCAGGTTTCCTCACAGCCTCAGAAAGCACTGTATTATCAGGTACAGTCCTTTCGGCTTCAGAAATGCAAGCGTGTAAAACGAGGGAAGAGGGAAAAAGCTGCACCAGTCAGCCAGTTCCCAGAATCAAAATTCTTCCCCCGCTTCCTCTGAGTCCACCGCATGACGGGGGGGCTCCACAGGCGTAGCCAGGTACGGTGGGGGGCCGCCTCAAAAATGTCAGCGATCAGTGGGCTCGCTCACAGGTGGATCCCTAGATCCTTCAAGTAGTATTTCAGGGGTACAAGCTGGAATTCGAGGCGTCTCCCCCCCGCCGTTTCCTCAAATCTGCCTTGCCGACAACTCCCTCAGGCAGGGAGACTGTGCTAGAGGCAATTCACAAGCTGTATTCCCAGCAGGTGATAGTCAAGGTGCCCCTACTTCAACAAGGACGGGGTTACTATTCCACACTGTTTGTGGTACCGAAACCGGACGGTTCGGTGAGACCCATTTTATATTGAAATCCTTGAACACATACATAAAAAAATTCAAGTTCAAGATGGAATCGCTCAGGGCGATTATTGCAAGCCTGGAGGAGGGGGATTACATGGTATCCCTGGACATCAAGGAGGCTTACCTACATGTCCCCATTTACCATCCTCACCAGGAGTACCTCAGATTTGTGGTACAGGATTGCCATTACCAATTCCAAACACTGCCGTTTGGACTGTCCACGGCACCGAGGGTCTTTACCAAGGTTATGGCAGAAATGATTATACTCCTTCGAGAAAGGAAGTTTTAATTATCCCGTACTTGGACGATCTCCTTATAAAGGCGAGGTCCAAGGAGCAGTTGTTGGTCGGAGTAGCACTATCTCGGGAAGTGCTACAACAGCACGGATGGATTCTATACATTCCAAAGTCACAGCTGGTTCCTACCACACGCCTACTGTTCCTGGGGATGGTTCTGGACACAGAACAGAAAAAAGTGTTTCTCCCGCAGGAGAAAGCCAAGGAGCTGTCATCTCTAGTCAGAGACCTCCTGAAACCAAAACAGGTATCGGTGCATCACTGCACACGAGTCCTGGGAAAAATGGTAGCTTCTTACGAAGCAAAATTCCATTCGGCAGGTTCCATGCAAGAACCTTTCAGTGGGACCTCTTGGACAAGTGGTCGGGATCGCATCTTCAGATGCATCGGCTGATAACCCTGTCTCCAAGGACCAGGGTATCACTACTGTGGTGGCTGCAGAGTGCTCATCTTCAAGAGGGCCGCAGATTCGGCATACAGGACTGGGTCCTGGTAACCACGGATGCCAGCCTTCGAGGCTGGGGGGCAGTCACACAGGGAAGAAATTTCCAAGGACTTTGGTCAAGTCAGGAGTCGTCCCTACACATAAATATTCTGGAACTGAGGGCCATTTACAATGCCCTAAGTCTGGCAAGGCCTCTGCTTCAAAACCAGCCGGTACTGATCCAATCAGACAACATCACGGCAGTCGCCCATTTAAACCGACAGGGCGGCACAAGAAGCAGGATGGCGATGGCAGAAGCCACAAGGATTCTCCGATGGGCGGAAAATCACGTCTTAGCACTGTCAGCAGTGTTCATTCCGGTAGTGGACAACTGGGAAGCAGACTTCCTCAGCGGACACGACCTACACCCGGGAGAGTGGGGACTTCATCCAGAAGTCTTCCAACTGTTGGTAAACCGTTGGGAAAGGCCACAGGTGGACATGATGGCGTCCCGCCTAAACAAAAAACTAGAGAGATATTGCGCCAGGTCAAGGGACCCTCAGGCGATAGCTGTGGACGCTCTAGTGACACCGTGGGTGTACCAGTCAGTTTATGTGTTCCCTCCTCTGCCTCTCATACCAAGGGTACTGAGAATAATAAGAAAACGAGGAGTAAGAACAATACTCGTGGTTCCGGATTGGCCAAGACGAGCGTGGTACCCGGAACTTCAAGAGATGATCTCAGAGGACCCATGGCCTCTGCCGCTCAGACAGGACCTGCTGCAGCAGGGGCCCTGTCTGTTCCAAGACTTACCGCGGCTGCGTTTGACGGCATGGCGGTTGAACGCCGGATCCTGAAGGAAAAGGGCATTCCGGAGGAAGTCATTCCTACGCTGATTAAAGCCAGGAAAGATGTAACTGCAAAGCATTATCACCGCATATGGCGGATGTATGTTGCTTGGTGTGAGGCCAAAAAGGCCCCAACAGAGGAATTTCAACTGGGTCGATTTCTGCATTTCCTACAAGCAGGAGTGACTATGGGCCTGAAATTAGGCTCCATTAAGGTACAGATCTCGGCTCTGTCAATTTTCTTCCAGAAAGAACTAGCTTCACTACCTGAAGTTCAGACGTTTGTTAAGGGAGTGCTGCATATTCAGCCCCCTTTTTGTGCCTCCAGTGGCACCTTGGGATCTCAACGTGGTGTTGAGTTTCTTAAAATCACATTGGTTTGAGCCACTTAAAACCGTGGATCTAAAATATCTCACGTGGAAAGTGGTCATGTTATTGGCCTTGGCTTCAGCCAGGCGTGTGTCAGAATTGGCGGCTTTGTCATGTAAAAGCCCTTATCTGATTTTCCATATGGATAGGGCAGAATTGAGGACTCGTCCCCAGTTTCTCCCTAAGGTGGTATCAGCTTTTCACTTGAACCAACCTATTGTGGTGCCTGCGGCTACTAGGGACTTGGAGGATTCCAAGTTGCTGGACGTAGTCAGGGCCTTGAAAATTTATGTTTCCAGGACGGCTAGAGTCAGGAAAACTGACTCGCTATTTATCCTGTATGCACCCAACAAGCTGGGTGCTCCTGCTTCTAAGCAGACTATTGCTCGCTGGATTTGTAGCACAATTCAGCTGGCGCATTCTGCGGCTGGACTGCCGCATCCTAAATCAGTAAAAGCCCATTCCACAAGGAAGGTGGGCTCATCTTGGGCGGCTGCCCGAGGGGTCTCGGCTTTACAACTTTGCTGAGCTGCTACTTGGTCAGGGGCAAACACGTTTGCAAAATTCTACAAATTTGATACCCTGGCTGAGGAGGACCTTGAGTTCT
Source organism: Pseudophryne corroboree (assembly GCF_028390025.1). Taxonomy (NCBI): domain Eukaryota; kingdom Metazoa; phylum Chordata; class Amphibia; order Anura; family Myobatrachidae; genus Pseudophryne; species Pseudophryne corroboree. The sequence goes on from NC_086445.1 coordinate 76,525,708, forward strand.
CTCATTCGGTGCTGCAGAGTCATCCGCACTCTCCCGCCAGTTTGGGAGCTTTGGTATAATCCCCATGGTCCTTTCGGAGTTCCCAGCATCCACTAGGACGTCAGAGAAAATAAGATTTTACTCACCGGTAAATCTATTTCTCGTAGTCCGTAGTGGATGCTGGGCGCCCATCCCAAGTGCGGATTGTCTGCAATACTTGTACATAGTTATTGTTAACTAAAGGGTTATTGTTGAGCCATCTGTTGAGAGGCTCAGTTGTTTTCATACTGTTAAACTGGGTATGGTATCACGAGTTATACGGTGTGATTGGTGTGGCTGGTAAGAGTCTTACCCGGGATTCAAAATCCTTCCTTATTATGTCAGCTCGTCCGTGCACAGTCGCTATTCCCCATGGTCCTTTCGGAGTTCCCAGCATCCACTACGGACTACGAGAAATAGATTTACCGGTGAGTAAAATCTTATTTTCTGTGCAGGGTAAATACTAGCAGCTTTATTTTTACACTGCAATTTAGATTTCGGTTTGAACACACCCCACCCAAATCTAACTCTTTCTGCACATGTTATATCTGCCCCCCCTGCAGTGCACATGGTTTTGCACATTTGCTAACAAATTTGCTGCTGCGATCAGATCTGAATCAGGCTCATAGTTCCATATACTGTGCTAGTGAAAACTGTGCGTTGCTTTGTCATTGCTTATGATCAGTTAGTCATGATGTCATCACTTCAGTCTTTACAAAATGTGTGTATACTAAGGAACAAGCCCTCTCTGCTGTAAGTTATTACAGATACAAGTCACCTTGGAGCTCTGTAACTTGGATAAAAGCCCTTGGCCTACAGCCTCATGCTTTTATTTGAGAACTTCTGTGTCTTCTATATCCATATATTTTATGTGGGTGTGGATTGAAGGATAGACAGTACATAGATAAACAGTCAATAGGTCGACACCAGATGGTCGATAGGGTCAAAAGGTCAACACTTTTTCTCTTTCATCCACTAGGGGACACTGGAGCGTTCTTAGACATTAGGGGTGTGAAGTTTGCAACCGGAGGTGTGGCACAATCTAAAATTAGCATTGTCTGCACAGCCGGCTCCTCCCCCTTCACATCCCTCCTCCCTCAGTTTGGAAAATTGTGCCTAGGAGGTACAAGCGCAAGAAGGGAGCTCCTGCTCCATGCAGATTAGTTTATTTATTATTATTATATATATATTTCTCTAACGTCCTAGAGGATGCTGGGACTCCGTAAGGACCATGGGGGATAGACGGGCTCCGCATGAGACATGGGCACTTTAAGAAAGACTTTGACTCTGGGTGTGCACTGGCTCCTCCCTCTATGCCCCGCCTCCAGACCTCAGTTTGATACTGTGCCCAGAGGAGCTGGGTGCATTTCAGGAGCTCTCCTGAGTTTCCTGTAAGAAAGCATTTTTGTTATGTTTTTTATTTTCAGGGAGCCTGCTGGCAAGAGACTCCCTGCATCGAGGGACTGAGGAGAGAGAAACACCCACTTCTCTGAGTTTCAGGGCTCTGTTTCTTAGGCTACTGGACACCATTAGCTCCAGAGGGAGTCAGAACACAGGTCTCACCCTGGAGTTCGTCCCGGAGCCGCGCCGCCGTCCTCCTCACAGAGCCGGAAGATAGAAGCCGGGTGAGTATGAGAGAAAAAGATCTTCAGAGGCGGCAGAAGACTTTATTTATCTTCACTGAGGTAACGCACAGCACTGCAGCTGTGCGCCATTGCTCCCATACACCTCACAAACGGCAGTCACTGTAAGGGTGCAGGGCGCAGGTGGGGCGCCCTGGGCAGCAATATAAACCTCTTATTTGGCAAAAGAGAGCATATATACAGCTGGACACTGTATATATGCATGAGCCCCCGCCAATTTTACACTTTTAGCGGGACTGAAGCCCGCCGCCGAGGGGGCGGGGCTTCTCCCTCAGCACTCACCAGCGCCATGTTTTTCTCCACAGCACCGCTGAGAGGAAGCTCCCCGGACTCTCCCCTGCTTATACCACGGTAGAAGAGAGGGTTTTAAAGAAGAGGGGGGAGCACATAATTCGGCGCAGATAATAATAACAGCGCTACGGGGTAAACATTAAATTGCTGTGTTTTTCCTGGGTCATATTGCGCTGGGGTGTGTGCTGGCATACTCTCTCTCTCTCTCCAAAGGGCCTTGTGGGGGAACTGTCTTCAGAAGAGCATTCCCTGAGTGTGTGGTGTGTCGGTATGTGTGTGTCGACATGTCTGAGGTAAAAGGCCCTCCTAAGGAGGAGATGGAGCAAATGTGTGTGTGTGTGGTGTCTCCATCGACAACGCCGACGCCTGATTGGATATGTGAAATTAAGTGCCAAGATTAATTTATTACACAAAAGATTAGAGAAAAGACAGGGAATCTACCCATGTCTGTCCCTATGTCACAGAGACCTTCAGAGTCTCACAACGCTCACTATCCCATATAATAGACACAGATATCGACACGGAGTCTGACTCCAGTGTCGACTACGATAATGCAAAGTACAGCCAAAACTGGCAGACAAGTATTCAATATATGATTATTGTAATAAAAGATGTTTTGCATATCACTGACTCATCTGTCCCTGACACAAGGGTACACATGTTTAAGGGGAAGAAAGCTGAGGTAAATTTCCCTCCTCTCATGATGAAAAAGAGCGGGAATCTCCAGACAATAAGTTGCAGCTTCCCAAAAAGAATTCTCAGGGAGTATCCTTTCCCTAATGGGGCCATGATACGATGGGAATCTTCCCCTAGGGTGTACAAGGCATTGACACGTTTACCCAAAAAGGTAGCACTGACTTTACAGCTATCCTCCGGGATCCTGCAGATAGCATGCAGTAAAAGTACTTTGAAGTCCATTTACACACATTCTGGTACACTACTCAGACCGGCGATTGTGTCGGCATGGGTTTATAGCGCTGTAGCAGCATAGACAGATACCTTATCAGCGGAGATTGAAACCCTAGTTAAGGATACCATGTTATTGTCCCTAGTATATATATGGGTTCTAGAGTCAACGCTATGTCGATTTCTGCTAGACGTGTCCTGTGGAACATGCAATGGACAGGTGATGCCGACTAAAGAGGCATATGGAGTTGTTGCCTTACAAGGGTGAGGAATTGTTCGGAGCGGGCCTCTCGGATCTCGTCTCCACGGCTACGGCAGGTAAATCACATTTTTTGCCATATATTCCCTCACAATCTAAGAAAGCACCTCATTATCAAATGCAGTCCTTTCGTTCCAATAAAAACAAGAGAGCACGTGGATCGTCCTTTCTTGCCAGAGGTAAGGGCAGAGGGAAAAAGCTGCACAACACAGCTAGTTTCCAGGAACAGAAGTCCTCCCCGGCCTCTGCTAAATCCACCGCATGACGCTGGGGCTCCTCTGAGGGAGTCAGCTCCTGTGGGGGCACGTCTTCGACTGTTCAGCCACGTCTGGGTTCACTCACAGGTGGATCCATGAGCAATAGAAATTGTTTCCCAGGGTTACAAGCTGGAATTCGAAGAAGTGCTTCCTCGACGGTTTTTCAAATCGGCCCTACCGAAACAACCCCTGGAAATGGAGATAGTGTTACATGCGATTCACAAATTGTGTCTGCAACAAGTGGTGGTAGAGGTTCCCCTACTTCAAAGAGGGCAGGGGTACTACTCAACTCTGTTTGTGGTTCCGATACCGGACGGTTCGGTCAGACCCATTTTAAATTTAAAATCCCTGAACCTTTACTTAAAACGGTTCATGTTCAAGATGGAATCACTCAGGGCGGTCATCGCCAGCCTAGAAGGGGGAGATTTTTTGGTATCTCTGGACATAAAGGATGCATACCTGCATGTCCCCATATATCCTCCTCATCAGGCGTACCTGTGATTTGCGGTACAGGATTGTCATTACCAATTTCAGACGTTGCCGTTTGGGCTTTCCGCGGCCCCGAGAATTTTCACCAAGGTAATGGCGGAAATGATGGTGCTCCTGCGCAAGCAGGGTGTCACAATTATCCCGTACTTGGACGATCTCCTCATAAAAGCGAGATCACGGGAGAAGTTGCTGAGCAGCGTATCACTTTCACTAAATGTGTTACAGCGACACGGCTGGATTCTCAATTTCTTTTTCATCCACTAGGGGTCACTGGAGTACTCTTGGGTTATGGACTGGGCGTAGCCGGTAATGGCACATATTTAAATATTTAAATTAGTAACTGGCCATCCCCTCCATAATCCCATAGAGCCTTCAGTATTTTTCTGTGCCTCTAGCGGAAGGTACTGAGGACTGAATGTCCTGCGATTCTTCAAGCAAGATTACTTCAAACAAGATTATTTTTCTACCTGATCCCTTCCCAACTTATCACAGAAGTTCGGGTTAGGGATCATTGGTGCTGCATTAGCAGCAGATGGTCTGCTGGCGCTCATGCAAAGGGCCCCGCCATTGACTAAAATCAGCGCAGCTGATTGCAGCCACGGGCTGCACAAGGACGCAGGACGGCGCTTACAGAAAAGCCCCGTCATGGCCTCCGCAGGTGGTGCAGGTACTGAGCGGTAGGCAGCTCTCACTGCCGCCGCTCACTTACTTACTTTTTTTGTCTATTGCGGGCGGTCCGCTCACGCTGCCGCCCATTATGTGGGGACTGTGTGTATTTATATACTGTAACTGTAAATCCCCTGCTGCCTGCCACTTGTAAAATCCCTTGCTAATTCTTCACAGGGAGCCAGCGAGCGAACCCCGGCACTGCGCAGGCCGCTCAACGCTTCCTGGGTCACCCGGCGCCGCTGGCCGCTTGCAGGGGTAGCTAGCGAGCAGCTCCCGCCACTACCGCCGGAACGCTCGCCGATCCCCGTCTCTCCGGATCCGTCCTCCTCCCTACCCCGGTACGGCTCTCGTGGGCTGAGCGGCCGACCTGACAGCGGACAGCTGCTGCCGCGGCCCGCACTGGCAGCCGCTCACCAATCTCCGACTGCGGTGAAACTTGCATTCCCCGTCTCCCGTCTGCTGAACAACGGGGGGGGAGCAGTGTGGGGGTAATCGGCAGCCATAATAAAGTCTGCACCTGCAAAGAATTCTCTTCTGCAGGAGAGAGAGGGGGGGGGAGGAAGCCCGCAGGGAAGCTCCAATAACTAAGCTGCGTTTAGGCAGCAAAATCATCAGGGATTTTAAGCCTGTGGCCAATATCAGAGCTCTGTTACATATACAATATAACTGTTGTGTGTGTGTATATATATATATATATATATATAGGTGTATGTATGTATGTATGTATATATATATATATATGTGTGTGTATATGTGTTTGTGTGTTTACACACTGATAGTATACGGTCTCTGTGTATATACATGTGCATGTATTAATATGTATCTATGTGTTTTTTATATATATATATATATATATATATATATATATATATATGTGGAACTTGGTGTATCGGCAATCTTGCACTAAGCAAGCACATGGCCGGACACCATTTTAACATTACTTCTTGGTTCTTCCCAGGAAGTTGCTGCCCTACAACACTCGGCCTCTAGAGGAGCCGGGGTGTTGTTAGGAATTTTATTTTCTTGGTTTTGTACAGCACAAGATGAACGTGTGCTGTAATGTAGATTTATACACACTTTATTTACGTGGTTCTAAGTCACGGTACTGGTCTATCCTTCTGTACTTGTTTGTCCGTGTACATAAGGAGTAAGGCTAAGACATAGCAGCTTCGCTGCAGAGTCCGCCGGACAAATAAGACTGCACATATGCACTATTGCCGTTCCTCGTTGGGGGAGGCTGGCGTATATACTGACTGTGAACAATTGTTGTTATTGTTTTATAATTTGACGGTTTCAATACCCGTCGCAGTGTGTCCTACAGTATACAGCAGTAGGGGTGTTGTTTAACCTGGTTTGGGCCGGTTTTCGCTTAACAGGGCAGTGGTTGCATGGCAATACAGTTCACATTTGCCCTACAAGAAGCACACCTTACGCTTCTCGCTGATCACACTTGTGAATCTGCTCAACAGTTTCTGTGGATGTCAGCCAGTTTAGTTCTCGCTTTTCAGTTTCACTAGTGCGGCACTACGTGCTTTTTCGCTACGTGCTTAACAGGACGGTGTCCGTTTCTAAACGAGAATAGAAACATTACCTTACGCTGCCCACATGTTTCGTCCTGTCTTGGACAAATTCCTGAATAAATAGATTCAGGATATAGTCGTTACATCTCGGTCCTTTCGGGCCCGTGCTACAGAAACAGCCACAGGTGGGTCAGGTGGTAGTGAACGTGGTTTTCGATAACCTCTACCTGTCTGATTGTTGTCAATATACGGTTAAAGTGCTGCCACCTACTTCCACGCATCTTTAACCAGGGTTCAGTGGCGTTTACAGCTAAACCACTGAAAAGCCAGGGCTAGAATGAGTTTCCAGGCCATCGCCGATCGTCAGTTGTGGGCATCCACAGTTGGGGGATCCGCAATTTTTGGGTTCGCAGTTTACCAGACAAAGGTGATTGTTTTCCACCATTGCAATTTGCAAGACGGGTCTGCCTGGGTCATAAGATGCGGTTCTGCAACACCGCCATACAAGCTCTAGTAGATTGAGCACTTTGACTGCAGTCAACAACATTATTCCAGTTTGGGGTAGTTCCAAAGCTGGCTGAATCTGTCAGTCCGATACTGACCCTTCAGGTCAATCAGGGCGTCGCTTATACTACACATTCATGAATACCTGCAGTTGGTGACTACAGGTTGAAAATCACAGTGATTCTGGATTTCAACAAGAATAGGTACTTAGACGCATCAGGCCTACTTAAGTTGGCAGTAAAAACCATTCTCGCTTTCAAGCGCTACCGGTTTGGCTTCGTATGGCGCCTAGGGTTGTCACAAGTAATGGCTATCGTGATAGCTCATCCCTGGAAGTGATAACAGTTCAGTGTTTTGCAGATCTGCTCATTAAAGCTCCGTCTCAAAACTTCGTCATGCAACGGCCCTTACTAACGTACAAGGGTGTCGTTCAGCACGGTTAGATTGTTAACCTAGAGATATCAAGCCTCATTCCGTAATAACGGACTCATGCATAGGGATAATTCCGTGATTGCACGGATTTACCTGCCTGAACATACCTCACAAACTGTTCGTCATCACGTACAGTTCGTACGCAAGCCACGGACAGTCTTGATCCGTTTGGCTTTTTGCCTATTGGTAAGGAGAGTGACGTCTTTCGACGCACTCTACTTCGCAAGGAGTCACTCAGGTCATTTTCATCTGGAAGTTCTTGCACGCTCCTACAAAATAGTACGGTTGTCTCTAAGGGCCAGAGTTTCACTACTCTAGTGGCTCCAAGTACATAATTTTACCGCAGGGACAATGTTCGGCGTCTGGAATTGGATAATTCTAAATATGAATACTCTGGTTTCTCTTCAGATCGAATAAATCTTTCGCCTTTTACTAAAGATTTCCGTGGAGAAGAACAACCATGAGTTTCATGTAATTTTTTGATGCCCGGCTGCTGCTGGGCTTAAACGCGAGTCTCAGAGGTTGGGGACCTGGGGTCCCAAATGATTAACTTCACAAATCACGGAGATTTCGGTCAAACGCGCTGCGGCAAGCGGGCCACATGCTCCGTTCTCAGACTGTCCAAGTGCGGTCAGACAACACAACGGCGATCGCATACATCACCGATCAAGGACGGAATCGAAGTCGCATGACCATGCGCCAAGTTGCTTCATGTTCATTCTGGGAGTGAACAGCTGGAAGGCAGCTTATTCCAGGACACTGAGCATTGAATTCTTAAGTGTTCCAGATGTTGGTCCAGCGGTGGAGTTACCCACAGGGGTATCTATTGGCATCTCGCAAAAACAAATTAAAAAAAAAAAACATCCGAGTATGTGTCCATCCCAGTATGTGTCCAGTACAAGGGCTCCGAAGGCAGCAGCAGTAGATGCTCTGATGCTCTCACGATCGCGTGGCTGTACAGCATTGTGAATCTGTTACAACGGTTATGCTGCTTCCTCGGGTACTAAAATGGATCATACAAGACTCTATGACAGTCATACTAGTGGCGCCACATTGGCCTCGGAGGCCATGATTCTTGGATCTCCGCGAACTACTCGCAGCCGATCCTTCACCGCTTTCGCCACGTCCGGACCTATCCCACTAGGGTCAGTTCTTTTACCCCGTTTTAGCGCGGCAGCGTTTCACGGGGTGGCTGTTCAAAGCGCTCTCAAGAACGGAGGGCATTCCAGAATCTGGTATACAAACCATGTTAGGGGCTGGGAAGCCAGTACGGCAGCTCATTATCACAAGGTTTAGCGTGCCTCTATAGGTTGGTTTGACGCTCAGAAGTTTCCAACATCATTTTCAAGTTATCCCGTCTTTTAATATTTTTACAAATGGGTTTGGTGAAGGATTATATTCTACACTCAAGGTGCAGGTCTCTGCATGTCAATTTACCTGCAAAGGTGTTTGGCTCCTTTGCCGATTGTACACACTTTCCTGCACGGTGTCCTCAGACGACCTCCATTTATACCACCTACAGCGCCATGGGACGTGATCTGGTTTTATCACCTACAGCGCCAGGGGACGTGATCTGGTTTTAGGTTTTTTATTTACAGTCTTCATTTGTTGATTTCTTACAACAAGTGGATGTTACGTTTATCAATTGGTAAACACTTTTCTCTTAGCCTTAGCCTCTCAGCAAGGCGTGTTTTTAACATAGGGTGGCTTGCATGTCAAGGCCCCAAATCTGGTGTTTTATGGTCATAGGGCGGAACTTCGCACAAATTCCGTGTTCCAGTCAAAGATCGTATAATGTCACGCATCAACTAATTAATGTAGTTCCTCGGTTATCAATATGTTCGAGAACTTAAGTTACTTTGAATGTGGTACGCGCACTACGCGTTTATGTAACCCAAACAATTGTACGTAGAACAGACACATTGTTCTCTATAATGTAGTGAAGATGGCTTTACAAGCTTCCAAGCAGTCCTTATGTCATACGTCAGGCTTAGCTTCATAATAGGCTACAACGCCTACATCAAGGTCAGACCATTCCAAACGTTCTAGTGAACGTCATAAGCGGGCTTCAACCGCCTACATCAGTGTCAGACCATTCCATACGTTCTTTGGGAACGTTAGGAGCAGCAGGTCGTGGAGTTTCTACGAAACAGCGTAGACAATGTTGGTGCGCTTTTACAGGTTGGCTACGTTTGCGGCATCAGCATTTAGCTTTGGCCGTCTAGTATTACAGGTGCCAAACTGCTCTCCCGCCCAAGGGGAAACTTTGGTACGTCCCAAGAGTACGGCAGTGACCCCTAGTGGATGAAAAAGAAAATAGGATTTTGGTACTTACCAGGTAAATCCTTTTCTTTGAATCCATAGGGGGCACTGGACGCCCACCCAGAGCAGTTTACCTGTCTTGTGGTAAGGTCTGTGGATCTTATGGTAACACTTCATCACCAATGCATTCGATGTTATGGTATCAACTGATTGTTATCAGTTCCGTTATGTGTCAACTTTAGGGTTGACCATTATATTATAATGTTATAGGTGCATATAATGTTATATGTAATTCTGTATGGTTCATCCTCTCTATCACTCCTGTTCGGCCCAGTAAAAATACTGAAGGCTCTATGGGATTATGGAGGGGATGGCCAGTTACTAATTTAAATATTTAAATATGTGCCATTTCCGGCTACGCCCAGTCCATAACCCAAGAGTACTCCAGTGCCCCCTATGGATTCAAAGAAAAGGATTTACCTGGTAAGTACCAAAATCCTATTATTCCAAAGTCGCAGCTGAATCCTACAACTCGTCTGACCTTCTTGGGCATGATTCTGGACACAGACCAGAAAAGGGTTTTTCTTCCGAAGGGAAAAGCTCAGGAACTCATGACTCTGGTCATGAACTTGTTGAAACCAAAACAAGTGTCAGTACATCATTGCACTCAAGTTCTGGGAAAGATGGTGGCAACATACGAAGCCATTCCATACGCCAGATTCCATGCAAAGGCCTTCCAATGGGACCTATTGGACAAATGGTCCGGGTCGTATCTGCAATTGCATCAGCAAATCACCCTGTCCTCCAGGGCCAGAGTATCTCTCCTGTGGTGGCTAAACAGTGCTCACCTTCTAGAGGGCCGTAGGTTCGGCATTCAGGACTGGATCCTGGTGACCACGGACGCGAGCCTCCGAGGTTGGGGAGCGGTCGCACAGGGAAGAAATTTCCAAGGACTTTGGTCAAGTCAAGAGACTTGCCTTCACATCAACATCCTGGAACTAAGGGCCATATACAACGCCCTACGTCAAGCGGCGATATTACTTCGCAATCGACCAGTTCTGATCCAGTCAGACAACATCACCGCAGTAGCTCATGTAAACCGCCAAGGCGGCACAAGGAGCAGAGTGGCAATGGCGGAAGCCACCAGAGTTCTTCGCTAGGGGGAGAATCATGTAAGCGCTCTGTCAGCAGTGTTCATTCCGGGAATGGACAACTGGGAAGCAGACTTCCTCAGCAGACACGCTCTGCATCCGGGAGAGTGGGGACTTCATCAGGAAGTCTTCGCGCAGATTGCAAGTCGGTGGGGACTACCCCAAATAGACATAATGGCATCCCGTCTCAACAAAAAGCTCAAAGGTATTCCGCCAGGTCAAGAGACCCTCAGGCGGTAGCTGTGGACACCCTAGTGACACCATTAGCTCCAGAGGGATCGTACACAGGATCTCACCCTCGTCGTCCGATCCCAGAGCCGCGCGCCGTCCCCCTCACAGAGCCGGAAGACAGAAGCCGGGTGAGTATGAGAAGCAAGAAGACTTCGAAATCGGCGGCAGAAGACTCCGTTCTTCATATGAGGTAACGCATAGCACTGCAGCTGTGCGCCATTGCTCCAAACACACCTCACATACTCCGGTCACTGTAAGGGTGCAGGGCGCAGGGGGGGGCGCCCTGGGCAGCATATGGACCTCTGTTGGCAAAAGTACTCATATAAACAGGGGCACTGTATATATGTAGGAGCCCCCGCCAAAAAGATATGTATTTTAGCGGGACAGAAGCCCGCCGTCGAGGGGGCGGGGCTTCTCCCTCAGCACTCACCAGCGCCATTTTTTCTCCACAGCTCCGCTGAGAAGAAGCTCCCAAGGCTCTCCCCTGCAGATCACGGTAGAAAAGGGTAAAAAGAGAGGGGGGGGGCACATAATTAGGCGCAAAAAACACAATATACAGCAGCTACAGGGTTAACATTACGTTACTGTGTTATTCCTGGGTTATATAGCGCTGGGGTGTGTGCTGGCATACTCTCTCTCTGTCTCACCAAAGGGCCTTGTGGGGGAACTGTCTTCAAAAAGGGCATTCCCTGTGTGTGTGGTGTGTCGGTACGCTTGTGTCGACATGTCTGATGAGGAAGGCTATGTGGAAGCAGAGCGGGAGCAAATGAATGTGGTGTCTCTGCCGACGGCACCGACACCTGATTGGATGGATATGTGGAAGGTTTTAAATGATAATGTTAATTCCTTGCATAAAAGGTTAGAAAAAGCTGAAACCTCAGGACAGTCAGGGTCCCAACCCATTCCTGATCCTATGTCGCAGAGGCCGACAGGGTCTCAGAAGCGCCCACTATCCCAAATTATTGACACGGATACCGACATGGATTCTGACTCCAGTGTCGATTACGATGATGCAAAGTTACAGCCAAAATTGGCTAAATCCATCCGTTATATGATTATAGCTATTAAGGATGTGTTGCACATCACAGAGGAAACCCCAGTCCCTGACAGGAGGGTTCATATGTATGGGGAAAAGAAGCCGCAGGTAACTTTTCCCCCCTCACACAAGCTAAATGAGTTATGTGAAAAGGCTTGGGAATCTCCAGATAAAAAACTGCAGGTTTCCAAAAAGATTCTTATGGCGTATCCTTTCCCGCCAATGGACAGGTTACGCTGGGAATCCTCCCCTAGGGTGGACAAAGCTTTGACACGCTTATCCAAGAAGGTAGCCCTGCCGTCACAGGATACGGCTACCCTCAAAGATGCTGCGGATCGCAAACAGGAGGTTACCCTGAAGTCCGTTTATACACATTCAGGTACCTTACTGAGGCCGGCAATCGCGTCGGCTTGGGTGTGTAGTTCTGTAGCAGCATGGACGGATACCTTATCTGAGGAACTTGATACCTTAGAGAAGGATACTATATTAATGACCCTGGGGCATATTAAAGACGCTGTCCTTTATATGAGAGATGCTCAGAGAGACATTAGCCTACTAGGTTCTAGAATAAATGCTCTGTCAATTTCTGCCAGAAGGGTCCTGTGGACTCGGCAATGGACAGGTGATGCCGACTCAAAAAGGCACATGGAGGTTTTACCTTACAAGGGTGAGGAATTGTTTGGGGAGGGTCTCTCGGACCTGGTCTCCACAGCTACGGCTGGGAAGTCAAATTTTTTGCCATATGTTTCCTCACAACCTAAGAAAGCACCGTATTACCAAATGCAGTCCTTTCGATCACAGAAAAACAAGAAAGTCCGAGGTGCGTCCTTTCTTGCCAGAGGCAGGGGCAGAGGAAAGAAGCTGCACAACACAGCTAGTTCCCAGGAACAGAAGTCCTCCCCGGCTTCCACTAAATCCACCGCATGACGCTGGGGCTCCACAGGCGGAGCTAGGCCCGGTGGGGGCGCGTCTCCGAAATTTCAGCCACAAGTGGGTTCACTCACGGTTGGATCCATGGGCAATAGATGTTGTGTCTCAGGGATACAAGCTGGAATTCAAAGTGATGCCCCCTCACCGATACCTCAAGTCGGCCCTGCCAGCTTCCCCCTTAGAGAGGGAAATAGTGTTAACTGCAATTCACAAATTGTATCTTCAACAGGTGGTGGTCAAGGTTCCCCTCCTTCAACAATAAATTCGACCATGTTTGTGGTACCAAAACCGGACGGTTCGGTCAGACCCATATTGAATTTAAAATCCCTGAACGTGTACCTAAAAAGGTTCCGGTTCAAGATGGAATCGCTGAGAGCGTTCATTGCAAGCCTGGAAGGGGGGGATTTTATGGTGTCTCTGGACATAAAGGATGCATACCTTCATGTCCCCATTTATCCACCTCATCAGGCGTACCTCAGATTTGTGGTACAGGATTGTCATTACCAATTTCAGACGTTGCCGTTTAGTCTCTGCACGGCTCCGAGAATATTTACCAAGGTTATGGCGGAAATGATGGTACTCCTGCGGAAGCAAGGGGTCACAATTATCCCATACTTGGACGATCTCCTCATAAAAGCGAGGTCAAGAGAGCAGTTGCTGATCAGCGTAGCACGTTCTCTGGAAGTGTTAAGGCAACACGGCTGGATTCTAAATATTCCAAAGTCGCAGTTGGTTCCTACGACTCGTCTGCCTTTCCTGGGCATGATTCTGGACACAGGCCAGAAAAGGGTTTATCTCCCGATAGAGAAGGTTCAGGAACTCATGACACTGGTCAGGGACCTATTAAATCCAAAACAGGTGTCAGTGCATCACTGCACTCGAGTCCTGGGAAAGATGGTGGCATCGTACGAGGCCATTCCCTTTGGCAGGTTCCATGCGAGGACCTTTCAATGGGACTTACTGGACAAATGGTCCGGATCACATCTTCAGATGCATCGGTTAATCACCCTATCCCCCAGGGCCAGGGTGTCTCTCCTGTGGTGGCTGCAGAGTGCTCACCTTCTCGAGGGCCGCAGATTCGGCATTCAGGACTGGTTCCTGGTGACCACGGATGCAAGCCTCAGGGTGGGGAGCAGTCACACAGGGAAGAAATTTCCAAGGTCTGTGGTCAAGTCAGGAGACTTGCCTTCACATGAACATCCTGGAACTAAGGGCCATTTACAACGCCCTACGTCAAGCAGAGGCCCTGCTTCGCGGTCAACCAGTTCTGATTCAGTCAGACAACATCACCGCAGTGGCTCATGTAAACCGACAAGGCGGCACAAGGAGCAGGGTGGCGATGGCGGAAGCCACCAGAATTCTTCGCTGGGCGGAGAATCATGTAAGCGCACTGTCAGCAGTGTTCTTCCCGGGGGTAGACAACTGGGAAGCAGACTTCCTCAGCAGGCACGACCTCCACCCGGGGGAGTGGGGACTTCATCAAGAAGTCTTCGCACAGCTTGCAAGTCGGCGGGAACTGCCACAGGTGGACATGATGGCATCCCGCCTCAACAAGAAACTACAGAGGTATTGCGCCAGGTCAAGAGACCCTCAGGCGATAGCTGTAGACGCCCTGGTGACACCGTGGGTGTTCCAATCGGTCTATGTATTTCCTCCTCTTCCTCTCAAGACAGGACTTGTTGCAACAAGGGCCCTGTCTGTTCAAAGACTTACCGCGGCTGTGTTTGACGGCATGGCGGTTGAACGCCGGATCCTAGCGGAATAAGGCATTCCAGATGAAGTCATTCCTACGCTGATAAAGGCTAGGAAGGACGTGACAGCTCAACATTATCACCGTATATGGCGAAAATATGTTGCTTGGTGTGAGGCCAGGAATGCCCCTACGGAGGAATTCCAGCTGGGCCGTTTCCTTCACTTCCTACAGTCAGGAGTGACTTTGGGCCTAAAATTGGGTTCCATTAAGATCCAGATTTCGGCCCTATCCATTTTCTTTCAAAAAGACCTGGCTTCTCTACCTGAAGTTCAGACGTTTGTGAAGGGAGTGCTGCGTATTCAGCCCCCTTTTGTGCCCCCGGGGCACCTTGGGATCTTATCGTGGTGTTGAGTTTCCTGAAATCTCACTGGTTTGAACCACTCAAAACGGTGGAATTGAAATATCTCACGTGGAAGGTGGTCATGCTACTAGCATTGGCTTCGGCTAGGCGTGTGTCAGAATTAGCGGCTTTGTCACATAAAAGCCCCTATCTGGTTTTCCATGCGGATAGAGCAGAATTGCGGACCCGTCCACAATTTCTGATAAAAGTGGTTTCATCCTTTCATATAAACCAACCTATTGTGGTGCCTGTGGCTACTACTGACTTGGAGGATTCCGAGTTACTTGATGTGGTCAGGGTTTTGAAGGTTTATGTAGCCAGAACGACTAGGGTCAGGAAAACAGAATCTTTGTTTATCCTGTATGCTTCCAACAAGCTTGGTGCTCCTGCTTCAAAGCAAACTATTGCTCGCTGGATCTGTAATACGATTCAGCAGGCTCATTCTGCGGCTGGATTGCCGCTGCCAAAATCAGTTAAGGCCCATTCCACTAGGAAGGTGGGCTCTTCTTGGGCGGCTGCCCGAGGGGTCTCTGCATTACAGCTGTGCCGAGCGGCTACTTGGTCAGGTTCAAACACTTTGGCAAAGTTCTACAAGTTTAATACCCTGGCTGAGGAGGACCTTGTGTTTGCTCATTCGATGCTGCAGAATCATCCGCAATCTCCCGCCTGTTTGGGAGCTTTGGTATAATCCCCATGGTCCTTACGGAGTCCCCAGCATCCGCTAGGACGTTAGAGAAAATAAGATTTTACTTAACGGTAAATCTATTTCTCGTAGTCCGTAGTGGATCCTGGGCGCCCGTCCCAAGTGCGGACTTCTTCTGCAATACTTGTATATAGTTATTGCTGCAATAAGGGCTATGTTATTGTTGCATCAGGGTTGAACTGATGCTCTGTTGTTGTTCATACTGTTGACTGGGTAAGTTTATCACAAGTTATACGGTGTGATTGGTGTGGCTGGTATGAGTCTTGCCCTGGATTTCCAAAATCCTTTCCTTGTACTGTCAGCTCTTCCGGGCACAGTTTCTCTAACTGGGGTCTGGAGGAGGGACATAGAGGGAGGAGCCAGAGCACACCAGAATCTAAATTCTTTCTTGGGGTGCCCATGTCTCCTGCGGATCCCGTCTATTCCCATGGTCCTTACGGAGTCCCCAGCATCCACTACGGACTACGAGAAATACATTTACCGGTAAGTAAAATCTTATTTTTTAATTTTTCCTTCTCTACAATATAGAGATAATTCCAGCCAGGCAACTCAATACTTTTTGCTTCCGTCATCTATCACAGTCTTTCTCTTCCTAGTTTAAAGGGTGAAAGCGCTACAACACAGTCTTGTAAGGGGTTTTAGTCAACATGTCTAAAACACCATCCAAGTACCTCCAAGACCCATTACATGTAACGGGAAGAGCACGCGGATGGCAGCTCCGGGGTGTGCGATTCCTGCTTAGACAAGGACGCTCCACCTGGGAGCAGTGCTCAGTCTAAGTCAGGGAAGGATAACCTTGCAGATAGAATCTCCAATGAGATGGCGGAATCAGGGCTGCGGGATTCTCAAACACGATGGAAGAATTTCTCATTAGGTTAACGCCTCCTGCACAAGCAGTAACAAAGGTGTGCAAGACGGTTAAAAGGCCTCTTCCTCTTGTACCGGAAGCAGAGGAGGAAGAGGGTCTTCTCAGTGATACTAAGGAAGGTGAGTTAATGAATCTAACCTAGACGCCGATTTTCCAGAGGAAGACACAGCAATCTCGGGTCTTGATTCTTTAATCGAAATGGTGACTGAGATCCTAAACTTTAAGGTAGAATAAGTAAAGGAACCAGAAGATTCGAATTGTTAGAATCCCAAAAGCCGCGTTCAGCAGCGTTTCCCATTCCTAAATCCCTCCAATCTCAAATGGAGGAGGCTTGGAAACAACCTGACAAACGCTTTCAATTTCCAAATAACTTATCCCCTGCCTAAGGGTGTAATGGATAAGTGGGAGACTCCACCGGTAGTAAATGTTTTCTTAGGAAGGTTGTCGAAGAAGACAATCTTACCATTACCTAATGTAACGACTTTAACATAGCTTTAAAGTCAATTTTTGTAGCAGGTGTCGTCTGCGCTTGGGTTAACAAGGCCATGGGAGCATGGTCTGGACGTATAGTACAGGTTATTGAGGGGGAAAATGACTTGGAAGAAATTACCCAACTGGCGGAACACATTCAAGAATCAGCTTCATACTTGTGTCAAGCCTCTAAGGATATTCGCAGGATAGCATCGCGCATCTCTGAATCAGCCATATCGGCTAGAGGGACAGAGAACGGCGTGGAAACTCTGACACCAAGGGGCGGTAGAATCGATTCCCTTTGGGGGGTGAGATGATTTTCGGTCCAGAGTTGGACAAGTGGATTTCGCAAGCTACAGCAGGGACGTCCACTTTTCTGCCTACTACTTATACAAGAGCCACTCCACAGGTTAGGAGAGGTTATTCAGGACCAGCGTGTAATTCTTTTAGATCGCAGTCCTTGCGAGCCCGAGGAAGAGGTTTCGGTACATAAGTACGTGGGGACAGAGGTAGAGGCCGCTCACAGCAGCCAGAAAGCGGGATAAACCTGCTGATAAGACCGTGGCAGGACAGTCTCCCGGCTCACCTGGGATCCCCCTTGGTGGGCGAAAGTCTGGAAGGTTTTCGGGACATCTGGGCCTACACCTCACTGGAAGTTGGGATAAATGACCTAATCTCCCTAGGGTACAAACTGAATTTTCCACAGAGGCCTCAGTCAGTTTTTTACAAGGGGATTGCCTCGGTGCCCTCAGAAAGCAAAAGCACTACTACCAGCAATTGAAAAATTGCTACGGTCAGAGGTCATTATTCCGATTCCCGCCTCTCAGGAATGCTTTCTAGTCCAATCTTTTTGTCGTGCCAAAGCCAGACGGGACGGTCAGGCCGATACTCAATTTCAAAGTTTTAAACCGGTTTCTAAGGGTCTACAAATTCAAGCTGGAATCAATCCAGTCGGTCATTGCAGGCTTAGACCATGCATATCTGCATATCCCAATCTGGGCCCCTCACCAGGATTACTTAAGGTTCGCACTGCTGACGGATCACTACCAGTTCAGGGCCTTGCCGTTCGGTCTATCATCGGCCCCAAGAATCTTTACTGAAGATCATGGCAATCATGGTTGCAGAATCGCGACTGTTGACGGTCACGATTAGACCTTATCTAGACGACATGCTAATCAAGGCATCCTCTCGAGAACAGTTGATCAAGGATGTTCAGACATCTCATCCATTTCTCAGTCAACATGGGTGGATTGTGAATTTCCAGAGATCCAACCTCATGCCAACTCAGCGGATTCAGTTCCTCGGTCTCATCTTGGACACGGTACAATTGAGAGTATTCCTACCAGAGAACAAGGTCCAGGACCTACAGAGATTAGTGGCTCACGTTCTGCGGTCACAAACTGTTTCTCTACACCTCTGTGTGGAATTTCTCGGGAAGATGGTGGCGTCTTTCGAAGCTCTCCAGTACGACAGACTTTATTCCCGACCATTACAGATGAACCTCATTGCTCAGGGAGCATGGTCACACTGGCTTCTACATCGAAGAATCCGACATCCACCGCGCATACGCACCTCCTTACTTTGGTGGTCGTTGCACGGGAATCTTGCAGCAGGCAAGAGATTCTGCATTTAGGATTGGAGGATCCTGACAACAGACGCCAGTCTTAGAGGTTGGGGTACCGTCTTAGAGGAGCATCAGTTTCAGAGCAGATGGACGCTACTGGAGAGCAGCCTACCCATAAACATTCTCGAACGAAGAGCAGTTTACAATGCGCTTTTCTTAGCCGAAGACCAAGTCATGGGTCAACACATAAGGATGCAGTTGGACAATGTCACGACGACTGCATACATAAACCGTTAAGGAGGAACAAGGAGCGGGATGGCGTTAACGGAAAACACAAAGATCTTGTTGTGGGCTGAAAGGCGAAACATCATCCTTTCGGCAGTGTTCATTCCGGGTGTGGAGAAATGGGAAGCAGATTATCTCAGTCACCAGGTCATGCATCCAAGAGAGTGGTGCCTCCATCCACGGATTTTTGATGTGGTAAGGAGATGGGGTCTACCTCAAGTCGACCTAATGGCGTCTCGGCAATAGCATCAGCTGCCCAGATATGTGTCCAGGGCAAGGGATCCAGCAGAAGTGGACGCATTAACACTTCCTTGGTGTTACAGGAAGGTTTACATTTTTCCACCTTTCCAACTCATACCCAGGGTTCTGAAAAGGGTTGCAATGAGAACGAGTGTGGGCGATTCTAATCACACCAGATTGGCCCCGCAGGAGTTGGTACTCAGACCTGCGAGGGTTACTAGCGGAAGATCCTTGACGGTTACCTCAGAGAGAGGACCTGCTATCTCAGGGACCGTTCCAACACCCAGACCTGAACAGGCTGCGTTTAAAGGCCTGGCTATTGAAACCCGGATCTTAAGAAACCGAGGGATACCAAGAAATGCCATTCCTCCGAGGATTGCCGCTAGGAAGCCGGTCACAGCCATACACTACTACAGTATTTGGAAGAGGTACTTGGACTGGTGTCAAGAACGTGGGTGGAATTTGACGAACTTCCACTTATACAGACTTCTACTTTTCCTTTAGGCCGGTCTGGAGATAGGACTGAGGCTGGGCTCTCTGAGGGGTCAAGTTCGGTTCTCTCCATCCTATTTCTACAGCGGTTAGCATCCTTGCCAGAGGTTCAAACCTTTTTACAAGGAGTTCTGAGGATCCAACCCCCTTTTCGTCCTCCCACTGCGCCTTGGGACTTAAATTTGGTGTTGGAATTTTTGTGATCCAACTTTTGAGCCGTTAGCAAGAACAGACCTGAAATATCTCTCTTGGACGGTCACATTAATGCTTGCCTTGGCTCCGGCCAGGCGGGTTTCTGGGTTGGGAGCCTTATCGTGTAAGAGTCCCTTTTTAAGTTTTCAGGAGGATTGGTCAGAACTCCGTACAAAAGCAGATTTCCTTCCTAAGGTTGTTTCGGGGTTTTGCGTAAACCAGCCAATTGTGGTACCATATTTCCAGGGTATCGCAGATAGGGACGTGTCCTTGGATGTTGTCCGAGCTTTACGGGTATGCGTGCGTACAAGTTACGTCGTCCTTCAGAAAGTCGGACCTTTTGTTTGTCTTTATGATGGGCCAAAGAAGGGTTGGCCAGCATCTAAGCAGTCTTTGTCTAGATCAGGCCTGGCCAACCTGTGGCTCTCCAGATGTTGTGAAACTACACATCCCAGCATGCCCTGCCACAGTTTTAGCATTTCCTAATAGCAAAACTACAGCAAAGCGTGATGGGACTTGTAGTTTTACAACAGCTGGAGAGCCACAGGTTGGCCAGGCCTGGTCTAGATGGATTAGACTTGCCATCCGACAAGCTTATATTTCCTGTGGTAAACAGGTTCCGGTTCAGACGGGTGCTCATACCACCCGATCTGTGGGTGCCTCATGGGAGGCTGCCAGTGGTGTTTCCACTACTCACCTTGGCAGAGCGGCTACGTGGTCCTCGGCCCACGGGTTCGCGGAATTTTACAAGTTTGATACCTTTGCGTCCGGGGACTCTAAGTTCTGACGTTTCATTTTGCAGGCTACCGACAGCACTCCCTCCCTGGGGGATAACTTTGGGACGTCCCCTAATGTCTAAGAAAGCTCCAGTGTCCCATAGTGGATGAAAGAGAAAAGAGGATTTTGGTAATTACCGATAAATCCATTTCTCTGAATCCTCTAGGGGACACTGGACACCCGCCTCGGTGCTGTCTACCTGCTGCGTTTAAACTTCCTGTTCACAAAGTTTGTACAAACAGCGTTGGTTTTTCAGTTAAGAGTTTCTTGGATGCTGTTTGATAGGTTGTACGGTTCGGTTCCTCGCCATGTGCTATAGTATCATGTCCTATTCTCTCAGTCAAATTTTCCAAAGTGAGGGAGGAGGGATGTGAAGGGGGAGGAACCGGCTGTGCAGACAATGCTAATTTTAGATTTTGCCACACCTCCGGTTGCAAACTTCACACCCCTAATGTCTAAAAACGCTCCAGTGTCCCCTAGAGGATTCTGAGAAATGGATTTTTCTTTTTCATCCACTAGGGGTCACTGGAGTACTCTTGGGATATGGACGGGCTTCCGTAGGAACACAGCACTGAATATTTAAATTTAGTAACACTCCACCCCTCCATATCCCTGAGCACTTACTCAGTGTTTTTTCTGTGCTGAACGTGGCAACACATGCTTAGCTGAAGTCACGGTTTTGTTGAAGAAACTTTTATTTATTTTTATTTTTATTTTTTCTACTGTTTGACCACATCCCTGTCCCCCTTCCAAAAGGCAGGGTCAGGGATAGTGCAGCTGCTGATTGCAGCACGGGCGTGTCGGGCCTCTCTGAAAGAGCTCCCTCACAGCCCTCACATCCTCCTGCACTGGCTGGCCGGCGCTTACTGAAAAGCCCCGTCGGAGCCTCCGCACGTCTGCAGGAGTGAGGTATGTGAAACGGGGCGGTCAGCTCCCGCTGCCGCCCCGACGTGTGGAGACATAGTGCTGGGTGACGGCAAGGAGCGGCTGCATTCCACCCCGCTCAGGCGGCCGCACGTTCGTCCACAGACCTCCGTGCAGGCACCGCGGCTCTCTCCACTCAGGCGCCCGCACGTTCGTCACAGACCTCCGTGCAGGCGCAGCGGCTCTCCCCTCTCAGGCGCCCGCACGTTCGGCCACAGACCTCCGTGCAGGCGCAGCGGCTCTATCCACTCAGGCGCCCACACGTTCGGCCACAGACCTCCGTGCAGGCGCCGCGGCTCTCCCCGCTCAGGTACCCGCCCGTTAGGCCACAGCCTCCGGCCAGGCACCTCGGAACGCTACCTTGGTAGCTGACACGCTATATATAGGAGCCCACCGCTGGGACACACGTAGCGCTCTAC
Source organism: Pseudophryne corroboree (assembly GCF_028390025.1). Classification (NCBI taxonomy): domain Eukaryota; kingdom Metazoa; phylum Chordata; class Amphibia; order Anura; family Myobatrachidae; genus Pseudophryne; species Pseudophryne corroboree. The sequence continues at coordinate 76,547,334 of NC_086445.1, forward strand.
GATACCCGCTGGGGGCCCACACGCTGCGCTGCCGCTGTAATACGATAAACAGCCATTACAGGGGGGACATATCAGTGAAATACTGCAGCAGCAGAGGGATTGTTACAGTATAATCAGTGAATGCACTGTGATTATGTGTATAAGTATAGCAGGGCAGCCATTTTAACAGCTTCCTGTGTCTTCCTCTGTGATTCCAGAACGTTCCTGTCCTACATCTCTTCTCCACCGGAGGCGCAGGGGTGTTCGTGGGAATTTGGGATCAAATTTCATAGTACTGGCCACGTGTATTGCACTGGGCCAGATATATATACAGAGCCACCTTATTGCTATTTTACTGAGTCGTGCAGGTGTCTGTGTTTTGTGTATTGTATTGTCTGTCGCCATAATGAGTAAGGCACCAGCAAAAACTAAAAAGCATATTTGCAAAGTATGTGGCAGTGTGTTACCGGTTGGATCTACCACATGTAACGTATGTTTTGTGGATTCCGTTCAGAATACCATTTCTGCTCCGGTTTTGCAACCAATTTCATCACCGGACCCTCCGTGGGGTATGTTAGTAAATGTACTGGAGAAATTTCAGACTGAAATGACCGCTGCTCGTCTGGAGCGAGAAACGCTAAGATCTGAGTCTAGGGTGAGACCGCCAGAACTACCGGAGGCGTCTCAGCCTTGCGTAGGGTCCAAATCCATTTTGGGCAAACGGGATAATTTTCATATGTCTTATGATTTTCCAGTGTCTGCTATGTTGCAGTCTGACGATTCCATCCCAGACCTCACGGAACACGATGAGGGGGAGGAGGGCGAAGTGGAGTCAGACGGCGAGGATGTTAACAGTTCCGGCATTGATGATCTCATCAGAGCGGTACGGCAGTCGCTAAGGTTTCCTGAAGCTGAGCAGCCTCTCACCAATGATCAGGTCATATTTACTAAACGACGGAAGACGCCAGTAAGTTTTCCTGTGTCGGATTCTCTAAATCAGATGTTAGTAGAATCCAGACAGAATCCAGATAAACGGTTTTCTATACCTCGCAGATTTAAGTCTAGTTATCCGTTTCCAGAATCGGTAACGGGTACATGGGAGAATCCACCAATAGTTGATTCTTCAGTGTCAAAGCTTACCAAGAAATTAACCATACCAGTGCCATCAGCTACTACGCTTAAAGATCCGTCAGATCGTAAGATAGAAACTATGCTTAAATCCATGTATGTAGCAGCAGGTGTGATGCTAAGACCTGGATTGGTTGGCATTTGGGTCACTAAGGCGCTCATAATATGGCTTACAGAACTCAAATCGGCTTTACATGACGAAAACCTGATAATTCAGGTGAATCAAATGATTGAGGCTGTAGAGTATCTCTGTACAGCGTCTACTGACGTCTGTCAGCTCACTTCTCGTATTTCATCTTCGCTAGTTACGGCACGAAGAGCACTCTACCTGCGTACTTATCAAGCGGAGGCAGAGGTCAAACGAAGTATAGAGGCGTTGCCTTACGATGGCAAGAAGTTGTTTGGTCCAGACTTGGACGCATGGATTAAGGAGGCTACGGGAGGTAAGTCTGTGTTCTTACCATTGCCTCCACCTGCGCCAAGAAGAAGGTACGCTGGACCTTCGTTCAAATCCTTTAGACCTCAGCCCTTTCGAGGACGTGGCAGAGGATCAGCCACGCCTGCTAGACGTGGTCGAGGACGTGGTTTCCATCAAACCAACACAACTCGCCAAGACGCTAAGGTTACCGACAAGCCAGTGGCATGACGGGTTACCAGCCCATCTCGGTTCTCCAATTGTGGGAGCACGCCTTCAGACGTTCCATGGGGCGTGGTTCCACACATCCGCGGAGGGCTGGATTCGCAATTTAGTGTTAAAAGGTTACAAAATAGAGTTCGACTGTCTGCCGCCTCTGCGGTTTTTCAAGACAGGATTGCCTCTGTCGGACGACAAGAGGAGAGTTTTGCAAATTGCCATTCAGTCCTTACTGGATTCGGCAGTGTTGATTCCGGTCCCTGTACACCAACAGGGTCAGGGTTATTATTCAAGCCTGTTTGTGGTCCCGAAGCCGGATGGCTCAGTCAGACCAATATTGAACTTAAAGGGCCTCAATCAGTACGTAACTTACTACAGATTCAAAATGGAGTCTCTACGGTCGGTGATTGCGGGGTTAGAGACCAAGGAATTTATGATTGCGCTAGACCTCAAGGATGCGTACTTACACATTCCAATTTGGCAGCCTCATCAGAAATTCTTACGATTTGCAATACGCCAGAACCATTACCAGTTTCAGGCTCTGCCGTTTGGCCTGTCATCAGCGCCTCGGGTATTCACCAAAGTAATGTCTGTGATGATAGCTCACCTCAGATCCCTGGGAGTGACGATAGTTCCGTATTTAGACGATCTGCTCATCAAAGCTCCGTCTCAACAGATACTTACCCAACATGCGCTGCTAACTTACAATGTATTGGTTCACCACGGTTGGATTGTCAATTTCAAGAAATCACATCTGATTCCGTCTCAACGCCTTCAGTTCCTAGGTATGATTCTCGATACGGTCAATCAAAGGATTTACCTACCACAACAGAAAGTACAAATGCTACGCCATCTAGTACAATTAGTACTCAAACCACGCACAGTGTCGGTACACTTGTGCATTCGCCTGTTAGGCACAATGGTGGCAGCTTTCGAGGCGCTTCAGTTCGGGAGATTTCACTCTCGTCCATTTCAGCTGAACGTGCTTGCCCAGTGGTCGGGCTCGCATCTGCAGATTCACCACAGAGTGAGGTTGTCACCAATAGCAAGAGTTTCTCTGCTATGGTGGCTCAAGGAACACAATTTAACCGCAGGAAGACGGTTCGGAGTTTGCAATTGGATAATTCTAACTACGGACGCCAGTCTCAGAGGTTGGGGAGCGGTAATTCAAAATTGTCAGCTCCAGGGTCTCTGGGCGGATCACGAAAAATTGCTGTCAATAAATGTTCTAGAACTCCGCGCGATTTTCAATGCGCTACGACAAGCGGTGCACATGGTTCGCTCTCAGCCTGTCCAAGTGCAGTCGGACAATGCGACAGCGGTCGCATACATCAACAAACAAGGAGGAACGAGAAGCCGCATGGCAATGCGGGAAGTAGCTCGAATCCTCAATTGGGCAGAATACCACCAGGTGATATTGTCGGCCGTGTTCATTCCGGGAGTGGACAACTGGGAAGCGGATTATCTCAGTCGTCGGGATCTTCACCCAGGCGAATGGTCATTAAATCCAGAAGTGTTTCACATGTTGGTTCAGCGATGGGGTTATCCTCAGGTGGACCTGATGGCATCTCGACACAATCATCAAACGCCCCAGTATGTGTCCAGAACAAGAGATCCAAAGGCAGTCGCGGTGGATGCTCTCACTGTCGCGTGGCCGTACAGTCTGGTGTATCTGTTTCCACCGTTTCCGCTGCTCCCTCTGGTGCTAAAACGGATCAAAAGAGAGTCGCTCACAGTCATACTAGTGGCGCCTCATTGGCCTCGGAGAGCTTGGTTCTCGGATCTTCGAGGATTACTCGCAGACGATCCGTGGCCGCTCCCGATACGTCCAGACCTGTTACAACAGGGTCCTTTTCTTTACCCCGATTTAGCGCGGCTGCGTTTGACGGGGTGGCTGTTGAGACCGCCCTCTTAAAAAGAGAGGGCATTCCAGATTCAGTTATACCAACCATGTTACGAGCTAGGAAGCCGGTTACGGCAGCTCATTATTACAGAATATGGCGTGCCTATATAGGTTGGTGTGAAGCTCGGAAATTTCCGACATCAGCTTTCAAGTTATGCCGCCTTTTGTTGTTTCTACAATCAGGCTTAGATGGAGGTTTGCGTTTATCTACACTAAAGGTGCAGGTATCTGCTTTGTCAATTTACTTTCAAAGACGATTGGCTCTATTGCCGTCTATACGCACCTTTCTCCAAGGTGTAGTCAGGGTACAGCCTCCTTTCATTCCACCTACAGCGCCATGGGACTTGAATCTGGTTTTGGAGTTCTTACAGTCTTCATATTTTGAACCCTTACAACAAGTGGATATAAAGTTTCTCACTTGGAAAACAATTTTTCTCTTAGCCTTAGCTTCGGCAAGGCGTGTTTCGGATTTGGGTGCCTTGTCATGCAAGCCACCGTATTTGGTGTTTCATGATGACAGAGCGGAACTTCGGACGAATCCCGCCTTCTTACCAAAGGTAGTGTCATCTTTTCACATCAATCAACCAATAGTAGTTCCTGTGTTGACAGCACAGTCTGGAACTCTGGATGTGGTTCGTGCGTTACGCGTTTATGTAACCCGAACGTCTTCAGTTCGTAAGACGGATACGTTATTTGTTCTCTATGATGCTGCCAAGATGGGTTGGCCAGCATCTAAACAAACTTTATCCAGATGGATAAAACTGACCATACGCCAGGCTTACCTTCATGCTAGGTTACAACCGCCTACGTCAGTAACCGCTCATTCCACACGTTCTGTGGGAACTTCATGGGCAGCTGGTCGTGGGGCTTCTGCGACGCAGCTTTGCCGGGCGGCTACATGGTCTTCAGTGCACACGTTTGTGCGCTTTTACAAGTTTGATACTTTTGCGGCATCAGCATCTAGCTTTGGCCGCCTAGTGTTACAAGTGCCAAACTGCTCTCCCGCCCACGGGGGAAGCTTTGGTACGTCCCAAGAGTACTCCAGTGACCCCTAGTGGATGAAAAAGAAAGTAGGATTTTGGTACTTACCAGGTAAATCCTTTTCTTTGAATCCATAGGGGTCACTGGACGCCCACCCAGAGCAGTTTACTTACTTGGGGTTAGTTCTGAGGATCTTATGGTAACACATTTTCACCGACTGGTTCAAGTTACAAGTGCTGGTTAGGGTGTCAACTGTTAGTTGTCAGTAACGTTATGGGTTAACTTCGTTATTGTCAGTTATGTTATATGTAATACTCCATTATTAACCTCTCTTAATTCCTGTTCGGCTCAGTAAAAAACACTGAGTAAGTGCTCAGGGATATGGAGGGGTGGAGTGTTACTAAATTTAAATATTCAGTGCTGTGTTCCTACGGAAGCCCGTCCATATCCCAAGAGTACTCCAGTGACCCCTATGGATTCAAAGAAAAGGATTTACCTGGTAAGTACCAAAATCCTACTATCGGTAAGTACCAAAATCATCTTTTCTCTAACGTCCTAGAGGATGCTGGGGACTCCGTAAGGACCATGGGGATAGACGGGCTCTGCAGGAGACATGGGCACTTTAAGAAAGACTTTAGGTCTGTGTGTGCACTGGCTCCTCCCTCTATGCCCCTCCTCTAGACCTCAGTTTGATACTGTGCCCAGAGGAGATGGGTGCACAGTCCCTGCATCGAGGGACTGAGGAGAGAGAAACAGACCTACTTCTGTGAGTTTCAAGGCTCTGTTTCTTAGGCTACTGGACACCATTGGCTCCAGAGGGATTGGTACGCAGGTCTCGCCCTCGCCGTCCGTCCCAGAGCCGCGCCGCTGTCCTCCTCGCAGAGCCGGAAGATAGAAGCCAGGTGAGTATGAGAAGTAAAGAAGACTTCAGAGGCGGCAGAAGACTTCATGATCTTCACTGAGGTAACGCACAGCAGTAAAGCTGTGCGCCATTGCTCCCATACACCTCACACACCGCAGTCACTGTAAGGGCGCAGGGGGGGCGCCCTGGGCAGCAATAAAACCTCTCCATTAGCAAAATAAGTATATACATGTACAGATGGGCACTGTACATGTGTATAACAGAGCCCCCGCCAGTTTTCAGGAATTGAGCGGGACAGAAGCCGCCGCCGAGGGGGCGGGGCTTCTCCCTCAGCACTCACCAGCGCCATTTTTCTCCACAGCGCTGAGAGGAAGCTCCACGGACTCTCCCCTGCTAATACATGGTGATGGAGGGGTTTTAAGAGGGGGGGGGGGGGGGGGGGGCGGCACAAATTTGGCAGATATAAAGTATAAACAGCGCTACTGGATAAACATTTAGTGTTTTTTTTTCCAGGGTCATATAGCGCTGGGGTGTGTGCTGGAATACTCTCTCTGTCTCTCCAAAAGGCCTGGTGGGGAAACTATCTTCAGATAAGAGGTTCCCTGTGTGTGTGGTGTGTCGGTACGCGGGTGTCGACATGTCTGAGGTAGAAGGCTCACCTAGGGAGGAAGGGGAGCGTATGAATGTGAGATCTGTCGGCGGTGCCGACACCTGACTGGATGGATATGTGAAATGTTTTAAGTGCTAGTGTGAACTTATTGCACAAAAGATTAGACAAAGCTGAAGCTAAGGAACAGTCAGGGAGTGAACCCATGTCTGTACCTATGTCGCCGGGACCTTCAGGGTCTCAGAAGCGCCCACTATCCCAGATAGGAGACACAGATACCGACACGGATTCGGACTCCAGTGTCGACTACGATGATGCAAAGTTACAGCCAAAAGTGGCTAAATGTATTCGATATATGATTATTGCAATAAAAGAAGTGTTGCACATCACAGAGGAACCCCCTGTCCCTGACACAAGGGGGTATACATGTACAAGGGAAAGAAGCCTGAGGTAACTTTTCCCTCCTCACATGAGTTGAACGAATTATGTGAAAAAGCTTGGGAATCTCCAGACAAAAAACGGCAGATTCCCAAAAGGATTCTTATGGCGTATCCTTTCCCGCCAACGGGCAGGATACGGTGGGAATCCTCTCCTAGGGTGGACAAAGCATTGACACGCTTGTCAAAAAAGATAGCGTTGCCATCCCAAGATACGGCTACCCTCAGGGATCCTGCTGACCGCAAGCAGGAGGTTACCTTGAAATCCATTTACACACATTGTGGTACATTACGCAGACCGGCAATTGCGTCGGCCTGGGTTTGTAGCGCTGTAGCAGCGTGGACAGACTCCTTATCAGCGGAAATTGAGACCCTAGATAAGGATACCATTTTATTGGCCCTAGGCCATATAAAGGATGCTGTCTTATATATGAGAGATGCTCAAAGAGACATTAGTTTACTGGGTTCCAGAATAAACGCTATGTCTATTTCTGCTAGACGAGTCCTCTGGACCCGGCAGTGGACAGGTGATGCCGACTCAAAAAGACATATGGAGGTCTTACCCTTGTCAAAGTCAGAAAAATATCACGCTACACATTGCCATATATGCACCTCATGCGAGTGCCTGCTGCAGCACGTGCATGAGCCCTCCCGTGCGTGCGTATACTCGCCTTTGCGTGCACCCGCAGGCGCACGATATGCGCATTTACGGTAGAGTTTGTGTGCGTCTAGCGGGCGACTCAATCGTAACATATTTTAGTCATATAATGTATTTTGTAGATTATGGTCCCTTTGATAGAATCTGAAAGTTTAGTTAATGTAGCATGTTCAGGGACAAAGAGATCCCTCTTTGTTTGATACGAAGGGTCAGACAGGGGTTACACAGTGGTGTTTAGTATCCATCGGAAGAGAATATAATTAGCAATATTCCGGTGTTGGTTTGAAGCGGATTACTCGCTCGTGCGAATAGTTATGGACATAAGAAGTTTATGGACATTTACTATATTTGCACTTTATTACCCATGCGGCGGGAAACCCAGTTTCCCTCCCACCTGAGCAGTTTAGAATAGTCACAGCCCACCTGTATGAACCAACCTATGACCTTTTGTTATAATGCGGAGACGAATTCCTGTGTCCAATGAACAATAAGAATGTAGGGACCATTGTACTGTATTGTGTGTAGTGTATAAAAAGACAAGCCGACCTGGGCCAGCTCTCTACTCTTCTCAACGGTTCTCATCACTGATAATCGGGAGCTGGATATCCAGAAAGGCGCTTGCGATTGTTTCCCCTTGTGCGTAAGTTCTCTGCAACCATTTTGTCTCTTATTAATGTTATAAGCCATTCTCTCTCTCCTTCCCCCTTAAATGTAATTGTGTCTTTGTTGTATTTTTACGTGTAGTAACTCGGTTAGGTATTTTATGTTATCTTGGTAGTGTATAACTTGTATTGTGTATTCTTTTGCGATTGAATGTTCATTCTCTCCCTTAAAAGGTGTTAGAACCTTAGACCGGTATTTGAGTGTTTATTATATTGCTAAAGTGTTCTCTGAGCGTCACATACGCTCATACAGCTTTTAAACTAACTGAGTTACATTGTGTTGCATTTACACCTTATCACTGCACAAGGGTTTACAGTATAAGTACATTGTTTATGATATTGTTACAAAGGTTTAACTCTGTGAGCGTCAGCACCGCTTGTGATCTCCTCGTGGTCTCGAGCGTCCGCTACGCTGATAGCGTATCATTACGTTAGTCGGCAGCCTATAGCGTGCTTGCCTTTACGCTTTAAGCCGTGAGCGAACGTGCCGCTCGTGCGTCTCGTCCACGGCTAAGCGTTTGTTACGCTACGTGCGTACTCTTATGATATTCCATACGCCAATTGCGTACTGTGTTCATTAACCTTTTAGAGTGTTTTTAATAGGATAAATTATAGGCTTTTACACCCTACAAGGGTGAGGAATTGTTTGGGGAAGGGCTCTCGGACCTGGTCTCCACAGCTACGGCAGGTAAATCGAATTTTTTGCCTTATGTTCCCTCACAACCTAAGAAAGCGCCACATTATCAAATGCAGTCCTTTCGTTCAAATAAAAGCAAAAGAGTACGTGGATCGTCCTTCCTTAAGGGCAGAGGTAAAAAGCTGCACAGCACAGCTAGTTCCCAGGAACATAAGTCCTCCCCGGCCTCTGCAAAATCCACCACATGACGCTGGTGCCCAGTGGGGGCACGTCTTCGACTTTTCAGCCACATCTGGGTTCACTCACAGGTGTATCCCTGGGCAATAGAAATTGTTTCTCAGGGATACAAGCTGGAATTCGAAGAGGTGCCTCCTCGACGGTTTTTCAAATCGGCTCTACCGACTTCTCCCCTAGAAAGGGAGATAGTGTTAAATGCTATTCACAAATTGTGTCTTCAACAAGTGGTGGTCGAAGGTCCCCTGCTTCAGAGAGGAAAAGTTATACTACTCAACCCTGTTTGTAGTTCCGAAACCGGACGGTTCGGTCAGACCCATATTGAATTTAAAATCCCTGAACCTATACTTAAAACGGTTCAAGTTCAAGATGGAATCGCTCAGAGCGGTCATCGCAAGCCTGGAAGGGAGGGATTTTATGGTAACTCTGGACATAAAGGATGCATACCTTCATGTCCCCATTTATCCACCTCACCAGGCGTACCTGAGATTTGCGGTACAGGATTGTCATTGCCAATTTCAGACGTTGCCGTTTGGGCTTTCCACGGCCCCGAGGATTTTCACCAAGGTAATGGCGGAAATGATGGTGCTCCTGCGCAAGCAGGGTGTCACAATTATCCCATACTTGGACGATCTCCTCATAAAAGCGAGATCACGAGAGAAGTTACTGAACAGTGTGTCACTTTCATTGAAGGTGTTACAGCAACACGGCTGGATTCTCAATATCCCGAAGTCACAGCTGGTCCCTACGACTCGTCTGACCTTCTTGGGCATGATTCTGGACACAGACCAGAAAAGGGTTTTTCTTCCGATAGAAAAAGCTCAGGAACTCATGACTCTAGTTAAGAACCTATTGAAGACAAAACAAGTGTCTGTGCATCATTGCACTCAAGTCCTGGGAAAAATGGTGGCAACATACGAAGCTATTCCCTTCGGCAGGTTCCATGCCAGGACTTTCCAATGGGACCTATTGGACAAGTGGTCCGGGTCACATCTACAAATTCATCAGCTGATCACCCTGTCCCCCAGGGCCAGGGTATCTCCTGTGGTGGCTGCAGAGTGCTCACCTTTTAGAAGGCCGCAGGTTCGGCATTCAGGATTGGATTCTGGTAACCATGGACGTGAGCCTCAGAGGGTGGGGAGCAGTCACACAGGGAAGAAACTTCCACGGACTTTGGACAAGTCAAGGGACTTGTCTTCACATCAACATCCTGGAACTGAGGGCCATATACAACGCCCTACGTCAAGCGGAGAACTTACTTTGCGACCAACCAGTTCTGATCCAGTCAGACAACATCACTGCAGTGGCTCATGTAAACCGCCAAGGCGGCACAAGGAGCAGAGTGGCAATGGCGGAAGCCACCAGGATTCTTCGCTGGGCGGAAAATCATGTAAGCGCACTGTCAGCAGTGTTCATTCCGGGAGTGGACAACTGGGAAGCAGACTTCCTCAGCAGACACGACCTGCATCCAGGGGAGTAGGGACTTCATCGGGAAGTCTTTGCACAGATTGCAAGTCGGTGGGGACTGCCCCAGATAGACATGATGGCGTCCCGCCTCAACAAAAAGCTACAGAGGTATTGCGCCAAATCAAAAGACCCTCAGGCGGTAGCAGTAGACGCCCTAGTGACACCGTGGGTGTTCCAGTCGGTCTATGTGTTTCCTCCTCTTCCTCTTATACCCAAGGTGTTGAGAATAATAAGAAAAAGAGGAGTGAGAACAATTATCATTGTTCCAGATTGGCCATGAAGGACCTGGTATCCGGATCTGCTGGAAATGCTCACAGAAGATCCGTGGCCTCTTCCTCTAAGACAGGACCTGTTACAACAGGGGCCATGTCTGTTCCAAGACTTACCGCGGCTGCGTTTGACGGCATGGCGGTTGAACGCCGGATCCTAGCGGAAAAGGGAATTCCGGATGAGGTCATTCCTACTCTGATAAAGGCTAGGAAAGACGTGACAGCGAAACATTATCACCGGATATGGCAAATTATGTTTCTTGGTGTGAGGCCAGGAATGCTCCTACGGAAGAATTCCATCTGGGCCGTTTCCTTCACTTCCTACAGACTGGAGTGAATTTGGGCCTAAAATTAGGCTCCATTAAGGTTCAGATTTCGGCCTTATCCATTTTCTTTCAAAAAGAATTGGCGTCTCTCCCAGAAGTACAGACTTTTGTGAAGGGAGTGCTGCATATTCCGCCTCCTTTTATACCTCCGGTGGCGCCTTGGGACCTTAACGTGGTGTTGAGTTTCCTTAAGTCGCACTGGTTTAAACCACTTCAAACGGTGGAGTTAAAATATCTCACTTGGAAGGTGGTCATGTTATTAGCCTTGGCTTCGGCTAGGCGAGTGTCGGAATTGGCAGCTTTGTCTCATAAAAGCCCCTATCTGGTTTTCCATGTGGATAGGGCGGAATTGCGGACCCGTCCTCAATTCTTGCCTAAGGTGGTGTCATCTTTTCATATGAACCAACCTATTGTGGTGCCTGTGGCTACACGAGATTTGGAGGATTCCGAGTCCCTTGATGTAGTCAGGGCTTTGAAAATTTATATGGCCAGAACGGCTAGAGTCAGGAAAACGGAAGCACTGTTTGTCCTATATGCACCCAACAAGGTTGGCGCCCCTGCTTCGAAGCAGACTATTGCTCGCTGGATCTGTAACACGATTCAGTGGGCGCATTCTGCGGCTGGATTGCCGTTGCCAAAATCGGTCAAGGCCAATTCCACTAGGAAGGTGGGCTCGTCTTGGGCGGCTGCCCGAGGGGTCTCGGCACTACAACTGTGCCGAGCTGCTACTTGGTCGGGTTCAAACACCTTTGCAAAGTTCAAAAAGTTTGATACCCTGGCTGAGGAGGACCTAAGGTTTGCTCATTCGGTGCTGCAGAGTCATCCGCACTCTCCCGCCCGTTTGGGAGCTTTGGCATAATCCCCATGGTCCTTACGGAGTCCCCAGCATCCTCTCGGACGTTAGAGAAAATAAGATTTTAAACCTACCGGTAAATCTTTTTTTCGTAGTCCGTAGAGGATGCTGGGTGCCCGTCCCAAGTGCGGACTACTTCTGCGAGACTTGTATATAGTTTTGCTTACATAAGGGTTATGTTATAGTTTCAGCAGGTTGGACTGATGCTACGTTGTTTTTTTCATACTGTTAACTGTTTAATAGCTACACAAGTTATACGGTGTGATTGGTGTGGCTGGTATGAATCTTGCCCTTGGATTAACAAAAATCCTTTCCTCGTACTGTCCATCTCCTCTGGGCACAGTTTCTCTAACTGAGGTCTAGAGGAGGGGCATAGAGGGAGGAGCCAGTGCACACCCAGACCTAAAGTCTTTCTTAAAGTGCCCATGTCTCCTGCGGAGCCCGTCTATCCCCATGGTCCTTACGGAGTCCCCAGCATCCTCTACGGACTACGAGAAAAAGATTTACCGGAAGGTTGGTTATCTTATTTTTGTTATCCTAGCCCTAGACCTCCCCCTAGTGCCTAACTCTAACCGTTCCCTTCCGCAGCCTAACCCTCCGCCAAGTACTATCCCAAAATGCCCTATCCCAGTGGTTTCTACGCCTTATCAGTTCACAGCGCCCTTTTGCCCAGCACCTCTAAGTAGCAAAAATAATTAAGCTCAGGAAATTGTGCTCATCAGCCATCTATAGGTTGCGCTTCTTGGATTTTGTATGGTCTGTTAGGATAGTTCTCCTATCTTGTCTGTTCTGATAACTAATGTGGTTCTGTTGCTTACAGAATGCCTTTCAGCCCCTGCCAGCTGAGGTGGACGTTTCGGGGGTTCCGGCGTCGGAGCATTCTTCAGTAGGAACGTCTTTATCAGAGCAATTTGCAGGTATTCGTGTTGTATGTTCTGTGAATTAATCGATGGTTCTCTCATCTCTGAGATCCGCCTTAATATGCAAAGATGCATGTTACCCTGCACCATGATGATTTGTCAGCAAGAGGCAGCGTTCTGTAGCAGGCTGGCTGTGACCTTATGACTTATCTTAGGAAGCCGGATGTACCTTAGCAATCATAGTAGCTGCGTGCTATGTATCAGGTTAATACATCTGCCCCCATGGTTCCCTGCCAGGTTACTGTTCACACGTATGCTGTACATAAGGAAAACGTCCTACTCTGCGTTATGCCTGACGATACTGTGTTTTATCACAGAGCCTGATAGCATTAGTTGTGTGCCTGCTGCTATGGTATTTTTATATGACACAATCTAAATGTATTCTTATCTTGATGGGCCCATAAATGGCTGTATAATCACACAGCAGCAGTATCCTACGTCATCCCCTGCTAGCACTGACCAGCAATAATGATTGTTCCGCAGAGCTAGGCCTGGAATTTATATCTACCCCAGGGAGTCTGCAAGAAGCCTTCCTGATGAAGAAAAGACATTTAATTGAAAAATCTTCCAAAAGAATTCAAGAAATGAAAGAGAGGGATCGAGTTCCAAAGAAAATGGATCTGCAATCTCGACAGAAGGATAAACCGGTTTCCCAAGCAGAGCAGAGGCCCCATTCTGGTAAGTGCTTGCACCCCGTTCTATTTGTGTTTAGTTGTAACTCGCAGTGTTCTCCGGGCTCCTTACTGTAATGCTGAAGTACAGTATTTAAGGTGTTGAGTGCCTGTTGTGGTAATCATTATGTTTAAGCTTTTTCTATCTTTACATTAACTGTGGTTGTGTGGACCAGGTCAGCCAAGTGGCCACAGCTGCCTTCAAATTATTTCTACAAGATGGTTGTTGGTGTCTTGGCTGGAGCTGCTGTAGGCGGGAAGGTCCTCCATGCAGCTGATGCTACTATGGCATTACTCCAGTAGATGGCGACCTTGAGACATCCTATCATCTGTGTCTCACTGCCAAATATAAATCTATAGATGGAAGGGAATTTGTACTTTACTGTGAAATCCCTGATGCTGTTAGGGGACATCGGGGATAACACAGGATTTTTAGAGGGGTGTTGAATGAATGCTTGATTTTAGTGCTCGTGTGTCCAACCCATGAAGAGAGCATAATTAGTATGTAACAAGCTGTAACTTGCCTCATACATTGGGGGTCATTCCGAGTTGATCGCTAGCTGCCGTTGTTCGCAGCGCAGAGATCAGGCTAAAAATCGGCATTTCTGCGCTTGCCGCGCAATGCGAACACGCGACGTGCGGGTACAAAGGGCGTTGTGGTTGTGCACAGGTTCTAGCGACGTTCTCATTCGCACTGACGGCCGCAAGAAGATTGACAGGAAGGGGGCGTTTCTGGGTGTCAACTGACCGTTTTCAGGGAGTGTTTGCAAAAACGCAGGCGTGTCTGAAAAAACGCAGGCGTGGCTGGGCGGGTGTATGACGTCAAATCCGGACAAGAATAGGCTGAAGTGATCGCAAGCGCTGAGTAGGTTCAGAGCAACTCAGAAACTGCACAAACTGTTTTTGCAGAGCTCGGCTGCACATGCGTTCGCACTTCTGCTAAGCTAAAATACTCTCCCCAGTGGGCGGCGGCATAGCGTTTGCACGGCTGCTAAAACTAGATAGCAAGCGGTCAACTCTGAATGACCCCCATAGTGCAGTGTGTGTAATACATCAGACATATACAGGACTAGTGATCACAGTAACACGTTATATGCAGCAGTAGCGCCAGCTGTACATAGTGCACTGTATGTAATTCATCAGACATATACAGGGGATGTAGTTACGTGACCGGCGGTCAGGATACCTCCACCTTCATCCCGAGCCCTGAAAATCCCGACAGTCTGCATGCCGATTAGAAGGGACTATTCCCACTTGTGGGTGTCCATTCTGCGTCCGGGATCCCGGCGTCGGGATGCTGACTGTCTGGATCCTGGCCGCAGGTAACACACCCCCAACCCATATATAGGGCCAGTGATCACAGTAAGCTGTTGGATGTAGCAATAGAGCCAACCCGCCAGAGCGGAATGTTTTTCCAGGTGTGAGCACCATTCTACAATCCAAGTCCTCTTCTCTGCTCCTGTCACCTGTTTGAAAGATGACCGTTGGAAGCTGATTGGCTGGAGCACCATTTTTCATACGCAATGAGTTTGATCATTCACGACGAGTTTTATCACTCGTTGATAAATGGGCCCCTTGGTATGCTGCGACTAGACATGCTCCGCACCTCTGTTCCATCCCTTATACTGCATGTTTTGGCCATAGCTCTAGTAAAAACTTGTATACTACTGCTATTGTGATCATGCTTTCAGCCACAGGCATGGAAAGGGGGGGGTTTCAGTTAACTGGAACCACCCTGGAGTTTACCTGTGGACATATACCAGCAAACTCAGGAGTGTGGTCCTATGTCCTTGAAGCTACTCCCTTCTAAATGTTGTCTTAATGCTTTGTAGATGTTAAACCAGACAGGATTGGACAGGAAAGTGCTATAGAGGAGAATCCTATTACTGTGAATATACTCCACATTTGTGAAAACGTATAAACGTCCATGATGTTCATGTGATCTGTCATGCACTAAAAAAAAGTTAATGTTCATGTGTAACATGTTCAAAATATTGCCATGAATGTAGTTAGATGCTGCTGTGTTGCAGCATGTGAATGTGTTTGTGTGTTCCTGTCATCAGCCACCTGCTTCTCATTCACTTATTGCTATCCCCTAACCAATGAGCTTATTCCATTTGCAGACACTGCCGGCAGTGACGGAGGTCATTTGAAGAAAGTGGTTGAGGTCAGAGTGTGCACCCCAGAGGACCGGAAACTGTCTGAGATAGAGATGCACCAGCGCACTATACGGTAGGGTCAGCGCTATTTAGTGGTTTTTGTTTTAAATAACTTTTAAATAAATCTACAGCTCCAAGATGGGAATCCATTAAGATGCTTGTAAACACTGCCCATGTTAACCAAACAATAAATGCATTTATCCGTGTATAACTTAAGGTGACCATCCACTACTCAGACTTGTCTGAACTGCAGATCGCATCAGCTTTCTCTTGAACTCTCCCGGGAATCTGATCGGACCCTGGCTTTAATTTTCACTACATTCACTTCAGATATCTGATGCGATCTACCATGTGCCAGATCGCATCAGATATATCTGATGCACACATGCTACATGTAATCATTCTGATGCTGCTGCTGCCGTGTTCTGTGGTGGGTGGGAGTGGCCAGGGAGATGCCAATCAAGTGACGCTTCAGATGAATCTGATCAGATACATCTGAAGTAAAAAAACAGGATTTTAATACCTACCGATAAATCCTTTTCTCCTAGTCCATAGAGGATGCTGGGTTCCATTTCATGACCATGGGGTATAGATGGTTCCGCAGGAGCCATGGGCACTTTAAGACTTTTCAAGAGTATGAACTGGCTCCTCCTTCTATGCCCCTCCTCCAGACCTCAGTTATAGGAACTGTGCCCAGGGAGACTGACATTTCGAGGAAAGGATTTACTTTTATACTAATGGTGAGATTCATACCAGCTCACACCTCAACCATGCCGCACAACATGGCATTCAACATAACACGCCAAACAGGCATGAACCATTTACAGCAACATGCTGAAAACAAATGTAACACACTTGTGTTACTAACTGAATAAAACTGCAGGTAAAGTACGCACTGGGTCGGGCGCCCAGCATCCTCTACGGACTAGGAGAAAAGGATTTAACGGTAGGTATTAAAATCCTGTTTTCTCTTTCGTCCTAGAGGATGCTGGGGTCCATTTCATGACCATGGGGTTTATACCAAAGCCCCAGTACGGGCGGGAGAGTGCGGATGACCCTGCAGCACCGATTAACCAAACTTGAGGTCCTCATCGGCCAAAGTGTTAAACTTATCAAATTTAGCAAAAGTGTTTGACCCTGACCAAGTAGCTGCTCGGCAAAGTTGCAATGCCGAGACCCCCCGGGCAGCCGCCCAGGACGAGGCCACCTTTTTAGTAGAATGGGCCTTCACCGACATAGGTAACGGCAATCCAGCCGTAGAATGAGCGTACTGAATCGTACTTCTGATCCAGCGCGCAATAGTCTGCTTAGAAGCAGGACACCCAATCTTGCTGGGAGCATACAGGACAAACAGAGCCTCTGTTTTCCGTAACCAAGCTGTTCTTGCGACATAAATCTTCAAAGCTCTAACCACATCTAGAGACTGTGACTCAGTGAAAGTGTCAGTAGCTACTGGCACCACAATAGGTTGGTTTATGTGGAAGGACGAAACAACCTTTGGAAGAAAATGTTGACGAGTTCTCAACTCTGTCCTATCTTCATGGAAGATCAGGTAAGGGCTCTTGTGAGACAAGGCCCCCAACTCAGACACCCGCCTTGCGGATGCCAAGGCCAAAAGCATCACCACTTTCCAAGTGAGAAAACTTCAATTCTATCTCCTGCAGAGGTTCAAACCAATCTGATTGAAGGATCTGCAACACCACATTAAGATCCCATGGTGCCACTGGGGGGACAAATGGAGGCTGGATGTGCAGAACCCCTTTCACGAACGTCTGAACTTCTGGAAAGGAGGCCAATTGTTTTTGAAAGAAAACTGGTAAGGCCGAAATCTGGACCTTGATTGACCCCAATCTAAGGCCCGCATCCACACCAGCCTGCAGAAAATGGAGAAAACTTCCCAACTCAAACTCTTCCGTAGGAGCCTTCTTGGATTCACACCAAGACACATATTTTCTCCAAATACGGTGGTAATGTTTAGACATTACTCCTTTCCTGGCCTGAATAAGAGTGGGGATGACTTCCTTTGGAATACCCTTTCGGGCTAGGATCCGGCGCTCAACAGCCATGCCGTCAAACGTAGCCGCGGCAAGTCTTGATACACACACGGCCCCTGCTGTAGTAGGTTCTCTCGAGGAGGAAGAGGCCGAGGATCTTCTATGAGCAACTCCTGAAGATCTGGATACCAAGCCCTCCTTGGCCAGTCTGGGGCAATGAAGATTGCTCGAACTCTTGTTGTTCTTATTATTTTGAGAACTTTTGGAATCAGTGTAAGTGGAGGGAAAACATATACCGACCGAAACACCCACTGGGTCACCAGTGCATCCACTGCTATTGCTTGAGGGTCTCTCGACCTGGAACAATATCTCTGAAGCTTCTTGTTTAATCGAGATGCCATCATGTCTACTTGAGGAACTTACTAAAGACTTGTCACCTCTGCGAAGACTTCTTGGTGGAGGCCCCACTCTCCTGGATGGAGATCGTGTCTGCTGAGGAAGTCTGCTTCCCAGTTGTCCACTCCCAGAATGAAAATTGCTGACAGAGCTCTTACATGTCTTTCTGCCCAGAGGAGAATCCTTGTCACCTCTGCCATTGCCGCTCTGCTTTTCGTTCTGCCTTGCCTGTTTTCCTTGGAAGCTTTCCCCCTGTGTGACAGCTCCCCAGCCTCAGAGACTTGCATCCGTGGTTATTAGGACCCAGTCGTGAATCCCAAACCTGCGTCCCTCTAGTAGGTGAGAACTGTGTAGCCACCACAGGAGCGAAATCCTGGCTTTGGGGGACAGGATTATTCCGGTGCATGTGTAGGTGGGATCCGGACCACTTGTCCAACAGGTCTCACTGGAATACTCTGGCATGAAATCGGCCAAACTGTATGGCCTTGTAGGCCGCTACCATTTTCCCAACAACCGAATGCATTGATGGATCGACACGCTTGTTGGTTTCAATATTTGTTTGACCATTTTCTGGATTTCCAGAGCCTTTTCCACTGGAAGAAATACTTTCCGTACTTCTGTGTCCAGAATCATCCCTAAAAAGGACAATCTTGTCGTCTGTTCCAACTGCGACTTTGGAAAATTCATGATCCAACCGTGTTGTTGGAGTATTGACAGGGCGAGTTCTGCACCAACTGTTCCCTGGATCTCGCTTTTATCAGGAGATCGTCCAGATAAGGATAATATTGACTCCTTTTTGACGAAGGAGGACCATCATCTCCTCCATCACCTTGGTGAATACCCTCGGTGCCGTGGAGAGTCCGAACGGCAATGTCTGGAACTGGTAACGGCAATCCTGTACTGCGAATCTCAGATAAGCTTGGTGAGGAGGATAAATGGGAACATGCAAGTAAGCATCCTTTATGTCTACTGACACCATGAAGTCCCCCTCCTCCAGACTGGAAATCACTACCCTCAGGGATTCCATCTTGAATTTGAACCTTTTCAGGTAGAGATTCAGATTTTTCAGGTTTAAAATAGGTCTGACCGAGCCGTCCGGCTTCGGAACTACAAAGAGGCTTGAATAAAAACCTTCTCCTTGCTGTGACAAGGGTACCAGGACAATGACCTGATCCTGACATAATTTTTGAATTTCCGTTGTTACTGCCTCTCTTTCTGGAAGAGAAGCTGGCAAGGTCGATTTGAAAAATCGGCATGGGGGGATGTCTTGAAACTCTAGTTTGTACCCATGGGACCCTATTTGTAAGACCCATTGGTCCAGGCCAGATTGAATCCAGATTTGACTGAAAAGTTTCAGACGTGCTCCCACCCGAGTGGACTCCCGCAAGGGAGCCCCAGCGTCATGCTGCAGATTTGGCAGAAGCAGGGGTGGACTTCTGCTCCTGCGATCCGGGAGACGCTGCGGATTTCTTTCCTTTCCCCATTCCCCTACCTGCAAAAAAGGGGGAACCTTTGGCCTTTTTGTTGGCCAAAAGGACTGCATGTGAGAGTAATGTGTCTTTTTCGCCGGTGTAGGAGCATAAGGCAAGAATATCGACTTACCTGCGGTAGCCGCCGAGACTAACGCATCCAGCCCATCACCAAACAAGGCCTCACCTTTATACGGGAGAGCCTCCATATTTCTTTTGGAACCTGCATCAGCATTCCACTGGCGAATCCACAACGCCCTCCGAGCCGATACTGCCATGGTAGCGGTTCTTTATCCCAAAAGACCAATATATTTCATGGTTTCTAGTATGTACGCAGCAGCGTCTTTGATATGACCTAACGTTAGGAGTATCTCGTCTCCATCTATTGTGTCAATGTCTAATGACAAGTTTTCTGACCACTTCTCAATAGCACTACTCACCCACGCACAGACAATGGTAGGCCTGAGTAGTGTCCCATTGGCCACATCAATAGATCACCTCACTCACTTGCGCCTGTCGGCTCCTTAAGTGAAGCCATTCCAGGCGCAGGGAGAAACACCTTTTCTCTTTTATGACAGGGCCCTGGCTAAAATGCGGGGTGACTCCCACCTTTTGGGAAAAGGTAAGCTGCCTGAATTCCTTTTGGGAATCTGAAATTTCTTTTCAGGTTAAATCAGACTCCCTCCAAGAGACTGTTCCTGAGGTGGAGGGAAAATTACATTACTTCTTTACTAAAGTAAACCCTCTCCTTGTGGTAAAAGGGGGGCTTCGTAACTTCTAACACCACCTTTTATAGCTAAAACATGTTTTGAATGCTTTTTTGCTAATTTAGGACCTATTCCCCTGGAATCACTAGTGTCGACACAGGAAACAGAGTCCATGTCGGTATCAGTTTGTACTACTTGCAAATTTGTATGTGACCCAGAGGGGTCCCTGTGGATGAAAGGCAGAACTATTAAAAATCACATCTTCAACAGATTATATTCAGTTTTCTGTATGAGATTCAGTAGTGATTAACACTATCATGTAACCTTTCACCCAGTCAGGCTCTTGGTGTCATAATACACCTCTGTGTCTCTAACATGTCTCCCACAGAGGAAGAGATTCCTTCCACAGACATGTCACACACGTGCTCAACCACACCACAGACACTCCAGGAGTTATAGGGGACAGACCCACAGTAAAATCTGTCAGAGGGACACAGATAGGATTTGCCAGTTCACAACCCAGCGCCAGTAACACAATGTCTGTGAACACAAAATGCTAATCACACAATTATATAGCACCAAATTCACTGTGGCCCCTCCTGTTTTGCACCCTGATACTTGTTCAGTAGTGGAGGAGAACCAGCGTTGTCTCTGCAGCCTGAGGTGAGAGAAATTGGCGCTGAGCAGTGTGCTGGCTGACTGAGGAGGAAGCTCCACTCTTCAATGGTGTGTTTCTTTATACTGGCGCGGGTAGGACTGTGCCTCAGCAACTTATGCCCCATATTTATGCCAGTTTCATGCTGCCCAAGTCCCCCCCCCCCCCCGCCAGGCACACGGTACCTTTAGCCGTCACTTTCTTGATTGAAGATCTGTCTTCTAACACTCACCTGACTTCTGGCTCTGTGAGGGGGGTGACGGCATGCTGTGGGAGTGAGCATCTGGGCACGCCTGGCGTTCAGTTCCCTTCAGGAGCTAATGGTGTCCTGTCAGCCAGAAGCAGAGCCATGAAACTCTTTAGGAAGTTGGTTCCTACTTCTGCCCCCTCAGTCCCACGAAGCAGGGAGACTGTTGCCAGCAGTTCTCCCTGAAAATAAAAAACCTAACATAAATCTTTTCAGAGAAACTCTCTGGAGTGCATCCAGTCTGCCTGGGCACATTTCTAAAACTGAGGTCTGGAGGAGGGGCATAGAGGGAGGAGCCATTTCATACCCTTGAAAAGTCTTAAAGTGCCCATGGCTCCTGCGGAACCGTCTATACCCCATGGTCATGAAATGGACCCCAGCATCCTCTGGGACGTATGAGAAAAACACTCCGATGTGTACCTGATTTCTTCAGATAAATAGTTGGGGCAGCCACAGAGATCTGTAATTCAGACATATCTGACACAGGACTGCGCATCGGATCGGAGAAGCCATCCGATGTGACACTTTTCTTCCAAATCGGACTAGTGGAAGGGGCCTTTAGTATTCTGTAGCCCTCACTGCGCTTTATTCTTTCTCATCTGATTCTCAGTCCTGCCTGAGGTTATCGGCTTACAGTGACCTAGACTGGTTGGTGTCCTGTGTGTAACATCCGCTGCCAGTGGAAACTGCTAAAGTATTGCCTCTAAATGTCTTTCTGTCCTCTTCTCCAGGTTATATAATCGGCTAGATGAAGTGAAAACAAGGAAAGAGGAGATGATGCGCCAGGAGTCCTACTCCAGGAACCGGGAAAAGGCTAAAGCGTTTAAGAAGGTATAGTGGTGCAATCCAAGTTACTTTTCCTGACTTTACCTACATCAGGGAACATTCTGCGTCCATTCCGAATTTCTTCCCCCTGCCAGGCTTTCTGTAGTATACATTTTGTTTGGATCATGTGAACTCCATTTACTGCTTCATGTTGCGTGTTTGGGAATATAGGGGCAGATGTATTAAGCCTGGAGAAGTGATAAAGCAGTGATAAGTGGAAGGTGATAACGCACCAGCCAATCAGCTCCTAGCTGTAATTTTTCAAATCCATAATGATTGACTGGTGCGTTATCATCACCTTGCGCTTATCGCTGGTTTATCACTTCTTTATCCTTTCTCCAGGTTAATACATCTGCCCCCTAGGTTCCCTGCCAGGTTACTGTTCACACGTATGCTGTACATAAGGGAAACATCCTACCCTGCGTTAGGCCTGATGATACTGTGTTTTATCACAGAGCCTGATGCGTTATAACCTTACACTTATCACTGCTTTATCACTTCTCCAGGCTTAATACATCTGCCCCATAGTGTAAACACCATAAGCAGGGACTGCATATCCTGCACCTGCAGTGCAAAACGGTTTGCCAAAGTGTAAATTGCTGGTTATATATATATATATTTTTTTTTTTTACTTTCTTCCAACTCTAAATCAGGCCCCCTGAATATTTAATGGTTCTGTGTTGAGATTATGCTCTTGTACTAGCTATGAGAATGTGATTGTGTTCTTTAATACTGTACTGTGTTATATGCCAAGCTATTTATCCAAATTTACTCCAAATATATGCGCAGCAAATCACGCATTTACACCCTTGAATTCCATGTGACACATCTGTACTGCTCTGTTTGCAGAGAACTTTGGAAAAGCTGAGGGCGAATAAGATGAAGTAAGGACTATGAAGAGCTGCTGCGGACTGGAGAAAAATTGGCCACTGTGAACCTGTCGGTTATTATCAATGCTGATTTACATGGCACAATCATTGAGATACACGAGTGGAACTCTTGGCCTCCAAGTGCGTTTTGTTACTACTTAGGCTTTCGTAAAGTCTAGCAAGTTCTTTTTTTTTTTTTCTGCTTCTTTACAATAGCGTTACAAGAACCTGTCGACTAACACTCTGGAGGCAGCCATATTGTGGTCTTAACCAACATTTATGAGAATGCAGCTTGTGGGGTATATTCAATTGAAGTCTGATCCATTCTGACATTCATTTGTCTGAATGGATCCGACCTGGGCTATTCAATGCAATCTCAATTGGACTTTAAAAAAAGTCGAATTGAGATGAGGGAGCTGAGACGGGGGAGAGCCGCGGGCAGATGGGGGAGAGCAGCGAAGTCTCGCTTGCTGGAACCGGGTGGACCCTGCTGTGACATCCTCTGGCTACACTGCCCGCTGCTGTAGCGCTGCTCTCCCCCGTCTGCCCGCGGGCCGATCCACGTGCTTTTCGACAAGTCGTATTCCTCGACTTGTTGAATAATTTGATGTTAGATTGAATAGGTCGGAACCACTTCCGACCTAAAAAAGTAGAAAACTGCTGTCTTTTTGACAGACGGCAGCTTTCGACTTAAGTTGAATATACCCCTGTGTCTGTTGATTAAAAATTAACAACCTCACGAGGTACGGGGTACTCTGTGTCATGAAGGCTCCACCATTTTGTCTTTTACCTCAAATGGGTATATGTAGGTGATTAGTCCACGTTATTTGTAGCTCTTTTATAAAACTCCTCCAATTCATCATCTTGTTTGACCCTGAATTGTATGCTAGATGTTATCAGAACCAGTTCCAGTTACACTTTAATGCAATCAATACTGTAGTTGCAATTTTATAAATGTTTAGCAAGTTTCTAAAAAGCATTAATGTATATTCTATAAATAACCTTTCCTATATATAAATAATGAAATTATTTTAATTTATGACATGTGAAAATGCTATTACAATCTGGCTTTTGTTACATTTTTATAAAAAATAAAAAGTTAATAATTATATTTTTCGTGTATGTGAGCGTGATACATTGTGTAATGTAAAGTGTACGGATCTGTGTTGCGTCAGAGTTTCGTGCTTTTGTACTGTTAGAATGCAGGCAGCACTGCATGAGGGAACAGTCTGAGAATGTGCGTCTTGTTATAATGACTGTTGAGCTACTGCATTAGGCAGGAGTACCCGCACGGTGTGAAGAGTTTCTGTCCTATACAACAGTGATAAAGCTCAAAGTCATTGGTGTTTAAAACGTAAGCCTTGTTCTGCATCCAAACTCATCCGCAGTCATTAGTCCATGGTAACCTTTCCGTGAGCAAAAATAATCTCCCATGCTCCCATGCTATAAAGCTTTATACTTATTATGCTGCGCTGTGTAGACAGAATATATCATTATTCACATGAGCAATTTATAATCCGTATTCTCTACAACACACTTCTGGTTGATTCATCATGTAACCATTAGGTATATAGGTAAGTCTTCGCATATCTTTCACCGGGTACTCTGATTTACTCCCACACTGGGAAAAGTACAAACTCCACACAGATTGGACCCTAGTCGGAACTGAACTGTCACCCCAGTGCTGCAAATTAGCAATGCTAACCACTGTGCTGCTTCTGTAGCGTTTACCCAAGATACATTATTGTTGTTACTGTGGTAGTTAGCACTAATTTAGCTAAAAACTTGCAGACTCTGATCTCACTACACTGTTCCCCTATCCCTGTGAGATAAGTGTCTATATATAATGCACCTGTCTGGTACGGAGACTTTGGAAATTTCCTTAGGTATGATTCTGGTGACTCTCAGCTTCCTGAGATTATTTTTATTTTTATATTTTTTATTTTTAGCTTCAAAGATGTAATTACACAGTCTGGGAACTAATTACAGCCAAATGAGGGATCTGCACATATCGATCATTAGTGTCCTAGTAGGAACTGCTCTAGCACATAGACGATCCTGCAGCAAGCTGGAGTCAGCCACATTACATCTCAGAACAGGGAGAGAGACCATAAGCAGTGAGTGGAAGCAGTTCCCTAGGGCCTCATTAGGTGGCCTATTTATCAATTCATGTTTGCAGGATATCCCGCAATTATGGGTATGGGTCGACAGTCATTAGGTCGACCATGGAAGGTCGACAGACATGCATTAGGTCGACATGGTTATCAGGTCGACAGGTGAAAAGGTCGACATGGGTTTTTGGCATTTTTTTGGAGTTTTCTTCGCAAAGTGACAGGGAACCCCAATTAGTGCACCGCGTCTCCTCGCATGTCTCGCTCCGTTAGTGCTGCGCTCGGCACAGGTTACCGTTCCCAATTGTAGTCCACGTGGATCGTCAAGTATGAAGAAGTCCAAAAAATGTGAAAACATTTTTTGCAAAAAAAACTCATGTCGACCTAATGACTGTTGACCTAAGCTGTGTAATGACTGCATCCCCGCAATTATTAGGTTCCCCTTTAGAATGTAATACCACTTTCACATCGCCAATGTCCCACCCAAGAATTGGAAATTGGTCCTTCCCGGGTGGGATCCGGCTTTGGGCCCTAATAGCTGGCTTCCCGATTTGCCGGGTCTGTTGCCATAGCGGTGGGGGAAGAGGGGGTGGAGGCGGCACTGGGAGATGAGCTCATCTCCGCGGTGCCTCTGACTATATAGTGAACGGGTCCCAGGTCCCACCGACCCGGTATTCAACCTGGGAATAACACTGCTTTATTCCTGGGTTGAATTCCCGGGTCAGGCGACCCGGGAATTCCGCCATGACCCTTTCACACCGCACAGCAACCCGGCAATATGCTGGGTCGATACCGGGTTATATCTGCGGTGTTGAAGGGGTATAAGCTGTCACGAGCTGGGCCCTCCACCCTCATGTGCTTATCTTCTCTTACTAAAACCATATTCGACTTCACATGTAACACAGAGCAGGGAAAGGGTCCCTTCAGAGCCCCTGATCCAGCTTGTCAGGCATTTCTTTTTTAATAAAATATTGAAAGTCCTTTAAAAAAAAAAAAGTACATTCTAAGGTAAAAGAAAAAAACAATTAAATTAGCATTTTTAGTAAAGTGGTTAAAGTCTGCAACAGATATAGAATAAATATCCATATCCACCTAATCGTTATACGATTTTAGTTCTCATATGGATTTTTAATGGTTGTTTGATATATACATAATAAAGCCTTTCTCCGGCTGGGTCCACATGTTATCCACAGGATAACATTGGGATATGCCGGAGCGACAGCGGAAATGGCAACAAACGGTCACAAGCTTTCTGGCCTCCCAGGATGCATCAGGACTTCTCCATATAATCCCGCCCACTGACCCAGTCAAATCAGTTTTTTGTTTGGTGCGGCAGGAGCTGGACCATGGTCACAGGGCTGCTGTTAAATAGCAGCCTGAAGCTTTTATTATTTTATTTTTATAGTTTTACTATGTTTTTTTTCCTTTAGTGACTTTTCTTAACAGCATCTTAAACGCATGGTAGAAAGTCGCTCCAACAACTCTTCACCGGGTCGCAACAACGCTTACCTTCGCGGTATAGTGCTGTTTTGACGGGTGTCTGTGTCGGATGATTCTAGCAGGTCCAGCAGACGTAACCAAGCTGTGGCCGGAGCATGGGGAGAAGGTAAGGCATCGGTTTCCTCTTACTAGGGGGGTCCGGACACAGCTTCACTGTATTGGAGGAGACTACAAACAGTGGTTGTTGCGCCCCAACTCTTAAGTGCAATGCTTTAGGGATCATAGGCGCCAGGACTAGTTTGAGGCCGCGATCCTTAGAGTCTAAGTCAGCGGGGGGAGTTAGATGCTCTCCTGGTCGCCCCTCCCCCAAGTTCATGACCAGTTTCCGCGCTTCTCCCGTCCATGAACTAATGACCTCACTTCCGTCTCATACGCTACCACGAGGATACTCAGTCGCAGCTTAGACGCTGCGGTTGTGTACACTAACGTTGCCACCTAGACCGAGTCGCAGACCGTAGCGTCTGCATACACTTATCGTTCACTGAGCGTCTGTGTCTCTCATCAGTTATCAGAGCGGCAGTGTACACCAGTAGCGTCTGAATCCACTCAGCGTCTTTCGAGTGTATTGATGGACATGGAAGTGTGGTGAGTCTCCCTGTATCCCAGTCTATGGAGAAAGGGTTATACAGTACTAAAATTCTCTCTACTTGATGGTATGAATTGTTAATTTTGTACATATTGCATATGAGGCCTGTATATTATTGTTGTTTTCTGCATGATATGTTTGAAAAGCCGGTTAAAAACAGAAATACAATTGTCCCACTTACTTGTAAGTTATTATGATGGTGATTGTATTCTCATATGACAATGTCTAATATTTTATCATGTGACTGACTGCTAGTATGTGTGCTGAATTTTATGTTGTCAGTTCTGTTCTGAACCTCAATTCAGATGCAAGGTTGTGGTCAGATTGATCTCACATCTATCTATCTATCTATCTATCTATCTATCTATCTATCTATCTATCTATCTATCTATCTATCTATCTATCTATCTATCTATCTATCTCTATCTATCTCTATCTATCTATATCTCCTATATAATAGCCCTGTGATTCTGTGCCTGGGTTTCTAACGCTGGGCGTGGCTAGAAGCTCTCATTGGGTTAGTGGCAGGTCTATCACACCCAGTCCACAGCTGATTGGGCGAGAAACGCCCTCCCACACAGGTTACATCCAATGGGAGGCTCTGCCCTTTGCCTGCTGTGTTTTCACAGAGCAGGATTAGCAATGGGACTGATGGAGCTGCAGCTTCAGCCCCACACCCCAAAATAGGCCCCCTGCATCTGCAGCATCATACCCTCCAACAATTTACACATAAACACTGATACACATTCGAAAAGGGTGCGTGGCCACGGGTACAGTGACGTGGCCACGTCCCTTTCCTATACTTTCAATGGAAGCTTGGAGAGTCAAAAAATAGTACAGACCATAAAAAAAAAGGGACTGTACCTGCCAAAAAGGTGCAGCTGGTGGGTGTGTCACTGCATCTGCAGCAAGTCTCTGTGCTGTAGATAGGGGAAAAAACATCCTTTCTCTTTCATCCACTAGGGGACACTGGAGTCCTATACAGTAGGGTTGTGAAGCCTTGAACCGGAGGTGTGGCACAATCTAAAATTAGCATTGTCTGCACAGCCGGCTCCTCCCCCTTCACATCCCTCATCCCTCAGTTTGAAAAATTGTGCTGGAGGCACAATACGTGGAGCAACTGAGCTCCTGACAAAATCTAAAAGGGGCTGCGTAACCCTAATAAAGGGAGAACAAGGCTACCTAAATCCAGAGAGACAAAGATCCCTATTGAAGGGACCTGCCTCTCTCCACAGGAGATCCTCCATAAAATAGTGAGTACTGGTTAAAACTTAGACTAGGGTCTTCCAGTTAGTAAAAGTTTTCTTTTTTTTTTTTCTCCCCTCACTCTCTCTCTTACTTGCGGTTAAAACCTGTTTTAAAGCTCACGTTTATACAGAGGGAGGCAGGGCAGACTAACAGTGGCCGGCGCATGGGAGCCCAAGTGCAGCGTTTCCCCCAGCCTGATTTCCCTGTGAGCAGAGGAGGGCAGAGTGGCGCGCTGCACAGTACAGACAGGCGCTGCTGCGGAAAACAAACCAGGCGCCGCTACGGAAGACAGACCCGTCGCGCACGCCAGCCGGCGGGTCTGCGGCGCGCGGCTCAGCACGGACAGCCGCTGCTACGGGAGACTGACCCGTCGTGCGCGCCAGCCGGCGGGTCCGGGGCGCAAGGCACAGCCGCTGCTACGGAAGACGGACCCGTCGCGCGCGCCAGCCGGCGGGTCTGGAGCGCAAGGCAGGGCTCGGCAGCACAGAACAGCGGGACATAGAAAAGTTAATCCCGCAGAGCAAGCGGAAAATTAAAATTTAAACAGTACTGGACTTACATTTAGTGGGGGCCTTAAATATATATATATATTTTTTTTTCCCCGTTTTGGCGCCAAGCTGAGGTGAGGGATGGGTCCTCCTCCCCCCTCCCCTACAGTAGTGTACATAGGGGAAGGTAAATTAATAAAATAAATAACTCCCCCTGCTGCTCGGCTTGGATAGTGCATGAGAGAGAGTTAGGTAATAGCTCCCTCTGCTGGTGAAATGTATATATAACACTAGGTGCTTCATCGCGCCCTACGGGCGCTCTTCACACCGTCGCAAGGGGCTACGCCCCCTTAACCCTTGCATGCCTTTCTGGGGTTCAATATTTGTATTATATAGAGTTTCTCTAACGTCCTAGTGGATGCTGGGGACTCCGTCAGGACCATGGGGAATAGCGGCTCCGCAGGAGACAGGGCACAAAAGCAAGCTTTTAGGATCACATGGTGTGTACTGGCTCCTCCCCCTATGACCCTCCTCCAAGCCTCAGTTAGGTTTTTGTGCCCGTCCGAGCAGGGTGCAATCTAGGTGGCTCTCTTAAAGAGTTGCTTAGAAAAAGTTTTTAGGTTCTTTATTTTCAGTGAGTCCTGCTAGCAACAGGCTCACTGCATCGAGGGACTTAGGGGAGAGATTTTCAACTCACCTGCGTGCAGGATGGATTGGATTCTTAGGCTACTGGACATAGCTCCAGAGGGAGTCGGAACACAGGGCTCGCCCTGGGGTTCGTCCCGGAGCCGCGCCGCCGACCCCCCTTGCAGATGCTGAAGATTGAAGAGGTCCGGAACCAGGCGGCAGAAGACTTTCAGTCTTCATCAGGTAGCGCACAGCACTGCAGCTGTGCGCCATTGTTGTCAGCACACTTCACACAGCGGTCACGGAGGGTGCAGGGCGCGGGGGGGGGGCGCCCTGGGCAGCAATGTATAATACCTGTATGGCGAAAAATACATCACATATAGCCCTTGAGGCTATATGGATGTATTTAACCCCTGCCAGATATCACAAACTCCGGAGAAGAAGCCCGCCGAAAAGGGGGCGGGGCCTATTCTCCTCAGCACACAGCGCCATTTTCCCTCACAGAAATGCTGGTGGGAAGGCTCCCAGGCTCTCCCCTGCACTGCACTACAGAAACAGGGTTAAAACAGAGAGGGGGGGCACTGATTTGGCGATATGTATATATATTAAAATGCTATAAGGGAGGAACACTTATATAAAGGTTGTCCCTGGATAATTATAGCGTTTTGGTGTGTGCTGGCAAACTCTCCCTCTGTCTCCCCAAAGGGCTAGTGGGTCCTGTCCTCTATCAGAGCATTCCCTATGTGTGTGCTGTACGTCGGTACGTGTGTGTCGACATGTATGAGGAAAATGTTGGTGAGGAGGCGGAGCAAATTGCCTGTAATGGTGATGTCACTCTCTAGGGAGTCGACACCGGAATGGATGGCTTAATTATGGAATTACGTGATAATGTCAACACGCTGCAAGCCGGTTGACGACATGAGAGGGCCGGCGAACAAATTAGTATCTGTCCAGGCGTCTCAAACACCGTCAGGGGCTGTAAAATGCCCATTTACCTCAGTCGGTCGACACAGACCCAGACACGGACACTGATTTCAGTGTCGACGGTGAAGAAACAAACGTATTTTCCTTTAGGGCCACACGTTAAGGGCAATGAAGGAGGTGTTACATATTTCTGATACTCCAAGTACCACAAAAAAGGGTATTATGTGGGAGGTGAAAAAACTACCTGTAGTTTTTCCTGAATCAGATAAATTAAATGAAGTGTGTGAGGATGCGTGGGTTTCCCCCGATAGAAAATTATTGGCGGTATACCTTTTCCCGCCAGAAGTTAAGGCGCGTTGGGAAACACACCTCAGGGTGGATAAGGCGCTCACACGCTTATCAGAACAAGTGGCGGTACCATCTACAGATAGGGCCGTACTTAAGGAGCCAGCTGATAGGAGGCTGAAAAATATCCTAAAAAGTATACACACACATGCTGGTGTTATACTGCGACCAGCGATCGCCTCAGCCTGGAGGTGCAGAGCTGAGGTGGCTTGGTCGGATTCCCTGACTAAAAATATTGATACCCTTGACAGGGACAGTATTTTATTGACTATAGAGCATTTAAAGGATGCATTTCTATATATGCGAGATGCGCAGAGGGATATTTGCACTCTGGCATCAAGAGTAAATGCGATGTCCATATCTGCAAGAAGATGTTTATGGACACGACAGTGGTCAGGTGATGCAGATTCCAATCGGCACAAAGATGTATTGCCGTATAAAGGGGAGGAGTTATTTGGGGTCGGTCCATGGGACCTGGTGGCCACGGCAACTGCTGGAAAATCCACCGTTTTTTACCCTAAGTCACATCTCTGCAGAAAAAGACACCGTCTTTTCAGCCTCAGTCCTTTCGTCCCTATAAGAGTCATATCTGCCCAGGGATAGAGGAAAGGGAAGAAGACTGCAGCAGGCAGCCCATTCCCAGGAACAGAAGCCCTCCACCGCTTCTACCAAGTTCTCAGCATGACGCTGGGACCGTACAGGACCCCTGGATCCTACAAGTAGTATCCAAGGGGTACAGATTGGAATGTCGAGACGTTTCCCCTCTCGCAGGTTCCTGTAGTCTGCTGTACCAATATCTCCCTCCGACAGGGAGGCAGTATTGAAAACAATTCACAAGCTGTATTCCCAGCAGGTGATAATAAAATTACCCCTCCTACAACAAGGAAAGGGGTATTATTCCACACTATATGGTGGTACTGAAGCCAGAAGGCTAGGTGAGACCTATTCTAAATCTGAAAAATTTGAACACTTACAAGGGTTCAAATCCAGATGGAGTCACTCAGAGCAGTGATAGCAAACCGGGAACAAGGGGACTATATGGTGTCCCGGGACATCAGGGATGCTTACCTCCATGTCCCAAAATTTGCCTTTCTCACCAAGGGTACCTCAGGTTCGTGGTACAGAACTGTCACTATCAGTTTCAGACGATGCCGTTGGATTGTCCAAGGCACCCCGGGTCCTTACCAAGGTAATGACCGAAATGAGGATTCGTCTTCAAAGAAAATGGACGACCTCCTGATAAGAACAAGGTCCAGAGAACAGTTGGAGGTCGGAGTAGCACTATCTCAAGTAGTTCTACGACAGCACGGGTGGATTCTAAATATTCCAAAACCGCAGTTGTTCCGACGACACGTCTGCTGGTCCTAGGGATGATTCTGGACACAGTCCAGGAAAAGGTGTTTCTCCCAGAGGAGAAAGCCAGGGAGTTATCCGAGCTAATCGGGATCCTCCTAAAACCAGGAAAAGTGTCAGTGCATCATTGCACAAGAGTCCTGGTAAAAATGGTGGCTTATTACGAAGCGCTTCCATTCGGCAGATTTCACGCAAGAACTCTTCAGTGGGATCTGCTGGACAAATGGTCCGGATCGCATCTTCAGATGCATCAGCGGATAACCCTATATCCAAGGACAAGGGTGTCTCTCCTGTGGTGATTACAGAGTGCTCATCTTCTAGAGGGCCGCAGATTCGGCATTCAGGATTGGATGCTGGTGACCACGGAGGCCAGCCTGAGAGGCTGGGGAGCAGTCACACAGGGAAAAAATTTCCAGGGAGTGTGATCAAGTCTGGAGAATTCTCTCCACATAAATATACTGGAGCTAAGAGCAAATTTATAATGCTCTAAGCTTAGCAAGACCTCTGCTTCAAGGTCAGCCGGTATTGATCCAGTGGGATAACATCACGGCAGTCGCCCACATAAACAGAAAGGGCGGCACAAGAAGCAGGAGGGCAGTGGCAAAACTGCAAGGATTTTTTCGCTAGGCGGAAAATCATGTGATAGCACTGTCAGCAGTGTTCATTCCGGGAGTGGACGACTGGGAAGCAGACTTCCTCAGCAGGCACGACCTCCACCAGGGAGAGTGGGAACTTCATCGGGAAGTTTTCCGCATGATTGTGAACCGTTGGGAAAGACCAAAGGTGGACATGATGGCGTCCCGCCCGAACAAAAAACGGGACAGGTATTGCGCCAGGTCACGAGACCTTCAGGCGATAGCTGTGGACGTCCTGGTAACACCGTGGGTGTAACAGTCGGTGTATGTGTTCCCTCCTCTGCTTCTCATAACCAAGGTATTGAGAATTATAAGACGTAGAGGAGTAAGAACTATACTCGTGGCTCCGGATTGGCCAAGAGGGACTTGGTACCCGGAACTTCAAGAGATGCTCACAGAGGACTAATGGCCTCGGGAGCTAAGAAGGGATTTGCTTTCAGCAAGTACCATGTCTGTTCCAAGAGGAACCGTGGCATCTGCCTCTAAGAAAGGACCTGCTCCAGCAGGGACCTTGTCTGTTCCAAGACTTACCGCGACTGCGTTTGACGGCATGGCGGTTGAACGCCGGATCCTAAGGGAAAAGGCATTCCGGAAGAGGTCATACCTACCCTGGTCAAAGCCAGGAAGGAGGTGACCGCACAACGTTATCACCACATGTGGTGAAAATATGTTGCGTGGGTGAGGCCAGGAAGGCCCCACGAAAAAATTTCAACTAGGTCGATTTCTGCACTTCCTGCAAACAGGAGTGTCTATGAGCCTCAAATTGGGGTCCATTAAGGTTCAAGTTTCGGCCCTGTAGATTTCTTCCAGAAAAAATTGGCTTCAATTCTTGAAGTCCAGACGTTTGTCAAGGGAGTATTGCATATACAGCCCCTTGTGTGCCTCCAGTGGCACCGTGGGATCTCAACGTAGTGTTGGGATTCCTCAAATCATATTGGTTTGAACCGCTCAAATCTGTGGATTTGAAATATCTCACATGGAAAGTGACCATGATGTGGCCCTGGCCTCGGCCAGGCGATTGTCAGAATTGGTGGCTTTGTCTTAAAAAAGCCCATATTTGATTTTCCATTCGGACAGGGCAGAACTGCGGACTCGTCCCCAGTTTCTTCCTAAGGTGGTGTCAGCGTTTCACCTGAAACAACCTATTGTGGTGCCTGCGGCTACTAGGGACTTGGAGGACTCCAAGTTGCTAGACGTTGTCGGGGCCCTAAAAATATATATATATATATATATATATTTCCAGGACGGCTGGAGTCAGAAAGTCTGATTTGCTGTTTATATTGTATGCACCCAAAAAGCTGGGTGCTCCTGCTTCTAAGCAGACTATTGCTCGTTGGATTTGTAGTACAATTCAGCTTGCACATTCTGTGGCAGGCCTGCCACAGCCAAAATCTGTAAATGCCCATTCCACAAGGAAGGTGGGCTCATCTTGGGCGGATGCCCGAGGGGGTCTCGGCTTTAAAACTTTGCCGAGCAGCTACGTGGTCAGGGGGGAACACGTTTGTAAAATTCTACAAATTTGATACCCTGGCTGAGGAGGACCTGGAGTTCTCTCATTCGGTGCTGCAGAGTCATCCGCACTCTCCCGCCCGTTTGGGAGCTTTGGTATAATCCCCATGGTCCTGACGGAGTCCCCAGCATCCACTAGGACGTTAGAGAAAATAAGATTTTACTTACCGATAAATCTATTTCTCATAGTCCGTAGTGGATGCTGGGCGCCCATCCCAAGTGCGGATTGTCTGCATTACTTGTACATAGTTATTGTTACAAAAATCGGGTTATTATTGTTGTGAGCCATCTTTTTTAGAGGCTACTTCATTGTTATCATACTGTTAACTGGGTTCAGATCACAAGTTGTACGGTGTGATTGGTGTGGCTGGTATGAGTCTTACCCGGGATTCAAGATCCTTCCTTATTGTGTACGCTCGTCCGGGCACAGTACCTAACTGAGGCTTGGAAGAGGGTCATAGGGGGAGGAGCCAGTACACACCATGTGATCCTAAAAGCTTGCTTTTGTGCCCTGTCTCCTGCGGAGCCGCTATTCCCCATGGTCCTGACGGAGTCCCCAGCATCCACTACGGACTATGAGAAATAGATTTATCGGTAAGTAAAATCTTATTACCTGCATTCCTTTGTTAGTGGTTAAATATTGCACAATGAAAGGGCGTGCGATGGTGAAGGAGGCGCAGCCCCTTGCGACGGCGTGAACAGCCCCTGCAGGGCACAATGTACAGAATGTAGCAGGTGCGGGGGGGGGGGGCTGTGGATGGGGGAGGGGGGCTGTAGATGCTGCGGGTAGAGGTGGGTGGAAGCGGGGGGGCCCGGATGGGGAAGGGTCGGGAGATGCTGCGGGTGGGGGAGGGGCAGAGGAGTGGGGGCTGCAGATGGGGTCCGGAGGCACTGCCGGTGGGGGAAGGGCAGGGGTGCCAAGGGTGGGAGAGGGGCAGGTGCGGGGATGTTGCGGATGGGTGAAGGGTTCCGGAGGTGCTGTGGGATGGGAAGGGGCGGGGGTGGGGTAGGGGGTCCGGAGGTGCCGTGAGTAGGGGAGGGGCAGGTACAGGTGGTGCGGCGGATGGGGAAGGGGGTCCGGAGGTGCTGCAGGTGGTGGAGGGGCAGGTGGGGGAGGGGTGGCAGGTACAGGTGGTGCGGCGGATGGGGAAGGGTGTCTGCAGATGCTGCGGGTGGAGGGGGGGCAGGTGTGGGGGGAGACATATATGGGGGGTGGATGGTGGAGGGGGTCTGGAGGTGCTGTGGGTGGTGGAGGGGCGGAGGAGTGAGGTAGGGTGTCTCGAGGCACAGCGTGTGGGGGAGGGGTGGGGTGCCGCATGTGGTAGAGGGGAAGGTGCGGAGGTGTGGTGCATTGGGGAGGGGTCTGGAGGCGCTGCGGGTACTGTACCTGCCAAAAAGGTAGTTGGAGGGTATGCAGTAACAGGGTCAGGACAGGGGTGACAGGGTCAGGACAGGGGTGACAGGGTCAGAATATGGGTGACAGGGTCAGAACAGGTGTGACGGGGCCAGGACGGGGCCAGAACAGGGGCGACGGGGCCAGGACAGAAATTACAGGGACAGGATAGGGGTGACATGGCCATGGTAGGGGCGGCAGGACCAGGACAGGGGTGACAGGGCCAGTATAGGGTTGACAGGGCAAGCACAGGGGTGACAGGGCCCGGATAGGGGTGACAGGGCCAGGATAACGGTGACAGGGACATGACAGAACACAGGGCACGGGAGAGATTGGTATTAGGGACAGAACAGTGGTGACAGACAGATGTGTCTTACCGGAGTCACTGCTGCTGGCTGCTGCTGTTCCACTCCAACCTGTTGGGATCTGCTGCTGGTGGAGACTTGGCATGGCTGACTCTCTCAGGCTGGAGTCCTGCTTCCTCTGCCTGTCCGCATCCCTCCCTCCCCCCCCTGAGTCACACACCACAGACCTTGAGCAGCTGCCGGGCACTGTGGTAAGGGGAGACTGGGAGTGACTGGTTAGCCCCCAGGAGACGCTGTGGCTGGAGGGAGGAGGGGGTCGGAGCCTGCAAGCAGCGCGAACTTCTGCAGCGCTGCCCGCCAGCTAAAGTGTGTGAAGGAGCTGGGCGCACCTCACTGCGGGCGGCAGCACTGCAGCTAGCGGTGGGGTTGCTGGGACTGAAGATAACAGAGGCAGTACGGAACCTGCACAGCGGCAGGTGCCCCACAAAACTGCAACTAAGAAGCGTGGAGTGTGCCAGAAAGTGACACTCCTCCGCGCCAGAGAGACCCTGCTGAGTATGCTGATGTGGGGGGTCAAGCACACAGTGAGCCGGTGCCCGTCTGTCTGTACGGCATACCCTCACACACCCCCACACCTCCCAACCGTCCCAATTTTCGCGGGACAGTCCCGCTGTCCCACCCGTGGGCCACAGTGTCCCGCGGTGGTGGTGGTGTTGGGGGGGAGGCAGTTGGGAAGCTCCTGTACTCTCTGTTTTG
Organism: Pseudophryne corroboree; assembly: GCF_028390025.1. NCBI lineage: Eukaryota > Metazoa > Chordata > Amphibia > Anura > Myobatrachidae > Pseudophryne > Pseudophryne corroboree. The sequence continues at coordinate 76,583,663 of NC_086445.1, forward strand.
CTTAGAGCAGCAGTGAATTTAATGGAGACAGAGGGAGAGGGGGCATCAGGGGGTATGGATTAAGGGGGGGTTCCAGCAGCAGAGCCGGATTAAGGGGGGGCAGGGGGTACGTACCATGGGCCCCACAGTGTTATGGGGCCCCCTGGCTGGAGTAGCTCTGTCCCAGCTCAGAAGCTCCCCCGTCCTGCCAGCAACAGCGGCAGCATTGTGTTACAGTCAGCACACGCTGCTACGTGTAGGCAGGTCTGTGGTGTTGCAGGGAGGCAGCAGTCTCCCTGCTTTCTTCTGCCTGTGCGGGTGTGTAGGGGGGGAGCGACCACCCCCTCTGGATTTACCTCTAGCTGAGGGGCCTGAATTCCATAAAAATAAAAAAAATGCCTGGAATTTGCATAAGGTGGCGTCGCGGGCGCGGTTAGGCCACGCCCCCAATCCCACAGGCACAGCAATGAGATAGGGCTCCTTGTCATAAGTGCCCTGGCCCCCCCCAGACTCATAATCTGCCCCTGGGGGCATGCCAGCAGCTCACAGAGCGCTGGGCATGCCCCCTCACTGACGAAAACGGGTGCCCTCCCGTGAAGCCACGCCCCTTTCGTTGGCCACGCCCTCTTTTCGCCGTGTGTTGTTGTGGTGTGTGTGTGTGTGTGTGTGTGTGTGTGTGTGTCCCCCTCCTTCTGTCTGAAGAGAGCTGGGAGGTAAGCACAAAACAATATAAAAATAGCGCTACCAGGTGCTGATGTTAAATCATTAAAAAATATTTAATACAAATAAATTGGTGTCCATAACACATATAAAAACAAATTCAATAAAACAAGCCTCATGAGCCAGTGATATGACCAAATGGTGAATTTTCCATGGACTCTTGTTAAGGCCAAATAGTAATGAGTGTTCCAATGCTTTAGAATATCATATCCTATATGGATATCCGTGTGATAGTTACCAGATCCCAAGTGGAAAGGCAGGGTATTCCACCTAGCGCGGTGATGATGGTTCTGTCCTGCGCAAATTGTGAATGGCGGTTCTCCCTTTTTATTGCTGTATGTCCACAAATATGGATCGGTCTCCGGACGGGTGAGCGTAAGATGGATCAGAGCTCTAAAGACCACTGCGGGTCATCCCAAACATCGATATCCAACTTATACCCCTGAGGACATATGCTTTCACCAGTCAGCATGGCCAGCCATGGGGGTCGACCCCCATGGCTGGCCATGCTGACTGGTGAAAGCATATGTCCTCAGGGGTATAAGTTGGATATCGATGTTTGGGATGACCCGCAGTGGTCTTTAGAGCTCTGATCCATCTTACGCTCACCCGTCCGGAGACCGATCCATATTTGTGGACATACAGCAATAAAAAGGGAGAACCGCCATTCACAATTTGCGCAGGACAGAACCATCATCACCGCGCTAGGTGGAATACCCTGCCTTTCCACTTGGGATCTGGTAACTATCACACGGATATCCATATAGGATATGATATTCTAAAGCATTGGAACACTCATTACTATTTGGCCTTAACAAGAGTCCATGGAAAATTCACCATTTGGTCATATCACTGGCTCATGAGGCTTGTTTTATTGAATTTGTTTTTATATGTGTTATGGACACCAATTTATTTGTATTAAATATTTTTTAATGATTTAACATCAGCACCTGGTAGCGCTGTTTTTATATTGTTTTGTGTTTTCCATATGTGGTGACTGACTATCACCTTGTTATAACAGCTGCTTTAGGAACACAGCTCTGTTAAAGCGCCCGTTTTCCTTAATATACCAATTCATGGGAGGTAAGCACCCCTGCCTGTGCCATGCCCATACCATCTGCTTCTGCTGCTGGTCTCCTATAGATTTGCCCAGTTCTGTGACTCATTTGAATAACTCCACCCACCACTGTAACTCCGCCCAGCGTTACAGCACAGAGTCACAGATTAAGGCAAATATATAGGAGATGAGGATCTCCTGAAAAGTAATCAAATTTACAAATTTTATTTTCAAGGGACGTCTGTTTCAAAGATCCCGGAGAAAATACACGGAAGCAAGCCAACTCTAATATCGTAGCTGATTTACAGTTGGGGTGTGAGGGTTGCGAGTCGGCTGGTGTTTTATTTTATTTTTATTTTTTGGCCTGTTCCTTTTCTAGAGAAAGAGGGGACGGGTAATTCCAGCCGGATCCAATACCTTCGCTTCCGTCATCTCCCAGTCTTTCTCTTCCTAGTTTAAAGGGTGAATGCGCTGCGTAGTACCCGACTAAGGGGTTTTAAAAAGAAAAACAGCATGTCTAAGGCTACCAAGACCTCAAAGACCTGTTATGTTTGTACGAAATGTAACAAGAAGAGCACGCGGGTTGGCAGCTCCGGGGTGTGCGACTCCTGCTTAGACAAGGATGCTCCACCTGGGAGCAGTGCTCTGAATAAAGCATGGGAAGACAACCTTGCGAATAGAATCTCCAAGGAGATGGCAGAATCCCGCAAGCAGCAATCAGAATGGGCTGCGGGATTCTCAAAGACGATAGAGGAATTTCTCATCAAGTTAACGCCACCCGCACACGCGGAGACGAGTGTGCGCAGGGCTGTTAAAAGAACTCTTCCTATTATACCAGAACCTGAAGAGGAAGAGGGTTTTCTTCTGGAAACGGAAGAAGGTGAGTTAATTGAACCCGTCCTAGACGCCGATTTTCCTGAAGAAGATTCGGCGATCTTGGGTCTGGATTCCTTAATTGACGCGGTAAAGGACATCCTAAGCTTTAAGGAAGAGGAAGTCCGGGAGCCGGAAGATTTAGATTTTGTTCGAATCCCAAAAGCCGCGGGCAGCAGCGTTCCCCATTCCTAAATCCCTCCAATCTCAGATGGAGGAAGCTTGGAAACAACCGGACAAACGTTTTCAATTTCCGAAACGTTTTCAGGTAACTTATCCCCTACCTAAGGGTGTAATGGACAAGTGGGAGTCGCCACCGGTAGTGGATGCTTCACTAGGAAGATTGTCAAAGAAGACAATCTTGCCAATTCCTAACGTAACTACTTTAAAGGATGCATCCGACCGTAAAGTTGAGACGGCGTTAAAATCAATATTTGTAGCAGCAGGTGCAGCGCAGAGACCTGCGATCGTCTGTGCTTGGGTCAACAAGGCCATGGGTGCATGGTCCGGCCGTATTGTACAAGCTATTGAGGAGGAAAATAGCTTAGGAGAGATTACACAGTTGGCGGAACACATTCGAGAATCTGCTTCATACTTGTGTCAGGCTTCTAAGGATATTAGCAGAATAGCATCGCGCATATCTGCATCGGCCATATCAGCTAGAAGGATTTTATGGCTCAGAGAATGGCAAGGAGAGACTGACACCAAGAAGGCAGTAGAATCCATCCCCTTTGGGGGTGCGATGCTGTTCGGACCAGAGTTGGACAAGTGGATTTCGCAGGCTACAGCGGGGAAGTCCACCTTTCTGCCGACTCCTTATACGAGAACCGTTCCACAGACTAGGAGGGGTTATTCGGGACCAGCATTTACTTTGTTTAGATCTCAGTCCTTTCGAGCCAGAGGAAGGGGTTTCGGTACACAAGCACGTGGGGGCAGAGGTAGAGGCCGCTCACAAACCGCAACCAGAAAGCAGGATAAACCTGCTGACAAGACCGTGGCATGACGGCCTCCCAGCTCACCTGGGGTCCCCCTTGGTGCGGGACCGACTGGAAGGTTTTCAGGACATCTGGGCCATAACCTCACCAGAACTTTGGGTGAACAACTTGATCTCTCAGGGATACAAGCTGGAATTTCAACAGAGACCTCACAGTCAGTTTTTTACAACAGGTTTGCCTCTGTGTCCTCAGAAAGCAAGGGCACTAAGAGCGGCGATTCTCAAATTGCTACATGCAGAGGTCATTATTCCGGTTCCCGCTTCTCAGAGAGGAACAGGGTTCTATTCCAATCTTTTTGTTGTGCCAAAACCAGATGGGACGGTCAGACCAATACTCAATTTAAAAGTTTTCAACCAGTTTTTAAGAGTCTACAAGTTCAAGATGGAATCAATCCAATCAGTCATTGCAGGCTTAGAGCCAGAGGAGTTCATGGTATCCATGGACATAAAAGATGCATATTTGCATATCCCAATCTGGACTCCTCACCAGGCTTACTTAAGGTTCGCACTGGTGAAGGAGCACTACCAATTCCGGGCATTGCCATTCGGTCTAGCATCAGCCCCAAGAATTTTCACGAAGATCATGGCGATCATGGTTGCAGGACTGAGACTGTTGGGGGTCACGATAATTCCTTATCTGGACGATTTGCTGATAAAAGCTCCATCTCAGAATCGACTGCTCAAGGATGTTCAGAAATCACATCAATTTCTAATTCAACATGGTTGGATTGTCAATTTCAAGAAGTCCAACCTCATACCGACTCAACGGATTCAATTCCTCGGTCTCATCTTGGACACGGTTCTATTACGGGTGTTCCTACCAGAGAACAAGGTCCAGGACCTACAGAGATTAGTGGCTCAGGTACTGAAGACGCAAACTGTCTCTCTGCACCTCTGTGTGAAACTTCTGGGGAAGATGGTAGCGTCGTTCGAAGCTCTCCAGTACGGCAGACTTCATTCACGATCATTCCAAATGAACCTCATTGCTCAGGGAGCAGGCTCACACTGGCTCCTCCATCGGAGAATTCGACTTCAACCACAAGTACGGGTCTCCTTGATATGGTGGTCGTTGCACAAGAACCTTACAGCCGGCAAGAAATGCGGCATTTGGGATTGGAAGATCTTGACGACGGACGCCAGTCTTAGAGGTTGGGGATCCGTCCTAGACGACCATCAGTTTCAGGGACGGTGGACGCTACAGGAAAGCAAATTACCCATAAATATCCTCAAACTAAGAGCAGTCTACAATGCCCTTCTCTTAGCAGAAGACCTAGTCATGAATCAGAACATCAGGATTCAGTCAGACAATGTCACGACGACGGCTTACATAAACCGTCAAGGAGGAACAAAGAGCAGGATGGCGTTAAAGGAGGCCACAAAGATCTTGTTATGGACAGAAAAAAGAGACCTCATTCTCTCCACAGTGTTCATTCCAGGTGTGGAGAACTGGGAAGCGGATTACCTCAGTCACCAGGACATGCATCCGGGGGAGTGGTGCCTTCATCCACGGATTTTCAACATGATTGTGAGAAGATGGGGTCTACCTCAGGTGGACCTAATGTCGTCTCGACAAAACCATCAACTGCCCAGATATGGGTCAAGAACTCGAGACCCAGCAGCAGAAGGAGTGGATGCATTAACACTTCCGTGGTGTTACAGAAGGGTTTACATATTTCCACCATTCCCACTCATACCCAGGGTTCTGAAAAGAGTAAAGCGGGAACGAGTGTGGGTTATTCTAATCGCACCAGATTGGCCCCGCAGGAGTTGGTACACCGACCTGCGAGGGTTACTTGCGAAAGATCCTTGGAGGTTACCTCAGAGAGAGGACCTACTATCTCAGGGACCTTTCCTGCACCCCGACCTAAACAGGCTGCGTTTGACGGCGTGGCTATTGAAACCAGGATCTTAAGAAACAAAGGGATCCCACGAACGGCCATTCCTACAATGATTGCCGCTAGGAAGCCGGTCACAGCCATGCACTACTACAGGATCTGGAGACGGTACATGGCTTGGTGTCAGGAAAGAGGATGGAATTCATCAGACTTCCATTTATCGCGACTTCTACTGTTCCTTCAGGCCGGTCTAGAGGGAGGACCCAGATTGGGCTCTTTGAAGGTTCAGATTTCGGCTCTCTCAATTCTTTTTCAACAGCGGCTAGCATCCTTGCCAGAGATTCAAACCTTTTTGCAAGGGGTTCTGAGAATTCAACCCCCTTTTCGTCCTCCCACGGCACCATGGGACTTAGGTTTGGTGTTAGAATATTTGAAGTCACCGATTTTTGAGCCATTGACAAATACAGACCTGAAATATCTTTCTTGGAAGGTCACGGTATTACTTGCCTTGGCTTCGGCTAGGCGGGTTTCCGAGTTGGGAGCCTTATCCTGTAAGAGTCCTTTCTTAGCTTTTCATGAGGATAAGGCGGAACTCCGTACAAGAGCAGACTTCTTTCCGAAGGTGGTGTCGGGGTTTCATGTAAACCAGCCAATAGTGGTCCCATCTTTCCAGGGTCTCACAGATGAGGACGTGTCGTTGGATGTGGTTCGAGCTTTACGGGTATACGTACAGGTTACGTCATCTTTCAGAAAGTCGGACCATTTGTTTGTTCTTTATGATGGGCCAAAGAAAGGTTGGCCGGCCTCTAAGCAGACTTTGTCCAGATGGATTAGACTTGCCATTCGGCAGGCTTATATTTCCTGTGAAAAACAGGTGCCGGTTCAGACGGGTGCTCATACTACCCGATCAGTGGGTGCCTCGTGGGCGACTGCCAGGGGTGTTTCCACTACTCAGCTTTGCAGAGCGGCAACGTGGTCTTCAGCCCACACGTTCGCGAAATTTTACAAGTTTGATACTTTTGCGTCCGGAGAATCTTAGATCTTAGTTCGGACGTTTAGTTTTGCAGGCCACCGGCAGCACTCCCTCCCTGGGGGAAAACTTTGGGACGTCCCCTACTGTATAGGACTCCAGTGTCCCCTAGTGGATGAAAGAGAAAAGAGGATTTTGGTACTTTACCGATAAATCCATTTCTCTGAATCCTCTAGGGGACACTGGACGCCCGCCTCGGTGCTGTCAACCTGCTGTGTTCAAAGTTCTTGTTTTAAACAGTTCGTGCAAACAGCGTTAGTTATTCGGTTAAGAGTTCTTGGCCGCTGTTTGATATGTTGTACGGTTCGGTTCCTCGCCATGGGCTATAGTGTCATATCCTATTCTCTCAGTCAAATTTTTCAAACTGAGGGAGCAGGGATGTGAAGGGGGAGGAGCCGGCTGTGCAGACAATGCTAATTTTATTATGTGCCACACCTCCGGTTCAAGGCTTCACAACCCTACTGTATAGGACTCCAGTGTCCCCTAGAGGATTCAGAGAAATGGATTTATCGGTAAGTACCAAAATCCTCTTTTTACTGCAGCGTCCTATGGGGGTCATTCCAAGTTGATCGCTAGGTGCATTCGTTCCCTGTGCAGCGATCAGTCAAAAACTCGCCACTTCTGCGTATACAGCGCAATGCGCACGTGCAGCATACTATTACAATGAACGATGTAGTTTTACACAGGGTCTAGCGATGCTTTTCAGTCGCACAGGCAGCCGCAGAGTGATTGACAGGAAGAGGGCGTTTCTGGGTGTCAAATGGCCGTTTTCAGGGAGTGTTCGGAAAGACTCAGGCATGGCTGACCAAACGCAGAGCGTGTTCATGACGTCAAATCAGGAACTGAATGATCTGAAGTAATCGGAAGTGCCGAGTAGGTCTGAAGCTACTTTGAAACTGCACAAAAATGTTTTGTACCCGCCCTCCAATCCCTTCGTTCGCAATTCTGCTTAGCTAAAATACACTCCCAGTGGGCGGCGGCATAGCGTTTGCACAGCTGCTAAAAACTGCTAGCAAGCAATCGACTCGGAATGACCACCAATGTCTTGCTGCCAGTCCACCTGCCCCCTCCGGCATCAACAATCCCCACTCCCTAGCCGCGGCGCAGGTGGAACAAAAGCTGCTGTGGCCACCGGCATAGATGTGTATGAAAGTGGCGCAGCGGAAGACTTTCATAGGCCTCCCTGCGTCGCATACTGTCTGAGCCCCGGAGCCTGCTTGGCGTGTGATGTAGAAGAAGTGCCTCCCCGCCACAGCCGCACCCAGATCCCCAGAGGCCCTGACTCCGCAACACAGCACCTGGGCTGCCGGCCTGGAAGCCCCAAGATGGCTAATGTAACGGATAGAGAGGGTGATATCACAGAGGGTAATGTATGAACGCTGAAACGATGTAAAAGGTGACAGTGCTGTGCAGTGCAGTGGGTGTGCTGTCAGGGCCATTGCTAGAGTGTTCGGCGCCCCCCTGCAAACTATAAATTTGCACCCTCGCATACTTTACAAACGCACAGCGCACATAATGACCCCTGTAGTACTTACACCTGTAATGCCCCTAAACCAGTGACGCTTACACATGTCACGCCCCCCCTGTACCAGTGACGTTTACACAAATAACACCCCCTGTAGCAGTGATGCTTACACACGTAATGCCCCCTGTAGCAGTGACGCTAACACACACAACGCCATCTATACCAGTTCCGCTTAGACACGTAACGCCCCCTGTACCAGTGACGCTTACACACATTATGCAGCAGACACACACAGAACTGACACATATATATACAAACACACACACATACTGTACATACATTACACACATACACAGTCACACATATATACAGTATACACAGACACTGTATATACACACACACACTCACTCTCTTTCCAGACACTTATCTAATGAAGTCTGGCTGGCCGAAGCTGTAGCGGCTCATCCTCCTGCTGCAGCAGCTCCGCCCCTTACTCCCATCTAGCTCCTCCCAGCCACTGAATGGCACACAGGGGAGGGGAGGAGAGAGAGGAGGTTTTGTGCTGACAGCGCCGAGGGGGAGAAAAGGTTTTGTGCTTCCGGCGCCGCTGCATGTGTGACAGCAGCCGCCAGCAGCAGGGATAGCAGCAGAAGCTCAGCACAGGGATGCAGAATAGGGACAACGTCTCTCCTTCCTGGTGGCTCCCTGCACTGCATCCCTTTGCTGAGCGGCTAGCGCCGGCAATGTGTGCAGTGTCACTGACACTGCACAGCACTCTCACCTTTTACATTGTCCAAACACGCTGCATTACAGGGAAGTAGACGCACTACATAAACTACAGCTCCCAGCAGCCCTTAGCACCGAAGCATTCTGCCCCTTAGGGCTGCTGGGAGCTGTAGTTTATTGCGTACATCATCTTCCCTGTAGTGCGCCGCGTTGGGACACCGGCGCGAACAATAGGACTGTCTGCTGTGCGAGTCTCCGGGAGAGCCACTGCCAAAGGGAGGACAGCAGCTTAGTTGCTGACAGGAGGAGAAGCAGGATAAGCATTACCCACCCCTCCCCCACTCAAAGTACCTCCAGGCCCCATCCTCGGCACCCCCACACACCCCCTCCAGCACCCGCGATAGATCCGGACCCCCACCCACAGCGACCCCGCACCAGTACCTCCCGCCGCACCACTGCATCCGCCCCCCCCCCCTCACCCGGGGCAACCCCTGCAACTGCTCCTCCCCCACCCGCAGCGGCTCCGGACCACCACCCGCAGCACCCACGCACCCTCCCCCACCTGCGGCACCACTCCGGTGGCACCCCAGGATCCCATCCGCCTCTTCCCCGCACCCCTTACTCCCCCAACCAAAGCACCTACTAGGTGATTCACCAGGCGCAGGGCAGTGTTCACGCCGTTGCAAGGGCCTTCCACCCCTTAACCATTGCACGCCCTTTGTCCATGCAATATTTAACCACTCACACAATTATGATTGGATGTAATACTCTATATAATAAAAATATTGCATACCACAAGGGTGTGCAAGGGTTAAGGGGGCGTAGCCCCTTACGACAGTGTGAAGAGTGCCCGTAGGGCGCGATGAATCACCTAGTATATATATATATATATATATGTATGTATGTATATGTGTGATTTTCAGTCACAAATTGTGTAGTTGTAAGTACAGAATATTTTACTATGTCTGTGAGCGGCAAAAGTGACGATGAGAATTTATCAGGCACTCCTACATCCTTAACATGTTTATCTTGTAAAACAGGGTTAATTGGAATAGGGTAGTTGGTCACTTATGAGGGGTTATGTGCAAACTGTTTTGCTTATCGGCAAAGTAAAAAGCAGGATCTGGTTCAGCAACCAGTAGAATCACCATGGAGTATGTTCGTGCAGACTTTGTCTTCAATAGCGGACAGGTTAACCCTGGCAGTTCCACCCCAGGGAATAGGTTACACTATTAACCCATACATGCAGCTCCCTCCTTATGGTTTGGTTCCAGTAGCCTCTACAAGTAACCAGGTTAACCAAGGTGCAGGTAAGACTAATATTGATATGTCTATGTTGCAGACTACACAAGATGATACAACAGATGATGATGATACAGTATATTCAAATACTCTGTATGATGATCAGTCGCAGGGTTTCAGCTCAGAGGATATAGCTGAGCTTATTGATGCAATGAAGGCTATTCTCTCTTTGGAGGAAGCAGCCAAAACAGTGTCAAAATCTAAAGCACCTGTGTTTAAACTAACAAAATCAGTTAAGACTGAATTCCCAGGGTCAGAGGATCTGACGGAAATTATGGAAGAACCCTGGGCTATGCCCAGTAAAAAATATAAGATTCCGAAAAAGTGGGATTCTTATTATCCATTTCCAGCTGCGGATTGTTCAAAAAGAGAAGTTCCTCCTAAAGTAGATGCACATGTACTGCGACTTGTGCATAAATCTGCTTTACCATTGTCATCTACCTCACTAAATGAAGTCACAGACAGAAGGGTAGATAGCTTCTTGAAAAATATTTTTTCTCTCAGGAGCGGTGGCAATGCCTGCTATGGCTTCAGCCTGGATGGCAAGGGCAATGGTAGAATGGGTGGAGGAACTAGAGAATGACCTCTCTCCTCCTAATAGGGAGCAGGAGTCTCATCTAGGCCATATAAGGCAAGCTGCGCAATATTTGGAAGAAGCAGCAATTGATTATGGGTACGATTGCTTCTAAAGCATCAGCCTTGACAGTAGCCACTCATAGAGCAGTTTGGCTACGCACTTGGAAAGCGGATGCAGAGTCCAAGAAAGCTCTGGAAGCATTGCCTTTCACTGGTAATATATTGTTTGGAAAACGATTGTCAGATATTCTAGAATCGGAAGCTGAATCCAAAAAGGTCAGATTTCCGGTTAGTTATAACCCTAAGACTAGGGGTTCAAAATTTCGGCCATTTCGATGGCAAGGCAAAGCAAAAACTAAAGAGGAGCCTAAGCAACCCCAGTTCAATAGATCAGCTAGGGATAGGAAGCAATGGGCTAGTAGAAGGCCAGCTTCCAAGCCTGAACAGAAGCCATCAGCCTGAGGATACGGGCCTCCGCCTGGAGAATTCCAGGGTTTGGGGCCGACTCCTTCAGTTTGCACACATATGGCAACATTCGACGACAGAAGCTTGGATGCAGAAGCTGCTATCTCTCAGTTATGGTTTCCCCTTCAGGAGGCAGCCTCCTTAAAGGTTTTTTTGCACCAGCCCGTCTCGTATAGAGTCGAAGGCCAACACCCTGCAAGAAGCAGTTCAGAAATTGCTTCAGTCTGGGGTAATTATCCCAGTACCCTCGTTGCAACGGGGACAGGGTTTTTACTCCAATCTATTTTTGATTCAGAAGCCAAATGGGTCATTCCGACCAATTCTCAATCTCAAAATGTTAAACAAATACATTTGGATTCCAAGGTTCCACATGGAAACATTACGCTCCATAGTTTTGGCCATGGAACTGGGACATTACATGGTATCTCTAGATCTACAGGATGCTTACCTACATGTGCCTATAACACGGTCTCATCAATGTTACCTCAGGTTTGCCATCCTCCAGCAACATTTTCAGTTCCAAGCTTTGCCCTTCGGGCTAGCAACAGCACCCAGGGTATTTACCAAAATTATGGTGGTTATGGCAGCTTATCTCCGCAAGCAGGGGATAAGAATATTTCCAAACCTCAATGACCTTTTAATCCTAGCACATTCGCAGGAATTACTTTTGAGCTATCTTCAACAGACAGTAGTTTGTCTACAAAGATACGGGTGGCTCATAAACTGGGTAAAGTCATCTCTGAATCCGTCACAACGGATGGTTCATTTGGGGGCCATATTGGACTCGGGTCTACAGAGAATTTTCTTGCCAGAGAAAAAGATATCCAAGGTGCAGGTCATGACTCAGGAGTTGTTGCATACTCAGACAATGTCAGTCCATGCAGTAATGCGGCTGTTGGGTCTGATGGTGTCAACCTTCGACATGGTGGAATATGCACAATGCCACTCCAGACCTCTACAGCACCTTATTCTGACCAAATGGAACGGAAATCATCAGACAATAAAAAAAACAGATGATAAAGTTTCCAGTAAACGTAAAAAAAAGGTCTCTATCTTGGTGGCTACAGACAGACCATTTAAACAAGGGGAGACCCTTTTGGATAAAGGAATGGCAAGTCCTGACAACAGATGCCAGTCTTCAAGGCTGGGGAGCGGTGCTCGATAGCCTTTGGTTCTAGGGAAAATGGACCATAAGGGAAAGTTGCCTGCCAATAAATCTGTTAGAAATAATATATATATATGGCTCTAGTTCAGGCAAAGGACAGTCTGCAAGGAAGACCAGTACAGATTCGCTCAGACAATGCAACAGTGGTAGCGTACCTCAATCATTAGGGAGGAACTCACAGCGAAAGATTGATGGAGGAAGTAACTCACATACTAAGGTGGGCAGAGCTCCATCTTCCAGCATTGTCAGCAGTGTTTGTTCCAGGAGTACTGAACTGGGAAGCGGATTTTCTCAGTCGACACTCCATTCAGGAAACCAAATGGGCTTTACACCCAGAAGTGTTTCAGACTATAGTAAATAGATGGGGTCTGCCAGAGATAGATCTCATGACGTCTCGTCTGAACAACAAGGTTCCAATATACGGATCAAGAACAAAGGATCCCGGAGCGATCCATGTAGACACACTGTCAGTGAATTGGAAATTTCATCTGGCATATGTTTCCTCCAATCTCCCTGTTATCCTGGGTAGTGGGAAAAATAAAGCAAGCAAAGGGAGCCATAATTCTAATAGCTCCAGCTTGGCCCAGAAGGCATTGGTATACAGATCTACTAAGGATGTCAGTGGAAGCTCCAATACTGCTCCCTCAACGTCCAGATCTGCTAATGCAGGGTCCTTGTTATCACAGCCATCTGGATCGTCTGTCTTTGACGGCGTGGCTGTTGAAACCTCTATCCTAGAAGCTAGAGGATTTTCAAAACAAGTAATTCAAACTATGCTTAGAGCAAGAAAGCCTTCTTCAGCTCGTATTTATCATCGAATATGGCAAACCTATATTCATTGGTGTAGTGAAAAAAGTTTGAATCTAAGATCTTTTAAAGTATCCAGGATTTTGGATTTCCTTCAAGCAGGATTGGATAAGGGGTTGAAAGTAGCTTCCTTGAGAGTTCAAGTATCAGCATTAACTGTATGGTTTCAGAGAAAGATTGCTGACTTACAGGATATGCGTACTTTCTTTCAGGGATTTGTACACATTCAACCTCCATTTGTTCCTCCTGCAGCTCCCTGGGATTTGAATCTGGTTCTTAAAATCCTTCAGGGACCTCCGTTTGAACCACTTAAGAGAGCAGATCTTAAATGGTTAACGGATAAAATGCTCTTTCTACTGGCAATGGCGTCAGCTAAAAGAGTGTCAGATTTAGGAGCACTATCGTGTAAGTCTCCTTTTCTAATATTTTTTCCAGATAAGGCAGTTCTCAGAACTAGATCTGGTTACCTTCCGAAGGTGGTTTCAAAGTTTCACCTTAACGAGGAGATTGTAGTCCCAGCTTTTCAGGTATCGGGACTTTCTGTGGGAGAAGCGTCGCTGGACGTGGTCCGGGCGTTGAGAATCTACGTAGATCGTACTAGTGCCATCAGAAAAACAGATTCTCTCTTCATCCTCTACGGATTTCATAGAAGCGGATTGCCTGCTAGTAAACAGATGCTGGCAAGATGGCTCCGAATGGTAATTTCAGAAGCTTATTCTCGTGCTGATCTCCCTACTCCGGCTAATGTCTCTGCTCACTCTACACGTAAGGTAGGTCCTTCATGGGCAGCACAACCGGGTGCTTCAGCAGAACAGATTTGTAAGGCAGCCACATGGTCTTCAATTAACACTTTCATTAGACATTATGCCATGGATACTTTTGCCTCTCATGATGCTGAATTCGGGCGAAAGGTTCTCCTGTCTAATCAGGAGCGTCCCCACCACTAAAACTGGCTTTGGGAATCCCAATGTTATCCTGTGGATAACCTGTGGACCCAGCCGGAGAAATGGACGTTATGGTAAAAACTTACTGTTGATAAAGTAGTTTCTCCTATGTCCACAGGTATCCACAGGGGTCCCACCCTGACGCACCTGATTTGAGGATCTTTACAATCATTAAACCTCTTCCCTCTTGCATGGAAGGGTGTGCATGTGTGTTCTTATCGCCTGAATAGGTTTCTACCTGATGCGCATGCCTAATTGCTGTAGAAAGAACTGATTCGACTGGGTCAGTGGGCGGGATTATATGGAGAAGCCGCGATGCATCCTGGGAAGCCAGAAAGCTTGTGACCATTTGGTGCCATTTCCGCTGTCACTCCGGCATTTCCCAATGTTATCCTGTGGATACCTGTAGACATAGGAGAAACTACGTTATCAACGGTAAGTTCTTACCATAACGTCTATTTTTATGACATTATAATGGGCTATTGACTGACTCATCAATAACCATTGATGTTTTACACGACTCCATGGTCACTGCTGGTAGGTGCTGGTCGGAATTGCGGACCAATCAAAAACAAGAGCGGGGCTGATCTCTGTTACCGGGAAGAAAAAACAAAACTATTTGGTTCCACTTAACCAACAATGGCAGAGAACCACTGGCTCTCTGCCATCGATGGCAAAACCATCGGCCATTCGTAGTTATCCATTGAAGTTTTTGCAACTGTCGTTGGTCGATGGCAATCCCTACCTAGAGATGGTGATAAAAGAACAGTGACGCATGTAAGGGCTGTTCCCCCACAGTATATGGCTTAATGAATCCTCATCTGTATCACCCCTGCCTGTGCGCCCCTCCGCTTTAGAATGTAAGCTTTCATGAGCAGGGCCCTCTTCCCTCATGTGCTTATCCATCTCTTGCTTAACCGATCTTCTTTTCAATGCTCCTATACGGTCTTGAACTGTAAGTCACTGTTTTCTTGTTTTGCTTGTTTATGTACTCTGTAATTGGGCGCTGCGGATCCTATGTGGTGCCATATAAAGTATAATAATAATCTGGATAGACTCACATTGAAGACATGCTTTTCACTGATCATAGGTGATTTTATCCAGTTTTGAATCTGTTTTGGAGGGGAATGGTGGCATACGTAGGCAGGCAGATTCGTTTCAGAAACAGGAAGTGCAGTATGATCCTCTCATAGTACATAATGCTTCTTTACTCCTTCTAGATGAATACAGATCGCAGACCTTCCATTCCCTTTGATGATATGTCATTGAAATAAGAACTAGAGTGTATTACTGTTTGGTGTACTTTTTAAAAGGTTTAAAGAAATACGCTCACACTTTACAAGATAAAAATATCTTGCTGCACTCTGCCACATGGAGCTTCGGCCTACGTGACCTTCATGCAAATCCCAGCCTGGCTGGCGCTGTCTACACATACTTTTGGTTGGCCAAGGTAATGTCACATGATGAGCTTGACGCTAAACTAGATCCCCTTAAAGCGTTGGTGACTCTGCTGTAACGAATCTTGGAGAGCAGTTCACTTGGATTGAAGGGGCTGTACAGAGGATTAGTAATTTTAAGGATACGATCAACATGATAGTAATCCATGTACACCCTGATGTCATAATGTACTTTCTTCGGATAACAATAAGGAAGTGAATTAAAAAATCCTTTATTTAAAATAACTTTGACATTTGATAGTGAGTATTAAGAAACTATGGGCAGTATCCTATTGGCTCCAAAAATGTTCAGCTCGTGAAAAACTTTTCACATTTTTTCAAAGTCCCATGCGAAAAAAATAAAAAATGAAAACAAAAATACTTAGGATCTGCGAATAGCTGCGGACCTATGAATTTTCGTGGCGCTTATTGCAGTTTTGTAGTACACTTATTGGGGATTTGGTTTCATCTGTCTAAGGCAGGTGGAACAGAACCCTAGATAAGTGCCGGCAATTGGCGCTAGTATGATAGCTCAGGCCGAGTCAATTAGCCATGATAATTACCGCTGCTAATTGTATACCGACCTACATACCGTGTTTCCCCGATAATAAGCCCTACACTTGCTTTTGGAAATTGGTCCAAAATGAGCCCTACCCCAAAAATAAGCCCTATCAAAATTCCCATTACCCGAGTCCGTGCACTAAATTCAATGCCCCCAGCTCCACCCCCGCTAACCCCCTTCACCGCCACCCTGCTTGAGGGATGCTGTACAGTACTGTATCAGCCGTTGAAGACTCCAGCTCCCAGTCCCAGGGATGCATTGCGCCCTGCGGATGATGTCACCGTGCACATCACGCGGCTTCTGTACACGGCCGGAGTGGAGTAGCAGCGGCACCGGCGGAAAGCAAGAAGAACTGGAAACTGGAACTGGTAAGTGCTGTAGGTGAGGAGCAGGACTGGGGGCATGGTGGCTGTAAAATAAGCCCTACCCCGAAAATAAGCCCTATGGTGTTTTTTGTTGAAAAAAATAAAAAAGTGTCTTATTATCGGAGAAACACGGTACTGTAGATCTGAAATGGGGAGGGGGAGTAGTTTGTAGAACACTTGAACAGCGACCTGGTGAGCGAATATTAATACTCCCGGCCAGCATCAGGTATTGGTCAATGCCTCAGCAATCACAGCAGGCAATTAGTAATTACTACCGTCATAGCCTAACCATTGTGTCCTAGGGAATCTTGGCCTTGTAATGTCACTGTTAGGGGACAGCTGCAGCATAAAGAAAAGGTGTAGAATCTGATGAATGGAAGGATAACAGTGAATGAATAGTATTAATGTTGTGCAATATGTTCCCAGGTGTTCATGGAGTCGGCACTTCCTGGCCACACACTCTGACCACCAGCGCAGAGGTGGTGATGGGAATCGACCTTCTCTTGGTTCTGGTTACATGGGCCATTCACACATGGCAGAAGTAAAAAAATATACTGATCAACAAACAGCCTTCTATAGAGGCCAAGGCCATTCACATCCAATTTACAGTTACAGCAGCTGCTCATGGGCCACTAGATGGCACCCGCCGGTGCTATTCAAATGGTTCTCCGTTTGGGCGCACACATTACTGTTATGTTGTTCCATCATTTTGACGGGTTGATAACCAGCGGTTAATAATGAGGAGACACGGTTTCCAGTCAGATGGACTATATGTTATTCAGTGAAACAGAGACCATCTTGTGTCTATGCCCTCATTCAGTCCAAGGCACTACACACTCAGCAAAGGGATGCGAAGCAGGTAGGCGCCTGACTTGAAGCTTCCCACTACCCCCCTGCGGTGTCAGTCAGTGTCCTGAGCTCTGGCCGAAAAGGGGGCGGAGTTAAACGGGACCAGGCTGAAGAGGACAGAAACTGCTACAAATCCAGCCAGCCAGATGGTATGTTGAAGGAGCATGAGTGAGAAAGTGTGTGTATATGTGTATCTACATTATGTGTGTGTGGAAGGCAGTGTATTTGGCACTGGGGGAATTTGTGTATCTGGCACAGTGGGGGCATATATGGCACTGCTGGGGGCATTTGTGGATCTGGCACTGTGGGGTATTCGTGGATCTGGCACTGGGGCATATCAGGCACTGTAGGAGCATACTGTATCTGGCACTGCTGGGGGCATATGTGTATCTGGCACCCCCATATGTGTATCATGCACCCATTTTCATTGGCCAGCCCTCATGTGGCATTTGACCACACCCATTTTTTGGCACGCGTGCACACAGTACCGCTGAGACATTTTTCTACTTGCACCAGTGGTGCAAGGACGGGGGACATAATTTGTATAAATGGCACTTTTGAGGGCATTATATATAGCCGGTGCTACTACAGGGGGCTATTATGTGTATAACTGGCGCCACTACTGGGGACATTATGTGTATGAACAGCACTAATATGCGCAGGGTAATGTGAATAAGATTGTGTTACTGTGTGGCGTAATGCAGGGGTTCTCAAACTCTGTCCTCAGGACCCCACACAGTGCATGTTTTCCAGGTCCCCCAGCAGGTGCACAGGTGTATTAATTACTCACAGACACATTTTAAAAGGTCCACAGGTGGAGCTAATTATTTCACTTGTCATTCTGAAGAGACCTGCAAAACATGCACTGTGTGGGGTCCTGAGGACCGAGTTTGAGAACCTGCGGCGTAATGTGAAATGGGGGTACTATTGTGAGACCACACCCCTTTTTGACGCACGCTGTCACTTTGTAAAATATGGAAGGGTGCAAATGTATCGTTTGCCAACCCATTCCTGATAAATGGGCTGTCATCTCTCCAGCCCTTGTGGAACTACAAGTGCATTCATGCATAGCCAGTGCCTTGGTTGCTTCAGCCAAGCCCCGGTTTATGCGCATGCGCTGAGACGCAAGACTGCCAAAGACCGTGTCTTCTGCGCATGCGCAGTACAGCCGAGAGGCCATTGCCCTGATATCCAGTACTGGCAGCCTGTGCGCGCATGCGCTTTGTCGCCGAGAGGCCCGCTGCCCGGATATCCAGCACTGGCAGCCTATCTGCGCATGCGCTCTACCTTCGGATGTCTGAGGTCCGGGCAGTAATACGATGTACAAGTAATCTGCGCATGCGTTATGTCGCCAGAAGTCCGCGCATGTGCAGTGCTGCCATGAAGCCCGCTGCCCGGGTAACCATTACTGGCAGTGTGAATCTGCGCATGCGCTGTATAGCTGAGAGGCTATCCGCCAGCTGTACGGGTCGCCGGTACCGGTAGTCTGTGTAGTGTCGGGACTCGGAGACGGCGAGAGGATGTCGGGGGGTCCGGCAGTGCAGATTAGCATCGAGTCCTGTGCGGAGAAGCAGGTGCAGGAGGTGGGGTTGGACGGCTCAGAGACCTATGTGCAGCCGCTCTCCATGTCCCAGAACCTGGCCCGCCTGGCACAACGCATAGACTTCGGCCAGGACTCCGAGGAAGAGCCGGAGAATGGAGCAGTTCCGCGGGACAGCGAATGGGAGCAGCCACAGCAGGAGGAGGAGGAAGGTGATTTGTATATCCCGGGCCTAGCGCTTCCTGTGCTCATCCTGATGTCTCTCACTGCCCCGATTGTACACTGCCCTCTGTCACTGCCCTCATGTGTCCAGCACTGCCCCCCCTAACTGCCCTCTGTCACTGCCCCCATGTCTCCAGCACTGCCCCCCCTAACTGCCCTCTGTCACTGCCCCCATGTCTCCAGCACTGCCCCCCCAACTGCCCTCTGTCACTGCCCCCATGTCTCCAGCACTGCCCCCCCTAACTGCCCTCTGTCACTGCCCCCACGTCTCCAGCACTGCCCCCCCTAACTGCCCTCTGTCACTGCCCCCACGTCTCCAGCACTGCCCCCCCTAACTGCCCTCTGTCACTGCCCCCATGTGTCCAACACTGCCCCCTGTCACTGCCCCCATGTGTCCAGCACTGCCCTCTGTCACTGCCCCCACGTGTCCAGCACTGCCCTCTGTCACTGCCCCCACGTGTCCAGCACTGCCCTCTGTCACTGCCCCCACGTGTCCAGCACTGCCCTCTGTCACTGCCCCCACGTGTCCAGCACTGCCCTCTGTCACTGCCCCCACGTGTCCAGCACTGCCCTCTGTCACTGCCCCCACGTGTCCAGCACTGCCCCCCCCCCCTAACTGCCCTCTGTCACTGCCCCCATGTGTCCAACACTGCCCCCCCTAACTGCCCTCTGTCACTGCCCCCATGTGTCCAACACTGCCCCCCCCTAACTGCCCTCTGTCACTGCCCCCATGTGTCCAGCACTGCCCTCTGTCACTGCCCCCATGTCTCCAGCACTGCCCCCCCCCTAACTGCCCTCTGTCACTGCCCCCATGTGTCCAACACTGCCCCCCCTAACTGCCCTCTGTCACTGCCCCCATGTGTCCAGCACTGCCCCCTGTCACTGCCCCCATGTCTCCAGCACTGCCCCCCCCTAACTGCCCTCTGTCACTGCCCCCATGTCTCCAGCACTGCCCCCCTAACTGCCCTCTGTCACTGCCCCCATGTCTCCAGCACTGCCCCCCCAACTGCCCTCTGTCACTGCCCCCATGTCTCCAGCACTGCCCCCCCTAACTGCCCTCTGTCACTGCCCCCATGTCTCCAGCACTGCCCCCCCAACTGCCCTCTGTCACTGCCCCCATGTCTCCAGCACTGCCCCCCCAACTGCCCTCTGTCACTGCCCCCATGTCTCCAGCACTGCCCCCCCTAACTGCCCTCTGTCACTGCCCCCATGTGTCCAGCACTGCCCCCCCTAACTGCCCCCATGTCTCCAGCACTGCCCCCCCTAACTGCCCTCTGTCACTGCCCCCATGTCTCCAGCACTGCCCCCCCTAACTTCCCTCTGTCACTGCCCCCATGTCTCCAGCACTGCCCCCCCTAACTTCCCTCTGTCACTGCCCCCATGTCTCCAGCACTGCCCCCCCTAACTGCCCTCTGTCACTGCCCCCATGTGTCCAGCACTGCCCCCCCTAACTGCCCCCATGTCTCCAGCACTGCCCCCCCTAACTGCCCTCTGTCACTGCCCCCATGTCTCCAGCACTGCCCCCCCCAACTGCCCTCTGTCACTGCCCCCATGTCTCCAGCACTGCCCCCCCTAACTGCCCTCTGTCACTGCCCCCATGTCTCCAGCACTGCCCCCCCTAACTGCCCTCTGTCACTGCCCCCATGTCTCCAGCACTGCCCCCCCTAACTGCCCTCTGTCACTGCCCCCATGTGTCCAGCACTGCCCCCCCTAACTGCCCCCATGTCTCCAGCACTGCCCCCCCTAACTGCCCTCTGTCACTGCCCCTATGTCTCCAGCACTGCCCCCCCTAACTGCCCTCTGTCACTGCCCCCATGTCTCCAGCACTGCCCCCCCTAACTTCCCTCTGTCACTGCCCCCATGTCTCCAGCACTGCCCCCCCTAACTGCCCCCATGTCTCCAGCACTGCCCCCATGTCTCCAGCACTGCCCCCCCTAACTGCCCTCTGTCACTGCCCCCATGTGTCCAGCACTGCCCCCTGTCACTGCCCCCATGTGTCCAGCACTGTCACTGCCCCCATGTCTCCAGCACTGCCCCCCCTAACTGCCCTCTGTCGCTGCCCCCATGTCTCCAGCACTGCCCCCCCTAACTGCCCTCTGTCACTGCCCCCATGTCTCCAGCACTGCCCCCCCTAACTGCCCTCTGTCACTGCCCCCATGTCTCCAGCACTGCCCCCCCTAACTTCCCTCTGTCACTGCCCCCATGTCTCCAGCACTGCCCCCCCTAACTGCCCTCTGTCACTGCCCCCATGTGTCCAGCACTGCCCCCTGTCACTGCCCCCATGTGTCCAGCACTGTCACTGCCCCCATGTCTCCAGCACTGCCCCCCCTAACTGCCCTCTGTCACTGCCCCCATGTCTCCAGCACTGCCCCCCCTAACTGCCCTCTGTCACTGCCCCCATGTCTCCAGCACTGCCCCCCCTAACTGCCCTCTGTCACTGCCCCCATGTCTCCAGCACTGCCCCCCCTAACTGCCCTCTGTCTTTGCCCCCACGTGTCCGGCACTGCCCTCTGTCACTGCCCTCACGTGTCCGGCACTGCCCTCTGTCACTGCCCCCACGTGTCCGTCACTGCCCTCCCTAACTGCCCGCACGTGTCCAGCACTGCCTTCCCTTGCTTTCCCCAACTGCCCGGCAGTGCGCCCTTGTGCCCGGCACTTTTCTCCCCTCGCTGCCCCCGTGTACCCGGCACTGCCCTCCCCTCGCTGCCCCCGTGTGCCCGACACTGCCCTCCCTCGTTGTTATCTATTTGTTTTCTTCTATTAGAAGTGCTTTGCAATAATAGTTCTTTTGCTTGCAGGTTTGGTCAAGTTCCAGCCATCACTATGGCCTTGGGATTCTGTGAGAAACCACCTACGCGGCTGCCTTACGGAAATGTGTGTATTGTATGATGTGCTGAATATAGTGAAGGATAAGAGGTACATGCACCTGGATCCCGTCTCACAGGAATCCCTGACTCCCAAACAGGTATCCTGGAACATTGTTGGGGAATGAAAAGCTATTGTCCCATTCATTCTGCTTTAATTCAGCGAGGTTGCACTTGTCATGTAAGGCCGGTTGTACACTTGTCATGTAAGGCCGGTTGTACACTTGTCAAGTAAGGCTGGTGTTTGTTGTTTTGTTGCAACGTCTTAGTTTTTGTATATCTTTCATAAACATCTCTTTAATACCGTTTTCACACAGAAACCCGGATTTGGAGCACAGGTTGGTTTCTAGTCCCAGGCCACTACCCTCTCTCAGACAGAAGATGAAATTGCCAGGCATTTGGACGCGGTAATTTGTCGGGTCAACCCGGGTCCTTCATCTTTGGGAGAGGGTCATCCTGGATTTTCTGGGAATTCGATCCCGGTGAAAACTAGGGCCGAAGTCTTGGGAATTGTGACTCTGGCTGCCCTTTCCCAACGGACCGAGGCTGACCCAGCAAATTAACAGGTCCAAAACTGTCTGAAGGGGGGTATAGCTAATATCTCGTTCAGCTGTCGCATAATCTGCTTTATCACAGATCTTTTCAACCTTATGGAAAACAGGTTTTAACATATGTAACCTACATTGGCAACCAGAAAAAAAAACAGAAAATGCAGATGCACACTCCATAGTACTAAGCGCTGCTAATCAGAGTAAATAATAAACTCTGCATCTAACACAGAACAAAAGTTAGGTGCTTAGCATTATTTTTGGCCAAAATTACAGGCTGACCAACCACGACCAGGGGACATCGTCTGGAGGGTCCCTAACACTAAGGTTCAATTCCAGGGTACGGGACCCCCGAAGCCAGCACAGTCCAACCACCCCAAGGCTTCACACTAGTGAGAAGTTAGTGTTGGTAAGCGTTACACAAGTAAGAAGCAAAAGTGTTAAGTGTTACATAGGATGTAGTTATGTCACAATACCGACGCCGGGATCCCGCCCCCTCACAATCCTGACAGTCGGCATGCCGACCGTCAGAGACTATTCCCACTCCTGGGTGTCCACGACACCCGCATAGTGGGAATAGAACCTGTGGCGAGCCCGAAAGGGGCTTCGTTTTGCTCCCCCCGGGCATCTAACAGCTGGGATTCCGGCGTCGGTATGGTGCCTGGCGTACTCCCAATCCGCCGGTCACACATACCCAACTCTGTTACATAGGTTAGAGGTAATATTTAGAAAGTTAAAGGCATTACATTAGTAGAAAAATTATTAAGTGCTGAAGTGCTAGATTGAATATTACAATGTATACCTCCCAACATGGCCCTCTCCATTTTTTTTTTTTTATTATTTTTGTGGTTTCACATCTGAACACGTACATGTCTCCTTTTCAGTGGTGATAACAGATTCAACAATGGGTTTCATTTTATAAAAACAGTATTCTTAGTTATAGCTAATGGATTACGTAGTTGGGGTGATTGGTTTGAGAAATGAATTACACCTATCGTCCTGTCTACTGTGAGGCCACATTAGTGTCCTGCTGTCTAGGGGGGTATATTTACCAAAGTGCGGGTTGTCCGTGGAGATGTTGCCCATTGCAACCAATCAGATTCTAGCTACTATCGTCTAGAAGTTGCTACATAAATCTTAAATACAATCTGATTGGTTGCCATGGGCAACATCTCCACTTCTGAAAAAACGCTTTTTATTAAATGTAGCCCTAGTTAATTGATGAATCAAGCAGTGAGAAGTTGACCAGGGACCAATCAGCTTCTACCTTTTATTTTATACAGTTTACTTGACAAATGCTACCTTAAAGCTGATTGGTTGCTATTGGCAACTGCTCCACTTTATTCCCTGCTTGATGCATCAACCTCTAGTGGTTTCATATTGTCTTTTACATCAATGCCGCTAGTATATGGAAAAGGTTGTTGCCCTCGTTATCTATATGTTCAGTAAGAAATGCTCGTTTACCGATTTCTCAAATGAATATAATAAGATGTGTGCATTAAGAAGCGTAATTTTCCTTACAGAGTCAGCAAAGTTTGTTGTTGGTTTCTAAGCGGAAATACCTTCTCGGAGCTGCGCAGATTCTCCTTAAAGGAGCCGAGCGTCTTTCCAAGTCTGTGGCAGAGAACCAGGAGAACAAGCGGCAGCGTGACTTTAATTCAGAACTGCTGAGGCTGCGCCAGCATTGGAAGCTGAGGAAACTGGGTGACAAAATTCTGGGGGATCTGAGTTACAGGAGTGCAGGTAACTCTTCTACAGATTGGGGATGGTAACAAGCACAGGTGTTGTAGTACATTTCAGGGTGGTTCCTGGGATTAAATGTATGGGTTAAACAGATTAGGTTAGAGGCACCTAATATTGCTATGTTTCAGTGGGTGGCATTCTGTATGCCGGCGGTCGGGCTCCCGGCGCTCAGTATACCGGCGCCGGGAGCCCGACCGCCGGCATACCGACACTTATTTTCCCTCGTGGGGGTCCACGACCCCCATAGAGGGAGAATAAAATAGTGTAGCGCGCCACCGTGCCCGTAGCGTGGCGAGCGCAGCGAGCTCGCAAGGGGCTCATTTGCGCTCGCCACACTGTCGGTCAGCCGGCGGTCGGGCTCCCGGCGCCGGTATGCTGGGCGCCGGGAGCCCGACCGCCGGCCAGCCGTAGTGAACCCGTTTCAGTAACACGTGACTCTGCATTCACATGCTGTCTGCAGTCTCTTCATGTGCACTGTGTATTGCAAGCTGTAACAATAATGTAAATTAGAGGGAGACTGGGGCAGATGTATTAACCTGGAGAAGGCATAAGGAAGTGATAAGCCAGTGATATGTGCAAGGTGATAAAGGCACCAGCCAATCAGATCCTAACTGTTAATTTACATATTGGAGCTGATTGGTTGGTTCGTTTATCACCTTGCACATATCACTGGTTTATCACTTCCTTATGCCTTCTCCAGGTTAATACGTCTGCCCCACTATCGTTTATGATGTGCATCTAATGTCTTGGCTTTGTTAAAAATCATTTAAAGGCTGTTACACTTGGGGGGGATTCAGTTATGGGCATAGCGGGGTGAATTGCTGTTTCTGCATAATTTAATATTCCGGTAACTGCAGCCTTTCTCGCACCCGGCCGATTTGCACCGTTTTGCTCAAAAGTGCTCACTTCCCTACGGGTAATGCAGTGACATGTGGTGAGGTGAGACAGAGCCTATCCTGTCATACTTCTGTACATGCCAGAGTGCTTAGCGGGGACCTATATCTTTTTTTATTTACCAGACATGGCATACCAATTGCATTAATATTGGTTGGTGTAATGCCCTGTAAGTAACGGGTATTATTCAACAATATATGGCATTCTAAAATTGTAATCCCTACGAAAATGACAGGTTTCAGGGACATTGATGTATCTTGGACATACCCCTTTTCAGTGGCTGGCCATTATAACACAACAGCCCTGCTTTGTGCTTAAATTGATTGTGCATGGGTGTGGGAACGGTTGGTGCAAATCCAGCACCTTTTATGATCCTTGTGCTCCATTAGTCTCATACACTCCTGGAAATGATTTCCCAGTATACTACAGTATTGTATTTTGCTAGAGTGTGCTTGTAAGCATTAAATCCTACGCTGTGCCCATATAACGACTCAGACTAATATCTGACACAGTCTTCTTCAAACAATTATTTTGTATTTCTTTATCTCTACTCATTTTCTTATATCTGCGGACTCTCATCTAAGATTCACAGGTTAATCCTGTGTCTAACGTAGACAGCAGATCCGCAACTTTTCCTCTTCTTAAATTCTTTGATAGGTGCACTCTCATTGATGAGTCGACTAATTGTGTCTAACAATTACAACCATACCCCACCGATAGAGCCTGATCTTGTCCGATCTTGGAAGCAAAACGGTGGTGGGCTGGGTCAGTATCTGTGAGGAGGACCCTCAGAGAATACCTGGTGTTGTAATTGTGACCCATTTCGACCATATACCAACAGCAGGATCACCACATTTATTCTCAAACCTCCTTTTTTTTCTAAATTTTTTTCCTCTCTTCCTCTGTTACTGTCCTCCTGGACAATCAGGGACAAACCTGTGAAATCTATTATACATAATTACGAGGCATTGCAGTAGGCATCCCCCCATGCACGCATATTTGTATTAGGATTCATACTCCAAATATTAGTCCGGTCCAATGACCCATAGAGGTCTCATTAAAACAAGCTTTGCTTGTGCTGGTTGGAGAGGATTTGGATGTAGAGTCAGTGTCTACATCCTCCTACAAGTCTAGCGGGTTAGACTAACCAGAACATTTCCTATTTTTTTTCAATCAACCAATTCATTAAAATCTTTTACTATTTATATTTGATGTATTCTTGTTGCACGGATTCACTCAACCTTATTATTGTTGATACTTTACCCCAAAGAGATACATGGGGAATTATCTGCATATGCATATATAGATACTAATATATCTTTACCAACCAACCGTGGTGGAATATGAGAGTGTGGATTTTTTTCTTAAAATTATCAACTAATAAAAGTTAAGTTTTAATATTTACATCTTAACAAATTAATACAAGAGTGCACCCACACAAGAGTCTTCTGTAAACCAATTTTCTCTAAAGTTTTTCTCTGACTCTGGGTGCACCACCAGGTACAATCAATAGGAATTATTCCTGTATACTGTTATAATTCTGGTATCCTGAACCTTGGACTGGTGCGGAATCATACTTCCCTTTTTGAGATTCTCTCCAATGTAATTCAGCCTTGTCCCCCTTTTCATTAGGTTGACGCAGCTATTGTTATATATCTTTTTAGTTTCTTAGTCAAGAGCTCAGTGCTCCCACGTGCTGTACCTCCAGTACAATTTTTCAAACTGAGGGATGAAGGGCGCAAAGGGGGAGAGGCTGGCTGTGCAGACAATGCTAATTTTTATACCCCTACTGTATAAGACTGTTCCAGTGTCCCCTAGTGGATGAAAGAGAAATATCTGTACACTTGCTCTTATGTGGACCACCACTGGACGTTAGTGGTGGATGAAACTTTTTACCAACATATATTCCATTACAGTTTCAGATGCTTTTTTATAAATTTTAATGAATTTGTATATTGGAACCGACTGCTTTTTTAAATAAGAATATATTTGGACATTGTATCACTCTATTCTGTAATTAGCGCTGTTATAACAGCCCCAAAGAGCCAATTTCACTATTGCTGTATATCGATTGTTTTGTTTTGGTCCCTCCTAACAGGGGACCTAGTGGAATAAGGCAGCCGGTTCAAATTATATACACAGGTTGAGTATCCTTTATCCAAAATGTTTGGGACCAGAGGAATTTGGGATATCAGATTTTTCCGTATTTTGGAATAGTTGCATACCATAATGAGATATTATGGTGATGGGACCTAAATCTAAGCACAGAATACATTTATGTTACATATACACCTTATACACACAGCCTGAAGGTAATTTTAGCCAATATTTTTTATAACTTTGTGCATTAAACAAAGTGTGTGTACATTCACACAATTCATTTATGTTTCATATACACCTTATGCACACAGCCTGAAGGTCATTTAATACAATATTTTTATTAACTTTGAGTATTAAACAAAGTTTGTGTACATTGAGCCATCAAAAAAACAAAGGTTTCACTATCTCAGTCTCACGCAAAAAAGTCTGTATTTCGGAATATTCCGTATTTCGGAATATTTGGATATGGGACACAACCTATGTGTGTGTGTGTATATGTGTGTGTGTGTGTGTGTGTGTGTGTGTGTATATATATATATATATATATATATATTCTCTGACGTCCTAGTGGTGGATGCTGGGAACTCCGTAAGGACCATGGGGAATAGCGGCTCCGCAGGAGACTGGGCACAAAAGAAAAGCTGGTGTGCACTGGCTCCTCCCCCGATGACCCTCCTCCAAGCCTCAGTTAGATTTTTGTGCCCGACCGAGCTGGGTGCAATCTAGGGGGCTCTCCTGAGCTTCTTAGGAAAAGTTAGTTTTAGGTTTTTTATTTTCAGTGAGACCTGCTGGCAACAGGCTCACTGCATCGAGGGACTAAGGGGAGAAGAAGCGAACCTGCCTGCTTGCAGCCAGCTTGGGCTTCTTAGGCTACTGGACACCATTAGCTCCAGAGGGACCGAACACAGGCCCAGCCTCGGAGTCCGGTCCCAGAGCCGCGCCGCCGGCCCCCTTACAGAGCCAGAAGCAAGAAGAGGTCCGGAAAATCGGCGGCAGAAGACATCAGTCTTCAACAAGGTAGCGCACAGCACTGCAGCTGTGCGCCATTGCTCCTCATGCACACCTCACACTGCGGTCACTGATGGGTGCAGGGCGCTGGGGGGGGGGGGTGCCCTGAGCAGCAATAAAAACACCTTGGCTGGCAAAAATAGATCACATATAACCCCCAGGGCTATATGGATGTATATTAACCCCTGCCAGATTCCAGAAAAAAGCGGGTGAAAAGTCCGCCGAGAAGGGGGCGGAGCCTATCTCCTCAGCACACTGGCGCCATTTTCCCTCACAGCTCCGCTGGAAGGACGTCTCCCTGACTCTCCCCTGCAGTCCTGCACTACAGAAAAGGGTAAAACAAGAGGGGGGGGGGGGGCACTAATTAGGCGCAGTAATAATAGAAACAGCAGCTATAAGGGGAAAAACACTCTGTATAGTGTTATCCCAATATATATATAGCGCTCTGGTGTGTGCTGGCATACTCTCCCTCGGTCTCCCCAAAGGGCTAGTGGGGTCCTGTCTTCTATCAGAGCATTCCCTGTGTGTGTGCTGTGTGTCGGTACGATTGTGTCGACATGTATGAGGAGGAAAATGATGTGGAGGCGGACCAATTGCCTGTAATGGAGATGTCACCCCCTAGGGAGTCGACACCTGAGTGGATGGGATTATGGAAGGAATTACGTGACAGTGTCAGCTCTTTACAAAAGACGGTTGATGACATGAGACAGCCGGCTACTCAGCTTGTGCCTGTCCAGGCGTCTCAAAGACCATCAGGGGCTCTAAAACGCCCGTTACCTCAGATGGCAGATACAGACGCCGACACGGATACTGACTCCAGTGTCGACGATGAGGAGACGAATGTGACTTCCAGTAGGGCCACACGTTACATGATTGAGGCAATGAAAAATGTTTTACACATTTCTGATAGTACAAGTACCACTAAAAAGGGTATTATGTTTGGTGAGAAAAAACTACCTGTAGTTTTTCCTGCATCTGAGGAATTAAATGAAGTGTGTGATGAAGCGTGGGTTTCCCCCCCATAAAAAACTGATAATTCCTAAAAGGTTATTGGCATTATACCCCTTCCCGCCAGAGGATAGGGCACGTTGGGAAACACCCCCTAGGGTGGATAAAGCGCTCACACGCTTGTCTAAACAGGTGGCACTACCGTCTCCTGATACGGCCACCCTTAAGGAACCTGCTGACAGAAAGCAGGAGAATATCCTAAAATGTATATACACTCATGGGTGTTATACTGCGACCAGCAATCGCCTCAGCCTGGATGTGCAGTGCTGGGGTGGCTTGGTCGGATTCCCTTACTGAAAATATTGATACCCTAGATAGGGACAGTATTTCTTTATCATCCACTAGGGGTCACTGGAGTACTCTTGGGATATGGACGGGCGTAGCCGAACAAAGGCACTGAATATTTAAATTTAGGACTCTCCCCCCTCCATATCCCCGAGTACCTCAGTGTACGACCTCAGTGTTTTTTCGGTGCTCACAGCACGAACATCGGCTTGTGGGAATGCCCACATGTCAGAAGATTTTATTAAATTTTTCATTTTACTTTTTATTTTTAATTTTTACACTTCCCTTCCCAGTTTCTGGAAAAACATGGGTCCGGGATGGTGCCGCTGCAAGGCAGCGCATGGCGTGTCGGTCCTCACAAAGAGCACCCTCACAGCCACAGGCGCTACAAGGCAGCGCATGGCGTGTCGGTCCTCACAAAGAGCACCCTCACAGCCACAGGCAGCCACTGTCTCCTGCAAGCTGAACGGAGCTTACAGAAACCCCGTCACAGCCAGGATGAGACAAAGAGCTGGAAGGAAAATGGAGCTGGACGGAGCTTACAGGAGAATCCCCGTCACAGCCAAGATAAGACAAACAGCTGCACCTGGAGATGAGACAGGAGCCAGGATCTGAGAGGGCTGGACGGAGCTTACAGAAAGAAGCCCCGTCACAGCCAGGATGAAAGCTTACATAAGTGGCGAGCAAGGTATGTTTGTCAGGGCGGTCAGCTCACGCTGCCGCCCTGTTGTGTGGGGAAATTCTTTACTGATGCACCCGTCCATGCTTACACGTGCCGCCGCTAATTAGACCCCTGAGCGAGGCCAGCCGAGCCAGCCACACTACGCGCACAGCTCTGAGCGGCCGCACGTCATTCAGAGACGCCGGCCGCTCTTCCAGCGCTGACCGCCCACCGCAGCCCGCCGCTGATACACGGACACTGCTGAACGATGTAAGGCGCGCTCTTCCGGACGGCTCCCCGGCGCTATACACAGCGCTCCCCGGCTATCCCTGCACCCGCTCCCGTCCGCTGCAGGTAACAGGGGGTAGAAGCTAGCGCACAAGCAGCGCAGCTGCAGGGGGGGGTGAGGGGGAGTAATGCCCATAGCAGCAGCACCAAAGGCTGCATGGGTTAAGAAATAGGCTGTTCAGTTTGTTTGTTTTTTTTTTTTAAACAATACTCTGGTTTCTCTTCAGAATGACTAAATCTTTCGCCTTTTACTAAAGATTTCCGTGGAGAGGAACAACCATGAGTTTTATGCAGCCATTTTTAACCATGTTTCCTGGTTTTCTGTTAAGGCTGCAATATAATACAAAATTCAGCAGGCAGTGTTTATATTACTGGAAGGCTAACTAAAAGCATGTATTGGGAATGCATGTATTTTACTGTATACTAAACCTGGGATATCACTGTATAATAGGCTATTAAGACTATATTAGCACTGCAGCAGATAAACTGTACTGTGATTTTCAGTGAAAGCATGGCATGAGGGCCATTTTAATCATTGCTGTTGTTCCAGCTTATAATTCCAGAACATTCCGACATACACCTCTACTCCACAAGGAGGCGCAGGGGTGTTAGTAGGAATTTTTGGTTCAGGTTTCACATAAGTTAGCCATGTAATCTGTATTTCTACATAATTCTAGAACATTCCTACCCTACATCTCTAAGCCACCAGAGGCGCAGGGGAGTTAGTAGGAATTTGGTTCGGGTTTCATATGCCCATGTGAACTGCTTTTCACATAAAGAATACTTTGGTTTCTCTTCATATCGAATAAATCTTTTGTTTTTGGCTAAAGATTTCCGTAGAGAGAAACAAGCATGAGTTTCATATGAATATGCTGTTCAGCAATAACATTTATATATATATGACACATAATAACTTCATTAAGTCGTGCAAGGGTCTGTCTGTTGCCTATTGTGGTGTCTGTCTACATAGCGAGTAAGGCTCTAGTACAGACTAAAAATAATTTTAAAAAGCCTATGTTAACATTGGCAATTCAAATTAAAAGAGCGGTAACATCGGAGTCTCGGAATGACTCCGCCAGCTCTAACAAAAGACAGTCTTTCCAAAGGGCCAATTTCCCTTTGGGTACCAGAGTTTTTATTTCACTGGTCTTATAATTTAATGCACGATTCTATGTCAAATCTCACACCGATAACTACGAGTGAGAAGGGTACATTAGTCCAGCACTCAGATAGTGCGGGGTTTTGGACAACCATACATAATCGTTTCCAAAAGGACGCGATCCGCCATTGGTAGATGCGTTTCTGTCAAACATTCTAAAAACCCAGGATACATTTGGGTCACTAGAATCTATGTATGAAACAATGACGATCACGGTTAAAAGAAGCTGCAGAGTATATCTGTAAAGCTTCTGCTAACGCCGGTTATTTTCATTGTCGCTAGTTAAGCGCGACAAGGCCAGAGCTTGTTTGCTCCTAAATTTGATATACTTGTAACGGCGTTTTATCCCTTTTTGATATTCAGCCATTACCGCATACAGTATACTTGTAACGGCGTTTTACCCCTTTATAAGAAACAGTCACGCCTTGTAACGACAGGACGTTACAGTCAGCAAGCCAGTGGTTTGATGACCTCTTTTACAATTGTGGAAGCGCGTCTTTACATGTTACATTTGCGAGGTTTCATGACTTCAACTCATACATGTCTCAGCTATTTACAGCTTAAAGTACAAAACTGCCTCTGTCGAACGGTTTGGCAGGTGGCCATTTAGTTTTGCTGGTTTATAAACCAGGCAGTAGTACGCCAACAGAGGCAGAGTTACTTATTCCCCTCTGTTTGAGCAAAACCAAACTGCTCCGTCGCAATATCAATCAGCAAGTCATTTACTACACTTGGAAAATGGATTTTCTGCGGTTAGTATTTGCTTATTGGAGCCACAAAATTGCATAATTGCATTTGATCTTCACAATGCGTATTTACCCAGTCCGGTTTGTTCATCACAGGTTCTAGCGTTTGCAAATCGCCACAACCATTAACCATTTCAGGTCTACCGTTGCTTATCGCTTCGGGTATTTACCAAAGTGATGTTGGGATGATAGCTCATCTCACATAAGAACTCTGTCTCAACAAAGTTCCTCTAACTTGCGCTACTAAGGTATACTGCGGTAGCAGATCAAGTTCGAAAACAATCGCATCTAATTCCGTCTAAACGATGTCAATTCCTAGGTAAGATTATAAATACGGTAAATCAAAGACTTTTACCTACTACACCAGCAAGAACAAATGTACATCTAGTAATTAGTGCAAAACACGCACACTAGCGGTATGTCAAAGTCAGAAAAATGTCTTAGTGCACACTGCCATATTTGCACCGCACACTGGTCCGTGCTGCGCATGCGTACGCTCTCCCGTGGAAGCGCATACCCGCAATAGCGTGCACTCGCACGCGCAGTATGCGCATTTACGGTAGAGTTTATGTGATCGTAGCGTGCGACTCATTCGTTACAAAAGTTCACAATTAATGTAGTTTATAGATCATGTTCCCCTCAATAGTTTCTGTAAGTTTGGTTTAGATAGAATGTCCCAGAGCTGAGGAATCCCTCTTTGCATCGTACGAAGGGTTTAACAGGAATTATACAGCAGTGTTTGGTACCCATCGGAAGAGTATTTAATTAGCAATATTCCGGTGTTGGTTTGGAGCGTATTAATCGCTCGTGCGAATAGTTATGGACATAAGAAGTTTATGTCCATTTCTATTATTTACACATACTCAGGTATGCGGCGGGAAACCCAGTTTCCCACCCACCTGAGCTGTTGGAAATCGTCACAGCCCACCTGTATGAATCACCCTATGACCTTTTGTTATGATACAGGGCCGAATTCCTTCGGCCAATGGACAATGGGATTGTAGGACCAGGAGATTGCATTGTGTGTGGGGCATAAATAGGCAGGCCGACCACATCCAGCTCTCACTCTCTCATCAACGGTTATCTGCTGATAATCGGGAGCTGGATATCGAGGCGCTGGCGATCATACCCTTTGTGCGTAAGTTCTCTCCATAATCATTGTCTTTCTGCGAGCCAATCTCTCTCTCTCTCTCTCTATCTCTCTCTCTCCTCTTTTTCTCTTAAATACCTTATAGTATTATAGTATTGTATCGTATTGCATTTAGGTCAGTGTAGTATTGTCTTTTTGTATTTATTGTTTAGTTCTGTGGTTAGGAAGTCTCTGTTATATTGTAGTGTATCATATGTACTGTTATCCCCTTTTACAAGTTTATTAGACATAATACAGTTAATAGGCCTTGGAAACCTAAACCAGTATCTGTGTATTTACTATAGTGTTAAGTGTTCACTTGAGCGTCGGTGACGCTCAAACAGCTTTGTAGATAGTCAGGTTACACAAGGTTGCATTTACACCCTGTATTCACATTAAGGTATTCTGTGTGTTTCATCGGTATAAGGTTTAACATAAAGGTATAGTGTTGTGAGCGTCTGCACCGCTGGTGACCTCCTCGTGGTCTCTAGCGTATGCTACGTTACAGCGAATCTTTCCCCTAGACATAACCAATAACGTGTCCTGTGATCACTGGGCCGTGAGCGAACGTGACGCTTGAGCGTCTCGCCTACGGCTGAGCGATCGTTACGCAAATAGCGTATCATTACGGTATTTCTTAAGTAAACAGCGTACAGTGTTCTTAGCTTCATAAGGGTTGTTTATACGACAAAGGAATTTAGCATTGTCAATTGCGGGCTCGTCCGGTCCTTTTCACATCTGCACTAGGTAGATCAGCAGACATTATCCCTCCAGCAAAGGGTGGGAGGTTGTCTCATAGTGCTGGCGGGATAAGCGTCTGCTTCGCTTAGGTAAAGAGTGCTGAAGGAATCCGGTAACCGGAAGTAAGAACAAAACGCTTGTGTCTTTTAAAACTGTTTATTTTTCTTTTGTCTTGCGTACGCATACATTTATCTGCATTTCTTTTTCAAATTTCGTATATCACTATTCCTGTTTGCCAATTTTTTTATAGTTGATAGAAAGTGCTAAAAAGAGATTTGCTGTTATTTAAAAGTAGAGGTAATAGTTAAAGTATAGAACAAACACACGGTTTGTCTGAGATACAAGGCAGTCAGTGTGGATTGCGGTAGATGATCAGGGATCATCTACATTGATAAATAAATATATTGTGTTACGGTGGATCCTTTGCATTGCGTACACGTGTCGCTAACAAAGACTAGCGTACGCAATCCAAAAGGCAGACGCACGCAGCGTTCATTACGCAACGTAGCGTCTGGTTACGCCCACGTAGCCCAAGTCACGAAAAGCGATAATTAGCGCAAAGCGATAATTAGCGCAAAAGCGATAAGTAACGCACAGCGGTAGATAACGCGAAGCGGTAAATAACGCAAATCTGTTTTTAGAAAATCTGAAATTTAGTTTAACAGATCCTGCTCCTAATTGGTAACACTTTTGGCCTGAAGACAATTTCTGCGCAGAAATAGATATAGAAACAAAGTGTACATGTGTTGAGTGAGTGTGTTTTGTATACAAAAGTTTATACAATTTTAAAGGTGGAACCAAAAGGAAAGTCGGGTACTCGTTAAGGAACATACGTGTAAGTGACATATACGGTGGCCAGGGAGGCATCTCTGGTTAAATAATATTTGAGCATTAGAGTATAGCGGACCATAAGGTAACAAGACCAGGAGGTCATAAGGAACAAGACCAGGAGGTCATAAGGAACAAGACCAGGAGGTCGTAAGGTAAAAGGTCCGCTATAAAAGTCCAGTGGCACAACGCCTGGGGTGTTGGTGCAGAACCCATATAGGCCATACAAGCTCTGGTTGAAGGAATCGCGGCCGGAAACATCGATTCCATTGGTCTTTCAGTACATGACAAGTAGTGCTCGTGTACTGAACGATTGGACCACACGTAATTGTGTGCAGTAGTTAGTAATCTGACCTAAATACCATTAGAGTAAAGTGGTCACAAACGCTATTTGTACACTCTGACGTGATTTGTGTAATTTTTTATTTTTGGAAGGGAAGTTCGCTGGTCACTCAGGAACTATCTAACAACCCCAACTTTACTGGAAAGAGTAAGTGTCCTGCGGGTAACCCTCATATGTTCCAGTAAACTGAAGGTTCCATAGGGGCCCTGTATCGAGTACGCTGGCATCATAACGGTGTTTACAGGTCGTATTGGTCGAGGTGGGCGAGTGAGTGGGGTACTCGGTAAACCGCCACCGCCGGCCTACTGTGGAGTAATTTGGTTGTCTGTAAAGGCTTGCTGAAAACCTTGATACAGAAAATCCAAGGAGGACTAAGCAACACCTACAGACTATGGGGGCCAGTTGCTCAGGTAGGGGGCGATCAACCCTGGTTCAGGTTGATTCTGTGAACCGACCAGTTGGGTCGGCACGATATGTAATGTGTGAAAAATATGGAATTCACACCGAATCTTT
Organism: Pseudophryne corroboree; assembly: GCF_028390025.1. Lineage (NCBI taxonomy): Eukaryota > Metazoa > Chordata > Amphibia > Anura > Myobatrachidae > Pseudophryne > Pseudophryne corroboree. The sequence continues at coordinate 76,619,433 of NC_086445.1, forward strand.
ATGTGATGAATGGGAGAGAATGACTGTACAAGACAGGGACAAGTTCCCAAGAATAGGTAGCTTCAGTCCAGAGGTGTTACAAAATTTAAGGAGGAGGATATGTCTCGTAAAATCAGCAAAGAGACGAATTCAGCATCATGATTACTTACAGTTATGGCACCAGGAAGGTGAGATACAGAGAGGTTTGGCTCTGGCGGCGGGATCTGGGGCAGTCAGGAAGTTGATTGCCACAGCTCCTCCTCCACCATACATTGCAGGAGAGAAGTTGATTGCGGAGAGAAACGCACTGGGTTGTAAAACACAAACTCTTAGTAACACTGTAAATGGTAATGATGTTAACCAAATAACTCATGCAAGTATTAACCCGTGCAAGATGTACCCTGTTTTGAACCTTCCTCAGGAGTGTGATCAAGAAGACGATTCAGCAACAATTTCAGCTCTCTCTCTTGCAGCCACCATAGCAGAGACCACAGTAGGCACAGCGACACCCACGAGATTAGTGAAAGCCCCTAGCGGAGGGATAGGTGAGGTCGTGTCAACGGGTAAGTACGGCACCATGCACTACACTGAAACAATTGTACCACAACAAGCTGTAGAATCTACACAGGAAGAGGCTGTTAGAATTGCTCCTGTAAGGGTAATAGCAGTTCCCAATGGAAAAACAGATGTGTCTGGCGCCACTCCCATAAGGAACATTGCCATGTACACTCCATTTTCCAGAATGGAATTAAGAACAATAGTGTCCGAATTTCCTGACCCCAGGAAGGATTTAGTTGCTAGCCAAAAATATATCAGGGATTTAGGTAACACGGTAGAACCCAACAACAAGGATTGGCAGATACTGCTAAGAGCTTGTTTACCTTCCAATGTCGATGCAACTCAGTTTTTAGCTGATTGTGCATTGGATAAAGATGTACCGCTTACAGACGTGTACAACAAGGATAATGTAAAAAGGATAAATTTACAGCTAAAGGAGTATTTCCCTGCCGTTGTTAAATGGAATAAAATATTTTCCATTAAGCAAAAGGAGTCCGAAACGGCAATAGAATATTTTCACCGGGCACTATTAGAAATGGCAAAGTACACTGGTATAGAAGACATAAAGACCAACCCAAACCATCGAGAAGTAGCAGTATCTGTACTGATGGATGGTTTGAAAGAAACATTAAAAGCTAGGGTACAGACCACGCAGCCATGTTGGCGAGGTCTGTCAGTGTCCACCTTGAGAGAGGCTGCTATTGATCACGACAGAAATATCACTAGGCACAGGGAGTCGCAAAGTGATAAGTTGATGTCCGTAAGTATACAGGCGCTGACCACAAGGCAGCCTGCGTATGTACCACCGAATCCTGTGGGTAAGGCAAGTGTAATAACATGTTTTTCTTGTAACAAACCAGGACATTTTGCACGAGACTGTAGAGTAAGAAATGTACAAAGATCTTTTCAACCCCCTAGACAACAACACCACACACGACATTGGGAGCAGGGTCCACAGAGGCGGAGTTTCGAGCCACATACAGGGGAAACAAAAAGATATCCCCCAAACAGAGATTGGCATGCCTCTGGTAGTTCCCAGCTAACTCCCTCACAAGTAGTTGCTGCCAGCGGGATTCAGGGAGGTCAGCATACCCAATAGGGGTGTGGCCATACCTGTAATCTGCAACCAGTTAAATTGATTGCCAGTCTTGGAAGCGAACCAGAGATTGCAATCAATGTAGCCGGTAAAACTTTAAACTTTCTTGTAGACACAGGGGCGGCCAAGTCAGTGATCAATTCGACAGTGGGCATGAGAACCACTGGTAGGACAGTTCCAGCCATAGGAGTAACAGGAGTAGTCCAGCACTACCCTGTTAGCAAACCAGCCGAGATTACAATAGGGCCTTTGCATACCAAGCATTCCTTTTTGCTGGCTGCATCGGCACCGACCAATCTCCTGGGAAGAGACTTACTATGTAAAATGGGTTGCGTCATTTATTGTACTCCTGAAGGTGTATTCTTGGACATCCCTGAGAATCACGCTCAGGAAGTACGAGACATGTTAGACTCCCCATCAAAATTAATGTCACATTCCATTATGACAAATAGGAATCCATCCCAAATAGAAGAGATGACATCTCAGATACCAGAGTCACTTTGGACAAAAGATGGACAGGACACTGGATTAATGGCAAACGTAGCTCCAGTAGTAGTACAAGTAAAAGAAGGTAGGATAGCTCCAAAAATCCCACAGTATCCTCTGAAGCCAGAGGTGGAGTTAGGAGTTTTTCCCGTAATAGAGCGCTTGCTACAACAGGGCATTCTAGTAAGAACGTCCAGCACAGCAAATAGTCCCATCTTCCCTGTTAAAAAGAGTGGGGGGAGGGGTTACAGGCTAGTGCAGGATCTAAGGGGGATTAACAAAATAGTCGAGAGTCAGTTCCCCGTAGTGCCTAATCCAGCTGTCATCCTAATGCAAATTCCTCCCACTGCCAAATTTTTCACTGTTATTGACCTCTGCTCCGCTTTCTTTTCGGTACCTCTGCACCCTGACAGCCAATATTTGTTTGCATTCACATACAGAGGAGTCCAATACACGTGGACTCGGTTACCCCAAGGTTTCATAGATAGTCCAAGTATATTTTCTCAGGCTTTGCATGATTGTTTACAGTCTTTCCAACCGGAAAGTGGATCAGTGTTGATACAGTACGTGGATGATCTACTACTGTGTTCTGATTCATTGGAGGCATCCCTGAAGGATACGAAACAGCTCCTGTTTCATCTTTCAGACACAGGTCACAAGGTCTCCAAAGACAAGTTGCAATTATGCCAAGCTAAGGTAAAATACTTGGGACACTGTCTAACACAAGGATTGAGACACCTGACCGCTGATAGAATCCAAGCCATTAGAGACATGACACTGCCACAAACCCAGCAACAGATCAGGACGTTTTTAGGAATGTGTGGGTATTGCCGTAATTGGATCCCAGGGTTTTCCATATTGGCGCTACCTTTGCAGGAAATGGTCTCTTCAAACAAACCTGATCGGATTTCGCATACAGACGAATCCGAAACAGCATTTGAGAGACTCAAACAGTGCCTAACGCAGGCACCAGCATTAGGTATGCCAGACTATGGGAAACCCTTTGAACTATACGGAACAGAAAGTGCTGGGTGCGCAGCAGGTGTACTAACACAAAAACACGGTGATGCCAGCAGGCCAATTGCATACTACAGCGCTCAGCTAGACACGGTAGCGCGATCCCTCCCCACATGCTTGCGTAGCGTTGCGGCGATAGCATTGCTAGTGACGAAAAGCGAAGATGTCGTGCTAGGCCACAACCTCACAATCCATACACCACATGCGGTATCGGCCTTATTGAATTCTGCCCAAACCAGACATGTCTCATCAGCAAGGTTTACGAGATGGGAATTGGCACTAATGGCCCCAGTAAACATCACCATAAGGAGATGCAGCGCATTAAACCCTGCAACATTTCTCCCAGGTGTGCCTGGACAGGCACAAAGGGTGGGAGGTGAGAGTGATGGGGAAGGAGGATTTAATGCAAAGGAAGATACACATGATTGTATGGAATATTTGACCCAAAATTTTACCGCAAGGCCTGACATCAGTGACAATCCACTAGAAGATGCAGAACTCACGTTCTACACGGACGGTAGTTGTCACAGACAGTCAGACTCGGGAGACTTGTGTACTGGATACGCAGTCGTAGATGACCAAGACACCATAGAAGCGGAACCGCTAGGCCCACCTCACTCAGCCCAGGTTGCTGAACTGGTCGCCCTAACCAGAGCATGTGAATTGGCTAAGGGTAAGTCTGCCAATATCTACACCGATTCTAGATACGCGTTCGGGGTAGTCCATGATTTCGGAGCGCTATGGCGTCTCAGAAATTTCATGACGGCAGCTGGTACACCGATAGCGCATGCAGCTCACATAAAAAGGCTTCTAACAGCGATACAGGAACCCGACAGAGTGGCTGTTATCAAATGTAAAGCACATACATATAGTCAAGACCCAGTATCCCTTGGTAACAGCCGAGCAGACGAAGCTGCAAAGCTTGCAGCTGCTACCCCCATACGGACAGACACCACACAACTGATGGTATTTAATACCATCAACACACAAAAGTTGTGTGAAATGCAGAATTTGTGTTCCACTCAGGAGAGAGCAGTCTGGAAGGCAAAGGGATATGGCCAGGAGTCCTCAGGGCTCTGGACGGATGGACATGGTAAACCAGTGGCCCCCAGGGCATACCTTCCGTGTCTGGCTGAAGCAGCTCACGGGCTGACTCATCTAGGCAAGGAGGGGATGTGCAAATTGGTAAGAGCATACTGGTGCGCCCCAGGATTCTCCTCTCATGCTAGTAAAAGAGCAATGTCATGCCTTACCTGTCTGAGAAAGAATATTGGAAAAGCAATACCAACAGAACCATCCCATATCCCACCTGCCGGCGGCCCTTTCCAAGTAATACAAATTGACTTCATTCAACTACCCCCATGTAGAAATTTGAAATATGTACTTGTTTGTATAGATGTTTTCTCGAATTGGGTCGAGGCTTTTCCAGCAGCTACAAATACCGCTATGTTTACAGCTAAGAAAATTGTGCAGGAATTTGTATGTAGATATGGTATCCCTAGAATCATTGAAAGTGATAGGGGTACCCATTTTACAGGTGATGTCTTTCAAGGAATGTGTAAGTTGATGGGAATTGATAGTAAGCTGCACACTCCGTACCGTCCACAGGCGAGCGCGAAGGTCGAAAGAGTGAACAGCACTATTAAAAATAAATTGAGTAAAGTAATGGCAGAGACAGGATTGACGTGGCCAGAAGCTTTACCCATTGTTTTGTATAGTATCAGAACCACTCCCAGGTCCCCTCTTAATCTGTCTCCTTTTGAAATTCTGTTTGGTCGACAACCGCATGTCATGATTAACCCTCAGGATGATTTGAAATGTAACAATGAAGTAACTGTAAAGTACTTAATTAATATGAGTAAGCAGTTGAAGAATCAAAATGATAATCTGAAGTTGGTGATTCCTGATTTACCAGATAGTAATTGTCATGACATTGAACCTGGGGATTATGTAATGATACGAAATTTTCTACGCTCAGGTTGTCTTATTGATAGATGGGAAGGACCATACCAGGTCTTATTGACTAGCACCACAGCATTGAAGGTTGCTGAGAGAGAGACTTGGGTCCATTCATCCCACTGCAAGAAGGTTGCTGATCCAGAGAAGTCCCGTGATAAGGAACAGACGGTAGAGGTTGTATCGCTAGAGTGTCTGTTCCAGGAGGACTGAGGCGGCACCTGAGCCTTGAAGACCGAAAGCAGCTGTCGACTCCCCTCTCCCTTTTATTGTTTTCTCCACTTCCCATCCCCTCTCCATTAAAATTTCTTTTTCCCCCTTCTCATTCTTCTCTATTTCCTCCTCAAAGATGGACTTGCCCCAAGAGACTGTGGTCCGGATTTTGATGTTAACCATGATGTTGACCAGAGCAGTCTGTTCCGGCGAGAGTACCATAGAGGTCGAAAGAGGTTCTGGAATGGGTTCCGATTATGATGATGGAGGCGTAGTTTTACAAGATCAACCAAGCCAACAAGCAAAGGCGAGTATCAGAAAACGATCCGATAGAAGAAATTGTGATGGATTGTTAGCTGAGGAAAATTGTATCTGTAGGCTCTGTGATAATCTGGTTGAAGATGGATGCATAAAGAAATGTCAATCTAGTTTTAATATCCATATAGACCGGCATCCATTGAGTGACTATCACTCCTTAGTGGGTAACGTGTTAAACCAAACAGATTGTTGGGTATGCTCTCAAGTACCTCAGGGTCACAGTAAATCAGGGCTAGTACCATTTCCTTTAACGTTAGGGGAGGTACTTGAGCTAAGTGGTGGGAGACCGGTGGACCGGAGGTTTAACATCTCCAGCCCTCCTAGTTTGAAGCTCCACCAATACCATGTGGATAGGTCCCTCATATGTTTTAACATCTCCAATCCCAGAAAACCGGGAAATTGGGAAGTGTCATGGAGCAACCTTACCATGACCTTTTCACACAGAGCAGATAGAATGCCTACAGATACAGAGCTCGTACGCCACATAGCCAGTAGAGGAAAATCTTTCCGGTATCGATATACCTTAGGAAATAGGATTACTAGAGTTGGAGAGGTATCACCAGGATACTGTGCACATATCGTACAAACTGATACGTGCATTAGACAGATGGAAGAATTAGGGTCAGGAGATTTCACCTGGAAGGTTTGTAACATGGTCATGTCCTTCTCCGTCCCTTATGTTCTCCCCGATGATGCATATTTCATATGCGGGAGAAAGGCGTACAAGTGGCTTGCCCCAAACTCTGAAGGATTGTGTTATATTGGAAAAGTATTGCCTGAAGTAATGACTGTTACACATGACAAAATGAAGGACATACACCGTGGTGCCCAAACTCCTTATACTCACACTCACTACGAGCACCTTGTTAAAAGACAACTGTCAGAAAGGTTAGAGCATCCGGCCTCTGATCTTATCCATGAATCCACCGGGATTCAGGTTCTGGTAGCGTTAGATTTCACTCGCACCGCTCGAGGTGTGATGAATTATAGATACATTTCCGCACTCGCCAATTTGTTAGATAATATCACTGAAATGTATGATGACACGTTTAGATACACTGGAAGAGAACTTCAAGCTTACAAAACAGAACTAGTTCAGCATAGGATGATTCTTAATTATCTTACAGCAGTAACAGGCGGATATTGTGTTACATTGGCAACACAGTACGGCATAAAGTGTTGCACGTATATCACAAATAGCACCGAGGATCCGGTAGAGGTCATAGACCAAAAGATGGACGATATTCTGCAATTAAAGTGGGAATTTCGTCGAAAACACAATCTCACCCTTGCTGCTGTAGGTAATGAGCTGACTGGTTGGGTGTCATGGTTGAACCCGCGAAATTGGTTCTCCGGTTTAGGAGACTGGGCTCAAGGAGTCATAATGGATGTTGGAAAGTTTCTCCTATGTATTTTGGGTGTCGTTATATCTATTGGATTGATATTTAGATGCGGGCAGGCTTTGATGAAGTGCAAGCAAAGTACGAAAGTGATGAGCTTAAGGAGTGAGGAAACTGTAATTAACCTGGATTTGATTTATGACCCAATGCTAGAAACCATGACGTAATGATGTAATGAGTATACGGTCCGCCTTTCACCCATTTCTATGTTTTCCTCCGAGGTACAAAGACCCACGTAGACGAAGGATTTGATGAGCCAAGGGGCCGACAACGGAAAGATGGAAAGAAGAAGAGCAGTCGACCTGATATACAAGATTTTGATGGACAATGCCATGGGTACCCCAGTTTCCCTAGGAACTTTAAAATCACGATAGCCCAACATTTTTTGTAAATCCATGGACGTTGTTTGCTTTACTCACGATTTATGAGCAAAAGCACAAAGAAGAAGACTCCAATCAACCGACACCAATCAAGACCTCAATCGACGAATGTACATTTCCCTGACATAGAATACCATTGCATTTTTCATAAGTGTTCTCTATCTTCATCTCTACAACCCTCAGGTAATGACACACATAGACGATAGGGAATTCAGGCACAGATATCAGCAACCACATACCTCCCCCATTCATGTATCATCAACTAAAATGTGCATCCCCATTTTGTTACAACTACAGCCGAAATGAGCTCGGTAAAGTTTGACAGCCCATCCACAGACCTGTACCACAGGATAAGAAGGAATTCAAATGTATACTTCGCAATACCTCGAAGCTTGATCTACCACACGTACGGCACGATGATACATGACCCTCCAAACATGGACTCATACACACATGCTTCTACTTTCTCACTAGGTCATACTCTCTTCACACCTACTCCATTCTTCTTCCTTTCCCCACCATGGAGATCAATTAACCCCTGACTTACATTTTTCTCCTTAAATATTTTGTGGCAGTTATTATTGACTGCCAAAGGGTGGACTGTCAAAGTCAGAAAAATGTCTTAGTGCACACTGCCATATTTGCACCGCACACTGGTCCGTGCTGCGCATGCGTACGCTCTCCCGTGGAAGCGCATACCCGCAATAGCGTGCACTCGCACGCGCAGTATGCGCATTTACGGTAGAGTTTATGTGATCGTAGCGTGCGACTCATTCGTTACAAAAGTTCACAATTAATGTAGTTTATAGATCATGTTCCCCTCAATAGTTTCTGTAAGTTTGGTTTAGATAGAATGTCCCAGAGCTGAGGAATCCCTCTTTGCATCGTACGAAGGGTTTAACAGGAATTATACAGCAGTGTTTGGTACCCATCGGAAGAGTATTTAATTAGCAATATTCCGGTGTTGGTTTGGAGCGTATTAATCGCTCGTGCGAATAGTTATGGACATAAGAAGTTTATGTCCATTTCTATTATTTACACATACTCAGGTATGCGGCGGGAAACCCAGTTTCCCACCCACCTGAGCTGTTGGAAATCGTCACAGCCCACCTGTATGAATCACCCTATGACCTTTTGTTATGATACAGGGCCGAATTCCTTCGGCCAATGGACAATGGGATTGTAGGACCAGGAGATTGCATTGTGTGTGGGGCATAAATAGGCAGGCCGACCACATCCAGCTCTCACTCTCTCATCAACGGTTATCTGCTGATAATCGGGAGCTGGATATCGAGGCGCTGGCGATCATACCCTTTGTGCGTAAGTTCTCTCCATAATCATTGTCTTTCTGCGAGCCAATCTCTCTCTCTCTCTATCTATCTCTCTCTCTCCTCTTTTTCTCTTAAATACCTTATAGTATTATAGTATTGTATCGTATTGCATTTAGGTCAGTGTAGTATTGTCTTTTTGTATTTATTGTTTAGTTCTGTGGTTAGGAAGTCTCTGTTATATTGTAGTGTATCATATGTACTGTTATCCCCTTTTACAAGTTTATTAGACATAATACAGTTAATAGGCCTTGGAAACCTAAACCAGTATCTGTGTATTTACTATAGTGTTAAGTGTTCACTTGAGCGTCGGTGACGCTCAAACAGCTTTGTAGATAGTCAGGTTACACAAGGTTGCATTTACACCCTGTATTCACATTAAGGTATTCTGTGTGTTTCATCGGTATAAGGTTTAACATAAAGGTATAGTGTTGTGAGCGTCTGCACCGCTGGTGACCTCCTCGTGGTCTCTAGCGTATGCTACGTTACAGCGAATCTTTCCCCTAGACATAACCAATAACGTGTCCTGTGATCACTGGGCCGTGAGCGAACGTGACGCTTGAGCGTCTCGCCTACGGCTGAGCGATCGTTACGCAAATAGCGTATCATTACGGTATTTCTTAAGTAAACAGCGTACAGTGTTCTTAGCTTCATAAGGGTTGTTTATACGACAAAGGAATTTAGCATTGTCAGGTACATTGGTGTATTCACCTATTAAGAATAAAGATGTGTTTTCAATTTAGTTTGCCACCCTTCACTCGCGTGTCCCACAGAGGGACAAGGGTGCATATACTCTGGACGGCAGTCGCAGAGGGTCAGGATTTGTAGTTAAAATCAGTGACAAAGGTTCTAAAACACGACAGATTGCTGTCGATAAATGTCCTAGAACTCCGTGCATTTTACAATGCAATACATGATTCACTTTCAGTCTGACCAGGGATATACTCTGGTTTCTCTTCAGAACGAATAAATCTTTCGCCTTTTACTAAAGATTTCCGTGGAGAGGAACAACCGTGAGTTTCATGTAATTTTTTGATGCCTGGCTCACGCTGGGCTTAAGCAGTCAAACAAGGCAACGGCAGTTGCATACACAACAACCAGTCAGAACCAAGAAGCCGCATGGCAATGCGGCAGGTAACTCAAATCCTCAATGGCTCAGAACACCATTATGTGAAAATGTCAAGAGATCATTCCGTGAGTGGACATCTGTTAGACAGATGATCTCACCCGTCAGGATTTGGATCCTGAAAACTGGACATTAAATCCAGAGGTGTTTAATATGTGAGTCCACAGAAGGGGGTTACCCTCAAGTATACATGATGGCATCTCGCCACAATTACAAAAGCTCAGTATGTGTACAAAACACATCACAAGGGCAGTGGCGGTGGAGTCTCTCACATTCATGTGGTCATTCAGCATCGTGTATCTGGCTCCACCATTTTCCGCTGCTCTCTCCGTTGCCAAAACGGATCATAAGACAGTTCGTCACAGTCATACTGGTGGTATCTCATGGGTTTCGGAGAAGTTTGCTTCTCGATTTTCCAAGGAATACTTGCACACGATCTTGGGCCGCTCATAATACGTCCAACCTGTTACATCAGGGAACGGTCTTTTACCCATAGTTACCTATGTACCTATTACGTATGTACCGCAGCTGCGGTTGACGGAGTGAGGGTTCAGACCGCCATCTTAAGAAATGGAGCATTACAGTATAGGTTACACCAACCATGTTACGAGCTAGTAAGCCGCTTAAGGCAGCTCATTATTACAAAATTTCGTGTGCTTACATAGGTGGTAAACCTCGGAAGTATCCGACATCATCCTTCAAGTTACCCGTATTCTGTTAAACGGGGTGGGATGGAAAACTGCGTTTATCTGCACTGAGAGTGCAGGTATCTGTATGGTAAACTTATTTTCAAAGACGTTTGCCTCTATTGCGTCTGTACACCTCTTTCTACAAGGTGTCATCAAAGTTCAGACTCTATTTATCCCACCTACAGCGCCAGGTGGCTTGAGGTTGGGTTCAGATTTCTTAGTTTTCATATTTTGAACCCTTACAACAAATGGGGATTAAGTTTCTCTCTTTGGAAAACATTTTTCTTCTAGCCTTGGCTTCGGCAAGGGGTTTGTTTTCATATTTGGGTGCCTTGTATTCCAAGCCACCGTATTTGAGTTTTCTCATGACAAAGCAGATTTTCGGACGATTTCCGCTTTCGTATCCTTCACATCAATATACCAATAGTGGTTCCTGTGTGGACAGCACATTCTAGAATTCTGAATGTGGTACACGCATTACGCGTTTATATATGTCCCAAACGTCTACAGTACGTGATATGAATACGTTGTTTGTTCTCTATGATACTGCCAACTGGGGTTAGCCAGTTTCTCAGCAGACATTATCCAGTTGGATAATAATCATGACTACAAGTCAGGCTTACTTTAAGGCTAAGTTACAATCACCTACGTCAGTAATAGCTCATCCCACAGGTTCTGTGGGAATGTCAGACCCAGCGGGTCGTGGAGCGTCTACGACGCGGCTACATAGCCTTTAGTGCACCACGTTTGTGCACGTTTACACGTTATGAATGGTGGCGCCATCAGCATCTGGCTTTGGCCTGCCTACTGTTACAAGTATCAAACAGCTCTCCCGCCCACGAGGGAAGCTTTGGTACGTCCCAAGAGTACTCCAGTGACCCCTAGTGGATGATAAAGAAAATAGGATTTTGGTACTTACCAGGTAAATCCTTTTCTTTGAATCCATAGGGGGCACTGGACGCCCACCCAGAGCAGTTTTACCTGGGTTGTTTTAAGCTCAAGGGAGCTTAGGGTAACAAGTTTTACTTGATTGATATTAAGCTCAGAGGAGCTTATGGTAACACATTTTCACCGATTGGTTCAAATTATAAAGTTCTATCGGTTATGGTGTCAACTGTTTAGTTGACAGTAAGGTTATGGGTCAACTTTGTTGTTGTCCGTTATGTTATAGGTATTCTCCATTGTCAACCTCTCTATATATATATATAGTTCCTGTTCGCTCAGTAAAAAACACTGAGGTCGTACACTGAGGTACTCGGGGATATGGAGGGGGGAGAGTCCTAAATTTAAATATTCAGTGCCTTTGTTCGGCTACGCCCGTCCATATCCCAAGAGTACTCCAGTGCCCCCTATGGATTCAAAGAAAAGGATTTACCTGGTAAGTACCAAAATCCTATTATTACTGACTATAGAGCATTTAAAAGATGCATTTTTATATATGCGTGATGCACAGAGGGATATTTGCCGACTGGCATCAAGAGTAAGTGCGCTGTCCATTTCTGCCAGAAGAGGGTTATGGACGCGGCAGTGGTCAGGTGATGCGGATTCCAAAAGGCATATGGAAGTATTGCCTTATAAAGGGGAGGAGTTATTTGGGGTAGGTCTATCAGACCTGGTGGCCACGGCAACGGCTGGGAAATCCACATTTTTACCCCAGGTAGCCTCTCAACATAAGAAGACGCCGTATTATCAGGCGCAGTCCTTTCGACCCCATAAGGGCAAGCGGGCAAAAGGCTCCTCATTTCTGCCCCGTGGCAGAGGGAGAGGAAAAAGGCTGCAGCAAACAGCCAGTTGCCAGGAACAGAAGCCCTCTCCCACTTCTGCCAAGTCCTCAGCATGACGCTGGGGCTTTACAAGCGGACTCAGGCACGGTGGGGGCCCGTCTCAAGAATTTCAGCGCGCAGTGGGCTCACTCACAAGTGGACCCCTGGATCCTTCAGGTGGTATCTCAGGGGTACAAATTGGAATTCGAGACATCTCCCCCTCGCCGTTTCCTAAAGTCTGCTTTACCGACGTCTCCCTCCGACAGGGAGGCGGTATTGGAAGCCATTCACAAGCTGTATTCTCAGCAGGTGATAATCAAGGTACCCCTCCTGCAACAGGGAAAGGGGTATATTATTGTTTGTGGTACCGAAGCCGGACGGCTCGGTGAGACCTATTTTAAATCTGAAATCCTTGAACACTTAAATACAGAGGTTCAAATTCAAGATGGAGTCACTCAGAGCGGTGATTGCGAACCTGGAAGAAGGGGACTATATGGTGTCTCTGGACATCAAGGATGCTTATCTCCATGTCCCAATTTACCCTTCTCACCAAGGGTACCTCAGGTTTGTGGTACAGAACTGCCACTATCCGTTTCAGACGCTGCCGTTTGGATTGTCCACGGCACCCCGGGTCTTTACCAAAGTAATGGCCGAAATGTTGATACTTCTTCGAAGGAAAGGAGTTTTAATTATCCCTTACTTGGACGATCTCCTGATAAGGGCAAGATCCAGGGAACAGTTGGTAGTCGCAGTAGCACTATCTCAAGTAGTGCTGCGGCAGCACGGTTGGATTCTCAATATCCCAAAATCGCAGCTGATCCCCACGACTCGTCTTCTATTCCTAAGGATGATCCTGGACACAGTCCAGAAAAAGGTGTTTCTCCCGGAGGAGAAAGCCAGGGAGTTATCCGAGCTAGTCAGAAACCTCCTAAAACCAGGCCAAGTCTCAGTGCATCAATGCACAAGGGTCCTGGGAAAAATGGTGGCTTCCTACGAAGCAATCCCATTCGGCAGATTCCACACAAGAACATTCCAGTGGGACCTGCTGGACAAGTGGTCCGGATCGCATCTTCAGATGCATCAGCGGATAACCCTGTCCCCAAGGACAAGGGTGTCTCTCCTGTGGTGGTTGCAGAGTGCTCATCTTCTAGAGGGCCGCAGATTTGGCATTCAGGACTGGGTCCTGGTGACCACAGATGCCAGCCTGCGAGGCTGGGGAGCAGTCACACAGGAAAGAAATTTCCAGGGCTTGTGGTCAAGCCTGGAGACATCACTTCACATAAATATCTTGGAGCTAAGGGCCATTTACAATGCTCTGAGCCAAGCAAGACCTCTGCTTCAAGGGCAGCCGGTGCTGATCCAGTCAGACAACATCACGGCAGTCGCCCACGTAAACAGACAGGGCAGCACAAGAAGCAGGAGGGCAATGGCAGAAGCTGCAAGGATTCTTCGCTGGGGCGTAAAATCATGTGATAGCACTGTCAGCAGTGTTTATTCCGGGAGTGGACAACTGGGAAGCAGACTTCATCAGCAGGCACGACCTCCACCCGGGAGAGTGGGGACTTCACACAGAAGTCTTCCACATGATTGTAAACCGTTGGGAAAAACCAAAGGTGGACATGATGGCGTCCCGCCTCAACAAAAAACTGGACAGGTATTGCGCCAGGTCAAGGGACCCTCAGGCAATAGCTGTGGACGCTCTGGTAACACCGTGGGTGTACCAGTCAGTGTATGTGTTCCCTCCTCTGCCTCTCATACCCAAGGTACTGAGAAGTATAAGACGGAGAGGAGTAAGAACTATACTCGTGGCTCCGGATTGGCCAAGAAGGACTTGGTACCCGGAACTTCAATCTCAATGTAGTTTTGGGGTTCCTAAAGTCACATTGGTTTGAACCGCTTAAATCTGTGGATTTAAAATATCTTGCATGGAAAGTGGTCATGCTGTTGGCCCTGGCTTCGGCCAGGCGCGTGTCAGAATTGGCGGCTTTATCCTGTAAAAGCCCTTATCTGATTTTCCATGCGGACAGGGCGGAATTGAGGACTCGTCCTCAGTTTCTCCCTAAGGTGGTGTCAGCGTTTCACCTGAACCAGCCTATTGTGGTGCCTGCGGCTACTAGGGACTTGGAGGACTCCAAGTTGCTAGACGTTGTCAGGGCCCTGAAAATATATGTTTCCAGGACAGCTGGAGTCAGAAAATCTGACTCGCTGTTTATCCTGTATGCACCCAACAAGCTGGGTGCTCCTGCTTCTAAGCAGACCATTGCTCGCTGGATCTGTAATACAATTCAGCTTGCGCATTCTGTGGCAGGCCTGCCACAGCCAAAATCTGTAAATGCCCACTCCACAAGGAAGGTGGGCTCATCCTGGGCGGCTGCCCGAGGGGTCTCGGCGTTACAACTTTGCCGAGCTGCTACTTGGTCAGGGTCAAATACCTTTGTGAAATTTTACAAATTTGACACTCTGGCTGAGGAGGACCTTGAGTTCTCTCATTCGGTGCTGCAGTCATCCACACTCTCCCGCCCGTTTGGGAGCTTTGGTATAATCCCCATGATCCTTACAGAGTTCCCAGCATCCACTAGGACGTCAGAGAAAATAAGAATTTACTTACCGATAATTCTATTTCTCGTAGTCCGTAGTGGATGCTGGGCGCCCATCCCAAGTGCGGATTATCTGCAATACTTGTACATAGTTATTGTTAACAATTCGGGTTATTGTTGTGAGCCATCTATCCAGAGGCTCCTCTGTTATCATGCTGTTAACTGGGTTCTTATCACAAGTTGTACGGTGTGATTGGTGTGGCTGGTATGAGTCTTACCCGGGATTCAGAATCCTTCCTTATTGTGTACGCTCGTCCGGGCACAGTATCCTAACTGAGGCTTGGAGGAGGGTCATAGGGGGGAGGAGCCAGTGCACACCAGGTAGTCCTAAAGCTTTTCTTTTGTGCCCAGTCTCCTGCGGAGCCGCTATTCCCCATGGTCCTTACGGAGTTCCCAGCATCCACTACGGACTACGAGAAATAGAATTATCGGTAAGTAAATTCTTATTATATACACACTAAAACTGTATAATGCCCACATGTCTATACTGCTGCACCTGTGTATAATGCCCACGTGTCTATACTGCTGCACCTGTGTATAATGCCCACGTGTCTATACTGCTGCACCTGTGTATAATGCCCACATGTCTATACTGCTGCACCTGTGTATAATGCCCACGTGTCTAGACTGCTGCACCTGTGTATAATGCCCACACGTGTCTATACTCCGGCACCTGTGTATAATGCCCACACGTGTCTATACTCCGGCACCTGTGTATAATGCCCACACGTGTCTATACTCCGGCACCTGTGTATAATGCCCACACGTGTCTATACTGCGGCACCTGTGTATAATGCCCACACGTGTCTATACTCCGGCACCTGTGTATAATGCCCACACGTGTCTATACTCCGGCACCTGTGTATAATGCCCACACGTGTCTATACTCCGGCACCTGTGTATAATGCCCACACGTGTCTATACTCCGGCACCTGTGTATAATGCCCACACGTGTCTATACTGCTGCACCTGCGTATAATGCACACACGTGTCTATACTCCGGCACCTGTGTATAATGCCCACATGTCTATACTGCTGCACCTGTGTATAATGCCCACGTGTCTAGACTGCTGCACCTGTGTATAATGCCCACACGTGTCTATACTCCGGCACCTGTGTATAATGCCCACACGTGTCTATACTCCGGCACCTGTGTATAATGCCCACACGTGTCTATACTCCGGCACCTGTGTATAATGCCCACACGTGTCTATACTCCGGCACCTGTGTATAATGCCCACACGTATCTATACTCCGGCACCTGTGTATAATGCCCACACGTGTCTATACTCCGGCACCTGTGTATAATGCCCACACGTGTCTATACTCCGGCACCTGTGTATAATGCACACACGTATCTATACTGCGGCACCTGTGTATAATGCACACACGTGTGTATATATACTGCTGTGCCTGTGTTTAATGCCCACATGCACCCTTTGGCTCATATATTGTGTGCATATCTGCCTCTGGTACTAGCCAATGCCTCCTCAGCCATTTACCTCACTTTCTGAGTGGGTTCACTTCGCTATAAATTGTGTCGGGTGTCCTGCAAAGTTTCCCAGACTAAATCATCGTTGACAATTGAATTCTGCCCTTTATTTCCTACATGTATTTCCTCCTGGGGCAGTGCCATAATGAGCTGCTCACTGGCTACGGCAATAGATCTTGCTGTGCAGCTGTATACTGCAGTTCAGGTCTCCAGGAACCACATTCATTGGCTATCTCACAGTAGAATCACAGGGGCAGATGTATTAAGCTTGGTGAAGTGATAAATTGGAAGGTGATAAATGACCAGCCAGTCAGCTCCTAACTGTCATTTTTCAAACCCAGCCTGTAACATGGCAGTTAGGATCTGATTGGCTGGTCCTTTATCACCTTCCACTTTATCACTTCACCGAGCTTAATAAATCTGCCCCTGTGACAATATCAGCAGAACTACTTTGAGGATCTTCCTGGCAGATACAGTACTTCTGCTAAATAGGGGATAGGCATCCTATAGGCTATAATACTCTATAACAGGCCTGGCCAACCTGTGGCTTTCCAGCTGTTGTAAAACTGCAAGTCCCATCATGCCTTGTCACAGTTTTGCTATTAGGGAATGCTAAAACATTGGCAGGGCATGCCACGGGTTGGCCAGGCCTGCTCTATAATATGCTTACTGTTCTCCGTTTTTGTTTGGCTTCAGAAAATGTATAATAAAGATGCCTTGATTTAAAAAATAATAAAATTAAATAAAATACCATTGTGATGCTTGTTGCTCTTTGTGCAGATCTTATTCCCCTTTGTTTTTATTCTGTAGGCTCGCTCTTTCCTCATCATGGGACGTTTGAAGTGATAAAGAACACTGATCTTGATTTAGATAAGAAAATCCCAGAAGACTACTGCCCCCTGGATGTCCACATCCCCAGTGATTTAGAAGGATCAGCCTATTTAAAGGTAAACAGGAACTGATGTCTTCTAAAAAAAAACAACCTGAAACCTGCTCCTGTTGACATAAAGCCTTAGGGGGACATTTACTAAGCAGTGATAAGAGCAGAGAAGTTGCCCCTTCAACCAATCAGCAGCTCTGTATAATTTTATAGTATGCAAATTATAGATGTTACTTCAGTGCTGATTGGTTGCCATGGACAACTTCTCCACTGGCTCACTTCTCCGCTCTTATCACTGCTTAGTAAATGTCCCCCTTAATTACAAATCTGCCGGGATCGCTGAAATGCCTTAGTGACGAATTTACAGGGGAAATTATAGATAAAATTAGTATTTGATAGTTAATTTATTCATAGAGAGGCAAGAAACATACAGCTGTAACCTGGTTACCACACACTTTCTCCAAGGTGGGATAAACATTTGTTTAGTGACTGATTCAAAACCGTCCATCTCTGACAAGTGAACCATGATGGGTAATAATGAAAGCACTGGAATAGGTTTTAGTTCTATATGGTAACTAGGTTTTCCAACGCCATCTCCTTAGCAGTCACCGCAAAGGTCTTTGCTGTAAATTCTCCATATATTTGGCGGCTGGTACGCAGTTAGTCAGGGATACTCTTAGATATTAGGCATACTGGGGGAGCGGTTTCTAATATTAGAGAGTACCGGTCAAATCAGCTTTTATATGACATGTTACAGGCTGTGTTTAAAAAAAGTGACAGGAACTGATTGGTACTTTCTCTCTCCACTTTTTCTCTAAGGTTTAATAAATCCCCCCTCTATATTATCAGACATAGCAAAAGATCACCCAAATTTGCTACCAGGCTTCTATTTCCCACAGTTCCACTGGTGTTCTACAATCACATTACTAGTTTACAGTAAGAGAAACTAAAAAGGCTCACAGACACAAAAACACATATACAGTTGTGCTCATAAGTTTACATACCCTAGCAGAATTTGTGATTTTCTGGCCATTTGTCAGAGAATATGACCTGTTTAGTGGCTGGGTGATGCCATTTATTGTGTCAACTTGTGTGCATGTTATCAGGCCAAAATCTCCAAGTTATGTAAACTTTTGATCAGGGTCATTTGGGTAGTTTCTGTTGTCATTATGATTTAAAAAGAGTAAACACAGTTGTTTGACAATAAATGGCTTCACCCAACCACTAACCAGGAGTGAAAGAAAAGTTTGTGAGTTATCATTCATATTCTCTGACAAATGGCCAGAAAATCACAAATTCTGCTACGGTATGTAAACTTGTGATCACAACTGTATACACCCTATATATTTATTTAGTATTTCTTTCAATTATAGTGGTACATTTAATCGGTGGAGTTAATTTCATGCAAACAGGTAAGGTTAGGAACAAGAAATCCTGCTTTAGTTTGGCTAGTTTTCCCTCTATAACGGGCAGCTATTGGAAAAGAAAAAAAGTTTTATGTTTTCTTTTCTTTTTTTTGATTTTGGCGAAGTTCTCTCTCTCCTTTTTTTTTTTTTCTAATAATGTGAAGGGACTCAATTTACCCGAGAAAAGATCTGGTCTCCGTCATATGCTCCGTATAGACAAGGTTGACATGTTCTTTCTGCAGGAAAGCCATCTAAAATATGTGCTTTCAGGCAGTGTCATCAAAAAAATAATTGCTGAGGTACTAATCCAGGTAACATGCCAGCAAGGGCGCAGCGGTCCTTGACTTATCTCCAACGTATTAAAGACACTGTAGGTAATCTCTGCTATACTGATGGGAATATCACTGTGGTCTTTCTATTCTGGGCTTTGCAATGTAACCCTCCCTTAAGTGCGGGTTTGGCAGACCGCGAATTGGAGATCCGGAACTATTTTGCAGACGTAGCTTTTCCCACTCTCTCTGAAGAGGTGACACCATCTATTGATTCTCCGCTTACGGAGGTGGTTCTATCCCCTAGACACCTCACCGATCTGTTTGCCCCTAATCACACACCTTTTCTTGCTCTCCCTTTGTAAGGAGTTAAATCAGTGGCTTCCACAACCGTTTTCTTGGCTGGGTTACTTGAATGTTACTAAAATGAATGTACTTTTCCCGGGTCTGGGACTCAGGGTCGACAGCACAAAGGTCGACACACTTTAGGTCGACACCAATTGGTCGACACACATTAGGTCGACAGGGTCAAAAGGTCGACAGGGTCAAAAGGTCGACAGGAACAAGGTCGACATGGAAAAAGGTCGACATGAGTTTTTTATGTTTTTTTTGGTGTCGTTTTCTTCGTAGAGTGACCGGGAACCCGAATTAGTGCACCGTGTCCCCTCGCATGGCTCGCTTCGCTCGCCATGCTTCGGGCATGGTGCCTTCGCTCCGCTACCGCTTCGCTCGGCACACTTTACCGTTCCAATCGTAGTCCACGTGGATCGTTAAGTATGAAAAAGTTAAAAAAAAGAAAAAAATCATGAAAAACTCATGTCGACCTTTTTCCATGTCGACCTTGTTCCTGTCGACCTTTTGACCCTGTCGACCTAATGTGTGTCGACCAATTGGTGTCGACCTAAATTGTGTCGACCTTTGTGCTGTCGACCTGGAGTCCGGATACCACTTTTCCCAGCTCTTGTACCTACAGTATTGCAGACGACCCCAATAGGTCTCCCCCCTCGCTTTCTATCTGAGGTTCATGCCCTTATCCACAACTTTGGGGAGGGAGAAAGCCCAGATTTAAGCACACTGTACTTTTTAGACAGACATGAAGGGGAGGCAAGCGACTATCTATGATCGTCTGGTTTAGCGGGATTGATTTTAAGTCTTCAGTATCCTATGCAGCCCTTGTGCCGCAGACCCAAATTCTTAAGGGGGGTACACACGGGAGATTTCTCCCGGAGATGTGTGCTGAGCTATCGATCACAGACTGCTCAGCACAGCGCGATGTGTGCTGAGCGAGGGGGGGGGGGGGGGGTGACCGGGGACCGCTCGTTTCACCCAGTGGTGAAATGAGCTATCTACTAGATTTGGCATGCATGCATGCCAAATCTAGAGCCGGCGATAGCGACACACGGGGCCGCGCATCGGTGTCGCCGGTACCCCTACACACAGAGCGATGTGTTCATTTCTAATCTTCCTAGTCAGATTGCTTAGAAATTAAGTGAACATCGCTCGGTGTGTACCCTCCTCAGACTTGGTACCCCCTCGGGGACTTCCGCTTCCTTTCTCGTTTTCTTCTTATCTCTGTGCAGTCATGCCACCCGTAAGTGTTTCATGCCAAAACTCCGCTGTGTGTTTTATTTCTGCACCTCGGCTTTTGTTGTTAGGCAGCTGATTATATGTTACACTATTTGTGTACGACATAGTTTTACTCTTCTATTTGTACTATTCCGACAACTGTTCTACAAATTCTCTTGAAAATAAATAATTTATGACAAAAAAATAATAGTGACTCCCATTAAAGCTGACGGAACGAGGCTGCCTTAGATGCACATAGGCTGCGGGCAGAAAACAGAGTAAGCCTGTGAAAGTACAGGGCTCATATAAACTTCATCTCCTGCAGACACACTGATAGATTGTTTTTGTATCCATAGTAATACATGTTGCTGGTTTTGATGATCAGTGCTTGTAGTTTAATGTCCGGATTTTCCTCTACTGTAGGTTTCCATTCAGAAGCAATCGTCTGACATCGGTGACCTCGGTACGATGAATCTGTTCAAACGCCCAGTGCCTAAAGCTAAACCAGGTAGGTACGCAATGGTGTCCGTCACTGGGGCTCATCGTGGGAGATTCATCTCAATGCTTTCTGCATGGCCGGGTTTGTAAAGTGAAATCTCTTAAGTGCTAGCAGACAGTATATAATCTGTGTCTGAGACTGTATTGCTGAGCTGAACAACGTACATGAAATAGTTTATTCTTCGGCTACAATTGAATGGCTCTGTTGGGCGCCATCTGCTGCCTGCTGGATAAAATAACAATTGAATTTCCACCTTTGTGGCAGTAACAGCTTGGCGAACCTGCTTTGCAGAATTGCACTTTGTGCACTGGATTTTCACACCTAGGATCAGGGCAATTGATGATACAATAGTTCTAGTTCCTGCATAGGGGTGTATTCAATTTAAGTCGTATTTCCCGACTTGTCGGATTAACAGGAGTTGAAGGTCGAATCCAGATTCGACCTATTCAATCATACTCCCGTTTATCTGACAAGTCAGTAAATCCGACTTGTCGGAAAGCACGTGGATCGGCGGACTAGCCGTGGATCCACATGTTTTGTCTGAGCTAATTGAATACTGTATTGTCGGATCCAACAAGTATTGAATACACCCCACAGTCTGAATCCTTTTTACCATGTATAAGATGCTTTTAGGTCGCTATCATAAAGTGTAAGGAGAAGTGGGAAGGAATCAATTTTGGCATTTAGTGTCCGGATAAATGGTAAATTGTCTTTCATTAAGATATGTAGCATAAATTGGCGTTAAATGATTGTATGTCACCGGTTTTACAATGGCAGCCCGGGGTCCCATTTATGTGTCTAGAGACTATGGGGGTCATTCTGAGTTGATCGCTAGCTAAAAATGTTCGCTGCGATTTAAGGGAAAAACCGTCACTTCTGCGTGTGCAGTGCGCACGCGCGACGTACTTTCACAACGGCCAATGTATTTTTACACAAGGTCTAGTGAAGCATTTCAGTCGCACTGCTGCCCGTAGCGTGATTGACATGAAGTGGGCGTTTCTCGGTGGCAACTGACCGTTTTCAGGGAGTGTTCGGAAAAACACAGGCGTGCCAGGAAAAACGCAGGCGTGGCAGGGCGTGTTCGTGACGTCAAAATAGGAACTGAAAGGTCTGAAGTGATCGCAAGCTAGGAGTAGGTCTGGAGCTACTCAAACTGTACAATATTTTTTTTGTTTCCGCTCTGCAATCCTTTCGTTCGCACTTCTGCTAAGATACACTCCCTGAGGGCGGCGGCTTAGCGTTTGCATGGCTGCTAAAACCAGCTAGCGAGCGAACAACTCGGAATGACCACCTATATTCTCTCTGATGATCTCACTATATGACTAATGAGGTGAGCTTCTCTATTAGTATAGGGAGTGTGATATCTGGCACCTGTCATAATGGATCTCAGCACCCCATACATACAGCATAAATAGATCTAGTGTGTTTGAGGGGTTACAGATGTCACTGACCTTTCAGCCGTAGCCAATGGGAAAACAGGATTATGGATTAGGACATTTCTGTTTGAGACTGCTGCCTTGTCTGTGAGCAATGATCTACTGAATTGGCAGAGGAGGATATCACAGTGAATACATATATAGAGCTTTATTACAGTAATGTCTACTTAAGTGATTTCCTGTTCTTGTGACAATCCCATAGCTACAAGTTAATGTGATCAGTTTCCTTTACTGACTGCAAAATCAGCTTCTTACTACTCGGTTACAGTATTTCTTTATGCATCATGCAGCTGGGCTGTTACGGGCAGTGGATTAAAGGGGGGTACTCACGGGAGAGATGTGTGCTGAGCGATCTTAACACAGACCGCTCAGCACACATCTCTCACCCCGCTCAGCACAGCGCGATGTGCTGAGCAAGGGGGAAAGCCAACGGGGGGGCCGCTCGCTTCACACAACGATGAAGTGAGCCACCCGCTAGATTGAGCCTGCATGCAGGCTCAATCTATCGCTGGAGGGCATACACATGGCAGATCCATGCTTAAAATCTAAGCAATCTAGCAAGATTGCTTAGATTTTAAGCACGGATCTCTCCGTGTGTACCCCTCTTTACATTCTTGTTATCTGGAGTTGTGCATTTTACATTGCGTTGCCTCTGCAGCCCCTGCACATGAACTAATATATTTAGTGTCCTGTTACCTCCATGTGTTTATAACACTCCAGTCAATTTCATAAAATATACATATGTACTGTGCTAGTACCGATCTGTTGCGCCACCAATTTGTACAAGTTAATATAATTGACTGAGCTCATATACAAGGTACCTGAACCTATCTTGTAATAGAATTTCAGAGAATTGGTCACGTGCGTTTGCAAAGGTATGTTTAGCTGCTGAGCCGCGTCAAGGCTTCTCCGATATCAGCCGTTCTAACACTACATAACGGCAGTGCCCACATAGGGCCACGTGATTTGTCTACAGTAAGGGCTCATACTAAAACATATTCAGACAGAGAGCTAACTTACCCAGGAGCCACCTCCAGGATCTCCCATTAGCACTACAAGGAACAGCATGCCTTCCAAATACTGCTCCCATTCATTGTCTTCTCACACATGCAGGAAAACAGTGGCAGCTGCCCAATCATTCCTGGAGATAATTATATATCAGGTGCTAGAAAGGGGGAGGGGTCACAGACAAACAGCAGACAGAAAGGGGGGGGTGCTCCCCCCCCTTCCCGGTATCCCACCAGCACACTAAAAAATGACCTGTAACCGTATCTGAACCTGAACCGTCATAGAAACATGCCTTTGCAAACATACGTGACCAATTCTCTGAATTTGGTCAGTGCGACTTAAATCTCCAGCAGCTTTTACCTGTAAATGAATAGTGGGGACTTGGGTAAGAGAGAACTCCTAGTAACCAGGCACTTATATCCTAAGCTGTACTACAGATGTGTCCTCATGCATCATTGCTGCAGTCGCAGCAGCAAGTCCCTTCCGTCACGCCAGGTCCCGCGAGACTGCTAGCGTCGGGCATCTTGTTTGCAGTAAAATGCGTCTTAGGTGCAATGCGACGTGGTGGAAATGTAACAGGAGGCTGAGCTGATTAATATGATATGTGACGCCTGTATACTTGTGCAACTGAGTCTCTGAATCTGCATACGGAGTGCTACGATGCTGCAGCTTTTTTCCCATGCCCAGTTCTGTTGTGCTTCTTATACAGACTCAGTCGCACACAGATGTACAAGTGTGCATATCCGATTAATCAGCATGGTCTCCTCGTACGTTCTAGGAGCATCGCGTTTTGACTAAGAGACAATTTTGGCAAAAAAGACACCCGACACTAACTAGCAGAGCGGTTTGGGACCTGGCTGCTCACTCCCGCCGGCCATCTCACTGTGGGGCGTATTGAGGCTAGATGTATGAGGACTCATCGGTATAAGAAAATCCCAGACATTCTAAGGAGTGCATTCTCACATTGCTTCAGCAGGACCATGCTGCATTGCATTTGTTTATCAAACTGTGGTTCTGGAACTTGTAGTCCCACAATAACGGGGAATGGCAGGATTTCTACAGAAACTTTTCAGTCACTGCTATAGAAAAAGAGAGAGATAATGATAAAAAGGATGACCGTGTCCTGAAGAGAGTATCCAGATTACATCCTAAGTGCCTCCGTCCCGCTGCCTTAATGAATGCGATTATCAGTAAAACCAGGATGTGTTCTTGTGAAATTGGCAGGCCACCCTGGATGGAACGTTAATCTATTGTGACCCTGTTTGAACGTGTGAGAATATGTATTGCTGCTTAGTAACCGTAGTCCTTCCGCCTCTCATCCTTGTGTTCCTTGTCTAGCCTGACACTAACACAATCACAGACTAGTCACTGCTGCCATCTGCATTGGGCAGACATGCTTATGTGTAACCCTCTCTGCTTCCAGGGACCCCGCATTGGCAGACGAAGCTGGAAGCCGCACAGAATGTCCTACTGTGCAAAGAAATATTCGCACAGTTGTCTCGCGAAGCCGTTCAAATCAAATCCCAAATCCCTCACATTGTCGTCAAGAACCAAATTATCTCCCAGCCGTTTCCCGGTAAGAAATGCGTGTTTATGAATCTAGAGTGACTGGTGATTTTTCTGTGCCATTAAGCTGGTAAAGCCACTCGTTAATAAGCACTGTACTATTCATATACTGTTGCTGTAAGATCCCCATCTAACAATAAAAAACAAAAACTTTGCAGGCGCTTATGGAAACTGTTCCGGTAACTGTGGTCTGACCCTTAGCAACCACACATATAATTTCCTCCAGCATTTAATCCGCACTAGAGAAATAAGTAATTATCAGATTACTGTGAGTCAAGACCATTTCCTGCACAGTGGTGTGATGATTTCATAAATGTCCTTTTTAATGTTTTTTGTTTTTTAACGACTATGTTACAAGTTTACGTACTTACCAGGATGTCTACAGTTCTCCTGTTTGGATTAAAAAGTCTGGTTTGTCCAGTGTCTTTATATTACCCAGTTTTGTTTTTTCACCGTTTCCAATTGTAAAGTGCAACGGAAATTGCTGCGTTATATAATAATAATAATAATAATAATAATAATAATAATAATAAACTGTTCATAATTAATTAGCTTGCCAATTGTAGTGGCCTATGTAGGATTTGGGGGTTTTGTTTAGTTTTTGTTTAGTTGCATTAGGCTTTGTACTGTGATTTAATATACACTGTAATACTCTGTACTGTTGCTGTTTGATTATTCACAGTATAAGATCTGTCAGAAGTCTTAAAGGTTTCACCAGCAGTCTGTGGGGCCCTATAAAGCCACTTTTTTGGCCCCCAGTGGATAAAGATATAGATAGGTAGATAGAGATATATGTGTATATATAGACAGATAGATATATATATAGATAGATAGATAGAGATATAGAGAGAGATATATATATATATATATATATATATATATACTTTATTTTTCACTCGTCTCTCCAAGCTTTTTTAATCTCTTCTTGTAAGAGCTACATTGCCGCTATGAAAAAGACCAAACACTCGAAACCACACAAATATCTCTTTACCAGTCTACTGCTGTTATATGTTATATTAATCCTGTTAATCTTACTAACAAGGCGACTCAGGAGGTAGTTACAATCAAGTCTCTTGGAAAGGTGAAATGCTGCGCCTCCTGTAGCGGACGATTTGTGTGCCGTGCTAAAACCGTAATATTTTATGGAGTTGGCTCGTTAGCAGTTCCCCGGCACAAAGAGCGGCACAGTTGGCGAGCCGACACATTATGCCGTTTCCTTGGTGTCTTTTGTGTTTGTCGAACATCCATCTTTGAATGTGCACAGACTGTTCTTTGGCTCTCCACGCTTCCCGCTGGAGGCTTGTTTTGTATGCAGCAAGTGTTGCTGAAGTGTAGGTTTTATTATCTGGGGATCTGAACGCTGGCTTCCTCCTGTTCCAGAGTGTATATGCCTGCAGTTGTTCACAGAATTATGTTAGGTAAAGTGAGTATCGCCTTCTCACAGGCAAAGGGAGCAAATATATTTATATTTCTCTAACGTCCTAGTGGATGCTGGGAACTCCGTCAGGACCATGGGGAATAGCGGCTCCGCAGTGGACAGGGCACAAAAGCAAGCTTTTAGGATCACATGGTGTGTACTGGCTCCTCCCCCTATGACCCTCCTCCAAGCCTCAGTTAGGTTTTTGTGCCCGTCCGAGCAGGGTGCAATCTAGGTGGCTCTCCTAAAGAGTTACTTAGAAAAAGTTTTTAGGTTCTTTATTTTCAGTGAGTCCTGCTGGCAACAGGCTCACTGCATCGAGGGACTTAGGGGAGAGATTTTCAACTCACCTGCGTGCAGGATGGATTGGATTCTTAGGCTACTGGACATAGCTCCAGAGGGAGTCGGAACACAGGGCTCGCCCTGGGGTTCGTCCCGGAGCCGCGCCGCCGACCCCCCTTGCAGATGCTGAAGATTGAAGAGGTCCGGAACCAGGCGGCAGAAGACTTTCAGTCTTCATCAGGTAGCGCACAGCACTGCAGCTGTGCGCCATTGTTGTCAGCACACTTCTCACAGCGGTCACGGAGGGTGCAGGGCGCGGGGGGGGCGCCCTGGGCAGCAATGTATAATACCTGTATGGCGAAAAATACATCACATATAGCCCTTGAGGCTATATGGATGTATTTAACCCCTGCCAGATATCACAAACTCCGGAGAAGAAGCCCGCCGAAAAGGGGGCGGGGCCTATTCTCCTCAGCACACAGCGCCATTTTCCCTCACAGAAATGCTGGTGGGAAGGCTCCCATGCTCTCCCCTGCACTGCACTACAGAAACAGGGTTAAAACAGAGAGGGGGGGCACTGATTTGGCGATATGTACATATATTAAAATGCTATAAGGGAGGAACACTTATATAAAGGTTGTCCCTGGATAATTATAGCGTTTTGGTGTGTGCTGGCAAACTCTCCCTCTGTCTCCCCAAAGGGCTAGTGGGTCCTGTCCTCTATCAGAGCATTCCCTATGTGTGTGCTGTATGTCGGTACGTGTGTGTCGACATGTATGAGGAAAATGTTGGTGAGGAGGCGGAGCAAATTGCCTGTAATGGTGATGTCACTCTCTAGGGAGTCGACACCGGAATGGATGGCTTATTTATGGAATTACGTGATAATGTCAACACGCTGCAAGCCGGTTGACGACATGAGAGGGCCGGCGAACAAATTAGTATCTGTCCAGGCGTCTCAAACACCGTCAGGGGCTGTAAAATGCCCATTTACCTCAGTCGGTCGACACAGACCCAGACACGGACACTGATTTCAGTGTCGACGGTGAAGAAACAAACGTATTTTCCTTTAGGGCCACACGTTAAGGGCAATGAAGGAGGTGTTACATATTTCTGATACTCCAAGTACCACAAAAAAGGGTATTATGTGTGAGGTGAAAAAACTACCTGTAGTTTTTCCTGAATCAGATAAATTAAATGAAGTGTGTGATGATGCGTGGGTTTCCCCCGATAGAAAATTATTGGCGGTATACCCTTTCCCGCCAGAAGTTAAGGCGCGTTGGGAAACACCCCTCAGGGTGGATAAGGCGCTCACACGCTTATCAGAACAAGTGGCGGTACCATCTACAGATAGGGCCGTACTTAAGGAGCCAGCTGATAGGAGGCTGAAAAATATCCTAAAAAGTATACACACACATGCTGGTGTTATACTGCGACCAGCGATCGCCTCAGCCTGGATGTGCAGAGCTGAGGTGGCTTGGTCGGATTCCCTGACTAAAAATATTGATACCCTTGACAGGGACAGTATTTTATTGACTATAGAGCATTTAAAGGATGCATTTCTATATATGTGAGATGCGCAGAGGGTTATTTGCACTCTGGCATCAAGAGTAAATGCGATGTCCATATCTGCAAGAAGATGTTTATGGACACGACAGTGGTCAGGTGATGCAGATTCCAAACGGCACAAAGATGTATTGCCGTATAAAGGGGAGGAGTTATTTGGGGTCGGTCCATGGGACCTGGTGGCCACGGCAACTGCTGGAAAATCCACCGTTTTTTACCCTAAGTCACATCTCTGCAGAAAAAGACACCGTCTTTTCAGCCTCAGTCTTTTCGTCCCTATAAGAGTCATATCTGCCCAAGGATAGAGGAAAGGGAAGAAGACTGCAGCAGGCAGCCCATTCCCAGGAACAGAAGCCCTCCACCGCTTCTATTAAGTTCTCAGCATGACGCTGGGACCGTACAGGACCCCTGGATCCTACAAGTAGTATCCAAGGGGTACAGATTGGAATGTCGAGGCGTTTCCCCCCTCGCAGGTTCCTGTAGTCTGCTGTACCAAGGTCTCCCTCCGACAGGGAGGCAGTATTGAAAACAATTCACAAGCTGTATTCCCAGCAGGTGATAATAAAATTACCCCTCCTACAACAAGGAAAGGGGTATTGTTCCACACTATATGGTGGTACTGAAGCCAGAAGGCTAGGTGAGACCGATTCTAAATCTGAAAAATTTGAACACTTACAAGGGTTCAAATCCAGATGGAGTCACTCAGAGCAGTGATAGCGAACAAGGGGACTATATGGTGTCCCGGGACATCAGGGATGCTTACCTCCATGTCCCAAAAATTTGCTTTTCTCACCAAGGGTACCTCAGGTTCGTGGTACAGAACTGTCACTATCAGTTTCAGACGATGCCGTTGGATTGTCCAAGGCACCCCGGGTCCTTACCAAGGTAATGACCGAAATGAGGATTCGTCTTCAAAGAAAATGGACGACCTCCTGATAAGAACAAGGTCCAGAGAACAGTTGGAGGTCGGAGTAGCACTATCTCAAGTAGTTCTACGACGGCACGGGTGGATTCTAAATATTCCAAAACCGCAGTTGTTCCGACGACACGTCTGCTGGTCCTAGGGATGATTCTGGACACAGTCCAGGAAAAGGTGTTTCTCCCAGAGGAGAAAGCCAGGGAGTTATCCGAGCTAATCGGGATCCTCCTAAAACCAGGAAAAGTGTCAGTGCATCATTGCACAAGAGTCCTGGTAAAAATGGTGGCTTATTACGAAGCGCTTCCATTCGGCAGATTTCACGCAAGAACTCTTCAGTGGGATCTGCTGGACAAATGGTCCGGATCGCATCTTCAGATGCATCAGCGGATAACCCTATATCCAAGGACAAGGGTGTCTCTCCTGTGGTGATTACAGAGTGCTCATCTTCTAGAGGGCCGCAGATTCGGCATTCAGGATTGGATGCTGGTGACCACGGAGGCCAGCCTGAGAGGCTGGGGAGCAGTCACACAGGGAAAAATTTCCAGGGAGTGTGATCAAGTCTGGAGAATTCTCTCCACATAAATATACTGGAGCTAAGAGCAAATTTATAATGCTCTAAGCTTAGCAAGGCCTCTGCTTCAAGGTCAGCCGGTATTGATCCAGTGGGATAACATCACGGCAGTCGCCCACGTAAACAGAAAGGGCGGCACAAGAAGCAGGAGGGCAGTGGTCAAAACTGCAAGGATTTTTCGCTAGGCGGAAAATCATGTGATAGCACTGTCAGCAGTGTTCATTCCGGGAGTGGACGACTGGGAAGCAGACTTCCTCAGCAGGCACGACCTCCACCCGGGAGAGTGGGAACTTCATCGGGAAGTTTTCCGCATGATTGTGAACCGTTGGGAAAGACCAAAGGTGGACATGATGGCGTCCCGCCCGAACAAAAAACGGGACAGGTATTGCGCCAGGTCACGAGACCTTCAGGCGATAGCTGTGGACGTCCTGGTAACACCGTGGGTGTAACAGTCGGTGTATGTGTTCCCTCCTCTGCTTCTCATAACCAAGGTATTGAGAATTATAAGACGTAGAGGAGTAAGAACTATACTCGTGGCTCCAGATTGGCCAAGAGGGACTTGGTACCCGGAACTTCAAGAGATGCTCACAGAGGACTAATGGCCTCGGGAGATAAGATGGGATTTGCTTTCAGCAAGAACCATGTCTGTTCCAAGAGGAACCGTGGCATCTGCCTCTAAGAAAGGACCTGCTCCAGCAGGGACCTTGTCTGTTCCAAGACTTACCGCGACTGCGTTTGACGGCATGGCGGTTGAACGCCGGATCCTAAGGGAAAAGGCATTCCGGTAGAGGTCATACCTACCCTGGTCAAAGCCAGGAAGGAGGTGACCGCACAACGTTATCACCACATGTGGTGAAAATATGTTGCGTGGGTGAGGCCAGGAAGGCCCCACGAAAAAAAATTTCAACTAGGTCGATTTCTGCACTTCCTGCAAACAGGAGTGTCTATGAGCCTCAAATTGGGGTCCATTAAGGTTCAAGTTTCGGCCCTGTAGATTTTCTTCAAGAAAAAATTGGCTTCAGTTCCTGAAGTCCAGACGTTTGTCAAGGGAGTATTGCATATACAGCCCCTTGTGTGCCTCCAGTGGCACCGTGGGATCTCAACGTAGTGTTGGGATTCCTCAAATCATATTGGTTTGAACCGCTCATATCTGTGGATTTGAAATATCTCACATGGAAAGTGACCATGATGTGGCCCTGGCCTCGGCCAGGCGATTGTCAGAATTGGTGGCTTTGTCTTAAAAAAGCCCATATTTGATTTTCCATTCGGACAGGGCAGAACTGCGGACTCGTCCCCAGTTTCTTCCTAAGGTGGTGTCAGCGTTTCACCTGAAACAACATATTGTGGTGCCTGCGGCTACTAGGGACTTGGAGGACTCCAAGTTGCTAGACGTTGTCGGGGCCCTAAAAATATATAGATATATATATATATATATTTCCAGGACGGCTGGAGTCAGAAAGTCTGACTTGCTGTTTATATTGTATGCACCCAAAAAGCTGGGTGCTCCTGCTTCTAAGCAGACTATTGCTCGTTGGATTTGTAGTACAATTCAGCTTGCACATTCTGTGGCAGGCCTGCCACAGCCAAAATCTGTAAATGCCCATTCCACAAGGAAGGTGGGCTCATCTTGGGCGGATGCCCGAGGGGGTCTCGGCTTTAAAACTTTGCCGAGCAGCTACGTGGTCAGGGGGGAACACGTTTGTAAAATTCTACAAATTTGATACCCTGGCTGAGGAGGACCTGGAGTTCTCTCATTCGGTGCTGCAGAGTCATCCGCACTCTCCCGCCCGTTTGGGAGCTTTGGTATAATCCCCATGGTCCTGACGGAGTCCCCAGCATCCACTAGGACGTTAGAGAAAATAAGATTTTACTTACCGATAAATCTATTTCTCGTAGTCCGTAGTGGATGCTGGGCGCCCATCCCAAGTGCGGATTGTCTGCATTACTTGTACATAGTTATTGTTACAAAAATCGGGTTATTATTGTGGTGAGCCATCTTTTTTAGAGGCTACTTTATTGTTATCATACTGTTAACTGGGTTCAGATCACAAGTTGTACGGTGTGATTGGTGTGGCTGGTATGAGTCTTACCCGGGATTCAAGATCCTTCCTTATTGTGTACGCTCGTCCGGGCACAGTACCTAACTGAGGCTTGGAGGAGGGTCATAGGGGGAGGAGCCAGTACACACCATGTGATCCTAAAAGCTTGCTTTTGTGCCCTGTCTCCTGCGGAGCCGCTATTCCCCATGGTCCTGACGGAGTCCCCAGCATCCACTACGGACTACGAGAAATAGATTTATCGGTAAGTAAAATCTTATTTTTTCTTCATCAGGGTTCATAGGTTCCACAGGGAACATCAGGGTTGTAGGTGGTGGATGAGAGTCCGGGCACCAAACAGTTAAAGCTTTCAGCTGTCCCAGAATGCATGGCTCCGATCCCCTATAACTCCGCCTCCATGCTCAGGCAATCAGTTTAAAGTTGGTGCCTGCAGGAAGCAGGTGCACCATGACAGGTCCGCCCGAAATAAAACTTAAAAAGCAGACCCAAAATCTCTAAGTTCTACTTTTGTTACACGATTTATTTCGTTTTTTACTCTGGGCTGTCAGCACTGTAAATCATTGTGACTTCAGCACTGCTGCTCCATCAACGCCCCCCCCCCACCTCCCTGCTGGCGCCGAAACTCCCGCTTGGCCAGAGCCTCAGATGGGAGCTTGCGCAGGGGACGCACAATGCGACTAGTACCACTTGCTGTAGGGACCCCCGGACTGAGTGGCCGGCAACGGGGGCAGGTAAGAGGGTCTCCTCTCCGGGATCCGTGTTTAAATCGTGGTACGCCATGTGTCTGGGTAGACGGACCGCGGTGCTGGCGTGGACACTGTCGCAGAACAGGGACTCCACTAGACCATCAGGGCAGGCAATGGCACAGGATTAGGTGTTTAAATACATCTTTAACAGAGAAGGAAGCTAGCGTTCTGGTAGATGTCTCTACTCTTGTTGAACCTATTAAACATATTCTTCAACTCTCAGATGAGGAAGAACTCACACCTGTTTCCAAGAAAACGATTTGTTTAAAAATCAAAAGGTAATTAAAACAGAATTCCCCCATTCTGATCATTTAATGGAGATTAGACAGGAACCCTGGAACACTCCAGGTAAAAAGTTCCCATTTTCTAAGCGTGCTTTTGCTTGCTATCCTCTGCCAGCAGCTATCTGTACAAAATGGGAAACTCCACCTCCAGTGGACCCTAATGTCAGTGTCTTCCACTCTACATGGCACCACTGTCTCTTTGCTGAAGGGACCAACAGATAGACATAGAAAACTGTCTGAAATCTATTTATTCTCTCACTGGGTCAATACATAGGCCTACAGTGGCAGCTTCCTGGGCCGCAAAGGCTATTGAAGCATGGGTGCAGGCAATTGATGAGGAACCACCTTTAGATATATCAGATGGATGCAGACTGTATCTCGGTCATATTCAGTCTGCGTCTACTTACATTTAAGAAGCTTTATCTGAGGCTGGCGTTTTAGCAGCAAAGGCATCTGCTATATCTGTGCTGGTATAACGTATTCTTCGGTTACGTTCTTGAAAGGTAAATTTGGATTCCAAGAACACTTTGGAAGTTCTTCCCTTTACGGGTGACATTCTCTTTGGTGAAAAACTAAATAAAATTGTGACCTCTTTGGCGGCTGCCAAAACTCCCTTTTTTACCCCCGACTAATCCTGCTCAGCTTCTCAAAAGTGCTAATTTTCGTACCTGTCGTCCACAAGGAAAAGCGAAAGTTCAGACATTCCCTAGGCGAACACTCCCTGCAAAACCCTCTAAGCCCAAGGCTAAGCAATCCTGGACAACTTGTTGCCCTACTGCAAAGCCTGATAAGCCTGCAGCGTGATGGGGCGGGCCTCCCCCTTGGGGACCTCAGGGTGGGAGGCCGACTTCTGCACTTTGTGCAGGTTTAGACCACGACCACTTCAGACGCTTGAGTGCAAGAGGTAGTCTCTCACAGGTACGCCGTCTCCTTCAAGGGACGTCCCTCTCAACAATATTTCCCCACGGGCCTACCATCACACCCGAACAAGGCTCAAATTCTACAGACTGTGGTCAGTTCACTTCTACACTCAGGAGTGATAGTGCCGGTTCCTCTGTCCCAAAGGGGCAGAGGCTCCTGTTCCTAGTTCCAAAACCCAACAGTGGCCTATTCTCAATCTCAAATCTTTAAACAAGTTTGTGAAAGTTTCCAAGTTTCGCATGTAGACCTTGTGATCCATAGTTCCAGTCATGGAACCTGGGGACATAATGGTTTCCCTGGATATATAGGATTCATATCTGCATATTCCTATTGCTCTTTTGCATCAGCAGTTCCTGCGTTTTGCTACTGTCAACCAACATCAGTTCCAGGCATTACCGTTTGGCCTAGCTATGGTACCCAGGATTTTTACCAAGGTCGTGACTGTCATGTCAGCACACCTCCGTCGCCAAGGTATTCAGATTCTCCCGTACTTGGACAATATGCTGATCCTGGCGAACTCTCACAAAGTTCTCCTCAACCTTCTCCAAGTGACAGTAGCCTTCCTACAACGTCACGGTTGGCTGATATATTGGCAGCAATCCTCCTTTGTCCCATCACAACAGATGTTACATCTAGGTGCACTTCTGGTCTCTTCCAATCAACGATTGTACCTATCACCGGACAAGGTTTTGAAACTACAGAGCAAAATACACCACTCCCTTCACCGTCCTCGAGTATCTGTGCATTCAGCTTTGCAAATTCTCGACTGATGGTGTCAACATTCGACATGGTCGAGTTAGCTCAGTTTCACCCACGCCCTCTACAAAGTCTGATTCTCTCCAGATGAAACCGCCAACCTCATTGCATCAGATCACAAATGATAACTCGAGGTTCAGCTGTCATTGACCTGGTGGCTCCAAGACCAGCAACTGACCAAGGGGACGCCCCTTCTGGGTCCCTAACTGGGTACTGCTGACGACAGATGCAAGCCTTTGCGGCTGCTGATCAGTAACTGAACGTCATTTGTTTCAGGGACGTTGGAGCTTGGAGGAATCTCACTTGCCAATCAATGTGTTGGAGTTGAGAGCAGTGTACAGTGTGTTGACCTTAGCCCGCATTCTCCTTCAAGGCAATAAAAATAAATAACGTAACAAAAGTAAAAATTAAAAAGCTTTTGGGGGTGCCTCTGCAGCCCACTGTCATGGTGTACCTGCTTCCTGCAGGAACCAACTTAAAACTGATTGCCTGAGCATAGATGCGGGGCTATAGGGGAGATGAGCTGTGCATTCTGGGAAAGCTGAAACCTTTAACTGTTTGGTGCATGGACTCTCATCCACCACCAACAACCCGATGTTCCCTGTGGACCCTATGAAGAACGAGACTTAACAAGGGTAAGTCTGCCATAACTCTCCTTTTTTCTGTGCAAGGTAAATTCTGACTGCTTTTGCATGTAGCCCATACATGTTACACAGCTTTATTTTTACACTGCAATTTAGGTTTCAGCTTGGACATACCTCACCCAGATCTAACTCTCTCTGCACATGTTACATCTGCCTCGCCTGCAGTGCACATGGTTTTGCCCAGGTGCACAGTTACTTGCTTTTTGTGTGTGTTTATTTACTTCCAAATCAGAATTAGGCCCACTGTTTCTAAAATATTAAAATTGGAAAAATAGCCACAGGCTTTACCTGCTGCCAGTTGCTTTCCTCTCATTAAATACATATATTATCTCTTTGTCATTGCCGTACTTAATAAATAGTTTAGCAATTCTCCTCACAGTGTGGGTAATGCAGAGATGAGCACATCTACGATCATTTACTCTGACATGAGGGGGGGACGCCCAGCACAGAGCTAGTCCACCCGGCATGTCAGGCCCCACCCCCCACACTCAGGTTCAAAAGCATCGCACGGCGGCGATGCTTTTGTACCTGGCGAGCAGCTCCTGTGCGCTGGCAGGGAGCTACTGGCCGCACCCCAGGTCGCAGGGCCTGCATGTGATGTCACGCAGCCGCCGCGGCCCGCCCAACCAATGTTCCGGACACACCTCCATTGTCCGGACCGCGTCCCGCCAACGCCGTTGGCACGCCCCCTCCTGCCCTGCGACCGCCTCTGCCTGTCAATCAGGCAGAAGCCATTGCAGCCAGTGAGATGCTGATAACATCTCACTGGGCTCCCGGGGTGCACACGTGCAGTACGGCCACTGCACGTGTGCACTGCACAAAGTATTTCAGACTGCGATCCAGTCAATTACCCCCAGTGTCTGTAAGAGTAAGTACCTGATGATTGCGACTGTGTATAAAAGTCCTCAAGGACCCCCAAGCAGTTCACGTTTTCCAGGTCTCAACAATGAATCACAAGTGAAATAATTTGCTCCACCTGTGAATCTTTTAAAATGTGTCAGTGAGCAATGAGTACACCTGTGCACCTGCTGGGTGACCTGGAACACATGTACTGTTGGGGTTCTTTTTGGACAGAGTTTGGGAACCACTGGTGTATAGTATCACTGGACTGCACTGGGTATCAGACCTTTTTGGAGAATTCATGCCTGCACATTGTTGGAGCTGTATTCTGATTGGAAAAACTTTGTGGTGATTGTTCCGGAAGGTTATATACCATTCAGCACTGCTTTGCACGTATCCGACATGGTGTGCACCGAATTCAAATGGTGGTTTTAGGGGAAAAGGAGGAGGTGGGGTGGTCTAGTTCATAAGAAGCGCTGGTTATTCCCCCTTGATGCGTGACTACACCACCTTATCATGCTCAAACACGTTTGTTCCAGGTTTCCAACGTGAAAAGCTAGCAGGTATGCTTTATATAGCGGTAATCATGTTTATATGCCTTTTCTGTCTCGAGTGACTATTAAAAAGTGCATTTTGTGTTGCTTATATCTCTCTCTCTGTACACAGGACTCCAGTTGTGTATCTCCTTTTGCCACTCTACAAATGACAAGAGGTCTCAGAAGCTTTCGTCTGATAAGATGAGCCCAGAAGATCACTTGTACGTCCTAGAACACAACCTGCACCAGCTCATTAGAGAGGTGAGGAGTGGGTTGAATTTCTCCACATTTCGCAAATCATTCTAAAACCTGGTGATAAAGCTATTTTGCTAATTTTTTTTATGCTGGTTGATGGCTTCTAGTTTTGGAGTAGTGATCGTGGAATATTAACGCACCTTCCATCTTACTTTTACTGTGTTTTCATGGCAAGTATGTATCTCTACTGCAGTAACATCATTTTACTCTGGGTATTGTTTTTAGAAACTGGTAACACAAAAATTTTGCTGCCAATGCTCTGGGTCTCCTTTTCACTTGATCCATCTGGCAAAAATCATTGTGGACTGCTTAATGGTAGTTTATAGCCATATCATGCATCATCACGATATAACCTAGTAGTCGTCATGCATCATCACGATATAACCCAGTACTCGTCATGTATCATCACGATATAACCCAGTACTCATCATGCATCATCACGATATAACCCAGTACTCGTCATGCATCATCACGATATAACCCAGTACTCGTCATGCATCATCACGATATAACCCAGTACTCCTCATGCATCATCACGATATAACCCAGTACTCGTCATGTATCATCACGATATAACCCAGTACTCATCATGCATCATCACGATATAACCCAGTACTCGTCATGCATCATCACGATATAACCCAGTACTCGTCATGCATCATCACAATATAACCCAGTACTCGTCATGCATCATCACGATATAACCCAGTACTCGTCATGCATCATCACGATATAACCCAGTACTTGTCATGCATCATCACGATATAACCCAGTACTCATCATGCATCATCATGATATAATGCGTTACCCATCACACATCTTCAAGATATAACGTCTTACCAATCCTGCTTCATCAAGATATAACACCTTACCCTTCCTACCTCAACAAGAGATATCCCCTTAATCATCATATATCAATATATCATCCCTTACCCATTGTGCCTCATCATTACTTAACACCTCACCTGTCATGGCTTATCAAGATGCAACACCTCACTCATTGTGCCTCCTCAAGATATGTTATCTTACCCTTCCTACCAAGGTACTGTATGGTTGAATACATTTTTAAAATGTTATTGGTCGATATGGGTTATACTGGAGAGACGGGACTGGGAAAAAGAAAAGCTGCAATCTTCAAGTAAAGTTATCTCTTTAAATGCCTGGCTCCTGTGCTTTCAATGTAACTGCATGGTAATAGTGCCTTCAAGCTCAATGAAGGAGAAATGTGCTATTGTGCAACATGGGTTCATTCATTGACTCAGACTTAGGGCTGTATTCAATTCAAGTCGGATTTCCCGACTTGTCGGATAAACGGGAGTTTAAGGTCGAATCCAGATTCGACCTATTAAGTCAAACTCCCGTGTATCCGACAAGTAAGAAAATCCACGTGTGTTGTCGGATTCGCGGCCAAATCCGACAGGTTTTAGCCCCGTTTCCGACAATGGCAATCCGACTTTTAAAAAAAAAGTTGTATTGGCATTGTCGGAAACGGTCAAATCCTGTCTGATTTGGCCGCTAATTCAATACTGAAATGTCAGAACCGTTCTGTCGGAAAGGATCCGACATCAATTGAATACACCTATTATTCTGTAATTGAAATACTCTGGTTTGTTCTGTCAGCTGAATGACCGGATGAGCACAATTTCCCCCATACATTTAAACTCACCAATCACTGAACAACCAGCAAATTGCTTATATGGACTGTACATAACAAAACAATTTACATAACCCATACAGTTCTGTAACCAGATCATTTATCATCCACTTTGTGTTCAATTTCCTTTTGTAGTTGCCACCCCAAGAGTCAGTGTGCTATTGTTCTGTGAGCTCAAAGTTACCACCTTTTAGAGGGCATTGCATATCTGACAATCAGAGTAACCCAAAAATAGATTCTGTGACCGTGTTTCTTGTTCTCACCTACAGGTAGCGCACCTCTGTTCTGTTCTCTGATCTATCATCGTATCTAGACCAGTGGTTCCCAAACTTTTTTGACTATAAGAAACTGTTAATAAATAATAATTGTAAAGCGCAACGGAATATGCTGCGCTATATAAGAAACTGTTAATAAATAATAATTGTAAAGCGCAACGGAATATGCTGCGCTATATAAGAAACTAAATAAATAAATCCCTGTGCCCAAAAGTATCGGAATTTGTTTCAAGGCACCCCCTAGGCCAAAATTCTTATTTGGAAATTTAGAAAATAAATATTAAATTAAGTAAATTGTGTTTATATTAGTGATGAGCGGATTCGGTTTTACTTGGTTCTCAAAACGGCATCTTATTGGCTCACAGATGTCACGTGTTTTGGATAGCCAATAAGATGCCGTATTGAGAACCGAGTAAAACCGAATCCGCTCATCACTAGTTTATATGTCATCCTTAGGCTCAGTTATGTGGTGAGGGACGAGATTTGCTTCTGTTTGTCCATAAATTTTATGATTGGAAGCCAACAGCACTGGTTTTGCCTATTACATTGACCATACAAAATTGAATTGGTCCTGGACCACTAGTCCAGAAGGTAGGCGGACCCCATTACCATTTGGTTACAGACCAGCACTGAAAACTTATGGATTGCTCTAAAAAGTGCTTCAAGGACCCAAACTAAGGGCTTCGGAAAGATTTAAATAACCCTAGAATATAATGTTTTGTTTTTGTATTGTAACCCTGCTGAGCTACGTAGCCTATACCTGCTTGTAAGTAGCATTTTAGGCAAATTGGTAAATTTGTTCAGGCCTATCTTTGAGCTATAGTTTCGGTAAAGGTCTTTGTTTGCTTTTGAAGTCCCCTTAACACAGATCAGCCTTAGCGTTCTTGTACAACTACAAATCCCAGAATACCTTTTTCAGTCATTCCACAACAGCAGGAGAACAGCACTTTACCTTCCTATGCCCTACTGCTAGGGCATACTTGGATTTGTAGTTCCGTAGATGTTAGAGAGCAACACTTTGTCTGCCTCACTAGCAGATCATCATTCTAAACTTTTATATTAATACTGGGGAACACATTTATATTGCATTGTGCAGGTAGCTAAAATGAGTAGAAAAGTTACTTCTACGCTAAAGATTTGCCTTTTTCAGTTCCATAAGCAGACCCTAAGTAACATCGTGATGCCCCATCCCGCCAGCGCACCTTTCGGCCACAAGAGGATGCGTCTTGCTGGGCCCCAGGCCTTCGATAAGAATGAGATTAACGCCATGCAGCAGAGCGAAGGCCTCCTGGAGAAGATCATCAAACAAGCTAAGCACGTGTTCCTCAGGCGCAGGTGAGTGACCGTCTCTTTCTATAGATACAGTAGTTACCAAGTTAACGCTGGTTTACCCAGCGGTTCGGCCTCATCGCTAACATGGTAAGTCCGCTGTTCCTGCCTGTGACTCTGGTGTCCTGTTTATAACAGAGCGGCCCGCACCATCGACAACCTGGCCAGCAGAATAGAGGACCCCCAGATCCAAGCCCACTGGTCAAGCATCAACGATGTCTATGAGTCCAGCGTGAAAGTCTTAATAACGTCTCAAGGTTATGAGCAGATCTGCAAGTAAGGGATTGCATTTAATTACAGTCATTATTAACCTACACTTGTAGCAAGTGGAGACCATTTATTAGGTGAAGTGCAGAATACGTCCTGTGTGGGGGAATTGAGCAGTGTGTTTGTCTCCTTGAGGGACGCCTGACCTAGAACCCTACTAGCGTTGGAGATCCTGTGGGGGAATTTTGTGGGAGAACTTCTTCTTTAACCCCCATCATTGTACGTGTCCTTTAGAAAAGCGCTTAGCATTACTGTGACGTGCAGGCGGTGTACATTAATCAGCCTCTTACTGCACGGAAGGAAATAGAACCTGACTGTTACATTTCCATACGTTACTCTATAATGCACGTGATTGTGTAGGCTTCACAGCTATGACCGTATTGTATCCGTCTTTTCCATAGGATTAGGTTATGGTGCAGTTAGCAGTGCTCCTATTAAATAATGTGGTTTCCCTCTGGTTCACTCTCGTGTCGTTTCCTCTAGATCTATCCAGTTACAGCTGAACATTGGGGTGGACCAGATACGAGTTGTGCACAGAGACGGGAGAGTGATCACGCTGTCTCATCAGGAACAGGAGCTGCAGGACTTCCTTCTGTCACAGGTGACCCCCTATGCTGATTCTGCTCCTATAGGGGTCCGTTCTGCTGGTTATTCTGTATAGGGCACGATTACATGTGTTAGCATTGATGCTCTGCGCGTCTCTTGTGAGCATGGCGTGCGTACAGTCTGTAATGCAGCTTCCCATGGATTATATCGTCAGAACTCTCTGCTTCTCTGAATGAGGAAAGGTTGGAGCAGTCGCTTATGCATGCTGGCATATTATTAGGCATTGCCACGACTTCGGGCATCAATACTACTGCCAGAGGTGCTACAGCTGGCCAGTACTACTACTGCTGGGCAGGGCCACAGGAGCGCTTTCTGGCATGGTGCCAAGCGTGGCAGCCGGACACGTGCAGCTATGAAGGGAGTGGGGCAACGCCACCTAGTGCTAGTGTATTTAGTACTGCTCTGCATATAGCAACTGATGGGTTGTAGTGTTCACTCTAGGCTGTTTTAGCAGGGCGCCGCGCCCTGCCCGTTTTTTTTTTTTTTTTTTTTTAAGGCAAAATCCGCCCTGCCCCTTTTGCGGCGCCCTGCTAGAACAACCGCCCGCTTCCTGCCCTCCCAGCGTGTAAAGATGCCGTGCGCATGCGCACGGCATCCATTCACGCTATGGGAGAGAGCTGGGGGAAGCCCAGCACCTCCGTCGGTGCTGGGCACGCCCCCAACAGTAACGTCGCCGGCCACAGATGCCCCCTATAGCAACGTCTTTGGGCCGCACCGCCCACTAAAATGACGTTTCCATGGCCACGCCCCCTAATTTACATGGCCGTGCCTCCGTTTCGGGCCGTGCGCGCGCAAATATGCCCCCGGAGTCCGGCGCCCTACCCTATTTGATTCCTAGAAGGAACACTAGGTTTCTTGGCATCTATTAGTTACATGGATAAGTATAGTGTGCTGCGCTTGTGAATTAAAGCTGCTCAGGTTAGTGTTTAACGTATGTGGAATTGATTTGGACCGAGCGCTTGTGTATGCTGTTGTGATGTACTGAATGAATAAATAAGAAATAAATTTAAATAACAAACAGAAGTAAATAAAAATAAAAATAAAAATAAAAATAAAAACAAAAATAAAAACAAAATAAAAACAAGGGGAAGGGTGGGATGGAAGGTAGGGGGAAGTGCAATGTTTACAGCTCCTCTTGTGTATTTTTTGGAGCTTATGGACACTTTAGATGAAAAAAGGGGCTCAGTCTGTTCGTTTGTAGCAGAAAAAACTTTCCCTGACTTACCCTACTATCCACTATGGATGTGGTTCTGGTGTTGCTCTGGCAGGGCAGGGGATGGCTTCTCCTGCCTGTGCTGTTCAAACCGGCTCCACTCTTTCTGGCCACACTATAGCTGCTGCGTCGTTCGCAAACCGGAAGTTCGGGTTTTTACTTCCGGTGTTCGGGCGCTTGCGGCGGCGGGCTCCGTGTCCTGTGTTTAAGGCTTCTTCTTGTACTCCAACGCGTTTCGAATCCGCAGCAGGATTCTTTTTCAAGGAGATGATAAAACTGTATATGAAAAATGTCCGTTTTATATAGTATAACTTTATTAGTAAAACCGGATATGCCCGTGACCGGAAGTGGGTTATCCCGGCGGCATCCTCATGGTAAAAAGCTTCCATAGGGAAGTAAGTGAATATTTCGAATAAATGAATCTTTGCACTTCATAAAAGGGGAAAAAAAGGGGTAAGGTAGAGGGTAAAAATGACTAAAAATAAGAATAACAATAAAAATAAATAAAAATGAAAATAAAAATAAATATAAATATAAAAATAAAAATAAAATTAAAAAATAAATATAAAAATAAATATGGTTAAGGTAGCATTTGTGTTACAGGAAGACATTTAGTTCTATGTCAATATTCAGACCGTATGGTTCTAGACTCTTCATTTTATATATCCATTCGGTCTCTTTTTTCTTCAGTGTTTTTACAATGTCCTCTCCTCTCCAGTGAGCTTCAATCTTTTGAATTCCAATAAATTTCAGCCCAGTGGGGTCCTGGTTGTGTTTTGTTAGAAAATGTGCTGAGACGCTGTGTGTTTTCAAGCCTCTCTTTATGTTGTACACATGTTCTGCTATCCTGACTTTGAGTTTGCGTTTTGTTTGTCCTACGTATTGTTTTCCACATGTACATTCCAGGATGTACACGACTCCTTCTGTGTGGCAAGTTACATGATTCGGAATTTCGAATTCTTCTTTTGTTATGTTTGACTTAAAGGCAAGAAGGGTACATATTATGTACAAGCGACATCAAATCCCTGTATACTGCAATTAATCATCATGCAGGATGTGAGGCAACTCGACACTTCCTTTGCTCTCAGACGACAATCACCAATTCCCAAATCAATTTCATCATGGACAGCATTGAATTCATTCTCTACAACAACTATTTCTGGTATGAAGGCGATTTCTTCCTACAACAGTGCGGGACAGCGATGGGAACGTCATTCGCACCCAGTTATGCTAATTTATTTGTTGCATACTGGGAGGACCTCAACATCTGGAATAACAACCCTTTTCT
Organism: Pseudophryne corroboree; assembly: GCF_028390025.1. NCBI lineage: Eukaryota > Metazoa > Chordata > Amphibia > Anura > Myobatrachidae > Pseudophryne > Pseudophryne corroboree. The sequence continues at coordinate 76,662,884 of NC_086445.1, forward strand.
GTCAAATATCATAAGCTGGCATCGATACATAGATGACGTGTTCTTCATCTGGAAAGGAACTCAAGAAGACCTATCACAATTCAAGGAACACATCAACAGTAACAGCATGAATCTCGAATTCACCACTATACATAGTGAAGAAATGGTAATTTTCCTCGATTTGGAAATTTACATAGAAACAAACCACATCCTAACAAGAACTCATTTCAAAAAAGTAAACGGTAACAATATGCTTTCACATAACAGCAACCATCACAAACAATGGATAAACAACATCCCAGGCGGACAATTTCGTCGACTAAAACGAAATTGCACAGATCAGACAGTATTTGAACATCAAGCAAATGAAATGAAAACAAAATTCCTTCAAAAGGGATATAAAGAAAGCCATTTAACACAACAATTAGAAAAAGTGAAAAACATGGACAGAAAAGATTTATTGACTTTCAAACAAAAAGACAAAAAAGAACTACCGGTCACCTTTATAACACAATTCACCAGTAATCATAAAGATGTTGAACAAATACTTGAAAAACATTGGCATATCCTTTCTCTTGATGAAGATCTAAAAGCATCTATCCCTAGAAAACCAAAAATAATCTACAGGAAAGCCAATAACTTAAAACAACAACTGACTCATAGCTTTTTACCAATGCAACAAGTACAAAATCAAATAAAAACAAAAGGTTTTCACCAGTGCATGACCTGCATTGGTTGTAGAAACCAGAAGACATCTACTAAACCTGTAACCGCCTTTAAGTCAAACATAACAAAAGAAGAATTCGAAATTCCGAATCATGTAACTTGCCACACAGAAGGAGTCGTGTACATCCTGGAATGTACATGTGGAAAACAATACGTAGGACAAACAAAACGCAAACTCAAAGTCAGGATAGCAGAACATGTGTACAACATAAAGAGAGGCTTGAAAACACACAGCGTCTCAGCACATTTTCTAACAAAACACAACCAGGACCCCACTGGGCTGAAATTTATTGGAATTCAAAAGATTGAAGCTCACTGGAGAGGAGAGGACATTGTAAAAACACTGAAGAAAAAAGAGACCGAATGGATATATAAAATGAAGAGTCTAGAACCATACGGTCTGAATATTGACATAGAACTAAATGTCTTCCTGTAACACAAATGCTACCTTAACCATATTTATTTTTATATTTATTTTTTAATTTTATTTTTATATTTATATTTATTTTTATTTTCATTTTTATTTATTTTTATTGTTATTCTTATTTTTAGTCATTTTTACCCTCTACCTTACCCCTTTTTTTCCCCTTTTATGAAGTGCAAAGATTCATTTATTCGAAATATTCACTTACTTCCCTATGGAAGCTTTTTACCATGAGGATGCCGCCGGGATAACCCACTTCCGGTCACGGGCATATCCGGTTTTACTAATAAAGTTATACTATATAAAACGGACATTTTTCATATACAGTTTTATCATCTCCTTGAAAAAGAATCCTGCTGCGGATTCGAAACGCGTTGGAGTACAAGAAGAAGCCTTAAACACAGGACACGGAGCCCGCCGCCGCAAGCGCCCGAACACCGGAAGTAAAAACCCGAACTTCCGGTTTGCGAACGACGCAGCAGCTATAGTGTGGCCAGAAAGAGTGGAGCCGGTTTGAACAGCACAGGCAGGAGAAGCCATCCCCTGCCCTGCCAGAGCAACACCAGAACCACATCCATAGTGGATAGTAGGGTAAGTCAGGGAAAGTTTTTTCTGCTACAAACGAACAGACTGAGCCCCTTTTTTCATCTAAAGTGTCCATAAGCTCCAAAAAATACACAAGAGGAGCTGTAAACATTGCACTTCCCCCTACCTTCCATCCCACCCTTCCCCTTGTTTTTATTTTGTTTTTATTTTTGTTTTTATTTTTATTTTTATTTTTATTTACTTCTGTTTGTTATTTAAATTTATTTCTTATTTATTCATTCAGTACATCACAACAGCATACACAAGCGCTCGGTCCAAATCAATTCCACATCTATTAGTTACAATTGCGGTGAGTAGTCCTTGCCTGTGGGGACTAAATATGAACCTGTGCCCTGGGAGCACAAGCAGACATACACACACACTTGTCGATAAGTCAGACCTCCTCTTCAGAAATGCGGATTTCAAGCTCCTTGATATCGGGGCAAAAGAGACTTGACGCAGCCTGTGTCATTTTAACGTCCTGTTTAATACCATTTACAACAGAGTATGTTGTGGCTATTGTGAGGACGTCTCTTTCTCACCATCACCTTATCTTTCCTGCCCCCTTCCTGTACCCTGCGCTGCAGATACCGCTGAAGCATCTGCTAAAGCTTAATACACCTTAGTCTATTTAGCTGGGACAGGAACCCATCACCTAACCTAACTACAGGATTTGCGCAGATAATTTCACATCAATTTAATAAAACACATGTGATGAATAACAGTCTTATCCAGTAACAGAGTCTGGCGGGCATGAATGTAATACTTATCATCTCCTGCTTGTTCACAGATGTCTCAGCACCAGGTTCTCGCTGTTCAGCAACTTGCTAAAGTAATGGGTTGGCACGTCCTCAGCTTCAGCAACCAGGTTGGCCTGGGGCCAGTAGAGAGCATTGGCAATGCCTCTGCAATAACCGTGGCCTCTCCTAATGGAGATTATGCTGTTTCAGGTATGTGGATGTTATTTTATTTCATTTTATTTCCTTTTCAGGCTTACAGTTGTCTTATTCTGAATGCATTTTCTACAGATTGAGATGGAATTTGGTAAATTTATAGGCAGATGTTTTATCAAAGGGAAAAATAACCCTAAACCTGTTTTTCTTGGGGTTATGTGAAAACAAGAGAATGATTGCTGCTATCTAACCTGTAGGCTGCATCCAGATTGATGTTATGTCACAGGTTTAAATTCTTGGTCACCTGTAGACAGTTAGAGCATTAGAATATTCACAGGGCTATTCCACCTTCTAGCCAATCGTAGCATTGAAATAGTCAATGCTAGACCACTCTGTAGCCAATCAGAGCATTAGAATTTCTCTGACGTCCTAGTGGATGCTGGGAACTCCGTAAGGACCATGGGGAATAGCGGCTCCGCAGGAGACTGGGCACAAAAGTAAAAGCTTTAGGACTACCTGGTGTGCACTGGCTCCTCCCCCTATGACCCTCCTCCAAGCCTCAGTTAGATTTTTGTGCCCGGCCGAGAAGGGTGCACACTAGGGGCTCTCCTGAGCTTCTTAGTGAAAAGTTTAGTTTTAGGTTTTTTATTTTCAGTGAGACTTGCTGGCAACAGGCTCACTGCATCGAGGGACTAAGGGGAGAAGAAGCGAACTCACCTGCGTGCAGAGTGGATTGGGCTTCTTAGGCTACTGGACACCATTAGCTCCAGAGGGACCGAACACAGGCCCAGCCTCGGAGCTCGGTCCCGGAGCCGCGCCGCCGGCCCCCTTACAGAGCCAGAAGCAAGAAAAGGTCCGGAAAAATCGGCGGCAGAAGACATCAGTCTTCAACAAGGTAGCGCACAGCACTGCAGCTGTGCGCCATTGTTACTCAGGCACACTTCACACTCCGGTCACTGAGGGTGCAGGGCGCTAGGGGGGGGCGCCCTGAGCAGCAATGTAAAACACCTTGGCTGGCATAAATACACCACATATAACCCCCAGGGCTATATGGGTGTATTTTAACCCCTGCCAGAACTCACCTAAAAAGCGGGAGAAAAGGCCGCCGAGAAGGGGGCGGAGCCTATCTCCTCAGCACACGGGCGCCATTTTCCATCACAGCTCCGCTAGAAGGACGTCTCCCTGACTCTCCCCTGCAGTCCTGCACTACAGAAAAGGGTAAAAAAGAGAGGGGGGCACTAATTTGGCGCAGTTTTATACTAACAGCAGCTATAAAGGGAAAAGCACATTTATAGTGGTATTCCTATATATATATATATATAGCGCTCTGGTGTGTGCTGGCATACTCTCCCTCTGTCTCCCCAAAGGGCTAGTGGGGTCCTGTCCTCTATCAGAGCATTCCCTGTGTGTGTGCGGTGTGTCGGTACGATTGTGTCGACATGTTTGAGGAGAAAAATGAGATGGAGGCGGAGCAATTGCCTATTATACAGTTGTCACCCCCTAGGGAGTCGACACCTGAGTGGATGAGCTTGTGGAAGGAATTGCGTGACAGTGTCAGCTCCTTACGACAGACAGTTGACGACATGAGACAGCCGGCTACTCAGCTTGTGCCTGTCCAGGGGTCTCAAACGCCATCAGGGGCTTTAAAACGCCCGTTATCTCAAATGGCAGACACAGACACGGATACTGACTCCAGTGTCGATGATGAGGAGACAAACGTGACTTCCACTAGGGCCACACGTTACATGATTGAAGCAATGAAAAATGTATTGCATATATCTGATAATACAAGTACCACTAAAAAGGGTATTATGTTTGGTGAGAAAAAACTGCCTGTAGTTTTTCCTGTATCCGAGGAATTAAATGAAGTGTGTGATGAGGCGTGGGTTTCCCCCGATAAAAAACTGATAATTCCTAAAAGGTTATTGGCATCGTACCCTTTCCCGCCAGAGGATAGGGCACGTTGGGAAACACCCCCTAGGGTGGATAAAGCGCTCACACGCTTGTCTAAACAGGTAGCACTACCCTCTCCTGATACGGCCGCCCTAAAGGAACCTGCCGATAGACAGCTGGAGAATATCCTAAAATGTATATACACTCACACGGGTGTTATACTGCGACCAGCAATCGCCTCAGCCTGGATGTGCAGTGCGGGCCTGGCGTGGTCGGATTCCCTGACTGAAAATATTGATACCCTAGATAGGGACAGTATATTATTGACTATAGAACATTTGAAGGATGCATTTCTATATATGCGTGATGCACAGAGGGATATTTGCCGACTGGCATCAAGAGTTAGCGCGCTGTCCATTTCTGCAAGAAGAGGTTTATGGACGCGGCAGTGGTCAGGTGATGCGGATTCTAAAAGGCACATGGAAGTATTGCCTTATAAGGGGGAGGAGTTATTTGGGGTAGGTCTATCAGACCTGGTAGCCACGGCAACTGCTGGAAAATCCACATTTTTACCCCAGGTAGCTTCTCAACCTAAGAAGACGCCATATTATCAGGCGCAGTCCTTTCGGCCCCATAAGGGCAAGCGGGCAAAAGGCGCCTCATTTCTGCCCCGTGGCAGAGGGAGAAGAAAAAGGCTGCAACAAACAGCCAGTTCCCAGGAACAAAAGCCCTCTCCCGCCTCCGCAAAGTCCTCAGCATGACGCTGGGGCTTTACAAGCGGACTCAGGCACGGTGGGGGCCCGTCTCAAGAAGTTCAGTGCGCAGTGGGCCCGCTCGCAAGTGGACCCCTGGATCCTTCAGGTGGTATCTCAGGGGTACAAATTGGAATTCGAGACGTCTCCCCCTCGCCGTTTTCTAAAGTCTGCTTTACCGACGTCTCCCTCAGACAGGGAGGCAGTATTGGAAGCCATTCACAAGCTGTATTCCCAGCAGGTGATAATCAAGGTACCCCTCCTACAACAGGGAAAGGGGTACTATTCCACACTATTTGTGGTACCGAAGCCGGACGGCTCGGTGAGACCAATTTTAAACCTAAAATCCTTGAACACTTACATACAAAGGTTCAAATTCAAGATGGAGTCACTCAGGGCAGTGATTGCAAACCTGGAAGAAGGGGACTATATGGTGTCTCTGGACATCAAAGATGCTTACCTACATGTCCCAATTTACCCTTCTCACCAAGGGTACCTCAGGTTTGTGGTACAGAACTGTCACTATCAGTTTCAGACGCTGCCGTTTGGATTGTCCACGGCACCCCGGGTCTTTACCAAGGTAATGGCCGAAATGATGATACTCCTTCAAAGGAAGGGAGTTTTAGTTATCCCTTACTTGGACGATCTCCTGATAAGGGCAAGATCCAGGGAACAGTTGGAAGTCGGAGTAGCACTATCTCTGATAGTGCTGCGCCAGCACGGTTGGATTCTCAATATTCCAAAATCGCAGCTGATCCCGACGACACGACTTCTATTCCTAGGGATGATCCTGGACACAGTCCAGAAAAAGGTGTTTCTCCCGGAGGAGAAAGCCAGGGAGTTATCCGAACTAGTCAGAAATCTCCTAAAACCAGGCCAAGTCTCAGTGCATCAATGCACAAGGGTCCTGGGAAAGATGGTGGCTTCTTACGAAGCAATCCCATTCGGCAGATTCCACGCAAGAACCTTCCAGTGGGATCTGCTAGACAAATGGTCCGGGTCGCATCTTCAGATGCATCAGCGGATAATCTTGTCACCAAGGACAAGGGTGTCTCTCCTGTGGTGGTTGCAGAGTGCTCATCTTCTAGAGGGCCGCAGATTCGGCATTCAGGACTGGGTCCTGGTGACCACGGATGCCAGCCTGAGAGGCTGGGGAGCAGTCACACAGGGAAGAAATTTCCAGGGCTTGTGGTCAAGCCTGGAGACATCACTTCACATAAATATCCTGGAGCTAAGGGCCATCTACAATGCTCTAAGCCTAGCAAGACCTCTGCTTCAAGGTCAGCCGGTGCTGATCCAGTCGGACAACATCACGGCAGTCGCCCACGTAAACAGACAGGGCGGCACAAGAAGCAGGAGGGCAATGACAGAAGTCGCAAGGATTCTTCGCTGGGCGGAAAATCATGTGATAGCACTGTCAGCAGTGTTCATTCCGGGAGTGGACAACTGGGAAGCAGACTTCCTCAGCAGACACGACCTCCACCCGGGGGAGTGGGGACTTCACCCAGAAGTCTTCCGCATGATTGTGAACCGTTGGGAAAAACCAAAGGTGGACATGATGGCGTCCCGCCTCAACAAAAAACTAGACAGGTATTGCGCCAGGTCAAGGGACCCTCAGGCAATAGCTGTGGACGCTCTGGTAACACCGTGGGTGTACCAGTCAGTGTATGTGTTCCCTCCTCTGCCTCTCATACCCAAAGTACTGAGAATCATAAGAAGGACAGGAGTAAGGACTATACTCGTGGCTCCGGATTGGCCAAGAAGGACTTGGTACCCGGAACTTCAAGAGATGCTCACAGAGGACCCGTGGCCTCTACCTCTAAGAAAGGACCTGCTCCAGCAGGGACCCTGTCTGTTCCAAGACTTACCGCGGCTGCGTTTGACGGCATGGCGGTTGAACGCCGGATCCTGAAGGAAAAAGGCATTCCGGATGAAGTCATCCCTACCCTGATCAAAGCCAGGAAGGATGTAACCGTACAACATTATCACCGTATTTGGCGTAAATATGTTGCGTGGTGCGAGGCCAGGAAGGCCCCTACAGAGGAATTTCAACTGGGTCGTTTCCTGCATTTCCTGCAAACAGGACTGTCTATGGGCCTAAAATTAGGGTCCATTAAGGTTCAAATTTCGGCCCTGTCGATTTTCTTCCAAAAAGAACTGGCTTCAGTTCCTGAAGTTCAGACGTTTGTCAAGGGGGTACTGCATATACAGCCTCCTTTTGTGCCTCCAGTGGCACCTTGGGATCTCAATGTAGTTTTGGGGTTCCTAAAATCACATTGGTTTGAACCACTCTCCACTGTGGACTTAAAATATCTCACATGGAAAGTTGCTGGACGTAGTCAGGGCCCTGAAAATATGTTTCCAGGACGGCTGGAGTCAGAAATTCTGACTCGCTGTTTATCCTGTATGCACCCAACAAGCTGGGTGCTCCTGCTTCTAAGCAGACTATTGCTCGTTGGATTTGTAGTACAATTCAGCTTGCACATTCTGTGGCAGGCCTGCCACAGCCAAAATCCGTAAAAGCCCATTCCACAAGGAAAGTGGGCTCATCTTGGGCGGCTGCCCGAGGGGTCTCGGCTTTACAACTTTGCCGAGCAGCTACTTGGTCAGGGGCAAACACGTTTGCTAAATTCTACAAATTTGATACCCTGGCTGGGGAGGACCTGGAGTTCTCTCATTCGGTGCTGCAGAGTCATCCGCACTCTCCCGCCCGTTTGGGAGCTTTGGTATAATCCCCATGGTCCTTACGGAGTTCCCAGCATCCACTAGGACATCAGAGAAAATAAGAATTTACTTACCGATAATTCTATTTCTCGTAGTCCGTAGTGGATGCTGGGCGCCCATCCCAAGTGCGGATTGTCTGCAATACTTGTACATAGTTATTGTTACAAAAATCGGGTTATTGTTGTAGTGAGCCATCTTTCAGAGGCTCCTCTGTTATCATGCTGTTAACTGGGTTCAGATCACAGGTTGTACGGTGTGATTGGTGTGGCTGGTATGAGTCTTACCCGGGATTCAAAATCCTTCCTTATTGTGTACGCTCGTCCGGGCACAGTATCCTAACTGAGGCTTGGAGGAGGGTCATAGGGGGAGGAGCCAGTGCACACCAGGTAGTCCTAAAGCTTTTACTTTTGTGCCCAGTCTCCTGCGGAGCCGCTATTCCCCATGGTCCTTACGGAGTTCCCAGCATCCACTACGGACTACGAGAAATAGAATTATCGGTAAGTAAATTCTTATTATTCCCAGGGTTAGACCACCCTCTAGCTAGTCACAGTAGTAGAAAATTCATAATTCAGCATCAAAACAAGGCGAAACGCGCATCTTCATAACACTTCATTCATACATTCACCCATCTTTAACTTCCTTAAAAACAGCATCAGTCTAGCACTTATCCGGTTTCTTTTGTTGCTGTAGTGAAATAGTCACTAAAAAACTGCAGGTGTATATGACCCGTTTCTCCTGCACAGAGCAGTATTGTCTAGCACAGCTCTGCTATATACAAACACCTAGCAGAATCTCATGACCTCGTTTCAGCATTGTACCAAATGGTTCACCAAGTGCCCATCAAGATGCATGTGTGATCTCTATGCTGGGGATACACCTCCACCTACCACCGCTATAAGTACATCTCACAGTGCGCATAGCCGCACCATGTGAAGTCTAAATTTCACTATAATAATTTAATGTCCGGCTATCTAACACTTCAGAATCACCTGTTCCCCTAATTCAAACTTTGTTCTCCTCTATTCAAATACGGCTTACCGTCCATCAATCAAGCGTGAGGGAACTTTACGACGGTCTTTATTACATGTGAAACTTTTGTGCGTTTGAACCCATGCCTTTGGTTGAATTCAAGGCACACCACACCACCAAAGAGGATTTGGCGTGACTCTGTTGTGCTTTGTAAATGAGGCCTCTGCATGTAACGGAAAGCAGTCCGGTCTCTTAGTATATATAAAGTGCTACTTGACAATCCATGTAACTGGAATGGGAATCAGTATGATTTACCAATGGACGGGATGCTGTCAGTATTGTGAATAGTGGCATTGCGTCCTACTTTGGGATCCCAGCGTCGGTATTTTGACCGCCGGGATCTCATCCGTCGGGAAGCTAACTGCTTCCCCTGGAATGTTATCATTTGATGTTTGTTCTAAATGAGCGCTTCCACCGTGTGGGGGTAATAGTAATGCAGTTCTTACAGAGCCCTGACAGGGTTTTATTACTTTTCCGACTAAAGGACGTGTTATACCTGTGCTTAAAACCTTTTGTGTTTGTAAGTATTTAAGAGAAACTTATAAAGTGTTCCATTTTATGCTTTCCGAATCCTTTGGACTTCTCAGTGAGGTCACTTGTGAGTTCTATATGCTCATGAACAAAGGTTCAGCCAACAAAATGGCTGGGCAAGAAAAGGTTTAATGACCATTGTGTTCCTTTTTCCTCACAGTACGCAATGGACCGGAAAATGGCAGCAAAGTCATGGTGCAGTTCCCCCGATCTCAGTGTAAAGAGCTCCCTAAGAGTGACGTGCTGCAGGACAACAAATGGCATTACCTGCGAGGTCCCTTCAAAGAAATTCAGTGGAACAAAATGGAGGGTCGGAATTTTGTGTACAAGATGGAGTTACTAATGGCAGCTTTGACACCGTGCTAGAAAGTGCATATAAGGAACAAATCACGGACTAATTTCACTGTAAATAATGACAAACCACAGCCATCTAACTTGCTGTACCATCTCATACAATAAAGATGTGTTGTTTTTTTCTAGTTATGTTAACAAAATCTTTTGTTACCAAAGACTATATTCCGGGGCTACGAGGTAATTAAGAGTGCCCTTAGTTCTGAATGCACTTAGTTCCTGTGGTAAAATATATATTTTTTTCTCTTAAACTCTTGAAGTATTTCTGACTAGTGTTGGAGCACCGATGGCATTCATTCTTCAAAGTGGATTCCACATGGCCATACAGGAAGTGAAGTCAGCAGGTCTAGAACTACCTGTAGCCAGCCAATGCATTTTATGTGTTAGGTCAGAATCCAGTTTGCAGCCAATACCAGAAACTGTAATGGCATAGATGTAAGGCTCCTGACAAGTGGTGCAGCAAGGTACACGCGTTCCTCTAACCAAGTCTATACATCAAAGTTAGTTAGGGACAGATTGGGATGTTCTCTTTAAAAAAAATATATATATGCTTTAAAAGCTACATGATCTAGTTGCTACGCAGTTCAGTAACTTTACACCGTTACCATATACAGGTTTTCATTAATACCCCAAACATTATACTTGTACTGATTCTTCAGAGAATTGGTTTAACATAACCCGTAGGACTGATATCATTCTTTATAATAGATTAGCAGGCATCTGATTAATCACTTTTGACAGTGGTAGACATACTATGCTACATATTCTCAGGGTGTGCGTGTTTTCAGACTGATCTCTTGCATCAGGGGTAAGGGGTGTGCGGGGGCACTCCGATAATGGCTGCTCCGGATCTAAGCGTACACGGAGGTAGAGATACATACACCTCAGCATATGGGTGAAAATGAGCATTTAGTACTGCGCACGGAAAGCGGGAGCGATTACGTCTGATGTGCACTTAACTGTGCTTCAGCCCAGTCTCTCTCTACTTTCCTAATCTTCATGATAAGAGTCTTGCTTGGGTATACAAAGTTATTATTTATTTTATCTGTAGGCTATAGTGTATGTGATTTCATGTACTCTGTACATAGACTATTTCTGGTACAGTTCCATTGTCCCATTAATCTTGCACTATAGTTCATTGTACATGAGACACAGGAAGCAATGTCCAGTTCCACATTATTTTCTGCAGTGGGGTACATTGTGATTCCACAGGGAATTACATCGGGGTGTAGAGCTAAAAGCTTTAACTGTTCCCAGGATGCATAGTGCCGCCTCCTCTATATCCCCGCCTCCAGGCACTAGAGCTCAGTTTGTTAGTTGGGGCCAGGCAGCTTACAGGGAGGGCTGCGCTAAGCAGCCCTGAAAAGAGCTTTTAGAAGAAAGAAGACTACAAGGGCCGCAGCACAGGCACTTAGAAGTGCTATATGTCAGTCTGACATATCGTGCTGCGGCTCCCTCACCTCCCCCAGCTGCGCTGTATACTCCCGCGCCCTGGTTGCCGGGTACTTACAGCAGGAGGGCTCCAGTCTCATCAGTCACACACTCACCACTGCTCTCCTGGATTGCGTGGCGCATCGACAAGGGAGAAGGTAAGAGGGTCCCCCAGGCGGGACCCGCTAAAATAGCGATCCGGCGCGGTCTTTAGGAGACGGACCACGTGCGCTGGCGTGGACACTGTGGCCGTACAGGTACCCCACTAGACCACCAGGGCATGGGGCATAGGTCGGATTTATTAAAATCCGTTTCAAATAGGCCCCGCAGTACCCGGTGGTGAAGTCCAGCAAGGGGATAAGGCTCTGACCTGTAGCCCCTCCCCCAGCCCCAGGTGCCATTTACTGCAAATGTTCCCGCCCTAGAGCTGCATCTCTCTCTCCATCACTCCCTGTCAGCGTTTGGGCGCCATTACACAGAGCTGCGCTGATTCTGGGACTGCTGGGCACTGTCTCCTCTGTAAAGCCGCCTGTCTCGTCAGCGCTGTGCATTTACAGGACACTTAAGTATTCTACATGTCATTTAGACAGTGTTAGTTAAGAACAAGTGCATAACTATAGGGATATTCAGTACAAGTACCCTGTGATATACATCCAATATTTACTGTGCATTGTTATATCTGTATATATACACATAGCTTTACTTTGTAGTCCAGTTACTTAGTATTGCTAGTCCAGTGCAGTCTTATTGTTTGTAATAAGTTCTGCATTGTACATGTGACTGTGTGTGCCAATAGCTGCTGTGTGGTCTATTTTCTGTGTATCTCACACATATTGCTATCCCTATATTCTGTACCCTGAAGGGGGCTAAGGGAGTCATTCCGAGTTGATCGCATGTAGCAACTTTTTGCTGCTCGTGCGATCAACTAGACACTGCCTATGGGGGAGTGTATTTTAGCATAGCAGGGCTGCGATCGCTTGTGCAGCCCTGCTATGCTAAAAAAAGTTTCCTGCAAAACAAGACCAGGGTCAGACTTGCATACCCTGTGCGACGGATCCAGCGACGAAGGTCCTGGTATTGACGTCAAACATCCGCCCCCCCAAATGCCTGGACGCGCCTGCGTTCGCCTCACCACGCCTGGAAAACGGTAAGTTGATGCCCCCGGAACGCCTCCCGCCTGTCAGTCTTCTTGCGTTCGCGGCTGCGATCACTTTTTCCGCTGGCGGCGCCGGGGGCAATGACGTGCACGTGCAATGCGTCCGCCGCGCATGTATATTTACGACCCGTTCGCACCACAGCCATGAACCGCTGCATGCGAATGGCTCGGAATGACCCACTAAGTGCATCAGGGTTCTCATTTATATAGTGTCTCTCAGGATATACTACTTTGGTATTTTTCTCTGTGTTTTTCAGTCACCATATACAGTACCTCTTAGATTCTCTGTATGTGCTCTGCTTTGCAGTCACACTATACAGGGTTTTTTTTGTCAGATACAGTATTTTGTATGCTTTTATTGTACTATTACGCCCTAACGTTACGCTTACAAATAATGTCTGCTAAACAGGGTGGTAGATACATGGCTGATCCTGCACCGTGCAGTGCTGACTCCACGGATTGCTCAAAGGAAAACATTGCAGCTGAGGGTTCAGGTACTGGGAGTTCTATACCCCTCAGTCAGTCTGCAGCACCGGGGGCACACCATGATCCACCTTGGGCTGCCTTTTCTAATTTACGGACTACGCTAGTAACGAGACTTGTGCCCCCTGTGGGACCTCCTGTGCCATTACAGCCACATATTGTCCCTGCAGTTATTCCGCCATGGGCAGATAATCTGTCCTCTCAGTTACAGCAATTAAATCAGTCTTTGGCAAAACAAAAACCTAACCCTCGCCCGCCTAAGACCAAGGGTTCCTCTAAGCGGGCCATTACTTCCTCACAATCTACACGTTTCGGATACTTCATCCGAAGAAGGTGGCGCATATACTGAACCCCTTAGACACTGATGCAGACGCTTTTGATGGGGAATCTATTACACAGGTGGATGTTCCTGACCTCTTGGAGGCTATCAGGCTGATACTTCAAATTGATGAAGTAGAGCCTACGGATACCTCTAAGAAACCTGATAAATTCAAGCGTCAGAAGATTACTAAATTATTTTTACTCCATTCTGACCATTTGGTTGACATACGTCAGAAACCCTGGGAGTATCCAGGAAAGAAATACTCTCTGTCTAAGAAGATGTTAGCTCGTTATCCCCTCGCTGCAGAGTTAAGTAAAAATTGGGAAACACCGCCGCCGGTGGACACAAAGGTCGCGCGTCTGGTGGTGTCATCTGCTCTGCCTGTCACTACTGTCACCTTTCTGAAGGAACCGACGGATAAGAGTGTGGAGGTTGCTTGAAGTCTATTTACACTCTTGCAGGAGCTGTGCATAGGCCCACTATTGCGGCTTCTTGGGCTGCAAAAGCTATTGAAGCCTGGGTTCAGGAAGTTGAAGCGGAACTACCGTCTGGTTTTCCTGATAATGCTAGACAGTGTCTTTCATATATTATTAAAGCCTCTCATTAGATTCAGGAGGCGGCATCTGATGCTGGTGTCCTGGCTCGCCGGATTCTCTTGTGGCGGTCCTGGTCTGTAGATCTGGACTCTAAAAAGACCTTGAAGGTGATCCCCTTTAAGGGAAACATCCTTTTTGGGGAGGATCTCCACAAGATTGTTGCTGACTTAGCATCACCTAAGACTGCCTGTCTGCCTAGTACTAATCCTTTGGCTCCAAAGGCTAAAAGTACTTCCTTTCACTCCATTTGACCTCCAAGTAAAGCAAAGGGTCAGGCGTACCCGAAACAGGCTCGCACTTCCAAATCCACTAAGCCCAAAGCTAAACGTTCCCGGCCTGCCCGTCAGCCTGCTTCCAAAACAGACAAGCCTGCCGCATGACGGGGCGGGTCTCCTCTTGGGGGACCCCAGGGGTGGGAGGCCAACTTCTGCGGTTTGCTCAGGTATGGTTACAGACCGCTTCGGACGCCTGGGTACAGGAAGTCATCACGGATACGCCATCTCTTTCAAGAAACGTCCCCCTCGCCAGTTTTGCTCAACAAACATCCCTTCGGATCCGGTAAAAGCAAAAACTCTCTATTTGGTGGAACAATCCCTCCTAGACGCAGAGGTAATAGTGCCGGTGCCTCTGGCTCAGAGAGGCAGGGGGTACTATTCAACGTTGTTCCTAGATCCGAAACCGAATGGGTCTTACCGGCCCATTTTTAATCCTCAAGTCTTTGAACAACTTTGTGAAAGTTTCCAAATTCCGGATGGAAACTCTTTGCTCTATTGTTCTGGCTTTGGAGCCCATGGACTATATGGTATCCCTGGACATACAGGATGCTTACCTGCATATTCCTATTGCCATGTCGCATCAACAACACCTGTGGTTTGCTATTGGCAACCTACATCTTCAATTCCAGGCCTTACCTTTTGGTCTGACCACGGCTCCGAGAATCTTCACCAAGGTCATGACGGCTATGCTCTGCCGTCAGGGTATCAGGATCTTGCCATATCTGGACAACTTGTTGATCCTGGCGAACTTCTCCGTCATCTGGAACTGACAGTCCAATTCCTGCAAGCCCACGGGTGGCTCATCATCTGTCAGAAATCCTCACTGGTCCCTGCTCAGAGCATGGTGCACCTGGGGGCATTATTGTACACCCACAAACAACGGTTGTTCTTGTCTCCATAGAAAGTCCTAAAACTTCAGGAAAAGATAAGATGCTTCCTATCTCGCCCACTTGTGTCGATACACTCGGCGATGCAAGTACTAGGCCTCATGGTGTCGGCTTTCGACATGGTGGAGTACGCTCAATTTCATTCCCGCCCTCTGCAGAGGTTAATCCTTTCCAAATGGGACGGCCTGCCACACCTGATCAGGACTTACATGATCTCCTTGATTCCGGAGGTTTGCATGTCATTGACCTGGTGGCTACAGGACCAGCAATTGAGCAGGGGTCGTCCCTTCTGGATCTCCAACTGGGTCCTTCTAACGATGGATGCCAGTCTGCAGGGTTGGGGCGCAACACTCTCTTCAGGGTCGATGGAGCAGGGAGGAATCTCTCCTCCCGATAAACATTCTGGAGTTGCGAGCAGTGTTCAATGCTTTGAAACTGGCCCTGCCTCTGGTACAGAACAGGCCTATTCAAGTACAGTCGGACAATGCCACCACGGTGGCGTACATAAATCATCAAAGCGGCACTCGAAGCCGCATGGCAATGATGGAAGTGTCAAAGTTTCTTCAATGGGCGGAACGCCATCTGCCAGCCATATCGACAGTGTTCATTCCGGGGGTCCTCAACTGGGAAGCAGACTTCCTCAGTCGTCAGGACGTACACGCTGGAGAGTGGAGTCTTCATCCAGAAGTATTTCAACTCCTAGTGGACAAGTGGGGCCTACCAGATGTAGACCTGATGGCATCTTGACACAATCACAAGGTTGCAGTCTTCAGAGCAAGGACAAGGGATCCTCAAGTAGTGTTCGTGGATTCCCTGGCAATTCCATGGAACTTTTGGCTGCCATACGTGTTCCCTCCGGTGTCACTCCTGCCCAGGGTAATAAGGAAGTTCAAGCAAGAAGGAGGAATTCTACTTCTGATAGCTCCAGCGTGGCCCAGACTGCATTGGTTCTCAGACCTGCAGGGTCTCTCGACAGAGCGTCCTCTTCTACTTCTACAACGCCCAGACCTCCTTGTTCAGGGCCCTTGTGTCTACCAGGATCTGGCCAGACTGGCTTTGACGGCGTGATTCTTGAAGCTTCAGTTCTGAGGGCCAAGGGATTCTCTGAGGCGGTCATTCAAACTATGTTGAAAGCCCGTAAACCGGCTTCGGCTCGGATTTGTTATAGGGTCTGGAATTCTTACTTCACCTGGTGTACGGCTAAGAATTATGATGCATATAAATAAGTTCAGTACTGCCAAACTTTTGGCTTTTCTGCAACAGGGCCTGGACTTAGGCCTTCGGCTGGCCTCCCTCAAGGTTCACATTTCGGCCTTGTCGGTGTGGTTTCAGAGAAAAATTGCGACTGCTTGATGTTCATACTTTCACTCAGGGTGTTTTACGGATACAACCTCCCTATGGGGGTCATTCTGATCCGATCGCACGCTGCAGTTTATCGCAGCGGCGCAATCGGGTCAGAACTGCCTGATTGAGGCAGGGGTGGTCGCTGGTCGGGGGGGGGGGGGTTGAACGTCGGCGATTGGCCGCCGTTTCGTGGGCGCGGACCAGCCAAAGCAGGCGTGGTTGGACTGTGCGGGGGGGGGGGGGGGGGTGCGGGCCGCTGCGACGAGTAGCTCCTGCCCAACACGCTAAAGGTGCGCTGGTTGGGAGCTACTCCTACAGTGCAAAAACTTTTGCACTTCCACGGGGGAGCCAGCACTGACATGCGGGACGGGGTAACCCTGTGCTGGGCATCCCCCGCATGTCTATGGACATGATCGTAGCCCTGCAAAATTTTGCAGCGCTACGATCAACTCGGCATGACCCCCTATGTTCCTCCTGTGGCTCCTTGGGATTTGTCGGTTGACTTGGATGCCCTACAATAGTCTCCATTCGAACCTCTTGAGTCTGTGGACCTTAAGTAGCTTACTCTTAAGTCTTGTTTTTGCTGGCTATTGCTTCTGCTAGACGGGTTTCAGACTTGGGTGCCTTATCCTGTCGGTCACTCTTTTTGATTTTTCACCGTGACCGGGCGGTTCTTAGAACTCGCCCTGGTTAACTGCCTAAGGTGGTGTTATCTTTCCACCTTATCAAAGAGATTGTAGTTCCGGCCTTTACCGCCCTGGTTTATCCTTCAAACAGCGGTCTTTGGATGTGGTACGGGATCTCCATGTTTATGTGAAGATAACAGCTTCTCTTAGGAGATCTGATTCTCTCTTTGTTCTTTTTGATTTTCATAAACGTGGCTGGCCTGCTAATAAGCAGACCTTGGCCAGATGGATTAGAATGGTGATTGCACAAGCTTATGTACAGGCTGGCCTTCCAGCTCCTGCTACCATCAAAGCCCATTCTACTCAGTCTGTTGACCTTCTTGGACTGCCTGCCGTGGTGCGACCCTTGAACAATTGTGCGAGGTGGCTACGTGGTCCTTGGTGAACACGTTCATAAGGTTCTATGCCTTCGATACTTATGCCTCCTTTGGATGCAGGGTTCTTGTGCCCGCTACAGTGCGTCCCTTCCCAGGATGGTCTTCAGGTTGCCGAATGTCGGGATCCCGGCGCACAGTATACCGGCGCCTGAACCCCGACACCCGGCATACGACAGATATTCTCCCTTGTGGGGGTCCACGCCCCCCGTGCGTCACGGTGCCCGCAGCGTGATAAGCGCGGTCGGTATGCCGGCGGTCAGGCTCTCGGCGCCGGTATGCTGGTCGCCGGGAGCCCGGCCGCCGGCATACCATACTACACCCCCCTTCACATGAGGAACTGCTTTAGGACATCCCCAATGTAATTCCCTGTGGAATACTAGTGTACCCTGCTGCAGAAAAGGAGATTTATGGTAAGAACTTACCGTTGTTAAATCTCTTTCTGCGAGGTACACTGGATTCCACAGGGCGCCCACCCTGACACACTTAGCTTCTTTGGGTTTGTATGGTATTAGCCGCTGGTAGCTTCTCCTGTCGTGAGAATGTGGTTCGCTGTGGCTACTAACTGTTATCATCTCTCTTACCTGCTACTGCATTGGACTGGTTAAAAAACTGAGCTCCAGTGCCTGGAGGCGGGGATATAGAGGAGGCGGCGCTATGCATCCTGGAAACAGTCAAAGCTTTTAGACTGTTGGTGCCTCGGATCAAGATCCAACTCTACACCTCGATGTAATTCCCTGTGGAAGACAGTGTACCTCGCAGAAAGAGATTTAACAACGGTAAGTTCTTACCATAAATCTCCTTTTATCAGCAGGTTCTTATATAGCTCAGCATATTCCGTTGACGTAGAAGTACAAGGGCCCTGCTTACAATCTATAGGGAAAATAGGTATTGATACACAAGGATAGATGCTACCTATTGCATAATGGCCCACCGCATTGCTAGGTTCTCCTAATGGGTAGTTTGATATGATCACCCAGCAATGTTGGCCAAGGGTCAAGAGGGTGTGAGAACAAAGAGAGACAAAATCTGTGAGGTTATGTGTACTGTACAGAGAGGATGTAATTAGATAGGGAAGCATTGAATGTTATGTGGGTGGGTCTGGAGTTTGATAGGCTTGTCTGAAGAAGTGAGTTTTCAGGGAACGTTTAAAGGTTTGGAGACTAGGGGTGAGTCTTATTGTGTGTGGGAGAGCATTCCACAGAGAGGGGGAAACCTGCATAAAGGGGGTAATTCAGAGTTGATTGCAGCAGCAAATTTGTTAGCAGTTGGGCAAAACCATGTGCACTGCAGGTGTGGTAGATATAACTCTCTCTTATATCTGCCCCCCCCCCCCCCCCCTGCAGTGCACATGGTTTTGCCCATTTGCTAACAAATTTGCTGCTGCGATAAGGTCTGAATTAGGCTCTTTGGGAAGACCAGTCAGGAGACTATTACAATAATCAGTGTGGGATATAATGAGAGCATAGATTACAATTTTCTCTTACATCCTAGAGGATACTGGGAATCTATTTAGTACCATGGGGTATAGACGGGTCCACTAGCAGCCTTGGGCACTTTAAGAGTTTGATAGTGTGCACTGGCTCCTCCCTCTATGCCCCTCCTACCAGACTCAGTTTAGAAAATATGCCCGGAGGAGCCAGTCACGTCGCTGGAAGCTCCAGAAGAGTTTTCTGTATTTATTTTCTGTTTGTTATTTTCAAGCAGGACTGGATGCCACCAGACTGCCTGCTTCGTGGGACATGGGTGGGGCGGGACACATTGAAGGGCTAATGGGGACCTGCTGTCAGGACACTAAGCTCCTGAGGGAACTATTCACAAGCCCCACCACAACGAGCGTACATTCCCGCAGCACCAGAAGAGAGAAGAGTGGTGAGTACTAAGCCGGCGTCCCGGTTAGCGGGTCGCCGGCCTCAGTGGTACCAGGGGGTCATAGCAGAGGGGGAGCGCTTACTAGTGTACTAAGTCCCCAATCTGGTTACTTAGTCTGCGACCCGGCTAAGGTTGGCATTAGCAGTAAGGGCGCTGTGTGCTGGCTCCAGGCTATCTCTGTGTCTCTCTTGAAGGCCTCTTTGTCGGTTAATTGTGCATTTAACCTGTTCCTGTGTGTGTGTGTGTGTTGTCACTGTCACAGTATGTCAGACAAAGAGTGTGTTTCATGTAAGGCACAGTGTTCCTCTTCTCCAGGGGGTTCACTACAGTGTACTCAGTGCAGTGTACCTTCCCAGGTTAGCGGCGCAGAGCCAGCTTAGCTGGATTCCATTAGGGGAATGATCTCCAATATTTCTACTAAATTGTCCCGCAATGAGAAAGAGACGCAATACTTAAGACAATCGATGACTGAGTTTATGAACAGACTCTCAGTACCCAAACCAGCATCTCAGTCCCCTACCATTTGTCTGCAAAAACGTCCTTTGGCCCGGATCGTGCAGTCTGACTGATGATGAGGGGTCAGACATGGGAGGTGGACGCAGAGGTGGGGGAGGCTACTCTGTCACAGGGCATAGAGGCTCTCATAGAAGCTATCAGAGAGGTTCTGCATATCCCTGATAAGGTAACAGAGGAGACTGAGGAATCTTATTTTAATATAAAAAGAAATCCTCTGCCACTTTTCCTGTGTCAAAGGAACTAAATACCCTTTTTGAAGAACTGTAGGTTAATCCTGATAGGAAATTTAAAATCCCTAAAAGATTAACATCATCTTTTCTCTAACGTCCTAGTGGATGCTGGGGACTCCGTCAGGACCATGGGGATTAGCGGCTCCGCAGGAGACAGGGCACAAAAATAAAGCTTTAGGATCAGGTGGTGTGCACTGGCTCCTCCCCCTATGACCCTCCTCCAAGCCTCAGTTAGGTTTTTGTGCCCGTCCGAGCAGGGTGCAATCTAGGTGGCTCTCCTAAAGAGCTGCTTAGAAAAAGTTTTTTAGGTTTTTTAATTTCAGTGAGTCCTGCTGGCAACAGGCTCACTGCATCGAGGGACTTAGGGGAGAGAAGTGAACTCACCTGCGTGCAGGATGGATTGGCTTCTTAGGCTACTGGACACCATTAGCTCCAGAGGGAGTCGGAACACAGGTCTCACCCTGGGGTTCGTCCCGGAGCCGCGCCGCCGACCCCCCTTGCAGATGCCGAAGATGGAAGAGGTCCAGAAGCAGGCGGCAGAAGACTTTTCAGTCTTCCTGAGGTAGCGCACAGCACTGCAGCTGTACGCCATTGTTGTCAGCACACTTCACACAGCGGTCACGGAGGGTGCAGGGCGTTGGGGGGGCGCCCTGGGCAGCAATGTATTATACCTTTTTATGGCTAAAAATACATCACATATAGCCCTTTGAGGCTATATGGATGTATTTAACCCCTGCCAGATCTCACAGATTCCGGAGAAGAGCCCGCCGAAATAGGGGGCGGGGCTTATTCTCCTCAGCACACAGCGCCATTTTCCTGCTCAGCTCCGCTGTGAGGAAGGCTCCCAGGACTCTCCCCTGCACTGCACTACAGAAACAGGGTAAAACAGAGAGGGGGGGCACTTTTTTTGGCGATATTAATATATTTAAGCTGCTATAAGGATACAACACTTATATAGGGTTGTTCCCATATATATTATAGCGCTTGGGTGTGTGCTGGCAAACTCTCCCTCTGTCTCCCCAAAGGGCTAGTGGGGTCCTGTCTTCAATAGAGCATTCCCGGTGTGTCTGCTGTGTGTCGGTACGTGTGTGTCGACATGTATGAGGACGATGTTGGTGTGGAGGCGGAGCAATTGCCGGTAATGGTGATGTCACCCCCTAGGGAGTCGACACCGGAATGGATGGCTTTGTTTATGGAATTATGTGATAATGTCAGCACATTACAAAAATCAGTTGACGACATGAGACGGCCGTCAAACCAGTTGGTACCTGCCCAGGCGTCTCAGACACCGTCAGGGGCTGTAAAACGCCCTTTACCTCAGTCGGTCGATACAGACCCAGACACGGACACTGAATCTAGTGTCGACGGTGAAGAAACAAACGTATTTTCCAGTAGGGCCACACGTTATATGATCACGGCAATGAAGGAGACTTTGCATATCTCTGATACTACAAGTACCACAAAAAGGGGTATTATGTGGGGGGTGAAAAAACTACCTGTAGTTTTTCCTGAATCAGAGGAATTGAATGATGTATGTGATGAAGCGTGGGTTAACCCAGATAGAAAAGGGCTAATTTCTAAAAAGTTATTGGCATTATACCCTTTCCCGCCAGAGGTTAGGGCGCGCTGGGAAACACCCCCTAAGGTGGATAAGGCGCTCACACGCTTATCAAAACAAGTGGCGTTACCGTCTCCTGATACGGCCGCCCTCAAGGATCCAGCTGATAGGAGGCTGGAAACTACTCTAAAAAGTATATACACACATACTGGTGTTATACTGCGACCAGCCATCGCTTCAGCCTGGATGTGCAGTGCTGGAGTGGTCTGGTCAGATTCCCTGACTGAAAATATTGATACCCTGGATAGGGACAGTATTTTACAGACTTTAGAGCAATTAAAGGATGCTTTTCTTTATATGCGAGATGCTCAGAGGGATATTTGCACTCTGGCATCGAGAGTAAGTGCGATGTCCATATCTGCCAGAAGAAGTTTATGGACACGACAGTGGTCAGGTGATGCGGATTCCAAACGGCATATGGAAGTATTGCCGTATAAAGGGGAGGAATTATTTGGCGTCGGTCTATCGGATTTGGTGGCCACGGCAACTGCCGGGAAATCCACCTTTTTACCTCAGACCCCCTCCCAACAGAAAAAGACACCGTCTTTTCAGCCGCAGTCCTTTCGGTCCTATAAGAACAAGCGGGCAAAAGGACAGTCATATCTGCCCCGAGGCAGAGGAAAGGGTAAGAGAGGGCAGCAAGCAGCTCCTTCCCAGGAACAGAAGCCCTCCGCGGGTTCTGCAAAGCCCTCAGCATGACGCTGGGGCTTTACAAGCGGACTCAGGAGCGGTGGGGGGTCGACTCAAGAATTTCAGCGCGCAGTGGGCTTGCTCACAGGTGGACCCCTGGATCCTGCAGGTAGTATCTCAGGGTTACAGGTTGGAATTCGAGAAGTCTCCCCCTCGCCGGTTCCTAAAGTCTGCTTTGCCAACGTCTCCCTCAGACAGGGCGACGGTATTGGAAGCCATTCACAAGCTGTTTTCTCAGCAGGTGATAGTCAAGGTACCCCTCCTACAACAGGGAAAGGGGTATTACTCCACGCTATTTGTGGTACCGAAGCCGGACGGCTCGGTAAGACCTATTCTAAATCTGAAATCTTTGAACCTGTACATAAAAAAATTCAAGTTCAAGATGGAATCACTCAGAGCAGTGATAGCGAATCTGGAAGAAGGGGACTTTATGGTGTCCCTGGACATAAAAGATGCTTACCTGCATGTCCCAATTTGCCCTTCACATCAAGGGTACCTCAGGTTCGTGGTGCAAAACTGTCATTATCAGTTTCAGACGCTGCCGTTTGGATTGTCCACGGCACCTCGGGTCTTTACCAAGGTAATGGCCGAAATGATGATTCTTCTGCGAAGAAGAGGCGTATTAATTATCCCTTACTTGGACGATCTCCTGATAAGGGCAAAGTCCAGAGAACAGCTGGAGGACGGAGTAGCACTAACCCAAGTAGTGCTGCAACAACACGGGTGGATTCTGAATTTCCCAAAATCTCAGTTGACCCCGACAACACGTCTGCTGTTCCTGGGAATGATTCTGGACACGGTCCAGAAAAAGGTGTTTCTTCCGGAGGAGAAAGCCAAGGAGTTATCCGAACTTGTCAGGAACCTCCTAAAACCAGGAAAAGTGTCTGTGCATCAATGCACAAGAGTCCTGGGAAAGATGGTGGCTTCTTACGAAGCAATCCCATTCGGCAGATTCCACGCACGAACTTTTCAGTGGGATCTGCTGGACAAATGGTCCGGATCGCATCTGCAGATGCATCAGCGGATAACCTTATCGCCACGGACAAGGGTGTCTCTTCTGTGGTGGTTACAGAGTGCTCATCTGTTAGAAGGCCGCAGATTCGGCATACAGGACTGGGTCCTGGTGACCACGGATGCCAGTCTGAGAGGCTGGGGAGCGGTCACACAGGGAAGAAACTTCCAGGGAGTATGGTCAAGCCTGGAGATGTCTCTTCACATAAATATACTGGAGCTAAGAGCGATTTACAATGCTCTAAGCCTGGCAAAACCCCT
Organism: Pseudophryne corroboree; assembly: GCF_028390025.1. Lineage (NCBI taxonomy): Eukaryota > Metazoa > Chordata > Amphibia > Anura > Myobatrachidae > Pseudophryne > Pseudophryne corroboree. The sequence continues at coordinate 76,686,523 of NC_086445.1, forward strand.
GCTTCAGGGTCAGCCGGTGTTGATCCAGTCGGACAACATCACGGCAGTCGCCCACGTAAACAGACAGGGCGGCACAAGAAGCAGGAGAGCAATGGCAGAAGCTGCAAGGATTCTTCGCTGGGCGGAAGATCATGTGATAGCACTGTCAGCAGTGTTCATTCCGGGAGTGGACAACTGGGAAGCAGACTTCCTCAGCAGACACGATCTACACCCGGGAGAGTGGGGACTTCATCCAGAAGTCTTCCACATGATTGTGAACCGTTGGGAAAAACCAAAGGTGGATATGATGGCGTCTCGCCTCAACAAAAAACTGGACAGGTATTGCGCCAGGTCAAGAGACCCTCAGGCAATAGCTGTGGACGCTCTGGTAACACCGTGGGTGTTCCAGTCAGTGTATGTGTTTCCTCCTCTGCCTCTCATACCCAAAGTACTGAGAATTATACGGCAAAGGGGAGTAAGAACGATACTCGTGGCTCCGGATTGGCCAAGAAGAACTTGGTACCCGGAACTTCAGGAGATGCTCACGGAAAATCCGTGGCCTCTACCTCTAAGACGGGACCTGATTCAGCAGGGACCGTGTCTATTCCAAGACTTACCGCGGCTGCGTTTGACGGCGTGGCGGTTGAACGCCGAATTCTAAAGGAAAAAGGCATTCCGGAAGAGGTCATCCCTACACTGGTTAAAGCCAGGAAGGAGGTGACTGCACAACATTATCACCGCATTTGGAGAAAATATGTTGCGTGGTGCGAGGCCAGGAAGGCCCCCACGGAGGAATTTCAATTGGGTCGATTCCTACATTTCCTGCAAACAGGATTGTCTATGGTCCTCAAGTTGGGGTCCATTAAGGTTCAAATTTCGGCCCTGTCGATTTTCTTCCAGAAAGAATTGGCTTCAGTTCCTGAAGTCCAGACTTTTGTAAAAGGAGTACTACATATACAGCCCCCGGTTGTGCCCCCAGTGGCTCCGTGGGACCTTAATGTAGTTTAGGATTTTCTCAAATCCCATTGGTTTGAGCCACTCAAATCGGCGGATTTGAAATATCTTACATGGAAAGTAACCATGCTACTGGCCCTGGCTTCAGCCAGGAGAGTGTCAGAATTGGCGGCTTTATCGTATAAAAGCCCATATCTGATTTTCCATTCGGACAGGGCAGAACTGCGGACGCGTCCTCATTTTCTGCCTAAGGTGGTGTCAGCGTTTCACCTGAACCAGCCAATTGTGGTGCCTGCGGCTACTAGCGATTTGGAGGATTCCAAGTTGCTGGACGTTGTCAGGGCATTGAAAATATATATTTCAAGGACGGCTGGAGTCAGAAAATCTGACTCGCTGTTTATACTGTATGCACCCAACAAGCTGGGTGCTCCTGCTTCTAAGCAGACGATTGCTCGTTGGATTTGTAGCACAATTCAACTTGCACATTCTGTGGCAGGCCTGCCACAGCCTAAATCTGTCAAGGCCCATTCCACAAGGAAGGTGGGTGGGCTCATCCTGGGCGGCTGCCCGAGGGGTCTCGGCATTACAACTCTGCCGAGCAGCTACGTGGTCGGGGGAGAACACGTTTGTAAAATTCTACAAATTTGATACCCTGGCTAAAGAGGACCTGGAGTTCTCTCATTCGGTGCTGCAGAGTCATCCGCACTCTCCCGCCCGTTTGGGAGCTTTGGTATAATCCCCATGGTCCTGACTGAGTCCCCAGCATCCACTAGGACGTCAGAGAAAATAAGAATTTACTTACCGATAATTCTATTTCTCGTAGTCCGTAGTGGATGCTGGGCGCCCATCCCAAGTGCGGATTGTCTGCAATACTTGTACATAGTTATTGTTAAAAAAAAAAAAAAAAATCGGGTTGTTCTTGTTGTGAGCCGTCTGTTCAGAGGCTCCTACGTTGTCATACTGTTAACTGGGTTCAGATCACAAGTCGTACGGTGCAATTGGTGTGGCTGGTATGAGTCTTACCCGGGATTCAAAATCCTTCCTTATTGTGTACGCTCGTCCGGGCACAGTATCCTAACTGAGGCTTGGAGGAGGGTCATAGGGGGAGGAGCCAGTGCACACCACCTGATCCTAAAGCTTAATTTTTGTGCCCTGTCTCCTGCGGAGCCGCTAATCCCCATGGTCCTGACGGAGTCCCCAGCATCCACTACGGACTACGAGAAATAGATTTATCGGTAAGTAAAATCTTATTTTCCCTTTCCTACTGAGGATAGGAAAAAATGGGTAAATCCACCGATAGTGGATGCATCAGTATCCAGGCTGTCATGGAAAATTGTATTGCCTGTCCCTAATGCAGCCTCTCTAAAAGACACGGCTGATCGTAGAATTGGGAATACACTCAAATCTTTGTATACAGCTGCTGCAGTGACACAGAGACCCACTACAGCATGTGGGTAGATTACTAAAGCCATCGCAAAATGGTTGGGTAACCTAATTGAGGGGTTAGGTACCTTGCCCAAGGGGGATATTATTTTACTCCTGCAATATATACAGGACTCTGCAAATTTTATGGTGTAAGTCATAAAAGAAATAGGCTTGCTTAATGCATGCACCACTGCTATGGCAGTGTCAGCACGCAGAGGCTTATGGCTACACCAGTGGACTGCAGACGCGGAGTCCAGGAAAGGCATGGAGAGCCTACCCTTCACAGAAGAGACCTTGTTTGGAGATGAACTAGACAAATGGATTTCCAAAGCTACTGCGGGTAAGTCCACATATCTTCCTTCTGCAGCTCCCCCGGCCAGGAAAGCCTACTCAGGACCTAATCTACAGTCCTTTCAGACTGCCAAGTTTAAGGGCAAAACCAGAGGTTCTTCTACAGCCACCAGAGGCACTAGAGGTAAACCACGAAAACCAGCAACTGCAGGTTCACAGGAAGAGAGCGCTTCCTCAAAGCCTTCAGCATGACGGTGGACCGCGGTGCCTGGAAGATTGGCAGGTGGGAGCACAACTAAAATTTTCAGTCACATCTGGACAACAACATGCCAGGATCCCTGGGTCATAGATCTTATTTCCCAGGGCTACAGACTGGAGTTTCAGGAGCTACCACCTCACAGATTCTTCAAATCATGCTTACCAGTTTCACAGGAAGCAAGTATAACCTTACAGGACACCATTCAAAAACTGGTACAGACTCAGGTCATTGTTCTAGTTCCACCTCATCTGCAAAACAAGGGATATTATTCCAACTTGATTGTAGTACCGGACTGTTCAGTAAGACCGATTTTGAACCTCAAGTCATTGAACCCGTACTTTCGAGTGTTCAAATTCAAAATGGAGTCTCTGGGAGCAGTGATCTCAGGTCTGGAGGAGGGGGAATTCCTAGTGTCTCTGGATATCAAGGATGTGTACCTTCACATTCCGATCTGGCCGCCTCATCAGGATTATCTGCAATTTGCACTGCAGGACTGCCACTACCAGTTCCAGGCCCTGCCATTTGGTGGTCTCTCCATGGCACGAGAGTGTTCACCAAGGTGATGGCAGAGATGATGTTTCTACTCCGCAACCAGGGAGTGAACATAATTCCATACCTGGACGATCTTGTGATAAAGGTGCCGTCCAGAGAGCGGTTGATGGACAGTATTTGCCTCTCAACCAGGCTACTCCTGGATCACGAGTGGATTCTGAACTTACCAAAATCTCCCCGGGAACCGACGCAGAGGCTTCAGTTCCTGGGAATGATACTCGACACATAGTCTCAGAGAGCGTACCTTCCCTTAGAGAAGGCAATGGTAATCCAGTCAAAGGTTCGGGCTGTCCTGAAGCCAATCCGGATATCGATGTATCTGTGCATTTGTCTTCTGGGGAAAATGGTGGCCTCTTATGAGGCAATTCAGTATGGAAGATTTCATGCAAGGCCCTTCCAGCTAGATCTATAGGACAAATGGTCCGGATCACACCTTCACATGCACTAGAGGATCTGTCTGTCGCCAAAAGCCAGGATCTCCCTTCTGTGGTGGCTACAGTTTTCTCACCTAGTCGAGGGTCGACGGTTCGGAATTCAGAATTGGATTCTGCTAACCACAGACTCAAGCCTCAGAGGTTGGGGAGCAGTCACCCAGGGGTTGCAGCTTCATGGAAGATGATCAAGTCAGGAGGTCATCCTTCCTATCAACATCCTGGAACTCAGGGATATATACAACGCCCTTCTGCAAGCTTCATCTCTTCTTCAGAATCAGGCCATTTAGGTCCAGTCAGACAATGTAACGGCGGTGACGTACATAAACTGACTGGGCGGAAAAACACGCTGTGGCGGTCTTCATTCCAGGGGTAGACAACTGGGAAGCAGACTTCCTCAGCAGACACAACCTGCAATCGGGAGAGTGGAGCCTTCACCCGGAAGTGTTCAGGTACTTGACACGTTGGTAGGGATATCCACAAATCGACATGATGGCCTCTCGTCTCCACAAGAAGCTCAAGCAGTATTGTTCCAGGTCGAGAGACCCACAGGCAGTGGCGGTAGACACTCTGACGACTCCATGGGTCTAACAGATGGTGTACGTGTTTCCTCCACTTCCCCTGATCCCAAGAATTCTAAAAAGAATAAGAAGGGAAAAGGTTCAAGCAATCCTCATTGCTCCAGACTGGCCAAGAAGGGCCTGGTACGCGGACGATCTGGAGATGCTCCTCAAAGATTCGTGGCCTCTGCCTCTTCGCGAGGATCTTCTGCAACAGGGCCCGTTCGTCTGTCAAGACTTACCGCGGCTACGTTTAACACAATGGAGGTTGACCGGCTGATTCTAGCCAGGAGAGGGATTCCTGACAAGGTCATCCCGACTATGATCCAAGCCAGGAAAGGGGTAACATCTAAACATTACCACCGTATATGGAAGAAGTATATCTCTTGGTGTGAGAGCAGACAATATTCCGCGGTGGAATTTCATCTGGGACGTCTCCTGCTTTTTCTGCAGTCGGGAGTGGATGTGGGCCTACGCCTACGCCCGGGCTCTTCTTAGAGGATCAGTCATGCTCTGGCCGTGACCTATGCCTTGAAGACACGGCCGTGTGATATCATAGGTCACGGCCGAGCGTATAACCACCCAGCCAGCCCACTCGCCTGCATACACATCTTCCAGTTCCCGCCTGCATACACGGCTTTGCTTGCCAACCCACATCCACACCTGCCCAACCGGTAGGGGTTAATATTTGTTATGTTATTTCTCCTGTGGGGAGCAATAGGATTTCAATAGGATTTTTGTGGGGAGAATAAGAATTTATGGGGGAACAATGTGAATAATTCATGTGGGGAGCAATAGGATTTATGTGGGGACCAATGTGATTGATTTATGTGGGGAGCAATAGGATTTATGTAGGGAGCAACATGATTTATGTAGGGAGCAATGTGATTGTTTTTTCTGTGTAGGCCAATGTATGTGTGGATTTTTTTTTTTTTTACTGTGAGGGCCAATGTGTGTGTTTTGTTTTTTCTTCTGTGGGGAACTGATGGTATGCCTTGAGAATTTAAAAATATGGTTTGGTGTGCCGCTAGTAAATAAAGGTTGATAATCACTGGGTTAGAGGCTTGAGCAGAGATGAGAGATTGGAAATATGTTTGTTTGGCAGTGTCCAGAGCATTACAATAAGAGTGGTAAATGGTCTTTTATGTGAGAAAGTCACTTGAACTACGAGATTTACGCCACTGACGTTCTACTTTACGTGACAGTTTTTGTAGGTGTCTTGTGAATTTAGAATGCCATGGTTGACATCTACGTCTACGTGGAGTGTGATGGGAAGCCGGAGCCACTTCTTTGAGTGCTGTTTCTAGAGTTTGGGTAAGGTGTTATACAGCAGTCTCATGAGAGGTGAATGTAGAAATTGGTGAGAGCAGTGGTTGCAGAGAGGTAGATAGTTGTTGAAAATTAATAGCGTTAATATTTCTGCGGGTTAGAGGAGGCTTGGTAGACTTCAGGGACATTGACACATATCCACGCTAGGGTTAATTTTTTTTTGTTGGGATTTAATTTATCTACCAGTATGTTTTTGGATTTTGGGAGGAAAGCAAAGTACCTGGAGGAAAGCCACACAAGTACGGGGAGAATATACAAACTCCACACAGTTAAGGCCATGGTTGTAATCGAACCCATGACCTCAGTGCTGTGAGGCAGTAATGCTAACCATTACGCCATCCATACTAAGTTTGTGATAAGGTTGTGATCTGAGAGAGGCAAAGGAGTGTTAGTGAGTTCAGAAACAGAGCATAGTCTGGTGAAAAGCAGTGGCCCTCCTGATGAGTAGGGGAGTCAGCCCACTGAGAGAGGCCAAAAGAGGTTAGAGAGAAGTTTGGAGGTATGTGGAGATTGTGGGCTGTCAATAGCGATATTGAAATCGCTCATAATGATGGTGGAGATGTCAGAGGATAAAAAGTGAGGGAGCCAAGCAGAAAAATCTTCCAGAAACTTTGTGGGTTGCCCAGGTGGGCGATACATAGCTGCAACACGCAGAGAGAAAGGGGTGAAAATCTTAATATAATGTATTTCAAATGATGTACAGTAAATGTGAGTGAAGTGAGTGAGTGAAAGAACAGGTGGTAAAACTGTGTATGTGTAAGATTTGGACAGTAATATTCCAACCCCACCTCCTTTATAGTTGCAAGGCCTGGAGGTGTGTGTGAAGTGGAGGCCACCATGTGACTGCTGCAGTGGAGGCTGTGTCTGATTATGTGAGCCATGTTGAACATGTGCAGAAGAGCTGTAGGCTGCTAACGAAGCATCCAGGTCTTCCATAACACCTCAGCAGTGCCACAGGCCCAAACCAAGTACTGAGTACATATGCATGATTATACTTTTCACAGGGCCGACATTTATGTATTTAAAATCCTTTTTTTATTGATTTTATGTAATATTCTAATTTTCTGAGATTTTGGATTTGGGGTTTTCTTAAGCTTTAAGCCACAATCATCAAAATGATAACAAATAAAGGCTTGAAATATCTCACTTTGCATGTAGAGTCTATATAATATATTAGTTTCACCTTTTAAGTTAAATTACTGAAATAAATGAACTTTTGCACAATATTCAAATTTTCTGAGTTTCACCTGTATATGTGAGTTATATAGTGGAAGCAGCAGGGTCCCCAGCAGCACAGAGTATATCAGGAGGTGAGTGATGTGTTAGAGGACAGGGCTGCAGATGACAGGGGCAGTGATATGATGTGAGGAGGGTAATGGAGGCAGCAGGAAGCCACAGACAGTTACTGTATATAGTGGAAGTAGCAGGGTCCCCAGCAGCACAGAGTACATCAGGAGGTGAGTGATGTGTTAGAGGACAGGCTGCAGATGACAGGGGCAGTGATATGATGTGAGGAGGGTAATGGAGGCAGCAGGAAGCCACAGACAGTTACTGTATATAGTGGAAGTAGCAGGGTCCCCAGCAGCACAGAGTACATCAGGAGGTGAGTGATGTGTTAGAGGACAGGGCTGCAGATGACAGGGGCAGTGATATGATGTGAGGAGGGTAATGGAGGCAGCAGGAAGCCACAGACAGTTACTGTATATAGTGGAAGTAGCAGGGTCCCCAGCAGCACAGAGTACATCAGGAGGTGAGTGATGTGTTAGTGAAGACTGGCTGAGGATATGAAAAAAAATCTACAAGTCCGTCTGTACCATCTGCAATTACTTGCAGGTGCATCACAGTCACATCTAATACACAGCAACCCATATACAGAAAGCCTGTAGGGTCAGACTCGCCCCTGTATGAAACATTCTGCGTCCAAACTTTACTAGAATAATAACTTTTATTCTCCAGTATAAGCAGTCCATATAAAACTTATATTGCTTTTAAAGTAAGTATTTTTTCTGTAGCATTTCCCATTAAAACCATTGCCGGTCTCTGGCATAGTGACACAAGATAAAGATTTGTGTGTCATCTGGGGTTATATCCAAGTTTCCATCCCAACAACACTGGAAAAAAACCATGGGGATGCTTTTGTTTTCTCTCTCCGCAGTCACCCCTCCCCCTCATGTTATCAGCAAGGGTTTATCCATCTAATGGGAGAACTCACAGGTTGCAGCATGTACAGTATCATAGAGACACTATACTGTATGTACAGCCTCTTATTATTGCAGTACGGCTGCATTGGCTTGTCCTCTTCATGTATGTTATGTGTGCAAATACAATAGATAACAGATCCCTTTACCAAAACATTCCAACATCTGTGTAAACTTGGCGTTCAGATCTCGGCGGGGCGCACCCAGCTTCCCAACTGGCCGCACAGCTACGCTCCTGTAATAATACATAATGTGACATAGTACAGCTATACAGCAGTGTTGTCGGAGAATCACAACAACATCAGTGTGTGCAGAATTTAATGTTTACATTGATCATGACTAATATCCTAGTAACTGTTGCGTTTGGAAATCTCGCAGATCAGATAACCTTACCCTGTGCTATTGAGGAAAGCGTTATGTGGTGAGCAGAAGACACAGGGAGGAGCATTGGGTGTATGAACGGAAGAAGATTAATGGAGAGTTGGATAGAAACATATAATGTGTCGGCAGATAAGAACCACTTGGCCCATCTAGTCTGCCCCTTTTTTTTTTTTTACCATATTTTTTTATCTCAAACCTTATTTGATCCTCATTTCTTTGTAAGGATATCCTTCTGCCTATCCCACGCATGTTTAAATCGCTCTACTGTCTTAGCCTCTACCACCTCTGATGGGAGGCTATTCCACTTGTCCACTACCCTTTCTGTGAAGTAATTAATCCTCAAATTACCCCTGACCCTCCCCCCTCCAGTCTCCTATTGCTTCTCTTCACTTGGAGAATGTTTCCCTTCTAGACTTTGTTAAAACCTTTGATATATTTGAAAGTTTATATCATGTCCCCCCTTTCCCTTCTCTGCTCCAAACTATACATATTGAGGTTTCTTCGTCTTTCTGGGTATGTTTTGTGATGTAGGCCATGCACCATTTTAGTTGCCCTTCTTTGTACAGTCTCTAATGTATTAATATCCTTCTGAAGATATGGCCTCCAGAATTGAACACAGTATTCTAGATAAGGCCGTACTGATAGTGCTCAAGTTGTCTTTGTATCAATTTAATGTGTTTGCAGATACAGATGTGTCCTCACTCACCCAGCGTTTTGTGCCGTGTGTACGCTTTCCTGAATTCCGTATTTTTTTCGCATCATATCCTCAAAGTCGCTCACAGTATACTAGGAACACTAGGTGAGCACTTAAGTCGCATAGGAAATAGGAATTGGTATAAAGTTGCAGATTAAGAATAATTATACGTGGTGTGAGGCAGGGGGTGGGTTGCTCATCTTGGATTTCTATTTTTTGTCTTTTTACCCAGATTGGTCCAGGATAGAAGAGGCAGTAGTCTGCCCCCTCGTCCGCTTTGGTAGAGCATACAGAAGGCACTGTCCATCTCCACTATCTTTTAGCCCCTCTATAAGGGCATAAGCTGGGAGCTTGGATCTTCTTCAGATTATAACTCATTTCACAAGGGCTGTGTGTCCCCACTGGACCTGGAGACATTAAGATTGGCTGTGCAGGTCTGCAGGAGCTGTTACATAGTCTTTAGTACATCCATTAACTTTTATCATGTGTACATCATGGACTTGGATGAAACAAGATTTAGGCGAGAGCTTCTGCAAATCTGTTAGGAATGTGCTATAATGAACCTTTACCACCCACACTGGATGGCTTTGAGTACTCTCAACAGTGAGTCCATGTACCTTATTTGACTAGATAAGAAAATGGGATCTTTAATTTATCATTCAGGCCTTTCTCCGCCCTCCCTGCGTACCCAGTTGCCCTGTTGATAGTTCTAGGTGAATCTTTGGTTACCTTAGTGGTATCTCCATACTATCTCAGTGGCTGCTGTTGTTGGTTACACCATATTTCTGCTAGCAGCAGCTCTTGGTGTTGACGTGCTGAGTATACAGGCATGGCTACTGCAATTGAGGAAGCTGCTTAGAAGATTTACCCACCGTTCTCTCTGTAAACACAGGTTTGTGCTGTTGACTGGGTTCGGCTCAAAACCAGTCTACCTTCTCCTGTTTGAAAAACCTTCAACCTTTTGTTAAAAGGGTCATAACATTAAGTTTGCTGCAAGTCTATCAAAATAGGCCCGTCTTCCTCCATGGTCTTCTGCTTGAATAACCGAGAGAGCTCAGTCATAGGGGGTAATTCAGACCTGATCGCTGGGCTACAAACTTTGCTGTCCTGCGTTCGGATAGTCACCGCCTCCAGGAAGTGTGCAATTCCATGTTTGCTGCTAAAATCCACTTTGTGCAGTCTCTGCGCAGCCCAGGACTTACTCCTACAGTGCGATGACAAGAAGCTGATCGGGGCTGGAGCTGACGTCAGACAACCTCCCTGAAAACGCTTGGACACGCCTGCGTTTTTCCGGACACTCCCGGTAAACGGTCATTTTCCACCCACAAACGGCCTCCTTTTGTCAATCACCTTGCTAACGCCATTGCTATCAGATTTTTCGCACCATCCCTTCGCTGACCGGCGATGCCCATTGTTGCCATCCGACGCGCGTGCGCATTGCGGTGCATACGCAAGTGCATGACTACCTGATCAACCGCTGTGCGAAAACAAAGCAGTGGTCAGGTCTGACTCACCCCCATTGTACGGTATACACTCGCAGATCTGATGTCTGCTAAAGAGAGCTTAGTTCAGGACTTTTGGTAGGTGCTGCAATGCGACTTGATCATGCTCGCCTGTTTGGGGCACACTGCCATGCACTCTGTACCTAGATAGCAAACTGCAACTGGTGGTATGATATTGTTACTATTTAGATGACTGCGTAAATTATATGTTAGGTATTGGGAGCTTTTATTTATAATATTAATACAAAATCAATAGTCCAGACTCCCGTGTAAACCTGCACATTAGGTGTCTGCATTCTAGGTTGGTAACACCATGCTGCACTGCAGGTGGGGCAGATGTAACGTGCAGAGAGATTTAGATTTGGAAAGGGTCGTGTCCTTAAATAATAACTGAAGCGTCAAAATAAAGCTGTCCAGCGTTTGTGGGCTCCATACAAAACCAGACAGTATTTACCCTGCATGACAACAAAAACAATACATGTATTTGCCCCCCTTGCAGTGCAACATGGTTTGTCCAGGTGTAAAGTTACTCCTTTGTTTTTGCACTGCTTCCAACTCTGAGTCCGTCCTTAAGGGCCCCATATACTAGGACGATAATGACCGATTTCACCCGATTTCAGGCATTCGGCCCGATATATCGGATGAAATCAGGCATTTTAGAGGCGTTCCCGTGAGCATCGGATCAGATCCTCCAGATTGAATGTGCTGCACATTCAATCTGGTCCGACCCCGCAGTCATGGCTGGGATCACTCAGGATCGCCCAAGATACATCGTATGCAAAAGGACAGCATACGATGTATCTTGGGCGATCCTGCCCCCGGGAGGCTGCCGGGGGTGATCGCCTGCGACATGTCAGACAGATATGTCGCGGTAGTGTATGGGGCCCTTTAGATTAGGAATTACCATAGGACAGTGGTTCCCAAACTTTCTTAAATCACGGCGCCCTAGAGTATCAGCAAATCGACATTTGTTTCTCTGCACCACTAGGTCAAAAGTTTCTTATTAAGAAATGCAGAAAAAAAAGTAAATTTTGCTTACCTGTCACCCTTAAGGTGTGTACACACGGTGAGATCCTTGCTATGCCCGATTCTGACTATGCGATTTCCCTTGAACTCCCCCAGAGCCCAGATTGCCCAGATTTTGACTCTCTGTACTTAAGATTTTGTCTATGTACGATTTTGATCAAGTGCCAATTTTGACAATACTTTGTACCAGATAGTACACCAGATAGTCAAGATTGACTTGCCTGCTCAGTCTATCTAGCCTTACGATACCGACCCCACGGGAGTGCGCATCGGGATCGAATCGGGATCGCAAGCTGCCTAGCACCTTTGCGATTTCCACTATATAGTCAAAATGGAAAGGAGAAATCTCACCGTGTGTACACACCTTTAGGGTCAGTTATGATTAGCAGCCACCAGCTCTGGTTTTGCCTATCACATTGACCATAAATAATTGTATTTGGTTTTGGGTCTTCATGCCGTGGCACCAGTGGCGTAAATTCTTCCCAGTTGCCCGAAGGCAGGATAAATATTGGTGCCTCCGCCCCTATATTTAGATAAATATATGTAATAGGTCGTTGTTTCTAATCCTGGGTATGACACTTGTATAATAAAAAGGGTGTGATTTGTAAGGTGCAGGGACCAGTGAGGAAGTAAGCCACTGAAGCGATAGCAGCAGCTATCACTTAACTTAATTCAATGGTGTCACAGAATGGGAGCAGAGGTGCCCCCTTCAGAGCAGTAGCCCGGCGGCAGATGACTCCCAGAGTTACGCCCCTGCGTGGCACCCACTTTGGGAACCACTAACATCCTGCAGCTGCAATCTCTGATATGTGAGCAATTCACAGTATATTTGATTTTTTTACCCCAATTTTAAGATTCCTCAATCCACCAATTTGCGCCCATACATGACAGATATTTTTCAGTGATTCGCAGATCATTTTGGCAAATACAGATCTGCCAGTCTTGAAAGGCTCATCATTTTACTAGAAACAGTCTGGATATCTGCTGATTGTTACCATACACTAGCACTCTACAGTCACAATTGAGCCCCCACTGTGTAATTAAAAATGTTGAAAAACCTGATTTACCAATTGCAATCAATTTTTTGTCTGAATCTGTGATATGTGAATCCCATACATAGCAGATTTATTTACACAATAATCTGCAAAAGGCCAAATGATCCCAATTGATTGCAGACGTATGGGGCCTTTACTATGTTAATTCTTGAAACATAAAATACACTATTAAAGTATTACACAAAAGCCCGGAAAACATTACAATCCACATTTCACAGTCACGTTTATAAAATACATTTATAAATAACACAACATAGGCACATTGCTAAGTGCTGATTCCAGTTAATCTTTGACGTCATCAAAGAGACAAGTTAAACACAGACTGTAAACAAAGGCTCCATACTGTACACAATAATATAGATAATGAGACAATATACATTAACTTGTATACCCTGTTGTTATACTGCATTGTATATGTTTAATACACTGTCAGAGCATGTTATAACAGGTTTCAGAACAATGGACCTTCTCTGGCAAGTGTTGGAATCCCTACTGACTGGTTGTATCAGTTGATAAGGAGCTGGGTAACATTGTGTATACTGGTCTCTCTAAAGTCTATATGTACAGGTTTCCAATAGTTTTGTGCAAGTGAAGCTTTTTTTTTGTACTTATGGATACAAGCTCCAATCCATTAAATGGAAATGTCCTTCAAGGGTCAATGACAAATACTGCAGAACAGGTTCCGTAGCGGAGCACTCAGTGCTTACAAATCCATTTCTATCCCAATGTACGGTTTAACACTGGAATTCTCTCTCCCCATCATGGCTAAATTCCCGTTTACACTGGACAATAGTCACTCGAGCGGCTTTGAGGTAGGTGATCCAAGTGAGAGTCTTCGTCAGTCTGAAATGATTCGCAGTTCAATCTCTTCTGCTATAAAGAATACAGATATAAAGTTTTATTGTCGTAATTGTAAATAAGGATACAATGGGACTGATTCTCCCTCGCATGCAGTGGCGATGTCAGAGTGGAACAATGTTTTATACTGCGCATGCGTCCCGATTGCTAACACACAGGGTCGCAGTACTGATTGAGATGATTAAACCAGCCATGTGTCCCTCTTTATGCCATCACTGAACCAGCCAATCTCAGACAGGGGGTAACCAATACTTGGTGCCCAGCAGATACATGGAAGGGTAGGCTAAACAAAATCTGGGGCACTGAGCCTGGTGTCTGTGGCTCATGCAACATGCACTCAAGGCATCACTGCTCTGTCTGATCCCAGGCAGGAACCTACTTTGTGAAGAGGCTTGGGACAGCTTTCCCAGTTTCCCTCCACTGGTGGCAGTTCTGCAAATGCCACCTCCCAACATTTACATCATCCATGCGGCAATCTGTTATGGGATCAGTACGTAATCCTGCTGGACGGGATGCCGGCGGTCGAAATACCGACGCCGGAATCCCGACCACACAATCCCGACAGGAGTGGCGAGCGGAATGCAGCCCCTTGCGGGCTCGCTTCGCTCGCCACGCTGCGGGCACGGTGCCTCGCTACGCTCGGCACACTATTATATTCTCCCTCTATAGGTGTCGTGGACACCCACGGAGGGAGAATATGTCGGGATTGTGGCGGTCGGGATTCCGGCATCGGTATTTCGACCGCCGGGATCCCGTCCAGCGGGATATTGACCGCATCCCTGTCATGTTACAATCCCAGTAAGCTAGGTCATGGCACTGTGCCAGCAGCATTGAACTAATTGCAGTGATGCTAAAAAGCCTACATACCTGCATATATTCTGGCCAACATGATCAATAAGGCAGATTTATTAAGCCTGGTGAAGTGATAAAGTGAAAGGTCGCAGCCAATCAGCTCCTAACTGCCATGTAACAGGCTGGGTTTGAAAAATGACAGTTGGGAGCTGACTGGCTGGAACTTTATCTCCGTCCACTTTATCACTTCACCAGGCTTCATAAATCTGCCCCACAGTCCCTATTTGTATGTGGCCCATTACAGCCAGACACATCCGCAGTTCTCCCAACCCTGTCCCCATTTTTCCATTCCCACAAATTGTCAGTTCATGAACCATGTGCTCACTAGAAATAGGGACAGTCCTGCAAAATCCCAGGGCATTTGGGTGTGCAGAATAACAAGCAAGTATTGCATGTGTCTCCAGACTTGCACTACTGAATTGTCCTTCATTACCCATGCTGGTGAAAGCTATACATCCACCCTATGTAGACATTTGGACTGCTACATAAGTGCACAGAGATTGTGGCAGAGCTCTATTCCCTCTGGGTACCATCAGCTACATCCGTAACAGTCATGCCTGCAACTTCATTCAAATGCGGTTACAAAGGCCTTTCCTGGTGTACATTTGTGCTTCCAAATGTGCAGGGACCGAGGCACCTACTGTCAGTATCCGTACATGCTGAGATACTGAGCCCTGCCTTATGGCAGGTGTAGCTCCTCCATCTGAATACAGCCTCCAATGTGAGCTATTACGCATCTGTGTGTGCAGTCAATCAGCTCCTAACTGCCATATTATAGCCTGAGTTTGAAAAATGACAGGAGCTGGTTGGTTGTTTCTTTATCTCTCTCTACTTTATCTCTCTCCAAGGCTTAGTACATAGACTACATGTTCTGCTACAGCTATAGGGCTCCTCTAGCTTACATCACTCTGGCGGGAGTAGAGAGGAGACAATATTACTTATTTTTGTTGATTTATAAGCATTTTATTTACACAATTAAATGTTATTTAATTGGAGTTAGACTCCGTTCATGCTCAGTGAAGTTTGTATGAATCTGAAGGACCTTCTTGTTACGCATAATAGCAGACTTTTAGGCATTGCCGGCAAAGTATCACTGTCCCACTGAGGTACCGAGGGACCATCTAATTATGCTGCGTACTTTGTTACAAAAAAGTAAATTGCTTTGGATTTATGTGCCACTGCTATATACGCTACTCTAAGAAGGTTCTTTCAAAGGCTTAGAGACAGCTGTGTGGCCCTGACAGGAGACACAATTATGAGTTAAGCAACCATAGTGTATCTATAATGGATGCAGAGTGTGCGGTGCACATGTGCCTGTCGGTCCGTGGTGGCCCAGCATCATGAGATAAGCTGCTGCAAAACCACATAAGTGATCTCAGCGGTGCCACCTTTCCATAATGTATTTGGGAAGATGATGCTGGCACAGCAGACAGCAGAGACTGCACGCTACACTGCGCATGCGCCATATTTATGAATATCGAGGGAAAGGTGGGGGTAGCCCACTGGCCCTCTCATTTGTTAAAATATCCCTGTTAAGAAAGCTGTGTCAATATAATTTTAGCCACTGCATGGAGGTGGCTATACAATAGGCAATTATCAGCCGATAATTAGCTGATTGGGGTGATAATTGCACAATGTATGGAATCTTCCAGTTTGCCCGACACATCAGATCATTTGTACTCGGATATCAGCAGCATCATTAGGGCTGGTGTCACCCAGTGTGCTAAATTGACACCCATATCCCAAAAGGGGGCATGGCTGTATAGCAGGTTCCCTTTTTGAACCTGCTATGCTGCTGCTCCCAGAGATTCTCCCTGTACTGCAAGCTCCTCCTCAGTGACTGGGAGCCAGCACAGCACTGTGACATTATGATGCGCCCACTCCAGGCTTGGTGACACCCATTGTAGTCCACAACCCCTAGTGACTCTACTGAGCAGCATTCCCCTTTAAGCCATATAACAATGTGGACATGTGACCTGGGAACCTGCTGTCCCCGGCCTCTGATGACACACACACAGCTGTAGTATGGTGGCCACAGGCAGCCTCACAGAGGGGGTGTATCCTGATGCACATAGTGGGGGAGAGTTGGCTAGGTGGGGACTTATTCGGAGCTGATGGGGCCTGGACTGATGTAAGCAAGCAGCCAATATATTGTGAGCCTGTCGGCGGGTGTTTACCCCTTTTATGTCTGTGAACGGCGTTGTTCACCGACATATTGCGTCGGCTGAGCAGCCCAGACGGTGACTGATATCTGCATATATCGGGCCATCTGGTCGTGTGTGCGTGCAGTCCGTTCGGCGATTGCCCGTACACTTGCTGCAGGGAACTGATGTCAAAGTTGGGGAGGTAAATTCAAATGCCCGACCAGATGGGGATCCTGACCAATACGATGAGCATCCGATCCGTAAGTGTGTATACTTACCCTTGGTCAGCCACTCATTTGGAGCAACGGTGGTTCCGCCGACATGCCAATCAGGTGTTTACAAAGCCTTAGGGGTACATTTACTAAGCAGTGTTAAGAGCTGAGAAGTGAGCCAGTGGAGAAGTTGCCCCATCAACCAATCAGCACTGAAGTAACATCTATAATTTACATACAGTACTATAAAATGATACAGAGCTACTGAATGGTTGATAGGGAAATTTCTCCACTGGCTCACTTCTCCGTTCTTATCACTGCTTAGTAAATGTACCCCTTAGTCCTCCTTGAGGACCGAGTTTGGGAACCACTATCATATGCAATGTCTCAGAGGTGTGTGTGTGTGTCAGGAGTGGTTCTTGGTGCGGCCACAGTCACCCCGCAGGCACCGCCGCCTACCCGCACCCCGCTCCACGGCTGCAGCAGATGCCGTGGGCTGTGTGGGCGTCCGCTGCAGCCGGCTCCAGGGACAGACACTAGAGGTCAGTATTGACCTCTAGTGTCTTGTCTGTGCGGCGCTGCTATGGGAGAGATGTCATGACGTCTCTCCCATAGAGAGGAGCCGGCGGCCAGACGGAGCAGCAGCAGCGGTCGGGAAGCAGGAGCAGGGCAGTGGTAAGTATTGGTTTTTTTTGTGTGTTTGTAAGCGGCAACAGGGGGCAAAGCAACTGGGGGCAAAGAAAGAGGGGGCACAACTACTGGGGGCAAAGAAACGGGTCACAACTACTGGGGGCACAGCAACGGGGCACAACTACTGGGGTCATAGCTATAGGGGGCACAACTACTGGGGCAAATCTACAGGGGGCATATCTACTGGGGGCACAGCTACAGGGGGCATATCTACAGGGTGCATAGCTACAGGGGGCATATCTACTGGGTGCATAGCTACAGGGGGCATATCTACTGGGTGCATAGCTACAGGGGGCATATCTACTGGGGGAACAGCTAAAGGGGGCATATCTACTGGGGGCACAACTACTTGGGGAAAATCTGGGGGCACAGCTACTGGGAGCATAACTGTGGCCATGCCCCTCCCTTATGAAGCCATGCCCCTATTTGTTTGCGTGCACTAACTGTTTTGCCGCAGGGGGGGGGGGGGGCGCCAGTGGAAACTTTCGCACTGGGCGCCACAAGGTGTAGAACCGGCCCTGGTGTGTGTGTGTATGCGCATGTGTGTGGAGGGGGGGGGGAGAGGAGGGCGGGGAGGGTCTTGTCCCTCATCTTCTGACAGTGTATGGCAGTGGTATTGGATGTTTTCACTGATGGTGAGTTTTCTCTGACAGAGTATGGCCACCTCAAGATGAGACATTGGGCCTAATTAAGACCTGATCGTAGATGTGCTAAATTATCAGGCACACTGACATGCAGGGGCACGCCCAGCACAGCGGCTAGTCCACCCCACATGTCAGGCCCCGTCGCACAAGTACAAAAGCATCGCACAGTGGCGATGCTTTTGTATTTTAGGAGTAGCTGGCAGGAAGCTACTCGTCGCTGTGAGTGTCGCAGCGACGGCGTATGATGTGCACGGTCCGGGCATGCCTGCGTTGCCTGGACCGCGCCCCTTAAACGGTGACCAAATGCCGCCGGCCTGCTCCCTCCCGCCCAGTGACCGCCTCTGCCTGTCAATCAGGCAGAGGCAATCGCAGGGCTGGGACGGGCGTCGGCAGTCTGGCATGCGCCGCGGCACTGCGGTACCGATGCATGCACAGTTCAGACCTGATCGGCTGCTGTGCGAAAACGCACAGCACCAATCAGGTCTGAATTAGGCCCATTGTGTAATGTTGCTCCCTTAGGGGAGATGTACTAAGCCTTGGAGACTGATAAAATGGAGAGATAAAGTACCAACCAATCAGCTCCTAACTGCCATGTTACAGGCTGTTTGAAAATTGACAGGAGCTGATTGGTTGGTAGTTTATCTCTCTCCACTTTATCACTCTCCAAGGCTTAGTACATCTGCCCCTTATTGATAACAATTACGTTATTGGAAGTTATACATACTTTCTACCTAGCTCCATGGGCTTCAACATAGGTGCCTGGAGACAGGAGCAGAAGAAGGTGTTCTGCACCATACTGTAGTCGGGGACTAAGGGGAAAATTTATAAAATATCTGAGAGAGCTAAAGTACCAACCAATCAGCTCATTGCTGTCATTTTTCAAACACAGCCTGTAACATGGCAGTTAGGAGCTGATTGGTTGGTATTTTATCTCTGTCCACTTTTTCTTTCCCCAAGCTTTGATATATCTTCCCCTTTATTGGAAGAATGAATGGGGTAACAGGTAGAACCTCGTCTCCCGGTTTTGCAGTTACCTCTGCGATGCTGCTTTCCCCTCTGGGCGATATTGATGCACTTGTTGCAGGCCCACATGAGGCAGACTAAAGCCGCTGACCCTGCCGCCAGGAAGGCGATGAACACGGCCACAAAGAAGAATTCTTCATAGCGGATTTCTAAAGCAGAGAAAGAGCCGTGAGCGGGGGAAAAAAAAAAAAGGATTAAAATTAAATATCTGAAATGTACAGAAAAAGAGAAGAGATGAGGAGAGAGGTTCTACCGTGGACATTGAGGATAATTGTGCTCTGCTTGGTACTTCCAAAGTCATCACTCACTGTGATCATATAGAAACCAGTGTCTCTCACTTCCACACGCTCCAGCTGTATGGAACCATTGTCGTACTTGTGTATTCGCTGGTTGTAGCTCGTGGAGATATTAATGTAAGAGTTCACCTTCCACTCAATGATACATTGCGACTTCCAGCTGGATAAGTATTGCCACTGTACCCACGGAGTGCCGTTACTGGTGTACTCTACTGACAGGAGAACGTCCTGCGTCACCGTGGCGTTTATGACGGGCTCTGGGACCAGCAGCATGATCCCTTTGTCTGAAAGGAAAGAGAACACGCTTGTGATATGACGTTGCATACAGACCACCCCCCCCCCACACACACACACACACACACACACACACCATCCGTTATTAATGCTAATTAGCACAATGCAATTAGATATATTTGATCCTTTATTACATTTAAGCGTAAGAGCGGTAAAATATTTTCCTATACTTGGTTTTTATATGTGAGTCTGGAACTTTTTGGGGTGTGTAGGGGGGCGTTTGTGAAGGAACAAGAAACATACAAAAATAATTTTTCCTATTCTTACTCTCTCTAGTCATTCCTGCCTATTAGAGGAAAACATACATATATACTGTACCTTCCTAAAGGGTGATTTATCAAACCTTATAAAGAGGACACGTGGAGGTATTGCTCATGGCAACCAATCAGATTTTAGCTATCATTTAGATATTACATTCTATAATATAATAATAATACAGTTTATTGTCATCAAACAAAAATATGAATTGCTGCCAGAAATGAGCAAATGATAAGAAAGCATACCAAGCAATTCTCAACGTATTTAGGTTAAACAATATTGTGATTTAAAATACGAATAGCTGATGGAAAGAAACGGTCGTGCAGTCACTTGGTGCGTGACATCAGTTCTCTAAACCTTGTGTTGGATGGTAATTTTGCAAACATCCTACAATGCAGATGTCCAGAGTCACGCCTCGTGCTCTTTTTACAACCCTGCTTTCATAAAGCTTCTGAATGCTAGGCAGCTGTACCCCAACAATTGTACTTGCAGTTTTAATCAAGCGTTCAAGCCCTCCTATTTCTCCTGCAGAGCAATTTCCAAACCAAATGATCATGCTAAAGGTCAGAACACTCTCAATGGTACAGCTAGATATGATAGCTAGATTCTGATTGGTTGCATACAGAATTCCCCAGCACACTGCAAACCTCCAGGTAAGAAGGGATTTACATTCTACATGATAGCAGTAATGCAGATATCTCAGTTACATACATTTTGCAAACATATGGTAAGCCACTAGCATGCCAAGGTATTTCTGCTTTGGTGGCCCTATGCTACATGATAAAACCACCTTCTTAGTTTTTTCTAGTCTAGATCAGCCCCTTCTTTACTTGCACCTGTGCTGGGCCTATAAATTGATTTGAACAATTATCATTTTCTTTATAATGACAATTTAATTCTGTTTTGGAGGGTTTTTGGGGTTCCAGACACTATTGCAGAATTTGTTGAGTGAATGCCCTGTCCTAGTGTGCCTGGGGCAGATGCTCCTGTGTTATTATATCCCTGACTAGAGAGGTGAGATGGTACATTCATGCCTTGTACCAACTGGGATATAAAGTGGCTTCAGTGACTGGATGGGAAAAACTGGGTCCAGTGCCTGGCTAATAAGGCTATGTGTGGGGTGATTGGAGGGGACAGAGAGCGTGTGCAGTGATTGGAGGGGATGAACAGTATGAGCAGTGATTGGAGGGGACAGAGAGTGTGTGCGTTGATTGGAGGGAATGAACAGTATGAGCGGTGATTGGAAGGGCAGGCAGTGTGTGCAGTGATTTGAAGGGACAGACAGTGTCTGCAGTGATTGGAGTGGGCAGACAGTGTGTGCTGTAATTGGAAGGGACAGACAATGTGTGCAGTGATTGGAGGGGCAGGCAGAGCCGGCCCTAACCAATATGATGGCCTAGGCAAGATTTTGGCTGGTGCCCCCTAGCACAGACGCTAGTTCCGCCTCTGATCCTGCACCCCTTTCCCAGCACCATCACCCCTCACCCATAGCAGCCCTCATTTTGGTGCTCCTACCCCCTATATTGTAAATAGGAACAGTGTGCACATTCGGTGCACAGCCCAAAACGGGGCGTGTTCTTGCTGGGAAGGGGCATGGCCACACAATAATACCCCCAGTTGGAATTACGCCACACAGTACTGCAACTTTATTCACATTATATCATGCAATAGTTATCTCTTATTCACGTTACATCACACAGTAGTACCACGTTACTCCTCACAGTAGTGCCCCTTA
Organism: Pseudophryne corroboree; assembly: GCF_028390025.1. NCBI lineage: Eukaryota > Metazoa > Chordata > Amphibia > Anura > Myobatrachidae > Pseudophryne > Pseudophryne corroboree. Next base: position 76,708,165 of record NC_086445.1, read on the forward strand.
TTCACATTACACCACACCATATTGCTCTTTATTCACATTAGACCACACAGTAGTGCCCTTTCTATACATTACGCCACACAATAGAGCACCTTATACACATAATGCCACACATTAGTAAGGCATTTCATATGCAGATAGAGCCGCAGTCACATACAGAATATAGGCATACTGCACATCATTTTAATCAGCAGAAGCTGCTTGTGCCCCATGACATTCCAAATGCCCTAGGCATTTGCCTAGTTTGCCTATACCTAGGGCCGGCTCTGGGGGCAGACAGTGTGTACAGTGATTGGAAGGGACAGGCAGTGTGTGCCGTGATTGGAGGGGACAGGCTGTGTGTGCAGTGATTGGAGGAGACAGAGTGTGTGCAGTGATTGGAGGGGACAGGCTGTGTGTGCAGCCTACTTACCAAATCTCCCTGAATGTCAAGGAGACTCCCTGAAATAGTGGCAATCTCCCTGACTCTCTGAATAGACAGCATTCTCCCTGATTGTATAGCTGTTTATTCTGTTATTCTTGGGGGGGAGACATCAGAGATACTGTATATACATTCAAATGGGATCATCAGTGCCATTTCCCTGCATTTATTATAAGGCACAGTGATCCATATACAGTATCTACATGCATTTACAAATATAGGGGTCTATTTACTAAGTCTCGGATCGAGGTAAAGTGGACGGAGTTAATGTCCCAGCCAATCAGCTACTAACTGCCATGTCACAGAGTGGGTTTGAAAAATGACAGTTATGAGCTGATTGGCTGGTACTGGAGGGGTCAGATAGTATGTGCAGTGATTGGAGAGGCAGGCAGTGTGCGCAGTGGTTGGAGGGGTCAGATAGTGTGTGCAGTGAAAGGAGGGGCAGGCAGTGTGTGAAGTGATTTGAGGGGCACAGGCAATGTGTGCAGTGATTGGAGGGGACGGACATTGTGTGAGTGATTGGAGGGGACAGACAGTGTGTGCAGTGAAAAGTGAAAGGAGGGGCAGACAGTGTGTGTAGTGATTGAAAGGGACAGACAGCGTGTGCAGTGAAAGGGGGGACAGACAGTGTGTGCAGTGAAAGGAGGGGCAGACAGTGTGTGCAGTGATTGGAGAGGTACAGGCAATGTGTACAATGATTGGAGGGAGGTTGACAGCGTGTGTAGTGATTTCAAGGGTACAGGCGATGTGTGCAGTGATTGGAGGTTGACAGCGTGTGCAGCATAGTTGCCTACCCTCCCACATTCTGCAGGAGACTCCCTGAAATAGCAGCAATCTCCCTGACTCCCTGAATAGACCTGCAATCTCCCTGATTGCACCTTACCCCCATTATGCAGCTGTTACATTCTTGGGGAAAAAGAGAAATCAGAGATACATATAATCAAATGGGATCATCAGTGTCATTTCCCTGCATTGGTTATAGGGCACAATTATCCCTATGGCTATATGCATTTTATATAAGGTTTCTTGTGGCTACTTACAGTATATGGAAACTCTTATAAAACACTATACACAAAGAAATCCTGAAAAATATCAGTGTATTTTCTCCAACAAGTAGATCTTACTAACTTTGGGGCTCATTCACATTGGATGTCAGTCATGTTTATGACGCACCTCTCAGATGTAGCAGTACACGTCCACGCTGATAGGTGTTACTGTCACAATCTCCCTGAAATGCTTTTTCAAAAGTTGGCAATATGGTGTGCAGTGATTGGAGGGGCAGAGAGTATGAGCAGTGACTACAGGGGTGGATGGTGTGTGCAGTGCATGGATACCTCTACTTTAACTAGAAATCACAGTTCAGGTGCAGGCCACGTTTTAGGACTTGTGTGCGACTGAAAATCAGGCCTCTACTTATCTGACATGAAGCAGAACAAGGGGAAAAAGATCCTCTGTAGAGTTTTGAAGAAGGAAATGTCTACATTTGAGATTACTGTAGTTCCCTAATTGATGAGAACCCAAAATGCTGTTGGTGTTGATAATAATAATAATAATAATAATAATAATAATAATAACATTTACTTATATAGCGCCTGGATTTTCCAGTGGCTATAGAAAAACAGTAATAAAACATTGCCCCATACGGTTGGCCTGGGGTGAGCGGAACATGTGAGTAAAGAGATTTACTGTCAGAAAGTGTATTCACTAATGTTACATGGTGGATTAACATTCAACTTTGCAAATAACGGGCCTTTGGGATAAGACCACATATCTTACTCTTTATTTGGGAACCTTTATTATGATACCAGTTTGTTTTAAAGTCTACAGTATCTGAACAAAATGAAAGGATTACATTGCTGTTATACTTGAGCTATGAGGCTGCCAGCGTTAACGACCTCCCTGCTGACTGACTGATGATCCGGACAGTGTCTCACAGCGGATAGCAATGTGCTGTAAGAGCAAACAATATGACATAACAATTTAAACGCTTTGCCCTATTTCTTTATGCTTTTGGACCTGATCATGGAAGAGCACGACTCTAGAGGGATTAGCGTTGGATGATTCATGCTGCTCTCACCGCTCTCCGGGGCACTGTGTGGTAGATTTCAGCGTCAGCAGATTCTACAAACTCAGGACATGATAAGCAGAGCTAGCAATCTGTCACCGGTCATTGCCAGCCATGAGGTGCTCAACAATGAGATGTTCCTCGTGGCGAGATACCCATTTAATAAAAATGGCAAGTCAAATGTAACAGCCCTTGTGGTATGAATGTGAGCACCGGTTGGGGGGTGTGGATTGCTGGGCTGTCAGTAAGTAGGTCGACAGTCATTAGATCAACCACTATTGGTCGTCAGTGACTAGGTCGACACCTGAAATAGGTCGACACGGACATTAGGTCAACATGGAAAAAGGTTGACATGAGTGTTTTCTTTTTTGGGTGTCGTTTTCTTCGTAAAGTGTCCGGGAACCCCAATTAGTGCACCGTGTCCCCTCGCATTGCTCGTTTCGGTTACTTTACCCAATCATAGTCCATGTGGATCGTAAAGTATGAAAAGTTAAAAAAATTAATACAAAAAAGAAGAAGTCATGTCGACCTTTGCCATGTCGACCCAATGACCATAGCGGCCTAATGCATGTTGACTAATAGTGGTCGACCTAAGTGTTGTCGGCCTCGGTTGGGCAGGCTAGCATCTAGCGATGAGACCACACCATTTAAGTGTTCACTCTAGTGCCTGGGAAAAGGCTTGGGGGGAAAATATACAGCTAAAAGGAGAGAAAATGGTGGAAAGAGATTAGGTAGAGAGAACCTGATACTGTTAAGACAAGGCAAGTGAGAGTGTAAGCTCTGGGGACAACTATGTAATATGATACAAACGAGCTGTACACGAGTAAAAGTCATGATAAAAAATGGCTCCTTATTTCATCAGGTAGATGAGAGAGTCCATTTATGCATCGACTGTGATTGTACTGGATAACTAACACTGCTACATATACAGGCCGGTTGTAACTAGACCTGCGTGTGGTCATCGGCCCATTGCCTACACACTGCGTCCTTATAAGTGGGGGACTCAGCTAAGCCTAATAGGTAGGACCCTGAGTGTGTACACTTACACCACCCCACAGACAGACATAGCGCTGCACAATTATGCTGATGAATGAGATTATCTGCACTTTGTAACTAAGAAATGTCTACGTTTTCTCCTGCAGGGTCCACAGGGTATCCACAGGGGTGGTCTTCGGGTTGCCGACTGTCGGGATCCCGGCGCACATTATACCGGCGCCGGAATCCTGACAGCCGGCATACCGACAGTTTTTCTCCCTCATGGGGGTCCACGACCCCCCTGGAGGGAGAATAAATAGCATGGCGCGTGTACCGCGCCCGCAAGGGGCTAATTTCTGCTCGCCACGCTGTTGGTATGCCGGCGGTCAGGCTTCTGGCACCGGTATGCTGGTCGCCGGGAGCCCGGCCGCCGGCATATCATACCACACCCATCCACAGGATACATTGGGATATGATTGAGCAACAGTGGATCTTGCACCAATCGGTCAAAGCTTTCTGGCCTCCCAACATGCAGTGGGCCCATCCATATATATCCCCGCCTCCTGGCTCAGGTAAATCAGTTTTTTGTTTAGGACAGCAGGAACCAGACCATGGCCAGAGGGCCGCTGGTTTTTAGCAGCCCTAAGCTTTCTTATGTTATTTTTATAGTCTTACTATTTTTTTCTGAGTCATCTTTCTAAACAGCGTCTTATACGTACCTTAGAAAGAGTTGCTCCAACAACTCCCCGCCGGGTCGTGACAACGCTTACCCACGAGTACAGTGCTGTTTCGGCGGGGGTCTGTGTTGGATAAAACTAGCAGGTCCAGCAGACGTTACCAGGCTGTGGCCGGAGCACGGGGAAGAAGGTAAGGCATCGGTTCCGCTTAGAGGGGGAAAACGGACACAGCCGCACTGTTTTGGGGGTAGACTACCAAACAGTCGCTGACGCGGCTGCCACCGAGAGTGCACCAGTGCTAGGCCTTAGGGATCATAGGCTCCAGGGGTAGCATGAGGCCGCGATCCCTAGGGTTGATGTCAGCAGCGGGGAGTCAGACGCTCCCCTGGTCGCCCCTCCCCCCGGTACATGACCAGTTTCTCTGAGTCTCCCGCCATGAACTGAATTCACGCTTCCGGCCAAGACGCTGTGTACTAGGCAGCTTAGGCAGCTGTGTGACTGGTGCGTCAGTCTTCACTTGGACGGGTGTAGTATGTGATGCCGGCGGTCGGGCTCCCGGCGGCCAGCATACTGGTGCCGGAATCCCGACTGCCGGCACACCGACAGCTGGGCGAGTGCAAATGAGCCCCTTGCAGGCTCGCTGCGCTCGCCACGCTGTGGGCAGGGTGGTGCGCTACGCACGCCATGCTATCTATTCTCCCTCCAGGGGGGTCGTGGACCCCCAAGAGGGAGAAAAGCTGTTGATTTGCCGGCGATCGGGATTCTGGCACCGGTATGGTGGTCGTCGGGAGCCCGGCCGCCGGCAACCTGAAGACCAGCCCACTTGGGCATATGTGTTCACTATAGGTTCACGGAGCGGCAGTGTACACTTATAGCGTCTAGATCCACTCAGTGTTCGCAAACGTATCGATCGATCCTGGAAGCGGGGTAAGTCTCCCTGTATCCCACTCTCCTGAGTACCAGCTATACAGCACTTGGGGGGTCATTCCGAGTTGATCGCTCGCTAGCAGTTTTTAGCAGCTGTGCAAACGGTATGCCACCGCCCACAGGAGTGTATTTTAGCTTAGCAGAAGTGCGAACAAATGTATCGCAGAGCGCATGCAAAACATTTTTTGTGTAGTTTCAGAGTAGCTCAAAACCTACTCAGCGCTTGCGATCACTTCAGCCTATTCAGTTACGGATTTGACGTCACACACCCGCCCAGCGTTCACACAGCCACGCCTGCGTTTTTTCTGGCACGCCTGCGTTTTCCCAAACACCTCCTTAAAACGGTTAGTTGCCACCCAGAAATGCCCACTTCATATCAATCACTATGCGGCAACCAGTGCGACTGAAATGCATCGCTAGACCCTGTGCAAAACTACATAATTCGTTGTGCCCATACATCCCACGTGCGCATTGCGCCGCATACACATGCACAGAACTGCAGTTTTTTAGCCTGATCGCTGTGCTGCGAACAAATGCAGCTAGCGATCAACTCGGAATGACCCCCTAAGTCTCTATGTACCTTTTGCTATGCGTCTGAATATGGTTAAAACTTTGTTATAAAGTAATCTAGTAATATGTGTCTCCTACATACTTGAACTGTATCTGTAGTTGAATATGTGCTCATATTGCTTATTATACTAATGTATAACCTGTGACTAACTGCTAGTGTGATTGCTGACTTTGCTATAAATTCTGTCGGTTTTCTCTGTTTACCCCGATCCTCAATGCTGGTGGTAAGCAGGGTGGGGTCAGATTGTATGTCACTGTAACACATTTAAAGTGATTACAGTCACAAATTGTGTATTACACTGGGAAAGTGTCTGATTATTTATCATGTTTAAGAGCGGCAAAGGTGAGAAAAATGCACTCACGGCAGCACCAACACTCATATCATTTTTGTCATGTAAAGCTGGGTTAACCTTTCAGGATCTGGTTCAGGATGGGTTGTGTGCAAACTGTTTTAGCTTTCACCAAGGTCTCTTGAAAAATTCAAGGCAGATGCAGGTGCAAATTGATCCCCCATGGGCTAGGTTTGCACAGACATTATCCAGTATAGCTGAGCGAATAATTCCAACTTCAGTACCAGCGATAGGCTATACTATTAACCCTTATGTGCAGCATTCCACCTGCAGTTTATCATTTACAGCAGGGGAAGCAGTAGCCTCTCAACAGAAACAGGCTGAAAAGCCATTGATATGTAAATGATTTAGACACGAAACAACGTCTTCACAGTCCACATATGTTTCAGATGAGGATTCATCAGAGGACTCTGGTTCTGCATATGAGGATGAGGAAAAAGGTCTCCGTTCAGTGGACATATCTGAGTTGAATACTGTAATGAAATCCATTTTACCCTTAGAAGAATCAACAGAGCCTGTGTTAAAATCCAAGGCACCGGTATTTAAACGTCCCAAAACAGTTAAGACTGAGTTTCCTGGATCAGAACAGCTAATGGAAATTATGGAAGAGGCTTGGGCTATGCCCACTAAGAAGTTTAGAATTCCTAGGAAATGGAATTCCAATTATCCTTTTCTGATTGGGGACTGTTTAAAGAGGGAGGTAGCCCTTAAAGTAGATACGCATGTGATTCACTTAGTGCGAAAATCTACATTACCTCTGCCTTCAACATCATTAAATGATGTCACGGATAGGAGAGTAGATGGTTTGCTAATAACCATTGTTTCCCTGTCTGGGGCAATCATTAGACCAGCCATCGCCTCAGCCTGGATGGCTAAAGCAGTGGCTGCCTGGGCAGATGCATTGGAAGGGGAAATTTCAATGACATCTAGAGAGCAAAAATTAGAGATGAGCGGGTTCGGTTTCTTTGAATCCGAACCCGCACGAACTTCACTTTTTTTTTCACGGGTCCGAGCGACTCGGATCTTCCCGCCTTGCTCGGTTAACCCGAGCGCGCCCGAACGTCATCATGACGCTGTCGGATTCTCGCGAGACTCGGATTCTATATAAGGAGCCGCGCGTCGCCGCCATTTTCACACGTGCATTGAGATTGATAGGGAGAGGACGTGGCTGGCGTCCTCTCCATTTAGATTAGATTTAGAAGAGAGAGAGAGAGAGAGATTGCTGTGATACTGTAGATTAGAAGAGAGTGCAGAGTGCAGACAGAGTTTAGTGACTGACGACCACAGTGACCAGTGACCACCAGAGACAGTGCAGTTGTTTGTTTTATTTAATATATCCGTTCTCTGCCTGAAAAAAACGATACACAGTCACACAGTGACTCAGTCTGTGTGCACTGCTCAGCCCAGTGTGCTGCACATCAATGTATTGTATATAAAGCTTATAATTGTGGGGGAGACTGGGGAGCACTGCAGGTTGTTATAGCAGGAGCCAGGAGTACATGATAAATAATATTATATTAAAATTAAACAGTGCACACTTTTGCTGCAGGAGTGCCACTGCCAGTGTGACTAGTGGTGACCAGTGCCTGACCACCAGTATATTAGTAGTATTGTATACTATCTCTTTATCAACCAGTCTATATTAGCAGCAGACACAGTACAGTGCGGTAGTTCACGGCTGTGGCTACCTCTGTGTCGGCACTCGGCAGGCAGTCCGTCCATCCATAATTGTATTATATACCACCTAACCGTGGTTTTTTTTTTCTTTCTTTATACCGTCGTCATAGTCATACTAGTTGTTACGAGTATACTACTATCTCTTTATCAACCAGTGTACAGTGCGGTAGTTCACGGCTGTGGCTACCTCTGTGTCGGAACTCGGCAGGCAGTCCGTCCATCCATAATTGTATTATAATATATACCACCTAACCGTGGTTTTTTTTTCGTTCTTTATACCGTCGTCATACTAGTTGTTACGAGTATACTACTATCTCTTTATCAACCAGTGTACAGTGCGGTAGTTCACGGCTGTGGCTACCTCTGTGTCGGAACTCGGCAGGCAGTCCGTCCGTCCATCCATAATTGTATTATAATATATACCACCTAACCGTGGTTTTTTTTTCGTTCTTTATACCGTCGTCATACTAGTTGTTACGAGTATACTACTATCTCTTTATCAACCAGTGTACAGTGCGGTAGTTCACGGCTGTGGCTACCTCTGTGTCGGCACTCGGCAGGCAGTCCGTCCAACCATAATTGTATTATATACCACCTAACCGTGGTTTTTTTTTCATTCTTTATACCGTCGTCATACTAGTTGTTACGAGTATACTACTATCTCTTTATCAACCAGTGTACAGTGCGGTAGTTCACGGCTGTGGCTACCTCTGTGTCGGCACTCGGCAGGCAGTCCGTCCAACCATAATTGTATTATATACCACCTAACCGTGGTTTTTTTTTCATTCTTTATACCGTCGTCATACTAGTTGTTACGAGTATACTACTATCTCTTTATCAACCAGTGTACAGTGCGGTAGTTCACGGCTGTGGCTACCTCTGTGTCGGCACTCGGCAGCCCGTCCATAATTGTATATACCAGTGACCTAACCGTGGTTTTTTTTTCTTTCTTTATACATACATACTAGTTACGAGTATACTATCTCTTTATCAACCAGTCTATATATTAGCAGCAGACACAGTACAGTGCGGTAGTTCACGGCTGTGGCTACCTCTGTGTCGGCACTCGGCAGCCCGTCCATAATTGTATATACCACCTAACCGTGGTTTTTTTTTCTTTCTTTATACATACATACTAGTTACGAGTATACTATCTCTTTATCAACCAGTCTATATATTAGCAGCAGACACAGTACAGTGCGGTAGTTCACGGCTGTGGCTACCTCTGTGTCGGCACTCCGCAGCCCGTCCATAATTGTATATACCAGTGACCTAACCGTGGTTTTTTTTTCTTTCTTTATACATACATACTAGTTACGAGTATACTATCTCTTTATCAACCAGTCTATATATTAGCAGCAGACACAGTACAGTGCGGTAGTTCACGGCTGTGGCTACCTCTGTGTCGGCACTCGGCAGCCCGTCCATAATTGTATATACCAGTGACCTAACCGTGGTTTTTTTTTCTTTCTTTATACATACATACTAGTTACGAGTATACTATCTCTTTATCAACCAGTCTATATATTAGCAGCAGACACAGTACAGTGCGGTAGTTCACGGCTGTGGCTACCTCTGTGTCGGCACTCGGCAGCCCGTCCATAATTGTATATACCAGTGACCTAACCGTGGTTTTTTTTTCTTTCTTTATACATACATACTAGTTACGAGTATACTATCTCTTTATCAACCAGTCTATATATTAGCAGCAGACACAGTACAGTGCGGTAGTTCACGGCTGTGGCTACCTCTGTGTCGGCACTCGGCAGCCCGTCCATAATTGTATACTAGTATCCAATCCATCCATCTGCATTGTTTACCTGAGGTGCCTTTTAGTTGTGCCTATTAAAATATGGAGAACAAAAATGTTGAGGTTCCAAAATTAGGGAAAGATCAAGATCCACTTCCACCTCGTGCTGAAGCTGCTGCCACTAGTCATGGCCGAGACGATGAAATGCCAGCAACGTCGTCTGCCAAGGCCGATGCCCAATGGCATAGTACAGAGCATGTCAAAACCAAAACACCAAATATCAGTAAAAAAAGGACTCCAAAACCTAAAATAAAATTGTCGGAGGAGAAGCGTAAACTTGCCAATATGCCATTTACCACACGGAGTGGCAAGGAACGGCTGAGGCCCTGGCCTATGTTCATGGCTAGTGGTTCAGCTTCACATGAGGATGGAAGCACTCAGCCTCTCGCTAGAAAACTGAAAAGACTCAAGCTGGCAAAAGCACCGCAAAGAACTGTGCGTTCTTTGAAATCCCAAATCCACAAGGAGAGTCCAATTGTGTCGGTTGCGATGCCTGACCTTCCCAACACTGGACGTGAAGAGCATGCACCTTCCACCATTTGCACGCCCCCTGCAAGTGCTGGAAGGAGCACCCGCAGTCCAGTTCCTGATAGTCAGATTGAAGATGTCAGTGTTGAAGTACACCAGGATGAGGAGGATATGGGTGTTGCTGGCGCTGGGGAGGAAATTGACCAGGAGGATTCTGATGGTGAGGTGGTTTGTTTAAGTCAGGCACCCGGGGAGACACCTGTTGTCCGTGGGAGGAATATGGCCGTTGACATGCCAGGTGAAAATACCAAAAAAATCAGCTCTTCGGTGTGGAGGTATTTCACCAGAAATGCGGACAACAGGTGTCAAGCCGTGTGTTCCCTTTGTCAAGCTGTAATAAGTAGGGGTAAGGACGTTAACCACCTCGGAACATCCTCCCTTATACGTCACCTGCAGCGCATTCATAATAAGTCAGTGACAAGTTCAAAAACTTTGGGTGACAGCGGAAGCAGTCCACTGACCAGTAAATCCCTTCCTCTTGTAACCAAGCTCACGCAAACCACCCCACCAACTCCCTCAGTGTCAATTTCCTCCTTCCCCAGGAATGCCAATAGTCCTGCAGGCCATGTCACTGGCAAGTCTGACGAGTCCTCTCCTGCCTGGGATTCCTCCGATGCATCCTTGCGTGTAACGCCTACTGCTGCTGGCGCTGCTGTTGTTGCCGCTGGGAGTCGATGGTCATCCCAGAGGGGAAGTCGTAAGCCCACTTGTACTACTTCCAGTAAGCAATTGACTGTTCAACAGTCCTTTGCGAGGAAGATGAAATATCACAGCAGTCATCCTACTGCAAAGCGGATAACTGAGTCCTTGACAACTATGTTGGTGTTAGACGTGCGTCCGGTATCCGCCGTTAGTTCACAGGGAACTAGACAATTTATTGAGGCAGTGTGCCCCCGTTACCAAATACCATCTAGGTTCCACTTCTCTAGGCAGGCGATACCGAGAATGTACACGGACGTCAGAAAAAGACTCACCAGTCTCCTAAAAAATGCAGTTGTACCCAATGTCCACTTAACCACGGACATGTGGACAAGTGGAGCAGGGCAGGGTCAGGACTATATGACTGTGACAGCCCACTGGGTAGATGTATGGACTCCCGCCGCAAGAACAGCAGCGGCGGCACCAGTAGCAGCATCTCGCAAACGCCAACTCTTTCCTAGGCAGGCTACGCTTTGTATCACCGCTTTCCAGAATACGCACACAGCTGAAAACCTCTTACGGCAACTGAGGAAGATCATCGCGGAATGGCTTACCCCAATTGGACTCTCCTGTGGATTTGTGGCATCGGACAACGCCAGCAATATTGTGTGTGCATTAAATATGGGCAAATTCCAGCACGTCCCATGTTTTGCACATACCTTGAATTTGGTGGTGCAGAATTTTTAAAAAAACGACAGGGGCGTGCAAGAGATGCTGTCGGTGGCCAGAAAAATTGCGGGACACTTTCGGCGTACAGGCACCACGTACAGAAGACTGGAGCACCACCAAAAACTACTGAACCTGCCCTGCCATCATCTGAAGCAAGAAGTGGTAACGAGGTGGAATTCAACCCTCTATATGCTTCAGAGGTTGGAGGAGCAGCAAAAGGCCATTCAAGCCTATACAATTGAGCACGATATAGGAGATGGAATGCACCTGTCTCAAGTGCAGTGGAGAATGATTTCAACGTTGTGCAAGGTTCTGATGCCCTTTGAACTTGCCACACGTGAAGTCAGTTCAGACACTGCCAGCCTGAGTCAGGTCATTCCCCTCATCAGGCTTTTGCAGAAGAAGCTGGAGGCATTGAAGAAGGAGCTAAAAGGGAGCGATTCCGCTAGGCATGTGGGACTTGTGGATGCAGCCCTTAATTCGCTTAACAAGGATTCACGGGTGGTCAATCTGTTGAAATCAGAGCACTACATTTTGGCCACCGTGCTCGATCCTAGATTTAAAGCCTACCTTGGATCTCTCTTTCCGGCAGACACAGGTCTGCTGGGGTTGAAAGACCTGCTGGTGACAAAATTGTCAAGTCAAGCGGAACGCGACCTGTCAACATCTCCTCCTTCACATTCTCCCGCAACTGGGGGTGCGAGGAAAAGGCTCAGAATTCCGAGCCCACCCGCTGGCGGTGATGCAGGGCAGTCTGGAGCGACTGCTGATGCTGACATCTGGTCCGGACTGAAGGACCTGACAACGATTACGGACATGTCGTCTACTGTCACTGCATATGATTCTCTCAACATTGATAGAATGGTGGAGGATTATATGAGTGACCGCATCCAAGTAGGCACGTCACACAGTCCGTACTTATACTGGCAGGAAAAAGAGGCAATTTGGAGGCCCTTGCACAAACTGGCTTTATTCTACCTAAGTTGCCCTCCCACAAGTGTGTACTCCGAAAGAGTGTTTAGTGCCGCCGCTCACCTTGTCAGCAATCGGCGTACGAGGTTACATCCAGAAAATGTGGAGAAGATGATGTTCATTAAAATGAATTATAATCAATTCCTCCGCGGAGACATTGACCAGCAGCAATTGCCTCCACAAAGTACACAGGGAGCTGAGATGGTGGATTCCAGTGGGGACGAATAATCTGTGAGGAGGGGGATGTACACGGTGATATATCGGAGGGTGAAGATGAGGTGGACATCTTGCCTCTGTAGAGCCAGTTTGTGCAAGGAGAGATTAATTGCTTCTTTTTTGGGGGGGGTCCAAACCAACCCGTCATATCAGTCACAGTCGTGTGGCAGACCCTGTCACTGAAATGATGGGTTGGTTAAAGTGTGCATGTCCTGTTTTGTTTATACAACATAAGGGTGGGTGGGAGGGCCCAAGGATAATTCCATCTTGCACCTCTTTTTTCTTTTCTTTTTCTTTGCATCATGTGCTGATTGGGGAGGGTTTTTTGGAAGGGACATCCTGCGTGACACTGCAGTGCCACTCCTAAATGGGCCCGGTGTTTGTGTCGGCCACTAGGGTCGCTAATCTTACTCACACAGCTACCTCATTGCGCCTCTTTTTTTCTTTGCGTCATGTGCTGTTTGGGGAGGGTTTTTTGGAAGGGACATCCTGCGTGACACTGCAGTGCCACTCCTAGATGGGCCCGGTGTTTGTGTCGGCCACTAGGGTCGCTAATCTTACTCACACAGTCAGCTACCTCATTGCGCCTCTTTTTTTCTTTGCGTCATGTGCTGTTTGGGGAGGGTTTTTTGGAAGGGCCATCCTGCGTGACACTGCAGTGCCACTCCTAGATGGGCCCGGTGTTTGTGTCGGCCACTAGGGTCGCTAATCTTACTCACACAGCTACCTCATTGCGCCTCTTTTTTTCTTTGCGTCATGTGCTGTTTGGGGAGGGTTTTTTGGAAGGGACATCCTGCGTGACACTGCAGTGCCACTCCTAGATGGGCCCGGTGTTTGTGTCGGCCACTAGGGTCGCTTATCTTACTCACACAGCGACCTCGGTGCAAATTTTAGGACTAAAAATAATATTGTGAGGTGTGAGGTATTCAGAATAGACTGAAAATGAGTGTAAATTATGGTTTTTGAGGTTAATAATACTTTGGGATCAAAATGACCCCCAAATTCTATGATTTAAGCTGTTTTTTAGTGTTTTTGGGAAAAAACACCCGAATCCAAAACACACCCGAATCCGACAAAAATAATTCGGTGAGGTTTTGCCAAAACGCGTTCGAACCCAAAACACGGCCGCGGAACCGAACCCAAAACCAAAACACAAAACCCGAAAAATTTCAGGCGCTCATCTCTAGCAAAAATCCCATGTGGCACATATCAAACAGGCTGCAATATTCTTGGAAGAAGCAGCCTTAGATATGGATACTATTGCCTCTCAAGCATCAGCCTCAACAGTAGCCACTCGCCGAGCAGTTTGGCTACGCACCTGGAAAGCTGATTCAGAATCCAAAAAAGTTTTGGAGTTGTTACCTTTTACTGGAGACATTCTCTTTGGTAAAGAGTTAACCAGTATTTTGGAGTGAGAAGCAGACTCCAAGAAAGTTAAGTTTCTTTCTACTTACAAATTTAAGCCTAAAATTCCAGCTTTTCGGCCTTTTCGGTCTCAAGGAAAAGGAAAGGGTGATAGCAAACAGTCCCAGTATATCAGGTCTTGTAAGACTAAAAAGCATTGGACAACCAGAGGACCGGTTTCTAAAACAGAAGATAAGCCATCAGCCTGATGGTGCGAGCCTCCACCTGGGGGACCGACTTATTTATTTTGCACAAATCTTGCAACAGTCTACCACGGGTGCCTGGGTGCAAGAAGCAGTATCTCACGGTTATGCGTTTGCTTTCAGGAAGAACCCTCCTCAAATTTTTTTTTCGTAACAGCCCGTTTTTAGTAGAAATGAAGGCCAGGGCTTTGCAAGAGGCAGTTCAGAAATTGCTTCAGTCAGGAGTAATCATTCCAGTTCCTCCTGCACAACAAGGACAGGGTTTCTACTCCAACCTGTTTTTAGTCCAGAAGCGGAACGGGTCGTTCCGGCACATACTCAATCTAAAAATGCTGAACAAGTACATTTGGGTACCACGGTTTCCATCATTTTGGCTATGGAACCAGGAGATTTTATGGTATCCCTGGATATACAGGATGCTTACCTGCATGTTCTTATAGCCCTGTCCCATCAGCGCTATCTCAGGTTCGCTATCCTCCAACAGCATTTTCAGTTTCAGGCTCTACCAATTGGATTGGCCACAGCCCCCAGAGTATTCACCAAAATAATGGTGATTATGGCAGCTTATCTCCGCCAGCAGAGGATAAGAATATTTCCATACCTCGACAATCTTTTAATCCTGGCACAGTCTCAGGAATTGCTTCTGTGTCATCTGCAACAGACAATAGAGTGTCTGCAGAAGCATGGTTGGCTCATAAATTGGACAAAATCGTCTTTGGTTCCGTCACAACGGATTACTTACTTGGGGGCTGTATTGGATTTGAGCCTTCAGAGAGTAATTTTACCTCTGACCAAAATAACCAAACTTCAGTTAAGGATCCAGGAGCTTCTACACAGTCGAAGAGTATCCATTCACGCAGCAATGCGTGTGATGGGATTAATGGTGTCAACAATTGACATGGTAGAGTATGCTCAGTTCCATTCAAGGCCTCTGCAACATCTGACCCTTACCAAGTGGAATGGGTTTCATCAGACAATAAAAATGCAGACTATGGTTCTTCCTCTGGAAGTAAGGAGGTAATTAGCTTGGTGGCTACAGACAACCCATCTGGACAAAGGGAGACCCTTTTGGATATCAGATTTGGAAATTCTGACAACAGATGCCATCCTTCAGGGCTGGGGAGCAGTGTCAGGAAGAAATTTCTTCCAGGGGCAGTGGACCAAGGAAGAAAGTTGCCTGCCAATAAATAAATTGGAACTTTGAGCCATATACATGGCATTGAATCAGGCAAAGGACAATCCGCTCGGACAATGCAACGGCAGTAGCGTACCTCAACCATCAGGGAGGAACTCATAGCCGGAAAGAAGTAAGTCACACGTTAAAGAGGGCAGAACGTCATCTTCCAGCATTGTCTGCAGTGTTCGTTCCAGGAGTCCTAAACTGGGAAGCGGATTTTCTTAGATGGCACACCATTCATGTAAACAAATGGGCTTTACACCTGGAAGTCTTCCAGACCCTGGTCGACAGATGGGGGTTGCCAGAGATAGATCTCATGGCGTCTCATCAGAACCACAAGGTGCCCGCATACGGATCAAGAACAAATGATCCCAAAGTGATCTTTGTGGATTCCCTATCAGTGAGATGGGACTTTCATCTGGCCTATGTATTTCCTCCCATCGCCCTGTTACCCAGGGTGGTGAGAAAGGTAAAACAAGGAAAAAATAAGAATTTACTTACCGATAATTCTATTTCTCGTAGTCCGTAGTGGATGCTGGGAACTCCGTAAGGACCATGGGGAATAGCGGCTCCGCAGGAGACTGGGCACAAAAAGTAAAAGCTTTAGACTAGCTGGTGTGCACTGGCTCCTCCCCCTATGACCCTCCTCCAAGCCTCAGTTAAGATACTGTGCCCGGACGAGCGTACATAATAAGGAAGGATCTTGAATCCCGGGTAAGACTCATACCAGCCACACCAATCACACCGTACAACTCGTGATCTGAACCCAGTTAACAGTATGATAACTGTAGGAGCCTCTGAATAGATGGCTTCCAACAATAAACAACCCGATTTGTTTGTAACAATAACTATATACAAGTATTGCAGACAATCCGCACTTGGGATGGGCGCCCAGCATCCACTACGGACTACGAGAAATAGAATTATCGGTAAGTAAATTCTTATTTTCTCTGACGTCCTAGTGGATGCTGGGAACTCCGTAAGGACCATGGGGATTATACCAAAGCTCCCAAATGGGCGGGAGAGTGCGGATGACTCTGCAGCACCGAATGAGAGAACTCCAGGTCCTCCTCAGCCAGGGTATCAAATTTGTAGAATTTAGCAAACGTGTTTGCCCCTGACCAAGTAGCTGCTCGGCAAAGTTGTAAAGCCGAGACCCCTCGGGCAGCCGCCCAAGATGAGCCCACCTTCCTTGTGGAATGGGCTTTTACAGATTTTGGCTGTGGCAGGCCTGCCACAGAATGTGCAAGTTGAATTGTACTACAAATCCAACGAGCAATCGTCTGCTTAGAAGCAGGAGCACCCAGCTTGTTGGGTGCATACAGTATAAACAGCGAGTCAGATTTTCTGACTCCAGCCGTCCTGGAAACATATATTTTCAGGGCCCTGACTACGTCCAGCAACTTGGAGTCCTCCAAGTCCCTAGTAGCCACAGGTACCACAATAGGTTGATTCATGTGAAACGCTGAAACCACCTTAGGGAGAAATTGAGGACGAGTCCTCAATTCCGCCCTATCCGAATGAAATATCAGGTAAGGGCTTTTATAGGATAAAGCCGCCAATTCTGATACGCGCCTGGCTGAAGCCAGGGCCAACAGCATTACCACTTTCCATGTGAGATATTTCAAATCCACTGTGGCAAGTGGTTCAAACCAATGTGATTTTAGGAACCCTAAAACTACATTGAGATCCCAAGGTGCCACTGGAGGCACAAAAGGAGGCTGTATATGCAGTACCCCTTTGACAAACGTCTGAACTTCAGGCACTGAAGCCAGTTCTTTCTGGAAGAAGATCGACAGGGCCGAAATTTGAACCTTAATGGATCCCAATTTTAGGCCCATAGACAATCCTGCTTGCAGGAAATGTAGGAAACGACCCAGTTGAAATTCCTCCGTAGGGGCCTTCTTGGCCTCACACCACGCAACATATTTTCGCCAAATGCGATGATAATGTTTTGCAGTTACATCCTTCCTGGCCTTGATCAGGGTAGGGATGACTTCATCTGGAATGCCTTTTTCCTTCAGGATCCGGCGTTCAACCGCCATGCCGTCAAACGCAGCCGCGGTAAGTCTTGGAACAGACAAGGTCCCTGCTGGAGCAGGTCCTTCCTTAGAGGTAGAGGCCACGGGTCCTCCGTGAGCATCTCTTGCAGCTCCGGGTACCAAGTTCTTCTTGGCCAATCCGGAGCCACGAGTATCGTTCTTACTCCTCTCCTTCTTATGATTCTCAGTACTTTTGGTATGAGAGGAAGAGGAGGGAACACATATACCGACTGGAAAACCCACGGAGTTACCAGAGCGTCCACCGCTATTGCCTGAGGGTCCCTTGACCTGGCGCAATATCTGTCCAGTTTCTTGTTGAGACGGGACGCCATCATGTCCACCTTTGGTTTTTCCCAACGGTTTACAATCACTTGGAAGACTTCTGGATGAAGTCCCCACTCCCCCGGGTGGAGGTCGTGTCTGCTGAGGAAGTCTGCTTCCCAGTTGTCCACTCCTGGAATGAACACTGCTGACAGTGCTATCACATGATTTTCCGCCCAGCGGAGAATCCTTGCAGCTTCTGCCATTGCCCTCCTGCTTCTTGTGCCGCCCTGTCTGTTTACGTGGGCGACAGCCGTGATGTTGTCCGACTGGATCAATACCGGTTGACCCTGAAGCAGAGGCCTTGCTTGACTTAGGGCATTGTAAATGGCCCTTAGCTCTAGGATATTTATGTGAAGAGACGTTTCCATGCTTGACCACAAGCCCTGGAAATTTCTTCCCTGTGTGACTGCTCCCCAGCCTCTCAGGCTGGCATCCGTGGTTACCAGCATCCAATCCTGAATGCCGAATCTGCGGCCCTCTAGAAGATGAGCCTTCTGTAACCACCACAGGAGAGATACCCTTGTCCTTGGAGATAGGGTTATCCGCTGATGCATCTGAAGATGCGATCCGGACCATTTGTCCAGCAGATCCCACTGAAAAGTTCTTGCATGGAATCTTCCGAATGGAATCGCTTCGTAAGAAGCCACCATTTTTCCCAGGACTCTCGTGCACTGATGCACTGACACTTGTCCTGGTTTTAGGAGGTTCCTGACTAGCTCGGATAACTCCCTGGCCTTCTCCTCCGGGAGAAACATCTTTTTCTGGACTGTGTCCAGAATCATCCCTAGGAACAGTAGACGTGTTGTTGGAATCAGCTGTGATTTTGTGATATTTAGAATCCACCCGTGCTGACGTAGCACTACCTGAGATAGTGCTACTCCGACCTCTAACTGTTCCCTGGACCTTGCCCTTATCAGGAGATCGTCCAAGTAAGGGATAATTAATACGCCTTTTCTTCGAAGAAGAATCATCATTTCGGCCATTACCTTGGTAAAGACCCGTGGTGCCGTGGACAATCCAAACGGCAGCGTCTGAAACTGATAATGACAGTTTTGTATCACAAACCTGAGGTACCCTTGGTGAGAAGGGTAGATTGGGACATGGAGATAAGCATCCTTGATGTCTAGAGATACCATATAGTCCCCTTCTTCCAGATTCGCTATCACTGCTCTGAGTGACTCCATCTTGAATTTGAACCTTTTTATGTAAGTGTTCAAAGATTTTAGATTTAAAATTGGTCTCACCGAGCCGTCCGGCTTCGGTACCACAAACAGCGTGGAATAATACCCCTTTCCCTGTTGTAGGAGGGGTACCTTGATTATCACCTGCTGGGAATACAGCTTGTGAATAGCTTCCAATACTGCCTCCCTGTCGGAGGGAGACGTTGGTAGAGCAGACTTCAGGAACCGGCGAGGGGGAGACGTCTCGAATTCCAATTTGTACCCCTGTGATACTACCTGCAGGATCCAGGGGTCCACTTGCGAGTGAGCCCACTGCGCGCTGAAAATCTTGAGACGGCCCCCCACCGTGCCCGAGTCTGCTTGCAGAGCCTCAGCGTCATGCTGAGGACTTGGCAGAAGCGGGGGAGGGCTTCTGCTCCTGGGAAGAGGCTGCATGGTGCAGTCTTTTTCCCCTTCCTCTGCCCCGGGGCAGGAATGAGCGGCCTTTTTCCCTCTTGCCCTTATAGGGACGAAAGGACTGGGTTTGAAAAGATGGTGTCTTTTTCTGCTGAGAGGTGACCTGGGGTAAAAAGGTGGATTTTCCAGCCGTTGCCGTGGCCACCAGGTCCGATAGACCGTCCCCAAATAACTCCTCCCCTTTATACGGCAATACTTCCATATGTCGTTTGGAATCCGCATCACCTGACCACTGTCGCGTCCATAACGTTCTTCTGGCAGAAATGGACATCGCACTTACTCTAGATGCCAGGGTGCAAATATCCCTCTGTGCATCTCGCATATATAGTAATGCATCCTTTAAATGCTCTATAGTTAATAATATACTGTCCCTATCCAGGGTATCAATATTTTCAGTCAGGGAATCCGACCAAGCCACTCCAGCGCTGCACATCCAGGCTGAGGCGATCGCTGGTCGCAGTATAACACCGGTATGTGTGTATATACCTTTTAAGATATTTTCCAGCCTTCTATCAGCTGGTTCCTTGAGAGCGGCCGTATCAGGAGACGGTAACGCCACTTGTTTTGATAAGCGTGTGAGCGCCTTATCTACCCGAGGGGGTGTTTCCCAACGTGCCCTAACCTCTGGCGGGAAAGGGTATAGTGCCAATAATTTATTAGAAATCAGCAGTTTTTTATCGGGGGAAACCCACGCTTTATCACACACCTCATTTAATTCATCTGACTCAGGAAAAACTACTGGTAGTTTTTCACACCCCACATAATACCCTTTTTTGTGGTACTTGTAGTGTCAGAAATGTTCAATGCCTCCTTCATTGCCGTGATCATGTAACGTGTGGCCCTACTGGACATTACGTTTGTCTCGTCACCGTCGACACTGGATTCAGTATCCGTGTCAGGGTCTGTGTCGACCATCTGAGGTAACGGGCGTTTTAGCGCCCCTGACGGTGTCTGAGACGCCTGAACAGGCACTAATTGATTTGTCGGCTGTCTCATGTCGTCAACAGTTTTTTGCAAAGTGCTGACATTGTCACGTAATTCTTTAATTACTACCATCCAGTCAGGTGTCGACTCCCTAGGGGGTGACATCACTAACACAGGCAATTGCTCTGCTTCCACATCATGTTCCTCCTCATACATGTCGACACAATCGTACCGACACCCAGCACACACACAGGGAATGCTCTGATAGAGGACAGGACCCCACTAGCCCTTTGGGGAGACAGAGGGAGAGTTTGCCAGCACACACCAGAGCGCTATATATATACAGGGATAACCTTATATAAGTGTTACTCCCTTTATAGCTGCTGTATTATATATTAGCTGCCAATAGTGCCCCCCCTCTCTTGTTTTACCCTGTTTCTGTAGTGTAGTCTGCAGGGGAGAGTCAGGGAGCCGTCCTTCCAGCGGAGCTGTGAAAGAAAATGGCGCTTGTGTGCTGAGGAGAAAGGCTCCGCCCCCTTCACGGCGGCCTTTTCTCCCGCTTTTTTCAGGAAACTGGCAGGGGATAAATGCATCCATATAGCCCAGGAGCTATATGTGATGCATTTTTTTTAGCCATATAAGGTTTTTATATCGTTTTTATTGCGTCTCAGGGCGCTCCCCCCCAGCGCCCTGCACCCTCAGTGACCGGAGTGTGAAGTGTGCTGAGAGCAATGGCGCACAGCTGCAGTGCTGTGCGCTACCTTATTTGAAGACAGGAACGTCTTCTGCCGCCGCTTTCTCCGGACCTCTTCGCTCTTCTGGCTCTGTAAGGGGGCCGGCGGCGCGGCTCCGGGACCCATCCAGGCTGAACCTGTGATCGTCCCTCTGGAGCTAATGTCCAGTAGCCAAGAAGCCCAATCCACTCTGCAGTCAGGTGAGTTCGCTTCTTCTCCCCTTAGTCCCACGATGCAGTGAGCCTGTTGCCAGCAGGACTCACTTAAAATAAAAAACCTATTTAAACTTTTACTTCTAAGCAGCTCAGGAGAGCCACCTAGCTTGCACCCTTCTCGTTCGGGCACAAAAATCTAACTGAGGCTTGGAGGAGGGTCATAGGGGGAGGAGCCAGTGCACACCAGCTAGTCTAAAGCTTTTACTTTTTGTGCCCAGTCTCCTGCGGAGCCGCTATTCCCCATGGTCCTTACGGAGTTCCCAGCATCCACTAGGACGTCAGAGAAAGTGCCGTGATACTAATAGCTCTGGCTTGGCCCAGAAGACATTGGTACACAGATCTGCAGAGGATGCTCCATTCCTACTACCTCAACGTCCCCATCTACTGATTCAGGGGCCTTGTCATCACAGACATCTGGATCGACTGTCTTTGATGGCGTGGCTCTTCAGACCTCCATCCTGAAGTCAAGAGGATTCTAACAGGTAATTCAAACAATGCTTAGAGCAAGGAAACCCTCCTCAGCTCGCATTTATCACAGAATATGGCAAGCCTATATTCAGTGGTGCAGTGAACGGAAACTTGACCCCAGGTCTTTCAGAGTTTCCAGAATCCTAGCATTCCTTCAGGCAGGAATGGATAAAGGTTTATGGGTGGCTTCCTTGAAATTGCTGGTGTCAGCACTAACTGTATGGTTCCAAAAGAAAATTGACAACCTACAGGATGTGCGCACTTTATACCAGGAAATGCTGCGCATTCAACCTCCTTTTGTTCCTCCTACAGTGCCTTGGGACCTAAGTTTTGTTCTAAAGGCCCTTCAAGTTGCCCCATTTGAACCACTTAAAAGAGAGGATTTTAAATGGTTGACAGCTAAGGTTCTCTTTCTATTTGTCATGACTTCAGCTAGAAGAGTTTCAGATTTAGGCGCATTATTATGTCATCCTCCATTTCTGATTTTTTATCAGAACTAAATCTGGGTATCTTCCTAAGGTGTTGTCTAAATTCCACCTTAACAAAGAAATGGTAGTCCTGGCTGTCCAGGGGCCGGATCTCTCTGCGGGAGATGCATCATTGGAAATAGTCCGTGCCTTAAGGATCTACGTAGATCGTACCAGTGCTATCAGAAAGACAGAATCTCTCTTTGTTCTCTACGGATTTCACAGGAGAGGATGGCCTGCTGATAAGCAGACACTGGCGAGGTGGCTTCAGATGACGATTTCAGAAGCATAGTCTTAGGCTAATCTCCCGGTTCAGGATAATGTCTCTGCTCACTCTACTCATAAGGTAGGTCCATCATGCGCACCACAACATGGTGCTTCAGCAGAACAGATATGTAAGGCAGCCACATGGTCTTCTATTAACACATTCATTAGACATTATGCCGCAGATACCTTTGCCTCTCAGGACGCTGAATTCGGGCCAAGGATTCTACTGTCTAATCAGGAGCGTCCTCACCACTAAATTGCTTTGGGACATCCCAATGTATCCTGTGGATACCCTGTGGACCCTGCAGGAGAAATATATGTTATGGTAAGAACTTACCGTTGATAACGATATTTCTCCTAAGTCCACAGGTTCCACAGGGATCCTACCCTGACGCACCTGATTTGAGGATCCTTTTACTTACTAACCTAGAGGTTCCCAAACTGTGTGCCGTGGCTCCCTGGGGTGTCTCGGGACACTTGCAGGGGTGCCCTGGGTTGGTGGTCCAGGACCAATTCAAATTATTCATGGTCAATATAATAGGCAAAACCAGTGCTGGTGGCTGCCAGTCATAAAATATGTGGTCAAACAGAAGCAAATCTTGTCTCTCACAACACAACTGACCCTAAGAATGACATATAAACGTGATCTACTTAATGTAATATTTCTTTCTAAATTTCTCAATAAGAAATTTTTGGCCTAGGGGTGCTGTGAAAAAAAATCTGATATTCTAGGGAGCTGTGATTGAAAAAAGTTTGGAAACCACTGCTCTTCCCTCTTATACAGAAGGGTGTGCATGTGTTTTCTTCTCGCCTGATTAGGGCTCTACATGATGCTCCTGCCTTAAGCTTTGGAAAACAACTGATTTGCCTGAGCCAGGAGGCGGGGATATATGGATGGGCCCACTGCATGGTGGGAGGCCAGAATGCTTTGACCGATTGGTGCAAGATCCGTTGTCACTCAACCATATCCCAATGTATCCTGTGGAACCTGTGGACTTAGGAGTAATACCGTTATCAACGGTAAGTTCTTACCATAACGTATATATTTCTGTGAATTTAATCCACAGAGAAAATATCTTACATGCAGTAGTGGAAATAAAGCGGGTGCAGCCACTACGGGGCCCGGAGGTCAGGGGGCCTCTTATTAGAGAAGTATGCTATGGATGGCCATCGATGATTAGTAAACCGTTGTTGTTTTTCTGTCAATGGCTTGATATAGTCAAATATTTATCTTGAACCTAAGCTATATACTTATTAAAGACAATGTATGCAATAGGCGCACGAGGTGCCGTAATGGTACGCACTTAGCGTAGCAGACGCTGTACCGCGAGAGCTGGATACGAGCGGCGCTGACGCTCACTGAATTACACACAGAAAACCTTGTTATCAACACACTGTAAGGGTATGCTTATGCTGTAAACCTTATTACTGTAATATTACCACAATGTAACACTGATTAACCCTTATCATATGAAAGCTGTTGGAGCGATTATGACGCTCAGAAACCCTATATAATAACTAGTAAAACACACACTCCTTGCTAAGGTTCCAACACCTTTACTAGATGATTTTAGTAAGTAAAAGGGAAAAGAAATAGTTACAGCTTATACACTACAGTCCTAACATTAATAACTAACAGAAAAACGAAACAGAAATATACACAATAACGAACGATTGCAAATACAAATAAACAGAAAGGGAATAAATGGCAAACACTTATAGGTTAGCTAAAAGAGAATAATTGCATACATACAGAGTAACGAAATGGCCACAGAGAACTTACACACGTGGGAATGAATCGCAAGCGCAGTCCTGGACCAGGGTTCCAGCCTTCAGTGTGAAAACCTTGCAGAGTCTTGTGTGACCAAGCCTATTGCAAGCTATATTTATTTACTAACTCAAGACATACTACAATAGACACTGTGTGCTCTCTTTCCATTGGTTAGGGGGTGGGACATGTACTGCACCGGGGATCATTGGTTAGTTCAAGAAGTGGGCGATGGCTAGGACTTGTTAGTATTCTAAATTCCTCTCTGTCTGGTTGTATTGTGGAAAGCTATTGTTTTGGATCTTCCAAACAGACTCTGTCTCTGGGCTTTGTTTACCCCACCTTCAGTTGAGACAATTGGCAACTCAGCACTCATTATTCTGGAGAGAAACCTGGTCCTATTCATAAACAAAGGTGTAAGCCCTCTTCATAGAATCTCAAAGCTTAGTGTAAATAGGGCCTTTGTATTCAGTCTGTGGAAAAGAAATGACTGAATTCCATTTACTTACCCTGCACTTATTTCTAATTTAATTCTGAATACAATCCATCTTATTCTCTACCTCTGCGCATAACCATGCGCAGGAACATGCGAATCCCTCCCAACTATCATAGGCACAACACCCCTTCAATACCCCACAGCTGGACACCAAACACTACCCTCCAACCTTTGTCTGAGCCCTCCCAGCATGCAAAGAGGAATCTCTCTGTCCAAGGAGTTTTAAACTTACCATACTTGCTGACATTGTTAAGGGGAATATTTAACTATAATATACGCTATTTGGGTTAAATATGTCACGATCGAGTCGCACGCTACAAGCTCACAAACTCCGCCGTATTTACACATCCCATGCGCACGAGACGCTGGAGCGTCCCTTACAAAACCTGCGGGGATGTGTATGCACGGGGGACCAGGCGACGAGCAGCATGCGCACACATTAGGGGTTAATACAAGGCATATGGATCATGATATTTTTCGACTTTGACAGGCTGAAGGTTTTGCCATCAATGTGCTGTTCTGATGTTGCAAAACCCACCGAGTAACTGTATTATATGCACGTCCATTGCTCTGATAGTTTGCAAATGCATAGACCAGAACTATCGTTGCTTTTCCCCTAAATTCAAAACTATCACCATTGACGGTTACTCAGTTGATGGACAACTCTAATGCAGTGACATTTATGCATCGGACAGGACATTCTCAGAAGAAGCACTAGAGCGCTATCAGCAGGCTCCTACCCATATCTTGCTAAGGGCTCTGTGAACATAATAAAGATTCCCTTTAAAATAATCGGTACTCCAATGAATCTTGGTGCCCTTTTGTAGCTGGCTCGAAAGTGCCAAAGCACTAAAGTCACTTAACTAGAAGGGATGGCCATCTAAATGGTCTTCATCGATGGTTGCCATTGATGGCAATTGGTGTCTTGAACCATCAATGGTAGTATACTATTTATGGTGCACCACTGATGGTTCTAAACAATGATGGTTCCATGTTCAGTAGAGAAATGCCCACATGTTGTTTTCTGTGAATTTAATCCACAGAAAAAATATCTTACATGAAGTAGTGAAAATAATAAGATTTTACTTACCGGTAAATCTATTTCTCGTAGTCCGTAGTGGATGCTGGGGACTCCGTAAGGACCATGGGGAAAGACGGGCTCCACAGGAGACATGGGCACTTTAAGAAAGAATTTAGGTTCTGGTGTGCACTGGTTCCTCCCTTTATGCCCCTCCTCCAGACCTCAGTTAGAGAAACTGTGCCCAGAGGAGCTGACAGTACAAGGAAAGGATTTTGGTAATCCAGGGCAAGATTCATACCAGCCACACCAATCACACCGTATAACATGTGATAACAACCAGTTAACAGTATGACAAATAACAGAGCATCAGGTCAAACCCTGATGCAACCATAACTTAACCCTTATTGAAGCAATAACTATATACAAGTATTGCAGAAGAAGTCCACACTTGGGACGGGCGCCCAGCATCCACTACGGACTACGAGAAATAGATTTACCGGTAAGTAAAATCTTATTTTCTCTAACGTCCTAGTGGATGCTGGGGACTCCGTAAGGACCATGGGGATTATACCAAAGCTCCCAAACGGGCGGGAGAGTGCGGATGACTCTGCAGCACCGATTGAGCAAACAAGAGATCCTCCTCAGCCAGGGTATCAAACTTGTAGAACTTTGCAAAAGTGTTTGAACCTGACCAAGTAGCCGCTCGGCAAAGTTGTAATGCCGAGACCCCTCGGGCAGCCGCCCAAGAAGAGCCCACCTTCCTAGTGGAATGGGCTTTAACTGATTTTGGCAGCGGCAATCCAGCCGCAGAATGAGCCTGCTGAATCGTGTTACAGATCCAGCGAGCAATAGTTTGCTTTGAAGCAGGAGCACCAAGCTTGTTGGATGCATACAGGATAAACAACGACTCTGTCTTCCTGACCTTAGCCGTTCTGGCTACATAAACCTTCAAAGCCCTAACCACATCAAGCAACTCGGAATCCTCCAAGTCACGAGTAGCCACAGGCACCACAATAGGTTGGTTCATATGAAAAGATGAAACCACTTTCGGCAGAAATTGTGGACGGGTCCGCAATTCTGCTCTATCCATATGGAAAACCAGATAGGGGCTTTTATGTGACAAAGCCGCCAACTCTGACACACACCTAGCCGAAGCCAAGGCTAATAGCATGACCACCTTCCACGTGAGATATTTCAACTCCACCGTTTTAAGTGGTTCAAACCAGTGGGATTTCAGGAAACTTAACGCCACGTTAAGATCCCAAGGTGCCACTGGAGGCACAAAAGGAGGCTGCATATGCAGCACTCCCTTTACAAACGTCTGAACTTCTGGTAGAGAAGCCAACTCCTTTTGAAAGAAAATGGATAGGGCCGAAATCTGGACCTTAATGGAGCTCAATTTTAGGCCCAAATTCACTCCGGACTGTAGGAAGTGAAGGAAACGGCCCAGCTGGAATTCTTCCGTAGGAGCATTCCTGGCCTCGCACCAAGAAACATATTTTCACGATATACAGTGATAATGTTTAGCTGTCACGTCCTTTCTAGCCTTTATCAGCGTAGGAATGACCTCATCTGAAATGCCCTTCTCTGCTAGGATCCGGCGTTCAACCGCCATGCCGTCAAACGCAGCCGCGGTAAGTCTTGGAACAGACAGGGCCCCTGTTGCAACAGGTCCTGTCTTAGAGGAAGAGGCCACGGGTCCTCTGTGAGCATTTCTTGCAGATCTGGATACCAAGTCCTTCGTGGCCAATCTGGAACAATGAGGATTGTTCTCACTCCTCTTTTTCTTATTATCCTCAGCACCTTGGGTATGAGAGGAAGAGGAGGAAATACATACACCGACTGGAACACCCACGGTGTCACCAGGACGTCCACAGCTACTGCCTGAGGGTCTCTTGACCTGGCGCAATACCTCTGTAGCTTTTTGTTGAGGCGGGATGCCATCATGTCCACCTGTGGCAGTTCCCACCGGCTTGTAATCTGTGCGATGACTTCCTGATTAAGTCCCCACTCTCCCGGGTGGAGGTCGTGTCTGCTGAGGAAGTCTGCTTCCCAGTTGTCCACTCCCGGGATGAACACTGCTGACAGTGCGCTTACGTGATTCTCCGCCCAGCTAAGAATTCTGGTGGCTTCCGCCATCGCCACTCTGCTCCTTGTGCCGCCTTGTTGGTTTACACGAGCCACTGCGGTGATGTTGTCTGACTGAATCAGAACCGGTTGGTCGCGAAGCAAGTTCTCCGCTTGACGCAGGGCGTTGTATATGGCCCTTAGTTCCAGGATGTTGATGTGAAGGCAAGTCTCTTGACTTGACCACAGACCTTGGAAATTTCTTCCCTGTGTGACTGCTCCCCAACCTCGGAGGCTTGCGTCCGTGGTCACCAGGACCCAGTCCTGAATGTCGAATCTGTGGCCCTCGAGAAGGTGAGCACTCTGCAGCCACCACAGGAGTGACACCCTGGCCCTGGGGGATAGGGTGATTAACCGATGCATCTGAAGATGTGATCCGGACCACTTGTCCAGTAAGTCCCATTGAAAGGTCCTCGCATGGAACCTGCCGAAGGGAATGGCCTCGTATGATGCCACCATCTTTCCCAGGGCTCGAGTGCAGTGATGCACTGACACCTGTTTTGGTTTTAATAGGTTCCTGACCAGGGTCATGAGTTCCTGAGCTCTCTCTATCGGGAGATAAACCCTTTTCTGGTCTGTGTCCAGAATCATGCCCAGGAAAGGCAGACGAGTCGTAGGAACCAACTGCGACTTAATATTCAGAATCCAGCCGTGTTGCCGTAACACTTCCAGAGAAAGTGATACGCTGTTCAGCAACTGCTCTCTTGATCTCGCTTTTATGAGGAGATCGTCCAAGTACGGGATAATTTTGACCCCTTGCTTCCGCAGGAGTACCATCATTTCCGCCATTACCTTGGTAAATATTCTCGGTGCCGTGGAGAGACCAAACGGCAACGTCTGAAATTGGTAATGACAATCCTGTACCACAAATCTGAGGTACGCCTGATGAGGTGGTTAAATGGGGACATGAAGGTATGCATCCTTTATGTCCAGAGACACCATAAAATCCCCTTCCAGGCTTGCGATGACCCCTCTCAGCGATTCCATCTTGAACTTGAACCTTTTCAGGTATATATTCAGGGATTTAAAATTCAATATGGGTCTGACCGAACCATCCGGTTTCGGGACTACAAACATGGTCGAATAATAACCCCTTCCCTGTTGAAGGAGGGGAACCTTGACCACCACCTGTGAAGATACAATTTGTGAATTGCAGTTAACACTATTTCCCTCCCGTGGGGGGATGCTGGTAGGGCCGATTTGAGGTATCGGTGAGGGGCATCTCTTCGAATTCCAGCTTGTATCCCTGAGACACATTTTCTATTGCCCAGGGATCCACCTGGGAGTGAACCCACTTGTGGCTGAAATTTCGAAGACGTGCCCCCACCGGGCCTAGCTCCGCCTGTGGAGCCCCAGCGTCATGCGGCGGATTTTGTAGAGGCCGGGGAGGACTTCTGTTCCTGGGAACTAGCTGTGTTGTGCAGCTTCTTTCCTCTGCCCCTGCCTCTGGCAAGAAAGGACGCACCTCGGACTTTCTTGTTTCTTTGTGATCGAAAGGACTGCATTTGATAATACGGTGCTCTCTTAGGCTGTGAGGGAATATAAGGCAAAAAATTTGACTTTCCAGCTGTATCCACAGCTACAGCTGGAAAGTCAAATTTCTTGCCTTATATTCCCTCACAGCCTAAGAGAGCACCGTATTATCAAATGCAGTCCTTTCGATCACAAAGAAACAAGAAAGTCTGAGGTGCGTCCTTTCTTGCCAGGTCCGAGAGACCCTCCCCAAACAATTCCTCACCCTTGTAAGGTAAAACCTCCATATGCCTTTTTGAGTCGGCATCACCTGTCCATTGCCGAGTCCACAGGACCCTTCTGGCAGAAATCGACATAGCATTTATTCTAGAACCCAGTAGACTAATGTCTCTTTGAGCATCTCTCATATATAGGACAGCGTCTTTAATATGCCCCAGGGTCAACAATATAGTATCCTTGTCTAAGGTATCAATTTCCTCAGATAAGGTATCCGTCCATGCTGCTACAGCACTACACACCCAGGCCGACGCGATTGCCGGCCTCAGTAAGGTACCTGAATGTGTATAAATGGACTTCAGGGTAACCTCCTGTTTGCGATCCGCAGCATCTTTGAGTGTAGCCGTATCCTGTGACGGCGGGGCTACCTTCTTGGATAAGCGTGTTAAAGCTTTGTCCACCCTAGGGGAGGATTCCCAGCGTAACCTGTCCGTGGCGGGAAAGGATACGCCATAAGAATCCTTTTGGAAATCTGCAGTTTTTTATCTGGAGATTCCCAAGCCTTTTCACATAACTCATTCAGCTCGTGTGAGGGGGGAAAGGTTACCTCCGGCTTCTTTCCCTTATACATATGCACCCTCTTGTCAGGGACTGGGGTTTCCTCTGTGATGTGCAACACATCCTTAATTGCTATAATCATATAACGGATGGATTTAGCCAATTTTGGCTGTAACTTTGCATCATCGTAATCGACACTGGAGTCAGAATCCATGTCGGTATCTGTGTCAACAATTTGGGATAGTGGGCGCTTCTGAGACCCTGACGGCCTCTGCGACATAGGATCAGGCACGGGTTGAGACCCTGACTGTTCCGAGGCTTCAGCTTTTTCTAACCTTTTATGCAAGGAATTAACATTATCATTTAAAACCTTCCACATATCCATCCAATCAGGTGTCAGCGCCGTCGGCGGAGACACCACATTCATTTGCTCCCGCTCTGCTTCCACATAGCCTTCCTCATCAGATATGTCAACACAAGCGTACCGACACACCACACACACAGGGAATGCCCTTTCTGAAGACAGTTCCCCCACAAGGCCCTTTGGAGAGGCAGAGGGAGAGTATGCCAGCACACACCCCAGCGCTATAAACCCAGGAATAACACAGTAACTCAATGTTAACCCAGTAGCTGCTGTTTATATTGTGTTTTGCGCCTAATTATGTGCCCCCCCCCCCTCTCTTTTTAACCCTCTTCTACCGTGTATCTGCAGGGGAGAGCCTGAGCAGCTTCCTCTCAGCGGAGCTGTGGAGAAAAAATGGCGCTGGTGAGTGCTGAGGAAGAAGCCCCGCCCCCTCTGCGGCTGGCTTCTGTCCCGCTTAAATATGCAATTCTTGGCGGGGACTCATACATATATACAGTAGAGATGAGCGGGTTCGGTTCCTCGGAATCCGAACCCGCCCGAACTTCATGTTTTTTTTCACGGGTCCGAGCGACTCGGATCTTCCCGCCTTGCTCGGTTAACCCGAGCGCGCCCGAACGTCATCATGACGCTGTCGGATTCTCGCGAGGCTCGGATTCTATCGCGAGACTCGGATTCTATATAAGGAGCCGCGCGTCGCCGCCATTTTCACTCGTGCATTGAGATTGATAGGGAGAGGACGTGTCTGGCGTCCTCTCCATTAGAATAGAGATAGATTAGATAGAGAGAGAGAGATTGTGCAGAGTCGCAGACAGAGTTAGTTTACCACAGTCAGTGACCAGTGCAGTTGCTAGTTAACTTTTATTTAATATAATATATCCGTTCACTTCTCTCTGCTATATCCGTTCTCTGCCTGAAAAAAAAAACGATACACAGCACAGTCAGTCACACAGTGTGACTCAGTCTGTGTGCACTCAGCTCAGCCCAGTGTGCTGCACAGTCATCAATGTATAAATTAAAAGCTTATAATTAATTGTGGGGGAGACTGGGGAGCACTGCAGGTTGTTAGCAGGAGCCAGGAGTACAATTATATTAATTAACAGTGCACACTTTTGCTGCAGGAGTGGTGACCAGTGCCTGACCACCAGTATAGTATTGTTGTATACTACTAATATCTCTTTAAATATCAACCAGTCTATATTAGCAGCAGACACAGTACAGTGCGGTAGTTCACGGCTGTGGCTACCTCTGTGTCGGCACACGGCAGGCAGTCCGTCCGACCAGAATTGTATTATTTATTATTATATACCTACCACCTAACCGTGGTTTTTTTTTCATTCTTTATACCGTCATAGTGTCATCCTAATTGTTACGAGTATACTACTATCTCTTTATCAACCAGTGTACAGTGCGGTAGTTCACGGCTGTGGCTACCTCTGTGTCGGCACACGGCAGGCAGTCCGTCCGACCAGAATTGTATTATTTATTATTATATACCTACCACCTAACCGTGGTTTTTTTTTCATTCTTTATACCGTCATAGTGTCATCCTAATTGTTACGAGTATACTACTATCTCTTTATCAACCAGTGTACAGTGCGGTAGTTCACGGCTGTGGCTACCTCTGTGTCGGCACACGGCAGGCAGTCCGTCCGACCAGAATTGTATTATTTATTATTATATACCTACCACCTAACCGTGGTTTTTTTTTTCATTCTTTATACCGTCATAGTGTCATCCTAATTGTTACGAGTATACTACTATCTCTTTATCAACCAGTGTACAGTGCGGTAGTTCACGGCTGTGGCTACCTCTGTGTCGGCACACGGCAGGCAGTCCGTCCGACCAGAATTGTATTATTTATTATTATATACCTACCACCTAACCGTGGTTTCTTTTTTCATTCTTTATACCGTCATAGTGTCATCCTAATTGTTACGAGTATACTACTATCTCTTTATCAACCAGTGTACAGTGCGGTAGTTCACGGCTGTGGCTACCTCTGTGTCGGCACACGGCAGGCAGTCCGTCCGACCAGAATTGTATTATTTATTATTATATACCTACCACCTAACCGTGGTTTTTTTTTCATTCTTTATACCGTCATAGTGTCATCCTAATTGTTACGAGTATACTACTATCTCTTTATCAACCAGTGTACAGTGCGGTAGTTCACGGCTGTGGCTACCTCTGTGTCGGCACACGGCAGGCAGTCCGTCCGACCAGAATTGTATTATTTATTATTATATACCTACCACCTAACCGTGGTTTTTTTTTTCATTCTTTATACCGTCATAGTGTCATCCTAATTGTTACGAGTATACTACTATCTCTTTATCAACCAGTGTACAGTGCGGTAGTTCACGGCTGTGGCTACCTCTGTGTCGGCACACGGCAGGCAGTCCGTCCGACCAGAATTGTATTATTTATTATTATATACCTACCACCTAACCGTGGTTTTTTTTTCATTCTTTATACCGTCATAGTGTCATCCTAATTGTTACGAGTATACTACTATCTCTTTATCAACCAGTGTACAGTGCGGTAGTTCACGGCTGTGGCTACCTCTGTGTCGGCACACGGCAGGCAGTCCGTCCGACCAGAATTGTATTATTTATTATTATATACCTACCACCTAACCGTGGTTTTTTTTTTCATTCTTTATACCGTCATAGTGTCATCCTAATTGTTACGAGTATACTACTATCTCTTTATCAACCAGTGTACAGTGCGGTAGTTCACGGCTGTGGCTACCTCTGTGTCGGCACACGGCAGGCAGTCCGTCCGACCAGAATTGTATTATTTATTATTATATACCTACCACCTAACCGTGGTTTTTTTTTCATTCTTTATACCGTCATAGTGTCATCCTAATTGTTACGAGTATACTACTATCTCTTTATCAACCAGTGTACAGTGCGGTAGTTCACGGCTGTGGCTACCTCTGTGTCGGCAGTCGGCAGGCAGTCCGTCCATCCATAATTGTATTATTATTATAATATATACCACCTAACCGTGGTTTTTTTATACCACCTAACCGTGGCAGTCCGTCCATAATTGTATACTAGTATCCAATCCATCCATCTCCATTGTTTACCTGAGGTGCCTTTTAGTTCTGCCTATAAAATATGGAGAACAAAAAAGTTGAGGTTCCAAAATTAGGGAAAGATCAAGATCCACTTCCACCTCGTGCTGAAGCTGCTGCCACTAGTCATGGCCGAGACGATGAAATGCCAGCAACGTCGTCTGCCAAGGCCGATGCCCAATGTCATAGTACAGAGCATGTCAAATCCAAAACACCAAATATCAGAAAAAAAAGGACTCCAAAACCTAAAATAAAATTGTCGGAGGAGAAGCGTAAACTTGCCAATATGCCATTTACCACACGGAGTGGCAAGGAACGGCTGAGGCCCTGGCCTATGTTCATGGCTAGTGGTTCAGCTTCACATGAGGATGGAAGCACTCAGCCTCTCGCTAGAAAACTGAAAAGACTCAAGCTGGCAAAAGCACCGCAAAGAACTGTGCGTTCTTTGAAATCCCAAATCCACAAGGAGAGTCCAATTGTGTCGTTTGCGATGCCTGACCTTCCCAACACTGGACGTGAAGAGCATGCGCCTTCCACTATTTGCATGCCCCCTGCAAGTGCTGGAAGGAGCACCCGCAGTCCAGTTCCTGATAGTCAGATTGAAGATGTCAGTGTTGAAGTACACCAGGATGAGGAGGATATGGGTGTTGCTGGCGCTGGGGAGGAAATTGACCAGGAGGATTCTGATGGTGAGGTGGTTTGTTTAAGTCAGGCACCCGGGGAGACACCTGTTGTCCGTGGGAGGAATATGGCCGTTGACATGCCAGGTGAAAATACCAAAAAAATCAGCTCTTCGGTGTGGAGGTATTTCACCACAAATGCGGACAACAGGTGTCAAGCCGTGTGTTCCCTTTGTCAAGCTGTAATAAGTAGGGGTAAGGACGTTAACCACCTCGGAACATCCTCCCTTATACGTCACCTGCAGCGCATTCATAATAAGTCAGTGACAAGTTCAAAAACTTTGGGTGACAGCGGAAGCAGTCCACTGACCAGTAAATCCCTTCCTCTTGTAACCAAGCTCACGCAAACCACCCCACCAACTCCCTCAGTGTCAATTTCCTCCTTCCCCAGGAATGCCAATAGTCCTGCAGGCCATGTCACTGGCAAGTCTGACGAGTCCTCTCCTGCCTGGGATTCCTCCGATGCATCCTTGCGTGTAACGCCTACTGCTGCTGGCGCTGCTGTTGTTGCCGCTGGGAGTCGATGGTCATCCCAGAGGGGAAGTCGTAAGCCCACTTGTACTACTTCCAGTAAGCAATTGACTGTTCAACAGTCCTTTGCGAGGAAGATGAAATATCACAGCAGTCATCCTACTGCAAAGCGGATAACTGAGGCCTTGGCATCCTGGGTGGTGAGAAACGTGGTTCCGGTATCCATCATTACTGCAGAGCCAACTAGAGACTTGTTGGAGGTACTGTGTCCCCGGTACCAAATACCATCTAGGTTCCATTTCTCTAGGCAGGCGATACCGAAAATGTACACAGACCTCAGAAAAAGAGTCACCAGTGTCCTAAAAAATGCAGCTGTACCCAATGTCCACTTAACCACGGACATGTGGACAAGTGGAGCAGGGCAGGGTCAGGACTATATGACTGTGACAGCCCACTGGGTAGATGTATGGACTCCCGCCGCAAGAACAGCAGCGGCGGCACCAGTAGCAGCATCTCGCAAACGCCAACTCTTTCCTAGGCAGGCTACGCTTTGTATCACCGCTTTCCAGAATACGCACACAGCTGAAAACCTCTTACGGCAACTGAGGAAGATCATCGCGGAATGGCTTACCCCAATTGGACTCTCCTGTGGATTTGTGGCATCGGACAACGCCAGCAATATTGTGTGTGCATTAAATCTGGGCCAATTCCAGCACGTCCCATGTTTTGCACATACCTTGAATTTGGTGGTGCAGAATTTTTTAAAAAACGACAGGGCCGTGCAAGAGATGCTGTCGGTGGCCAGAAGAATTGCGGGACACTTTCGGCGTACAGGCACCACGTACAGAAAACTGGAGCACCACCAAAAACTACTGAACCTGCCCTGCCATCATCTGAAGCAAGAAGTGGTAACGAGGTGGAATTCAACCCTCTATATGCTTCAGAGGTTGGAGGAGCAGCAAAAGGCCATTCAAGCCTATACAATTGAGCACGATATAGTAGGTGGAATGCACCTGTCTCAAGTGCAGTGGAGAATGATTTCAACGTTGTGCAAGGTTCTGATGCCCTTTGAACTTGCCACACGTGAAGTCAGTTCAGACACTGCCAGCCTGAGTCAGGTCATTCCCCTCATCAGGCTTTTGCAGAAGAAGCTGGAGGCATTGAAGGAGGAGCTAACACGGAGCGATTCCGCTAGGCATGTGGGACTTGTGGATGCAGCCCTTAATTCGCTTAACAAGGATTCACGGGTGGTCAATCTGTTGAAATCAGAGCACTACATTTTGGCCACCGTGCTCGATCCTAGATTTAAAGCCTACCTTGGATCTCTCTTTCCGGCAGACACAGGTCTGCTGGGGTTGAAAGACCTGCTGGTGACAAAATTGTCAAGTCAAGCGGAACGCGACCTGTCAACATCTCCTCCTTCACATTCTCCCGCAACTGGGGGTGCGAGGAAAAGGCTCAGAATTCCGAGCCCACCCGCTGGCGGTGATGCAGGGCAGTCTGGAGCGACTGCTGATGCTGACATCTGGTCCGGACTGAAGGACCTGACAACGATTACGGACATGTCGTCTACTGTCACTGCATATGATTCTCTCAACATTGATAGAATGGTGGAGGATTATATGAGTGACCGCATCCAAGTAGGCACGTCACACAGTCCGTACTTATACTGGCAGGAAAAAGAGGCAATTTGGAGGCCCTTGCACAAACTGGCTTTATTCTACCTAAGTTGCCCTCCCACAAGTGTGTACTCCGAAAGAGTGTTTAGTGCCGCCGCTCACCTTGTCAGCAATCGGCGTACGAGGTTACATCCAGAAAATGTGGAGAAGATGATGTTCATTAAAATGAATTATAATCAATTCCTCCGCGGAGACATTGACCAGCAGCAATTGCCTCCACAAAGTACACAGGGAGCTGAGATGGTGGATTCCAGTGGGGACGAATTGATAATCTGTGAGGAGGGGGATGTACACGGTGATATATCGGAGGGTGAAGATGAGGTGGACATCTTGCCTCTGTAGAGCCAGTTTGTGCAAGGAGAGATTAATTGCTTCTTTTTTGGGGGGGGTCCAAACCAACCCGTCATATCAGTCACAGTCGTGTGGCAGACCCTGTCACTGAAATGATGGGTTGGTTAAAGTGTGCATGTCCTGTTTTGTTTATACAACATAAGGGTGGGTGGGAGGGCCCAAGGATAATTCCATCTTGCACCTCTTTTTTCTTTTCTTTTTCTTTGCATCATGTGCTGATTGGGGTGGGTTTTTTGGAAGGGACACCCTGCGTGACACTGCAGTGCCACTCCTAGATGGGCCCGGTGTTTGTGTCGGCCACTAGGGTCGCTAATCTTACTCACACAGCTACCTCATTGCGCCTCTTTTTTTCTTTGCGTCATGTGCTGTTTGGGGAGGGTTTTTTGGAAGGGACATCCTGCGTGACACTGTAGTGCCACTCCTAGATGTGCCCGGTGTTTGTGTCGGCCACTAGGGTCGCTAATCTTACTCACACAGTCAGCTACCTCATTGCGCCTCTTTTTTTCTTTGCGTCATGTGCTGTTTGGGGAGGGTTTTTTGGAAGGGCCATCCTGCGTGACACTGCAGTGCCACTCCTAGATGGGCCCGGTGTTTGTGTCGGCCACTAGGGTCGCTAATCTTACTCACACAGCTACCTCATTGCGCCTCTTTTTTTCTTTGCGTCATGTGCTGTTTGGGGAGGGTTTTTTGGAAGGGACATCCTGCGTGACACTGCAGTGCCACTCCTAGATGGGCCCGGTGTTTGTGTCGGCCACTAGGGTCGCTTATCTTACTCACACAGCGACCTCGGTGCAAATTTTAGGACTAAAAATAATATTGTGAGGTGTGAGGTATTCAGAATAGACTGAAAATGAGTGTAAATTATGGTTTTTGAGGTTAATAATACTTTGGGATCAAAATGACCCCCAAATTCTATGATTTAAGCTGTTTTTTAGTGTTTTTTGAAAAAAACACCCGAATCCAAAACACACCCGAATCCGACAAAAAAAATTCGGTGAGGTTTTGCCAAAACGCGTTCGAACCCAAAACACGGCCGCGGAACCGAACCCAAAACCAAAACACAAAACCCGAAAAATTTCAGGCGCTCATCTCTAATATACAGTGCCCAGCTGTATATATGTTTAACTTTGCCAAAAGAGGTCCCAATTGCTGCCCAGGGCGCCCCCCCCCGCGCCCTGCACCCTTACAGTGACCGGAGTATGTGTAGGTGTGTGGAGCAATGGCGCACAGCTGCAGTGCTGTGCGTTACCTCAGTGAAGATCACGGAGTCTTCTGCCGCCTGTGAAGTCTTCTTTGCTTCTCATACTCACCCGGCTTCTGTCTTCCGGCTCTGCGAGTGGGACGGCGGCGTGGCTCTGGGACCGGACGGCGAGGGTGAGATCCTGCGTACCGATCACTCTGGAGCTAATGGTGTCCAGTAGCCTAAGAAGCAGGACCTAGCTTCAGAGAGTAGGGCTGCTTCTCTCTCCTCTGTCCCACGAGGCAGGGAGTCTGTTGCCAGCAGATCTCCCTGAAAATAAAAAACCTAACAAAATACTTTCTCACAGCAAACTCAGGTGAGCTCACTGAAAAGCACCCAGCTCGTCTGGGCACAGTATCAAACTGAGGTCTGGAGGAGGGGCATAGAGGGAGGAGCCAGTGCACACCAGAACCTAAATTCTTTCTTAAAGTGCCCATGTCTCCTGCAGAGCCCGTCTTTCCCATGGTCCTTACGGAGTCCCCAGCATCCACTAGGACGTTAGAGAAAAAGCGGGTGCAGCCACTACGGGGCCCAGAGGTTAGGGGCCTTCTTCTTAGAGAGACATGCTACGGATGGCCATCGATGATTAGAAACCATTGTTGTTTTTCTGGTGTTCTGATTTTGCAAAACACACCGCTTAACTGTATTATACATGCGCATCCATGGCTCCAATCGTTTGCAGATGCATAGACCAGAACTATCATTGTTTTTTCCCTACATTCACAACTATCACTATTGACTGTTGTTACTCAGCTGATGGACAACCCTAATGCAGCGACATTTATGCATCGGACAGGACATTCTCAGAAGAAGCACTAGAGCGCTATCACCAGGCACCTACCCGTATCTTGCTAGGGGCTTTGGGGGTCATTCCGAGTTGATCGCTCGCTAGCTAGTTTTAGCAGCCGTGCAAACGCTATGCCGCCGCCCACTGGGGAGTGTATTTTAGCTTAGCAGAAGTGCGAACACATGTGCAGCCGAGCTCTGCAAAAACAGTTTGTGCAGTTTCTGAGTTGCTCTGAACCTACTCAGCGCTTTCGATCACTTCAGCCTATTCGTGTCTGTATTTGACGTCATACACCCGCCCAGCGAACGCCCAGCCACGCCTGCGTATTTTCAGACATGCCTGCATTTTTGCAAACACTCCCTGAAAACGGTCAGTTGACACCCAGTAATGCCCCCTTCCTGTCAATCTTCTTGCGGCCATCAGTGCGACTGAAAACTTCGCTAGAACCTGTGCACAACCGCAACGGGCTTTGTACCCGTACGACGCGCGTGCGCATTGCAGTGCATACGCATGCGCAAGAAAGCCATTTTTTAGCCTGATTGCTGCGCTGCGAACAACGGCAGCTAGCGATCAACTCGGAATGACCCCCTCTGTGAACATAATAAAGATTCCCTTTAAAATAATCTGTACTCCAATGAAACTTGGTGCCCTTTTGTAGCTGGCTTGAAAGTGCCAAAGCGCTACAGTCACCTAACTAGAAGTAGGGCTAGCCATCAACTGGTCTTCATCAATGGTTGCCATTGATGGCAATTGGTGTCTTGAACCATCAATGGTAGTATACTATTTTATGGTGCACCATTGATGGTTCTAAACATTTATGGTTCCATGTTCAGAAGAGATGTGCACCCATGGCACAGTGTAGTATTTGGAGCTGGGGCAGGGCAGGTTTGCTTACTGGCAGCTGAGCTCAGCTTATCAAGTCAGCGAGGCGGGCCAGCCCATCTGGGAATACACACTATTTATACTGTATGTGTGTGTAAACCGGGGGTGGCGCAGGGCTGCTGGGCTGGTTGACAGGCTTGTAGCCGTGCACAGTACCTGCAGCATTGTGACTGCAAACGTTAAAAATTTTTTTTGTCTCACAGCAACCATCGATGATGGGAAGCCATCTGTGTCCCTACCATCGATGGTAAAACTAGTTGGCGACCATCCATGGGTTCTAACCATGATTGATGGCCATCCCTAACTAGGAGACCCTTCGACAGTAACTTCAATCCAGACTTGGGGGAAATGTAATAGGGTGTGAAAATCAGGAAGTGAGAGATTTTGTGAAAGTTCTCCTGTTTTTTGTTTTGTTTAAAAGTGGCAATTATTTACATTGCAAAATCAACCTGTAAATAATTGCCACTTTAAAAAAATTGAGGGAACTCTCACAAAATCTCTCACTTCCTCACACCCTATTACATTCCTCCCCTGGACTCTAAAACCTCTGCCATAGTCTAATGGATTTTGCGTATAGTAAGATGGGAATAGAAAATGAATGCATTGAGAAAATCCTTCTTGTAGAAAGCCGGCTATTAATTATACATGTTTTATTAATGGATCTCTACAGCCAGTGCATAGCAGACGTACTTAAATAAAGACTCTTCCTGACAGGAAACAATAAGAATACATTAATGAGCGGCGTTGGGGATGAATGGATACAGTCCAATGTCGTAAGTGCAAGACATGTTGTATGGAGACCGATCAATGCAGATGGTGCTGAGGAATACTTGGCTCTAGAACGTACTGTAGGAGCGAAGGTGCTGGCGTGTGGTGGCTGCTTTGTACTGTCTCCAGAGTGGGGAAGCTTCTAGTGTAATGCAGCCCACACCTCAGACACAAGCGCAGAGAGACGGACATATTGTACAGCATCATTTCTGATACACCCTCCAGAATCTACTATTCCGGCTGTTAAACATAAAGACATGTAGGGCGCACTGCTGATGTACATGGAGTTTAGTGATTGTGGGCCTAATTCAGACCTGATTGCAGCAGCACATTTGTTAGCTAATGGGTCAATCCATATGCACTGCAGGGGGGGCATATGTAACATGGGCAGAGAGAGTTAGATTTGGGTGCGGTGTGTTCAAACTGAAATCTAAATTGCAGTGTAAAAATACCAGTATTTACCCTGCACAGAAACAATATAACCCACCCAAATCTAATGAGCCCTACACATATGGCGATGTGCCGCCGAGGTGCCCGACGGCCGATACGGCCGACCCGGCGGCGGGGGGGCAGTGACGGGGGGAGTGAAGTTTCTTCACTCCCCCCGTCACCCGGCTCCATAGACGTGCAGGCAAATATGGACGAGATCGTCCATATTGGCCTGCATGCACAGCCGACGGGGGACCAGCGATGAACGAGCGCGGGGCCGCGCATCGTTCATCGCTGGAGCCTCCACACTGAAAGATATGAACGAGTTCTCGTTCATTTATGAACGAGATCGTTCATATCTTTCAAAAAATCGGCATGTGTGTAGGGCCTATAACTCTCTCTGCACATGTTATATCTGCCCCCCCTCCCCCTGCAGTGCACATGGTTTTGCCCATTAGCTAAGAAATTTGCTGCTGCGATCAGGTCTGAATTAGGCCCTGTGTTGGTTGTTCCTGGGTGGTAACAGGGAGATATGCTAGTCAGTCGCACATTGGAGGACATACTCTGATGGAGAATCTGCAACTAGCAGGAGGCAGGTGCAAGTCCGATGGTAGGACTGTTGGTTGTGTCTACAGTAGATGTACCAAGAGTGGGTATCTCAGTCCTTGCACATGCAGACACACGGATATACGGGATGTAGTTATGTGATCGACGGTCAGGAGACCACCAGTCACATTACCGACGGCTACATCCCGCCCCCCTCTAAATCCCGACTGCCAACTAGCAGAGACTATTCCCACTCGTGGGTGTCCACGACACCCACAGAGTGGGATTAGAACCTGTGGCGAGCGCAGCCACCGATTCTGCCGCCGGGACCCTACTGTTGGTGTGCTGACTGCCGAGATCCTCAGCGGTGGTAACGCATACCCAACCCTTTTGACTCAGAATCACAGCCAAAGTTTCAGCAGTGAGAGGGTTAATGGAGGGTCCTGTGCTGTGCATAGAAGCAATTCCAGGGAGCCAGCAGCACGGGAGATCAGAACCTTATACCTGCACGGGCTGAGATGTGTCCAGAAGTGGCTTGCAGGGTGGACGGGAAAGAAGCTTTTGCACAAGACCTAATGTCTTAAAGGGGTAAAGTCAGTCAGAGGTTGCCTTTGGTCACCCTTCATATCAGGTAGAGTATAAATGAGTCCTAAAGATTCAGTGACACTGAAATAATATATCATGAAGTGAGATGTTGTCAGAGCAGCCCAGTAGTGGTCTGAGTATTTGTCCACAAAGAAGATTTTAAGAATCTAATGTCTGAGTCATGGTGCTGGGAAGACTCCATTTTCAGGAGGGGTTCTGGATCAGACTAGTCTTCAAGGAGGTTTTTCAGCACCACAAACGCTCCCTGCACAGCCCATTACTATTACTAGTGCATACTGTGAGACAGGAATCCTTCATTATAGATATCCACCTTCAGTGATACCCACTATTGTGATAAACTGTGACCCGGGTACATCATTACTCTATATGTGCACCAACGAGCTTATGTCCACGTCAATCTAACACATAGGTTCTCAGTCTCGGTCCTCAGGACATCAAACAGCACATGTTTTCAAGGTCTCCTCGCAGAATCACAAGTGAAATAATTAGCTCCACCTGTGGATCTTAGGCCCGATTCAGACCTGATCACTGCTGTGCGTTTTCGCACAGCGGGCGATCAGCTACTATTAACTATCTGCT
Source organism: Pseudophryne corroboree (assembly GCF_028390025.1). Classification (NCBI taxonomy): domain Eukaryota; kingdom Metazoa; phylum Chordata; class Amphibia; order Anura; family Myobatrachidae; genus Pseudophryne; species Pseudophryne corroboree. The sequence goes on from NC_086445.1 coordinate 76,750,703, forward strand.
ATTATTAACTATTAACGCACGCGTGTCGGCAAACAACAATAGGCATCGACGGTCAGCTACAGGCTGGTGCGAAAATTCTAATCACACAGCCATGCGTATGCTGATTGACAGGAGGAAGCTGTTTGTGGGTGGTAACTGACCGTTTTCTGGGAGTGTCAGGAAAAATGCAGGTGTGCCCAAGTGTTTTCAGGGAGGGTGTGTGACGTCAGCTCCGGATCTGATCAGCCCGTTCTGATCGCACAGTAGGAGTAAGTCCTGGGCTGCGCACAGATAAAATAAGATTTTACTAACCGGTAAATCTATTTCTCGTAGTCCGTAGTGGATGCTGGGGACTCCGTAAGGACCATGGGGAATAGACGGGCTCTGCAGGAGGCAGGGCACTTTAAGAAAGAATTAGGACTACTGGTGTGCACTGGCTCCTCCCTCTATGTCCCTCCTCCAGACCTCAGTTACGGAAACTGTGCCCGGAAGAGCTGACAGTACAAGGAAAGGATTTTGGAATCCAGGGTAAGACTCATACCAGCCACACCAATCACACCGTATAACTTGTGATAAACTTACCCAGTCAACAGTATGAACAACAACAGAGCATCAGATAAACCTGATGCAACCATAACATAACCCTTATTTAAGCAATAACTATATACAAGTATTGCAGAAGAAGTCCGCACTTGGGACAGGCGCCCAGCATCCACTACGGACTACGAGAAATAGATTTACCGGTAAGTAAAATCTTATTTTCTCTAACGTCCTAGTGGATGCTGGGGACTCCATAAGGACCATGGGGATTATACCAAAGCTCCCAAACGGGCGGGAGAGTGCGGATGACTCTGCAGCACCGAATGAGCAAACACAAGGTCCTCCTCAGCCAGGGTATCAAACTTGTAGAACTTTGCAAAAGTGTTTGAACCCGACCAAGTAGCTGCTCGGCAAAGCTGTAATGCCGAGACCCCTCGGGCAGCCGCCCAAGAAGAGCCCACCTTCCTTGTGGAATGGGCTTTTACTGATTTTGGAGGCGGCAATCCAGCCGCAGAATGAGCCTGCTGAATCGTGTTACAGATCCAGCGAGCAATAGTTTGCTTTGAAGCAGGAGCACCCAGCTTGTTGGATGCATACAGGATAAACAGCGACTCAGTTTTCCTGACTCCAGCCGTTCTGGCTACATAAACCTTCAAAGCTCTGACTATATCTAGTAACTTGGAATCCTCCAAGTCACGAGTAGCCGCAGGCACCACAATAGGTTGGTTCAAATGAAAAGATGACACCACTTTTGGCAGAAATTGCGGACGAGTCTGTAATTCTGCCCTGTCCATATGGAAAACCAGATAGGGGCTTTTATGTGACAAAGCCGCCAATTCTGACACACGCCTAGCCGAAGCTAAGGCCAATAGCATGACCACCTTCCACGTGAGATATTTTAACTCCACGGTTTTAAGTGGCTCAAACCAGTGTGATTTCAGGAAACTCAACACCACGTTAAGATCCCAAGGTGCCACTGGTGGCACAAAAGGGGGCTGAATATGCAGCACTCCCTTTACAAATGTCTGAACTTCAGGAAGAGAAGCCAGTTCCTTTTGAAAGAAAATGGATAGGGCTGAAATCTGGACCTTAATGGACCCCGATTTTAAGCCCATAGTCACTCCCGACTGTAGGAAGTGAAGGAAACGGCCCAGCTGGAATTCCTCTGTAGGGGCATTCCTGGCCTCACACCAAGCAATAGATTTTCGCCATATACGGTGATAATGTTTAGCCGTCACATCCTTCTTAGCCTTTATTAGCGTAGGAATAACCTCATCTGGAATGCCTTTTTCTGCTAGGATCCGGCGTTTAACCGCCATGCCGTCAAACACAGCCGCGGTAAGTCTTGGAACAGACAGGGCCCCTGTTGCAACAGATCCTGTCTGAGAGGCAGAGGCCATGGGTCCTCTGTGAGCATTTCTTGCAGTTCCGGATACCAAGTCCTTCTTGGCCAATCCGGAACAATGAGTATTGTTCTCACTCCTCTTTTTCTTGCGATTCTCAGCACCTTGGGTATGAGAGGAAGAGGATGAAACACATAAACCGACTGGAACACCCACGGTGTCACTAGTGCGTCCACAGCTATCGCCTGAGGGTCTCTTGACCTGGCGCAACACATTTGTAGCTTTTTGTTGAGGCGGGATGCCATCATGTCCACCTGTGGCAGTTCCCAACGACTTGTAATCTGTGTGAAGACTTCTTGATGAAGTACCCACTCTCCCGGGTGGAGGTCGTGCCTGCTGAGGAAGTCTGCTTCCCAGTTGTCCACTCCCGGAATGAACACTGCTGACAGTGCTTTTACGTGATTCTCCGCCCAGCGAAGAATTCTGGTGGCTTCCGCCATCGCCACCCTGCTCCTTGTGCCGCCTTGGCGGTTTACATGAGCCATTGCGGTGATGTTGTCTGACTGAATCAGCACCGGTTGGTTGCGAAGCAGAGGCTCCGCTTGACTTAGGGCTTTGTATATTGCCCTTAGTTCCAGGATATTGATGTGCAGACAAGTCTCCTGACTTGACCACAGACCCTGGAAATTTCTTCCCTGTGTGACTGCCCCCCACCCTCGGAGGCTTGCATCCGTGGTCACCAGGACCCAGTCCTGAATGCTGAACATGTGACCCTCGAGAAGGTGAGCACTCTGCAGCCACCACAGAAGAGACACCCTGGCCCTGGGGGATAGGGTGATCAGCCGCTGCATCTGAAGATGCGATCCGGATCACTTGTCCAACAGATCCCACTGAAAGGTCCTCGCATGGAACCTGCCGAAGGGAATGGCTTCGTATGACGCCACCATCTTTCCCAGGACTCGCGTGCATTGATGCACCGACACCTGTTTTGGTTTTAAGAGGTCTCTGACCAGAGTCACAAGCTCCTGAGCCTTCTCCGCCGGGAGAAAAACCTTCTTCTGGTCTGTGTCCAGAATCATGCCCAGGAAGGGCAGACGCGTCGTAGGAATCAGCTGCGACTTTGGAATATTCAGAATCCAGCCGTGCTGTTGCAACACTTCCCGAGAGTGTGCTACGCTGATCAGCAACTGCTCTCTCGACCTCGCCTTTATGAGGAGATCGTCCAAGTATGGGATAATTGTGACTCCTTGCTTTCGCAGAAGCACCATAATTTCTGCCATTACCTTGGTAAATATTCTCGGTGCCGTGGACAGACCAAACGGCAACGTCTGGAATTGGTAATGACAGTCCTGTACCACAAATCTGAGGTACTCCTGATGAGGTGGATAAATGGGGACATGCAGGTAAGCATCCTTTATGTCCAGAGACACCTTAAAATCCCCCTCTTCCAGGCTTGCAATGACCGCTCTGAGCGATTCCATCTTGAACTTGAACCTTTTCAGGTTAATGTTCAGGGAATTTAAATTCAATATGGGTCTGACCGAACCGTCCGGTTTCGGTACCACAACATTGTGGAATAGTAACCCCTTCCCTGTTGAAGGAGGGGAACCTTTACCACCACCTGTGGTGTAGGAGAGGTATAGAGAACGAATATGGCGCCACTAGCAAAAGCAGCTACCCCTTTGCACCAATGGTATTCCCTTATACCAATGTGTGATAGTGAGAAAGATAAAGTAGGTGCAATAGGGTGCGCTAAATGCGTGCAATTCACGTAAGGAATGAACTTATGTCTTAAGTGCTGAGATAGAAAATAATAATAATACTTCCCTTAATACTACCTATATGCGTAAGCTTGGATTCGTTTCACATGTAAAAAGAGGAATAAACAGCATATAGTGTAGTATATTTGAATAGGGCAAGATTTAATACAATGAATAATAGGAATAATAACATACAAAAAAATTATAAAATATGCAAAACACACATAAAATGCAGATCTGGATTGATAAAAATCTGTTTCTCCCAAATGGAGGGTAATAAGGTGGAGGATTACCAGATGAGAGTAGTAAGTGAGCGTATCAGATGTAACCTTAGGGTAACTGGCTCCGGAACCGGGTTCCCACGTCCACGTTACAATCGTCTGAAGTAACCTTTCACCTGTTGAGGGTTTGGTCAGCAACTTCACTCTCCTGCTGCTACGCGTTTCGGGAATGTCCCTTCATCAGGCAGTGAGGGTGAAGTGACCAGGATATCCTATTTATACCTGAACTCATCTTTATTTCCGGTTCAGAGGTCATATCTCAACAATAATTAATAAACTTTAAATTGTGTATAGCTTTGACATGAGTACAACGAAGGAATGTATATACAACGTAGTAAATATCATAACCATAGAACTTTGGGTGTTTTGAAATGATGATAAACTAGTATTAAGTCGTAATGACCGGAAGTGACGTTTATGTGACCTCCGGTGCTTACTGGGGTAAATGATGCGTCATAAAAAGGCAGTCCTTTAACACTTTTTGGGTTGTAATGAATCCCCATCTCCTTAGTCTGTATAATGCTACTGGCGGGGGAATAGAAATCATGTTAAACCAGAGCGTTCGGCGTTACTCGCAGTGGAACGCACTTGGAACGCATGGGGATTTCCGGTGACGTACTTCCGGTGATTCTATAGCCGGGATTAACAGTATCTTGAGATGGAACGCACTTGAAGCGCATGGTGACTTCCGGTAGTATACTTCCGGTCGCGGCCGTCGTCATCGAGTAAATCAAGTCTTTGCCACATATTAAAACTATATTGTCCTGAGTTTTTATGAACGGATCTCTATGTATTGATTAAAGCATTAAAACGCTCCTTTCCCTGAAGCTGGATACTGGGTTTCATTCATCACTTACTTCCTGGATCCCAGCTCCATTTTTGGAAGTGGGCATCTATGCCCATAGTTCTGGTTTATTAAACAAAGACAAAAAACATATTAAAATCAACATGTTTTGGTGGAAGGAATGAGGGGACCAAAAACTTATGCTTGTATATATACAGAAATACATATTTTGGGGCAAATTTATAAGGTATTGAGGCTGATATATTATAGAAAGATGGTGGTTGGTGGAGGAAAGAGTTAATGGTAAACAGGAGATGATTGGTGAAGGGAATAAGGAGACATAACTTATACTAGTAAATATGTATAAACATGCATTTTAGGGCGAATTTGTAATATGGCTGATATATAATGGAGAGAAAATCGATAGTTGGTGGAGAAAAAGGTTAATTGTGGCAGGAGTTGGTTGAAGTGGGGATTAGAGGAACCATTTTAGCTCAAAATCTGCGTTGAGTCCATATGGGATAAGGCTCTTCACTTTGTGGATCCATTTCATTTCGCATCTTGCCAGGCGAGTGGCCTCGTCTCTGTATCTCCAATTGTTCTTGACGTTCTCAATTGCTAGAAAACGTACGATATTATTAGTGGAGCAGTTGTGAACTTCTTTGAAATGGTTGGATAAGGAATGTGTAATTAAGCCCTTCTTGATATTACGCAGATGTTCACTTAATCTAGTTTTCAGGGCTCGGCTGGTTCGACCTATATACACTAAGTTGCAGCTACATTCTATTAGGTAAACCACATTAGTAGTATGACAGGTCATGAATTGATGTAGTTTATATTTGTTGTTCTTAACAGTGAAATCCTCATATTTGGATGCATGTTTATACATATTTACTAGTATAAGTTATGTCTCCTTATTCCCTTCACCAATCATCTCCTGTTTACCATTAACTCTTTCCTCCACCAACCACCATCTTTCTATAATATATCAGCCTCAATACCTTATAAATTTGCCCCAAAATATGTATTTCTGTATATATACAAGCATAAGTTTTTGGTCCCCTCATTCCTTCCACCAAAACATGTTGATTTTAATATGTTTTTTGTCTTTGTTTAATAAACCAGAACTATGGGCATAGATGCCCACTTCCAAAAATGGAGCTGGGATCCAGGAAGTAAGTGATGAATGAAACCCAGTATCCAGCTTCAGGGAAAGGAGCGTTTTAATGCTTTAATCAATACATAGAGATCCGTTCATAAAAACTCAGGACAATATAGTTTTAATATGTGGCAAAGACTTGATTTACTCGATGACGACGGCCGCGACCGGAAGTATACTACCGGAAGTCACCATGCGCTTCAAGTGCGTTCCATCTCAAGATACTGTTAATCCCGGCTATAGAATCACCGGAAGTACGTCACCGGAAATCCCCATGCGTTCCAAGTGCGTTCCACTGCGAGTAACGCCGAACGCTCTGGTTTAACATGATTTCTATTCCCCCGCCAGTAGCATTATACAGACTAAGGAGATGGGGATTCATTACAACCCAAAAAGTGTTAAAGGACTGCCTTTTTATGACGCATCATTTACCCCAGTAAGCACCGGAGGTCACATAAACGTCACTTCCGGTCATTACGACTTAATACTAGTTTATCATCATTTCAAAACACCCAAAGTTCTATGGTTATGATATTTACTACGTTGTATATACATTCCTTCGTTGTACTCATGTCAAAGCTATACACAATTTAAAGTTTATTAATTATTGTTGAGATATGACCTCTGAACCGGAAATAAAGATGAGTTCAGGTATAAATAGGATATCCTGGTCACTTCACCCTCACTGCCTGATGAAGGGACATTCCCGAAACGCGTAGCAGCAGGAGAGTGAAGTTGCTGACCAAACCCTCAACAGGTGAAAGGTTACTTCAGACGATTGTAACGTGGACGTGGGAACCCGGTTCCGGAGCCAGTTACCCTAAGGTTACATCTGATACGCTCACTTACTACTCTCATCTGGTAATCCTCCACCTTATTACCCTCCATTTGGGAGAAACAGATTTTTATCAATCCAGATCTGCATTTTATGTGTGTTTTGCATATTTTATAATTTTTTTGTATGTTATTATTCCTATTATTCATTGTATTAAATCTTGCCCTATTCAAATATACTACACTATATGCTGTTTATTCCTCTTTTTACATGTGAAACGAATCCAAGCTTACGCATATAGGTAGTATTAAGGGAAGTATTATTATTATTTTCTATCTCAGCACTTAAGACATAAGTTCATTCCTTACGTGAATTGCACGCATTTAGCGCACCCTATTGCACCTACTTTATCTTTCTCACTTTACCACCACCTGCTGGAGATATAATTTGTGAATTGCCGCTAACACTATTTCCCTCTCTATGGGGGAAGCTGGCAGGGCCGATTTGAGGAAACGGTGAGGGGGCATCACCTCGAATTCCAGCTTGTATCCCTGAGATACAATCTGTATAGCCCAGGGATCCACCCGTGAGCGAACCCACTGGTGGCTGAAATTTCGGAGACGCGCCTCCACCGATCCTGGCTCCACCTGTGGAGCCCCAGCGTCATGCGGTGGATTTAGTGGAAGCCGGGGAGGACTTCTGTTCCTGGGAACTAGCTGTATTGTGCAGCTTCTTTCTTCTTCCCCTGCCTCTGGCAAGAAAGGACGCACCTCAGACTTTCTTGCCTCTTCGTGATCGAAAGGACTGCATTTGGTAATATGGTGCTTTCTTAGGTTGTGAGGGAATATATGGCAAAAAATTTGACTTCCCAGCCGTAGCTGTGGAAACTAGGTCCGAGAGACCGTCCCCAAACAATTCCTCACCCTTATAAGGTAAAACCTCCATGTGCCTTTTTGAGTCGGCATCACCTGTCCATTGCCGAGTCCACAGGACCCTTCTGGCAGTAATCGACATTGCATTTATTCTAGAGCCCAGTAGGCTAATGTCTCTCTGGGCATCTCTCATATATAGGACAGCGTCTTTTATATGCCCCAGGGTCAGTAATATAGTATCCTTGTCCAAGGTATCAAGTTCCTCAGATAAAGTATCCGTCCATGCTGCTACAGCACTACACATCCAGGCCGACGCAATTGCCGGCCTTAGTAGGGTACCTGAATGTGTATAAACGGACTTCAGGATACCTTCCTGCTTTCTATCCGCAGGGTCTTTTAGGGTGGCCGTATCCTGTGACGGCAGGGCTACCTTCTTAGATAAGCATGTCAAAGCTTTGTCTACCCTAGGGGAGGATTCCCAGCGTAACCTGTCCGTTAGCGGGAAAGGATACGCCATAAGCAACCGTTTGGAAATCTGCATTTTTCTATCTGGAGATTCCCAAGCCTTTTCACATAACTCATTTAACTCATGTGAAGGGGGAAAGGTCACCTCCTGCCTTTTTCCCCCAAACATATAAACCCTCTTGTCAGGGACTGGGTTTTCCTCTGATATGTGCAATACATCCTTCATTGCTATAATCATGTAACGGATGGCTTTAGCCATTTTAGGCTGCAACTTTGCATCATCGCCATCGACACTGGAGTCAGAATCCGTGTCGATATCTGTGTCAACAATTTTGGATAGTGGGCGCTTCTGAGACCCTGACGGCCTCTGCGCTGTAGGATCAGGCATGGGTTGAGACCCTGACTGTCCCAAGGCTTCAGCTTTATCCAACCTTTTATGCAAGGAATTAACATTATCATTTAAAACCTTCCACATATTCATCCAATCGGGCGTCGGCGCCGATCCCACATTCATTTGTACCTGCTCTGCTTCCACATAGCCTTCCTCGTCAAACATGCCGACACACCACACACAGGGGATGCTCTATTTGAGGACAGAACCCCAACAAGGCCTTTTGGAGAGACAGCGAGAGAGTATGCCAGCACACACCCCAGCGCTATATGACCCAGACTGGAGTTTTCTGCCGCCGCTTTTGAAGTCTTCTTGCTTCTCACGCCGGCTTCTGGCTTCTGGCTCTGCGAGGGGGGCGGCGGCGCGGCTCTGGGATCGGACGACCAAGGGTGCGTTCCTGTGTTCGATCCCTCTGGAGCTAATGGTGTCCAGTAGCCTAAGAAGCATGACCTATCCACAGTGAATAGGGCTGCTTCTCTCCCCTCAGTCCCACGTAGCAGAGAGTCTGTTGCCAGCAGATCTCTCTGAAAATAAAAAAATCCTAACAAAATACTTTCTATTTAGCAAGCTCAGGAGAGCTCACTAAGGTGCACCCAGCTCGTCCGGGCACAGATTCAAACTGAGGTCTGGAGGAGGGACATAGAGGGAGGAGCCAGTGCACACCAGTAGTCCTAATTCTTTCTTAAAGTGCCCTGTCTCCTGCGAAGCCCGTCTATTCCCCATGGTCCTTACGGAGTCCCCAGCATCCACTAGAACGTTAGAGAAAGGTAAGTTGATGGGAGGCTATTCCACTTGTCCACTACCCTTTTTGTTTCCTCAAATATCCCCTTGGGCGGCGACTATCTGATCGCAGGACTACAATTTAAGCAGCCTAGCGATCAGGTCTGAATCACCCCCCTTGACAAATGTGTCAGTGAGTAATGACTACACCTGTGCACCTTCTGGGTGACCTGGAAAACATGAGCTGTCCAGGGTACTGAGGACTGAGTTTGAGAACCACTTGTCTAGCATATATAAGTTGCATTCAAATATTTATTGTTATTACATTGTGTGGGGTAAGTGATAGAGTGTTTAGGGGTTAGGGTTTATTAATAGGATTTTAGTCAGTGGGCAAGGGATTGAAAGGGGAAGGGACGTTATTGCCATGTAGGGAAATTTTCACATAGAAGGTATTTTAGGAATGAAAACATTGGGGCAGATGTATTAACCTGGAGAAGGCATAAGGAAGTGATAAACCAGTGATAAGTGCAAGGCGATAAAGGCACCAGCCAATCATATCTTAACTGTTAATTTGCATATTGGAGCTGATTGGCTGGTGCTTTTATCACCTTGCATATATCACTGGTTTATCACTTCCTTATTCCTTCTCCAGGTTAATACATCTGCCCCATTGTTTCTAGGTGGGAAGAGAGGATTTGAGTACTAGGGAGCTCTAATAAGAATTAATATAGTCTTTATTTTAAGAAATCATTTTTTTATTACATTTCGGTATAATTTTCTATACTAGGCTTATCAATCTCTTTTAATTTACTTACCATTAAAGATGATTCTGTTCTATCTTGCATATGTTATTGGGAAAGGGAAAGAACAAGGTTCATCACACCTACACCATATGACAAATACACCATTCAGACATGCAGCTAAATCCCGGTTCTATGCAGGTGAATGCGCGTCAACCCGGGATAACTGCATGTGTGAAAGGATACAACCCAGGAGTAAGTCTCGGGTCCCAGACACTGCTTCCGACCAGGGTCACAGAGCTGAGACCTGGGAATTTGCTGGCTGCTAGACAACGCAAATTCCTGGGTCACATGTCTGAAAAGGGTATTAGGGGTTTCCCTAATGGGAAATTAAACAAGTCCCTGATCACATGGTATAAATGGAACCTGGTACAAATATCACGCACATGTGACATAAAGAGAAGACTCCTCAAACATCCAGCGTAACATTGTAGTCGTCCTCTCCCGTCACATGGTTGAAATATAATACAGTTACAAACAACTGAAATCTATTAATCAATGTACAAATGTAATCAGAATATATCTGTATAAATACATAAATGTGACTACTCCCTTCTATGAACTATGGTTCAAAAGTTACAACACTTTTTTTGTTGCAGGTAACTAAAGATGGCTTTGACATAAGAGGGGAGAATTTAGGTCATTTTGATGTCTGGAGAACAAAGTTTCCGTGTCATAGCTGCAGATTTTAACAAACGGCACCCAGAAAGACCTCCGATTTCACATAACCATTGTTGAGGTTGTCTCGTCAGTAGCACTTTTTGGACGACCACTCCGTGACTTGTCAGTCACAGTCCTAGTTTCTCAGAATTAGGAAATTAGGCACCTGACAGTGTTATGTGAAATTGAAGGTCTTTCTGGGTGCCGGTTGTTAAAATCTGCAGCTATGACACGGAAACTTCGTTCTCCAGACATCAAAATGACCTAAATTCTCTCCTCTTTTGTCAAAGCCATCTTCTGTTACCTGCAACAAAAAAAGTATGCTATGTAAAATCTGTTTGCAGCAATAAACTTTTCAGCAAATTCTGATGTTATTTGACATGTTACATGAGCCCCATTCCATTCGAAAAAAACTGACTTAGCTTCAAGATGGCAGATTTCAAGATGGCGCCCATGTTTAGTACATACCCTATAAGATAGCCCACCTTACCCATACCTTACTGGATTATTCAGTTTTCCCATTTCCTGCACAGTTTTTGAAAAGGGTGCACTGCGACTTTTGAATCACTATATATATATATATATATATATATATATATATATATATATATGAAGAATATTCGTCACTCTATGAATCCAGCCTGTGCAACTTGCCCGGTGCCCCCCTCAGCTTGTATAGCAACATAAAACGGAGATCAGGCGGCACTCACGGACTTGACTGTGTAAAGAATGGGTATCACTCCACGCTTAAGCTTGACATTTCGGTTTTATTCAAACCTTTTTCAAAAGCAGTATGATACCCTCTAGAGAGGGATAGCAGGACATTGGGGTCGATTCAATTCTCCGACAGTTGAATAGCGCCGGGAATTAGCTCCCGTCGCTATTCAATTCAGCTCAAGTTAAGTCGGCGAATGCCCGTTCTCCCAGACTTAACAGGTTGATTTGTCAGGAGTACGGGCACTCTCCGACTTGACTCCATGCTGCGATTCTGATTCCCGAATCAGCTCACGCTGGCCTCGTGGCGGCACTTTTGTCGGATCTCCTCTCGCATCCCCCGGGGGGTGAGAGAAGAATTCACGACAATTGAGTGTCACTTGGCGCTGCATTGAATAGCACTGGGAGCTAATTCTCGGTGCTATTCAACTGTCGGTGAATTGAATCGACTCCATTGTGCATATATTCATTTTGAAGGCGGCCACCTGCAGAGTCTATGCGCAGCACTGTGTTACTATCCAACCTGATTAACTGAGGCAACAGCTTGATTGTATTAGGTAAATAATAGAGTGAATGAGACATTCCATGTCGGGTGCCTTAGTTGAAGGACGGGGACAGGGGTGACTTTTACTCTACTTGGGCTGTAGCAATGTAATATGTAGGGGGATATTTATGAAACCTTCTAAATAGTATAAAGAAGTTGGTTTCCATAACAACCAATCAAAATCTAGTTATCATTTATCTAGTACAGCCTAGAAAGCCATAGCTAAAATCTGATTGGTTGCTATGAGCAACATCTCCACTCTTTTTTTTTTTAGCAGGTTTTGGTAAATCTGCATAGTGTTGGACCTGCCTTTGTAAAAGCTTCATAGAACAGAACTTTGCTAAGAATCCTGCCAGGTAGTCCCACATTATCTATCTGGAAGCAGTTTCAGTGTCCAAACTAACGTGTCTGAGTCGCACCGCACATGATTGTGTTCCTGCAGGCTCACGGGTGCGATTTCAGATGCGCACATCCAGAAGTGTATTGAAAATGTATTGGGCGTTCCTGGGTGGTGACTCGGTGGTGATTAGGACATATATATGTAGACACACAGAGAAGGTCCATCCATCTTATGGTAGCGTCACAGGTGTGTCACTAAAGTGGTTGCTTACACCGACGCTTAATCGTTCATATTGGAGGCCATACTCAAATGTAACATCTGCTCCTAACACGGGATAGTGCACGTTTTGATGGTGTGACCATGGTGGAGAGTGGAGACTAAAGACGTACAAGCTCAATTGCAGCATCAAGAGACGCTGGAAGTGGCTGTCTTAGACTTTGCACATTCCTATGCACGGACGTGCACCAGGGAGGGGCAGAAGACCCACACACGGACGCCGCTGCCTCCCACTCAGAATCCGGCACTCTGTGTATTGTCAGTAGACTGTATCACTGGGATGTAGCCCACCTTGCCCGTCCCTCTTTCACCACCTTTCTATGATACTGTACAAAACTTGTACTACGGGAGTGGCACTGTACAGAGTATTACGCCCACACGTTACAAGCAGTTGGCCAACAGCCACACTGCAAAGGCCGCACCGACATTTGTTTTTTTATTCTGCCCACTCCGCAATCTCAACTTCTTCCCAGTGTGAACTTGTGCCCCGTCACCAGCTCCTTCCAGTTCTGCCCTTCCCTGCTTTTATATCGGGTGAAATGCATTAGCTTTCCTCTAGGTTTATTAGACATTAGATCATCCTCCTCCTTCACTTACTAATTTATATTTTACAGTCAGTGTATGAGTGTTCCGCTAAGTGAGCGATGCACTCATCACGCTGTCTGGCTCATAGTCTATGTATTATAACAGATACAGCCAGTGTGTTATTCTCAGTTTCCAGAAAATGATAAGAAATAAAAAAAAATTTGCTGGTTCCTTGGAAATCTATTTGCTCTCAGTGGCCCTGATTCAGAGATGATCTAAAAGATGCGGCCACACTGCATGCTGAAATAAATGAGCCTCGCCATCTGTATTCCGAGTTGTTCGCTTTTATGTCGCTGCGCCACCCTCCTCATCCCTCTGCTTATGAAAGTAGCTGTCATCACTATCTATATGCCTAGTGCATGAGAGCCATAGGAAATCAGACGGATACACTCAGTTCTGAATAGTCTGTAATCCTACTTACTGTACCGCCTGCGGAGCACTTAGCCTATGTGCCACTCAGTGGTGCAAGTAGAAAAAATGTCTTACGGGTACTGTGGCCAAATGCCACATGGGGCGTGGCCAATGGAAATGGGGGCGTGATACACATATGGGGGAGGGGCAGATACACGTATGACCCCAATAGTGCCAGATACACGTTGCCCCACAGTGCCAGATATACATTGCCCCACAGTGCCAGATACACATTGACTAACAGTGCCAGATACACATTGCCCCACAGTGCCAGATACAGAAATGCCCCCAGAGTGCCAGATATACATTGCCTCGCAGTGTCAAATACACGTTGCCCCACAGTGCCAGATATACATTGCCCCACAGTGCCAGATACACATTGCCCCACAGTGCCAGATACACAAATGCTCCCACTGTGTCAGATATACATTGCCCCCCGTGCCAGATACAGAAATGCCCCTACTGTGCCAGATATGCCCCCAGTGCCAGATATCCCCCAGTGCCAGGTATACATGCCCCCCCAGTGCCAGATATCCCCCAGTGCCAGGTATACATGCCCCCCTGTGCCAGATATCCCCCAGTGCCAGGTATACATGCCCCCCTGTGCCAGATATCCCCCAGTGCCAGGTATATATGCCCCCCAGTGCCAGATATCCCCCAGTGCCAGGTATATATGCCCCCCAGTGCCAGATATCCCCCAGTGCCAGATAGAAATGCCCCCCCCAGTGCCAGATATCCCCCAGTGCCAGATAGAAATGCCCCCCCAGTGCCAGATATCCCCCAGTGCCAGGTATAACATGCCCCCCCCCCCCCCTTCCCTGCTCACCGCTGCCGTCCTGTGTGAGGGAAGGAGAGCGCAGCCTGTGCCTCTCCTTCCCCTCAGTCTCCGGCGGGTGTCTCACAGTTTAATTCAGCGCCGATCCGTGAGCCAATCAGAGCTCGCACCGCGAGCTCTGATTGGCTCACGGATCGGCGCTGAATTAAACTATGACACCCGCCGGAGACTGAGGGGAAGGAGAGGCACAGGCTGCGCTCTCCTTCCCTCACATCAGCAGCGGTGCGAGGAGCGGCGGCCCGTCGGTGTGGGTACGGCGTACCCACGGCTAAATTCTTACGGGTACGCCGTACCCACCCATACCCGCCCACTTGCACCACTGGTGCCACTGCTCACTTGCTGCCCAGTTACACCCATTCATGTGGAGATGCAGCTGAGATGCTACGGCTCTGTGCCACCTGTAGAAACCACCTGTGTTTCTCGATCATCCCCAGAGTATGTCAGATATTCCTCTTATGTGCTTTTCAATGTGCCAGTAAATATATTAAAAATAAGAAGTCGCATGTACTCACATATATATTCATATATAGTTTTCAGGCGTTGATGGTCTAATCATTACGGTTATCTTAGCAGTTTCTAAACTCTGACTGCTTGGATGCCTATCAAAGGGGGACATTTACTAAGCAGTCATAAGAGCGGAGAAGTGAGCCAGCGGAGAAGTTGCCCATGGCAACCAATCAGCACTGAAGTAACATCTATAATTTGCATACTATAAAAATATACAGAGCTGTTGATTGGTGGATAGAGCAACTTCTCCACTGGCTCACTTCTCTGCTCTTATCACTGCTCAGTAAATGTCCCCCATAGACTCTTATTCTATCCATAAAAATCAAAAGAGATTATATGTAGCTCACTAAATACAATGGGTGTGTTTGCATTTTGTGAAAACTCATCAGAGGTACTGATAGCCACAGCTCAGCCATAAAGTAATCTATGGAAGTTATAAAACGCATGGGGTGGGGGGGGGGGGGGGGGGGGGGAAGAAAGAAGTAAGGTTTTTGGACCTTTAGGCAAATTCATTCTAAAATCAGAAGTAACTGACCTATATAAGTAAGGTTTCTGCATACCTCCCAACTGTCCCAATTTTCGCAGGAGAGTCCCATTTTTTGGGGCTGTCCCACTTGCGGGCCACAGTGTCCTGTGGTAAGGGTTGGAGGGGGTTGGAGGGGGAGGGGGGGGAGTTGGGAGGCTCCTGCACTCGCTGCCCTGCTTAGCAGAGCAGCGGTGAATAGACTCTGTGAGCATGCGCACACCGTCTATTCAGTGGAGACAGGAGGAGAGGGGGCATGCCAGAAGCTCACAGAGCGCTGGGCATGCCCCCTCAGTGATGAAAACGGGGGCGTGGTTCATGATCGCGAACCCTCCGCGAAGCTACGCCCCCTTTTTGGGCGGCTGCGCGCGCGTAAATGTCCCTCTTCACGGAAGCCAAAAGTCGGAAGGTATGGTTTCTGTGCAGTTGCCACCAGTGTCAGACTGGGGCATGAAGGGCCCACCAGGAGACTACAGTGTTTAGGGGTGTGACCAGCCAACACAGAGGCTATAACCATTAGAGAGTGCATGGTCTGGGGCCCTTTATAAATATATTCCATGCATGATAATGTACCAGATGAATGCTCTGTAAAAAATACACCATAGTCCTGTGCAGTATAATGTAACATATGTATAATTCAAGTGCACAGTCTGGAACCTGATCCTTAAGGGCTCCATACACTACCACGACATGTCCGTCTGACATGTCGCAGGCGATCACTCCCGGCAGCCTCCCGGGGGGCAGGATCGCCCAAGATACATCGTATGCAGTCCTTTTGCATACAATATATTTTGGGCGATCCTGGGCGATCCCAGCCATGCCTGCGGGATCGGACATGATTGAATGTGCAGCACATTCAATCTGGAGGATCCGATCCGATGCTCACTGGAACGCCTCTAAAATGCCTGATTTCATCTGATATATATCGGGCCAAATGCCCGAAATCGAATTAAATCGGGCATTATCGTCCTAGTGTATGGGGCCCTTTAGAAGAGGGGGTGAGCCCCCAGGCAGTGAGGACCACCAGGGGTTTCCCTGTACCCCTGTGGGCCAGTCCATCCCTGGTTGCCACAATACTATAATCCTGCATAAAAATAATCACATAATACTAATCTCAGAGTCATCCCTCAGTAAGATAAAGAAAAATACTTTTCTCTCTGATAGCTTCCTATCATGCACCATATGTTCTGGGAGCTTGAACCCTCCTCAGAATTGTAGGTTCCCCATTCCCCCATGCTCTGGGCTCCTACGTTCCTCCTAAGTGGAACTTGTCCTATCACATGGACCTTCTGTAGCCTTCTGACATTCCATAGGAGAAATCTATACATCATTATATGGTGTGTCGAGATGCAATGAAAGTTTTGCATACACTTAGTCGTACAGTTACTGTAAAGCAAACACGTTGCCCATCCCAGTCTTATCTACTGTAAGTGACAGGTGTAGTGTAGCTACAGAAGAACGAGGAAAGGATCTGAGGGGAGTGACCATGCTTTATGGTGAGAACAGCCTACTAGTGCTACTTTGGCAGATAAACAAACAAAGCATAGTACGGAGATAAGACAGCGAATATTGACTAATATCTATAGAATGTTCTAATATGCACCAACATGGTGTCATAATAAATACATGCATACAACCGTATCAGGTTTGGACAGTGATATACATTTTTTGTTTTTAAAGGTTGAGTCTGATCACCAGCAATCTCTGCAAGATTAAATGCCATTATTTATTAAACATTTACTTCCATAGCGCCAGCACATTCCGCTGCGCTTTACAAAGGTCACGGTTTTGGCAGGGAAATCCCACTTTTTACCATGAGAAGTCATCATATTGGGAGGAGGTAGAAATCCCCCACCAGGAGTTTTCTCTATTCCCCTTTGGGCAGGTCCAACACTGACCATTAGAGTTTAGGCTCCTGATACAGCTGGATGACCAGGATGAGTGAATATAGAAATCTGTTGTTGCAATCCTGTATCTGTCCATTTCAAAAAAATAAAAAATGATTGTATGAGTATCCCGGCTCTCACCTGCATATATTGGTAGCCCTACACATTATACTTCATCTTCGCCTACTGTCTCTTTAAATGCCAGTTTTGTTTTAAATACATTGAAACTGCATGTGTATTAGTCTGATAAATTGAATTGTAATTGGAAAAAAAATATTATTTTTCCCCATTATTTCTTGCAATGCATTGCAATATTCTGCACTGTACTAGTAACCGGGGAGTGTAAGCATCCAAAAATATACAACCTACTATTGAAACGCAGCGTCCAAAAAGCGCAATACAGTCAACCACTGAAGTTCAGATTAATATAATATACATTAAATCAACATTATTATCGCAGGCACTAAACATTACGTTAGTCATATTAATAGCATCTGCAAGCTTCCAAATATGAAAAAACTGAAACATCATTAACACATAAATATGACATTTTTGGAAAATAGATACGTATATTTGAATCAGTGACGGAAGGCAATGGAATGACTCTGCTTTCCCTATGAGCAAGTACAGGCCACCTGTGGTTTTTAGCCTTTAGGGTACCAGGGCATGCTGTGACTTGTAGTTCTACAGGCAATTTATACTCACGTTGATGAAACTGCTGAATCAGGCATAGTGTGAAAAGCAGCAACGGTCCTCTGACTTGGCTCCAGCCTTTGAGATTCTTCATGGAAGAGATGGTGACAGATCATCTCAGGTTTCCTTGTGTCTGGTGTAGCAGCAAAGCATGGTGATGACAATGGGCAGTGTTACTCCTCATTCATAGGTGACATGGGCAGAGTGAGTACCTGTGTGATCCTTCAGCCCAGCTGCTGCAACGTGCATTACCTTTACCTCCACACTGGTTGTATTTTTAGCTGAAGTGCTGCTGTCACAGAGACTCTGGTCTAACCAGTTTCATAGGCACGTCCTTTAAAAGAAACAGAAACACACACAGCGAATGCAGCAGGGCTGTTTACAGCACATGCCCAGTTATTGATTTATGTGTTTTCTGGTGCAGACAGAGGCACGTCAGTCTACAGGGAGCAGAGCAAAGGACAGCGGCATTACAAGCAATCACTAATGGGCTAAGACTGCAATGAATTGCTCCAGGAGAAGCCTGGCACTTTAATGGGTTAAATGCCCATGCACACTGAGGGCTATTCACCTACCTAGTAGCCCATAGCAACAAGTGGGCGTAGAGCTTTGATCAGTTCGGTACAAGATAAACAGAGCAAATTGCATTAAAATGTCAACAGTGATAGACTCAATTTTCAAAAATGTTGCACATGACTATACAGTATGTATAATGTATTATCAGTGAGTTACGGGAAATCTTCATACTGAATGCTATGAACCGTACTCAACAGACTGAGAGCAGTCTTGGATCTGTCATTGAAGAGCAAATCTCATTCCGGTCGCCTTGGAAATTTTTGAAAAATGTCCTTCCTGCTCTACAGATTGCACAGCTACAGTATAATTACATAGATGCAGAAAAGCAACCTCCACGTACAGATTTGTAGGTCTACATGATTTAAGGCACTCTAGTGCTGATGGGTTTTCACTTCTTTCTACGAAATTTAGGATTCTCAATCATGTCACCAATGAAGGAGTCTTCCAAGCTTTCAGGACATGGCCCACACAACTGATTTCATTGAAAAGGCGTGAAGCATACTGTAGACTTGATGTATGGCAGGCATCTAAAGATGTTAGCAGTTGATTCACTCTTACAGGCATCTGTTTATAGTTGATCCATGATATGAATAAAGTTTTCTCACTTGGAATTTAGGGCAACCTTCGTCTTTGAATTCCTGTCCACGCGTTTTATCAAACTCTAGCCTACGTTGGTCCACAACAACAGTCTAGGCACTGATTTCAACATCATCAACGAGAAGGATCTTGCTTATATATTGTCAAGAGTCTTCAGATACTTGACAGCAGTGCAGATAGGTCCAGTTTTTTCCTTTCAGGTTTACTAGTTGCATCAAACCTTTCCAACACTATCTTTCACAAAACCGTTGTGAAACCAACATTGTGTGACCTCATCTTGCTCATAATGGTAACTGCCTAAGCTGGCTCACCAACATGAATTTCTTCATCTTCAGTCTTCTCTTCCAGACAATTATACCGTAGATATTATTATAATTTCTGTGCAGAGTTATGGTAGAATTAGTAACTTCCGACCAGTGTCTTAGAAACCATTCTCCCAGTCTCATCCAATAGACAGCCACAGACCATTTCCCATCTGTCTGTAGAGGTAGCACAAAAATGATACAAGAAATATGGGTGGTCATTGACCATCAGTACTTGAAAATCATCAATGATCTATGTTTGATGTTGAATCAATTTGCCATTGATTGGGAGAACCAGATGATTTCCCACCATCGATGTTACAGAACCACCTGATGGGGGTTTTTTTCACTACAAGGTCCCTGATGCACCTGTGATGCACCTAGGCTCTGACTGGCCCACAGGCCAGTGAATAGTAAAGCAGGGATGACCATCAGTGGGCGAAACATCAATGGTTCCCTTGCAGATGGTTTTATACCGTCAAGGTTAACTACCAATGGTACCATCGATGGCCATCCCTAACAAGGACTGAAAAAAAGTGAAAAACTATGGATCCATCTAACAGCTCTGAACAGTATTGTTGTTTGTCAGATTCAATGGGAGAAGTATCAAACTTTCGGGGGAAATAAAGTGAAGAAGTTGTCCACAGCAACGGTATATCATCAATACATTTAGACTCTTTTTTTAATGCTTGTAAGCCCTCAAATTTACGAGACATGTCTGAGGTATTATCATTTGGCCATGCTCATTTTTCATGTCCAGATTTAGAAACCTATCATTGGCCCTCATTCCAAGTTGTTCGCTCGTTGCCGAGTTTCGCTATATTGGGATTAGTCGCTTACTGCGCATGCGCAAGGTTCGCAGAGCGCACGCGCTTAGATATTTTACTCAAAAGTTAGGTATTTTACTCACGGCATAACGAGGATTTTTCATCGTTCTGATGATCGTAGTGTGATTGACAGGAAGTGGGTGTTTCTGGGCGGAAACTGGTCGTTTTATGGGAGTGTGCGAAAAAACGCTGGCGTTTCTGGGAAAAACGCGGGAGTGTCTGAAGAAACGGGGGAGTGTCTGGGCGAACGCTGGGTGTGTTTGTGACGTCAAACCAGGAACGAAACTGACTGAACTGATCGCAATGGCTGAGTAAGTCTGGAGCCACTCAGAAACTGCTAAGAATTTTCTATTCGCAAATCTGCTAATCTTTCGTTCGCAATTCTGCTAAGCTAAGATACACTCCCAGAGGGCGGCGGCTTAGCGTGTGCAATGCTGCTAAAAGCAGCTAGCGAGCGAACAACTCGGAATGAGGGCCATTGTTGGCAGCTGGGCCCGCAAAAATATAATTTATTATCACCACATATAGCAACGAGAAGAGATGCTTTTTGGGAGGCAATTTTGTGAAAACACACTTACTGGGCCAACGCCTTTGATAAGAGCCTGTCTCAGTACAGTGGCAGTTATCGCTAGCCCCTTATTGCCGGGTTCTGATACTGCGGCAGAAAACAACTGTGAAAGAAGGGTCTGGAGAAGCATGTAGGCTGCCATGTAGGGAGGAGAAGATGCCTCTCCAATGACGCTCTCCCTAGAGCAGCAACCCAGCGGTTAGCTCCATCTACAGATATTTGGAACTTTATAGATCAAACCAGACCGCAGACCCCACTGAGAATTATGGGGACTGCAGTCTGCAGCATTAGTTTCCCTACCACAGGCATGTGTTTACATTTTATTCTTAGATTTCCTAAACCATGCAGAAACAGAGATTTCAGCAGGGTTCTAGGCTTCATAAAAATGCCCCTTAAGCTGGGTACACACTATGCGATCTATCATACAGTATATCGTTCCGATGCGGATCGGAATGATATATCATACACCAGAGGTTCCCAAACGCGGTCCTCAAGGCACATCAATGGTCCTGGTTTTAAATGTATCCATGCTTGGCCACAGGTGACTTAATTAGCACCTTAGTCAATTTGATTTAACCATCTGTGCTGAGCCATGAATATACCTAAATCCTGGACTGTTGGGGTGCCTTGAGAACCGCGTTTGGGCACCTCTGTCATACACATCACTTAGTGCGTAAACTTCATCCATCGTTCCCGGCCGGCGTTCATTGAATTGTCCCTTTGGATGGGCAACAGGACCAATCTACAGCCGACGTGGTGTGTATTTTACGTGCAGCGTGTAATGATACATCGCACCATCATGCATCGGCTCATTTAGTGTGCACGGCGGTGCAGCGTACTGTATAGTTACTTCACATTGCAGCATGGCTGGGTCACACCATCGTATAGCGTGTACCAAGCTTTAGGCTTTTACATTTTTCCAAAGCACCATAGCTGTCTCTTTTCCCTTATGATTAACATAAATCGAAAAAGCCATTGGAAGACTGTTCAAATTCAGTATTTTCATTAATAAGTGGCAGAATTGCAGTCAGCGTGGCCAGCACGTGACGTATGTCAACTGAATAAACTACTACAGAAAAATATTTAATCATATCAGTCACTTTGTCAGTAATTATCCGTGGAACCTTATTACTCATCAAAATGGGTGCGATACAGGATAACGGAGGTCAGGATGCCGGCGGTCACATGACCGATACCGGCATCCCGGCCTTGAGAATGCCAACGGGGGTAATTATTTTACCACTCCCCTGTTCCCTACCCTAACCCGCCTAGAGTGGCGGCTAGGGCTAAGACTTGGGGGGTGGCGGCTAGGGCTAAGAGTCGGGGGTTAGTGCCTATGGCTAACCCCCCTCTAGTGCCTAAGCCTAACTTCCCCTAAGGGCCCTAACCCCCCCCAGTGACCCCGATACTAACCTTCGGGATGCTGGTGGTCAGTGTTCTGGTGCTGGGATTCCGAGTGGTGTCAGGATTCCGGCGTCGGTCACATGACCACCAGCATCCTGACTGCCGGTATGTTAACCGCATCACATAAAAATTATTATTTTTTCAAAAAAATAAAGAGCTATAGATAGGTAGGATGGACGCCCTCGACCCTAGTTGCCCCTATGAATCTGGGCTGTAAAAGGGTCAAATACTGCAAAGATACTCAAGGGTGCCTAGAAAATTTCCATTGACATCATCATCATCATCATCATCATCATCATCATCAATATTTTCTATAGCTCTTCTTTTTCTTTTTTAACAGAGATCAGCAAAACCTGTGTCCATTGCTCTTCTGTCTCTCACACTGAGATCTAAGACATATGACTATTTTTTCAGATGTGCTAATTCAGGAATCCCAAACGACATATATCACACGGCTGTCGCTGCTTGCATAACTATGAGTATGTGCATGGGCCCAGCCACAACAGACAGTGTGGAATGTGTCTTTCCAATCTTTTGAAGAGAACACAACAGCAACAGAAAATATTTGCAGATGAAAAAGAACATATTAGCCAATCCATGGGGGAGAGTTATCAAAGCTTGAAGAAAGATGAAGTGGAGAGAGATAATAGGATTTTAATACCTACCGGTAAATCCTTTTCTCTTAGTCCGTAGAGGATGCTGGGGATGCTTCAAGAACCATGGGGTATAGACGGGATCCGCAGGAGACATGGGCACACTATAAGACTTTGAATGGGTGTGAACTGGCTCCTCCCTCTATGCCCCTCCTCCAGACTCCAGTTATAGGAACTGTGCCCAGGGAGACGGACATTTCGAGGAAAAAGATTTAATTAATAATTTAAACTAAGGTGAATTACATACCAGCTCACACCACCAACACGCCGTACAACATGGCATTCAACAACAACGCATGCAACGGCATGACTAACAGCAGTCACAGAGTTGACTGAACTCAATGCAACATGAGCGTAACAAAAAACCAAACTGCAGATACAGCCCACACTGGGACGGGCGCCCAGCATCCTCTACGGACTAAGAGAAAAGGATTTACCGGTAGGTATTAAAATCCTATTTTTTCATACGTCCTAGAGGATGCTGGGGATGCTTCAAGAACCATGGGGTTTATACCAAAGCTCTAGAACGGGCGGGATATTGCGGATAACTCTGCAGCATCGATTGACCAAACAAGAGGTCCTCACCAGCCAGGGTATCAAACTTGTAAAATTTGTGTTTGAGGTGTTTGATCCTGACCAAGTAGCAGCTCGGCAAAGCTGTAATGCCGAGACTCCTCGGGCAGCCGCCCAGGATGAGCCCACCTTTCTGGTAGAATGGCTTTAACCGATTTCGGTAACGGCAATCCTGCCGTAGAATGAGCCTGCTGAATCGTATTACAGATCCAGCGCGCAATAGTCTGATTAGAAGCAAGAGCCCCAATCTTGTTGGGAGTCCACAGGACAAACAGAGCCTCTGTTTTCCTAAGCTGCGCCGTCCTGGCGACATAGATCCTCAAAGCTCTGACCACATCGAGAGACTTTGACTCCGCCAAGGCGTCAGTAGCCACTGGCACCACAATTGGCTGGTTAACATGAAATGATGAAACCACTTTTGGCAGAAATTGTTGACGAGTTCTGAACTCCGCTCTATCAGCATGGAAAATCAAATAGGGGCTTTTGTGAGACAAAGCCGCCAACTCAGACACTCGCCTTGCAGACGCCAAGGCCAACAACATGACCACTTTCCAAGTAAGGAATTTTAACCCAACCTTGCGCAAAGGTTCAAACCAATGTGATTGCAAGAATTGCAACAACACATTAAGATCCCATGGTGCCACTGGGGGCACAAAGGGAGGTTGGATGTGCAGCACGCCTTTTACGAAGGTCTGAACTTCTGGAAGGGAGGCCAATTCTTTCTGAAAAAAAGATCGACAAGGCCGAAATCTGTACTTTAATAGAGCCTAACTTTAGGCCCGCATTCACACAAGCTTGTAGTAAACGGAGCAAACGCCCCAGGTGAAATTCTTCCGTAGGAGCCTTCTTGGATTCACACCAAGACACATATTTTCTCCAAATACGGTGGTAATGCTTTGCCGTTACTTCTTTTCTAGCCTGAAGAAGTGTGGGAATGACTTCACTGGGAATACCCTTTCGGGCTAGGATTTGGCGCTCAACCGTCACGCCGCCAAACGCAGCCGCGGAAAGTCCTGATACACGCACAGCCCCTGTTATAACAGGTCCCCCTGTAGAGGAAGAGGCCAGGGATCTTCTATGAGCAACTCCTGAAGATCTGGATACCAGGCCCTTTTTGGCCAATCCGGAACAATGAGGATCGCCTGAACCCTTGTTCTTCTTATAATTTTAATCACCTTTGGAATGAGTGGAAGTGGAGGGAACACATAGATCAACTGAAACACCCACAGTGTCACTAGGGCGTCCACCGCCATCGCTTGAGGGTCCCTTGACCTGGAACAAGATCTCTGAAGTTTCTTGTTGAGGCGGGACGCCATCATGTCTATTTGAGGAACTCCCCAACGACTTGTCACTTCTGCAAAGACCTCTTGATGACGACCCCAGTCTCCTGGATGGAGATCGTGTCTGCTGAGGAAGTCTGCTTCCCAGTCTGGAAGAGAAGCTGGCAAGGCCGATTTGAAAAATCGGTGAGAGGGCACGTCTTGAAACTCTAACTTGTACCCCTGGGTTACTATGTTTACTATCCAAGGATCCAGGTCCGAGTGCACCCAGACCTGACTGAAGAGTTGGAGACGTGCCCCCACTGGTGCGGACTCCCGCAGAGGAGCCCCAGCGTCATGCGGTGGATTTGGTAGAAGCTGGAGAGGACTTCTGCTCCTGGGAACTTGCCACAGCCTGTGACCTTTTTCCCCGTCCTCTTCCCCTCGCAGCAAGGAAGGAGGACCCACGACCTTTTTTGAATTTATTGGGCCGAAAGGACTGCATCTGATAGTGAGGTGATTTCTTCTGCTGTGCAGGAACATAAGGTAAAAATGATGACTTACCCGCGGTAGCCGTAGACACCAGGTCAGTGAGGCCGTCGCCAAACAAGACCCTACCGTTAAACAGTAGAGACTCCATCGCCTTTTTAGAGTCAGCGTCAGCATTCCATTGATGAATCCACAACTCTCTCCTTGCTGAGACTGCCATGGCATTGGCCCTTGACCCCAAAAGGCCAATATCCCTTACAGCTTCTTTTAAATATGCTGCAGCGTCCCTGATGTGACCCAGAGTCAGAAGCACACTATCCCTGTCTAGGGTATCTATCTCAGATGACAAGTTATCTGCCCACCTTTCAATAGCGCTACTCACCCATGCCGCAGCAACGGCAGGCCTGAGTAGCAACCCTGTAGTGACATAAATGGATTATAGTGTATTTTCCTGCTTACGATCCGCAGGATCCTTTAGGGCTGCCATGTCAGGGGACGGAAGCGCCACCTTTTTGGATAGACGCGATAAAGCTTTGACTACCGTGGGGATTGATTCCCACCTTTCCCTGTCCCCAGAGGGGAACGGATATGCCACTGGAATTCTTTTGGGAACATGTATCTTTTTGTCAGGATTTTCCCAAGCCTTTTCAAAAAGAGCGTTCTGTTCATGAGAGGGAGGAAACGTTAACTCAGGTTTCATTCCTTTATACATACAGACCCTAGTATCAGGGACAGCAGGGTCCTCAATGATATGTAAAACATCTTTTATCGCCACAATCATGTACTGAATACTCTTAGCCAGTTTTGGATGTAATCTGGCATCACTATAGTCGACACTGGAATCAGAGTCCGTGTCGGTATCTGTATCTGCTATCTGGGTAAATGCACGTTTCTGTGACCCCGGAGGGGTCTGGGCCTGTGACAAAGCATCTTCCATGGATTTTCTCCATGTCTGGTTCTTAGACTCAGATTTATCAAATCTCTTAGTCAACTTAGTCACATTTGCGTTTAAAACACTCAACATATTCACCCAATCATTCGTCGGCGGCGACCACTGGAGGGCGGCACCGCACAGTGAATGAGAGAACGCTTCAGCTCAGCCAAACTCCTCCTATTCAGTAAGAGACGAGGAGCAGCTTACGAGCTGGCACTGGCGCTCCCCCCGCATCTGATCACCATACCTGCTGCCTGCCCGAGTCCCCCCTCCTGCATCTTGTCACCTGCTCCAGCTCCCCCACACGGCTGTTCAGCTCCGGCTCCCGCTGCCTCCCCCCCCCCCCCCCCTACATCTCGTTACTCGGCTGCTCCCCCCCACGGCTGTACGGCTTCAGCTCCCGCTGCCTCCCCCCCCCCCTGCATCTCGTCGCTCACCCGGCTGGTTCGGCTCCCGCTGCCACCCCCCCCCTCCCTGCATCTCGTCACCTGCTCTCCCCACGTCTATTCGGCTCCGGCTCCCGCTGCCTCCCCCCCCGCCTTCATCTCGTCACCTGGCTGCTCCCCCCATGGCTATTCGGCTCCCCTCGCCCCCCTCCCTCCCCCCTGCATCTGGTTACTAGCAGTTCCTCCTAACCCCGCAATTCGTTGCCGCTCCTCCTGCATCTTATTACTATCCCCCCCCCCCCGCGCAATTCGGTTCCCACATGTTGCCTCCCCCCCTGCATCTTATTACCAGATTATCCCCCCCCCGCGCAATTCGGCTCCCGCATGTTGCCTTCCCCCCCCTGCATCTTGTTACTCCCCCCCACACACAATTCGGCTCCCACAAGGTGCCCCCCCCCCCGCTGCATCTTATTACTAGTTCGCCCCCCCTTCCCGCAATTTGGCTCCCACATGTTGCCTCCCCCCCTGCATATTGTTACTAAAGCCCCCCCACAATTTGGCTCCAACAGGTTACCCCCCCTGCATCTTGTTACTAGATCGCCCCCCCCCTTCCCGCAATTCGGCTCCCACATGTTGCCTCCCCCCCCTGCATCTTGTTACTAAAGCCCCCCCCACAATTGGGCTCCCACAGGTTACCCCCCCCCTGCATCTTGTTACTAGACTGCTCCCACCCGCAATTGGGCTCCCACATGTTGCCTTACCCCCCCCCCCCCTTTATCATGTTACCAGCTCCCCCCCTCGATCAGTCTCCCGCATGGCAGGAGCACCCGCATAATTTTTCTCTCTTCCCCCTGGTGCGTTTGGTCTCCAACATGTCACCCCATCCCCCTGCAACTGGGGGAGCGGGTAACATGCTCCCCCCTCCGTAATTGCACTCCCGCATGCCGCTTCTTGTCACACACATCCTCACCCCCGCGACTCTGCTCCCGCTGCATGTTACCCGCTCCCACTCGGCTCCTGCAACTTGGAACCCGCTCTTCTTCCCCATTCCCCCCCCCCCCAGACTCTGCTCCAGCTGCATGTTACCCGCTCTCACTCGGCTCCTGCAACTTGGAACTCGTTCTTCTTCCCCATCCCCCCCCCCCCCAGACTCTGCTCCCGCTGCCTGTTACCCGCTCCCACTCGGCTCCCTGCAACTTGTAACCCGCTCTCCACCCCCCCACCCCCCCGCGACTCTGCTTCCGCTGCCTGCTACATGCTCCCACTCGGCTCCTGCATCTTGTAACCCTGCCCCCCCCACGACTCTGCACCCGCCGCCTGTTACCCGCACGGCAGATGTATATATGTGTATATGGATGGAGACAGTATGTATGAACGGAGGCAGTGTATGGCTGTATTTATGTGTGTATGTGTGGAGGTACTGTATGGATGTATATATGTGTGTATGTATGGAGGTACTGTATGGATGTATATATGTGTGTATGTATGGAGACAGTATGTATAAACATGTATGTATGGATGTATATATGTGTGTATGTGTGGAGACAGTTTGTATATATGGATGTATGTATAGAGGCAGTGTATATGGATGTATATCTGTGTGTATGTATAGAGGGAGTATATGGATGTATATATGTGTATGTACGAAGGTAGTGTATGGATGTATATATGTGTGTGTGTATGTATGTACGGAGGTAGTATATGGATGTATATATGTGTGTATGTATGGAGGCAGTGTATGGATGTATAGATGTATATATGTATGGAAGCAGTGTATGGATGTATAGATGTATATATGTATGGAGGCAGTGTATGGATGTATAGATGTATATATGTATGGAGGCAGTGTATGGATGTATAGATGTATATATGTATGGAGGCAGTGTATAGATGTATATATGTATGGAGGCAGTGTATGGATGTATGTATGGAGGTAGTGTATGGATGAATATAGGCTTAGTGTCTGCCTGCGCTACTTGTAGGAAAATAGAGGAGGGCCCCAGGGAGAGAAGCGCGGCCGGTGTCTGCCTCAGTCCACCCACCACGCTGAACAAGGGCCAGGCCACCAAATTGCCATCTGCAGCCACTTTCAAAAGGAATCGGCCACCATGGAGGAACCAACCCCAGCATCGCCATTCAACTAAAGGTAAATACACAGCTCCTCACTCAGATCCACACACACAGCCCTACCCTCCTCACACAAAGGGGGACGCTGCCTGCCGTAATGTGTAAAAAGGGGGACGCTGCCTGCCGTAATGTGTAAAAACGGGACTCTGGCTGCCGTAATGTGTAAAAAGGGGGACGCTGTCTGCCATAATGTGTAAAAAGGGGACTCTGTCTGCCATAATGTGTAAAAAGGGGGACACTGGGGTATATTTACTAAGGTCCCGATTTTGACCGAGATGCTGTTTTTTCATCAAAGTGTCATCTCGGTAATTTACTAAGCAAAAATCACGGCAGTGATGAGGGCATTCGTAATATTTTGGAAGTCCTAGGAAAAAATCACGAATCAATACACCATCGGTCAAATACGCCTGCAATTTGCTAGAAATCGGGAATTTACTAAAAAGTGCAAAACACAAACACTGCCGACAATAGCCAAGCACTGCCGTGATAAAATACAAATCGTGAAAAAGTGCTAAAAAAAAACAGACCTGCTTTTTTATCCCGTGTTTGTATAGGCATGCACGGATCCATGAGATCCGTGCATGTTTTTCAGTGGGAACGGGGGGGAAATGTTATAAATTTTCAGAAAAAAAATTGCGTGGGGTCCCCCCTCCTAAGGCAAACCAGCCTCGGGCTCTTTGAGCCGATCCTGGTTGCAGAAATATGGGGAAAAAATGGACAGGGGTTCCCCCATATTTAAGCAACCAGCATCGGGCTCTGCGCCTGGTCCTGGTTCCAAAAATACGGGGGACAAAAAGAGTAGGGGTCCCCCGTATTTTTGAAACCAGCACTAGCTGGACAGATAATGCCACAGCCGGGGGTCACTTTTATACAGTGCCTTGTGGCCGTGGCATCAAATATCCAACTAGTCACCCCTGGCTGGGGTACCCTGGGGGAGTGGGGACCCCTTCAATCAAGGGGTCCCCCCCCAGCCACCCAAGGGCCAGGGGTGAAGCCCGAGGCTGTCCCCCCCATCCAATAGGCTGCGGATGGGGGGCTGATAGCCTTTGTGAAAAGTGATTGATATTGTTTTTAGTAGCAGTACTACAAGGCCCAGCAAGCCTCCCCCGCAAGCTGGTACTTGGAGAACCACAAGTACCAGCATGCGGCGGAAAAACGGGCCCGCTGGTACCTGTAGTACTACTACTAAAAAAAATACCCCAAAAAAGACAACACACACACACCTTGAAAGTATAACTTTAATACATCCATCCACACCTCCATATACACATACTTACCTTATGTTCCCACGCAGGTCGGTCCTCTTCTCCAGTAGAATCCATTGTGTACCTGTAGAAAAAATTATACTCACATAATCCAGTGTTTTCGGCTCCTCGGTAAATCCTTTTGTAATCCACGTACTTGAAAAAATAAAAAAACGGATACCCGACCACGAACTGAAAGGGGACCCATGTTTTCACATGGGCCCCCTTTCCCCGAATGCCAGAAACCCACTCTGACTGATGTCTAAGTGGGTTTCTTCAGCCAATCAGGGAGCGCTACGTTGTGGCACCCTCCTGATCGGCTGTGTGCTCCTGTACTGTCTGACAGCCAGCACACGGCAGTGTTACAATGTAGCGCCTATGCGCTCCATTGTAACCAATGGTGGGAACTTTCAGGTCAGCGGTTGACCGAAAGTGACCTCACCGCTGACCTGAAAGTTCCCACCATTGGTTACAATGGAGCGCATAGGCGCTACATTGTAACACTGCCGTGTGCCGCCTGTCATACAGTACAGGAGCACACAGCCGATCAGGAGGGTGCCACAACGTAGCGCTCCCTGATTGGCTGAAGAAACCCACTTAGACATCAGTCAGAGTGGGTTTCTGGCATTCGGGGAAAGGGGGCCCATGTGAAAACATGGGTCCCCTTTCAGTTCGTGGTCGGGTGTCCGTTTTTTTATTTTTTCAAGTACGTGGATTACAAAAGGATTTACCGAGGAGCCGAAAACACTGGATTATGTGAGTATAATTTTTTCTACAGGTACACAATGGATTCTACTGGAGAAGAGGACCGACCCTCGTGTGAACATAAGGTAAGTATGTGTATATGGAGGTGTGGATGGATGTATTAAAGTTATACTTTCAAGGTGTGTGTGTGTTGTCTTTATTGGGGTATTTTTTTAGTAGTAGTACTACAGGTACCAGCGGGCCCGTTTTTCCGCCGCATGCTGGTACTTGTGGTTCTCCAAGTACCAGCTTGCGGGGGAGGCTTGCTGGGCCTTGTAGTACTGCTACTAAAAACAATATCAATCACTTTTCACAAAGGCTATCAGCCCCCCATTCGCAGCCTATTGGATGGGGGCGACAGCCTCGGGCTTCACCCCTGGCCCTTGGGTGGCTGGGGGGGGGGACCCCTTGATTGAAGGGGTCCCCACTCCCCCAGGGTACCCCGGCCAGGGGTGACTAGTTGGATATTTGATGCCACGGCCGCAAGGCACTGTATAAAAGTGACCCCCGGCTGTGGCATTATCTGTCCAGCTAGTGGAGCCCGGTGCTGGTTTCAAAAATACGGGGGACCCCTACTCTTTTTGTTCCCCGTATTTTTGGAACCAGGACCAGGCGCAGAGCCCGATGCTGGTTGCTTAAATATGGGGGAACCCCTGTCCATTTTTTTCCCATATTTCTGCAACCAGGATCGGCTCAAAGAGCCCGAGGCTGGTTTGCCTTAGGAGGGGGGACCCCACGCAATTTTTTTTTTACATTTAAACTTTATTTTTTTGTTAAACAAAGTGCACAATGAAGCCCAGCACGGATCTCTCAGATCCGGCCGAGATTCATTGTATTAAAGTCGGCAGTGTTTTACAAGTCACTCACGTAAAACACTGCCAAAAAAACCGAATGACATCGACATCGGAAAACCCAAAAATGCAGAATACGGCAGCTTAGTAAATTAGTCGTAATCAATTCAAAAAGTTGCATATTTACACTTTCGATGTCATTCGTGATTGAACTTTGACCTCAAACGGGAAAACACGAATCTTAGTAAATTTACCCCACTGTCTACCGTAATGTGTAAAAAGGGGGACACTGTCTGCCGTAATGTGTAATAAGGGGACGCTGGCTGCCGTAATGTGTAAAAAGGGAGACACTGTCTGCCTTAATGTGTAAAAAGGGGGATGCTGTCTGCCGTAATGTGTAAAAATGGGACGCTGTCTGCCGTAATGTGTAAAAAGGGGGCTCTGTCTGCCGTAATGTGTAAAAAGGGGAAGCTGTCTGCCATAATGTGTAAAAAGGGGCACACTGTCTGCCGTAATGTGTAAAAAGGGGGACGCTGTCTGCCGTAATGTGTAAAAAGGGGGACGCTGGCTGCCATAATGTGTAAAAAGGGGGACGCTGTCTGCCGTAATGTGTAAAAAGGGGACACTGTCTGCCGTAATGTGTAAAAAGGGGGACGCTGGCTGCCGTAATGTGTAAAAAGGGGGATGCTGCCTGCCGTAATGTGTAAAAAGGGGGACGCTGGCTGCCGTAATGTGTAAAAAGGGGGACGCTGGCTGCCGTAATGTGTAAAAAGGGGGACACTGTCTGCCGTAATGTGTAAAAAGGGGTACTGGCTGCCGTAATGTGTAAAGGGGCTCTACCTGGTGTAGTGGTGCTACTGTGCGCCGTAATTTGAATAATGGAGACTACTGTGCACGGTAGTATGAATGGGTATTATTTTGTGGCCACACCCCTTCCCCATGAAGCCACGCCCCTAATTTTTTGGCACGTGCCTACGGCGCGCACTGCCCGTAATTTACGGAAGGGGGGCGCCAATGCCGTTTCTTCCACACAGCGCTAAAATGCCTAGTTACGGCACTGTCCCCTTGCACATATAGTAGTGGCCTGTGTTAGTTGCAGAGGGGGTCAGATGGATAGTAAAAATTTTTTAAGAGGGTGGCCATGCTTCTCCATATTTTGCCACACCCCACCAGTACGTTGATCCATATTCGCTCTCCGCTGCCCTGACCCCCGCCCCCTATTTAGGGCTGCTTCCAGAAATTTCCAGGGCTGGTTTTGTATCCCAATCCGCCCCTGTGGATATGTATGTATGTATGAGAGACGAATGAAATAGAAAGAGATGGGCAGCTGGGTAGGGTGCCAGGATCTGGGAACGGGGGTGCCACTAGGTGTACCCATCAATTAATTAAGGATGTCTTTGAGAGATACATCCTTGTTGTACTCAATGCAGTCAGATGGCTGGGAAACATATAAGACGCCGCTTATGTACTTTCACCTTAGTGACTGGGAAAGTGAGTAATTGATGGTGTTGGGGGGCAGTAGGCAGAAAATTTGCCTAGGGTGTCAAGAAACCTTGCACCGGCCCTGGGTCAGGGCCAGCGTCTCTGCAGCTTCTGTGAAGAGAAAATGGCGCTGGTCAGAGCTGTGTGGGCTAAGCCCCGCCCACTACATGGCGCACTTCAGTCCCGCTTAAAAAATCTTTATACTGGCGGGGGTCCCTTAACTAGTGCCTGGGCACTGTTATATCTTATGCCAGTGCTGTTTGAGGTCCCCCATGCTGCCCAGGGCGCCCCCCCTGATCCCTGCACCCTGTAGTGCCGTGTTATGTGTGGGAGCATGGTACCTCAAATGCCGTCACTGAAGTCTTCTGATCTTCTCATACTCACCCGGCTTCTGTCTTCTGGCTCTGTGAGGGGGTGACGGCGCGGCTCCGGGAACAAGCAGCTAGACGTACCAAGTGATCGAACCCTCTGGAGCTAATGGTGTCAGTAGCCTAAGAAGCAGAGCCCTTGAACTCAGAAGTAGGTCTGCTTCTCTTCCCTCAGTCCCACGATGCAGGGAGCCTGTTGCCAGCAGGTCTCCCTGAAAATAACAAACCTAACTAAGTCTTTTTTTCTGAGAAACTCTGGAGAGCTCCTCAGTGTGCATCCAGTCTCACTGGGCACAGAATCTAACTGGAGTCTGGAGGAGGGGCATAGAGGGAGGAGCCAGTTAACACCCATTCAAAGTCTTATAGTGTGCCCATGTCTCCTGCGGATCCCGTCTATACCCCATGGTTCTTGAAGCATCCCCAGCATCCTCTAGGACGTATGAGAAAAAGTACCAACCAATCAGCTCCTGTCATTTTTCAAACACAGCCTGTAAAGTGTCACAGCAGAAGTTTTTTGGTTGGTACTTGATCTCTCTCCACGCTTTGATACATCTCTCCCCATGTTCTGAAAATCACTATTTATGGATTTCAAGGAGTGGAAACTTATTGCAACATAAATCATTTTTGTCAGATTTTTTTATTACAGCTTAGCGATGTTTTTTTCAGACGGACACTTTGATGCTATTTCTTTGCATCTTTTTAATGTTTTCCAAACAAACAGTGAATCAGTACAGAAAGCATGACTCTATACAGTGCAAAACGCACCCCCTCCCAAACTGTAGCCACCTACACAGGGACAGGGGCCATAACAGGGGCGAAGGGGGCAGCAATGGCGCCGCAGCAGGATAAGGAGGAGGGGTGCCGGGCCGCCCGAAGGCGCGAACGCCGGGGGAGGGGGTGTTGGCTGCAGGGAGGAGGGACCCCCTCCCCTTTTCATCACCTGCAGGGAGCCCTGGGCCAGTAAAAGGTGCGGCCCAGAGGCTGGGGGGGGGGGGGGGGGTGAGGAGGGAGAGGCAGATAAAAGCAGCAGCCGGGGGGGAGGGAGTTAATAGCTCCATTTTACCCACACAGGAAAGGAAGGGGCAGAGCGGCTATGGCCCACTACAGTCCAGGGGAACCCCTATTAACGTTGCAGCACAACGGTTGCAGAATACCCCAACACAGGCTAGGAACGTAGGAGCAGCATGCCAGGAAGGGGGAGTTATTCTCACCGACACAGCCAGCGGGGCAGGGTCACCCGAAGTGAGGGGGAGATGGGTATTCCTGGCAGAGACACAGCAATATAATAGCCCGGCTAGGCAGCCAGAGGGCACTCCTAGGCAAGGGGGTAACTGGGGACAGGGCGCAGGGAGCGCACAGGACAGGGACATTACACTAGGGTTGCGAAACCAGCTTGCCCGCTCCCCTGCATTTATATCCCCGCCCAGGAGAATGTACCAGCAGACACCAACGCCAGTCACAGGACAGAGCAGGGGCCACGAAACGCCGCAAGCAAGCAATCGGGAGCAAGGAGCCACATCGCAAGATTTCACATCACAATCGCAAAATTTCACATCACAAGCGCAAAATTTCACATCACAAGCGCAAGCCACAGGGGCCATAATACATAGTTGGAAGCAGATGGGGTCACTCACCCGTCTGCTGTTTTATGCAAAAGCGGACACAAAGGTGGATTGGCCATAGGGTTTACAGGGGAAGATTCCCGGTGGGCCGACGCATCCGTGGGGCCTGTTTTGTTTGAGGACATGTGGTCCTTTTTATAGACATAATGAATGGCTAGACCTTACACCTCTGGTGCTGCCCATGTGGGGCCACTAGTACAAATTTTTCCAGGGCCGCTTTTTGTACCCAATCCGCCCGTGTATATCCGTGTATATGAATGAGCAAGGACTGCAGGTGCTGTAAGACCAACTTGTGTGCCATAGGTCACATCATGGAAACTTGCAACAGCCAGATGCCAGGTGCACGTGTGGCCTTCAAAGATAACGATTGAGCACCTGTGTGCGCAAACACTTCGGCAGCATGCCTGCGGCACTCCCATAATGCGCTGATCATATGGACCATCTCCGGGCTTTTCTTTAGCCACCTCCCAGGAACGTCCAGCACTTTTACAAGACAGAGAGAGTTAGATTTGGGTGGGTTACATTGTTTCTGTGCAGGGTAAATACTGGCTGCTTTATTTTTACACTGCAATTTACATTTCAGTTTGAACACACCCCACCCAAATCTAACTCTCTCTGCACATTATCGGCCCCAGCTGCAGTGCACATGGTTTTGCCCACTAGAGTAAGACTTTTCTTACTCTAATGCAAAACTAGAGCAAAAAACTGCAAAAATATGTACAAGATAGGTACTCACAGTGCAGCAGTATGACCTCCTCAGGGGAAATCCAAAAGAGAAAGAGGAATACTCCTTCCTCCACAAAATGTCCTCTAGCTCAGCAGTGGCGGATCCAGGGGGGGAGGGCACTCGGGCCCGTGCCCCCCTGTCATTTGTGGCCTCTGTCCCCGGCGCCGCACAGGGAGATGACGGGCGCCCGCTGAGATTGTGTTACCAGCGGGCGCCCGTCTCTCCTCACCGAAAGCCGGAGGCAGGAGCTCAGTACTAAGCTCCTGCCTCCGGCGCTGTCACTGTGCGGCGTGCGCTATGGGAGAGACGTCAGTCATGACGTCTCTCTCATAGTGCTGAGGAGAGGACGCCAAGAGAGGAGGACTGCAGCAGTCTGGAAGCGGGAACGGGGCTCGGTAAGTATGATTTAATTTCTACTTCCTTAGTGCAGCGGGGGCATCTACTGGGAGCAAACTACGGGGGGACATTACTACTGGGGGCATTAACAAGGGGCATTACTACTGAGGGGCATTACAACTGGGGGCATTATTACTGGGGGGCATCTACTGGGGGCACTACTGGGGGGTCATCTATTGGGGGAATTACTACTGGGGGCAGCTACTGGGAACATTTTTACTGGGGGGCATCTACTGGAGGCAAACTACTGGGGGATATTATTACTGGTGGCATCTACTGGGTGTATTACAACTGGGTGTATTACAACTGGGGGCATTATCACTGGGGGGCATATACTGGGGGCATTACTACTGGGGGGTCATCTATTGGGTGCAAACTCCTAAGGGGCATTACTACTGGGGGCAAACTACTGGAGGACATTATTACTGGGGTGCATCTACTGGGGGCAAACTACTGGGGGACATTATCACTGGGGGGCATCTACTGGGGGCAAACTACTGGGGGGACATTATTACTGGGGGCCAACAACAAAGGGGCAAACTACAGGAGGGCATTACTACTAGCGGTGTAACTACAGGGGCATTACTACTGGCGGTGTAACTACAGGGGCATTACTACTTGGGGGCTAAACTACAGGGGGGCCAAACTACTGGGGGCATAACTACTGGGGGATAACTACAGGGGCCAAACTACTGGGGGCATTACTACTGGGGGCTAAACAACAAGGGGGCATAACTACAGGGGCTAAACTACAATGGGGCAAACTACAGGGGGGCATTACTACTGGTGGCTAAACTACAAGCAGGCAAACTCCTGGGGGCATTACCACTGGGAGGCTAAACTAAAGGGGGGGGGGGGTAAACTACTGGGGTCATAACTGCAGGGGCATTACCACTGGGGGCATAACTACTAGGGCGCTAAATGACTGGGGGCATTACTACAGGCAACATTACTACTGGGGGCAATACGGGCATTGCATAAGGGGCACCACTACTCTGGGGTCTATATAAGGGGCACTACCAGTACAGTGGACATTGCATAATGAGCGCTACAACTGTGGGCATTGTATAAGAAGCGCCACCTCACATGCACCAAAGCCGCACGCAAATGTACTTGCCCCTTCCATGGTGCCCCCCCTATCATTTTCTTCTGGATCCGCCCCTGTAGCTCAGTGTATAGTAAATGCACTTAACCATTGTGCCCCTTAGCAAATACACATATATAACTTGAGCATCTCATCGGTCTATTTTCAGTTATATATACCCTACATTCAAACCTAACAGCATTCAGTGATACGAATGTCAACTGTAGGTTATAGCGGTTATTATCTTGCCAATATCTTATCACTTGTGATATTTATGGAACCTCTCCATAAAGCAGAAATATCCATTAGGTTATAAATGTTGATTGTGTAAATATACCCCGCGACGTGCCTGTCATACAGAACTGCAGCCTGTCACATGCTTATCATTTAGCAGCTGAATTCCTGGCAGAACTGTAAAATGAATTGCTCTGTTAATTAGTAATAATTGTACACAGTGGAGGTCATTTACATAGCGCAGTTGATGAGCACCAAAAAACACTCTGGTTTTCCGGCATTGTGTCAGGATGGCAGACGCTGTGCATCACAAGGAGCGTCTCGGTGTGCGGAATGGGGGAAAAATATGGAAAGATGCACTATGTAAATCACATTAAAACCCAGCTCCTTTTTATTGAATATATATTGAATTTTATCCTCATGGCTTAAGTGAATCTTGAATGTGAAGGAACATTGGGATTGTTTTTATTTTATTTATTTATTTATTTTTAATTCGACAATTTTTATTGTACATTTTTGTTTAAGTTACAGTACAAAAATACAACACAAACTAAAAGCATTGCTGTTGACAATTACAGGTGTCTCTCGGTTGTAGCTGGGTCTGACTGGAGCTAAGTGAAACATTTTAGTGTCCCACTCCCACTGTGGCACTCATTCACAGTAACAGGCAGTGAAGACAACGTTGGCGGCCATTTTGGTTAGGTTCTAATGCCTCCCAGGCGGAGCATCACGGAAACTGCGCAGTAGCGCTCTCCTTACCTCAACAGGAGGCTTCCTTTGTAGATCACATTTCTTCTGCACTGAAGGCTGCTGCAGCAGCTGCCCGGGCAGTATACCTCCCAAAAGGCACAATTTCAGCAGGTCAGTTCTTGTCTGCAGACCCTGAACTGGGTGTTTCTCACAGAAAAGTAGGCAAGTTTCCATCAGAAAAGGATCTGAATTAGGGTGTGTTGTGTCTGAAATGGGTATATGGTTGCAATGATTTTGGGTTGTGCTTATTTTATTAGAATTTTGCATGGGTGAATGCTGGGAGGTAGGGGGCATGGCTGGGGGAGGAAGCAGCGCTACAAGTGGGTAACAGGTCCTCCACATTGAAAGCATTGTTCAAAATTGAGGTTGCTTGGTTTTTCCTTTTATAATACTGGCATTTTAAAAATTCAGACAGACTCACCTGAAATGCACCTGTCCCTGCGTCTCACAGCCTATCACATAAGGCCCCATACCTTTTAACTCCGCCCCTATGCAGAGCAGATCACTGGTCTCGCCCCCTTTTTGAGCGGGTCACGGAGGTATGCCAACACTTGTCCTGATTCCTCGACGATATGTTAGGAGGTATGCGGCACTATTGTGCTTAATATTCATCTTTATCATGCTGAGAAGTTTACATTGTTATTCACTTCAGCGAATGAACTGATCTAATTCTTTTGTTATTAGTATGGTATTACATGATTGTTATTATTACAAGCTAGCAGCTTTCACTTTTAATCCTCTTAAATAATACCTATAAAGCACTGTTGCTTAAATCAATAATAAAACGTTACCTAGATATTGTATTTTTAAATAAAAGACATTGTACTGTATAAATCCGTTATCCAGAAAGGTCTGAACTACACAGATACTGTAAATGCTATTTACAGTACAATGGCTAGTGTAACAGGGGAAATATGACAATGCAGCTCACATTGCCACCTAGAGGCTACAAGAAGACACTGCACTTTGGGGGTCATTCCAAGTTAATCGCTAGCTGCTGTTGTTCGCAGCGCAGCGATCAGTGGAAAAAACGGCTAATCTGTGCATGTGTATGCACCGCAATGCGCACGTGCGACGTACGGTTACAAAGTCCTTTGTGGTTTTGCACAGGTTCTAGCGAAGCTTTCAGTGGCACAGCCGAACGCTGGAAGACTGACATGAAGTGGGCGTTTCTGGGTGTCAACCGACCGTTTTCAGGGAGTGCTTAGAAAAATGCAGGCGTGTCGGGGAAAATGCAGGCGTGGCTGGGCGGGTGTGTGACGTCAAAAGCCGTCCCTCCGTCGTTAGAATCAACGCACATGAAGAGTAACTACAGGGCTGGTCTTGTTTTGCACAAAATGTTTTTGCAGGCGCTCTGCTGCACAAGCGTTCGCACTTCTGCAAAGCGAAAATACACTCCCCCCGTGGGCAGCGACAATGCGTTTGCACGGCTGCTAAAAACTGCTAGCGAGCGATCAATTCGGAATGACCCCCTTTGACAAATAGAAACCGAGTGCCACCAGAATTGCAGTATTACAATTATCTCAGTATATTAAAAAAAGTTACCTGACATTCATAATTAGATTTGCTAAAGACAATGGAAGTTTTACAACTGACTCAAACCCAAATATCTGAAATCAATCTATAGCATCTTTTCCCAATTCCTGGCCCCAGGGAACCTTAACAGTGCATGTTTTCCAGGTCTCCTCTCAAGGGGGGGGGGGGGTGATCTCTGATATGCGGGGGGACGCCCAGCACAGGGCTAGTCCGCCCCATATGCCAGGCCCTCCCCCTCCCCCCCTATTCCCCGCACACATGTGAAAGCATCGCACAGCACCTGGCAAGTAGCTCCCTGCCTATGCAGCCTAGTTGCGAAGGCAGGCGGCGGCCTGCCATGTTTTTGGCCTCATCGGCTGTGTGCGATGTCATGCAGCCGCCGTGGCCCGCCCGCAAATGGTCTGGACACGCCTGCGTTGTCCGGACTGCACCCACCTCCAAAGCCACCAACACGCTCCCCCCCAATTCCACTGACACGCCCTGCAACCGCCTCTGCCTGTCAATCAGGCAGAGGAGATCGCACCAGTGAGATGCCTTCACATCTCACGTGTGCGCATGTGGAGTGCGGCCGCTGCGCGTGCACACATACCACAGCGCTTCAGCCTGCGAACGCTGCCGCTGCAGCGTTCCAGTCTGAATTAGGCTCAAAATCAGAAGTGAAATAATGAGCACCATCTGTGGATCTTTTACAATGTGTCAGTCAGTAAAAATACACCTGTGTTCAAGCAAGGAGATTGGAAAACATGCACTGTTAGGGTTCCCTGGGGACTGGAGTTGGGAAACCCTGATATATGAATGGGGTAAATGCAGGGCCGTAACTACGTGTATGCCAAGTGGGCTTGGCACACAGCGCAGTTGCCCTGAGGGCGCACGGCCAGCGGCATGTAATGAGTCAAATTGGCTCATTACATGCCTCTGAAGTCTGCGCCGTGCGCCGCGCTGTGGAGGAGAGCTACAGCGCCGGGCAGGTGAGAAGGAGGAGGAGGGAGGGGGACTGGAGCCGCAGCAGCGCTATTTCATTGGTAGTAAGCACCGCTGCAGCATCCCCCTCTCCTTCCGTATTGGCTGCCCGGCGCTGCTGTGGATGCTGGGATGCGGTTCCTCCATCCCAGCATCCACAGCAGCGCCGGGCAGCCAATACGGAAGGAGAGGGGGATGCTGCAGCGGCGCTTACTACCAATGAAATAGCGCTGCTGCGGCTCCAGTCCCCCTCCCTCCTCCTCCTTCTCACCTGCCTGCACCGAGGGAGCTGCATGAGGAGCCTGTCAGCGGGAAGATGGTAAGTATGTATCTCTCTTCTCTCTCTCTCTCTCTCTCTCTCTCTCTCTCTCTCTCTCTCTCTCTCTCTCAGGGGGACACCGTCTGCCATAATGTGTAAAAAGGGGGCCTGGCTGCCGCAATGTGTAAAAAGGGGGACTGGCTGCCGCAATGTGTAAAAAGGGGGCCTGGCTGCCGCAATGTGTAAAAAGGGGGACTGGAGGCCGCAATGTGTAAAAAGGGGGACTGGAGGCCGCAATGTGTAAAAAGGGGGCCTGGCTGCCGCAATGTGTAAAAAGGGGGCCTGGCGGCTGCTGCAATGTGTAAAAAGGGGGACTAGCTGCCGCAATGTGTAAAAAGGGGGACTGGCTGCCGCAATGTGTAAAAAGGGGGACTGGCTGCCGTAATGTGTAAAAAGGGGGACTGGCTGCCGCAATGTGTATAAAGGGGGACACCGTCTGCCGTAATGTGTAAAAACGGGGACGCTGTCTGCTGTAATGTGTAAAAAGGGGACGCTGTCTGCCGTAATGTTAAAAAAGGGGACGCTGTCTGCTGTAATGTGTAAAAAAGGGGACGCTGTCTGCCGCAATGTGTAAAAAGGGGGACTGGCTGCCGCAATGTGTTAAAAGGGAGACTGTCTGCTGTAATGTGTAAAAAGGGGGACGCTGTCTGCTGTAATGTATAAAAGGGGCTTTACCTGGTGTAGTGGCGCTACTGTGCAGCGTAATTTGAATAATGTAGACTACTGTGCACTGTAGTATGAATTGCTATTATTTTGTGGCCACACCCCTTCCCCATGAAGCCACACCCCTATTTTTCACGCGCCTACGGCGCGCACTGCCCCTATCTTACATGGGGGGGGCGCCAATGTCGTTTCTTGCACACAGTGCTAAAATGCCTAGTTACGGCACTGGGTAAATGTATGAAGTAGTGATAAGATGTGAGCAAGTGGAGAAGTTGCCCATGGCAACCAATCAGCTGCTCTGTATAATTTTATAGTATGCAAATTATAAATGTTACTTCAATGCTGATTGGTTGCAATGGGCAACTTCTCCACTGGCTCACTTCTCCACTCTTATCACTGCTTCATGCATTTACCCCCTAGTATTCAGTAAATTGTAGATTTGTTAACTTGGGAGGTAAAGTAAGCTACGAGCTCCAATAAAATAGCGCCGCCTATGGGTAAATTATTGTACCACGGGAACTGTTCTGTTGATGCCCATAACAAGAAATCTAGCACATCATGCAGTTGCTTACCGTAGAATGGGTGCGCACATGGATTAGTGATGGCGGATGTGCTAAATGTTGCTTCTGATTGGAGGATCTTGGCAGACTGGGGTGTTCCTTGCCCACCGTGGTCTAAGCACAGTAATACAAAAAGGAACAGGACAGTACCCATCATTCACTAGCACTCAACTCTATAGCCGGAGACATCTAACGCAGGCTCTCCAACTGAAAACCGCTGAGCCGTTGGGCTTTATTCACGAAGCGGCAGCTTCGGTTGGAGGGGAAAAGTTAAAACGGCACTCGCAGTCAGTGGAAAGTACACCTGTCTTTACATTGGATGTGAGTGCCGCTTTAAATGATCACC
This sequence comes from Pseudophryne corroboree, assembly GCF_028390025.1. NCBI lineage: Eukaryota > Metazoa > Chordata > Amphibia > Anura > Myobatrachidae > Pseudophryne > Pseudophryne corroboree. Next base: position 76,793,067 of record NC_086445.1, read on the forward strand.
TGCAACCCTACTGTATCTGATCTTTCCTGCTGTGGAGATAATTCAGGAAAACTGAAGTTTATTGGTAGAAATCCGCTAATTACAGGATCTACCAATCACATCAAATTTCTGCTATTGATGAGGAGATTCAAGTAATATATTTCTTATTTAATGTATCTTTAGCTCTAGTTATTCAATTCAGCCAAGCGGGGGCATTTTAAGAGACAAGAGGGCCCATGTGCATCTGTGCAGGCCCCCTCCTCTCTGGCAGAGCTGTAGACTCTGGCACAGAGCCAGTGTCTACTGCGCATCACAGGTCTCTGGAAACATGGTGCCTGCTCCTTGTTCCCAGGAAGACCTCTATTGCACATGCTCAAATCACCGGCAAAATGGCCACCGTGACATTTTCCTAGTGATTTCCGTCTGCAGCGCCGGCCGCCACAGGACTTTGAAAGGGTAAGTATAACTTTATGGGTACAGCGTGTGCTGTGTAGGCCCCCACAGCCAAGGTTATTGGAACAGTAGATGATGGACGATCTGATACAGTTGAAGGACCACATAGATAGCCCTTTAGCCATCAATAGGGCCACATATTACAATCTGAGTGATAACACAATAGGTTTAATCAAATATAAAGACACCTATCTGTATAACTATCATTGGGTATTTTAATGTAACATAAACAAGTGTTACAAGCTGTAACAAACATTTCTGACTAAAAAGCGGTAAGGATCTTGGGGCCACAGGTGAGGCTTTGGAAGACCATGCGTCCCTAGGGCCACCTGTCACCCATCACTACAGGTGAGTGACAGGATCAACAGATAATCATCACATAGTGATACCCCATATGAATCGTTTCGGTTGATCATTAGCGGTGACCTCCCACCTACAGTATCTCCTGAGGCTGGGCCACACTTCCCGCAGTCTGTCTGGTGACCGACTACTCACTGCAAGAGCCCATGCAGGGACTGACCCCTACCTACCCACTACCTTCCAACTCCCCTGACTGTGTCAGTCTCTACACTGCAGCAACTGCAGGAAGGAGCACAGGAGAACTGTCACCTTGCTATTACTGTAGTGCGCTCAGTGCCAGAGCCCTGGGGGAACTGGAGGGAGGCCTGTTTGGGTCGTGGGTCAAAAATTTGTTGTTTGATGAAACACCAAGTTTTTCAGCACATTGATGTGCGGTTTGTAAAGTGAGCAATTTACTAAAGGCTGAACTGTACATAAAAGCGCATGGTTTTAAACCACCATCTTGATGTTTATACAGGAATGGTGGGCGGAGCATGTGCAGTGCAGCTGATCTGAACTTCCAGTTTCACTGTATTGCGCAAACACCTCCCAATTTTTCGCAGGCCACAAAAGGGGCAGAGTTTTATTCAAAAGTTATTTTTCTGAGTGGACAGGAGACCGTGGTTTCAGGATAAACTTTTGGTGGAATTTATTTTGGCCCCTTTTTCAAACATATTAGTGTTTGGTTGAGTGCTCTATTCCGCATGTGGGGGTCCTGTAAGTACATCTGCAACGCTAACCCACCCTCCCACAAATTTATTTTTATTGCTATGGGGTTGATAGCTAGTTACAGCCCTGGCCATGGATTAGCTTGTCCAGATATTCCATTTGTGATTGCGGTTATTCATTTAGTATGGTACAACGGTGCCGGTTTTGGAACAGAATTGTACACGATAAACATTTTTTTTTTTTTTTATAGTTTTAATAAACTATAAAGTGTCTCAATTATTTTCCATGAATTCCAAAGCAACTTTGGTTAATGGAGAAAATTATTCAGAAATTGTTCCTATTTCCGGGAAAGTTTGTCATACATCCTGATAAGGATAAGGAGAGACCCCGTTGAACGCTGACATACTTTACCATCGGCATGTTTAGGAGAATTGCGGATGCCTAATATCCGCTTAGGCCAAGAAAGATTGCTAAGAGGAACACACAAAACAGCCACTTAGGGCGTATTGACACAAGTATAGTTTAAGCACTTTGGACATATTGTCAACATGATGAAATGAATGTAAAATGTGTCATGGTTTTAAATCGTAAATTGAAGCTTCTCAAACTATAAAGATTGACGGTAGATGAACTTGACCCAATGTTATTGGAGAATTAATCAATTTAACTTTCACTCACAATCATTGGGCGCATCAATTAAGATCTTTATGGATCTGACTATTTAACGTCTTGGAATTATGTTAATGCAGACTGCTTGTCTTTGGATTGTATATTTTATATATAATGTCGATTTTTGTGTTCACTGCCTCTGAGTTTTAGCAAGTTGGGGAACTTTAATGATTCACCAGATGTATTATTATGGAGTGGTCTTCAATTTGCCAGCTGTCGGGATCTCGGCGCACAGTATACTGGTGCCGGAATCCCGACAGCCGGCATACCGACACTTTTTCTCCCTCTTGGGGGTCCACGACCCCCCTGGAGGGAGAATAAATAGCGTGGCGCACGTAGCGCGCCACCGTGCCCACAGCATGGCGGGCACAGCGAGCCCACAAGAGGCTCATTTGCGCTCACCATGCTGTCGTTATGCCGGCGGTCGGGCTTCTGCCGCCGGTATGCTGGTCGCCGAGAGCCCGGCCGCTGGCATACCATACGACACCCTTATTATGGACTATTGCTAAAGGACATTTACAGATTTTTGTGTCCCTGATTTGCAGTTTAGGTTATTATTATTTGAATGTAATAGTGTTCGCAGTTTAAGTTTGCAAGAACATATTTTTCTTTATTACAGTTTTGTTTCTTGAATGCATTGCATTGTCTTATTTTTAAAAGTTTTTGACGTGGCTTTATTGCTCTGCGTTTATGCTTAGAATCAGGGGCGTGCGGTGAGGTAAATGGCTCATGAGGCACTGGCATTCACACAATATATGAGCCAAAGGGTGCATGTGGGCATTATACCAAGATTTAGCAGTATATACTGCTGGGAATTTGGTGCGTTTTGATCAGAGATGTGTGGACAAGGTAGGCCAAGCACATTCACTATAGATGACAATTTGTGCCGCATTGAAGATCTGATTCAGTACACCTTAACAAGACGGTAATGAATTCCAGCTGCTGATGTGCCCTAAATCACACTCTGTTACACTACCCACATGGACTGGGTCCATGAGAACTTCCCAAAATTCAAGAGTCTTCCAGTAGTAGTTTTGAAGTTGGTGGAGATAGATCAAGCCCCAGAGCAAGGCTCTGTGTACGGGGGTGTAGTGAAATTGGGGAGGCGTGGCAATACCCCCTCCCCAAACATTTTATTTGTAAGTGCCATGTGCACTTTGAAGAGGGGCGGATTTGTCAACTTTAGCCATGTGGCAGGCTGACCCCCAACACTTGCAGGGAGATAGAGAAGACTTCTACTGCTCAACAACAGCCACCCTGGACCCTGGGCTTGGCTTAAGAAGAGACTGCTGCCACTGAACAGCAGCATTCTCTTCTTTCTCCCTGCCCGATGTTCTACTGCCCAGACCCAGATAATTTGTACTCACCCCAACCTTGGTTCTTCTAACCCTCCAAACACACGACATCATGCCACACTAAGCTGGAAATGGCTGCAGCAGAGCTACTGGCTGCAGGGGGGGCGTTCCAGGCAAGCCAAATGCAAGTCCCGTGGGACAGCAATGATTTTTAATGATGGGGGAAAATAGAAGAGCAGTGCAGAGTAACAAGTCCCAAGAGGGTACCAGTACCCAATTCACCTCAGTTTGTGCTAGTGTTCCAGAAGTGAGGCAGAGAGACCAGTGCAAAAATGAGATTTCACCTTGCAGAACTGCAGTAGATAATTCTATTTCTAGGAAAATCTTATCCAGAGTAAAACAAGCTTCAAACAGTTTTATAAGCCTTTAGGAAGTAAATGAAGAGAAACTGAGCAGAAAACTGAAATGCTCTGTTGTTTAATAAAAGGAGGGGTTTTTAAAAGTGACCAGAGTTGGATTTTCAATGTGAGTTTGGATTTTTAGCATGGCGCTTGCAGTTTTGCACAGCACGTCCCTTTATATTTCCCCATACCTCTGTACACGGAGATGTCCTTCATAGAGGTGTCTCCTTATTGCATCAACTGCACTTCCTAATTGTGGTTCTGCATCTCCGAAGAGAACAGGTATCTGTATGCCCCATAGTTCTGCACTTAGCCGTATGCCAGAAGAATCTGACAAGGGGCTAATGGCCGTGGCACCCTCCTACCACAGCATATCCCAGGTTCTAAGAAATGAAAGCCAAGAAGTCAATTAAAGCTCAGACTCAGAGAGTCCCTGTGGACTCAGTGCAGTTTGTGTTTCAGGAATTAAAGATTTTAAGTAGACGGTAATGGTCTCAGCGGTAGTCTGTGAGAAAATGCATAAAAACATCAATCATTTCCAATAAAGGTAATTGTTTATATGGAGGCCAAAACGAAAAAATGGATTTCATTCTAGCAACAATAGCTTTCCCATGGAGAATTAAATGAAAGGGGCTTACTCTGCCATTCCTAATAGTTCTATAGAAAATCATGGCAGGGATTTCTGAACGGAAGCTGTTGAAAGACTAAAACTGGCCTTAAAAGTAATGGTTAATGACAATCTCTAGGTCCCAGTAACCATACAGTGCTAAAATATAAGTGTCATTGAATGCTGACCTTTCAATTTTTCTTCATTTTAAGTGTTATAGTTGTATTGAGGAGTTCCTAAGGACGTATGTATTGCAGCTCCTTTTTTTTACAAACAAATAATATGCTGTTATGGTAGATTTCTACATATCAACTACAGTGGCAGATTTAAGGGTCAGGCCACCCCTAGGCACAACATTATTGCTCCACCCCCTCACCCCGCCAACACACACCTTCAGATCTCCCCATCACAGGCAGCAGCCCGGGAGAGCCAGGTTCTAGAGCTACTAGTGCTCTAGAACCTGGGGGGAGGGGCCAGGGTAATGAAGCACAGATGCAGAGCTCTGATTGGCTCTGTATACACATAACCATCTCTGGCTCCACCCCATCAGGGAACCCTTCGTTCCAGGACCTGGCAGCAAGTACCATTTACCTCTCTACACCCCCCCTCCCATGACCCCTGACCCCCCCCTCTCACGACCCCCCTCCCATCAAAGCAGCTGTTGATCCTGGGCTGGCTGTCACCATTGCTGGACAGCATTAACAAGAAAGATCAAACGAGGTGGGAGGGTGTGACTGCCGTGCCGCCGCCGCCAGCAGGTGCCTCACGTGCCTAGTGGGAAATCCGGCACTGATCAACTAAACTCCTCCTGAAATAGTATAATAGTATAGGCAGGAGGCTAAAAGCATATTAATTTTCATCCTAATACTTCTATGTTACATGTTTTGGCTTTGAGAACAGCGACAAATAATGAACTGGCAGTTGCAGGGGGTGTGGTTCGTTTTATCGACAGTATCTAGGTCGACAATGTTTAGGTCGACCACTATAGGTCGACAGTCACTAGGTCGACATGGATGGAAGGTCGACATGTGCTAGGTCGACAGGTCTAAAGGTCGACATGAGGATTTTTTTTTTTTTTGTGTCGTTTTCTTCGTAAAGTGACCGGGATCCCAAATTAGTGCACCGCGTCCCCTCGCATGGCTCGCTTCGCTCGCCATGCTTCGGGCATGGTGCCTTCGCTCCGCTACCGCTTCGCTCGGCACACTTTACCGTTCCAATCGTAGTCCACGTGGATCGTTAAGTATGAAAAAAAAAAATGTGAAAAACTCATGTCGACCTTTAGACCTGTCGACCTAGCACATGTCGACCTAGAAATAGAAACCCTGTCGACCTTCCATCCATGTCGACCTAGTGACTGTCGACCTATAGTGGTCGACCTAAACATTGTCGACCTAGACACTGTCGATCTTCAGACCGGATCCCGTTGCAGGAGTGACACTCACGCTTATCAGCATCATGCAGATTGTCTGGGACCACTCGCTTCGAGGTCACGCAGTTCTGCACGCACAGATGTCCACCAGCTGCTCCCCACCTAATGCACCCAGGTCACTCACAATCTGTTTAATACTTACTCCCCTACAGGGCTGTATCATAAAAAATAAAATGAAATCAACCTACAAACAACAACAGTGTACACAGACGATACTGGACCTAGCAAGGTCGGCCCACCCGCTCTATACAATCACATCACACACCGTTACCATATCTCCTATGTATTAGCCCAGATCTGTGACTCAGGGGCAGATGTATTAAGCCTGGAGAAGTGATAAAGCAGTGATAAGTGCAAGGTGATAACGCACCAGCCAATCAGCTCCAATATGTAAATTTACAGTTAGGAACTGATTGGCTGGTGCGTTTATCACCTTGCACTTATCACTGCTTTATCACTTCTCCAGGCTTAATACATCTGCCCCTGTGTGACTGTGTGTCTAACGCTGGGCGGAGTCACAGCGCTGGGCAGAGTCACAGATCTGGCCAAACCCCTAAGTGCAGTCAGAGTACATTGCGTGACACTACACATACAGTCTACTCTAAGGAGGGTAGATGCTAGAATCAAGTGGGCTAAGGGACCTTTTCCTTAAGGGGGAGGAGTTACGACAAAAGGGGGAGGAGCTAGGCCAGCGGGACAGTTGCTCCACTATCCACGCCACCAACTATTACCTTTAGTAATCAGGTGGCGAGCGAAGCGGAGCGTAGCGAGCCACCGAGCCCGAAGAGTGGCGAGCGAAGCGAGCCCGCGAGGGTACTTTTCGGGTACCCTGTTCGCCCGTAGCTCCTCCCCTAGATACGTCAGAAGGTCCCTTCTCCCACTCCGAAATAGAATCAACCACCCCCTGATGCCCCCTCTCCTCCTGTCTCCACTAAATAGACGCTGTGCGCATCTATTCACCGCTGCTCTGCTAAGCAGAACAGCGAGTTCAGGAGCTTCCCAACTGCCCCCCCCCCCCACCGGGGGACACTGCGGCCCACGGGTGGGGCAGCGGGACAGACCCCAAAAAATGGGACTGTCCCGCAAAATCGGGACAGTGGGGAGGTATGGGTGTGTGTGAGGGGGTATGCCATACAGACAGACGGGCACCGGTTCACTGTGTGCTTGACCCCCCTCATCAGCAAACTCAGCAGGGGCTCTCTGGCGCAGAGGAGCGTCACTTTCTGGCACACTCCATGCTTCTTAGCTGCAGTTTTGTGGGGCACCTGCCGCTGTGCAGGTTCCGTACTGCCTCTGTTATCTCCAGTCCCGGCAACCCCACCGCTAGCTGCACCGCTGCCGCCCGCAGTGAGGTGCGCCCAGCTCCTTCACACACTTTAGCTGGCGGATAGCGCTGCAGAAGTCCGCGCTGTTTGCAGGCTCCGACCCCCTCCTCCCTCCAGCCGCAGCGTCTCCTGGGAGCTAACCAGTCACTCCCAGTCTCCCCTTTTTACAGTGCCCGGCAGCCGCGATGTCCACGCCGCGTGCATGCTATGACCCCCTCCTCCCTCCAGCTGCAGCGTCTCCAGGGGGCTAACCAGTCACTCCCAGTCTCCCCTTACCACAGTGCCCGGCAGCCGCGAGGTCCACGCCGCGTGCATGCTATGACCCCCTCCTCCCTCCAGCTGCAGCGTCTCCTGGGGGCTACCCAGTCACTCCCAGTTTCCCCTTACGACAGTGCCCGGCAGCTGTGCGAGGTCCGCGGTGTGTGACTGAGGAGGAGGGGAGGGATGCGGACGGGCAGAGGAAGCAGGACTCCAGCCTGAGAGAGTCAGCCATGCCAAGTCTCCACCAGCAGCAGATCCCAACAGGTTGGAGTGGAACAGCAGCAGCCAGCAGCAGTGACTCCGGTAAGACACATCTGTCTGTCACCACTGTTCTGTCCCTAATACTAATCTCTCCCGTGCCCTGTGTTCTGTCATGTCCCTGTCACCCCTGGCCTTGCCCTGTCACCCATATCCTGGCCCTTTCACCCGTATCCTGGCCCTTTCACCCTTATCCTGGCCCTGTCACCCCTGTCCTGGTCCTGCCGCCCCTACCCTGGCCATGTCACCCCTATCCTGTCCCTATCATTTCTGTCCTGGCCCCGTCGCCCCTGTCCTGGCCCAGTCACCCCTGTCCTGGCCCCGTCACCCCTGTCCTGGCCCCGTCACCCCTGTTCTGACCCTGTCACCCCTGTTCTGACCCTGTCACCCCTGTTCTGACCCTGTCACCCCTGTTCTGGCCCTGTTACTGCATACCCTCCAACTACCTTTTTGGCAGGTACAGTACCCGCAGCGCCTCCAGACCCCTCCCCAATGCACCACACCTCCGTACCTTCCCCTCCCCCACACGCTGTGCCTCCAGACCCCCTACACCACCCGTGGCTCCCACTCCCCCGCCCCTCCACCACCCACAGCACCTCCAGGCCCCCTCCACCATCCACCCCCCATATATGTCTTCCCCCACACCTGCCTCCCCTCCACCCGCAGCATCTACAGACACCCTCCTCAATCCGTGGTCCCCCTTCTCACCCACCCCTCCCCCACCCACGGCACCCCCGCACCTGCCCCTCCACCACCTGCAGCGCCTCGAGACCCCCTTACCCATCCGCCGCACCACCTGTACCTGCTTTTCCCCCACCCATGGTGCCTCCGGACCCCCACCACACCCCCGGCACCCCCGCCCCTTCCCATCCCACAGCACCTCCGGAACCCTTCACCCATCCGCAACATCCCCGCACCTGCCCCTCTCCCACCCGTGGCACCCCTGCCCCTCCCCCACCTGCAGTGCCTCCGGACCCCTCCCCATCTGCAGCCCCCACTCCTCTGCCGCTCCCCCATCCACAGCGTCTCCTGACCCTTCCCCATCTGGGGCCCTCCCTGCTTCCGCCCCCCCTCCACCCGCAGCATCTACAGACTCCCTCCCCCATCCTTAGACCCCCCCGCACCCGCTACATTCTGTACATCATGCCCTGAAGGTGCTGTTCATGCCGTCGCAAGGGGCTGCGCCTCCTTCACCATCGCACGCCCTTTCATTGTTCAATATTTAACCACTAACAAAGGAATGCAGGTAATACTCCATATAATACAAATATTGAACCCCAGAAAGGCATGCAAGGGTTAAGGGGGCGTAGCCCCTTGCGACGATGTGAAGAGCGCCCGTAGGGCGCGATGAAGCACCTAGTAAGATATATGTGTTAGACGGTGACAGGACTATGGGAAATAATAATGAGAATAAAGTACATAGCATTAGTATGCTGGAATTAACACTTTATAAAGTACTATGGCCCTCATTCCGAGTTGATCGGTCGCAAGGCGATTTTAGCAGAGTTACACACGCTAAGCCGCCGCCTACTGGGAGTGAATCTTAGCTTCTTAAAATTGCGACCGATGTATTCGCAATATTGCGATTACTAACTACTTAGCAGTTTCAGAGTAGCTCCAGACTTACTCTGCCTGTGCGATCATTTCAGTGCTTGTCGTTCCTGGTTGACGTCACAAACACACCCAGCGTTCGCCCAGGCACTCCCACCGTTTCCCCGGCCACTCCTGCGTTTTTTCCGGAAACGGTAGCGTTTTCAGCCACACGCCCCTGAAACGCCGTGTTTCCGCCCAGTAACACCCATTTCCTGTCAATCACATTACGATCGCCGGAGCGAAGAAAAAGCCGTGAGTAAAAATACTTTCATCATAGTAAAGTTACTTGGCGCAGTCGCAGTGCGAACATTGCGCATGCGTACTAAGCGGATTTTCACTGCGATGCGATGAAAAATACCGAGCGAACAACTCGGAGTGAGGGCCTATGTGAAATGAGAGTGCTTGTTAGCTCAGATTAGAGCTTGTGAGTACTTACTAGGGTCATATAAAAATATAGGCATAAGGATATTTAGAGTGCTAGAGGTATAGTAATGGTGGACGTGAATTATATATATATTTACATATGTGTGTGTAGATATCAAATCACCGCGTGTGTGCTTAGGCCTTCCTGGTACAGTACTCAATCTTCCTGGGTGGTCTCCCACCTGGTACTGATTAGGCCCAACACTGCTTAGCTTCCAAGATCGAACAGAGTTGGGCGTAGGACCAGTATGGTAGGTTGCGGCACATAAAAGATCAGCCCAGTATCATTTTAATCATCAATTTTTATTGTGCACAGTGACAAATTAAGGTGCAATATACAAAAAAAAAAGAAGGGGTGTGTGACAGGAGTGACGATAAGAAATATTACAATAAAAAAAATACTTAAACTGAGTAGAATGCATCTTTATAGGAATAGGGCAATCTCATATTCTTCGTTAAAGCCCATGGGGTGCATGGTTTTCAGTTGGAAAATCCAAACCATTTCCCGTTGGGACTATTTGCCAGGTGTCCACCCCTTTCGACAATCTGTACATGTTCAATAGCTTTGAAGGACATCTCTTCTGGATTAGAGTTGTGTTCAAGATTGAAGTGTTTATATATATGGTGATTTGTTTTTGATGTTTCGAACATGCTCCTGGATCCTCAGTTTTAATGACCTTTTGGCAGTGCCAGATTAAGGTCCACATGAGCCTGGAGCTGGAATTTATGAAGGCCCTATTGCATGCCATCATAAGGGGTGTGACTAACTTCATGTGGGTTTGGCTTATGATATGGAGGGCGTGACCAGTGCATTGGGGAATGATCTGTACAGGGGGTGTAGTACGTACCATGATGGCCATAGCTACCACCTACTGTACTTTCAGCCACCTCAATGTCCCTCCCCTCGATGTGTGTGTGTGTGTGTGTGTGTGTGTGTGTGTGTGTGTGTGTGTATATATATATATATTAACACATACATACATACATAAATACACATATACATTAGATAGATAGATATGCCCCCGCAAACATATTTTGGTAGGCTGATTGTATATGTTGATAGGCACAAATCGCACCACCTTTGTGCAGGGACAGAGGTAAGTATTGCTGACTGTGCTACGCTACCTTACCCACCACCCACTTAAATCCTTGTCGAGCATCAGTCCTGTATACAGAACCTATTATCTACTACTACTCACAGATACTATATCTCAAACACTAAAATACCCCTCATTCACCATCACTACATGATCCCATACCACAAACACTGAAATACCCCTCACTCGCCATCACTTCCCAACCCCATATTTAACTATCTGTAATTCCTTCAACTACCACTCCCTGACCCTGTAACGGACAATATTAAATACCCCTCACTCACCATCATGCCCTGACCACACAAGACACACAAATACCCTCACTCACCATCATGCCCTGACCACACAAGACACACAAATACCCTCACTCACCATCATGCCCTGACCACACAAGACACACAAATACCCTCACTCACCATCATGCCCTGACCACACAAGACACACAAATACCCTCACTCACCATCATGCCCTGACCACACAACAGACACACAAATACCCTCACTCACCATCATGCCCTGACCACACAAGACACACAAATACCCTCACTCACCATCATGCCCTGACCACACAACAGACACACAAATACCCTCACTCACCATCATGCCCTGACCACACAACAGACACACAAATACCCTCACTCACCGTCATGCCCTGACCACACAAGACACACAAATACCCTCACTCACCATCATGCCCTGACCACACAACAGACACACAAATACCCTCACTCACCGTCATGCCCTGACCACACAAGACACACAAATACCCTCACTCACCATCATGCCCTGACCACACAACAGACACACAAATATCCTCACTCACCATCATGCCCTGACCACACAACAGACACACAAATACCCTCACTCACCATCATGCCCTGACCACACAACAGACACATAAATACCCTCACTCACCGTCATGCCCTGACCACACAACAGACACACAAATACCCTCACTCACCATCATGCCCTGACCACACAACAGACACACAAATACCCTCACTCACCATCATGCCCTGACCACACAACAGACATACAAATACCCTCACTCACCATCATGCCCTGACCACACAACAGACACATAAATACCCTCACTCACCGTCATGCCCTGACCACACAACAGACACACAAATACCCTCACTCACCATCATGCCCTGACCACACAACACACAAATACCCTCACTCACCATCATGCCCTGACTACACAACAGACACACAAATACCCTCACTCACCATCATGCCCTGACTACACAACAGACACACAAATACCCTCACTCACCATCATGCCCTGACTACACAACAGACACACAAATACCCTCACTCACCATCATGCCCTGACTACCTAACAGACAGTGCGATACCACACAGTGACATCATGCCGCAGCCGGCCGGAAAATGAGTCCAAATTGAGCTGCATGCACAGCCGAGACCGAGGGTCATTAATGACCCACGGGGCCGCGCATTGCTCGTCATCGGCGACATACACACTGGGCGATACAGTAAACTATATCGCTCAGGAGGGGAAAATGAGCGATATAGTTCACTATAGTGCTAAGTGTGTACCCACTTTAAATTTTATGTGTGTTCAGGTCGGATAATAAATTTTGTTTTATTTGTATAAAGAGAAGTTTGCTATTAAGTTTATCATTAAGCAGATATATATCAACAATATTTTGCAGAGTTTTTATACCCTTTTCATTGTGTTTTGTGTAGGGCCAGACAAACAACAGGCCATCTGACTAGCCGCAGTCTGTCATTATAAGACAATTTTATTATTTAAGATATGGATATTCTATACCACCAGGAATAGATGCTACTAGTGAGCAATAACTTGTTGCTCTTGATTTCTGCATTGCACCCCCCACCTGTCTATAATTATGCCCCACCCACCCCTCTGTGCCTATTTTTAGCATCCAGTGTGTGGCGGCTCCCATCCTCAGTCCTCCCCATGGTCTTCAGTGTCACCCACGCAGAGCCCTGCGCAGTGGAGCCTATGTGACATCACCCGGCGTGCCGCAACATCACATGGCGCAGCCGCACAGAGAAGGGGCTGAGGCACATTAGTATGCAGCGCAGGGAGGGCTTGTGAAGCCTTCCGCTGCGCCACCCTTTCAATATATGTCCGGCCACCGGGTGGGGTGTGTAGGAGCTTATTGGAGGTGTGGTTTGAACGGTTAGAGCCTCGGTCGGCAGCTGGTGGTGACAGGAAAATATTTTTCCTGTCTCCAGCGGATCCTCCTTGGTGGTGTGGGCCTATCTTCATGGTGGGGGGGTGAGGGGGGGCTGGAGCTGCAGCTCCATCCGCCCCATTGCTCATCCGGCCCTGCCTTTTGGTCTTCCCGACATATTTCTTAGAACACGTGCATTCTAGTAGATATACGACTGATGTTGTGTAACAGTTCATGAACTCCTTTATTTTAAACTCCTGGGTATCATCTGTGTTGTTTAAGGTTTTTCTATTAGAATTAAGGTACTTATGCTGACGCCGGAGTCCCACTGCAGACAATACCGACAGCCGGAATCCTGCTTCACATGGGCTATTCCCACTCGTGGGTGTCCACAGGACCCATAGCGTGGGAATAGAACCTGTGGTGAGCGCAGCGAGCCACTGAGCTCACAAGGGGAATCTTGGCGCTTGTCCCGCTGCTGGATTACTGACGGTAGGGATGGCGTTGTCGGTAAACTGATGGACAGAGCTGTCATCAGAAATTATGGGGCCCGGGACTGACCCTCACAAGGCAGCCCCCCCTTCCGATCCTCCCCTCTTTCCTGCATTCCCCAAACTACTTTTTGAGGGGTCTGGGTGGTTGTAGTGAGGATCAGGGGACCAGGTCAGCTGCCACGGAGAGACAGAGCCGCATTCATATTCTTCATACAGAGCCGGCCGCGAGACAATCGGAGCTCACGGACCAGCAGCCAATCAGGAGCTGCCAGGAGCTCTGATTGGCTCATGGCTGGCTCTGTATTAAGAATATGACAGCTGGCCGCGGCTCAGCCTCTTCCTCTGTTCTTCCGTGGCTGCCTGCCGATACGCAGGCAGGCAGCTGATCAGGCCCCCTGATCCACACTACAACCACCTGGGCCCCATCTCACCCCGGGACTGGAGTAACCGCCGTCCCCCTTGATGGCGGGCCTGCTGACGGATGGCATCCTGACCGTCGTTAAATCATACTGAACCCGTTGACACTCTTGACTGTGTGTACACATACTTGGTCAATCCTATTTTTTCTTGACGTGAACATGTGACAGAATTACTATTAGAACGTAGACACATTTTTTCTTGTTTGCCATCAGTAATTAATTAAAGTTTGTTTCTGTTACAGAACACTTGAATAACAAAGGTTTTGTTCTATGTGGCAGAAGGCCAAGCAAACAGTGTAAGGACTGGTTCCTAAATGCAATGTGGATCTGACTTTGTACAATACCCCTTGACAAAGAATTCTTGTGCTGTGAGTCCCACTGTGTACAGAAAGTGGAGAAGGAATTCCTAATTGCTGGCAAAGATTTGCACCTCTAAATACTACAATTAGTATTGGCCTAACGACGATAATCCTTCTACCAGTGCTGTGCACCGCAGCAGGGTTGTCTGAGCCCAGTTATAATGTCATGTTCGTGTACTTCTATGCCATTTTGTTTTCTTTACTGTTTTGCAAGTGTTTCAACTGGTGGCTGCTTGGATTACTTACTATTCTGCGGCTGTTTCTTTTACCACTATGAAAGGCTTTCTCTCCGTAAACATTTAAATAAATGTGAGTTTTCCCTTCTTTATTTTTGTGTAGTACAGCAAGGATTAAGGCGACGATGTGTGTCATGATAACAGATAGATGCCGTGTAAAGTTGTACATCGCGATTTGCACCAACACTTCTGTTTTTGCACCTAGAGCACCAGTACAGTAGGCGAACACCTTGCATATTGCACTGCTTACTCTCAGGTGCAAGTCGGCTCAGAGGACTGTGAGGTCTCTGGTTTGGCTGAAGCCCTTATTAAACTGTGCTTTTTGTGATGTCTTTCCTTGACATGACCCTGTCTATGATTTTGATTAACTCAGGAACTGGAAGTTACAATAGGTTTATCTTTATGTCAAAGTGATGTAATATTTGTGGCACAATGAATATCTTGTGCAACACCAGGGGCGTTTCTAGAGAGGCGGAGGCTCATGTGCAGACTCTGTCTGGCCACTCATATGCGCAGATCTCCAGGAAAATGGTGCGGTGAGCATTTTCCCAGTGATTTCCTTAATGCGAATATCTACGGAAAAATGGCTGCCGCACCATTTACCGAAGATTTTCTTACAGATGATACCGTGGCGAGGGACTCTGGAGAGGTGAGTATTTAAATAATGGGTGCAACACCCAGTGATGTATCTATAATGGGTGCATTTATTTACTACTCGCCCTCCAGAGTCCTTCGTCGGTGGCATCAGCTCTGCACAAATCACCAGACGTGTGCATTAGGAAAATCACTGTGCCGTTTCCCCGGCCACCTGCGAATGCATACTAGACTTGAGCATGGCTCTAAGGTCCACTAGCGACCCTAATGCTCAGAGAATGCTGACTAGAGAGGAAGGCAGGGTCGGACTGGCCCACAGTGGTACCAGGGAAACCACCAGTGGGCCCCACTGCCTGAGGGCCCACTCCTTCCTCTAGGGATCAGGTTCCACACTGTGCACTTGTATTATACATGGTAGATATGTTGCATTACACTGCACAAGACTATTGTGTATTTCAAGCCTCTTTGGAGGCTGGCCACACCCCATTTGTAGGCTGGTCACACCCCTAAATATGGGCCCCTATAACTGCATTCCCCCGGTGTGCCCTTCATACCCCAGTCCAACACTGGACGAAGGTGCCCGGACAGAGACTGCACACAGGCCCCCTCCTCTATTAAAACACCCCTGGCAATGGGTTATATTCAGTATATCGACACCGGAATCCCGACACCCGGCATACCGACAACTATTCTCCCTCTTGGGGGTCCACGACCCCCCTGGAGGGAGAATAAATAACGTGGTGCGCGTAGCGTGCCACCATGCTCGCAGTGAGACCGCAAGGGGCTCATTTGCGCTCGCAGCACTGTCAGCATGCCAGTGGTCGATATCCCGGTGCCGGTATGCTGGGCGCCGGGAACCCGACCGCCGGCAAAACATACTACACCCCTGGCAACACTTATTGTACATAGGGCTAAGGTCAAATCCATGCTTGTGTTAAAAAATGGAGGCCTTATATCTTTTCTCTAGCATACAAAATGGAGATCTCCTTTAGAATTACCCTCCAAGCAATGTTTTTAGATCTGTTTATTTAAATATGCTTAGCTGAGGCATCTGACACATGGGGAGCAGAGCCATCTCCTGTGCCAAGGAAACAATGATGGAGCAACTGGCATAAGGCATAGGGGGAGATGAGGAGAAGCAGTGGGTATGCACTACACACCCTATACCGATTATAGATACGCCTCTTACTGTATGTTAATACATGGCTGGTTAATCATTTCTGTACCGCATGACACAGGAGATAGAGAAAGGCTACAACTACAGACAGGAAACGGCCTAGTGCTATCAGTCTCTATTTTATTCTTCAGTGCAAGTATACACAAAAACCTTCTAATGCATTGACAACATTTTGTTGGACAACTTTGCCCTTTAGCCTATAAAACATAACGGGATGCATTTAGTATCCCAGCTGTTGCGATGGCGGCGGTAATGTTATCGACGCCGGAGATGACTATAAGGGTTCTGGGTTAGGGCCGGGGGAAAGCGTTAGGGTTAGGCACTGGGGAAGGGGAGGGGGGGGGTAGAGTTAGGCACTAGAGGGGCAGTCCTAGCCCCCCCCCAGGGATAGAGTTAGGTTATGGATTGGGAGGGGGGTAGAAATACCCCCCCTGATGTCGGAATCTTCAATGTCAGGATGCCGCGGTAGGTCATGTGACTGCCTGAATCCAGACCACCGGGATTTAGTATGTATTCCAGCATAACACCTTTTTATTTTGTGCTTGTTTGTGCACACCTAGTTAAACACATGACTCCTGAACTGAGCATAACAGTCTTCACCTATAACAGGCGCCATTCCCAGGAGAAGAAATGATCTCGGTACTTGGATGCCGCCAGGACTTAACACAGGTAACAAAGGGGGTAATTCAGACCTGACCGCTAGGCTGCGTTTTGTCACAGCCTGCGATCAGTTCCAAACTGCGCATGCATATGCAGTTGGCTGGCAATTGACTGTTTTCAGGGAGTGTTTGGAAAAACGCAGGCATGTCCAAGCGTTTGCAGGGAGGGATCCTGTCGTCAATTCCGGTCCCGTAGAGACTGATGTGATCGCAGCGGCTGAGTAAGTCCTGGGCTGCGCAGAGACTGCACAAAATCAGTTTGTGCAGCTCTGCTGCACATGCGTTCACACACTTGCACAGTGAAAATACACTCCCCCTGTAGGTGGCGACTATCTAATCGCAGCAGTGCAAAAATCGCCTGCTAGCGAACAGGTCTGAATTAGCCCCAAAGAGTCAATGTAAAAACTAGGTGTGCAGAAGAAATAGGCTGAGGTGGGAACAGAAATATTACTTCAGTGGCTGTAGACAAATACACAGAAAGAAACAGGTAATGGCTGAAAGCTGGGAGAGGAGTAAGGGGGTAATTCAGAGTTGATCGCAGCAGCAAATTTGTTAGCAGTTGGGCAAAACCATGTGCACTGCAGGGAGGGGGGGCAGATATAACATGTGCAGAGAGTTAGATTTGGGTGGGTTATTTTGTTTCTGTGCAGGGCAAATACTGGCTGCTTTATGTTTATACTTCAATTTAGATTTCAGTTTGAACTCACCACACCCAAATCTACTCTATCTGCACATGTTATATCTGCCCCACAGTGGCGGAAGTTCCGGAGGCAATGGAGTCGGTCGCCGCCGGGCTCCAGCTCTGAAGGGGGCACTCGGCCTGACCATCTCCATTGCCTCCTGTTACTTCTGACTCGAGTACAGCCTCTGTGCGCCAGTTGCCAGCTACTCAGACGCGGCTGCAGAGCAGCAGCTTCACCCCGGAATCTCAGCAGGCAGGAGGCGGAGATTACCGTCAGTGTCAGGCAATGCGCCCCACCTCCTGACAGTCCATCTCCCGTCAGCTCTCTCCTCCCCAGAGTGGCTCATGCTGGGCGGGACGTAGTAGTACTCTGCAGTCCGCACTCTTTACCTGCTCCCAGATGTCCTTGAGTCTGCTGGATGGCTGATTTCAGGTGAGGAGTGGCAGCGGAGGCTGCAATGTTTGGGGATCTAAGTGTGTATATAAAAATAAACAATAAAGCTACCCCCCCCCCCCCCCCCCAAAATAAAAAATAAAAAAATTATATATATATATATATAAATATATATACATACACACACACACACGTATGAAGTCTAATTGCTGACGAAACGCGTTGGGACTGCTGTACCTGAACCTTTTATATGGACACATAAGCCTTTTAATATTTATTTTCTGTACGTTTGCATTGTTACCATTTCTACGGATATTTATGGAAAGTTAGACGTACCCGTTCCTATATTGATAGATAAGCTCATTTGAATTTTTTTATGCTGTACGCTTGCATTTTTACCATTTGTTTTTATGTGTTGTATTAAAATTTGTGAAAAACCTTTCAATTATCCCAGGCTGTGGATTTTAAATTCTGGGATTTGCTTATCCCTACAAGGTTTTTTATATATACAACTGATTTTATGTTGAACAATGGTGTGATAATTGCATGAAAACGGTACGCGCTATGATATATTTCTTTTATCTTTTTTATGCTCCAACATTGGTCTCATGACTGAAGAAAAATTTATGCTCCAGATAAGTAGTGTTCATTTCCTACTCTCACTGGGTACACACATATATATATATAAGTGATGTGCACCGGAAATTTTTCGGGTTTTGTGTTTTGGTTTTGGGTTCGGATCCGCGGCCGTGTTTTGGATTCGGACGCGTTTTGGCAAAACCTCCCTGAAATTTTTTTGTCGGATCGGGGTTTTTTTTTACAAAAAAACCCTCAAAAACAGCTTAAATCATAGAATTTGGGGGTCATTTTGATCCCATAGTATTATTAACCTCAATAACCATAATTTCCACTCATTTCCAGTCTATTCTGAACACCTCACAATATTATTTTTAGTCCTACAATTTGCACCGAGGTCGCTGGATGACTAAGCTAAGCGACCCAAGTGGCCGACACAAACACCTGGCCCATCTAGGAGTGGCACTGCAGTGTCAGACAGAATGGCACTTCAAAAAATAGTCCCCAAACAGCACATGATGCAAAGAAAAAAAGAGGTGCACCAAGGTCGCTGGATGGCTAAGCTAAGTGACCTAAGTGGCCGACACAAACACCTGGCCCATCTAGGAGTGGCACTGCAGTGTCAGACAGGATAGCACTTCAAAAAATAGTCCCCAAACAGCACATGATGCAAAGAAAAAAAGAGGTGCACCAAGGTCGCTGGATGGCTAAGCTAAGCGACCCAAGTGGCCGACACAAACACCTGGCCCATCTAGGAGTGGCACTGCAGTGTCAGACAGGATGGCAGTTTTAAAAAAATAGTCCCCAAATAGCACATGATGCAAAGAAAAAAAGAGGTGCAATGAGGCAGCTGTGTGACTAAGCTAAGCGACCCAAGTGGCCGACACAAACACCTGGCCCATCTAGGAGTGGCACTGCAGTGTCAGATAGGATGGCAGATTTAAAAAATTGTCCCCAAACAGCACATGATGCAAAGAAAAAAAGAGGTGCACCATGGTTGCTGGATGGCTAAGCTAAGCGACCCAAGTGGCCGACACAAACACCTGGGCCATCTAGGAGTGGCACTGCAGTGTCAGACAGGATGGCAGATTTAAAAAATAGTCCCCAAACAGCACATGATGCAAAGAAAAAAAGAGGTGCAATGAGGTAGCTGTGTGACTAAGCTAAGCGACCCAAGTGGCCGACACAAACACCTGGCCCATCTAGGAGTGGCACTGCAGTTTTCTAGCGAGAGGATGAGTGCTTCCATCCTCATGTGAATCTGAACCACTAGCCATGAACATAGGCCAGGGCCTCAGCCGTTCCTTGCCACTCCGTGTCGTAAATGGCATAGTGGCAAGTTTACGCTTCTCATCAGACGCTTTTAATTTTGATTTGTGGGTCATTTTACTGAACTTTTGTTTTTTGGATTTTACATGCTCTCTACTATGACATTGGGCATCGGCCTTGGCAGACGACGTTGATGGCATTTCATCGTCTCGGCCATGACTAGTGGCAGCAGCCTCAGCACGAGGTGGAAGTGGATCTTGATCTTTCCCTATTTTACCCTCCACATTTTTGTTCTCCATTTTTTAATGTGTGGAATTATATGCCAGTAATATATCAATAGCAATGGCCTACTGTACCGTACTGCTATATATTATATACTGGTGGTCAGCAAAATTCTGCACTGTCCTCCTACTATATATACTGCGCACAACTAAAATGCACCACAGGTATGGAAGGATAGTATACTTGACGACACAGAGGTAGGTAGAGCAGTGGACTACTGTACCGTACTGCTATATATTATATACTGGTGGTCAGCAAAATTATGCACTGTCCTCCTACTATATATACTGCGCACAACTAAAATGCACCACAGGTATGGATGGATAGTATACTTGACGACACAGAGGTAGGTAGAGCAGTGGACTACTGTACCAGACTGCTATATAATACTGGTGGTCACTGGTCAGCAAAATTCTGCACTGTCCTCCTATATACTAC
Organism: Pseudophryne corroboree; assembly: GCF_028390025.1. Taxonomy (NCBI): domain Eukaryota; kingdom Metazoa; phylum Chordata; class Amphibia; order Anura; family Myobatrachidae; genus Pseudophryne; species Pseudophryne corroboree. The sequence goes on from NC_086445.1 coordinate 76,813,611, forward strand.
AGTGCAGCACAGATATGGAGTGTTTTTCAGGCAGAGAACGTAGATATTTTCAGCACACTGAGCACAGATATTTGCAAGTACACTGAGCACAGATATTTGCAGCACACTGAGCACAGATATTTGCAGCACACTGAGCACAGATATTTGCAGCACACTGAACACAGAAACTGAGAGAACGCTGCACGTCCTCTCCCTATCATCTCCAATGCACGAGTGAAAATGGCGGCTACGCGCAGCTCCTTATATAGAATACGAATCTCGATAGAATCCGTCAGCGGGATGATGACGTTCGTGCGCGCTCGGGTTAACCGAGCAAGGCGGGAGGATATATTGTATGGGGCTGTGTATGTGTACAGTATGTATGTATGTATATGGGGCTGTGTATGTGTACAGTATGTATGTATATGGGGCTGTGTATGTGTACAGTATGTATGTATATGGGGCTGTGTATGTGTACAGAATGTATGTATATGGGGCTGTATATGTGTACAGAATGTATGTATATGGGGCTGTGTATGTGTACAGAATGTATGTATATGGGGCTGTGTATGTGTACAGAATGTATGTATATGGGGCTGTGTATGGTACAGTATGTATGCATATGGGGCTGTGTGTGTGTATGTGTACAGTATGTATGTATATGGGGCTGTGTGTGTGTATGTTATGGGGCAGTTGTCTGCGGGGCAGTTGTCAGAGTTTAGAAATATACGAAGTTTGGAAATTACAAAGTTAGGAAATTTTAAAAAGAACAGTTAAACCAACAGTTAGTCTACATATATCTCACTGAATATGGACTGATCAGCTTTCTATATATCTTTTCATCTCACAGGTATGTGATTTCTGCTTGATGATTCCTGCACCTCTGCATTAACCCACAAACATCTTCAGCTGTATTTTAAATGTATGTGATTTCTGCTTGATGATTCCTGCACCTCTGCATTAACCCACAAACATCTTCAGCTGTATTTTAAATGTATGTGATTTCTGCTTGATGATTCCTGCACCTCTGCATTAACCCACAAACATCTTCAGCTGTATTTTAAATGTATGTGATTTCTGCTTGATGATTCCTGCAAACTATAACTCTTGATCTGTATTCACACCAATGTATAATTTAGCAGTGTATGTAATTGTATTTGTAGAATATTAGTACTTGCTTATAGCTGATATTATCTCTTGTATAGATGTTGGTCAGTGGAGTGGAGTTTATTAGCATACATGGACTGGTGTTTACTTAACACAGGGTAATATAAGCCCTTTGATTAGATGTCCAATTGGCTTCAGCTGAAGCCTTTGTAAATTAGAACTAGTATATGTTAGCATTCAGTTATGGGGCAGTTGTCAGAGTTTAGAAATATACGAAGTTTGGAAATTACAAAGTTAGGAAATTTTAAAAAGAACAGTAAAACCAACAGTTAAACAAACATTGCAAAACATTGGAAAGCAGGTAAATCTACCATTTAACTAACAATTTCCATAAGCACTTTCCTATCTATACTTTTATCTTTAAAAACACCATGCTCCACAAACTGTTTTTCCTCATAGCACTTCATGGTATCCTCTATAAAATGACATCATCCTTCACTATTCCTGTTATGTATCACTCTGTACACATTGCAGCCTCATTCATCCACTCCCCTCTTATTAACACTCATGAGCTTTTAACCTATCTATGTACACTAACTGTCACATCCTCTACCTGTCGCCATAAGAAACTATCACACACCTCCCCCAAATATACCTATTTCTCTCTTCTTCTGCTTCTACTAGCTGGTGACATATCCCCAAATCCAGGTCCCATCCACATACCACGCTCACATTCAGCTGATTCACAACGGAATATAAAACCAACAAACCTTATCAACATCACATGTCTCCCATCTACCTCCAAGTCACTAAAATGTGCTTTATGGAATGCACGCTCTGTTTGCAACAAATTAACAGCTATTCATGACCTTTTCATAGCAAAAAAATTCAATATGCTAGCCATAACAGAAACATGGCTCACACAATCAGACACTGCCTCCCCTGCAGCACTGTCACATGGTGGCCTCCACTTCACACACCCCCAGGCTTGGTAACATTAAAGGAGGTGGTGTTGGAATATTACTGTCCAAATCTTACACGCACATCGTTTTACCACCTGTTCCCTCACTCACATTTACATCCTTTGAAGTACACTCTATTAGGATTTTCACCCCTTTCTCTCTGCGTGTTGCAGCTATCTATCGGCCACCTGGGCAACCCAAAAATTTTCTGGAAGATTTTTCTGCTTGGCTCCCTCACTTTCTATCCTCTGACATCTCCACCATCATTATGGGCGATTTCAATCTCTCTATTGACAGTCCACAATCTCCCCATGCCTCTAAACTACTCTCTCTAACCTCCTCTCTTGGCCTCTCCCAATGGACTGACTCCCCTACTCATCAGGAGGGCCACTGCCTTGATCTTGTATTCACCAGACTATGCTCTGTTTCTGAACTCACTAACACTCCTTTCCCTGTCTCAGATCACAACCTTATCACCTGCATGCTCTCCTCCATTACTTCAAACTCAATGTTCCTAAAGTCTACAAGGACACCTCTTACCCGCAGAAATATTAACGCTATTAATTTTCAACAACTATCTACCTCTCTGCAACCACTGCTCTCACCAATTTCTACATTCACCTATCCAGAGACTGCTGTGTCACACCTTAACCAAACTCTAGAAACAGCACTTGATGAAGTGGCTCCAGCTACCTATCACACTCCACATAGACTTGAATGTCAACCGTGGCACTCTAAATACACTAGACACTTACAAAAACTCTCACGTAAAGTTGAACGCCAGTGGCGTAAATCTCGTAGTTCAAGTGACTTTCTCACATATAAGACCACCTACCACTCTTATCGTAATGCTCTGGACACTGCCAAACAAACAAATTTTCAATCTCTCATCTCTGCTCAAGCCTCTAACCCCAAGCGACTTTTTAATACATTTAAATCACTTCTTGTCCCTCCCTCACCTAACCCACCAGCCACTGTCAGTGCGCAAGATCTTGCTTCCTATTTCAAGGACAAGATTGACAAGATCCGAAATGAAATGGTATGCTCTTCCACAGCAAGTGACCTGCTCAATTCCCTGCCTGAACCCTCTAACACCTACTCTTCCTTTGATCCTACAAATGAAGATGAAGTATCTGCACTCTTTTCATCTGCCTACTCTAATACCTCTCCCCTTGACTCTATACCCTCACAAATTAGTAAAGCTCTGTCTACTGTGCTCATCCCAACCTTAACGAAAATCTGTAATCTCTCCCTGTCTACTGGTATCTTTCCTTCTCTATACAAGCATGCAGTGATTACTCCCATTCTGAAAAAACAAAACTCTGACCCGAACTCTCTAATTACCGTCCCATCTCTCAGCTCCCATGACCCTCCAAGCTACTTGAGAGACTTGCCTACACTCGCCTCACACACTTTCTTAACTCACACAGCCTACTGGACCCACTTCAGTCAGGATTTCGTGCCCAACACTCCACAGAGACAGCACTGACTAAGGTAGTGAATGATTTGGTCACTGCTAAATCTAAAGGACATTACTCTCTACTTATTCTCCTTGATCTCTCTGCTGCTTTTGACACTGTTGACCACTCTCTTCTCATACAAACACTACAATCCCTAGGTATTCAGGACACAGCCCTTTCTTGGTTCTCATCCTACCTATCTAATCGCTCCTTCAGTGTTCGTTTCTCTGATTCCACCTCTCCTTCGCTACCTCTCTCAGTTGGAGTACCGCAAGGCTCAGTCCTAGGTCCTCTGCTTTTCTCTATCTATACCATATCTATTTCAGTACCATCTGTATGCGGATGATACTCAAATCTACCTATCCTCCCCTGATTTGTGACCATCTGTATTGGGCCGTGTCACTGAATGCCTTTCTGCCATTTCATCTTGGATGACATCTCGCCACCTCAAACTTAATATTTCTAAAACAGAATTAATTATATTTCCACTGGCCAATAGTAGTTTCCAACCTGATATCTCTATCACTGTTGAGAACTCGGCAATCACCCCTACCCCACAAGCTCGCTGCCTAGGTGTCATTCTTGACTCTGAACTGTCCTTTGTTACCCACATTCAATCTGTCTCAAGATCATGTTACATTCATCTAAGAAACATATCCAAAATACGACCATATCTTACACAAGACACAGCAAAAACTCTAATCCATGCACTCATTATCTCCCGCATTGATTATTGTAATAGTCTCCTGACCGATCTTCCCAAACATAGGCTCTCACCACTACAATACATTTTGAATGCAACTGCGAGGCTAATCTTCCTTGCCAGACGTTCATCGTCTGCAGATCCGCTCTGTCAGTCCCTCCATTGGTTACCGGTATTCTACCGTATTAAATATAAAATACTTTTACTCACATACAAGGCTATTAACCAAACTGCACTAACATACATCTCTTCACTCATCTCAAAATATCTCCCTAACCGACCTCTCCGCTCTGCACAAGATCTACGTCTCTCATCCACACGCATTACTTGTTCACACTCAAAATTACAGGACTTTATCCGGGCTTCACCCACTCTGTGGAATGCCCTCCCACGCACAGTAAGACTCGCCTCTAGTCTCCAAACCTTTAAATGTTCCCTTAAAACTCACCTCTTCAGACAAGCCTATCAAATTCCAGACCCACCCACATAACCTTCAGTGCTTCCCTATCTAATTACATCCTCTGTACAGTACACATAACATCACACATCTTGTCTTTCTTTAGTCTCACACCCTCCTGACACTTGGCCAACTTTGTGGGGTATCATCATACAACCCATTAAGAACCTAGCAATCTGGTGGACCATTATGCAATAGGTAGCATCTATCCTTGTGTATCTATGCCTATTTCCCTATAGATTGTAAGCTTGCGAGCAGGGCCTTCCTACCTCTATGTCTGTCTGTTTTTACCCAGTTTTGTTCTATTACTGTTGTTCTAATTGTAAAGCGCAATGGAATATGCTGCGCTATATAAGAAACTGTTAATAAATAAATAAATATGTGTACAGTATGTATGTATATGGGGCTGTGTGTGTATGTGTACAGTATGTATGTATATATATAGGGCTGTGTGTGTGTGTATACAGGGCTGTGTCTGTATGTTCTGTATATGAGACTGTGTGTGCGTATGGAGCTGTGCATGTACGCACTGGCGTATTTGGGGCTGTTTGTGTGCGCGTATGAGGCTGTGCATGTATGGGGATGTGTGTGCATATGTGGCTGCGTGCAGTGGCAGAAGTATCGGAGACAATGGAGTTGTGTGCCAGTTCTGAAAGGGGCATCTCGATCTTCTCCATTGCCTCTGGTGAGCTCCCCCAGTCTCTGTGCGCCAGCCACTACAGTATGTGTATGAACAGCGCTGCAGTGGCAGTGCACAGCAGCAGCATTATAGAATCTTAGTGGCAGTGCACAGCAGCATCATTATAGAATCTCAGTGGCAGTGCACAGCAGCATCATTATAGAATCTCAGTGGCAGTGCTCAGCAGCATCATTATAGAATCTCAGTGGCTGGGAGGAGGTGAGGTTTGCTGGTAGTATCAGGCAATACGCCCACCTCCCGACAGCCTTGCTGCTCGTTTCCCACAGCCCACCAGCACATGCTGCTTAGGAAGGTTCTCTTGGACGATGCCTCGCATTTATATCTGCTATACTGTAGGTGAGGAGACTGTCTGTATATGTAGCTGCTTGCATGTCTGTGTATAAGTGGGTGTGTGTGTATACAGTATGAGGCTGTTCGTGTATATGTGACTGTAGATGTCGCTGTCTGCATATGTGGCTATGTTTGTATGTGGCTGTGTGTGTGCGCACATGTGGCTGCAAATGAGGTGGGGGCACACCATTGTCTAATTTGCCTCCGGGCGTCTGGTTTGAACTTACACCCCTGCTGCCCCAAAATCCCCCCCCCCCCCTGCAGTGCACATGGTTTTGCCCAACTGCTAACAGATTTGCTGCTACGATCAGGTCTGAATTACCCCCTAAGGCAGGCTGAGAATCCTAGGTCCAAAACAAAAAGTAGAATACAGACAGAGGCAGGACCAGGGACGGACTGCCCATCTGGCACTTCTGGCAAATGCCAGAAGGTGTTACAGCTGCGGCGTGCGGCTTCTGGCACCTGGCCGTTGCTCCCTCGATGATGGTAGATGAGGTTAGCTCCCTGCCCACCGGTGCCCTAGTAACAAAGGACGCTGGCGGAAGGGGCTGATCAGGGCTGTGTGTGTGCCTGCAGCTGGTCAGCTGTATTGAGTTATTCATTAAGGGAGGATGGGGCTTCAACCCAGGTGTACAAGGGTCACTGCCTGAAGACTTACAAGCAGCGCTGAACTCCGAAGGAAGATCTTCATTCCACTGTAACAGAAGGGCTGATGGGCTGGTTGGCTGTTCCTGTCACACAGAGAGCTGGGAAGGCCGCGCGCAGCATCTGGCTCTCTGGTCTGGCCGCTCCACTGCCCATCTCCATGGAAATGGGGGGGGGGGGTGCCACGAGTCCATACCCCCCTGACTTGTGGCACGCCCCCGTCATTAGTGTCTGCGTACCCCCTTTTGCGGCACACGCACCCCTGTCATGTGCGCATGCATGCAAATGCTAGGGCCACTGCGCAAAGGCAGGGTGCACTCAGGTATTCCAAAACCAGGGACAAGTTACAAAGCAGAAATGGATGGCAAGACCTAGCAGAAGAACTCTAAGAAGCTGCAGCAGAGCAGGTGACTTCTGGCAGGACATTAGCTATAACCGGCAGTCAGACTAGGCCCTCCCTGCCTTTTACCATATCCGGGGGGGCAATCAGAACCCCAGAACAGAGACAGGTCTCTTGCAATTATTAACTTTGTAGCTGAGTAGCTGCACTTACAGAGACAGGCCCCTAGCAATTAATTACACTGCAGCTGAGTAGCTGCACTTACAGAGACGGGCCCCTTGCAATTATTTACGCTGCAGCTGAGTAGCTGCACTTACAGAGACAGGCCCCTTGCAATTAATTACACTGCAGCTGAGTAGCTGCACTTACAGAGACGGGCCCCTTGCAATTATTTACACTGCAGCTGAGTAGCTGCACTTACAGGGACAGGCCCCTTGCAATTAATTACGCTGCAGCTAAGTAGCTGCACTTACAGGGACAGGCCCCTTGCAATTAATGACACTGCAGCTGAGTAGCTGCACTTACAGAGACAGGCCCCTTGCAATTAATTACGCTGCAGCTGAGTAGCTGCACTTACAGGGACAGGGAAATGACTTACCGATGTTGTAAACTGTCAACACCACTAGAAGAACCAAGTTGTAAAATAAGCAGCTTCACACCATACCCCACCAACCTTGTCGCTCTAGAAGCCCTTTCATAATGCTGTTATAGGGACCAAAAAATTCTAGTTACGCCACTGAGGAACAGTCTTTAGGGTGTGTCCCTGTTACTGATTCATGACACATTACCATGGCTCTAATTTATTATTCTGAAACGTTGGAACTCAAGATTGTCCTCCAGATAAGGGGTTTTCTGTAATTTGCCTGCTTACAAAACATTTACCTTACTCTTTGGTAAAACAAGTTGCATAGTAATAGTTTGTAGTGCACTCACTAGAAGTCACTATGTCCCAGGATACATATTTTGTAATCTATCTTTTTTGCATAGCTTTCATATTGGATCTGCTTTGACTTTATAACCCTGAAGATTGAAGATTTAATAATGCAAATAATTGACTACATTATCTCCAAACCTCCCAACTTATGCACTTCTCAAGTTGGGTCCGTCCAAAAGAGGGTGTGGTCTCAATGTGAGGTGGTGTGTCCTCATGACCACCCCCTTTCATCACTCTGAGGGCATGCTCAGCACTCCCAGTGATGTTGGGCTGCCTCCAGAGACTCTTCCTGCACTATGTGGCTGCTGCTGTGCAGAGCGGGAGTGTATGCTTCCCCAACTCCCCCACCGTGGACACTGCAGTCCATGTGAGGGGCGATGCAGCAGTCTCAGAAAATTGGGACTGTCCCCCCCCCAAAGCTGGACAGTTGGGAGATATGTAACTCTACCCTGCAAGCCAAATACAGATGTCACGGGTCAGCAATAATGCGCTCCACCTCAACTTTACACCCTGGGTTGGTGGCACTGCTTACACATCCCTAGTTTGGGCCCTGACTATACTACTAGCTAGAATAATGCATGCAATTCTATATTGTGATTATGGGGGACATTTACTAAGCAGTGATAAGAGCGGAGAAGTGAGCCAGTGGAGAAGTTGCCCATGGCAGCCAATCAGCACTGAAGTAACATCTAAAATTTGTATACTATAAAATAATACAGAGCTGCTCATTGGATGATGGGGCAATTTCTCCACTGACTCACTTCTCCGCTCTTATCACTGCTTGGTAAATGTCCCCCTATATTTCAGTCCCAAGGTCATGCTGGATGGATTCTCTGACCCTTCCTATGCACAAAGTGTTCTAGGCCTACTCATATCTTTTGCAGATTGTCGCAGCCAACTGTAAAATAAGAGAAACCAAGATCAGAGTCCAGTTTTAAAGTATCATCCAAATTGTTCCCTGAAGATTTCCAACCATCACATGCAAATTCAGGGGTCTATATACTAAGCCTTGGATGAAGATATAGTGGAAGGTGATAACGCACCAGCCAATCAACTCCTAACTTACATGTCACAGGCTGGGTTTGAAAGATGACAGTTTGGAGCCGATCGGCTGGTACTTTATCTCCGTTCACTTTATCTCCATCCAAGGCTTAGTAAATAGACACCACAGTCTTAGATGGTGACACTCAAAGGTGTGGTAACCCATAATGTGCTTAAGAAGTACAACAAGTCCCTCACTAATGTCTGTTAGCTGCTCGGCATACACTTTGCAAAATCCTGGAAATAAAAGCAAAGGAGATGAAACAAGATGAGATGAACCTAAAGAAAACATACGAGCTCCTGTCCTGTTTGACATCTGAAGACAGATCCTGGGAATGCGGCCAATCACCTCCCCTTCTACAAGTTGGAGGCACAAGAAAAAAAGTTTGTTTTTACTTTGTAGAAGAGTACAGGAGGTCTCCTAGAGGAGCTGATCCAGCACTTGTGGAGCCTATAGCGACCCAATATATAGACCAGCTGGGAATGTGTTCCAAAATGCAAAGGTTTTCTTATTGTAAGACTTTCTGGTGAGTGTGACATGCCTGCCACAGTCTGTCCAGGCCGGAGATAATTAGCTCTCGTCTCACCCTCTGGAATAATGGCACTGAATGTTCCTGGCTTGATAGCAGTGATTATTTTCTATGCAATGACCCTGGCGACCGGCCTCTGGGCTGCCTGGAAAGCCAAAAAGAATGAAAGGAATAACACAGAGACGGAGGTGGCCATCGTTGGAGGGAGAAACCTAAACTTGTTTGTTGGAGTCTTTACAACGACTGGTAAGCAAACAAAATGACAAAGTATATATAATCTATCTACAGTATTTATTTACAGTATCTATTTATCTACAGTATCTATCTACAGTATCTTTCTACAGTATCTATCTATCTATCTATCTATCTATCTATCTATCTATCTATCTATCTATCTATCTATCTATCTATCTATCTATCTACAGTATCTGTCTGTCTGTCTTGTCTGTCTATCTGTCTATGTATATATGTATGTGTACTTGTGTATAGTTTTTGTATATATAGCACTGATAGTAATCACACGTATTTTGGAAACGTTGCAGAAAATGCAAACCTTTCTCACTTTCTAGGGTCTTGCTGTCACGTTTATAGTTGCAGCTATCGCAGAAAATAACAGTTCTAGATAACTAATTGGGGGAATTCAATTAGGTGCTAGTTTGCAAAAGGTAAACTTACATTATTAAATACGCACACTTTGCTCCATGCCAATTCACACTACTCTACACAAGGCTAAATGAATTTTGTCCAAAAAGCAAATTGGGAAAAGAGGGTAAAAAAGTGGGGAGACCTTTCTGAACCCCCAAAAAGTGACAACTTTGTTAGCAAGACCATATAGAAGGCTGTTAGTAGGCATAAGGGAAGTACTGGAAACTTTTAAAAGGTGTCAAATGGCTGATTTGCGCATTTCAAAAAAAATATTAAAGGAATGAAACAAAAAATGCAAAAAAAAAGTAGATAAAAAGGTAATTTGGAAGTAATTTGAGGCCATTTTAATAACAAATTTCTACAAAAAAAATGCGAAAAAGCAATTATTTTTCATTGAAATAAATACTTTAATTAAATTTGAAAAAGTTGATTTGGGAGTAATTTGAGGCCATTATATATTTTTTTTAACCCCAATAATGACATGTAATTATTGTCCCAATTAAGCACATAATTAAAAATTTCCAACTGCCTAATTAGTCATTAAGGAGGGTGTCCAATGGGTTCTGTAGTAAGTCCTAATATTTTTACCTTAAAATAAAGATTTTCACTACCTGGGAGGTCCTGACAAAGGGTGGTCTTCAGCATGCCGACTGACGGGATCCCGGCGCACAGTATACCGGCGCCGTGATCCCGACAGCCGGCATACCGACACTTATTCTCCCTCGTGGGGGTCCACGACCGCCCTGGAGGGAGAATAAAATAGTGCCCGTAGCGTGGCGAGCGCAGCGAGCCAGCAAGGGGCTCATTTGCGCTCGCCACACTGTCGGTAAGCCTGCGGTCGGGCTCCCGGCGCCGGTATGCTGGTCGCCGGGAGCCCGACCGCCGGCATATCGTAGTGAACCCCTGACAAATACACCTGAATTTACTCTGAAAAAGAAATGAGAGTTCGAAATTGAATTGTAAATGTCATTCCCATGACTGGCTGGCAGGACCAAGCTCACATCTAATTGAATTCCCCCCAGTGTGTATATGTAGCAATTACTGTATTAATATTTTTAGAGCAAAGTGTTCATTCTGAAATGATGTAGCTAAATACTGAGCAAAGGAAACAAAAAGTAGAATGTATTAGTGCGCAAAAAGAAATGTCTATTTGAATGTTGCATTACTTTGGCTTAAACAAGAAGCTGCAATGCATCCTTAACGTGGCAATTTGTGTTACGGTATAATATGTTTCATGACAGACCTTGACACACTGATTTTTTTTTATCACAGTATCATCCATAGAACATATTTGGCACCATGGGGGTAATTCCAAGTTGATCGCAGCAGGAAATTTTTTAGCAGTTGGGCAAAACCATGTGCACTGTAGCTATTGGGCTCAATAGAAAGAATACACACGGCTGCTCTGTGTGCCTCTGTGGCAGTGTGCCCTGCCGGTGCGCAGGCAGCTGACCTGTCCCCGCGATCCTCATTGCTGCCACCTGGGATCCCTCTCAGTCAGGGCCCGGGACTGGTATCCCCACTGTAACCCCTTGATGGCGGGCCTGAGTGCAGTAATAAAGTACATACTGATTTTAGTACATAGGGGAAGATTTATCAAACCTTGGAGAGAGATAATGTAAAAAGAGATAAAGTACCAACCATTCATCTTCTGTCATTTTCCAACACAGCCTGTAAAGTGACACTTAGGTGCTGATTGGTTGGTACTTTATTTCTCTCCAAGCATTGACACATGCTAGAGAATAGACCCCAAATACTAAACTCTATGCATAATATCCCCAAGTGACCAGCATATTAAATAGCTCCAATAACCTGCATATGTAGTCCCCAATTATTCAGCATTACTCAGCCATAATGTTTGTGTTGCTATTGTCCGTGGTCCACTTTGTGTTGTCATAAAACCTAATAAAAAGCAAACTGAGCTATTAATTGATTAATAAGTTTATTAATAGCAGTGACCTGAGAATCAGTGGCGCACACGTGGGAGGTGGGGAAGGGGGGTTCTGAGCACCCAGAAACCCCCCATGACAGACCAATTTTTGCGGACCGCGGTTTAAGCCCCACCCCTGGTATTAGGCCCCACCCCTTTTCAAGGACCCGTGATTGGTGGGTTGTGTGGAAGACCTTTCCTGCTCTGTGTGTGCGGATCCTTCTGATCTCATTCTCCAGTCCACCTCCGTGCCTCCGCTGTTGAAGACTCCCTGATACTGCTTCCAGGGATTAATCTTATTAACGGGGATTTCAGATGTCAGATGTCCTCTGCAGCCTGCTGTCTGAACGTCTACCTGGTGGCACTTAAGTGATTATTAAAACTTTATATTATTTCAATTATAGTATTTATATATATCTCAAATATATATATTTCTCTAACGTCCTAGTGGATGCTGGGGACTCCGTAAGGACCATGGGGAATAGACGGGCTCCGCAGGAGACTGGGCACTCTAAGAAATATTTAGTACTACTGGTGTGCACTGGCTCCTCCCTCTATGCCCCTCCTCCAGACCTCAGTTAGAATCTGTGCCCGGACAGAGCTGGGTGCATTTTAGTGAGCTCTCCTGAGCTTGCTAATAAGAAAGTATTTTAGTTAGGTTTTTTTATTTTCAGAGAGCTTCTGCTGGCAACAGACTCTCTGCTACGAGGGACTGAGGGGAGAGAAGCAAACCTACTAACTGCGGCTAGGTTGCGCTTCTTAGGCTACTGGACACCATTAGCTCCAGAGGGTTCGAACACAGGATCTTAACCTTGGTCGTCCGTTCCCGGAGCCGCGCCGCCGTCCCCCTCGCAGAGCCAGAAGACAGAAGCCGGCAGAAGCAAGAAGACATTGAAATCGGCGGCAGAAGACTCCTGTCTTCATATGAGGTAGCGCACAGCACTGCAGCTGTGCGCCATTGCGCCCACACTAACCCACACACTCCGGTCACTGTAGGGTGCAGGGCGCAGGGGGGGGGGGGGCCCTGGGCAGCAATTAAGTACCTCCTGGCAAAAGCAGCATATATACAGTTGGACACTGTTATATGCATGAGCCCCCGCCATTAATTTTAAATCGCGGGAGAAGCCCGCCGCTGAGGGGGCGGGGCCTTCTTCCTCAGCACTCACCAGCGCCATTTTCTCTCCACAACTCCGCTGAGAGGAAGCTCCCCAGGCTCTCCCCTGCACGATAGAGAGGGTGAAAAAGAGAGGGGGGGGCACAAAAATTTGGCGTAAAAATAATATATACAGCAGCTACTGGGTTAACACTAAGTTACTGTGTGATTCCAGGGTCATATAGCGCTGGGGTGTGTGCTGGCATACTGGGTTCACTACGGCTGGCCGGCGGTCGGGCTCCCGGCGACCAGCATCCCGGCGCCGGGAGCCCGACCGCCGGCTTACCGACAGCTTGGCGAGCGCAAATGAGCCCCTTGCGGGCTCGCTGCGCTCGCCACGCTACGGGCACGGTCGTGGACCCCCACAAGGGAAAATAAGTGTCGGTATGCCGGCTGTCGGGCTCCCGGCGCCGGTATACTGAGCGCCGGGAGCCCGACCGCCGGCAAACAGAAGACCACCCGGCATACTCTCTCTCTGTCTCTCCAAAGGGCCTTGTGGGGGAACTGTCTTCGAATAGAGCATCCCCTGTGTGTGTGGTGTGTCGGTACGTGTGTGTCGACATGTCTGAGGTAAAAGGCTCCCCTAAGGAGGAGATAGAGCAAATATGTGTGTGAGAGGGTGTCTCCGTCGACAACGCCGACACCTGTTTGGATATGTGTAAGTGCTGAGGTGAATTTATTGCACAAAAGATTAGAGAACAGACAGGAAATCTACCCATGTCTGTCCCTGTGTCACAGAGACCTTCAGAGTCTCACAATGCTCACTATCCAAAATAATAAACACTGATATCGACACGGAGTTTGACTCCAGTGTCGACTACGATAATGCAAAGTTACAGCCAAGATGGCTGAAAGGTATTCAATATATGATTATTGTAATAAAAGATGATTTGCATATCACTGATGACTCATTTGTCCCTGACACAAGGGTACACATGTTAAGGGGGAGAAAGCTGAGGTAAATTTCCCTCCTCTCATGAGGAAAAAGAGCGGGAATCTCCAGACAAGAGATTGCTGTTTCCCACAAAAAATTATCCGGCAGTATCCTTTCCCCACTAGGGCCAGGATGTGTTGGGAATCTTCCCCTAGGGTGTCCTGTTTGCACAGAAGGTAGCACTAGCTATTCTCAGGGATCCTGCAGATAGCGTGCACATTCTAGTATACTACTCAGACCGGCGATTGTGTCGGCATGGGTTTATAGCGCTGTGGCAGCGTGGACAGGTACCTTATCAGCAGAGATTGAGACCCTAGTATGCATATAGATATATATATATATATATATATATATATATGTATATATAGAGATATATATATATATATATATATATATATTAAAAATGCTGTCTTAAGTGATATATATATATATATATATATATATATACAGGTTGAGTATCCCATATCCAAATATTCCGAAATACGGAATATTCCGAAATACGGACTTTTTTGAGTGAGAGTGAGATAGAGAAACCTTTGTTTTTTGATGGCTCAATGTACACAAACTTTGTTTAATACACAAAGTTATTAAAATATAAATGACCTCCAGGCTTTGTGTATAAGGTGTATATGAAACATAAATGAATTGTGTGAATGTAGACACACTTTGTTCAATGCACAAAGTTATACAAAATATTGGCTAAAATTACCTTCAGGTTGTGTGTATAAGGTGCATATGTAACATAAATACATTCTGTGCTTAGACCTGGGTCCCATCTCAGGGCCGAAACTAGGATTTTTGTCACCCGGGGCAAGGTAGTCATTTGACACACACACACACACACACACACCCCCCCCCCCCCCCCCCCCCGCAAAAAAATAAAAAAAATATTTTACAATAAATAAATAAAAATAATAAAATAAAATAAAAAAAATAAAAAATAAATGAATAAAAATATTATATATATATATATATATATATATATATATCTCTTTCAGAACTTTTTTACCTGAGAAACTGCCTTTTCTAACATAAATTTCATATCCAGGAAAAAGTGTCCCCATTTTACACAGTACGACAGGCAAGTGTCCCCATTCCCCATTTTACACATTGCGGCAGACAGGTGTCCCCATTTTACACATTGCGGCAGGAAAAAGTGTCCCCATTGTACACATTGCGGCAGGCACAGGTCCCCATTTTACACAGTACGCTGGCAAGTGTCCCCATTTTACACATAGCGGCAGGCACAGGTCCCCATTTTACACAGTACGCTGGCAAGTGTCCCCATTTTACACATTACGGCAGGCACAGGTCCCCATTTTACACATTGCGGCAGGCACAGGTCCCCATTTTACACAGTACGCTGGCAAGTGTCCCCATTTTACACATAGCGGC
Source organism: Pseudophryne corroboree (assembly GCF_028390025.1). Classification (NCBI taxonomy): domain Eukaryota; kingdom Metazoa; phylum Chordata; class Amphibia; order Anura; family Myobatrachidae; genus Pseudophryne; species Pseudophryne corroboree. The sequence continues at coordinate 76,828,856 of NC_086445.1, forward strand.
AGGCACAGGTCCCCATTTTACACAGTACGCTGGCAAGTGTCCCCATTTTACACATTGCGGCAGGCACAGGTCCCCATTTTACACAGTACGCTGGCAAGTGTCCCCATTTTACACATAGCGGCAGGCACAGGTCCCCATTTTACACAGTACGCTGGCAAGTGTCCCCATTTTACACATTGCGGCAGGCACAGGTCCCCATTTTACACATTGCGGCAGGCACAGGTCCCCATTTTACACAGTACGCTGGCAAGTGTCCCCATTTTACACATAGCGGCAGGCACAGGTCCCCATTTTACACAGTACGCTGGCAAGTGTCCCCATTTTACACATTGCGGCAGGCACAGGTCCCCATTTTACACAGTACGCTGGCAAGTGTCCCCATTTTACACATTGCGGCAGGCACAGGTCCCCATTTTACACAGTACGCTGGCAAGTGTCCCCATTTTACACATAGCGGCAGGCACAGGTCCCCATTTTACACAGTACGCTGGCAAGTGTCCCCATTTTACACATAGCGGCAGGCACAGGTCCCCATTTTACACATAGCGGCAGGCACAGGTCCCCATTTTACACATAGCGGCAGGCACAGGTCCCCATTTTACACATTGCGGCAGGTGGTGGAGGGAGAGAGAGAGAGAGGAAGGGAGAGGGGCTGACTTACATTTGAAGCGGTTCTCGCCGCTCTTCAGCCGCCTCTCCCTCCTCGTCTGCGCGGCTCCGGACTCCCCCTTCTCCCTCCTCCGGCGGGGTTTCGTGGAATGACGCGCTTGCGCCGTGACGTCACGACGCAATCGCGTCATTCCGCGAAACCCCGCCCCCCGAGCTGGGCACTCGGGAGAAGGGGGTTTAAAAGTAAGTGCCGCGGCGGGTGTTAGGGGGTCTCGGCGCCCCCTCCAATCTGGCGCCCAGGTCGCCTGCCCCCCTAGCCCCCCCCTAGTTTCGGCCCTGCCCATCTCCATGATATCTCATTATGGTATGCAATTATTCCAAAATACGGAAAAATCCCATATCCAAAATACCTCTGGACCCAAGCATTTTGGATAAGGGAGACTCAACCTGTATATATATATATATATATATATATATATATAAAACATGCCCAAAGAGACATGAGTATACTGGGTCCTAGAGTCAAAGCTATGTCGATTTCTGCTTGACGTGTCCTGTAGAATATGCAATGGACAGATGATGCCGACTTAAGAGGCATGTGGAAGGCTGAGGATTGTGTGGAGAAGGGTTCTCGGACCTGGTCTACACAGCTATAGCTGGTAATTCTGATATTTTGCCTTATATTCCTGCACAGCCTAGGAAAGCATGACATTATCAAATGCAGCCTTTCGAATAAAGAAACAAGAAAGTCCGAGGTGCGTCCTTTCTTGCCAGAGGCGGGGGCACAGGAAAGAAGCTGCACAACACAGCTAGTTCCCAGGAACAGAAGTCCTCCCAGGCCTCTACAAAAATCCACCGCAAGGCGGAGCTAGGCCCGGAGGGGGCACGCCTTCGTCAGTTCAGCCACAAGTGGGTTCACTCCCTGTTAGATCCCTGGGCAATAGATATTGTGTCTCAGGGATACAAGCTGGACTTTGAGAAGATGCCCCCTCACCGACGGCCCTGCCGGCTTCCCCCCACGAGAGGGAAACAGTGTTAACTGCAATTCATAAATTGTATCTTCAACAGGTGGTGGTCAAGGTTCCCCTCCTTCAACAAGGAGGGGGTTATTATTCGACCATGTTGTAGTCCCGAAACCAGACGGTTTGGTCGGACCCATATTAAATTTAAAATCCCAGAACATATACCTGAAAGGGTTCAAGTTCAAGATGGAATGGCTAAGAGCGGTTATTGCAAGCCTGAAAGGGGGAGATTTTATGGTGACTCGGGACATAAAGGATGCACACCTTCATGTCCCCATTTATCCACCTCATCAGGCGTACCTCAGAATTGCGGTACGGGATGGTCATTACCAATTTCAGACGTTGCCGTTTGGTCTCTCCACGGCCTTGAGAATATTCACCAAGGTAATAGCGGAAATGATGGTGCTCCTGCGGAAGCAAGGTGTCACTATTATCACGTACTTGGACGATCTCCTCATAAAAGCGAGATCAAGAGAGCAGTTGCTGAACAGCGTATCACTTTCTCTGGAAGTGAAACGGCAACACGGCTGGATTCTATATATTCCAAAGTCGCAGTTGGTTCTTACAGCTCATCTGCCTCTCCTAGGCATGATCCTAGACACAGACCAGAAAAGGGTTTATCTCCCGATAGAGAGAGCTCAGAAGCTCGTGACACTGGTCAGGAATCTATTAAAACCAAAACAGGTGTCAGTGCATCACTGCACTCGAGTCCTGGGAAGGAGGGTGGCATCATTCGAGGCCATTCCCTTCGGCAGGTTCCATAGGAGGACCTTCCAATGGGACTTACTGGACAAGTGGTCCGGATCACATCTTCGGATGCATCGGTTAATCACCCTATCCCCCAGAGCCAGTGTGTCTCTCCTGTGGTGACTGCAGAGTGCTCACCTTCTCGAAGGTCGCAGATTCGGCATTCAGGACTGGGTCCTGGTGACCATGGATGCAAGCCTCCGAGGGTGGGGGGCAGTCACACAGGGAAGAAATTTCCAAGGGCTGTGGTCAAGGCAGGAGACTTGCCTTCACATCAATATCCTGGAACTAAGGGCCATATATAACGCCCTAAGTCAAGCGGAGACCCTGCTTCGCGACCACCCGGTTCTGATCCAGTCAGACCGCAGTGGCTCATGTAAACCGCCAAGGCGGCACAAGGAGCAGGGTGGCGATGGTAGAAGCCACCAGAATTCTTCGCTGGGCGGAGAATCACGTAAGCGCACTGTCAGCAGTGTTCATTCCGGGAGTGGACAACTGGGAAGCAGACTTCCTCAGCAGGCACGACCTCCACCCGGGAGAGTGGGGACTTCATCAGGAAGTCTTCACGCAGATTGCAAATCGATGGGAACTGCCACAGGTGGACATGATGGCGTCCCGCCTCAACAAAAAGCTAAAAAGGTATTGCGCCAGGTCAAGGGACCCTCAGGTGATAGCTGTGGACGCACTAGTAACACCGTGGGTGTTCCAGTCGGTCTATGTGTTTCCTCCTCTTCCTCTCATACCAAAGGTGCTGAGAATTGTAAGAAAAGGAGTGAGTACTATACTCATTGTTCCGGATTGGCCAAGAAGGACTTGGTACCTGGAACTGCAAGAAATGCTCACAGAGGACCCATGGCCTCTGCCTCTCAGACAGGACCTGTTGCAACAAGGGCCCTGTCTGTTTCAAGACTTACCGCGGCTGCGTTTGACGGCATGGCGGTTGAACGCCGGATCCTAGCGGAAAAAGGCATTCCGGATGAAGTTATTCCTATGCTGATAAAGGCTAGGAAGGATGTGACAGCAAAGCATTATCACCGTATATGGCGAAAATATGTTGCTTGGTGTGAGGCCAGGAAGGCCCCTACAGAGGAATTCCAGCTGGGTCGATTCCTGCACTTCCTACAGTCAGGTGTGACTATGGACCTAAAATTAGGGTCCATAAAGTTCCAGATTTCGGCCCTATCCATTTTCTTTCAAAAAGAACTGGCTTCACTGCCTGAGGTTCAGATGTTTGTTAAGGGAGTGCTGCATATTCAGCCCCCTTTTGTGCCACCGGTGGCACCTTGGGATCTTAACGTGGTGTTGGGTTTCCTGAAATCCCACTGGTTTGAGCCACTTAAGACTGTGGAGCTAAAGTATCTCACGTGGAAAGTGGTCATGCTGTTGGCCTTAGCTTCGGCTAGGCGTGTGTCAGAATTGGCGGCTTTGTCATGTAAAAGCCCCTATCTGGTTTTCCATATGGACAGGGCAGAATTGCGGACTCGTCCGCAATTCTGCCAATGGTGGTGTCATCTTTTCATTTGAACCAACCTATTGTGGTGCCTGCGGCTACTTGTGACATGGAGGATTCCAAGCTGTTTGACGTAGTCCGGGCTTTGAAGATTTAGGTAACCAGAACGGCTGGAGTCAGGAAGAATGACTCGCTGTTTATCCTGTATGCATCCAACAAGCTGGGTGCTCCTGCTTCAAAGCAAACTATTGCTCGCTGGATCTGTAACACGATTCAGCAGGCTCATTCTGCGGCTGGATTGCCGCATCCAAAATCAGTGAAAGCCCATTCCACAAGGAAGGTGGGCTCTTCTTGGGCGGCTGCCCAAGGGGTCTCGGCATTACAGATTTGCCGAGCTGCTACTTGGTCGGGTTCAAACACCTTTGCAAAATTCTACAAGTTTGATACCCTGGCTGAGGAGGACCTTGTGTTTGCCCATTCGGTGCTGCAGACTTATCCGCACTCTCCCGCCCGTTTGGGAGATTTGGTATAATCCCCATGGTCCTTACGGAGTCCCCAGCATCCACTAGGACGTTAGAGAAAATAAGATTTTACTCACCGGTAAATCTATTTCTCGTAGTCCGTAGTGGATGCTGGGCGCCCGTCCCAAGTGCGGACTTTCTGCAATACGTGTATATAGTTATTGCTTAATAAAGGGTTATGTTATGTTGGCATCCATTGGTTGATGCTCTGTTTGTTCATACTGTTAACTGGGTAAGTTTATCACAAGTTATACGGTGTGATTGGTGTGGCTGGTATGAGTCTTACCCTGGGTTCCAAAATCCTTTCCTTGTAATGTCAGCTCTTCCGGGCACAGTGTCCTTAACTGAGGTCTGGAGGAGGGGCATAGAGGGAGCAGCCAGTGCACACCAGTAGTACTAAATCTTTCTTAGAGTGCCCAGTCTCCTGCGGAGCCCGTCTATTCCCCATGGTCCTTACGGAGTCCCCAGCATCCACTGCGGACTACGAGAAATAGATTTACCGGTGAGTAAAATCTTATTATATACACACACACACACACACACACACACACACACACACACACACACACACACACACACTATGGGTGTGATATGGGATACCGACATTTGGGATGCATCCCGACGCTCAGCATCCCGACATTCCTAACCCTCCCTTCCCACAGCCTAACCCTAACCTTTCCCCCGCAGCCTATAGGTGCATACACACGGTGCGATGTAACCTTACGATTTTGACTAAATAGTTAAAATCATAAGGAAAGTTGGTGCAAATCGCACCGTGTGTACACAGCTTGCGATACCGATGCGGGGTCAGTATCGCAAGGATAGACTGTGCAGGCAAGTCAATCTTGACTATATTGTATATTCTAGTACATACTGTAGTATAGTCAAAATTGGCACTTAGTCAAAATCTCAAGTAAAGAGATTGTCAATATCGGTGGTTCTGGGCTCCGAGGAGTTCAGGGGAAATCGCAAAGTCAATATCAAAGATAGTCAAAATCTCACCGTGTCTACACACCTTAACCGTAACCCTCTCCCCGGTGGTGCCTAAACCTAACCCTTCCTTCCTTGCAGCCTAACCTTAACCCTCCCTTCCCCACAACCTTACCGTAACCCTCCCTGGAGGTGCCTAACCCTAACCCCCTTTCCTGCAACCTAACCCTCCTTTCCCCGCAGCCTAACCCTAACTCTCCCCCTACAGCCTAAACCTAACCTCCACCGTCCCCCCCTACACCACTGCAGCCAAAATTTAGAAGTCACCGGCATGCTTACGTTTGGGATGTTGGCAGTCAGGATTACGGCGTTGGCATTCCAAGTGGTGTCGGAGTTCCAGCACCGGCATTCTGGCTGCTTACCAGGATTCCGGTGCTGGAATTTCGAGCACCAGCATCCTGACTGCATCCTATATATATATATATATATATATATATATATATATTTATTAACAGGAGTCTTGCTAGAATGTGCTCTGCTACAAAAATTCCACCAGCGACCGACTCCAGGCTTGTGTAAAAACAACAAATACCTTTTATTCAGGTAGCTCAAAAACAAAGATATACATAAAACAGAGATCACTGTCTTTAGTATAAACTACCAGGGAGGTTAGGCCATGCCTCACTCCCTCTTACTTAATAAGGAACCCTTCAGGTCCCGGCATCCAGACACTAGTGGCCCAGCCCTCCAGATCCCACTTTCCCTAGCAGGCCTATCACCTGGACACTAACTGCCTTCAGGAGCCCTGACTCATGGGAGAGACTCTGCTTTAAACCCAGCACCCAGGTGCTGGATGATGAAGCAGCTTCTTGGGCTAAGAAGCCTATAAGACCTGGTCTGGGCCAAATGGATGGGAACCTGGTCCATCTACCCCCAGGACCCTGTGTATAGCTTACAGGTGGCAAAGTACCTCTCCTACCACTATATATATATATATATATATATATATAAAGACACTCGCTCTCCCAGCACATTGGAAAAAGCAAACAAAAAGCCAGCACTCACAGTTTGATGATGAAGAAACGAACAGGATTTATTCCATTTCAAAGCCACATGTGTGGGTACAGAATCACAGTCGCAGCCCAACAGCTGTTTCAACCCCTTTAGGTTTTCCTCAGGGGCTAAAGTGGTTGAAACAGCTGTCCGGCTGCGACTGTGATTCTGTACCCACACGTGTGTCTTTGAAATGGAATAAATCCTGTTCGTTTCTTCATCATCAAACTGTGAGTGCTGGCTTTTTGCTTTTTCCAATGTGCTGGGAGAGCGAGTGTCTTTATACTTTTTTACTGCCTTGCACCACCAACATATTTATGGCTTTGAGTGCTGTCTTTTTTCCTTTTTATATATATATATATATATATATACACAATAGTTTAACGGACCCAGCATATACTGGGTCCCCTCAGTCTCCACCCCCATACTTGGCTCCACACATTTCTGGACACCCCACCCATGCAAATCCTGCTTTTGCTCGTGCTGAGAATGGTTATATGAGCTCACTACAGGATAAACAACTGTGGCTATTGTAAGCAGCCAAAGACACATACGGGAGAAGAGGGCAAGTGAAAGTTGCCCACAGCATCTAGTTAGCTTCTACTAATCATTTTCTAAAAGGTCCTTGATTAGGGCTAGCTATAATCTGATTGGTTGCTATGGACAGCTTCTCCACACTTTAGAAGCTATGATACATCTCCCCTACATCATGTGACCGTGGTTGCCATGGCAGTGATCAGACACATATCAAACTGCAATCATTAATAGCTGCTTGAATGCTAAAGAATAAAAGTTTGTAAAGGAGTGTAACAAACCTTAGAGAGAGAGAGAGCGCAGATGTTGCCCACACCAGCCAATCAGCTCCTGTCATTTATCTAGCATAGGGGTCTATGTACTAAGCTTTAGAGAGAGATAAAGTGGATAGAGATAAAGTACCAGCCAATCAGATTCTAACTGCCATGGTACAGTATGTGTTTGAAAAATGTCAGGAGCTGATCTCGCTCCACTTTACCACTCTCCAAGGCTTAGCACATCTGCCCCTCAAAGGCTTGATCCATCTCCTCCTGTGCCAACCATAGCAATATATGTAAAAAATAAAACACAATTTTCATTGGATTTCAATTTTTGCAAAGCTCTACTCTGAATGCACAAACTGTAGAATGTAACCAAATGAGTTTAGAACAACAGAGTAATGTGGGGGAACTGTATATAAGAGAGGCTGTGTATACATCCCAACTACCATCTGAGCTGACTCTTCCTAACAGTAATTCTATTGAACCATTTGTGCAGTTTATCTCACTGACCATATCATGTATATAAGGCTATGTGATATTCATAATTCCCTACATTATACATCTATTACTGATCCTAGAGAAAGAAAACCTCGTACTTTCATCTATTCTACAGTAAATGTGAAACACGACTTTTCTAATGATGCAGGGAAAGAAGGACATAAGAATCTTAGGTGGACATATTTCTCTTAGGGCGCAACTAACTTCTTTCATGTACAGTAGATCCCTGGATCGGGTTGGGTATGACATGCCGGCTTTCGGGAGACGGACAACGGCATCCGGACAGGGCGAAATCCAGACAAGGGGGCAAAGTAATCTAACCCTCCCCCTAACGTACCCTACCCTAACCCTCCTTTTTTGGTGCCTAACCCTAACTTCCCCTTCCACCTGCCTGCAGCCTAACCTTAACCTCCCTGGGTGGCGCCAAAACTTACCCCCCCCCTTCCCTGCACCCTAAACCTAACCATCACCCCCCCCCCCCCCCCCCTCCGTAGCCTAACCCTATTTCCCCCGGGTGGTGCCTAACCCCAACCCTTCCTCCCCGCACCCTAAACCTAACCGTCCCTCCTACTGCACCCTAACCCTAAGTCCCTGGGGGTTCGCCTAAACCTAACTCCCCACCCCCGGCGTAGTACTTACCTGCCCCGCTGTCTGGATGATCGGGATCCTGACAGTGGGGATCCGACGCCGGTGTCCTGTCCCCATTCAGGATTCTGACAATGGCATTCCGTCGTGTGTCAGGATTCAGGCGTGATTTTCTTGTGCGCCCGTGATCCCGACCGTCGAGATTGTAACTGCATCGCGTCTGAATCTACTGTAGCCCAGCACACAGCAACATGTGCTGGGCTGGAAAGGCTGCGGCTGCCGGCTAACATGGAGAAGATGGGGGCATAGGGTGCTATGTAACTTTACTGGGATGAGTAAATCAAATTCTCTTTTTCTCTTGCATTACACAGCGACATGGGTTGGCGGTGCCTACATCAATGGTGCTGCGGAAATTGTTTATCTTCCTACCAAAGGATTTGCCTGGGTTCACGCACCCATAGGATTTGCTGCAACGTTTTTCATTGGTGAGCAGAGCTTCTACTGTATTTTATTACTTATTTACTTCTAGATTATATTTACTGTATGTGATAGTGCGATACAGAGCTAACTATGCCGGCTGGCGGATCATCTGGTTTACAAAAACCAACATTAAGGGCCTTATTCGGGTTTGTTAGCAAATGGGCAAAACCATGCTGCACTGCAGGTGGGGCAGATGTAACATGTGCAGAGAGAGAGTTAGATTTGGGTGGGGTGTGTTCAAACTGAAATCTAAATTGCAGTGTAAAAATAAAGCAGACAGTATTTACCCTGCACAGAAACAATATAACCCATCCAAATCTAACTCTCTCTGCACATGTTATATCTGCCTCCCCTGCAGTGCACATGGTTTTGCCCATTTGTGTGCTTTTTTGGTTTGCTAACAGTCCTGAAAAAACCCCTAGGTATGTAGAATAATAAGGTTTATTTTTAGAGAAAGCCCAATAATTGTGCTACACTAGGCAGCCTCAATGGCGCCCCTCAAGTCTTGGCATCCCATGCAGCTGATCTGATTTTGCCATCCTTCTGAATCACTTAGAGGCTTATTTATAAAACGTGTTTTGCACTAAATCCCTCGTAAAACATACTGTTTTTGGAGGATCCCCACAAAAGGTAAGCATCCATAGGATTTAAGAAGGAGGGATGGCCAAAGATATCTGCCGCAGTTCCTCCATTTCCGACCATAAAAGCAGCCCCCATAGGTTTCTATAAAGGCCGCTAAACTGTCGGATTTACGAAGATCTGTAATGCTAATGCCATCTTCAGGAGTAGCCTACGGGTACAGTAATGCATATTTTCGAGGAGAGGGATATTTTGGATTAACATATTTAAATCTTCCCCCCTTCCACTATACATAGCCTTATTCTTTAGTCCCTGCTGGACCGCCACAAATGGGTATGGGAAAAGGAGTTACCTTCACCCCTCCCTAACCGGGAAAGGAATAGCATACAGCTCTACTGTATATCTTATTAAGAAAAATTCTTTAACCTGCTGTTAGAACTAAATGCTGACATGTAGTTTAATTGTTAAATGCTGCTACAAGCTGTCTCTTGATTGAGTGTTTTTGTGCATGAGTCATCAACAAAAATAACATCACATGCCTGTGTTATTGTACATGACTCATGAGCCTCCATAACATCACATGCCTGAGTCACCAGACTTAAAAGGTCAGACTGATTAGACTGCAGGTGCATGTTGTTTACTTGGCTCTATAATATGTACAGTACTTAGCCTAATAGTGATTGATACCTTATCATTTTGACTGCTGTTTATCTTCTTTTAATATGTACTCTGTTATCTTCAATAAAACCTACTCTGGTTTGGAGTCAATGTGTGAACTAACCTCCTTGTTCACATCTGCTATGAACCTACCAATTTGTAAGCATCTGCTAATACTAAACACCTGATAAACTTGGCTATATCATCAGCTCTTCTATTGCATTAGATGGGCTGTGGCCACAGATGACCTTTCCTGCACATGTGAAGGACTTGCCCACAAACTGAAATGCCTTTATCCCTGCTATTTGCAAAGATTTTGGAACAAAGTTGCGACATTATTAATCTTGGCTCTTCTGCCAGGACATCTGCCCTGATGAGAAGTATCTAGCGGAGCACCTGGCTGGGCATGGTCAACAAGTCTCGGTTTGGAAATCATGGATTTTTTCCGTGGCCTTGTCCAGACACACAACCCCCAGGAACTTAACTCCACTTCTACACATACTTGCCTACTTTTGATAAAGCATGTAAAGGAGATAAACTGTTCTCTTTTAGAATCACCATCTCCCTTAGGGGCCGATTTATCACCATGGGATGTGATAATATCGACCCAATCCGCACTGCGATATATGATTACATCGCATGGATGTATCAATTATGACATGCAGGGACAGAGTTTCCTCCGACTTTGCCGCTGCCACCGTCGCCAGCTCAAACCCCCCACCCCCGTCGCCACTACCCAGTGTCGGACTGGGGCATGTAGGGCCCACCAAGTTAATGCAGTGGTAGGGACCAATGTTTAGGGGTGTGGCCAGTCTGCTGAGGGGGTGTGGCCTGCCACATCATTGGTTTGACTAACCATTAGAGAGTGCAACGTCTGGGCCCCTTCATAAATATACACAGTAAATTCAGCTGTTGCATGCATGATAATGTACCAGATTAATAACAGCAATGCACTGTAGAAAATAGTACACCATAATCCAGTATAAGGTAACATATGTATAATGTATAATTCAAGTGCACAGTCTAGAACCTGATCCTTAGAGCAAGAGGTGGGCCCCCAGGCAGTGGGGCCTACTGGTGGTTTCCCCTGTACCCCTGAGGGCCAGTCCAAGCCTGCCACTGCCCCCCCATGCAGCGGGCCCCCCACCGGTGATCATACTCAGCAACACCCGGGGATTGTTGATTGGAGCTTCTGGATGGCTGCCGGTCATCGGGGCTCCCTGCTTGCTGTAACCTGCGGCGCTGTGAAGTGAGCTGCCGCTTTGCAGCATCACTTTACTGCACTGGAGGTCACAGGAGCAGCAGGGAGCCCCGATGACCAGCAGCCTGCACCGGAACACCGATCACAGTGATCAGCCTGTGTCTAGGAGCAAAGAAAGCTGTGCAGAAGTACACAATCCGCAGTGAGCCTGGTGATTATTGCAGGGCACACTGCAATGTTTTTTTTTAAATGTTTTTTTAGTATGTCTGGTCAGATCGCATTTCCCATTATAAGTATGGGAAATGCGATTTGTTTACTAAAAAAAAGTGAATTAAAGGGTTTGGACTGGAGCAGTTTTTCATGAAGCCCTTTAATACATCCGGCTCCAAGTGATACTAAAATAATGTGAAAAGGGTGTGCAGTATGTGCAAAATGGGTCTTACCATATCGCCCACAGCCCCCTGTCTGCCGCAGTATGATTGACATGCTGAGGCGGGTTTTTTTTTGGGGGGGTGGGGGGGGGGCAGAGCAGGAGCGACACCTAGCTTACACAGGCTGGCCGGTACCTGTAACCATCTCGAATTGTGACCGATGGTCGCGATGGTGAGCTCCTTGCTAATGCATACAGAAGGCATCTATCTCCTGTAGACGCCTCCGTCTGCATTACAATTTTAATGGCATGAAATTGCACAGCCGCTTCTTTGCTGCAGTGCAATTCCTTACATATACATGAACCAGGCCCCGCGTTCATACAAACAACTTGCTACAGAGTCCTGGAACCATTCATTTATACTTGTAATTATATAATTTTTTTTAGAAAAAAACAAGTACACTGAGCTGCTATATTCAACAGCTACTATGGACTCCTGCCCGGGTTGGGCGATGGACTGCAGTGACTCTCTGGCAGTGACAGGGTTAAGGATTAGTTTATATCTGATGTATTTTACAAGTGGCTGCTTTGAAAAGAAAGTAAATTGGAGTGTTGTTAAGGCATAGAAAGAACAGACTGTGCCGCTTCCTGCAGCGCTCGTGCTGTGTCTGCTGGGAGGAAAGATCATCCGCCTACTTCATGTATTTACCAGGATTAAAGGGCCACATGGAAGGAGGGATGACAGTGAAGAGAGCTGTTAGTGAGGTTAGGTACTAGAGATGAGCGGGTTCGGTTCCTCTGAATCCGAACCCGCCCGAACTTCATGTTTTTTCTCACGGGTCCGAGCGACTCGGATCTTCCCGCCTTGCTCGGTTAACCCGAGCGCGCCCGAACGTCATCATGACGCTGTCGGATTCTCGCGAGGCTCGGATTCTATCGCGAGACTCGGATTCTATATAAGGAGCCGCGCGTCGCCGCTATTTTCACACGTGCATTGAGATTGATAGGGAGAGGACGTGGCTGGCGTCCTCTCCATTTAGATTAGAAGAGAGAGAGTGAGATTGATTTGAGACAGAGACACTTGATTTACTGGAGCTTAGGAGTACTGTAGAGAGTGCAGAGTTTACTAGTGACTGACCACAGTGACCACCAGACAGTGCAGTTTTATTTAATATAATCCGTTCTCTGCCTGAAAAAAACGATACACAGTGACTCAGTCACATACCATATCTGTGTGCACTGCTGAGCCCAGTGTGCTGCATCATCTATGTATATATCTGACTGTGCTCACACAGCTTATAATTGTGGGGGAGACTGGGGAGCAGTGCCAGTTATAGGTTATAGCAGGAGCCAGGAGTACATATTATTAAAATTAAACAGTGCACACTTTTGCTGCAGGAGTGCCACTGCCAGTGTGACTGACCAGTGACCTGACCACACTGACCACCAGTATAGTTAGTAGTATACTATATTGTGATTGCCTGAAAAAGTTAAACACTCGTCGTGTGACTTGTGTGGTGTTTTTTTTTTTATTCTATAAAAAACTCATTCTGCTGACAGACAGTGTCCAGCAGGTCCGTCATTATATAATATATACCTGTCCGGCTGCAGTAGTGATATATATATATTTTTTATATCATTATTTATCATCCAGTCGCAGCAGACACAGTACGGTAGTTCACGGCTGTAGCTACCTCTGTGTCGGCACTCGGCAGTCCATCCATAATTGTATACCACCTACCCGTGGTTTTTTTTTCTTTCTTCTTTATACATACTACATCTCATTATCATCCAGTCTATATTAGCAGCAGACACAGTACAGTACGGTAGTCCACGGCTGTAGCTACCTCTGTGTCGGCACTCGGCAGTCCGTCCATAATTGTATACCACCTACCCGTGTTTTTTTTTTCTTTCTTCTTTATACATACATACTACATCTCATTATCAACCAGTCTATATTAGCAGCAGACACAGTACAGTACGGTAGTCCACGGCTGTAGCTACCTCTGTGTCGGCACTCGGCAGTCCGTCCATAATTGTATACCACCTACCCGTGGTTTTTTTTCTTTCTTCTTTATACATACATACTACATCTCATTATCAACCAGTCTATATTATCAGCAGACACAGTACAGTACGGTAGTCCACGGCTGTAGCTACCTCTGTGTCGGCACTCGGCAGTCCATCCATAATTGTATACCACCTACCCGTGGTTTTTTTTTCTTTCTTCTTTATACATACTACATCTCATTATCATCCAGTCTATATTAGCAGCAGACACAGTACAGTACGGTAGTCCACGGCTGTAGCTACCTCTGTGTCGGCACTCGGCAGTCCGTCCATAATTGTATACCACCTACCCGTGGTTTTTTTTTCTTTCTTCTTTATACATACATACTACATCTCTTTATCAACCAGTCTATATTAGCAGCAGACACAGTACAGTACGGTAGTCCACGGCTGTAGCTACCTCTGTGTCGGCACTCGGCAGTCCATCCATAATTGTATACCACCTATCCGTGGTTTTTTTTTCTTTCTTCTTTATACATACATACTACATCTCTTTATCAACCAGTCTATATTAGCAGCAGACACAGTACAGTAGGCCACGGCTGTAGCTACCTCTGTGTCGGCACTCGGCAGTCCATCCATAATTGTATACCACCTACCCGTGGTTTTTTTTTCTTTCTTCTTTATACATACATACTACATCTCTTTATCAACCAGTCTATATTAGCAGTAGACACAGTACGGTAGTCCACGGCTGTAGCTACCTCTGTGTCGGCACTCGGCAGTCCATCCATAATTGTATACCACCTACCCGTGGTTTTTTTTTCTTTCTTCTTTATACATACTACATCTCATTATCATCCAGTCTATATTAGCAGCAGACACAGTACAGTACGGTAGTCCACGGCTGTAGCTACCTCTGTGTCGGCACTCGGCAGTCCGTCCATAATTGTATACCACCTACCCGTGGTTTTTTTTTTCTTTCTTCTTTATACATACATACTACATCTCATTATCAACCAGTCTATATTAGCAGCAGACACAGTACAGTACGGTAGTCCACGGCTGTAGCTACCTCTGTGTCGGCACTCGGCAGTCCATCCATAATTGTATACCACCTACCCGTGGTTTTTTTTTCTTTCTTCTTTATACATACTACATCTCATTATCATCCAGTCTATATTAGCAGCAGACACAGTACAGTATGGTAGTCCACGGCTGTAGCTACCTCTGTGTCGGCACTCGGCAGTCCGTCCATAATTGTATACCACCTACCCGTGGTTTTTTTTTCTTTCTTCTTTATACATACATACTACATCTCTTTATCAACCAGTCTATATTAGCAGCAGACACAGTACAGTAGTCCACGGCTGTAGCTACCTCTGTGTCGGCACTCGGCAGTCCATCCATAATTGTATACCACCTACCCGTGGTTTTTTTTTTTCTTTCTTCTTTATACATACATACTACATCTCTTTATCAACCAGTCTATATTAGCAGCAGACACAGTACAGTACGGTAGTCCACGGCTGTAGCTACCTCTGTGTCGGCACTCGGCAGTCCGTCCATAATTGTATACCACCTCCCCGTGGTTTTTTTTTCTTTCTTCTTTATACATACATACTACATCTCTTTATCAACCAGTCTATATTAGCAGCAGACACAGTACGGTAGTCCACGGCTGTAGCTACCTCTGTGTCGGCACTCGGCAGTCCGTCCATAATTGTATACTAGTATCCATCCATCTCCATTGTTTACCTGAGGTGCCTTTTAGTTGTGCCTATTAAAATATGGAGAACAAAAATGTTGAGGTTCCAAAATTAGGGAAAGATCAAGATCCACTTCCACCTCGTGCTGAAGCTGCTGCCACTAGTCATGGCCGAGACGATGAAATGCCAGCAACGTCGTCTGCCAAGGCCGATGCCCAATGTCATAGTACAGAGCATGTCAAATCCAAAACACCAAATATCAGTAAAAAAAGGACTCCAAAACCTAAAATAAAATTGTCGGAGGAGAAGCGTAAACTTGCCAATATGCCATTTACCACACGGAGTGGCAAGGAACGGCTGAGGCCCTGGCCTATGTTCATGGCTAGTGGTTCAGCTTCACATGAGGATGGAGGCACTCAGCCTCTCGCTAGAAAAATGAAAAGACTCAAGCTGGCAAAAGCAGTAGCACCGCAAAGAACTGTGCGTTCTTCGAAATCCCAAATCCACAAGGAGAGTCCAATTGTGTCGGTTGCGATGCCTTACCTTCCCAACACTGGACGTGAAGAGCATGTGCCTTCCACCATTTGCACGCCCCCTGCAAGTGCTGGAAGGAGCACCCGCAGTCCAGTTCCTGATAGTCAGATTGAAGATGTCAGTGTTGAAGTACACCAGGATGAGGAGGATATGGGTGTTGCTGGCGCTGGGGAGGAAATTGACCAGGAGGATTCTGATGGTGAGGTGGTTTGTTTAAGTCAGGCACCCGGGGAGACACCTGTTGTCCGTGGGAGGAATATGGCCGTTGACATGCCTGGTGAAAATACCAAAAAAATCAGCTCTTCGGTGTGGAACTATTTCAACAGAAATGCGGACAACAGGTGTCAAGCCGTGTGTTCCCTTTGTCAAGCTGTAATAAGTAGGGGTAAGGACGTTAACCACCTCGGAACATCCTCCCTTATACGTCACCTGCAGCGCATTCATAATAAGTCAGTGACAAGTTCAAAAACTTTGGGTGACAGCGGAAGCAGTCCACTGACCAGTAAATCCCTTCCTCTTGTAACCAAGCTCACGCAAACCACCCCACCAACTCCCTCAGTGTCAATTTCCTCCTTCCCCAGGAATGCCAATAGTCCTGCAGGCCATGTCACTGGCAATTCTGACGATTCCTCTCCTGCCTGGGATTCCTCCGATGCATCCTTGCGTGTAACGCCTACTGCTGCTGGCGCTGCTGTTGTTGCTGCTGGGAGTCGATGGTCATCCCAGAGGGGAAGTCGTAAGACCACTTTTACTACTTCCACCAAGCAATTGACTGTTCAACAGTCCTTTGCGAGAAAGATGAAATATCACAGCAGTCATCCTACTGCAAAGCGGATAACTGAGGCCTTGGCATCCTGGGTGGTGAGAAACGTGGTTCCGGTATCCATCATTACTGCAGAGCCAACTAGAGACTTGTTGGAGGTACTGTGTCCCCGGTACCAAATACCATCTAGGTTCCATTTCTCTAGGCAGGCGATACCGAAAATGTACACAGACCTCAGAAAAAGAGTCACCAGTGTCCTAAAAAATGCAGCTGTACCCAATGTCCACTTAACCACGGACATGTGGACAAGTGGAGCAGGGCAGGGTCAGGACTATATGACTGTGACAGCCCACTGGGTAGATGTATGGACTCCCGCCGCAAGAACAGCAGCGGCGGCACCAGTAGCAGCATCTCGCAAACGCCAACTCTTTCCTAGGCAGGCTACGCTTTGTATCACCGGTTTCCAGAATACGCACACAGCTGAAAACCTCTTACGGCAACTGAGGAAGATCATCGCGGAATGGCTTACCCCAATTGGACTCTCCTGTGGATTTGTGGCATCGGACAACGCCAGCAATATTGTGTGTGCATTAAATATGGGCAAATTCCAGCACGTCCCATGTTTTGCACATACCTTGAATTTGGTGGTGCAGAATTATTTAAAAAACGACAGGGGCGTGCAAGAGATGCTGTCGGTGGCCAGAAGAATTGCGGGACACTTTCGGCGTACAGGCACCACGTACAGAAGACTGGAGCACCACCAAAAACTACTGAACCTGCCCTGCCATCATCTGAAGCAAGAAGTGGTAACGAGGTGGAATTCAACCCTCTATATGCTTCAGAGGTTGGAGGAGCAGCAAAAGGCCATTCAAGCCTATACAATTGAGCACGATATAGGAGGTGGAATGCACCTGTCTCAAGCGCAGTGGAGAATGATTTCAACGTTGTGCAAGGTTCTGATGCCCTTTGAACTTGCCACACGTGAAGTCAGTTCAGACACTGCCAGCCTGAGTCAGGTCATTCCCCTCATCAGGCTTTTGCAGAAGAAGCTGGAGACATTGAAGGAGGAGCTAACACGGAGCGATTCCGCTAGGCATGTGGGACTTGTGGATGGAGCCCTTAATTCGCTTAACAAGGATTCACGGGTGGTCAATCTGTTGAAATCAGAGCACTACATTTTGGCCACCATGCTCGATCCTAGATTTAAAGCCTACCTTGGATCTCTCTTTCCGGCAGACACAAGTCTGCTGGGGTTGAAAGACCTGCTGGTGAGAAAATTGTCAAGTCAAGCGGAACGCGACCTGTCAACATCTCCTCCTTCACATTCTCCCGCAACTGGGGGTGCGAGGAAAAGGCTCAGAATTCCGAGCCCACCCGCTGGCGGTGATGCAGGGCAGTCTGGAGCGACTGCTGATGCTGACATCTGGTCCGGACTGAAGGACCTGACAACGATTACGGACATGTCGTCTACTGTCACTGCATATGATTCTCTCACCATTGAAAGAATGGTGGAGGATTATATGAGTGACCGCATCCAAGTAGGCACGTCACACAGTCCATACTTATACTGGCAGGAAAAAGAGGCAATTTGGAGGCCCTTGCACAAACTGGCTTTATTCTACCTAAGTTGCCCTCCCACAAGTGTGTACTCCGAAAGAGTGTTTAGTGCCGCCGCTCACCTTGTCAGCAATCGGCGTACGAGGTTACATCCAGAAAATGTGGAGAAGATGATGTTCATTAAAATGAATTATAATCAATTCCTCCGCGGAGACATTGACCAGCAGCAATTGCCTCCACAAAGTACACAGGGAGCTGAGATGGTGGATTCCAGTGGGGACGAATTGATAATCTGTGAGGAGGGGGATGTACACGGTGATATATCGGAGGGTGATGATGAGGTGGACATCTTGCCTCTGTAGAGCCAGTTTGTGCAAGGAGAGATTAATTGCTTCTTTTTTGGGGGGGGTCCAAACCAACCCGTCATATCAGTCACAGTCGTGTGGCAGACCCTGTCACTGAAATGATGGGTTGGTTAAAGTGTGCATGTCCTGTTTTGTTTATACAACATAAGGGTGGGTGGGAGGGCCCAAGGACAATTCCATCTTGCACCTCTTTTTTCTTTTCTTTTTCTTTGCGTCATGTGCTGTTTGGGGAGGGTTTTTTGGAAGGGCCATCCTACGTGACACTGCAGTGCCACTCCTAGATGGGCCCGGTGTTTGTGTCGGCCACTAGGGTCGCTTATCTTACTCACACAGTCAGCTACCTCATTGCGCCTCTTTTTTTCTTTGCGTCATGTGCTGTTTGGGGAGGGTTTTTTTGAAGGGCCATCCTGCGTGACACTGCAGTGCCACTCCTAGATGGGCCCGGTGTTTGTGTCGGCCACTAGGGTCGCTTATCTTACTCACACAGTCAGCTACCTCATTGCGCCTCTTTTTTTCTTTGCGTCATGTGCTGTTTGGGGAGGGTTTTTTGGAAGGGCCATCCTGCGTGACACTGCAGTGCCACTCCTAGATGGGCCCGGTGTTTGTGTCGGCCACTAGGGTCGCTTATCTTACTCACACAGTCAGCTACCTCATTGCGCCTCTTTTTTTCTTTGCGTCATGTGCTGTTTGGGGAGGGTTTTTTGGAAGGGACATCCTGCGTGACACTGCAGTGCCACTCCTAGATGGGCCCGGTGTTTGTGTCGGCCACTAGGGTCGCTAATCTTACTCACACAGCTACCTCATTGCGCCTCTTTTTTTCTTTGCGTCATGTGCTGTTTGGGGAGGTTTTTTTGGAAGGGCCATCCTGCGTGACACTGCAGTGCCACTCCTAGATGGGCCCGGTGTTTGTGTCGGCCACTAGGGTCGCTAATCTTACTCACACAGCTACCTCATTGCGCCTCTTTTTTCTTTGCGTCATGTGCTGTTTGGGGAGGGTTTTTTGGAAGGGACATCCTGCGTGACACTGCAGTGCCACTCCTAGATGGGCCCGGTGTTTGTGTCGGCCACTAGGGTCGCTTATCTTACTCACACAGTCAGCTACCTCATTGCGCCTCTTTTTTTCTTTGCGTCATGTGCTGTTTGGGGAGGGTTTTTTGGAAGGGCCATCCTACGTGACACTGCAGTGCCACTCCTAGATGGGCCCGGTGTTTGTGTCGGCCACTAGGGTCGCTTATCTTACTCACACAGTCAGCTACCTCATTGCGCCTCTTTTTTTCTTTGCGTCATGTGCTGTTTGGGGAGGGTTTTTTGGAAGGGCCATCCTGCGTGACACTGCAGTGCCACTCCTAGATGGGCCCGGTGTTTGTGTCGGCCACTAGGGTCGCTTATCTTACTCACACAGTCAGCTACCTCATTGCGCCTCTTTTTTTCTTTGCGTCATGTGCTGTTTGGGGAGGGTTTTTTGGAAGGGCCATCCTGCGTGACACTGCAGTGCCACTCCTAGATGGGCCCGGTGTTTGTGTCGGCCACTAGGGTCGCTTATCTTA
The DNA here is from genome assembly GCF_028390025.1 of Pseudophryne corroboree. Lineage (NCBI taxonomy): Eukaryota > Metazoa > Chordata > Amphibia > Anura > Myobatrachidae > Pseudophryne > Pseudophryne corroboree. The sequence goes on from NC_086445.1 coordinate 76,848,837, forward strand.
CTCACACAGTCAGCTACCTCATTGCGCCTCTTTTTTTCTTTGCGTCATGTGCTGTTTGGGGAGGTTTTTTTGGAAGGGACATCCTGCGTGACACTGCAGTGCCACTCCTAGATGGGCCCGGTGTTTGTGTCGGCCACTAGGGTCGCTAATCTTACTCACACAGCTACCTCATTGCGCCTCTTTTTTTCTTTGCGTCATGTGCTGTTTGGGGAGGGTTTTTTGGAAGGGACATCCTGCGTGACACTGCAGTGCCACTCCTAGATGGGCCCGGTGTTTGTGTCGGCCACTAGGGTCGCTTATCTTACTCACACAGTCAGCTACCTCATTGCGCCTCTTTTTTTCTTTGCGTCATGTGCTGTTTGGGGAGGGTTTTTTGGAAGGGCCATCCTACGTGACACTGCAGTGCCACTCCTAGATGGGCCCGGTGTTTGTGTCGGCCACTAGGGTCGCTTATCTTACTCACACAGTCAGCTACCTCATTGCGCCTCTTTTTTTCTTTGCGTCATGTGCTGTTTGGGGAGGGTTTTTTTTGAAGGGCCATCCTGCGTGACACTGCAGTGCCACTCCTAGATGGGCCCGGTGTTTGTGTCGGCCACTAGGGTCGCTTATCTTACTCACACAGTCAGCTACCTCATTGCGCCTCTTTTTTTCTTTGCGTCATGTGCTGTTTGGGGAGGGTTTTTTGGAAGGGCCATCCTGCGTGACACTGCAGTGCCACTCCTAGATGGGCCCGGTGTTTGTGTCGGCCACTAGGGTCGCTTATCTTACTCACACAGTCAGCTACCTCATTGCGCCTCTTTTTTTCTTTGCGTCATGTGCTGTTTGGGGAGGGTTTTTTGGAAGGGACATCCTGCGTGACACTGCAGTGCCACTCCTAGATGGGCCCGGTGTTTGTGTCGGCCACTAGGGTCGCTAATCTTACTCACACAGCTACCTCATTGCGCCTCTTTTTTTCTTTGCGTCATGTGCTGTTTGGGGAGGGTTTTTTGGAAGGGCCATCCTGCGTGACACTGCAGTGCCACTCCTAGATGGGCCCGGTGTTTGTGTCGGCCACTAGGGTCGCTAATCTTACTCACACAGCTACCTCATTGCGCCTCTTTTTTCTTTGCGTCATGTGCTGTTTGGGGAGGGTTTTTTGGAAGGGACATCCTGCGTGACACTGCAGTGCCACTCCTAGATGGGCCCGGTGTTTGTGTCGGCCACTAGGGTCGCTTATCTTACTCACACAGTCAGCTACCTCATTGCGCCTCTTTTTTTCTTTGCGTCATGTGCTGTTTGGGGAGGGTTTTTTGGAAGGGCCATCCTACGTGACACTGCAGTGCCACTCCTAGATGGGCCCGGTGTTTGTGTCGGCCACTAGGGTCGCTTATCTTACTCACACAGTCAGCTACCTCATTGCGCCTCTTTTTTTCTTTGCGTCATGTGCTGTTTGGGGAGGGTTTTTTTGAAGGGCCATCCTGCGTGACACTGCAGTGCCACTCCTAGATGGGCCCGGTGTTTGTGTCGGCCACTAGGGTCGCTTATCTTACTCACACAGTCAGCTACCTCATTGCGCCTCTTTTTTTCTTTGCGTCATGTGCTGTTTGGGGAGGGTTTTTTGGAAGGGACATCCTGCGTGACACTGCAGTGCCACTCCTAGATGGGCCCGGTGTTTGTGTCGGCCACTAGGGTCGCTAATCTTACTCACACAGCTACCTCATTGCGCCTCTTTTTTTCTTTGCGTCATGTGCTGTTTGGGGAGGGTTTTTTGGAAGGGCCATCCTGCGTGACACTGCAGTGCCACTCCTAGATGGGCCCGGTGTTTGTGTCGGCCACTAGGGTCGCTAATCTTACTCACACAGCTACCTCATTGCGCCTCTTTTTTTCTTTGCGTCATGTGCTGTTTGGGGAGGGTTTTTTGGAAGGGACATCCTGCGTGACACTGCAGTGCCACTCCTAGATGGGCCCGGTGTTTGTGTCGGCCACTAGGGTCGCTTATCTTACTCACACAGCGACCTCGGTGCAAATTTTAGGACTAAAAATAATATTGTGAGGTGTGAGGTATTTAGAATAGACTGAAAATGAGTGGAAATTATGGTTTTTGAGGTTAATAATACTTTGGGATCAAAATGACCCCCAAATTCTATGATTTAAGCTGTTTTTTAGGGTTTTTTGAAAAAAACACCCGAATCCAAAACACACCCGAATCCGACAAAAAAAATTCGGTGAGGTTTTGCCAAAACGCGGTCGAACCCAAAACACGGCCGCGGAACCGAACCCAAAACCAAAACACAAAACCCGAAAAATTTCAGGCGCTCATCACTATTAGGTACACTGAGTTCTTCCGAGTATAGGCCACATCTGAATACAGTTTACTGTACCTTCTCCTTCTCTTTCCTGTACATTACACATGCGTCAATATCATAAAGTCTGCAGAAAGCAGTGGTGGTATTGCTCTCTATGGGACTGATTCTGCGTTGCATGTAATTCCTTGTGCATGGAGTTGAGAGATTTTTTTGCTACTAAGCGTGCATGATAAATCTTTAAAAAAATAAATAAAATAAAAAAATCGCACTGTGCACACATCCCGAAGATGTGGCAATACATTTGCAGTAGCGATTCAGACGCACGGAGGAAGAACTGCATACCTCCCAACTTCTCAGTTGTTGGAGTCGGAACGGTCGCGCGGCATAGCCGTGCGCGACCAAAGAAAAAAGTGTGGCCTCGGGTAAAGTGGGTGTGGCATTGTCCGAGTGGGCGTGGTATTGCACCACTAACCAGTAGACCAGCATTTAGGGGGCATGCCCGAGCTGTTGGACAGGCCCCTGCTCCCCTCCCAACACTGAATATTCAGAGCTCACTCGCTGCTTTGCGGAGCAGAGAAGCAGGTGATCAAAGCCTCCCCAACTGCCCCCCGCCCACGGGACACTGCTGCCCGCGGGAGGGACAGTATCTGAATAGTGGGACTCTCCCGCTGGATTCAGGACAGTTGGGAGGTATGGAACTGTATAATGTATGGGGCATTGCTGGGCAAAAGGCCTGTTTCAGAGATGTATGTAAGCCTGTTTATGCACATCTCCAAAGTTTTTGAATCTGAGCATGTACAGAAGCCGATGTCGCTCGCAGGGGCCCAAATGGGGGGGCGGGGGGTTTGTTAGCCATGGGGCTGGAGCCAGTGTCTGTATTCTTGGTTGCACCTTCACTGGCTCCAGCATCGTGACTTCACCGGACATCTTGAACTACCCGAGGGTTACTCAGATGTCCAAGGGTCATGCGCAGTTGATCCGATGCTGCATCCTAGGATGCAGCAGTGGACCATAGAAGCCCGTAGGCACCATAGGCAAGTGCAGAGGGGGTTCCCAGTTGCCTGGAAACCCTCATTCCCCACAGCCTGGCCAGCCCCCACTACATGTAGTATAAAGGGTGGAATGGTGCTGCTGCACATGCCCAGTGGAAGCAGATTTTCCTACCAAGTCTGCTGTATATGTGTGTCTGTGGATCAATCATTGCACCAGGGAGAGAATCTGTAGCTTACCGTGGTCACTGGGCCTGCATATGTCTGCTGTACTGTATAACATAAACTGCACTTTGTGTGGGTCAGACTATAGCTTGTTACATGCTAGTTATGCAGCCTTCATGTGCTGGCGATATTCCTTCAGAAATCCTGTCTTTGCCCCGGGCGCCTCCTGCAGCTTTTGCATACAGTATTTTCGTACTAATGCTGCACGCTAAGGCACACCAGCAGTGCAATTATCGACCACCTCTGAATCAACCCCAGTGACTGGGAGGCAAGAGGGGCTGAGCATATTATGGGAGTGTCAGGGGTGTGTCGCTGAAAGCAGCTGCAGAGGGTGACGGTCAACCGAAACTATACCTACCCTAGGGCTGGTGTAAGTGTCGATGGGGAAAAGCATTTAAGCTATTGTGAATGACGTGTGTGCAGGTGTTTGTGTTGCAGAGTTATGTAGGCATGCACACCAGGATGACTCAAACTATGAACAGCCTAGTTACTTAATCAGTGGTGTTGGTCTACTGATAGGTAGCAGGTACAGTCGTACTCACTGTTGCATGTACACTGGTGATGGAGCGGAGCTGGGTTTCATACAGCTTATCAGATGGTGAGTGTATACTGCAAATAGGTCGCGGTGCAGGAATGCTGGAAAACGCAGTGGATTGAAGGTAGTCACAGGTCTCTCTGGAGCTAAACAGGAGACTTTTGTCTCTCACTCTGTCACTTCTTACACAGTCAAGAAAACAAGATGGCCCTGCACATGCTCAGTAGTGATATCAATGTTTATGCCTTAATGATTTAATAAATTACAGTGCAAAGAATATAAAATGTGTTTAGCCTGTTTACTTGCCAGCCGTGGTTCCGTAATGTGTGTACTACCTTCAGTTACCTGTGTTCAGCAGTAATCTAGGTAATGCATGTGTTAAATTATATAAACATCCTAACGGCTGATGGATGACCATGTTTGTGAATAAACCCTTAACACTTACCATAATTCTAAAATAAAGACCTGGAGACCAAACAAACCCAAAATAACCATTAAACATCTAGCTATGACCTAAAAACAGGTAACCTGCCATTCTTTCCCGCCACAGCGAAGTGGCTGCTCCCAGTAACTTTGCCCCGCCACCAAAACCTAACGCACTGAAGACACCCCAACAAACAGATCCTCCAAAAAGATACGTAAACCTTCCCTATCCAAATGGACGCCATCAGGCCGGGAAAGATAGTGATACCTAAACCTGATCCTCTCATGTGGAAACCACCGCACCACCAGCCTCCAGTACCCATTTTGCCACAGCTGAGTTAAGCTTTTTTCTGGCCTCATCAATCGCCCTACAGTCCTTAGCTCCTCGCCAATGCAACCTGGGCACAATAAAAGACCATATCAATGTGCAGGAAGGCCACGCCCTCTTGATAAGTACCAAATCTTTCAAAATAGTACCACGTAACTCCAATTGCGACATCTTCCCCAAATCGTTACCACCTAAGTGAAGTACTAATACACCGGGCAACCCATGACACCTTACGTTCTCTAGCAGGAACACCTTCAAATCACGCCACCTCAAACCTCTTACACCTAACCACCTGATCACCTCAGTGCCATGAAAAACAGGCGCCTCACCGGAGGCAACAAATCTAGCTGCCCAGTAAACAAAGGAGTGACTGACAACCCACACCATGCACCTATCACCCACTAACCCTATAGGGAATGGAAGAAGATAAAAAATTGGTTAGTATGGATATGCAAGTTGAGACCATACAATAACTGTGTAGGATGATCTGCCAAAAGAAAAATTTCTTGCGAAGTACAACACAGTGACATTGGTGACTAGCCTCCAGCCAATATGAAGCAACAAAAATACACAAAGGGGAAAGAGTTCGAACGAACGAAGGGTGGGGGGAGGGGGGGTTAGGGTTGTCGGGGCACACAGATAAAACTTGACCAGAGTAAAAAACGTAAAACCTGCTGAGGGATATAAAATGGAAGCCAATTAGCCGAATCAGAATCAAGAAAGTCGAATTAAGTCCGTCAGGTCAGGTAAAAAATCGTTAAAAAACTCCGGACTCGAGGGGGCGTGGCTTGAGGCCTAACTGAGAGGAAGTGTCCCGAGGGAGCTCCTGCCGATTCAAACCCCTATAACCATTTAAAACAGCTTTTACCCCACCTGTCTCTCCCCCATACCACCCCACAATTGCCCCTGTTAATTAGGGCACTAAGGGAGTGAGCTGCGGAGCCGGAGCACGGGCTTGCCCTGTGCTTGCGGGTTGCGGCCTTCCCTGTGAGGTGAAGCCGGGGCCTAAATTTATAAATACCCCCGCCCGGGATCGCCCGGCCGCTAAAACGTTGCCCCCGGACTTACACCGCCACCACATCCCGTACCCCTTGCCTGGGGAGGCCTGACAGGGCAGCCGAGGAGGAATTCAGAGCTCCTGGAGGTGCAGGGCCGGAGCCGATCAGAATCACGGAGCTCCGGTGGCAGCGGCCATCTTGGGTGTGGCGTCTGACAGGAAGCAGGCGCTACACCGCTCCGAGAGGCCTGCTGGCCGCGGCAACTGGCGGGGGGGGGGGGGGGGGGGGCGGAGATAGATGAGGGACCTGGGGGCATCTAAAAGTAAAATAAACCCCTGGGGGCACCGCTGTGAATGCCCATAAGAAGTCTCTCCACACACTATTGACGGCGGCCATCTTGGAGGTGGCAGATTAGGCACATCCTATCTTATCTGCACTCTGCTGCCCCTGCTGGAGCTGTGAAAATACACTCTCCCTATTTTCACAAGGAATCAAGTCAAAATCTCAACCCCGCAGCTGCTATTTTTTATCTCTTACACTACATTTCATACAACCACGGAAAAGTGTATTGTAAATCAGGACGCTCTCCCGTGGACCCCTCTCACCGTCTTCATAGATTAATGGGACTCAAGTCCTATAAATGATGTAATTTCACGAATGCCTGACTTCCCCCTCACCCGGACCAACTGTTAAACACGTAACATCCAGGTGGACCATTCTTGTTACCACTCCTTAAACGGGCGTTCTACTTTCACCAGATATTATGAGCAGAGCGAACACCAGAGCAAAAAAATGATGAGCTTCACAAGATATCTCACAACACTTCTCACGCTGGGAAAAACCGTCAGAAGCTTCGTCTCCATCCTCACCGATGCCCACCCCCATCATGGATCAGACGGATGCACCCTCAACCAAGGCGGACATCCAGTCCCTCCAGAACATGATACTAGACCTTAAGAGTTCATTTACGACAGCTCTTCAAACAGCGATCGGGGAATTAAAATCCGACATGGCGGCACTGGACTCCCGCACAACCGCGCTAGAATCACGGGTGGACCACCAACAAAATCTCCACAAACAAGTGAGGGAGGACATGAGCTACCTATCCAGCGAACTGGAACTCCTTAAGGATAAAGTTGAGGACAGCGAAAATCGCGAAAGGCGGAACAATTTACGCATCCGCAATGTCCCTGAATCTATCACAGCCTCTGAATTGGAACCATACCTCCAACGCTTGTTTCTACACCTGGTCCCGTCGCTTTCAAACTCTGCCATTTCGATAGAGAGAGCTCACCGCGCCCTAAGACCTAAACCAAAGGACTCGGAGCCTCCCCGCGATGTTATCCTCCGATTTCTGTCCTTCAAGATTAAAAATAGCATTACTCTGGCGTGCAGAAACTCAACTTCAATTTTATTTGAAGACTCCCGGCTTCAGATTTATCAAGATCTGTCACCGGTGACCATTGCTAAATGACGCGATTTACGCTCTGTCACCTCCACACTGCGCGACAATGGTTATAAATATCGCTGGGGATTCCCTTTCCGCCTCATTGTGGAGATTGATGGCAAAATTTACACCATTCGCTCTCCTGATGATGGGGACAAATTGCTTCGAAAGTTGCAGCTGACTCCGGCTGCTACCTCATAGATGTGAAGCTCCTTTTGTTTAATTTCAATGTTTTTATAACATTTACTCTATCCGATTTTGTTCTCAATCTTGCTCAACTGTTATGTAAGCCCTGTTTTAGGTACCGCTCCATACACGAATGCTCATTAACTCTCTTCTTAGAAGGTTCTTGTTGGCGGACCTTTATGCCTCAAGTAGTACTATGTTGTTGTCTCGCTGTGTTGGTCGGCGGCCTGGAGCCATTGCCGTATAGACAGATTACTGGATTGAATCCTTTTCCGAAACCGTGAGGACTGTCTCTGGCCGCCGACCTGTCCAGCGATATTACCATTGGTTTTATTGTTATCACTAAAATGTTGCTATATGTTATATGATCACTCATATTATCGTGTTCTATGTTTAGGAATATCTCGCCCCTGAAGTAGATCTTAGTTAGCTACACACAGGTCCGCACGTTCTGTTTGTTAGTGGTTTCGGGTGGGGGGCGTCAGTGCCCTATCTCGATACCTCCTCCCCCGACTCTTAGGGATTAAAGTTATTATCAAGCATAGAGGGGTAATACCCTCGTCTGTTATATTGCATTTGTGTCCCGCCAGCGAGCTCTCTCATTTTTCTTTTCTTTGAGAGCTCAACCTTAGCAGCCGAGTATCCTGCCTACTGGATACTGTGTCTGCTTTATTCTTTTTTGTTCATCGTTCTTCTGCTCCCCTCCTCTCTTAGACTCCGGTTACAGTACACCTGTGTATTGACACCCCTGTAAGCACAGATAGTTCGATTCATTTAACTAATATTGTACGTATACGGAATCACACACTCCTATTTTGCTCTTTTTATTCTTTGTTGTTGTTTTTTTTTTTTTCTGTTTTTTTTTTTTTTTTCTATCTCTCTCGTCCATATTAGCAGAGTCCGGGACCCTAAGGATCTCCAGCGAATTACCCCCTCTTCAGCTTCAATCATGCTGCTAAAGTGCCTGTCCATTAATGTCAAAGGGCTGAACACTCCCCAGAAACGCTCTCATCTCCACAAATCTCTCAAAACATTAAAAGGTGACGTGATTTTCTTACAGGAGACACACTTGAAATCAGATTCTCATCCCTCCCTGACATCTAAACAATTTCCTATGGCCTGGTACTCCAACCATACAGCAAAAAAACATGGGGTGGCTATCTTAATAAGGGGGTCTGTCCCTTTCCAATTCCTAGACTGTAAGCACGACAATGAAGGCTGTTATGTAATGGTGAGAGGAAAAATTGGACACGAGGAGGTTACCTTGGCTAACCTGTACTCTCCAAACACTGCCCAATCCAAATTCTTTCGTAAGTTTTTCCACGACCTTTACTCATATAGACGAGGTAAAATACTTGTTGGTGGCGACTTCAATATGGCTCTCACGGGCATGGACAGGTCCGGCCCCTTGCGTAGTAGTCAAACCCCGAATTCCTCCGTATTACACAGGGGCATGGCCGAGGCTGGTTTGTTCGATGTATGGCGATTCCTTAACCCGACCACCAGGGACTATACCTTCTATTCTAATCCGCATGATGTGTACTCTCGTATTGATATGTTCTTGAGTTGTGCACCTCTCTCCCGCACCGCTCGCTTTTCCTCGATAGTCCCACTTACCTGGACTGACCATGCAGCTTTAATTGCGACATTTGACATTTTTGATATCCCTGACGGTAGACCGACATGGAGACTAAACGAGACACTATTGAAGATCCCTAAGTTCCAAGACTTAATTAAAACAGAGCTTCGGGATTATTTTGCGGTTAACGTAGAAGGTGACTGCAATATAGCCACTATATGGGAAGCCCATAAGGCGGTTATCAGGGGATCCATTATCCAATTTGCATCCCGTCGTAAGAGAATCCGAGAAAACCAAATTGCCCTGTTAACGGATAATATTGCAACATTGGATCAGGAACATAAATGCACACGCTCTAAAAAAACTCTAGCCGAACTTTCTAAAGCACGAGATGACCTACAATCCCTCTTGGCAGAGAATATTGAGCGCTCGCTTCGATGGGCCAACCAATCATTTTACGATAAAAGTAACAAGGCACATACTTTATTAGCTAACCAATTACGTGCCAAAAAAGCTAACCAATGCATCCATACTATTAGACAACCCTCAGGTAACATTACCTACGACCCCAAAAAAATTAATAGTATCTTCTTTGATTATTATAGGACACTCTATAACCTTGACCCCCCGTCCGACCCCTTAGCACAAGCCGACCAGGCACAACAATATCTAGAGTCATGCGCTCTTCCTCATATAGACGAGGAAACTAACTCTACTCTCAATGCTGATATTTCTGCTGAGGAAATTGAAGCAGCTTTGAAAACCCAGAAACCTTCGAAAGCACCTGGTCCGGATGGCTATCCGATGGTGTATTACAAAACCTTCGCCCCTCAACTCATCCCTCATATGATCTCCCTGTTTAATAAAATATTACGGGGTACGCCCTTCCATACTGACTCCACGACGTCCCGCATTATTGTAATCCCGAAGTCCGGAAAAGATCCCTCGCATTGTACAAATTACAGACCCATATCTTTGATAACTACCGATCTCAAACTTTTTGCCAAAATACTAGCAACTCGCCTGAACGCTGTGTTGCCATCATTAATAGATCCTGACCAAGTGGGATTTATCCCTGGCCGCCAGGCCTCGGACAACACCAGACGCACCATTAATTTGATTCACCAAATAAACTCGACGAAAACACCAGCGATTGCCTTGGCGCTAGACGCCGAAAAGGCATTTGATCGCATTTCCTGGCCCTTTATCTACGTTTGGCCTCCATGGTCATTTCATCACTGCAATAGCTGCCCTCTATTTCAACCCCTCATCTATGGTCCTGACCAATGGATTGAGCTCACCTCGATTTAGTTTGAAGAATGGTACTCGCCAGGGCTGCCCTCATTCGCCCCTACTTTTCGCTCTATGCATCGAACCTCTTGCGGCCCGTATTAGACTTAACTCGGACATTGGGGGGATTACAGTGGGGCAGAGCTCAAACAAAATATCTTTATTTGCGGATGACGTGCTCTTGACTTTATCTAACCCTTTGATTTCTCTTCCTAATCTACAAAAAGAATTACTACTATACGGTTCTCTCTCTGGTTACAAAATAAACCACACCAAATCTGAGGCCCTTGCATTTAATATCCCACCCCAGACCCACTTGATTCTAACCTCCTCTTTCCCTTTTCTTTGGAGACCCTCGGCTATCAAATACCTCGGCATATTCATTACTAAATCCTACTCCAGCCTATACCAGACTAATTATGTTCCTATGATTAAAACTCTCACCCAAGACCTGGATAAATGGGATAGATTATTCATTTCATGGATTGGACGGATTAACGCCCTGAAAATGAATTTCCTTCCCCGCATTCTTTACCTATTTCAGACCATCCCGATAATGGTGCCCCGAGTGACTCTGGCCTCTTTGCAATCACTGTGCAACAAATTTATCTGGGCTCACCGTAAATCTCGATTAAGACGAACACTGTTGACTAAGAGTGCTACCTCGGGCGGATTGGGATATCCTAACCTTCAATCTTATTTTGATTCCTGTCACCTTAATCACATGGTGTCCTGGCATTCCCCCCAAGGGCACAGAAAATGGGTTGATATTGAGAATTCAATATATCAGGGCGTCCCCCTCGACTCTCTTCTATGGCTCCCCAGGTCCTGCAGACCAGCCTCGGCCTATTCAATCCCCACGATTAAATTCACCCTTGGATTATGGGACAAACTCCGCAGCACCTACAATCTATCCTCATACCCCTCACCTTTAACACCTATCTGGGGACACCCTGCCTTCCCCCCAGGCTGCGAGCGAAAAATAGCGGCCCCATGGCAATCTCAGGGTATCACGAGATTTATCCATGTTAAAGGCCACTCAGCACCGACCTCTTTTGGAGATTTTCAGGAGCGCCTTGGTTTACCAGCCTCGTGTCAATACCATTACATCCAAATTCTTAGCTTTCTCAAATCTCAGCTTAAAACTACACCTTTGAAGCCACCCACATCCTTTGAACATATGTGTTTACTCTCAATCGGCAAAAAGGGGAATATCTCAACAATATACAACTCTATTCTGACCCCAGACCCCCCTGCCCGTGAACCCCATGAACTAGCCTGGGAATCAGATCTCTCCCATCTGTTGGAAGATGATCAATGGGAAGAAATCAGAATGCGCATCGCTAAAGCTTCCATTAGTGTGGCACTTAAGGAAACATGCTATAAGGTTTACACCAGGTGGTACTTAGTTCCCTCCAGACTTCATTCCATTTACCCCACGACATCAAATCTGTGTTGGAGACTCTGTGGAGAGGAGGGCACCTTTTTCCACATATGGTGGACGTGCCCCTCTATTCGCCCCTTTTGGAAAATGGTAGGAGCACTTATTGCTCAAACATGCGGACATAATCTAGACCTCTCCCCTGAAACTGCTCTACTGCATGCTCCCATACCATTGCTACCCAAAACCCAAGACAAGCTTACCATACTACTTTGCATGGTGGCTAAATCTCTGATCGCTAAATGCTGGAAAGACCATAAACCTCCCTCCAAGGCATCACTGTTGTCCAAGATTAATTATATAGCCAGTATGGAATATATTACAAGCCTGAGGAATAACACTGTGGCCCAGTTCCACAACATCTGGTCTCCTTGGTACCTCGCTCGGTCTTTATTGATGCCCGAACTATGTTGATAATGCTTATGCTACTAACTTTGCTAATACCTCTATCACCTCTGTTGTCTCCCCCTCTGTTACCAATACAGTGGACTGTTCCCATTCTCTTATTTCCCTATATGTAACTTCCCCAATGCTTCCCCTTTATTAAGATACATTCTCTAGCTTCTTCTCTCCCTTCCTTTTCTTTTTCTTTCTTACTTTCACTCTTCACAAGTTTACACTCTGTTTTGGTATAAATTTTATACTATATCGGTAAAATAAAATGAGAAAGGTCAGATACACGTCTAGAGATATGCAGGGCGCATATTACTAGTACCTGTTGGCCTATAATTTCATGGAAAGGTCTCTACTGTTCTGATTAGGTATGTAAAATGTTTGTCTTCATGTTCAATTTCCTTAACCTGCACAAGTTTGTTCTTGTTAATGTTTTGATTACTGATCAACCTCAATAAAAATTCTAACTTTAAAAAAAAAAAAAAAAACTCCGGACTCACCACTGCCAGCAGCAGTAAGTACTGTAGCTAATTCCTGAGTAGGATGGACAGGGGAAACAAACACCAAGCATAACAACTGAACACGACACACACAACTTAACACACTGTAAACATTAACACAAAAGATCAGGCCTAATATAACGCTTATAACAGGTAGACCTCCAACGACCCAAAACTTTGATATCATCGATGGGCAAATCCGCCGCTACTGCCGACGTGGCCGCACCTATATGAAAGGAATAAGTGCCAAAGTCGCGAGGGGAAAGGCCAACGCTGGCGAGGCAGCGATGCAGCATTCAACTAAACTGGTATTTAGTTAGAGGCGAGCCATCATAATGCAACAACCAAGAACCCTCCGAGGAGGGCCTGACTGAAGCATAATGAACAGCCAGAGACACTGGGCCGATGCTCAAGGAAAATGAGGGACCCAAGGAAACCCATTTCCCCCAAGACATCTGATCCGTCTTCGACCGACGAATATGACACCACAGTGACCTAACGTCAATCCGCACGTCCAAGCGAAGCAAAATTGCAGCCAACCTTTTGGAGGGGGCAACCAGCTCTGAAACCTGAAAAGCGCCGTGGTAAGCCAAAGAGAAAGCCAAACAAAACAGCAGGGACTCAAAAGCCGAGTCGGCTATGTTCTCAACTGCACCCAGTATGGCGGGGAGAAGTGACGTGTCAATGGGACGCCTGCTATCCGGGGGAACATGGACCACCTGCGCACAGCCTTTCAAGGCTTTCATAATCAGAAAGCTCTTTCTAAAATCAGGAAAAAGTAAATGCAGCCCAGGTAACGGGAGGCTACTGCTCTGGATCTCACAGAGACATAGAGCTGCCAAATAAAAGAAAGCATCTGGCGATGCCCGCTCCTACCTAAAAGCCCCAGCCCCTTGGAGAACGAGACCCACTCCGTCAAGCCTGGCGATACGCCCGAAGTTTAGTCGGGGCGATGGAATGCTCCGCTAACCCCTCCAATCCAGCTTGATCACCTGCCAAACATAAGAGGGGCAGAGAACCCCAACAATATCAGCAAGCGGCGCAAGCGCACAAAACTTTTCCCATTGGCACCTAGATAACGCATCACCCACGCCATTATCCACACCTGGGACATGTAGCGCCCAAAAGAGCACATTGTGGCGCAAGCATTGCAGTGTCAACTGAGCCAAAATGCGCAATACCAACAATGATTTGGCCCACTGATTATTGATCGCGTGCACCACGGCCAGATTATCACACCTGAACAGGATGCTGCGATCGCGCAACTGTCTGCCCCAAACTTCCACGGCTACCATGATAGGAAAGAGTTCCAACAGCAAAAGATCTGTAGTCAAACCCCTCTCAAACCAGCACCATGGCCAAGAAGCAGCGCACCAAGAACCAGGTAGATAACAGTCAAAACCCACAGACCCTCCTGCGTCCGTGAATAACTGCAAGCTAGAATTATCGATTGTAGGAGCCAATCAGATCCGAACACCATTAAAGTCGTCCAGAAACAAAGCCCAAACGGCCAAATTCCGCTTTATCTCAGAAGATAATCTAATCAAGTGATGGGACCTGGCGACCCCAGCCGTAGCCCGCTCCAACTTTCGACAAAAGAGTCTCTCATCGGGATGACTCTGCAGGCAAAATTCAACAGGACCAAAAGCGATTGGGCCTGCCGAAGCATAACCATACGCGCCGTCACACACTGCAGGATGCACTCGCGCAACTTTCCACTTTATCACGGGGCAGGCTGCAACAGCCCACCGCTTTGTCTATTTGGCTACCCAAAAAAGACAAACATGACACAGGGCCCTTCGTCTTCTCAGCTGCGATCGGGACGCCAAAATGATAGAACAAGGCCCGCAAACTAAAAAGGAGCTCTGAGCAACGATCGGAACCTGCCGGGCCAACGCAAAGGAAGTTGTCTAAGTAATTGACGAGACCCCGACCTCCCAACAAAAACTCCACACACCAATGCTATACGGAGCTGAACTTCTCAAAAAAGGCACAGGAAACAGAACACCTCATTGGCAAGCAATTGTCAATGAAATATTCGTTCCCGATGCGGAAGCCCATAAACCTAAATGAATCAGGATGAAGCTGGAGCAGACGAAAAGCCGATTCAATGTCAATCTTAGCCATGAGGGCCCCAGGCCCGTAGCCCCGAACCATATCCAGAGCATCGTCAAACGACGGGTAGACCACCGAACAATACTCGGGTGGAATGGCGTCGTTAACAGAATGCTTTGACGGGTAAGAAAGATGTTGAATGAGCCTAAGCTTACCCAGAGCCTTCTTCAGAACAATGCCCACCGGTGAAATAACCAAATTCTCCAACAGGGGGTTGCGATAAAGGACCCGCCATGAGGCAAAGCTGGATCTCCTTCTCCACCTTGTCACGTAGTACCTCAGGAAAAGACCGGGCCGTTTACAGATTCCGAGAAGAGCCAACGTGAACTTCACCCCAAACTGGTAACCGAAAACCATAACTAAAACTCTCAATAAGGAAACACACTACATCTTGATCCTCAAACCAAGACAACCATTTAAGCATAGCTCCTGACCGTACTGGGGAAGGAGCCCTACTTAGAGGACGCTGCAGTCGCGGGCTTGGCAGGCCCGGTATAACTTGCCTTCGGGGCAGAGCACCCGCCTCGAAAGCAGTTGGAGGCGGGGTGGGCCCCACCGCAACACAAGCAGAGGTGTTGAAACCGACACCGTTGCCCGACGGGACATGTGGCATTATTAAAGGCAAAGCGTTTTCCTTTCTCTGGACCAGGCCCTTGTGAACGAGTAGGTGCGCTGAAACGCCTAGCCTGGGGAGCCTCCCCATAGGTCCGGGACGCCCCCGGGTTAACCGGCGTGAAGTCTGCGGTAGCCCGCGAGACCTCCTTCTCATCCTGCCGTGCCCTGGTAAACATCCATCCACACTTCAACGTTTTTACAGCCAAAGTCTATGACATGCAAACAATCCTGCTTGCGCCTACACTTGTCGTCGTATACCCTCCAGGCAACCCCAGAATACCTGCGCGGCATATCATGAATCATGTGTATATAGCGGATTATGTTACTGTGTTCACTCTGCCGATCCTCCAGATAACGGGCTGCGAAAACGCGGAATCCAGCCAACCAAGCATCATAAGACTGAAAGGCTTCCACTCCAATCCCACCTTTCGCTCTAGCGGCCTTAAACTCCTTCTTGGCATCATCGGTCAAAGTGAAAACATCAACATAGTTGCCTTTTTTAATTTTCTTGCCGCAACTCCCACGCAGCCCGCGCAACAAAGCCGTGTAGTAACAATGGGCCAAATTCAGATTTGATCACAGCAGCAAATTTGTTAGCAGTTTATCAAAATCATGTGCACTGCAGAGTGGAGGGGGGGGGGGGGAGGGGGGCAGATATAACATGTGCAGAGAGAGTTAGATTTGGGTGAGGTGTGTTCAACTGAAATCTAAATTGCAGTATACAAATAAAGCAGCGAGTATTTACCCTGCACAGAAACAAAATAGCCCACCCAAATCTAACTCTCTCTGCAAATTTTATATCTGCTACACCTGCAGTGCATATGATTTTGCTCAACTGCTAACAAATTTGCTGCTGCGATCACCTCTGAATTACCTCCAATGGAAGACACCTGGCAGGTTGCGTCGCTTCCGTTCCCTGCGGGAGAACTCAAAGGCCCTCTTGCGCTTGGCACCGTGTTTGCGTTTGCCCGCTTTCTTCTTCACATATCTGGCCGCACATTTGCGGGTCCGCGCTGCGCTACTGACTGAAGATCTGAGTGAAGAGGAAGAGGAACTGGCCCGAGAGAAAGAAGAGGAAAAAGAGCACTACAGTTCCCTGACAGACTCACCGTACTCCTCACCTGACGTGTCCGGCCGACCGTTCGCAGATGCAGAATCACCCTCAACGTCCAGCGGCTCATCCGAGTCCTCCTCATGATCTGAAAAACAAGGCAAGTCCGACTCCGGAGCCCCAGAGCCGGGGAACAGGTAAGAAACCGACACAGCGGACGGCACCCTATTTCTCGGATTGGACCTAAAGGCAGCAACCCCAGAGCCCCACCCCCTACAGCCAGAACCGCCTGCAGTCGGTGCCATGACCGACACTAGAGGGGCGAGATCGGCCGCCATAGAGGAAAAAGCTGCAGACAACTGGCAGGGGTCAAATGCAGAAGGCGATTGACCCGTTGATTCGAGGGCACCCATGAACCCCTGCGGCCACTACCCGACCGCCCCGAGGGAAGGGATACAGAATCGGAATCTGCACACCCAGCCCCCGGGTCACGGAGGTCATGAGAGGAATGGCTGGTCATGGCAGCATTAGGAGTCATGGGTCTCCCCTCACTAAAATGGCCACCATTTCACACTGCCCCATCCCTGTCAAGGGAACCCAGGGAGGCATCATCACTGGCCTGGCGCCCCCCCCCCCCCCCCCCCCCCCCCCCCGTGGCAGGGCCCTCACCCGGCATCCAGAAGCTGTCGCACGCCCGCCCTGCGCGGCTCCAAGCGGGGCCCGGACAGCGGCACCCACCTGTCCGTCCCCTGCAGCCGGCCTCGCCTGCCGCTCTCTGCTCCCTGCTGCAGTGCCAGACGCGGCAGCAGAGACGGGGAACCCGCGGCCGTCCACAAACCACGCGGCTGTGCAGGCAAGGGAGGGCAGAGGAGGACAGAAGGGGATCATCCAGGGCCGCGGTTAGGCCATACACGGAACCCGCGATGTACCGGCCGGGACGCACGCAGAATGCCAGGGGCGCGACAAAGCCATGAATCAGCAGCAGCAGCAGGGGAGCACTGAATATATATAAATAATACAACCCTAGCCTCACTTCTAAAATTATATATGCATATATTTCATTGTCATTTATTTGGAATCACACATTTCTTAGCAGTCATACCCAGGATTAGAACCCATGCCCTGTTACTCTGCTGAAAGCAGACACCTTACTGAGGAATCCATTCGCACAGCCGATTGCAAGGAGATTGACAGGAAGAGGGCGTTTGTTGGTGGCAACTGACCGTTTTCTGGGAGTGTTTGGGAAAACGCAGGCATGTCCAAGCGTTTGCAGGGTGGATGTCTGACGTCTATTTCGGTACCAAAAAGACTGAAGTGATCGCATGGGCTGAGTAAGTCCAGAGCTACCCAGAAACTGCAAAAAACTTTTTCGTCCCGCTTGGCTGCACTACACTCCCCTGTGGGCGGCGACTATGCGTTTGCACGGCTGCAGAAAGTAGCTAGCGAGCGATCAACTCGGAATGAGGGCCAATGCCAGAGGACTTACCCTGACTCCAAGAACAGGAAAAAGAGGAAGCTCATCCTTTTCTCACCCCATGTAGGGGGTAATTTTGAGTTGCTCGCAGCAGGATTTTTGTTAGCAATTGGGCAAAACCATGTGCACTGCAGGGGGGCAGATATAACATGTGCAGAGAGAGTTAGATTTGGGTGGGTTATTTTGTTTCTGTGCAGAGTAAATACTGGCTGCTTTATTTTTACACTGCAATTTAAATTGCAGATTGAACACACCCCACCCAAATCTAACTCTCTCTGCACATGTTATATCTGCCCCCCCTGCAGTGCACATGGTTTTGCCCAACTGCTAACAAAATTCCTGCTGCGATCAACTCAGAATTACCCCCATCAAGCAGCTAGCTTCTACCAACTCAAATCGCTATTGGATAGCTTAGTCACCTGTCTCCCACAATGACATCCCCAGCCTATGGATGTTTAACCCTCTCCACTCCTATTTCAGTCATTTCGTTCTTTGGAGACAGGACATTATTTTGCTGCTCTGTTCTGTACATGATTATGCTTCGAAATCAAATTGTATCCAATTTAGAGCAGATCGGAAAACCAATTAGTGTGAGAGAAACAGGAGAGATTTTACTTAACCTTTCTGTGTCCCCAATAATACTGTATATTTCTCAGCATTGGGCAGATAGCTTCAATTATACACCTCTATATAATAAAACTGCTCTTTACTTTATATTTAATGGAAAGGACGTGGTGCTCTGATTGGTGAACTAAGAAAAACAGTCCCTTAAATACATACCTCCCAACAGAAGAAGTGGTCATGGTGCATGGTCTGGGGATTATTCATGCATTGTTTTTGCAGATCTACAGTAGTTGAGTTTTGGGTAGAATATGGGAGGGACTTATTTGTGTCCCAAATTTGCATTTTTATGTGTCAGAAGGTCCACTGTGCCTAATTCAGATCGGATCGCACGCTAGCAGTTTTTTTCAGCGCTGCAATCAGGTCAGAACTGCGCGAGTATGCACCGCAAATCGCAGGCTTGTTGCACGGGTACAAAGCGGATCGTTGCTGTGTGATGGCTTTTACGAAGAATCCATTTGCACAGCCGATCGCAAGGTGATTGACAGGAAGAAGGCGTTTGTGGGTGGTAACTGTCTGTTTTCTGGGAGTGGTTGGGGAAACGCAGGCGTACCTAAGCGTTTGCAGGAGGGGTGTTTGACGTCAATTCCGACCCCGGAAAGGCTGAAGTGATTGCAGCGGCTGAGTAAGTCCTGGGCAACTCAGAAACTGCACAAAGTTATTTTGTAACGCTCAACTTGCACAGCTACAATACACTCCCTTGTAGGCAGGGCCGTAACTAGGTGTGTGCAGCACCGCCCCCCCCCCCCCCTTCCCCCCCGCACAGCCGCAGGCACTGTCAGTACTCAGTACTCACTGTCAGCGCTGCTGCCGCCAGTCCCGCCTGGACTCTGTTTAATTAGATTGGGGTTTTGAAGTGGGATTTCAGCCGTTCTTTTTCTGGCCACCATACTCTTTCTCTTAACTATCCAAATTAATATAATTTGATTTCTGTTTTTTCAAGTTAGTAGATTTTATTAATAAATAGTTAACAACTTTCTGCCAAAATACAGTCTCTGTGTCATTTTTTTTATAGTATAAGTTGTTTTTGAATGTTTCACTGTCATGAGGGAAGTATGGCCCTCAGCCATTAGGAGGTTTAAAAAGGTAGAAAATCTTTCATAATCTACTATAGGCCCTCATTCCGAGTTGATCGCTAGCTGGCTAGTTTTAGCAGCCGTGCAAACGCTATGCCGCCGCCCACTGGGGAGTGTATTTTAGCTTAGCAGAAGTGCGAACGCCTGTGCAGCCGAGCTCTGCAAAAACGGTTTGTGCAGTTTCTGAGTAGCTCTAAACCTACTCAGCGCTTGCGATAACTTCAGCCTATTCGTGTCCGGATTTGACGTCATACACCTGCCCAGCGAACGCCCAGCCACGCCTGCGTTTTTCAGACACGCCTGCGTTTTTGGAAACACTCCCTGAAAACGGTCAGTTGACACCCAGAAACGCCCCTTGTTTCCTGTCAATCTTCTTGCAGCCGTCAGTGCGACTGAAAACTTCGCTAGAACCTGTGCACAACCACAATGGGCTTTGTACCCGTACGTCGCGCGTGCGCATTGCGGGGCATACACATGCGCAGAAATGCCGATTTTTAGCCTGATCGCTGAGCTGCGAACAACTGACAATGACCCCCATAATGCAATACTGTTAGACAATGAAGAGTAAACTAACAAATATATATATTTTAACAAAATTAAAGAGAGTTTTTCACTTACTGTATCATCTTATTGGTAATGTGACATTGATGCATGAGGCTGCATATCTTGCATCAACTTGCTAAAATATGGTTCCAAATCACTGAGGTACGTGTGAAGGCAGTATTTTAAATGTGCATCCATTTAAATGGCTATTGTAAATAGTTGCTGACAGTCTGGTTGCCTCCTCCAGGAGGAAGAGGAGGAGGCAGCTAGGTGTGCGTGGCGCGGCACAGGTGAGGGGGCATGATGGAGAGGAGCAGGAGGCGTGGCCACGAGATTGCGTTATCGTGGCCTTGCCCCCGCTACACTATACTGAGATTAACTGCATAGTGGGGTAGGGGGCGGGATCACGATGATGCAAATTGCGTCATCAGCACCCCCGCTGCGAGGGATATATGAGTGTTTCTCCTGTGAGTGCGGGGGCTTGGCTGCTGGCTGAGAGACTTGCCAACTTTTCCGGTAGGTCGGGAGCGCCACCTGTTTTTCAGGAGCCTCCTGGCCATTCCGGGAGAGTAGGAAAGTATGCTATTGTATCTGGATTAAATTATCTTAATTTGAGAGAAAGTGGATTCATAAAGGTAGGTTTCATCCAAAAGATACCGTCAAATGAAGAGTTAGTGATCTTTCTGAGGGATATCAAATAGGGTATCCGGTCTCTGGGTCAACCACACTTAGGTCGACAATGTCTAGGTTGACCACTATTGGTCAACAGTAACTAGGTCGACAGGGTCTCTAGGTCGACATGTTCTAGGTTGACAGGCCAAAAGGTCGACATGAGTTTTTCTAAATTTTTATTTAAAAAAAAAACTTTTTCATAACTAATGATCAACGTGGACTACGATTGGGGATAGTAACCTGTGCCGAGTGCAGCGGTAGCAGAGCAGCGAGCCATGCGAGGGGACACGGTGCACTAATGGGGTTTCCCGGTCACTGTACGGAGAAAACGACACAAAACCCCCCCAAAACTCATGTCGACCCTTTGACTTGTCGACCTAGAACATGTCGACTAGAACATGTCGACCTAGAAACCCTGTCGACCTAGAATCCCTGTTGACAATTCTAGGTCGACCACTAGTACTGTCAACCATTAGTGGTCGACCTAGACATTGTCAACCTAAGTATGGTTGACCCTCCAAACCACACCCATCAAACATTAGGTCGACCACTATTGGTCAACAGACACTAGTTTTTTTGGTGTCATTTTCTTCGTAAAGTGACGGGGAACCCCAAATAGTGCACCGTGTCCCCTCGCCATGCTTCAGGCAAGGTTACTATTCCCAGTCGTAGTCCACGTGAATCGTAAAGTATAAAAAAGTTAAAAAAAAATATTTGTATTTATGAAAAAAAATACGTCGACATTTTCATGTGTCGACCTTTTTCAAATCGACATAATGCTCATATCGACCTTTTCCAGGTGTCGACCAATAGTGGTCGACCTCATGACTATCGACCTAAGTGAGGTCGACCTTAGGAACGTATCCAGTGCTTAAAGTGGTCCTAGAGAGGTGGTGGAACTCACCCCACCCCCCTCCGCACGGCACCCATGTAATAAAGGTATTATGTGCACCGTAGGTGCGCGCCCCAAAAAGGGGCATGGTCTCAAAAAGAAAGGGGCGTGGTCACACAATAGTAATAATGCCCACAGTAGTAGAACCCTGTAATACACATAATGCCCACAGCAGTAGTGCCCCTTATACAATGCCCACAGTAGTAGTGCTCCTTATGCAATGTCCACTGTACTGGTAGTGCCCACAGTGGTAGTGTCCCTTATATAGAGCCCATAGTAGTGGTGTCCCTTATGCAATGCCTGCAGTAGTAGTGCCCCTTATGTCCCCAGGAGCAATGCCCCTTATGAAGTGCCCCCTTTACAATGCCCTCGTTAGTAGTGCCCGCAGTAGTAAGGCCCTTAATGGTAATGCCCCTGTGCAGTATTGCCCCCAGTAGTAATGTCCCCTGTAGTAATGCCCCCAGTCGTTTTAGTCCCCTGTAGTTTAGCCCCAGTAGTTATGCCCTCCATGTAGTTATGCCCCCAGTGGTAATGCCCCTGCAGTTATGACCCCAGTAGTTTACCCCCCTTTAGTTTAGCCTCCCAGTGGTAATGCTCCCAGTAGTTTAGCCCCCATGTAGTTTGCCCCCACTAGTTAGACCCCGTTAATAATGCCCCCAGTAGTAGTGCCCCCCTGTAGTTATGCCCCCAGTAGTTTAGCCCCCTTGAAGCTTGCACCCTTGTAGTTTAGCCCCCAGTAGTAATGCCCCCAAGTCATTTAGCCCCCAGTAGTTTGCCCCCAGTAGTAATGCCCCTGTAGTTATGCCCCCAGTAGTAATGCTCCTTTAGTTATGCCCCCATTAGTAATGAAGCCCTGTAATTTGCCCCCAGTAGTAATGCTCCCCTGTAGTTAGCCCCCAGTAGCTTGCCCCCTTGTAGTTTGCCCCCCTGTAGTTTGCCTCAGTAGCTTGCCCCTTGTAGTTTGCCCCCAGTAGCTTGCCCCCCAGTAGATGCGCCACTAATACATTCACACATATGAAAACAAAAAACACCAAACTCACCAAGCCCCGCTCCCACGTCTGACCGTAGCAGTCTTCCTGGTGTCGGCTCTTCGGCACTATGGGAGAGACGTCATGACGTCTCTCCCATAGCACGCACTGACAGATCCGGAAGCCGGAACTCAGTGGTGAGCTCCTGCCGCCGGCTTCCACTGTGTGGAGAGAGAGCCGGGCGCCCGTTGGTAACACAATCTCAGTGGGCACTCGGAATCTCCCTGCAGCGCTGGGCACACGTCGGGTTAGGTGAGACAGAGGCGGAACTTCGTTCCGTCTCCAAGTGGAACTGACAGAACGCAGTTCCGCCCTGTTCCGGGCTCCGGCTCACTTTAACCCCTGACCATATCCCTTCAGAGCAAGTCTGATTTTTTTCCTAAAAAGTTTTTGAAAAAATCACTGGGACTTGCTCTGGCACAATAGCGGCACCCTCCCTGAGGACTTATTAAGTAATTGGAAGTTTCCAATTAGTTTAATTGGTCTGTATTTACTTACCTTCCAAAGCGATGTCTTCTTCTCCAGTGCTGGGAGCTGGTCTCCTGCAGCAGCGGTGAGTATGTAAGCTGTGTGAGTGTTTGCAAGTGTGTGTATGAGTGTCCGTGAGTGTGTGTATGGGTGAGTGTGTGTGACTCCCGGTGTGTGTGTGTGTGGGGGGGGGGGAGTGAGCTGCTAGGAGAACTACATATCCCCGTGTTATATCAACCCCTGTGATGGTGCAGTGTCGTACCTGTATTTCCAGAGGACGCTGTCTGACTCAGGGCCTCTCGTAGCTTCTTCCGCAGGAGCCTGTGGCAGGGGACTGGACACCCCAAAGAGGACCCCATGGACAAAGGAAATGCAAATTGATGGTGACAGCAAGTTTATTAACTCAGAAAAAAAAAGGATAGTCACAGTTTCAATGAATTCAAGTGTTGACTAGTAATCAAGTTTACCTCAAAAGGCCCACTTCCGAATATCACATATCATTTGCGTAGTAGGCATAAATGTATCACAACATCAGCATAAGTGTTTTTCTCAAAACAGTAAAACCCCACACAAAAAGAACATTTAGTAAGGCTGATTCAAGAATGTTCAAACAGTATACTAACGAGCCACTAGGTGGCGATATGAACTCAAATAAGGAAGTCTCTGACGCTATATACAATCCTGAAAAGTCCAAGTGAAAGTTTAGATGAATCACAAAAGTCACTTTGCATATGGGAGTGAGTTGCGGAGAACTGAAGGTGGTAATTGGCAAGGGCCAGCGTAGTAACTGTTTGTGAAAAAGAATGTTAACGTTAACTAGTAGGCTTTGTAGAAGAGTCAGGCATTAGGATGACAACATGCAGTTAATATCTGGGCTTTGTTAGGAGATAGGCAGGAGAACAGTCTGCAGGCAATGTGGGAAGTCTTATGCAATGCTGGGATGTAAGCTCAGGGGACTACCTCTTGCAGGGTCTCTAGGGAGACAGAGGCTGACTAGATTCGTTGTGTGAATGCACCCCTCACTAAGGGACTTATCTCTTAGGCAATGTGTCTCTCTTTAATTACAGCTTTGGGGAACTGGGACACATGGAGGGTACCTGGCTCCTTTGATTAGATGACGGTAGTGGCGCAGCTGCGGCTGCTGTGCTTCTCCGGTGCTGCTGCGGCTGCTGGGATCCCCCTTAACTCTGCTGCGGCTGGCGGCTCCTCTCCCCGCCCAGCGTCTGCGTGTCCCGACGGGTGATGCGCTGCTGCGGCGGGCGGCTCTGCTCCCTGCTGGCTGTGTGTAACGGCCGGTCTCCTCTCCCCGGCTCGGCGGCCTCACGATGCGCGGCTGCGGCTGGCGGGTCTCTTCCCGAGGGTCGGTGCTGCTGGCGGCTGTATCCCTCCTGCTTGCCGAGTGCAGCAGCGGCGAGGGCTCCTCACGCTCTGGACAGGCAGTCTCATCCTTCCTCTCCGCTGCAAGTCTTCACCCGCTTCCTCTCCCGCCCGAACACTCCCGGGCGCCGGACTTGTTCCTCCTCTCCTCACGGTCAGCTCCTCCTCCTTTCTCTCGCACCTTTTCTCTCCTCCGATGCCCAGCACTCCAGGGATTCCCGCTCTCCTGAAAACACCTGGACACTCCTGGGTCCCAGTGGCTTCCATCTCAGCCCTCTCTAGGGCCGTTGCTAGGCAACCGGAGAGAGGTGTTTTAACCCTGTCAGGGTCTTCCAATGGCAACTTATCAGGTAGCCGGAGCTACAATTGGGGCTAGTATGTATAAATGGTACCCCAAACGTGGGTATCACAACTGCCACCCTTGGGCCTACCAGCAGCTCCAAAGCCTCCCAGCAGCACCCTCCCAAGTAAAAAGATGGAGGGGGGGCCACTGGGAGCTGCGGAGACCACTGGAGGGGTGAGTTTCAGTTTTTTTTTTCAGTGCTGAAATCCCTGCAGATCATACTTGCCTACTCTCCCGGAATGGCCGGGAGGCTCCCGAAAATCGGGTGACCCTCCCGGCCCTACGGAAGAGCAGGCAAGTCTCCCGGTTTTTCAAATTCCTCCCTGCCCGGCCGCCCACTTTGAGAGTAAAGTGGGCGGTCCGGACAGTAGATAACGCGATTCTTGTTGAATCGTGTCATCATAGTCACGCCCCCTGCTGTAAAATGCCGGTTATCGCGGCATTACAGAGTGGGGGGGCATGGTTTAAACGTGTGACGCTATAACCCCACCCTCATTCCGCCTCCTCCTCCTCCCCGCCCCATTCCGCCTCCTCCCCGACCCGTTCCGCCTCCCCGCCCCCTCCTCTCGACATTGCCCAGCCCCTCCACTGAGCCGTCCTGGCAGCTCTCTCCCGGAGAGAGCTGCCAGAAAGTAGGTAAGTATGATGCAGATCATCTTATCTCTGCAAGTAGTCTATTGCTATCAGTCCTCCGAAAAGTAGAGATATGTGTCAGACCATTTCTACTTGTTTTGGTTTTGGCTCTAATTCGGCGTCCAGTTTGAATTTGGAGTTCAGTTGTAACTGGTTTTGAGTTTACATTTTTTTCAAAAATTGACTTGATTTGTGCCTATTTTGTTCCTAGAGTATTATTAACCTCAATAACATTAATGTACAGTCATTTTCACCCAATTTTAAGTACCTCACAGCTCACAATACAATATTTTTTTCATCCAGTTTATGCCAAAAAGCTGCACCGAGCTATCTGGCTGAGTAAAGGTGGGTACACAAGCAGACAAACAATTAGGAAGCTGCTCAATCATACCTGGAGGTAATTATATATCAGGTGCTGGAAGGGGGAGGGGTCACATACAAACAACAGACAAAGAGGAAGGGGGGTGCAAATCCCCAACCCCCAAATTCCCTTCCGCACACTGAGAATTACCTGTAACAATCCCTGAACCTATCTGGTAATAAAATTCAGAGAATTTGTCACAAATGTTTGCAAACACATGTTTAGCTGCTGGCCACTTCACGGCTTCTCTGATACAGCAGTCCTAACCTACATAAAAGCAGTGCCCACTTGGGGGTTGGGGATTTGCACCCCCCGTCCTCTTTGTCTGTTGTTTGTATGTGACCCCTCCCCCTTCCAGCACCTGATATATAATTACCTCCAGGTATGATTGAGCAGCTTCCTAATTGTTTGTCTGCTTGTGTGCATGAGGCATTGAATGGGAGCAGCATTTGGAAGGCATGCTGTTCCTTGTAGTGCCAATGGGAGATCCTGGGGGTGGCTCCCGGGTAAGTTAGCTCTCTGTTTGGAAGTGTTTTAGTAAAAGCCTTTATCATGAGGCGTACTGTGACAAATTACATGGCCCTATGTGGGCACTGCTTTTATGTAGGTTAGGACTGCTGTATCAGAGAAGCCGTGAAGTGGCCAGCAGCTAAACATGTGTTTGCAAACATTTGTGACAAATTCTCTGAATTTTATTACCAGATAGGTTCAGGGATTGTTACAGGTAATTCTCAGTGTGCGGAAGGGAATTTGGGGGTTGGGGATTTGCACCCCCCTTCCTCTTTGTCTGTTGTTTTTAAAGGTGGGTACACACTGCCAGATATAGCTGCAGATAAATCTATAGGCGGATCGGGCAGTGTGTTGTGCATACACATTTTCCGATCCGTTGGGGACTGACGTCATGAACTGGGCGGGCGTGTGCACACGCCCGCTCAGTTCAGCTGTCAATCACCGCCACATGCTGCAGCATGTGTACGGGCGGTCGGCTGATTGCCCGTACACAGACAGCGATGTGCCAATATATCGGTAGATATATTGGCCATCGGCTGTGCTGCAGGGCTGACGCAATATGTCTGTGAACGACGGAGTTCACAGACATATCGCCCGTACACATTGGCCGACAGACCTGCGATATATTGGCCGTTCAATAGAACGGCCGATATATTGGCCAGTGTGTACGGTCCATTGGTCTCATGAATTACACAGGTTCTGTTGCTGATGAAAAGTAAACCAGGTGAAATGCAGACTTGAAGTCAGACAGCCACAGAACCTGTGTAATTCATGAGTGTCCCGGTTTAAAGGGATAGTATGGCAAGCCTATATACTGTATGACAGGGGCTCCCAACTATGGGCCTCAAGGCACACTAACAGTCCAGGTTTTAAGGACAGCCATAGTTGAGCATAGGTGACTTAATTAGTACCTACTCTAAATATAACACGTGCAGAGAGAATTAGATTTGGGTGGGTTGTATTGTTTCTGTGCAGGGTAAATACTGGCTGCTTTATTTTTACACTGCAATTTAGATTTCAGTTTGAACACACCCCACCCAAATCTAATCTCTCTGCACATGTTACATCTGCCCCACCTGCAGTGCACATGGTTTTGCCAATTAGCTAACAAATTTGCTGCTGCGATCAGTTCTGAATTAGGCCCCTAGCCTGTTAGGGGTATGTTTACTAAAGTGCTGGTTTTTAGAAGTGGAGATGTTGCCCATAGCAACCAATCAGTTTCAATCTATTATCTTATAGAATCTAGAATAATAATAGCTTGAATCTGATTGGTTGCTTTGGGCAACATCTCCACTTCTAAAAACCAGCACTTTAGTAAATGTACCCCTTAGTGTGCCTTAAGACCAGTGGTTGGAATACACTAGCGTATACTATATATGAATTTAATTCTAGCACAGAATGTACTTTACAATAATTACACAGTTAAAATGCAAATACTCTGCATCACCATCTGGCGGTCACGAGTGTAAACAGTTTTTGCAGGAATAAATGTGTCTTTGTCCCAGGTTCGGTATGATTTACCACCAGTCAGGAGACCGCCGCCGGAGTCCCGACAGGTGGAATGCCGACAGCGAGCACAGCGTGGGTTCGCTGTGCTCGCTACGCATCACGCACCGTGGGGAGTGACATTATTATATTTCCCCTCGGGTGGTGGCGTGGACCACCACCCGAGTGGGATTACGGGGCCTCGGTCGGGATTCCGTCCGCCGGCATTTCACCGGCTGTTGTGATTCCAGCGGCGGAATCCTGAATGCCGGGATCCCGGCAGCCAGTAAATTAACCGCATCCCTTTCCTCCGGACTGCATTCATTTGCATGAACTCAGACTTTATTACAATGCCTCCATAGGTTGCAGAGTCATACTTAATGATCTGGGCATGCACAGAGCGAAATAACACAGGGTACACTATGCAATCCGCGTGGCACTCACTTAGCATAAGACCAATGTGTCTGTCTCTTGATGAATGAGCCCTGTACAATTGTCTGATGATCTTCTAGGACTCACTCACAATCTGGAGAGCATACATAGCAAACTGGACCCCACCATGGGAAAGTACTTCACAATAGCATACTGTACCTTCCGAGTCCCAGCTGTACTGGTGTCAGCGGGACCGCTATTTGGGCACCGTTCCGCTGTCCCCGGGTAGAAAGGGCAGGTTGGGAGAGCCAGTGATCACCATTGCTCTGCTCTGCATGGCATTTAAACACTGCAGGAAGATGAGCCAGGGGCTGCCCAGCTGCTTGGAAAGCGCTGAGCACGCACCCAAAGTCACGCAGACAGGGAATTATACTAAGCCACACCCCCTTTATTTCAGGTCACGCTCCTCCATCCGAGGCCACACTAGCTTTCTGAGGAGTTGCAAGCACCTACGGCACGCAGAGGTCCCGATCTCCAGCAAGATGGGTCGACTCGTGTGGCTGGCAGGGATGGGAGTGGTGAGATGGGTCATACATCCGGCTATTGGGACTTGGGTTAAGTGAGAAAACCTGCTCACCCTGGTATTGTGCAAAGCCAAGGTTAAGGGGTACATTTACTAAGCAGTGATAAAAGCGGAGAAGTGAGCCAGTGGAGAAATTTCCCCATCAACCAGTCAGCAGCTCTGTATCATTTAATAGTATGCAAATTATAGATGTTAGTTCAGTGCTGATTGGTTGCCATGGGCAACTTCTCCACTGGCTACTTCTCTGCTCTTATCACTGCTTAGTAATGGTATTGTGTAAAGCCAAGACTAAGACACAAGGGGAAATTTATCAAAGGTTAGAGAGAGTGGGGCCTGATTTATACCCCTTGGTGTTGTGACATAATGGAGGGATTTTTTTACCATTGCACATGTGCCAAAGCCGTACTGTGCAGCGATTAATTAGCGCACGTCATTGCAAATTTGTTCGAAGCTGGAGAGTCCCCAGTGTCTTAGCAAAGCCTCCCATATGCTCCATATACCCCCCAATATTGAACAAAACCACCCCATATTACACAGGCCCATGATGGAAACCCGAACTCCACTGCATAAGACATCCAAGTGTTACCCCAGTGACGCGTGATCTGTGCTCTGTCTACTGTGGGTCCGATTCGCAATGAAGAAAATCACGCAATGTACAGATGTAGCCTGCTGATGGTCTCGTAGAGTGATCCTCAGATGCAGCGGTGGACCACATGTGGAGAGTCTGAGACGCACGCACGTACCAGCCTACCTCACACACAAGCATCACTGCTGCTCCCAAGGAACCGGCAGCTGTGCTCTTTCCATCCGAACCTGAATCAGACCCAGTAAGCGGAACCAGGTGGACGTTCACAACTATGATCTTCTTTTGAGGTGTTATTAGCACTAACTTCTGTACCTTTGCTTGATGGATAGGCCTAAGAGGACCAGGTCCCTTAAAAAAAGAATAATCCCCTCGGTAATTAATACAGTATAAGGACTGAAAAACATAATATATCACAAAGTATAATAACAATGTACAGTATGTTGACTGTGTTCTTGCTAATGAATATGTTCTGTTACCTCACTACCTCATGTTGCCTTATCTTGCAGGTGCGATGTTCTTTGTTAAGCCAATGAGATCTAAAAACTATGTGACAATGATGGACCCTCTACAGGAAGCGTTTGGGGACAAAATGGGAAGCGTTCTGTTTATTCCACCACTTCTGGGCGA
This sequence comes from Pseudophryne corroboree, assembly GCF_028390025.1. Taxonomy (NCBI): domain Eukaryota; kingdom Metazoa; phylum Chordata; class Amphibia; order Anura; family Myobatrachidae; genus Pseudophryne; species Pseudophryne corroboree. The sequence continues at coordinate 76,878,888 of NC_086445.1, forward strand.
CATTTTTTGGTTTGCATCAATTTTGGCATCTTTAGGTGAGTTCTCGTATATAACCAGGTTATAGTCCTGCAAGGTCCGTCCTGAGCCAGATGTCCCTCCCAATCCGGAGGACAGAGAGTGAGGGACGAGACACAGTCAGGAAGTGAGCTGGACAAAAGATGTTGACAGCCGTGGGAGGAGGAGAAACATGAGACCCCTAGACCCTTGTGTATGTTTGGTCCAATATTATAGTAAATAAACAAATCAGTAGATTCCAGAGGGCAGTACTTAAGTAAGGACCCCATTTAATAACGGACATTAATAGCTATTAAACAGGATTTTCTGAGTTTATAACCACGTTTTTGGCTTTAGTACATTCCGCCCCCCATCGGGGAATTGATGTCAGTCACCCGCCCTGCAAACGCTTGGACACGCCTGCGTTTTCCCTACCACTCCCAGAAAACGGTCAGTTGACACCCATAAACGCCCTCTTCCTGTCAATCTCTTTGCGATCGGTTGTGCGAATGGATTAGTCGCTAGAAGCCTTGCACAGCAACGATGCTGTTTGTACCCGTACGACACCCGTGCGCATTGTGTGCATATGCATGCGCAGTAGTAACCTGATCGCTACGCTGCGAAAATCAGCAGCGTGCGATCAACTCAGAATGACCCCAAAAGTACCAGCCAATCGGCTCCTAACTGCCATGCCACAGGCTGTGTTGAAAAAATGGCAGTTAGGAGCCGATTCGCTGGTACTTTATCTCCCGCGACTTTATCTCCATCCAATGCTTAGTAAATAGACCCTTATATTTCCTATCACTTGGACACACATACACACTAGGGTTATTTTTTTGCCTGCAGCCAATTAACCTGCCAGTATGGTTTGGAGTGTGGTAGGAAACAGGAGCCCCCAGAGTAGGGATGTATTCAAAATGGCAGCAGAATTCCAACATCAGACATTTTACCAGCGGTCGTAATTCCGACCTCCCCTCCATAATTCCCACTCAGTTGGTGGGTCCACGCCACCAAACGAGTGGGAATAGAACCTATGGCGAGTGAAACACCAGGCCCGAAGCTGCCGGTATACCTGCAGGCTGCATGCCTCTGTTGGTATATGGGCAACTGGCATCCTGTCTGCCGGTATATCATAAAACATACCTCCCAACTTTCTAAAGTTGGGAGCAGAGGGACACAGATGCTCGCCGAAGGCGCATGTGTGAAAATAGGGGGCGTGGCCTCACGGGTAGGGGCGTGTTCTTGTGGAATTGCCGAGATCGCTGGTCACGCCCCCATTTTAGCAGCTGTGGGGGACATGCTAAACGCTCTGTGAGCTGCTGGTATGCCCCCTGTTCCTCTCTCCCAGTAAACAGACTCTGTGCGCATTTTCACAGCATCTATTCACCGCTGCTCCACTTAGCAGAGCAACGAGTGAGAGAGGGTCTCCAAACTGCCCCCACCACCACCGCGGTACACTGCGACCCGCGGATGGGACAGCGTTACAGTCCCAGAAAAATGGACTGTCCCGCCAATATTGGGACAGTTGGGAGGTATGCATAAAGCACCCCCGGAGGAAACCCACTGAAACAGGGGGCGTTACACACTGACAAGGGTTACAGTAATATGGGGGTTGCCGAAACAACGAGTCCTAGCGTGAAAGTGCAGTATGAAGATGTTTCATCACATATTGAACTACAAATCCCAGCATGCTACTTAATAATACAATTAAGGCAACCTGTAACTCCCCCAATTGCTGGATACCCACATTTTGCCTTTCTTTTATTAAAAAATATTATGCTGGGACTTGTAGTTCTATATTCGCTGTTACATTGTCCTATTTTTATAATACTATTCAGACAATTATTATTATTTTTCTAGTGCCAATCACATTACGCAGAGCTGTAACTAGAATATGTAATCTTTCACATCAGTCCTTGCACCAGCAGAGCTTACAGTCTAGGGGCCTAATTCAGACCCTATTGCAAGTGTGCAAAAATCGAGATGAACCGATTTTTGCACATGCGCGTATGCCGGTACGGCGATGTGCAAGGTCCTAAATTGCGTTCTCTTCAGAACACAGTTTAAGACCTGGAGGGGGGCGGGAACGGGGCGTCGATGCTCCGTTTAAGGGGTGCGGTCCGGACAACGCAGGTGTGTCCGGACCATTGCTGGGGTGGGTCACGGCAGCTGCGTGATGTCACGCAGCCGCTGTGCCCCAAAACATGGTGGGTAGCCGTCTACCTTCACAGTCCGGCTGCGTAGGCAGAGGGCTACTCGAACCATGCTTTCACATGTCTGCCAGGGGGGAGGGAGGGGGGGGGTAGGGCTCGACATGCAGGGCGGACTTGCCCTTTGCTAGGCCTCCCCCCAGCATGTCAGAGAAAATGATCGTAGATGTGCATTGTTTTGCACATCTACGATCAGGTCTGAATTACCCCCTAAATTCCCTGGCAGGCACACATACAGTATACGTCTAGGGTCTGTTCTTGATATGTGGATACACAAAGGTGCCCTAGCGGGGATCGGTATGTGATCCCGCCCAGAGCCGGCCCTAACCAATATGATGCCCTAGGCAAGATTTTGGCTGGTGCCGCCTAGCACCACCGCTGGTTCTGCCTCTGACCCTGCACCTCTTTCCCAGCACCATCACCCCTCACCCATAGCAGGCCTTGTACCCCCTATATCTTATATAGGAACAGTTCGCACATTTGACACACAGCCCAGAAAGGGGCATCTTCTCGCTGGGAAGGGGCATGGTCACACAATAGTAACCCCAATTCCAATTACGCCACACAGTACTGCAACTTTATTCACATTTTATCTTGCGATAGTGTCCGTAATTCATATTACATCCCACAGTAGTATCACTTTACCTTATAAACGTTACTCCTCACAGTAGAGCCCCTTATTCACATTACATCACACGGAATTGCTTCTTATTCACATTACATCACACCTTATTGCTCTTTATTCACATTAGACGACACTGTAGTGCCCTTTCTATATGCAACGCCACATAGTAGAACACCTTATACACATATTGCAACACATTAGTAATGCATTTATACACAATTCCACACAGTAATGCCCCTTACACATATGAGACACATTAATGTCCTTATAAACATAATGCACCTTACACATTATGACAACCTTTATTAATGCCCTTTTACACATAATGTCCCTTACACATATGGCGCACATTATTAATGCCCTTATACACATAATGACACACAGTGCCCCCTACACATTTGCTGCACATTATTAGTGCCCCTATACACATAATGACACACATACAGTAGTACCCTGTTACACATATGCCGCACATTATTAATGTCATTATACACATAATGACACACATACAGTAGTACCCTGCTACACATATGTTGCACATTATTAATGCATTTTTACATGACACACATAATGCTCCTTACAGATATTCCGCACACTACTACACAACCAACCCACTCCCATGCACACAGCACTCACACTTCCACTAACACTGTAACCTCTGCCTCACAAATCTTGCCTCAATGCTAACATCGGGCACCTTTTTTTTAATGAAAATGCATCTTATTTGCATCGCTATGTGGATAGGATGCACAAGCAGCTTATGCTGATTAAACTGATATGCAGCATGCCTATATACTGTGTGAGACTGTGGCTGTATCTGCATATGAAATGTTACACACAGAATATAGGCATGCCGCATATCATTTTAATCAGCAGAAGCTGCTCATGCCCCTAGGCTTATCAAATGCCCTAGGCAATTGCCTAGTTTGCCTATACCTATGGCCGGCTCTGATCCCGCCGTCCGGGAGTAGAATGTCAGTATAACGACATTGTCATCCTGGGCGCTAGAATGCTGGCAGGGGGGCGAGCGTAACAAAGCCCCTTGCGGGCTCGCTGCGCACGCCTCGCTGCAGGCTCAGTGGCCCCCACAGGTTCTATTCTCCCTCTATGGGTGTCGTGGACACCTATAGAGGGGGTATCACCTTCATCGCCGGTATTCCGGCGGCAATATAGTACCCCCGTCGGGATACCAGCATCGGTATTGAGACAGCCGGGATCCCGATGGGCAGTATGTTTACCGCATACCCCCCAGCATTATGTTCTGAATGAGTAGCACTTACACCCAGTTCGTGTTTGTTTTCACAGGAGCGACTGTCAGTGTCATCCTGGATGTGAAAGGCTTCTTATCTATTATCATATCGGCGTGTACAGTCATTCTGTACACTATACTTGGAGGTCTGTATTCCGTTGCTTACACAGATGTTATCCAGCTACTCTTCATGATAATCAGTCTGGTGAGTACAATTCTGTTTTGGAAAGAGCTAAAACGTAAACCCCTAATAGCACAGAAACCCCTCAGTCCCGTTACATACTGTAAGACCACATATAGAACATGACTCCAGATTTTTTTTTTTTTACTAACAGCCAAACCCTCATCCAATTATATTACTAATTGCAAAGTCCAGGCTAATTTATATCAAAATACGATGTTTAGTTCTCATGTGTATTATTATTATTATTATTATCATTATTATTATGTGATAATTTGTTATATAAGGCATAGACAGTGATGCAAGTAGTTGTAACGTCTTTGCAGTACTCTATGTGCCACCCGTAGGTGTGCACAAAAAAAATAGCCATGGACTACAGGAGGAGTGGTCATGCATCACAGGGAATGTCACCAGGACACCCCCCCAGTTATTATCACTCAGGACTTGGGAACCATCTCGTCACTAAGCGCTGTGACTCATTTGGCGACACAGCTAGTTGCGTCGGCGGTAGGGTGGTAGGGGGTACGGTGTACCAGTTACTAATTTCTTACTGGTATGCCTGACCCGCCCATACCACCTTAGTTGTACTACTGAGCATAGAGTTTTACATGCACTGGGGGTATCCAATTACTCACGGTCAATAACTGCGGGTAATTGTATCACCATGGGCTATCCTATTAGCCTCGATGTGGCAGGCTCCTCCCCACGATGCTACCACTTACCACGGATTATGCTTCGGGTGCCTCAGGCGGATAACACTTATTCCTGATCTCATGTGTTTTTCACATGATCGTGGGTTCATTTTTCGGCCAGTGAAAACGGCCTGTAACAGGATACCGCCATAATGACCATCTGTCATTAATCGCGCTATCCGGCGAAAACGGACCTGCTTTAATTGGATACCCCCACAGACAGATAATTTGTCAGGGGCTGTTTCTCTGCTTATAAGTTACAAAGTACATATCTTCATTAAACAGGCTTGAGAGGTTAACGACTGACGCATGAACAGTCAACCTCTGGGGGGGGGAGAAAACGTAGTATATTCGCCAGCAGCGCCTATTGCAGATTGCGTTAGTCCTGATTACAGCCCAATACTCACAGTAAATACAGTGTGTAGTTACAGTAAGTGGTAGAGAGGAAATGAGAGAGGAAGCTAAGCTCCTAAATGTTATTACAGTCCATTAAATATTAAATGAATACTAATCATTTGTCTTATTTTAAACGTAGTGGATTTGTGTACCATTTGCTCTTCTAAATTCTGCATCTGAAAACATTGCTTACACAGCAGTGCATAAACTGTACCAAGGGCCCTGGATTGGTAACATACAGCCAAAATACATTGCAAGATGGCTGGATGATTTGGCATACCTGGTAAGTGCCTTTATTCTACATCATTTCTCCTGGTGAAGAGGATTGCATATATTACAGTTCAGCAGCTGGAGATCCTAACATGACATTATACAGAAGATTTAAAGGCACATTTATTAACATTATTTTTACTAAAATACCTGTAATGTTAAAAAAAAGTGTTTCTTTCAGCCGTTTCACATTATTTTAGTATCACTCCAATATAGTGAAAAACTGCTCCAAACCATTTCATTGTCATATTTTTAGTAACCCACATTGCATTCCCCATACTTATAATGGGAAATGCTATGTGGCCGTACATACTAAAAAAAAATGTAAAAAAATATACCGCAGTGTGCTCTGTGATAATTACACCAGCTCAGGCTGGCTAAATCACATGGCAGCACTGCAAGATTCCTACTTTTGCCCACGGGGACTGGGCTCCAGTGATCAGCTGTGTGTGTCTGATGGACACACAGGCTGATCACTGGTAAAAAAACAAACAAAAAAAACATACTTACCACTCCAGGGAGCTGGTGAGTGGTGCTCCGCTGTGGGCTCCTGGGCGCTGGGTCCTCCATGTGCTGTACTGTGACCCCCGGTGCAGTAAAGTGATGCTGCAAAACAGCAGCTCACTTTAGGGCACCGGGGGTCACAGCAGCGCACAGGATCCAGGGCCCGGCAGCCGTGCAGGAGCAGCGATCACCGGCTTCCTAGACTGGTAAGTATATTTACCATACAAGGGGGAAGGGGAGGGGCATGGCGCCGGGGGGGGGGGGGGGGGCAGTAGCGATGGGGTGACGGCAGCAGTAGCGGCGATGTCATCGGCGCATGCGCAGCAGGATATCGGGGTATTTTTCCAGAAAAATACCGCAATGATGCTGGGTGTCATCACAGGGGGACAGAGCTTGCTCGCATGCTCTGTCCCTGCATGCGATAATTGATACATCCGTGCGATGTAATCAATTATCACAGTGCGGATTCGGGCGATTTTATCACACCACATCCGCATGCTTGGATATGGATGGTGATAAAAAGGCCCCTTAATACCTAGGCCCAAAATTTTATTTTATGCAGTTCCATTGTTGCCGACTTTGCACCTATGGGAGGTGGTAGACACCTTTCATGCAATAATTTTGCTTCCTCGGGCAGTGTGCCCTGGGTAGGTATTGCTGGGCTAGGTCTCACTGCAGTGAAACCAAGGGGTGGAGGAAAGGGTATAGGAGTGCGCTTAGAAACAGCAGCAGGTGTGTTAAAATTCTGTCTTGGAGGGTACTCTCAACCTCCACCACATAGAGAATTATAGAACAAGAGTGACAGAAAATAAATCACAATGCGCTAAAAACAAGTATGATACAAACATATATAACTGAATACGTTCACCAATTTTTCCTCCTCCACGTTTGCGTATGTGGATATATTCCTCATGTGCATGTAAGGAAATCGAAGAAAAAATATGCCATATGGTGAAGTACAGTTTAATACATTAAAAACATAATTTCCAACATCAATCATTCAAAAAAAAAGTGCAAGTGCAATGTAATAATAACAGCAAGTGTGGGGAATCCTCTGGAGGCTGCAAAAATGAACAATTACCGGCTGGGTGCAAGACTATTCACATAGAACAATCCTGGCAGTGCATAAGTCCGTTGGATAGCCCGGGTTCCATAGACCACGTATGCAGATGGCTTTCCTGTCGGGTCTTAGTCCAGTCAGCTGCCTCCGTCACCCCACACGTCCACCAACGCGTTTCAACCCGCTCAATCGGGTCTTTTTCAAGGTGTGTGTCCAGAAAAGAAGATGTCTATCCATCCCGCTATCCGTTTTTAAACTCACTTTGTCCAATCCCCGGCCGGCGAGCGCAGCTGATTCCTATACACAGATCAAACTACAAGTCCCGTGAATCATTGCGGCGCTCGTCCGGCCGGTTTCCTGTTTCCTCCGTGCGCCGATACGTCATTTCCGGTCAGTAACCTTGGTAACGTTTGTATAGCTTCTTCGATCCTTCATGTATAGCAGATGTTCCTTAGATCGTACATAAGTCCAGATTCTTTCCAACTCCAAAAATAACACCTCCGGAAGGAAGGGGACATAATATTAATGCGGGTTTAATTTACAATATGTCATTAAACAGTGGACCGGACCTTTAAAACCTTCAAATACACATGCAAAACATCTTAAACCCCAATTCTTCCATAAAGTGCACAATGCATATATGAAAGTGACTGGTGCAGACAGGCAAAGTAACGGTTTATAGAGTGCAAGGTAAAAAGGTAAAAGATAAAAAGAATAAAATCCTTCCCGGTGCAATTAAAGAAACCACTTGAGTTCAAAGTCAATATTAAGACCTCCAGGCTGTAATGTTCCCAGGTCAAAAATAGCTCTCATCTCGGCCTGTGCTAATTGAGTTGCTGAATCCTTCCTTCTCCAATGACCTTTTACAGCCCGAAGCCCTAAAAATCTTTTGATCTGTGATGTACACTTGCTATGAATTTTCTTAAAATGATCTGACAGAGCGTGGGTGTCCAGGCCCCCCCTGATGTTTCTCAGATGTTCTCCCATTCGGACTTTGAGGGGTCTGGACGTCCGACCTATATAAAATAGTCCGCACCCACATTCTATGGCATAGATGACGTTTTTCGTGTTACACATCACAAAATCCCTAATTTCATATTTATGATTATTAATTGTCACCTCTGTGGTTTTGTTTTTCCCATCCCCCTGAATATTGCGGCACCCAATACAGGTTCCGCATCGAAAAAAACCTTTCGATTTAATCGTTGAAATAGATTTAGTGGGTGGCAAAGCGCTCCTCACCAACCTGTTCTTTATGTTGGGGGCCTTTCTGTATATACATTTAGGCCTTGCTGGTAATAGACTCCCCACAATAGGATCGTTTTGTAAGATCTTCCAATGTCTTTGTAAAATTCTCTCTACCTCCTTATAGTTGGAATTAAAATCTGTAATAAAGGACAGTGGTTTTAGAGTATCCTTTTACTCTCAAATGAAAAATTGATGTTGACACTGTTCGAATTTAAATAGAGCGAACCTGGTGTCCTGGTCGAGATATATAGATGACGTGTTTTTTATCTGGAGGGGAGGTCAGGCGCTTTTAGAAATGTTTTTTGTCTATTTAAATTCGAACAGTGTCAACATCAATATTTCATTTGAGAGTAATGTACAAACTATCAATTTTTTAGATGTAACCATCTATATAGAGGAGAATAAGATTTTAACAAAAGGATACTCTAAAACCACTGACTCCCATGCTTATTTAAGAAATGAAAGCTGTCATCATCCTGATTGGCTTAGGAATATTCCCGGGGGACAACTAAGACGCCTGAGAAGGAATTGTACGGATGGGGAAGTATATGAAAAACAGGCAATAGAGATGCGGGATAATTTCATTGCATCTGGTTATCAGAAAGATGCAATTGATAAAGACCTAAAAAGGGTGAAGGATATCCCCCGAGAAACCCTCTTGAAAACATCAGAGAATAAGAAGGAGAGAGGTAACAAATCATGAGTGGTCCTTTATTACAGATTTTAATTCCAACTATAAGGAGGTAGAGAGAATTTTACAAAGACATTGGAAGATCTTACAAAACGATCCTATTGTGGGGAGTCTATTACCAGCAAGGCCTAAATGTATATACAGAAAGGCCCCCAACATAAAGAACAGGTTGGTGAGGAGCGCTTTGCCACCCACTAAATCTATTTCAACGATTAAATCGAAAGGTTTTTTTCGATGCGGAACCTGTATTGGGTGCCGCAATATTCAGGGGGATGGGAAAAACAAAACCACAGAGGTGACAATTAATAATCATAAATATGAAATTAGGGATTTTGTGACGTGTAACACGAAAAACGTCATCTATGCCATAGAATGTGGGTGCGGACTATTTTATATAGGTCGGACGTCCAGACCCCTCAAAGTCCGAATGGGAGAACATCTGAGAAACATCAGGGGGGGCCTGGACAGCCACGCTCTGTCAGATCATTTTAAGAAAATTCATAGCAAGTGTACATCACAGATCAAAAGATTTTTAGGGCTTCGGGCTGTAAAAGGTCATTGGAGAAGGAAGGATTCAGCAACTCAATTAGCACAGGCCGAGATGAGAGCTATTTTTGACCTGGGAACATTACAGCCTGGAGGTCTTAATATTGACTTTGAACTCAAGTGGTTTCTTTAATTGCACCGGGAAGGATTTTATTCTTTTTATCTTTTACCTTTTTACCTTGCACTCTATAAACCGTTACTTTGCCTGTCTGCACCAGTCACTTTCATATATGCATTGTGCACTTTATGGAAGAATTGGGGTTTAAAATGTTTTGCATGTGTATTTGAAGGTTTTAAAAGTCCAGTCCACTGTTTAATGACATATTGTAAATTAAACCCGCATTAATATTATGTCCCCTTCCTTCCGGAGGTGTTATTTTTGGAGTTGGAAAGAATCTGGACTTATGTACGATCTAAGGAACATCTGCTATACATGAAGGATCGAAGAAGCTATACAAACGTTACCAAGGTTACTGACCGGAAATGACGTATCGGCGCACGGAGGAAACAGGAAACCGGCCGGACGAGCGCCGCAATGATTCACGGGACTTGTAGTTTGATCTGTGTATAGGAATCAGCTGCGCTCGCCGGCCGGGGATTGGACAAAGTGAGTTTAAAAACGGATAGCGGGATGGATAGACATCTTCTTTTCTGGACACACACCTTGAAAAAGACCCGATTGAGCGGGTTGAAACGCGTTGGTGGACGTGTGGGGTGACGGAGGCAGCTGACTGGACTAAGACCCGACAGGAAAGCCATCTGCATACGTGGTCTATGGAACCCGGGCTATCCAACGGACTTATGCACTGCCAGGATTGTTCTATGTGAATAGTCTTGCACCCAGCCGGTAATTGTTCATTTTTGCAGCCTCCAGAGGATTCCCCACACTTGCTGTTATTATTACATTGCACTTGCACTTTTTTTTTGAATGATTGATGTTGGAAATTATGTTTTTAATGTATTAAACTGTACTTCACCATATGGCATATTTTTTCTTCGATTTCCTTACATGCACATGAGGAATATATCCACATACGCAAACGTGGAGGAGGAAAAATTGGTGAACGTATTCAGTTATATATGTTTGTATCACACTTGTTTTTAGCGCATTGTGATTTATTTTCTGTCACTCTTGTTCTATAGGTCTCACTGCAGTTACTCCTAAGCTAAGCCACCCAAACTGGGGTGTGATACGTTATACCAGCGGACGGGATGCCGGCTATCATCATCCCGACAGCGGCATCCCGCCCGCCAGAATGCCGGCAGAGGGGCGAGTGCTAAGAGTCTCCTTGCGGTCGCCCGTGCGAATGAATTTTTCACACCATCCCATCGCAGGGCACCGGTGCCCGTTGCAGCCGTGCGACGTGCCGGCGCAGCGCGGTGCATATGCATGCGCAGATCGGATCTGATCACCCGCTGTGCGAAAATGCACAGCAGCGATCAGATCTGAATTACCCCCACAGTTAGGAGCTGATTGGTTGGCAATGAATCTCTTTCCACTTAATCTCTCTCCAAGACTTGATGCAGATCCTCCATAGTATATAACTGGTGTGGACCAGCTCATGTGACTTCAAAGATTAGTAGGGTGGAACTTAGTGGCCAATTTTGCTCCTGCCTCCCTTTCCAGCCCACTCCGGACATTCGGTGCTTTAATACATCAACTGATCTCATTTAGATCATTCTGTCTGTAGACATTGGGGGTCATTCTGAGTTGATCGTAGCTGTGCTGACATGCGGGGGAACGCACAGTGCAGGGCTAGTCCGCCCCGCATGTCAGTCTGCCCCACCGCACAAATACAAAAGCATCGCACAGCGGCGATGCTTTTGTATTTGTAGAGTCATTCCCAGCCAGCGCAGCTCCTGCGGCTGGCCGGGAGTTGATCGTCGCGGCCACAGGCTGCACCGGCTGCGTGAGACGTCACGCAGCCGCCGCGGCCCGTCCCCCCAACGGTCCAGCCAAGCCTGCGTTGGCTGGACCGCGCCCCCTAAACCGTGGCTTAACACCGCAGTCCAGCTCCCTCCCGCCCTGCGACCGCCTTTGCCTGTCAATCAGGCAGAGGCGATTGCTACTGAACGATGGCCTTCGGCCATACGGCATGCGCCGGTGCATTGCGGCACCGGCGCATGCGCAATTCCGACCCGATCGCTGCTCTGCGAGAAACTGCAGCGAGCGATCGGGTCAGAATGACCTTCATTATTTAAAGAAATGGGCATTTGTAAAAAGATCCATTGATTAATGTTCATGGAATCATTGTGTGTGTGATTACTGATTAGTACCTTTATGAAAGCAAATATCCAGTGCTATAATAGGAAGCATAGGAATACACAATTCTCCAGCTTAGAGAATACGTAGGAAACACAAGCAGTAAGATCGTTGTGAATGCTTCTCCACTGTATGTAGTGGATGGGTCCATATCAATGAATCCTTGGCTTGTTGGCATCTTTTATCATTTCAGAGTTTGGGTGGCATTGCGTGGCAAACATATTTTCAGAGAGTTCTTGCTTCATCGTCCTCCAAGAAAGCGATGGTGACCTCCTACCTCTCAGGGATTCTCTGTGCCGTCATGGGTGTTCCGTCCATTCTCATTGGAGCAGTTGCCGCATCCACAGGTAGATAATAATAGCACGTCAGTGCAAAAACTAGATGATTTCTGTAGAATTCATATTTATGGGATCATTTATCAATGAGTGATAAATTTTACTGTGAGTGATAAATTGCACCAGACAATTAGCTCCTAACTGTCATTTTTCAAACACAGTCTGCAACATGGCAGTTAGGAGCTGATTGACTGGTGCAATTTATCACTCACAGTGAAATGTATCACTCATTGATACATGAGGCTATTAGTAAATTACCATGCAGAATAATAGAGGGTGCAGGCTCTAAGGGCGATATTCAATTGTTTTGAACGCCCGATCTCCCGTCTAAAGTGGACATGGGCAAGCAACAAGCTGCCAGCTTCTGCCCTTCTTCCATTTCTGTAGAAGTCACACAGTGAGGGGGTGCACAGTGAAAATAAGTCACCAAAGGAGAGACATCTCAAGCCTTATAGATAAAATGGAGCAGTTGCCCAAATCAACCAATCAACTTATTATTAATGCCATTTTAAAGACTGTGCCAGGTAAATGACAGAAGCTGATTTATTACGATGGGCAACTTCTCTAGTTTATCTTTCTCCAAGTCTCTTGAAACATCTCACCCACCCAAATGTGTGCCATAATGCTGCCTAAATACTGGCTTCCTATCTAATACACCTTTTACACCGCCAGCATATAACACGAGTTATTGCACATGAAAGTGCATAACCCATGTTGCTGCTCGGTGTAAAAGGGCAGAGTTGGAATAATCTGAGTCGAGTGACCTTTTATTCCAACTCGGGGAGTTTACAGGATTGAACACATGTTCAACCTGGCAAACTGTGCAGTGTAAATGGGAGCTGGATCGCATGACCCGGCTTCCCGTTTACAGTGAATATGCGGGCGGCGCTTGGAGATCATGTGATCTCCAAGCGCCGCACCAGCCGTGTCACTGACAACGTCACTAACCCGGCAATATGCCGGGTTGGAGAGTGCAGTGGGAAAGGGGGCTGACGCGGGTCGCAGCCGGGCAGTACCCGTGATTTAGGTCTAAAAAGTATGATACTGGCTGGTTTGCTTACTTCTGGCATCAGACTGATGGTAGAAAACTACATCCGTATGGAACTCATTTTAAATTAAATTAAATATTTTTCCATGTAATTGAAAGATTGAAAAAAATATCCAATCCAGTTTCAAGTGGAATGGCATTATTCTTCTTCCCCTAAGGAGAAAGGTGTTCTGTTTCTTATGGGCAAGAGTTGGGGAACCAGAGGGAAGACCTATCACAGGGCTCCCTCTGGTATTTTTTTTAATTTATTTTTTTTAGTAAATTTGGGCAGATCACATCTCCCATTACAAGTACGGGAAATGTAATCTGATTTCTTAAAAAAATGCAAATTTAAGGGCTTGGAGGAGAATTTTGTGAATTCTAATCCAAATGCCGTTTAGTACATTTAGGTAATACTAAAATAATGTGAAAAGTTTTTCACATTATTTCACTAAAAATAATATTGATAAATATGCCCATTAATCCCTAATATTACATGGACAGAATCTCTCTCACAGTACTTTACAAACATCTGCTTTGTTAGAACTCTGATACGTTATGTACAGTACAGACATTTATTGGGATGCAGTTAAAATGGCAGCTGTGGGGATCCCGTCGTACAGGATCCCAATGCCAGAATCCTAACAGCCGGTATTTTACCGACGGCTGGTATTTTACTGACGGCTGGTACACCAACACCCGCTCATAATTCCCACTCGGTTAGGAGGTCCAACCGAGTTCTTTGATTGCCACCTGGCCAGAAGTGTGGGGAGGGGACTCGCTGATGGTATTCCAGCAGATGGGATGCTGCTGTCAGTATACTGACAGCCGGCATCCGTCTGCCGGTATATCATATCGGATCCAAATTTATATACATGGAATAATTTGCTAAGATGTTGTGTAAAATATAGAAAGCCAGAACCGACAACCTCCCATAACACTGAAAGGCAGAGCTGACAACCACAAATAACACTGAAAGGCAGAGTCGACATGCTCCCATAACACTGAAAGGCAGAACCGACAACCACAAACAACACTGCTGGTCATTTCGAGTTGTTCGCTCTGTAATTTTCTTCGCATCGCAGCGATTTTCCGCTAATTGCGCATGCGCAATGTTCGCCCTGCAACTGCGCCAAGTAAATTTACTATGCAGTTAGGTATTTTACTCACGGCATTACGAGGTTTTTTCTTCGTTCTGGTGATCGTAATGTGATTGACAGGAAGTGGGTGTTTCTGGGCGGAAACTGGCCGTTTTATGGGTGTGTGTGAAAAAACGCTGCCGTTTCTGGGAAAAACGCGGGAGTGTCTGAAGACACGGGGGAGTGTCTGGGCGAACGCTGGGAGTGTTTGTGACGTCAAACCTGGAATGAAACTGACTGAACTGATCGCAGTTGCCGAGTAAGTGTGAAGCTACTCAGAAACTGCTAAGAAGTGTCTATTCGTAATTCTGCTAATCTTTCGTTCGCAATTTTACTATGCTAAGATTCACTCCCAGTAGGCGGCGGCTTAGCGTGTGCAAAGCTGCTAAAAGCAGCTTGCGAGCGAACAACTCGGAATGAGGGCCACTGAAAGGCAGAGCCGACAACCTCCCATAACATTGAAAGACAGAGCCGACAACCTCCCGTAACACTGAAAGACAGAGCCGACAACCTCCCATAACACTGAAAGACAGAGCCGACAACCTCCCATAACACTGAAAGGCAGAGGCAACAACCACAAATAACACTGAAAAGCAGTGCGACAACCTCCCATAACACTGAAAGGCAGAGCTGACAACCACAAATAACACTGAAAGGCAGAGCCGACAACCACAAATAACACTGAAAGGCAATGCCGACATCCTCCCATAACACTGAAAGGCAGAGCCGACAACCACAAATAACACTGAAAGGCAGTGCCGACAACCTCCCATAACACTGAAAGGCAGAGCCGACAACCACAAATAACACTGAAAGGCAGTGCCGACAATCTCCCATAACACTGAAAGGCAGAGCCGACAACCACAAATAACACTGAAAGGCAGTGCCGACAACCTCCCATAACACTGAAAGGCAGAGCCGACAATCACAAATAACACTGAAAGGCAGAGCCGACAACCTCCCATAACACTGAAAGGCAGAGCCGACAACCACAAATAACACTGAAAGGCAGAGCCGACAACCTCCCATAACACTGAAAGGCAGAGCCGACAACCTCCTATAACACTGAAAGGCAGAGCCGACAACCACAAATAACACTGAAAGGCAGAGCCGACAACCTCCCATAACATTGAAAGGCAGATTCGACAACCACAAATAACACTGAAAGGCAGAGCCGACAACCTCCCATTACACTGAAACCCAGCAAGAAAGTGGGATCTTGAAGATGGGCTTTCTCTGGCATGCAGATGTCCATGGTGGTCTGTCTGCTCCCAGTTTGGAGTCCGATGTGTGTGATGCCAGATGCTGGAACTCACTTGCCCCTCAGTAGTTTCTGTGACTTGGGTAAGAATGGGTGATCGCAGTGTTCAAAGCACTGCAATAGAAATGTCCTCTATCTTCCGCCTTATCAGCTTCTTTCTTCACCCCTCAAAAATGTCAGCCCATTTTAAATGATATATAAAATTGAACAGATTAATTTGTTGAAATAACAGTGGTGAGATGAAACCGCAGTTTAGCTATAACGGGATATAAAGCTGACGGCTATTTTCTGCCATCCAATTAGACTGGAACCAGACTATCTACGGCCTGCCAACACCCTATGAGAGGAACGAGTCCAACATGATCCTTCCATTGGTTCTGCAGTACCTGTGCCCAACTTACATATCTGTTGTTGGCCTAGGAGCCATTGCGGCCGCCGTCATGTCCTCTGCGGACTCGTCACTTCTATCAGCCAGTTCCATGTTTGCCTACAACATCTACAAGAAGTTGCTAAGGAAAACGGTGAGTTATATGGCCTTATTTATTAATTTTCTTTTTACAAGAATAATGTGAATTACACCCTTTTCACATTATTTTAGTTACACCAAGGTTTTTTGGAGCAGTTTTCGTGAAAAACTACTCCAACTCCCATTTTTTTTTAATAATCAGATTGCATTTCCCATGCTTGTATTGGGATATTCGATCTGGCTGAATTTACTAAAAAAAGAAAACTTTAAAAAAAAAAGTACTGGAGGGAGCCCTGTGATAATAACGCAATCTTCAGACTGCGTTATCCACAGGTTCCCGGCTTCATTCTCTGTTATGACAGGCAGAGCAGAGTCAGGATTCGGCACCTGTGATCAGCTAAGTGTGTCTAATAACCACAGACTGAGCAACCTAAAAAAAAGTTTTTTTTTCTAAAAATATTACATGGTACCATGATTGGTGTCCCGGTGCACTCCTCCGTGCCTCCGGTCATCTGATCGGTGGTTTCCTGCACTGTGTCGCTGTCATCTGATGTCTGCTGTAAACCAGAATTCACAGCAGTTTACAGCAGACATCAGATGACGGGGTCACAGAGCTGGAAGCCGATGATCAGATGACTGGAGCTTGAGGAGCGCACCGGACACTGATCACCAGATAAGTACAAGGGGGGGGCTTCCCAGCGGTGGCGGTGGTGCAGGCGCCGGCAGTGTTAGACTGGGGCTTGTAGGGCCCACCGGGAGAATGCAGTGGTAGGTCCCATGTTTAGGGGTGTGACTAGTCTCTAGAGGGGGTGTGCCCAGCCATTTCATTGGTTTGCCTAACCATTTTGCAAGTTTAGGTCCCCTAGATAATATATACAGTAAATACTGTAGTGCATGCAAGATAATGTACTAGATTAGTAACAGAACAGTCTGGAACCTGATCCCTAGAGGAGGAAGTGGGCCCCCAGGCGGTAGGGCCCTACCAGTGGTTTCCCCTGTACCCCTGTGGGCCAGTCCGACCCTGGCCGCAGCACATACTCAGGGTATTTTCTCTGAAAAATACCCCGAGAAGTGTGCAGAGCGGATTCAGAGAGCTTTCTTGTAAGCTCTGACACTGCATATGATAGTGGATACATGCTTGCGATGTATTCAATTATTGCATTGTGGATTGGGGTGATATTATCACATTCCATCCGCATCTGAGATGCGGATTGTGACAAATATGCCCCATAGAGTGATAGTTCAATTATCCTACAAATCAGTGATGGTCGTCATACAATATTCTAAAGGTTAATATTCTGCCTGCAACCGTCCGCAGCAAGATGAAAAGTGGGCGGGGCAATTGATCGATTTGCGTCAAAACGCGTCATTGTAGCCCCGCCCCCCATTTTGCAATGCCGTTAATGTAGACTTTAAAAAGTTGGGGGCGGGGCTGCAAAGACGTGTCTGCATCTCCACGTCCCCTGACCGCCCCCTTTTCAAGCCCCGCCCCCTAGTGAGCTGACCTGGCTGCTCCCTCCGGGAGGGAGCAGCCAGATAGTCGGCAAGTATGGTTTATGGCTGGTAACGGGGGAATGGCGTCTCAGATTAGGGCATGTCACATCTGTTTCTGGGATGTGTCCCGGTTTATGACTACAATCCTGTACGCAGTAGAAATGTCTCCAGGGTCTTACTCCCTCACCACAATGAATGATTTCTATCTCATTCCCATAGGCCTCAGACAGAGAAATCCTGTGGGTCATGCGCCTCTCGATGGTCTTGCTCGGCTCCGCAGGCATGGGGCTGGCATTCCTCTCCAACTCTGTGTATGACCTCTGGTTCCTGAGCGGAGAGCTGGTATATGCCGTGTTATTCCCACAGCTCTGCTGCGCCCTCTTCGTCCCCGGCACCAACGCCTATGGTTCCGCAGTGGGATTTCTGTTGGGTCTGATTCTGCGGCTCCTGGGAGGAGAAAACTCCCTGAAAATCCCCCCAGCCCTCCACTACCCCGGTTGCGTCCTGGTGGATGGTGTCTATGTGCAGCTGTTCCCCTTCAAGACATTCACTATGTTGGCTAGTCTGATCACCATCATCGTCACGTCGTATCTGGCTCAGTACCTGCTCATGAAGAAGATACTGCCCATTGAGTGGGACATGGGCAATGTATTTCGGAAAGTGCCGTCTCCTACCCCTCAATATGAGCTGGAGCAGCAGGTGGGCCTGCAAACACCTGAGAACACGGAACCTCCTCCTGATGACATCTGCCAACACTTTTCCCAAAAATAATCGTGTAAGATAATTATGCTGCTATGTGTATATTTGCAGAACAGCAACCCGTTATTTAAGCATCATGAGCAAAGTGCCTGATTCAGAGGTAGACGCATGGCTGCCATAAGAAATTGTGGGGCCCTGGACTGACCAAATAGACAGGGCCCCTCCCTCCCCCCCAAAAAATATTCTGCCGCACTGCTCCAACCCTATGTGATGTCATACATTCTGACGTTACATATAGGTGGAGTGTTGTGGACCTATAGGAACGGTTCACAGAGAGCTGATGTGCAGATAAGACTTGTTTTAAGAAGTCCTCCCTGAGCATCCGCCTGCTGTTGATTCACAGACCGGTGCAGCTCTACAGGTATTGGCGGTAGGAGCCAGGGGTAAACCCCCTCCCTGTAAGGGCTCGGGACACCAGTCCCCACAGTCCCCCCCCCCCCAGTTGGCTGCCCTGGGTAGACGCAATGGTGATATTTCACGAATTTGAGCATTTTTTTTGTAGTGTGCATGCATCACAGTCGCTGGATTGCATGAGCCAAGTTTGCAGATGCAGGGCCCGGGTCTACGATCGTTTCTATAGCAGCACATTGGGCAGTGAGAGAGAGGAGACTGCTGGTGCAGCAGTCCGCTCTCATTGCCCGATGTGCTGCTGGGCTAGGCTGCTCTACAGGCACAGCCAGCGGTAGTGGACAGAGAGGAAGGGTGTTCCCTGCACAGGGCTGTATATAGAATGGAGGAGGCCCATATGCAGGTTCCATCTGGGCCCCCTCCTCTCTAGCCGGCAGCGCTGTAGAGCTCTGGGCACTAAGGCCCCTAGGGGCCCCTAGCGTCCCAGAGACTAGAGTGCATGCACAAATCTCTGGGAAAATGGCGTGTCAGCCATTTTTCCAGTGATTTTCCTACTGCGCATGCATGAAACACCGGGAAAATGGAGCGGTGCCATTTTCCCAGTGATTTCTGCAGCGCTGCTGCTGCACCATGGGACTCTGGAGGGTAAGTATTAAAAATAATGGGTGCAGGGTGTGCGGTGTGGGCCCCTGGATCCATGCAGTGAACTCGTCACTCACTTATAGTAAAACTACAATCCTGTGTGTAGTTTTCCTCCTCTCTGCCACTTCCCCTATGCAGTGGTGCCCGCAGCATCATCTCCTCCATACCTCTTTCCTGTTCCCTCTGTGCTGTCCCCCCTGTCTTGGTCATATGACTTTTGTCCTGTCACTGTCCTGTCCTCTCTGTCCTGTCCTCACTGTATTGTCCCAGTCCCCACTGTCATATCCCTGTCACCTCTGTCCCAGCGCTATCACTCCTCTCTCCTGTCCCTATCTTTTCTGACCTTGCCCTGTCACCTCTGTCCTGGTCATGTCACTCCTCTCTCCTGTCCCCTCTGTTCTCTCCTGTCCTTGCTAGATTTCAGTTTGAACACACCCCACCCAAATCTAACTCTCCCTCGCATGTTATATCTGCCCCCCCCCCCCCCTCCCCTGCAGTGCACATGGTTTTGTCCATTAGAGAAAAATGTTGCTGTTGCAATCAGGTCTGAATTAGGCACTAAGGGGGTCATTCTGAGTTGATCGCTAGCTGCATTTGTTTGCAGCGCAGCGATCAGGCTAAAAAATGTCAGTTCTGCGCATGCGTATGCGGCGCAATGCGCACGCGCGATGTACGGGCACAACGAACGATGCAGTTTTGCACAAGGTCTAGTGATGCATTTCAGTCGCACTGGTGGCCGCAGAGTGATTGACATGAAGTGGGCGTTTCTGGGTGGCAACTGACCGTTTTCAGGGAGTGTTCGGAAAAACGCAGAAGTGTCAGGGAAAACGCAGGCGTGGCTGGGCGAACGCAGGGCGTGTTTGTGACGTCAAATCCTGAACTGAATAGTCTGAAGTGATCGCAAGCGCTGAGTAGGTTTTGAGCTACTCTGAAACTACACAAAAATTTTTTGCAGGCGCTCTGCGATACAACCGTTCGCACTTCTGCTAAGCTAAAATACACTCCCAGTGGGCGGCGGCATAGCGTTTGCACAGCTGCTAAAAACTGCTAGCGAGCGATCAACTCGGAATGACCCCCTATATAGCAATGGGACTTAAAAATATTCCTACAGAAACATGTGTCTAGAGACTGCACTGTATGTGCTTTACTTAGGTCATATATCAGATTTTTTATCTATTTTTGCGTTAAGTTTATATGGATATAAGAAAATACTTAATATTTTTAAAGACTAGGTATTATTTTAAAACAATATTTATCATTTTTAGGTTGCTGATTAAAGAAAAAAGTATACTTCGTGTGGGAGGTGTGTAATTCAAAATAACTGTTGCGATAACAAATGCATAAAGCAGGCGCAGCATGTGCCTAAAATAACGCATACCTCCTAATTGTCCCACTTTACATGGGACCATGCCGAATCATGGGGCCGATACATGTTTATATGGAATTGCACAGCCACTTTCATTGCGGCTGTGCAATTCCATGCAAATAAAATTCTAATGCAGCAGGAGACGTCTGTCGGAGATAGGCGCCTCCCATTAGTGAGAAAATGAGTGCTGCGTCTCAGTATGCAATCTCGGATCACCATCGCGGCCATCGGTCGCAATTCGCAATGGTTGAAGCTTACTCAGGCTGGTTGTCAAATCCGGATACTCAGGTCCTAGAAGTCTGCGTGCAACGACTCGATGCACACTCTAGACCCGTCACGCCTTCAAAATGGGGCAACACGCCCCCTGTTTTGAAGAATGGCGCCAGGTGCTGCCCCCCCCATCCCCCCTGCTCCATCCCCCAAACACCGCAGCACAGTGCTGTAACTAGACATTATAGCTCTGTGTGCGAGAAACAGCATCAACGCCCCTCCCCATATTTAAAATAGGCGTGCGACCAAAATGTCGGGGTGTTCATGGTGAAGAATAATACCAATTCATATTATGCTGCCCAGTAGTCTCCATTATTCAAATTACACCGCACAGTAGCGCCACTTACATTATACCTGGTAGAGCCCCTTTTACACATTATGCCAGGTAGAGACCTATTTTCCACATTACTCCAGGTAGAGCCCTTATCACACATTACGCCAGGTAGAGTCCACTTTTCTACCTTTCAGCAGGCAGAGCTCCCTTTTACACATTATGGCATGCAGAGCTCCCTTTTACACATTACGGCAGGCAGAGCTCCCTTTTACACATTACAGCAGGCAGAGCTCCCTTTTACACATTATGGCATGCAGAGCTCCCTTTTACACATTACGGCAGGCAGAGCTCCCTTTTACACATTACAGCAGGCAGAGCTCCCTTTTACACATTACGGCAGGTAGAGCTCCCTTTTACACATTTCAGCAGGTCGAGTCCCCTTTTACACATTATGGCACGTAGAGCACTTTACATCGCCTCCTACCCTTAGGGTGTAATATAGTGTACAGTAGTGTAGGGTAGTGTACTGTAGTGTAATGTAGTGTACTGTAGTGTTGTGTCGAGTAGTGTACTGTAGTGTAGTGTACTGTAGTGTAGAGTAGTGTAGTGTGTAGGAAGCCACTTACATGATTTCTCCTTCTTCCTGCGCTGCTGCCAGCTCCTGACATGGCGCTCCCCCTGCACACTGCATTGCAGGCCAAGAGAGGGGCGGGCCGAGGGAGCGGAGCGCACAGTGGATTTACTGGCGGCCAGCGCTTCCGCTGACTAAATGCGGCAGAGGCTCCCGCTGGTCAGAGCTTGGGGTGCCAGATGCTGCAAGAGTGCACAGGGGAGCGGGAACGGGAGGAGCGGGAACGGGAGGAGCGGCTGTCGGCAGGTGGAATATGCGGCCCCCTCAGGGTGTATGTAGAAGTGCGCCTACAGGGCAAATGCTTTGTGGGCAATGCACCTTCTGCACACACCTAGTTACGGCCCTGCCGCAGCATGTCAATCATCTGCAGCTGACCAGGGACTGCGAGCGACATCACAGAACCCGTTCTGCACATGCAAAGTTCCCCAAACATCATACAAATATGAATCAGGCCCCATGTGCAACCAACAGGCAGGCGTGAGCTAAAGTGGACGATTCTGGAAGAAGCGAGCAAGGTGTGGGGCGATAGGGCGGGGCTTATTTTGTCCAAATTCTGAATTGTAAATATTGGGAGATACATGTAATCTAAAAACATTCAGTCTGCTGACAAAAATGGAGTCCGGCGTCTGTGTCTGTGAGGAAGAGAATTTAGACTGTGAGCTCTCATGGGGCAAGGACTGATGTGAATGATTCAGTATCCTCTGTACAACATCGCAGAATATGGTGGCGCCATTTATATAAACAATGATAAATAAGAATAATAAGGTGCATTAAAGGTTTAAAACAGAGGTTCTCAAGGGGAGTGTTTTTTTGTTATCTCAGGCTGGTCTACTCTAGAAGAAGCTCTGCAGTATTGTTAGCACACCGAGCCCGATTGAAAGGTGGACACAGAGCTGCTTACATTGGCGGTCGCCCACCTGGAACATAAAGCAAATACCGCTACAAAGTCCTTCCCTTGTGTACATCCGCCCGCTACATTTCCACTGCACTTCTCCCTGCGTGCCCCTGAAATTAGACCTGCAACCCTGCACTGGCACAAAGCATGCGCGGTGCGACTTAGACGTGCGTGCGCGCAGCAAACTATCGCTCCGCTAAGTCCAACATCGCCAGTATGATCCCCTCTGAATCAGAGTAACACACCCACTGTACTTTCAGTGCTTTTACACTTGCAAATACAATTTTGGGGGACCCGGTCTCTAGGTCGACCAGACTTAGCTCGACAATGTCTAGGTCGACCACTATTGGTCAACAGTAAGTAAGTCGACATGGTTTCTAGGTCGACAGGGACTCTAGGTCAACATGACAAATGGTCGACATGAGTTTTTCAATTTTTTTACATTTTTGTTTACCTTTTTCATACTTTACGATCCACATGGACTACGAATGGGAACGGTAACCTGCGAGCCATGCGAGGGGACACTGTGCACTAATTGGGGTTCCCGGTCACTGTACGGAGAAAACGACACCAAAAAAAGTTTAAAAACCTCATGTCGACATTATGTCACGTCGACCTAGAACATGTCGACTTAGAGTCCCTGTTGACCTAGAAACCATGTCGACCTACTTACCGTCGACCTCGACACTGTCGACCTAAGTGTAGTCGACCCTACATACCACACCCCAATTTTGGTAAGTGTGTTGGCGCTTATGCCCAGAAAAATGTAATAACCTCAAAATACTGTACTTAATGTACGAGGAGAATATAAGCATAAAAAACATATTTAATAATACATAATGCATGTACAACTCCAAATAAAAACACATATGGCAATGTGTAAAGTGGTAACAGTGCAGGTATAAGTTAGTCCTAATGCAGGGTCTCTCACCGTCTATGGGTGCTGCGGTGGGTTTAGCTTTATGTAAAGCAAAGGAAGGTCCCAGGCTGAAGAGCACGGCACCACCGCAGATAGCATACAAGGAGGCCCAAAAGCAAATGTCCCTCCAGAGTCCACTCCAACGGCCCATGCAGTATACTAGCACAAAGTGGGTTATTGTCTACATGGCCCAGAGGTAGCACAGTACGCAGTGCAAGAGGGATCTATTCCAACCAGAGCCTTATCCTTGCAGAGCTTTGAATGTTCTCTGTCATGTTCCTGTAGGGTTTTTTCTACAGTCCAGAACATACGTGTGTGTTTACAGTACATCATGTATTCAGACATTGGCAGCAGGATTCACTGGTCCGCCATGGAGCTTAGTAGTACACAGCCATGTACAACCATGGCGGTCAAGCAAGTGAGTGACAAGATGGCGTCTGTTGGGGGCCATATTGGTTAGGTATGGGCAAATACTTCAGGTGTGAAGCATTATGGAGGGAAGCAGTAGCGCGGCACTGTGGCGGAGATGTATTATAGCGGCATGGCACGTGCCACTACCTCATTACCGAGGAGAAGCAGAAAGGAACATCGACTAGATGTATTAACATCTTGTCTGCCGAAGCGGGGGAGTGAAAACTCCCCACCAGAGCACACAGTCATCACGCAGCTTAGTGCTGATGCGCTGTGTCTCTCCTCCCGGCCGGCTCCAGTGCGCATGTGAGTGATCTCGCTACTCTCGAGAGATTTCACATGCAGTCTGGAGCCGACACCCACCACAGCCAGGGACAGCACTGTATGGGGCAATGACACCAGCAGCTGTCAAAATCGAAAACTGCAGGTGTCGGAACTGGCCAGTCATACGTTGCCCTGCATATCAGCGTGCTCTCTAAAAGACAGCAGCGTCCCTCTCACCTTGCACACACCGCCACATTACTACATGGGGGGAAGTGGTTACAGCAAACCAGATGTACAGTCCTCGGGAGATCCGGGTAAAATGAAAGCAAGGAATTAAAATTATATTAATCTATAACATAGCTTGTTGTTAATTTTATTTAATATATATTTTATTGACAATTTTAACTATAGAACAAACAGAAAACAGGTCAGATGGGGAAGAGAATAAGGGAACAAAGGAGAGGTGGAAACATGGGAAACAAAGGTGAAAACTTACCTGTAATGTACCTACCTCCATCCTACTCAGCCTCTACTAACTTTATCCTGTCCCATCCAACCTCTGCTAACAACTTTCCATCCCACCTTTTTTTATTCCACCTCGGCATTCCATTCCCTTTCTCGCCACACGGCCCTATCTAGATGGTTAATGACTAGGATTACTACGTCATAGCACTGAGGTCATGGGTTCCTACCATGGCCCTAACTTGTACATTCTGCCCATCTTTGCATGGTTTTCCTCCAGGGACTCTGGTTTCCTCCCACAATCCAAAAATATACTGGTAGGTTAATTGCCTCACACCAAAAAATGAACACTAGTGTGTAAGTCTGCGTGTACATGGGCAGACTATATGGACCAAGTGGTTCTTATCTGCTGTCAATTTCTATGTTTCCATGTTTAAGTCTATCCGGCTGGTGTGCTCCAACCATTCTTTCCGCTGGTGTCTACTATTCACCGGGTGTATGTGATGCCGGCGGTTAGGCTCCCGGCGGGCATCATACCGGCACCGGAATCCCAACCACCGGCATACCGACAGCTGGGCAAGCTCAAATGAGCCCCTTGCGGACTCGTTGCGCTCGCCACGCTATGTATTCTCCCTCCTGGGGGGGTCATGGACCCCCAAGAGGGAGAAAAACTGTCGGTATGCCGGCGGTTGGGATTCCGGCGCCGGTATGGTGGTCATCAGGAGCCCGGCCGCCGGCAACCTGAAGACTACCCCTATTCACCATCTTGTGTACCCCACAGAATAGTACACATGGTAATGGGCCCATGCCCCCGGACGCACCAGGTGCCTAATTCAGATGTGGTCGTAAAGCGTTTATTGTACGTAAAGCGGTTGTTATTCTTACTGCGCATATGTCTGAGTCACAGAGGCTTATGGTTAGGCACTGGGTTAGGGTTAAGCACTGGGGAAGGGGAGGGTTCAGGTTAAGCAATAGGGGCAGCCGGGCGGGGTTAGGGTTAGGCTGTGGGAGGGGAGACAGGGTTGGACTGAGAAGACAGGTAATTCTTGGTGGACTCCAATGCCTCAAGGCCTTGTCTCATTCTGTGAGGGTCCTGGGATGGGGGGGTGATTTGCCTGCCTGGACTGCCGGCATCTATTTAAATAACCAACTTTGTCCCAAGGTCACACTCACCCGGTGATGATCCCTAGTCCCTACTATTCTTTCCTTTCGGCTTTGCTGCTGTGCATAGAAGGAACTTCTGGAAGGTTCTCCTCTCTCTACAGAGGAATGCTGTAGCTCTGACAGAGTAACCATCGGAATATTGGTCACTTCTCTGACTAGGGCCCTTCTTCCCCGATCGCTCAGTTTAGACGGCTGGTCAGCTCCAGGAAGAGTCCTTGTGGTTCCGAACTGCTTCCATTTACGGATGATGGAGGCCACTGTGCTCATTGGGACCTTCAAAGCAGCAGATATTTTTCTGTACCCTTCCTCAGATTTGTTCCTCGAGAAAAAACAGAAAGAGAGAGACCGAGTAAAGAGAAGAGGAAAGAGAAAGAAGAGAGAAAAGTAAGAAATGACCCCCTTCCTGGATATAACCATAGAAGGGGGCAAAGTAGAGTTCAGTCAGAGTGGGTGGGTAGAGTAGGATGATGGTCCTTAAATCATCATATACTTGAAACCCATATCTATTATCACAATCCACAGTAGTAAGGAGAATAAAATAAGATGAGCTATGATGAAGAAAAAATGTGCAGGTCAGCTATAGTCATACAGTGGAAATAGACACTATGCAGAAAGAAAGTCGAAATGAAGTGGAGAGACAAGAGGCTATCCACCCCAAGCCAAGGGGGTTAGATCACAATGCTAAATCTACTTGTCTATAAAGGAACCATGTCGTATTTTCAAATAATTTGAATACTTTATCTTGATCAGACTCACTCATTTGAGCAATAAAAAATTCCCATTTTCTATGGAACTTCACAACTCCTTTCTCAGTATCAGTGATCGTAGAGTTCCGATCAAAATAAAGTATTTGCAGAAGATGGGATTTGACCATTGCAAGTTTGGGAGATTGACAGAAATCCACTGTATGAGTATAGCTTTTTTGGCTATAGTAACAAGTCGTTAATAGTGGGAGGATGGCGGATTTCAGCGCTCCTAGATTAGAGTTATCAAAATTGGCACAGAGTAACGCTAAAGGGTCAGGAGGAAGTTGAAAAGAAAACAGAGTATTGATATACTGCAACACTTTACCCCAAAATATTCTAATTTTCCCACATTCCCAAAAATTGTGCCAGTGCGTGGCACAGGAGGAGTGACACTTCGGACAATGGCCAGTTTCCTCCGGGTTCATGTAGCGTCTCTGGCTTTGAGCAATATATGCCCAATGTATCTCCTTAACATGTACCTCCTGGAGCGCCGCTGATGATAGATGTTTGAGCACAGAGTCATAATATTAAAAAATCAGGAGTGAAGGGATAATCAATTGCCAGGCATTTAAAGTAGCAGACCATATAGAATTGGGATCTGTATGTTGTAAATCGACTGTGAGCATCCGAGTTTTATATGGGCAAGTTCTGGTGAAATGTAACAACGTAGTGAGAGCAGTGGCCGGTACTCTGGACAGGGAGGGAGAAGCGGGAGGAACCATTGAAAGTGCATAGTGACGTGCCTGGCGGTACATGTAAAAGTGAGCATTAGGCAAGTCAAATTTATCAAGCAATCTTGGAAAGGAAGAATACGGCTTCCCAGGTCAAAGACATCTTGGATGGCCGAGATCCATTTGGATCTCCAGAGTAGATATCTCACATTATCCAGGCCCCCGGGAAGGTTGAGTTGCCCCAAAAAGTGGCGTACAAAGATTCGGAAGGGTCACCTTTAAAAAACTTACGTAACGAGTGGCAAGTGTAGTATGTATCTTTAAAAAGGAAATTGTCTATAACACAGTGTGGAAGGTCAGATTTTTTAACATGTAATAATTGAGGGAAGAATAAATTTAAGTCTATCTGCCATAAGTTTAGTAAGGATCTTGTAGTCAGCGTTCAATAAGGATATGGGGCGCTAAGACCCAGGAAGTTCCGGGTTAGATAATATTTTGGTAATACAGTAGCTGTTTTAAAATGGAGTGGCAAGTAATGGGGCGACAAGATAGAATTATATACTGCTAGCAGGGTATCTTGGATTTTAGGGAATAAAAGATGGTAATAATCTCCCGGTAGCCCATAAGGACCATGTGCCTTGCAGGGTTTAAGTGTTTTAACAAGAGCTATTAATTCCTCCAAAGTTATAGGGGCAATAAGAGCAGTAGCCTGAGGCGAGGTAAGTTGTGGGAGAACTAATGATTCCCAAAATTTGGATTTGTTGCCCACATCAATAGGTTCATTAGAGTATAGGGAAGCATAGAAATCTCGAAAAGCATCAATAATTTGTCTACCTGTTTGAAGCTTAGTGCCGTCTGGCTTTATCAAGGATGTCACCACTGATGGAGTCTGGGTGCCCCTGAGAAGATTAGTAAGGAGTTTACTGTCTTATTGCCATGCTTATGAAACTGATAACAACGCTGATAAGAATAGTGATCACTAATCTGAGTCAATATAGTGTCAAAAGTCTGTTTCTTAAGAAGGTAGTCTAATTTATGATCAGGGGTGGGCGTATGTTTATAAAGTTGGAAGGCCTGGGTAAGGTCCTCCTGACTTTTAACATAAGATGCTGTCATAGATTTGGAGTGTTTATCAATGTATGAAGTAATGACACCTGTGATCACTGCCTTAGAGGCTTGCCAAAACAGAACCGGATTCTGCTGCACAATCGGACATATTATCATGTACATAGTTTTGCCATGCAGTTTCCACCATATTTCTAAAATGTAAGGATGAGAGTAGGTAGCTGGGGAAGCACCAATGACAATGAACACCCCACTCAAAAGTGGGAGCCAGCTTCAGCCAGGTCAGTGCGTGATCAGACACACAAATGGGTTCTATGCCAGAGTCAATAACTCTGGTGAGTAGAAGTGTAGACAATAATAAATAATCAATACGTGATAAGGTCCCGTGTGCAGCAGACAAGCATGTAAACTCCCGGTCTGTGGGGTGTTGAACCCTCCATAGATCTGGCAGGTGGAGATGGTTATTAAAAAAGTGATATCCAAACGTGGGGGCTTATACCATTTCCTGGGGGGGGGGGGGGGGGGGTCTGTATATCCATGGCTGCAGAAGACACCTTATTGAAATCCTCACCCACAATTAGCAGAGAAGTAGTGTGCGTGGGCAATTTAGCCAGCAGACGTTGAAAAACAACCTTGAATATGTGTTAGGGGCATAGACAGTGCAAATGACGTAACGTACAGAACGCAAAGAGACCTCCACCAAAACATACCGACCCTCTGGGTCACTATATGAAGAATGTAGCACATGATGATGAATAGACTTATGTAGCAGAGCTGCAACGCCCCTGGCTTTAGAGTTGTACAAGGCAGATGCTAAAACCAGTTTATTATACATAGCAAGTTTGGCAGTTTCAGTTAGGGTCAGGTGTGTCTCTTGGAGCAGCGCTACATCAACATTCAGCTTCTTTATATATGTGAGAACACGTTTACGTTTGACTGGGGAGTTATTCCCACCTATATTCCAAGAGCAAATCTTAAGGGACGTCATATGATGGGAGCAAATAGAAAGAACATACATGTTAAGTACTGTAAACACATTAAAAAATATCGGCAAATGCAAATGCACCACAGATCCCCACTCTGACTGTAAAAGAGGAAGAGGCAGGAAAGGTGAGGAAAAAGAGAGAAAAGAACAAAGAAAGAAGAAGAATAAAGGAACAAAGAGAGATGAACAGAAGAACTCAGGCCCTCATTCCGAGTTGTTCGCTCGGTAAAAATCTTCGCATCGCAGCGATTTTCCGCTTAATGCGCATGCGCAATGTCCGCACTGCGACTGCGCCAAGTAAATTTGCTATGCACTTAGGAATTTTACTCACGGCTTTTTCATCGGTCTGGCGATCGTAATGTGATTGACAGGAAATGGGTGTTACTGGGCGGAAACAGGCCGTTTTATGGGCGTGTGGGAAAAAACGCTACCGTTTCCGGAAAAAACGCAGGAGTGGCCGGAGAAACGGAGGAGTGTCTGGGCGAACGCTGGGAGTGTTTGTGACGTCAAACCAGGAACGACAAGCACTGAACTGATCGCAGATGCCGAGTAAGTCTGAAGCTACTCAGAAACTGCTACGAGGTGTGTAATCGCAATATTGCGAATACATCGTTCGCAATTTTAAGATGCTAAGATTCACTCCCAGTAGGCGGCGGCTTAGCGTGAGCAACTCTGCTAAAATCGCCTTGCGAGCGAACAACTCGGAATGACCTCCCAAATACAAAAAGGTAAATAGGGAAACCCGGGGTTACCCGCCTAAACACATTAAACATGGAAGTCAGTATACACATCTTCCGGTAAATTCACCAGCAGCAAAAGCCACTAGGTAGTAAAACAAGAAATAAGAAAACAGGGCGCTGATGAAGCTCCTAATCAACCGCCACATAATTATTGCAAGCATGAGGTAAACCCCAACAGGCCAAAAGGGTCAATAAAGTCCCATAGCAAGAAAATAGACACAAAATCAGAACGAACACAATGAACACAATTGCCCAAAACAGGAAATGCAAAAAAAAAAAAAGAGAGGCATGAAAAATATAAAAAGCAAATCTATATAAACATACATAGCCCACATATCAACTATGACCAGATAGGTTATTAGAAATGCATATATATATGCTCCTGATGAAAGGGATTTGTTCCCCGAAACGTTGATGTGATGTGATGATTTGAATACACACCTGTTTGCTTTTCAACAAATCTCTGAGTGCCGCCTCATTTTTTATCTATATATATATATATATACAATATATATATATATATATATATATATTTACATATATATATATATATATATATATATATTAAACCACCTCTATACGCAGAGAAAAAGAGTAGTTAGAAAGACATAACAATGACCAGTGTTGAGATCTTAAATACAGTACGTGGCATATGAGGTAGTGATGGCAGGTCGGTTCAATGAGCATGAAATCAGGATCACAGGCAAATAGTCAAAAGCTGACAAGATCATATAGATCATCATGAAAATGGAATAAAAGTCAATTATCTTCATCCTCGTCAAAACGATCAGAGTTGTCGGGAGCCGACTCTTGACAGTCCCGCAGGTGTGCTTCGGCATCCGCCACAGTAGTAAAGTCAATGAAGCGGAACCATCGAAGATCTGTAGTCAGGTGGGATAGAGTAAGGCAAACTTGCAGCCGTCCTGAATGAGCCGTGTACACTCTGGAGAGAAAGCCTTGCAAGCTTTGGTGACCTCAACCGAATAGTCCTGAAATATCAGTCGTTTAGAGTCAGAATCTTCCCAGTGCAAATTAAGATGACGTCTCAACGACGCCCAGATGGCGTCTTTATGAGCATTGATAAAGCCTAATATTTATCTTACTTAAAACCCTCTAAAAGGTGAAAGAACACAGTACGCTACTGGCGTATGGTATACCGTAAGGGTACGCACGTTGCGTAACAATCGCTTAGCCGTAGTCGAGACGCTCGAGCGTCACGTTCGCTCACGGCCAAGAGATCACAGGCAGGCACGCTATAGGCTGCCGACTAACGTAATGATATGCTACTAGCGTAGCGGACGCTTGGGACCACGAGGAGATCACAAGCGGCGCTGATGCTCACAATGTTAAACCTTTATAACTATACCATAAACAATGTATTTATGCAATAAACCTTGGTGCAGTGATAGGGTGTAAATGTAACACAGTGTAACCTTATTAACTTGGAAGCTGTACGAGCGTCTCCGAGCTCTGAGAACACTTAGAAATATAATAAATACACAGATACCGGTATTAGGTTCTAACACCTTATATGAACGTTCTATTTGCAAAAGAATAATACAATACAAGTCATACACTACCAAAATAACATTGACTACCTAACCAGAAAACTACACATGAAATACAATAGCAGTACAATAACACTTAAGAGAGAGAGAGAGAGAAAGAGAAGAGAGAGAGAGATATGGCTCACAATAACAATAAAGGCAATATGGTTGCGGAGAAACTTACGCTCAAGGGAAACAATCGCATGCGCCTCTGGATATCCAGCTCCCGATTATCAGTGGTGAGAACTGTTTAAGAGAATAGAGAGCTGGCCCAGAGTGGCTTGTCCTTTTATACCCTACACATAATACAGTACAATGGTCCTTATATTCTTATTGTTCATTGGACACAGGAATTCGTCTTCGCATTATAACAAAAGGTCATAGGTTGATTCATACAGGTGGGCTGTGACTATTTCCAACTGCTCAGGTGGGTGGGAAACTGGGTTTCCCGCCGCATGGATAATAAAGTGCAAATAATAGTAAATGTCCATAAACTTCTTATGTCCATAACTATTCGCACGAGCGATTAATCTGCTTCAAACCAACACCGGAATATTGCTAATTAAATACTCTTCCGATGGATACTAAACACCACTGTATAACCCCTGTCTGACCCTTCGTATCAAACAAAGAGGGATCTCTTTGTCTATGAACATGCTACCTTAACTAAACTTTCAGATTCTATCAAAGGGACCATAATCTACAAAATACATTATATAGTTAAAATATGTTACGAACGAGTCGCCCGCTAGACGCACATAAACTTTACCGTAAATGCGCACACCGTGCGCCTGCGGGTGCACGCAACAGCGAGTATGCGCACGCACGGGAGAGCTCATGTACTCGCAGCGGGGACACGCATGAGGTGCAAATATGGCAATGTGTAGCGTGATATTTTTCTGACTTTGACAGTCCACTCTTTGGCAGTCACCAATAACTGCCACTTTCTAAAACATTTCAAAAAGAGAAAAATATATGTCATGTGTAAATACATTTCTATGGTTGGGTAGGGGAGGAGAGGAGAAGGTAGGAAACGGGTATGACCTAGTGAGATAGCAGAAGCATGTGTTTATGAATCCATGTTTGGGGGGTCATGTATCATCGTGCCGTACGTGTCTTAAATCAAGCTTCGAGGTATTGAGAAGTATACATTTGAATTCCTTCTTATCCCGGGGTACGGGTCTGTGGATGGGCTGTCAAACTTTACTGAGCTCTCTTCGGCTTTTGGTTGCAACAAAATGGGGGAGCACATTTTAGTTGATGATACATGAATGGGGGAGTATGTGAGTGCTGATATCTGTGCCTGTATTCCCTATCGACTATGTGTGTCATTACCTGAAGGTTGTAGAGATGAAGATAAACAACACTTATGGTAAATGCATTGATAAACTATGTGAGTTTAATATACATTTGCCGATTGAGGTCTTGTCTTGTCTTGATGTACATGTTGACTGTAGTCTCTTTGTGCTTTTGCTAATAAACGTAAGCAAAGCTTTATCAATGTCCATAGACTTACAAAAAGTGTTGGGCTAGCGTAAAATTAAAAGTACTAGGGACATGGGGGTCTATGGCATAGTCCATCTGATGTCTGTGTACAAGGTTGTCAAACTTCTTCTTTAATCCATCTGTTGTCTGCATACAAGGTCGTCAAATTCCTCTTCCAAGCGGGACTTTTTACCTTGGAGAAAAACGAGAAACAGGTGAAAGAAACGGACCGTGGAATCACATTTTCATCACAACATTGTCTCTATCGTTGGGTCATAAATCACATCAGTCGTTGTTATTACAGTATCTTCACTCCTTAAACTCATTACTCGGGCGCTACGTTTACACTTTGTTAAAACCCGAACGCATCTAAATATCAGACCGACTAGTATGATGACACCCAGGACACACAAAAGGAATTTCCCTACATCCATGATAATACCTTGGGTCCATTCTCCTAAACCAGAGAACCAATTTCGCGGGTTCAACCATGACACCCAACTGGTCAGCTCATTACCCACAGCAGCAAGGGTGAGATTGTGTCTCCTGCGGAATTCCCACTTTAATTGGAGAATGTCGTCCATCTTTTGGTCTATGACCTCGACCGGGTCCTCGGTGCTATTCGTAATATAAGTGCAGCATTTTACGCCGTACTGAGTTGCCAGTGTGACACAATACCCACCCGTCACAGCTGTGAGATAATTGAGAATCATCCTATGCTGGACCAGTTCTGTTTTATAAGCTTGGAGCTCCCTTCCAGTATACCTGAATGTGTCATCATACATTTCAGTGATGTTGTCTAATAAATTTGCAAGCGCAGATATATATTTATAATTTATCACTCCTCTGGCGGTACGAGTGATATCTAACGCGATTAGGAATTGAATCCCGGTGGATTCACTGATCAGGTCAGAGGCCGGATGCTCTGTTCTCTCTATTAGATGACGTTTAACGATGTGCTCGTAATGAGTATGAGTATAAGGAGCTTGGGCAACACGGTGAATATCCTTCATTTTAGTGTGGGATACGGTCATTACCTCAGGCAGTACTTTTCCAATATAACACAATCCTTCAGAGTTTGGGGCAAGCCACTTATACGCCTTCCTCCCGCATATGAAATATGCATCATCGGGGAGAACATATGGGACGGAGTAGGACATAACCATATTACACATTTTCCATATGAAATCTCCTAACCCTAATTCTCCCATCTGTTTAGTACATGTATCGGTTTGTACGATGTGTGCACAGTATCCTGGTGATACCTCTCCAACTCTCATGGTCCTACTTCCTAGGGTATACCTATATCGAAAATATTTTCCACTACCGGCTATGTGGCGTATAAGTTCTGTATCTGTAGGCATTCTATCGGCTCTGTATGAAAAGGTCATGGTTTGGTTATTCCATGACACTTCCCAATTTCCCGGCTTTCGGGGATTGGAAATGTTAAAACATATTAGGGATCTATCCACATGATATTGGTGGAGCTTCAAACTAGGAGGACTGGAGATATTAAACCTCCTGTCCACCGGTCTCCCACCACTTAGCTCAAGTACCTCCCCTATAGTTAACGGGAAGGGCACTAATCCTGATTTGCTATGGCCTTGAGGTACTTGAGAGCATACCCAACAATCTGTCTGATTTAACACTTTACCCACTAAGGAGTGATAGTCACTCAATGGATGCCGGTCCATGTGGATATTAAAACTGGATTGGCATTTCTTGATACACCCATCCTCAACTACACTGTCACAGAGTCTACAGATACAGTTCTCTTCAGCTAACAATCCTTCACAATTTCTTCTATTGTCAATGCTACCAGATCGTTTTCTGAAACTCGCCTTTACTCGGTGATTATGTTGTTCTTGGAAATCTACGCCTCCATCTCTGTCATCAGAACCCATTCCAGAACCTCTCTCGACCTCCATGGTACTCTCGCCGGAACAGACTGTTCTGGTCAACATCATGGTCAACAGAAAAATCCGGATCACAGTCTCTTGGGGCAAGTCCATCTTATAGGAGGAAATGGAGAAGAATGAGAAGGGGGAAAGAAACAATTGAGGGAGATGGGATGGGAAGTGGAGAAAAACAATAAAAGGGAACAGGGAATTGACAACTGCCTCCGATCTTATTATTCTCAATGCTCAGGTGCCGTCTCAGTTCTCCTGAAACAGACACTCCAGTGATACAACTTCCTCTACCGTCTGTTCTTTATCACGGGACCTCTCTGGATCAGCAACCTTCTTACAATGGGACGAATGAACCCAAGTCTCTCTCTCGGCAACCTTCAACGCTGTCGTGCTAATCAATAAGACTTGGTATGGTCCTTCCCATCTGTCAATAAGGCAACCTGAGCGTAGAAAATTCCGTATCATTACATAATCCCCAGGTTCAATGTCATGACAATTACTATCTGGCAAATCAGGAATCATTAACTTCAGATTGTCATTCTGATTCCTTAGCTGTTTACTCATGTTAACCAGGTATTTTACAGTCACTTCATTGTTACACTTCAAATCATCCTGAGGGTTAATCATAACATGTAGTTGTCGACCAAACAGAATTTCAAAGGGGGACAGATTAAGAGGGGACCTGGGAGTGGTTCTGATGCTGTATAGTACAATGGGTAAAGCTTCTGGCCATGTTAATCCTGTTTCTGCCATAACTTTGCTCAATTTATTTTTAATAGTGCTGTTCACTCTTTCCACCTTCGCACTCGCCTGGGGGCGATATGGAGTGTGCAGCTTACTATCAATTCCCATCAACTTACACATTCCTTGAAAGACATCACCTGTAAAATGGGTACCCCTATCACTTTCAATTATTCTAGGGATACCGTATCTACACACAAATTCCTGCACAATTTTCTTAGCAGTAAACATAGCGGTATTTGTGGCCGCAGGAAATGCTTCGACCCAATTTGAAAACACATCTATACAAACAAGTACATATTTCAAATTTCGACAAGGGGGTAATTGTATAAAATCAATCTGTATTACCTGAAAAGGGCCACCTGTAGGTGGGATATGAGATGGTTCTGTTGGTATTGCCTTTCCGATGTTCTTCCTCAAGCAGGTAAGGCATGACATTACTCTCTTACCTGCATGGGATGAGAATCCTGGGGCGCACCAATATGCTCTTACCAACTTGCACATTCCCTCCTTGCCCAGATGAGTCAGCCCATGTGCTGCTTCAGCTAAACATGGAAGATATGCTCTGGGGGCCACTGGTTTACCCTGTCCATCTGTCCAGAGTCCTGAGGACTCCTGGCCATATCCTTTTGACCTCCAAACTGCCTTTTCCTGTGTGGAACACAAATTTTGCATTTCACACAACTTCTGTGTGTTGATGGTATTGAATACCATCAATTGTGTGGTGTCTGTCTGTCTGGGGGTACCGGCTGCTAACTTAGCAGCTTCGTCTGCTCGGCTGTTACCAAGTGATACTGGGTCTTGGCTATATGTATGTGCTTTACACTTGATAACAGCCACTCTGTTGGGTTCCTGTATCGCTGTTAGAAGCCTTTTGATGTGAGCTGCATGCGCTATCGGTGTACCAGCTGCCGTCATGAAATTTCTGAGGCGCCATAGGGCTCCGAAATCATGGACTACCCCGAAGGCGTATCTAGAATGTATCGGTGTAGATATTGGCTGACTTTCCCTTAGCCAATTCACATGCTCTGGTTAGGGCAACCAGTTCAGCAACCTGTGCTGAGTGAGGTGGGCCTAGCGGTTCTGCTTCTATGGTGCCTTGGTCATCTACGACTGCGTATCCAGTACACAAGTCTCCCGAGTCCGTCTGTCTGTGACAACTACCGTCAGTGTAGAAAGTAAAATCTACATCTTCCAGTGGGTTGTCACTGATGTCAGGCCTTGCCGTGAAATTTTGGGTCAAATATTCCATACAATCATGTGTGTCATCCCTTGTATTAAATCCTCCTTCCCCATCACTCTCATCCTCCACCCTTTGTGCCTGTCCAGGCACACCTGGGAGATATGTTGCAGGATTTAATGCACTGCATCTCCTTATGGTGATGTTTACGGGGGCCATTAATGCCAATTCCCATCTTGTAAACCGCGCTGATGAGACGTGCCTGGTTTGGGCAGAATTCAGCAAGGCTGACACTGCATGTGGTGTATGAATTGTGAGGTTGTGTCCTAGCACTACATCTTCGCTTTTTGTAACTAGCAATGCTATTGCAGCGACACTTCGCAAGCATGTGGGGAGGGATCGCGCTACCGTATCTAGCTGAGCGCTGTAGTATGCTACCGGCCTGCTGGCATCACCGTGCTTTTGGGTTAGGACGCCTGCCGCGCAACCAGCACTTTCTGTTCCGTATAGCTCAAAGGGTTTCCCATAGTCTGGCATACCTAATGCTGGTGCCTGCGTTAGGCACTGTTTAAGTCTCTCAAATGCCATCTCGGATTCGTCTGTATGCGAAATCCGATCAGGTTTGTTTGATGAGACCATCTCTTGCAAGGGTAATGCTAGAATGGAAAAACCTGGGATCCAGTTACGGCAATACCCACACATTCCTAAAAACGTTCTGATCTGTTGCTGGGTTTGTGGCAGAGTCATGTCTCTAATTGCTTGAATTCTATCAGCGGTCAGGTGTCTCAGTCCTTGTGTTAGACAGTGTCCCAGATATTTTACTTTAGGCTGGCATAATTGTAGTTTGTCTTTGGAAACCTTGTGTCCTGTGTCTGAAAGATGAAACTGGAGCTGTTTCGTATCCTTCAGGGACGCTTCCAGTGAATCTGAACACAGTAGTAAATCGTCCACATACTGTATTAATATTGATCCACTCTCTGGTTGGAAAGACTGTAAACAATCATGCAAAGCCTGTGAAAATATACTTGGACTGTCTATGAAACCTTGCGGTAATCGAGTCCATGTGTATTGGACTCCTCTGTATGTAAATGCAAACAAATATTGGCTGTCAGGATGCAGGGGTACCGAAAAGAAGGCGGAGCAGAGGTCAATCACAGTGAAAAATTTTGCAGTGGGAGGGATCTGCATAAGGATGACAGCTGGATTTGGCACTACGGGGAATTGACTCTCAACTATTTTGTTAATCCCCCTTAGATCCTGCACTAGCCTGTAACCCCTCCCCCCACTCTTTTTCACAGGGAAGATGGGACTATTGGCAGTGCTGGATGTTCTTACCAGAATGCCCTGTTGTAGCAAGCGCTCTATTACTGGGTAAACTCCTAACTCCACCTCTGGCTTCAGAGGGTTTTGTGGGATTTTTGGAGCTATCCTACCATCTTTTACTTGCACAACTACTGGAGCTACGTTTGCCATTAATCCAGTGTCTTGTCCATCTTTAGTCCACAGTGACTCTGGTATTTGGGATGTCATTTCTTCTACCTGGGATGGATTCCTATTTAACATAACAGTGTGGGACATTCATTTTGATGGGGAGTCTAGCATGTCTCGCACTTCCTGAGCGTGATTCTCAGGTATGTCTAAGAATACACCTTCAGGAGTGCAATAAATGACACACACCATTTTACACAATAAATCTCTTCCCAGGAGATTAGTCGGTGCCGATGCTGCCAGCAAAAAGGAATGCTTGGTATGCAAAGGCCCTATTGTAATCTCTGCTGGTTTGCTAACAGGGTAGTGCTAGACTACTCCCGTTACTCCCATGGCTGGAATTGTCTTACCAGTGGTTCTCATGCCCACTGTCGAATTTATCACTGATTTGGCCGCCCCCGTATCTACAAGGAAATTTAATGATTTACCAGCTACATCAATTGTGACCTCGGGTTCACTTCCAAGGCATGCAATCAATTTCACTGGCTGCAGATTACAGGTATGGCCACACCCCTATTGGGTATGGTGACCTCCCTGAATCGCGCTGGCAGCAACTACTTGAGAAGGGGGTAAATGGGAACTACCAGAGACTTGCCAGTCTCTTTTTGGGGGATACCTTTTTGTTTCCCCTGCATGTGGCTCATGACTCCGTCTCTGCGGTCCCTGATCCCAATTTCGTGTGTCATGTCGTTGTCTAGGGGGTTGATATGATATTTGTGTGTTTTTCACTCTACAGTCTCGTGCAAAGTGTCCCTCTCTATGACAGAAATAACAGGTTACCACATTTGACTTACCCACAGGGTTTGGAGATTTATACAAAGGTTGCCTTGTAGTCAGGGCCTGTATACTTACGGTCATTAATTTATCACTTTGTAACTCCCTGTGTTTGGTTATATTCCAATCGTGATCAAGGGCGGCCTCTCTTAAAGTAGCCACCGACAGACCTCGCCAACATGGTTGCGTGGTCTGTACCCTAGCCTTCAATACCTCCTTTAATCCATCCATTAACACAGATACTGCTACTTCTCTATGATTTACATTTGTCTTGATGTCTTCTATGCCTGCATACTTAGCCATTTCCTGTAATGCCCTGTGAAAATAGTCAGCAGCTGTTTCTGCCTCTTTTTGTTTTATGGAGAAAATCTTGTTCTATTTAACTACAGCTGGAAAATACTCTTTTAACTGTAAATTTATTCTCTTTACATTGTCTTGGTTGTACACATCCGTAAGGGGTACATCCTCATCTAATTTACAGTCAGCTAAAAATTGTGCTGAGTCGACATTGGAGGGTAAACATGCCCTCAGCAATATCTGCCAGTCTTTGTTATTGGGCTCTACCGTATTCCCTAGGTCTCTAATGTATTTCTGGCTAGCAACTAGATCTTTTCTAGGGTCAGGGAATTCAGACACTATTGCTCTTAATTCCATTCGGGAAAATGGACAGTGCATGGCGATGTTTCTGACAGGAGTGACTCCTGAAGTGTCCGTTTTCCCATTTGGCACTGCTATTACCCTAACGGGATTAAGTCTACTTACATCGCTCTGAATAGATTCTACAGCTTGTGGTGAAATGGTTTCAGCATAGTGTATGGTGCCGTACTTACCCGTTGATACGACCTCACCTGTCCCTCCGCTAGGGGCTTTTGATACTAATCTCGGGGGTTGGGACGTGCCTACTGCTGTTTCTGATATGGTGGCTGCTAGAGAGAGCGCCGATATTGTTGCCGATTCGTCCTCTTGATCACACTCCTGGGGAAAGTTTAAAACAGGGTACAACTTGCACGGGTTAATACTTGCATTACTCATCTTATTCGTATTATCCTTAACATTTATACAGTTACTAAGTGCCTGTTTATTACACATTAGTGCGTCATTCTCCGCAACCAATTTCTCTCCCGTTATGTAAGGTGGCGGTGGTGCCGTAGCTATCAGTTTCCTGATAGGGTTAGATCCCGCCGCCTGAGCCAGTCCTCTCTGTATTTCACCCTCCTGTTGCCATAACTGTAAATAATCATAATGTTTGATCCGTCTCTTTGTTGATTTAATGAGACATATCCTTCTCCTTAGATTTAGTAACACATCTGGGCTAAAGCTGCCTACTCTTGGAAACTTCTCCCCATCATGTACAGTCATTCTTTCCCATTCATCACATAAAACCTCTGTGTGTGAACCGTATTTTTCACACATTACATACCTTGCCGACCCGATTGGTCGGTTTACTGAATCAACCCGAACCGAGGTTGATCGCCCCCTACCTGAACAACTGGCCCCCATAACTTGCAGGTGTTGCTTTCACTACCTCTGACCTTAATCAGGGTCTTCAGCGAACCCTTACAAAAACCAAGATGTTCAAGATAGGCCGACGGTGGCGGTTTACCGAGTACCCCACTCACTCGCCCACGCCGACCAATACGCCCACACACTGCCTTAGCGCTGGCGTACTCGACCCAGGGCCCCTGCGACCTGAACCGCTATTTACTGGAACATGCGAGGGTGATCCGAAGAGCACTTACTCTTTCCAGTAACTATTGGTTGCTGGATAGTTCCTGAGTGACCAGCGAACCTCCCTTAAAATAAAAAAATTACACAAATCACGTTAGAATGTACAAATAGCGTTTATGACCCCTTTCGTACGCAAATGGCACTGGGTCAGATTACTAACTAATGCACACAATTACGTGCGGTACAATCGTTCGGCACATAAGCAACTAATCTTATGTGTGGAGCGATCAGTGGAATCGAA
Organism: Pseudophryne corroboree; assembly: GCF_028390025.1. NCBI lineage: Eukaryota > Metazoa > Chordata > Amphibia > Anura > Myobatrachidae > Pseudophryne > Pseudophryne corroboree. The sequence continues at coordinate 76,920,245 of NC_086445.1, forward strand.
AATTGCGGCTGCGAATTCCTTCAGCCAGAGCTTTAATGGCCTATATGGGTACCGCACCACCCCCTGGGTTGTGCTCTTTTCTCTATAGCGGACTTCTTAGTCTGCTGTACCTGGACCTCCTGGTCTGTTCCGGACTTCCTGGTCTGTGCTACAGTAGACCTCCTGGTCTGCTATACTCTAATGCTCAAATTTATGTTTAACAAGGGATGCCTCCCCAGCCACCATGCACGTCACTTACATGTATGTACCTCACGAGAACTCGACTTCTTGTGGTTCAACCCAAAAATTGTAAAAACATATATATACAAACACTCACTCACCACATGTACACTTTACTTTTGTTTCTATTTCTGCGCAGAAATTTCTTTCCTTTAGACCAGATGAGTCGTAAATTTAGAGAAGGATCTATTAGTTTAAATTTCGGACACTAAAATTGACTTGCGCTATTTATCGCGTTGCCACCTTTTCGCCTGTTAAAATAATACTATAGTGTAATTTGAGTTACGTGGGCGTACCCAGACGCTCCGTTGCGTAATATACGCTGCGTGCGTCGGCCTTTACGTTGCGTACACTAGTCTAACCCTTTTGTTAGAAACACGTGTATGCCAGCCAGATATGTCCACAGAAATACAATTAACACGTTTATCAATGTAGATGGTCTTCAATCATCTACCGAGCACCACCCAGGTCTTTCCTTGTATCTTAGGCAAAGCTGTGTGCGTGCTTTACAAATTACCCCTTAAATGTATTACTTTTACTCTTTAACTACTAATAGCAACAAATCTTTCTTAGTACGTTATCAATTGTGAAATGGCAAACAGGAGAGTGATATGTGAAAATACACGAATGAAAAGAAATGCAGATATATGCGTGCGTGCGTGCGTACGCAAGACAGAAATAAACAGTTTTAAAAGACACTAGCGTATTGTTCTTACCTCCGGTTCCGGATTCCTTCAGCACCCTTTACTAAGCGAAGCAGACGCTTATCCGGTCAGCACTACGAGGAATATTACCTCCCGCCCTTTGCTGATGGATAATGTCTGCTGAAATTACCTAGTGCAGATATGTGAAGGACGGACGAGCCGCCAATTGATAAAGCCTAATATTTATCTTACTTAAAACCCTCTAAAAGGTGAAAGAACACAGTACGCTATTGGCGTATGGTATACCGTAAGGGTACGCACGTTGCGTAACAATCGCTTAGCCGTAGTCGAGACGCTCGAGCGTCACGTTCGCTCACGGCCAAGAGATCACAGGCAGGCACGCTATAGGCTGCCGACTAACGTAATGATATGCTACTAGCGTAGCGGACGCTTGGGACCACGAGGAGATCACAAGCGGCGCTGATGCTCACAATGTTAAACCTTTATAACTATACCATAAACAATGTATTTATGCAATAAACCTTGGTGCAGTGATAGGGTGTAAATGTAACACAGTGTAACCTTATTAACTTGGAAGCTGTACGAGCTCTGAGAATACTTAGAAATATAATAAATACACAGATACCGGTATTAGGTTCTAACACCTTATATGAACGTTCTATTTGCAAAAGAATAATACAATACAAGTCATACACTACCAAAATAACATTGACTACCTAACCAGAAAACTACACATGAAATACAATAGCAGTACAATAACACTTAAGAGAGAGAGAGAGAAAGAGAAGAGAGAGAGAGAGAGATATGGCTCACAATAACAATAAAGGCAATATGGTTGCGGAGAAACTTACGCTCAAGGGAAACAATCGCATGCGCCTCTGGATATCCAGCTCCCGATTATCAGTGGTGAGAACCGTTTAAGAGAATAGAGAGCTGGCCCAGAGTGGCTTGTCCTTTTATACCCTACACATAATACAGTACAATGGTCCTTATATTCTTATTGTTCATTGGACACAGGAATTCGTCTTCCCATTATAACAAAAGGTCATAGGTTGATTCATACAGGTGGGCTGTGACTATTTCCAACTGCTCAGGTGGGTGGGAAACTGGGTTTCCCGCCGCATGGATAATAAAGTGCAAATAATAGTAAATGTCCATAAACTTCTTATGTCCATAACTATTCGCACGAGCGATTAATCTGCTTCAAACCAACACCGGAATATTGCTAATTAAATACTCTTCCGATGGATACTAAACACCACTGTATAACCCCTGTCTGACCCTTCGTATCAAACAAAGAGGGATCTCTTTGTCTATGAACATGCTACCTTAACTAAACTTTCAGATTCTATCAAAGGGACCATAATCTACAAAATACATTATATAGTTAAAATATGTTACGAACGAGTCGCCCGCTAGACGCACATAAACTTTACCGTAAATGCGCACACCGTGCGCCTGCGGGTGCACGCAACAGCGAGTATGCGCACGCACGGGAGAGCTCATGCACTCGCAGCGGGGACACGCATGAGGTGCAAATATGGCAATGTGTAGCGTGATATTTTTCTGACTTTGACAGCATAATTCAAGCAGTGAAAGATTACCACTCGGGGGCGTTGGTTGTTGCGGTCACGGAGCGGGCCAATTCTATGTGCCCTTTCAATCACTAAGTCTGCACAGACCAATTCAATTTGAAGGAGGGAAGGCAACTTGACTTCTAAAAAATGATATAATGCTGGACCCTTCACTGTTTCAGGAATACTAATAATCCTCAGATTATTGCAACAGGACCTATTCTCAAGGTCTAATTTATTTCATATCTGAGAAGTCTTTCTGCAGCTTGGAGGTCAAAGCATGTTGGGATCTAATATCCTGGAAATTCACATCCACTCTATTTTCAAGCACAGCCATGGTAGATTCAAGATGTTTGACCTGCACAGTGACTTGCTGTATAGCCTGGGCAAACTGCGCAGCCTGTATAGCTAGCACCATCATAGTATAAGTAATAGGAGCTTCCAACTCCAGGGCTGGGGATGCAGGGTCAGCATGAGGCTAAGTCTGAGAAGGGGAGAGACCAGGTACTTGATTGCCCAGCTCTGGGGAGGTAGCGCATTATGGAGTTGCTCTAAGGTAGGTAGCTCTTAGCTTAGATATAGTAAATAAGGAGCCATTATCATGTGGTCCTTTGCTGGATGATCATAGACCCAGATTGGGGTAATGGAGGCGTGGGCTGCGGTGCCTCTGGATTGGCTGGGCTGGATGGCTCTTGTGTGGCATACCTTTACATTCTATTAACACTCATCACTTACTAATTTATTCACTAACACTATTTCTTAATTACTTCATTATTTTAATTACATTTCATTATTTTTGTATCACCTATATAGCTTCGGCTTCCTAACACTAATTTATTAACACAATAGTTTTTTCACTGGTATGCTGCCCTGGGCTTTCTGGCTTATGCTGATTTTTGGGGTGTCGCACCCTGCACCTAGATATAGCGCTAGGGACCCCCAATATACAGAGAGGCCCTGACGCGGCTTGGGGGCTTATTCATACATTTGTGCAGATATATGTAACCAAGATCTCTGAATTCTAATATTGTGTGGGATTTAAATCTGGTTACTGGTATCATTCAGGGTGCTGGGGGAAACAAAATGCTATTTTTTCTTGCTTAGAAACACCCCTCCCTTGCAAGCACCTGAGTGATATCACTTAAGGCCCATACACACTGGCCAATATATCGGCTGTTCTATTGAACGGCCGATATATCGTGGGTCCGTCGACCAGTGTGTATGGGCGATATGTCTGTGAACTCCGTCCTTCACAGACATATCGCGTTGGCCCTGCAGCACAGCCGACTGCCAAGATATCTACTGATATATTGGCGCACCGCTGTGTGTGTGTACGGGCGATAAGCCGACCGTTTGCACACATGCTGCGGCAGCCGACGGTGACAGCTTAACTGGGCGGGCATGTGTACATGCCTGCCCAGTTCATGACGTCAGTCCCCGACAGATCGGACAGTGTGTATGCACAGTATACTGCCCGATCTGTCTATAGCTATATCTGCAGATCAATTGATCTGCAGATATATCTATCAGTGTGTACCCACCCTAAGCTAATTGAGCATTTGCCACTATATATGTCTGTTGTAAGAGGCAGAAAGGCTCTTGCATTAGGAGGAGGTGCAGGTCCTGATATGCCATATGAAGCATTATGGGGTTGCTCTAAGGTAGGTAGCTCTTAGCTTAGATATATTAAGTAAGGAGTCATTATCAAGTGGCTCTTTGCTGGCTACTCATAGACTCAGACTGGGGTAATGGAGATGCGGGGTGTGGTTCCCCTGGACTGGCTGAGCTGGATGGCTTTAGTGTGACATACCTTTACATTCTATTAACACTTATCACTTACTAATTTCTTCACTAACACTATTTCTTCAATACTTCATTATTTTAATTACATTTCATTATTTTTGTATCACTTTCTGTATATAGCTGCGGCTTCCTAACACTAATTTATAACACCATAGTTTTTTCACTGGTATGCTGCCCTGGGCTTTCCGGCTTATACTGATTTTTGGGGTGTCGCACCCTGCACCTAGATATAGCGCTAGGGACCCCCAATATACAGAGATGCCTTGATGTGGCTTGGGGGCTTATTCATACATTTGCGCAAATATATGTAACCAAGATCTCTGAATTCTAATATTGTGTGGGATTTAAATCTGGTTACTGGTATCATTCAGGGTGCTGGGGGAAACTAAACGCTTTTTTTCTTGCTTAGAAACACCCCTCCCTTGCAAGCACCTGAGTGATATCACTTAAGGCCCGTACACACTGGCCAATATATCGGCTGTTCTATTGTACGGCCGATATATCGTGGGTCCGTCGGCCAGTGTGTATGGGCGATATGTCTGTGAACTCCGTCGTTCACAGACATATCGTGTTGGCCCTGCAGCACAGCCGACTGCCAAGATATCTACTGATATATTGGCGCACCGCTGTGTGTGTGTACGGGCGATAAGCCGACCGTTTGCACACATGCTGCGGCAGCCGACGGTGACAGCTTAACTGGGCGGGCATGTGTACATGCCTGCCCAGTTCATGACGTCAGTCCCCGACAGATCGGGCCGTGTGTATGCACAGTATACTGCCCGATCTGTCTATAGCTATATCTGCAGATCAATTGATCTGCAAATATATCTATCAGTGTGTACCCACCCTAAGCTAATTGAGCATTTGCCACTATATATGTCTGTTGTAAGAGGCAGTAACGGCTCTAGCATTAGGAGGAGGTGCAGGTCCTGATATGCCATATGGAGCATTATGGGGTTGCTCTAAGGTAGGTAGCTCTTAGCTTAGATATATTAAGTAAGGAGCCATTATCATGTGGCTCCTTGCTGGTTGATCATAGACCCAGATTGGGGTAATGGAGGTGTGGGGTGTGCTTCACCTGGACTGGCTGAGCTGGATGGTTTTAGTGTGGCATACCTTTACATTCTGTTAACACTTATCACATACTAATTTCTTCACTAACACTATTTCTCTAACGTCCTAAGTGGATGCTGGGGACTCCGTAAGGACCATGGGGAATAGCGGCTCCGCAGGAGACTGGGCACATCTAAAGAAAGCTTTAGGACTATCTGGTGTGCACTGGCTCCTCCCCCTATGACCCTCCTCCAAGCCTCAGTTAGATCTCTGTGCCCGAACGAGAAGGGTGCACACTAGGGGCTCTCCTGAGCTTCTTAGTGAAAGTTTTAGTTTAGGTTTTTTATTTTCAGTGAGACCTGCTGGCAACAGGCTCACTGCATCGAGGGACTAAGGGGAGAAGAAGCGAACTCACCTGCGTGCAGAGTGGATTGGGCTTCTTAGGCTACTGGACATTAGCTCCAGAGGGACGATCACAGGCCCAGCTTGGATGGGTCCCAGAGCCGCGCCGCCGGCCCCCTTACAGAGCCAGAAGGCAGAAGAGGTCCGGAAAATCGGCGGCAGAAGACGTCCTGTCTTCAACAAGGTAGCGCACAGCACTGCAGCTGTGCGCCATTGCTCTCAGCACACTTCACACTCCGGTCACTGAGGGTGCAGGGCGCTGGGGGGGGCGCCCTGAGACGCAATAATAAACACCTTGGATGGCAAAAAATGCATCACATATAGCTCCTGGGATATATGGATGCATTTAACCCCTGCCAAAATACATAAAAAAACGGGAGATAAGGCCGCCGATAAGGGGGCGGAGCCTATCTCCTCAGCACACTGGCGCCATTTTCCCTCACAGCTCCGTTGGAGGTAAGCTCCCTGGCTCTCCCCTGCAGTCACTACACTACAGAAAGGGTTAAAAAAGAGAGGGGGGCACAAATTAGGCGCAATATTATTAACTATACAGCAGCTATAAGGGGAAAAACACTTATATAAGGTTATCCCTGTATATATATAGCGCTCTGGTGTGTGCTGGCAAACTCTCCCTCTGTCTCCCCAAAGGGCTAGTGGGGTCCTGTCCTCTATCAGAGCATTCCCTGTGTGTGTGCTGTATGTCGGTACTTTTGTGTCGACATGTATGAGGAGAAAAATGATGTGGAGACGGAGCAGATTGCCTGTAATAGTGATGTCACCCCCTAGGGGGTCGACACCTGAGTGGATGAACTGTTGGAAGAAATTACGTGACAGTGTCAGCTCTGTATAAAAGACAGTGGTTGACATGAGACAGCCGGCTACTCAGCTTGTGCCTGTCCAGACGTCTCATAGGCCGTCAGGGGCTCTAAAGCGCCGTTACCTCAGATGGCAGATATAGACGCCGACACGGATACTGACTCCAGTGTCGACGGTGAAGAGACAAATGTGACTTCCAGTAGGGCCACACGTTACACGATTGAGGCAATGAAAAATGTTTTACACATTTCTGATAATACGAGTACCACCAAAAAGGGGTATTATGTTCGGTGAGGAAAAACTACCTGTAGTTTTCCTGAATCTGAGAAATTAAATGAGGTGTGTGATGATGCGTGGGTTTCCCCCGATAACAACTGATAATTTCTAAAATGTTATTGGCATTATATCCTTTCCCGCCAGAGGTTAGGGTGCGTTGGGAAACACCCCCTAGGGTGGATAAAGCGCTCACACGCTTGTAAGGGCTCTATCCTCTCCTGAGATGGCCGCCCTTAAGGATCCTGCTGATAGAAAGCAGGAGGGTATCCTAAAATGTATTTACACACATACTGGTGTTATACTGCGACCAGCAATCGCCTCAGCCTGGATGTGCAGTGCTGGGTTGGCGTGGTCGGATTCCCTGACTGAAAATATTGATACCCTAGATAGGGACAGTATATTTTTGCCTATAGAGCATTTGAAAGATGCATTTCTATATATGCGTGATGCACAGCGGAATATTTGCCGACTGGCATCAAGTCTAAGTGCGTTGTCCATTTCTACCAGTAGAGGGTTATGGACACGTCAGTGGTCAGGTGATGCGTATTCCAAACGGCATTTGGAAGTATTGCCTTATTAAGGGGAGGAGTTATTTGGGGTCGGTCTTTCAGACCTGGTGGCCACGGCAACAGCTGGGAAATCCACGTTTGTACCCCAGGTCGCCTCTCAACATGAGAAGACGCCGTATTATCAGGCGCAGTCTTTTCGTGGATAAGCGGGCAAAAGGTTCCTCATTTCTGCCCCGTGACAGAGGGAGAGGAAAAAGGCTGCAGAAATCAGCCAGTTCCCAGGAACAGAAACCCTCTCCCGCCTCTGCCAAGCCCTCAGTATACGCTGGGGCTTTACAAGCAGAATCAGGCACGGTGGGGGGCCCGTCTTAATGAATTTCAGCGCGCAGTGGGCTCACTCGCAAGTAGACCCCTGGATCCTTCAGGTGATATCTCAGGGGTACAAATTAGAATTCGAGACGTCTCCCCCTCGCCGTTTCCTAAAGTCGGCTTTACCGATGTCTCCTTCTGACAGGGAGACAGTTTTGGAAGCCATTCACAAGCTGTATTCCCAGCAGGTGATAATCAAGATACCCCTCCTGCAACAGGGAACGGGGTATTATTCCACACTGTTGTGGTACCGAAGCCGGACGGCTCGGTGAGACCGATTCTAAATCTAAAATCTTTGAACACTTACATACAGAGGTTCAAAGTCAAGATTGAGTCACTCAGAGCAGTGATTGCGAACCTGGAAGAAGGGGACTACATGATGTCTCGGGACATCAAGGATGCTTACCTTCATGTCAAAATTTACCCTTCTCACCAAGGGTACCTCAGGTTTATGGTACAGAACTGTCACTATCAGTTCAGACGCTGCCGTATGGATGGTCCACGGCACCCCGGGTCTTTACCAAGGTAATGGCCGAAATGATGATATTCCTTCAAAGGAAGGGAATTTTAGTTATCCCTTACTTGGACAATTCCCTGATAAGGGTAAGATCCAGGGAACAGTTGGAGGTCGGTGTAGCACTATCTCAGGTAGTGTTGCGGCAGCACGATTGGATTCTCAATATTCCAAAATCGCAGCTGGTTCCGACGACTTGTCTTCTGTTCCTAGGGATGATCCTGGACACAGTCCAGAAAAAGGTGTTTCGCCCGGAGGAGAAAGCCAGGGAGTTATCCGAGCTAGTCAGGAACCTCCTAAAACCGAGCCAAGTCTCAGTGCATCAATGCACAAGGGTTCTGGGTAAAATGGTGGCTTCCTACGAAGCAATCCCATTCGGCAGATTCCACGCAAGAACTTTCCAGTGGGACCTGCTGGACAAATGGTCCGGGTCGCATCTTCAGATGCATCAGCGGATAACCCTGTCACCAAGGACAAGGGGTCCCTCCTGTGGTGGTTGCAGAGTGCTCATCTTCTAGAGGGCCGCAGATTCGGCATTCAGGACTGGGTCCTGGTAACCACGGATGCCAGCCTGCGAGGCTGGGGAGCAGTCACACAGGGAAGGAATATCCAGGACTTATGGTCAAGCCTGGAGACATCACTTCACATAAATATCCTGAAGCTAAGGGACATTTACAATGCTCTAAGCTTAGCAAGACCTCTGCTTCAAGGTCAGCCGGTGTTGATCCAGTCGGACAACATCACGGCAGTCACCCACGTAAACAGACAGGGTGGCACAAGAAGCAGGAGGGCAATGGCAGAAGCTGCAAGGATTCTTCGCTGGGCGGAAAATCATGTGATAGCACTGTCAGCAGTATTCATTCCGGGAGTGGACAACTGGGAAGCAGACTTCCTCAGCACGACCTCCACCCGGGAGAGTGGGGACTTCACCCAGAAGTCTTCCACATGATTATAAACCGTTGGGAAAAACTCGACAGGTATTGCGCCAGGTCCAGGGACCCTCAGGCAATAGCTGTAGACGCTCTGGTAACACCGTGGGTGTACCAGTCAGGGTATGTGTTCCCTCCTCTGCCTCTCATACCCAAGGTACTGAGATTGATAAGATGGAGAGGAGTAAGCACTATATTCGTGGCTCCGGATTGGCCAAGAAGGACTTGGTAACCGGAACTTCAAGAGATGCTCACGGAGGATCCGTGGCCTCTACCTCTAAGAAGGGACCTGCTCCAGCAAGGACCCTGTCTGTTCCAAGACTTACCGCGGCTGCGTTTGACGGCATGGCGGTTGAACGCCGGATCCTGAAGGAAAAAAGGCATTCCGGATGAAGTCATCCCTATCCTGATCAAAGCCAGGAAGGATGTAACCGCAAAAACATTATCACCGCAATTGGCGAAAATATGTAGCGTGGTGCGAGGCCAGTAAGGCCCGACGGTGGAAATTCAACTGGGTCGATTCCTACATTTCCTGCAAACAGGAGTGTCTATGGGCCTGAAATTGGGGTCCATTAAGGTTCAAATTTCGGCCCTGTCAATTTTCTTCCAAAAAGAACTAGCTTCAGTCCCTGAAGTTCAGACGTTTGTAAAAGGGGTACTGCATATACAGCCTCCTTTTGTGCCTCCAGTGGCACTTTGGGATCTCAATGTAGTTTTGGGTTCCAAAAGTCACATTGGTTTGAACCACTTAAATCTGTGGAGTTAAAATATCTCACATGGAAAGTGGTCATGCTGTTGGCCCTGGCCTGGGCCAGGCGCGTGTCAGAATTGGCGGCTTTATCCTGAAATAGCCCTTATCTGATGTTCCATTCGGACAGGGCGGAATTGAGGACTCGTCCTCAGTTTCTCCCTAAGGTGGTTTCAGCGTTTCACCTGAACCAACCTATTTGTGGTGCCTGCGGCTACTAGGGACTTGGAGGACTCCAAGTTGCTAGACGTTGTCAGGGCCCTGAAAATATATGTTTCCAGGAGGGCTGGAGTCAGGAAATCTGACTCGCTGTTTATCCTGTATGCACCCAACAAGCTGGGTGCTCCTGCTTCTAAGCAGACTATTGCTCGTTGGATTTGTAGTACAATTCAGCTTGCACATTCTGTGGCAGGCCTGCCACAGCCAAAAATCTGTAAATGCCCACTCCTCAAGGAAGGTGGGCTCATCTTGGGCGGCTGCCCGAGGGGTCTCGGCTTTACAACTTTGCCGAGCAGCTACTTGGTCAGGAGCAAATACGTTTGTAAAATTCTACAAAATTGATATCCTGGCTGAGGAGGACCTGGAGTTCTCTCATTTGGTGCTGCAGAGTCATCCGCACTCTCCCGCCCGTTTGGGAGCTTTGGTATAATCCCCATGGTCCTTACGGAGTCCCCAGCATCCACTTAGGACGTTAGAGAAAATAAGAATTTACTTACCGATAATTCTATTTCTCATAGTCCGTAGTGGATGCTGGGCGCCCATCCCAAGTGCGGATTGTCTGCAATACTTGTACATAGTTATTGTTACAAAAATCGGGTTATTATTGTTGTGAGCCATCTTTCAGAGGCTCCTCTGTTATCATGCTGTTAACTGGGTTCAGATCACAGGTTATACGGTGTGATTGGTGTGGCTGGTATGTGTCTTACCCGGGATTCAAAATCCTTCCTTATTGTGTACGCTCGTCCGGGCACAGTATCCTAACTGAGGCTTGGAGGAGGGTCATAGGGGGAGGAGCCAGTGCACACCAGATAGTCCTAAAGCTTTCTTTAGATGTGCCCAGTCTCCTGCGGAGCCGCTATTCCCCATGGTCCTTACGGAGTCCCCAGCATCCACTACGGACTATGAGAAATAGAATTATCGGTAAGTAAATTCTTATTTTCTTCAATATTTCATTATTTTAATTACATATCATTATTTTTGTATCACTTTCTGTATATAGCTTCGGCTTCCTAACACTAATTTATTAACACTTTAGTTTTTTCACTGGTATGCTGCTCTGGGCTTTCTAGCTTATGCTGATTTTTGGGGTGTCGCACCCTGCACCTAGATATTGCGCTAGGGACCCCCAATATACAGAGAGGCCTTGACGCGGCTTGGGGTCTTATTCATACATTCGCGCAAATACTGTATATGTAACCGAGATCTCTGAATCCTAATATTGTGTGGGATTTAAAATAAGAATTTACTTACCGATAATTCTATTTCTCATAGTCCGTAGTGGATGCTGGGGACTCCGAAAGGACCATGGGGAATAGCGGCTCCGCAGGAGACTGGGCACAAAAGTAAAAAGCTTTAGGACTACCTGGTGTGCACTGGCTCCTCCCCCTCTGACCCTCCTCCAAGCCTCAGTTAGGATACTGTGCCCGGACGAGCGTACACAATAAGGAAGGATTTTGAATCCCGGGTAAGACTCATACCAGCCACACCAATCACACCGTACAACTTGTGATCTGAACCCAGTTAACAGCATGATAACAGAAGGAGCCTCTGAAAAGATGGCTCACAACAACAATAACCCGATTTTTGTAACAATAACTATGTACAAGTAATGCAGACAATCCGCACTTGGGATGGGCGCCCAGCATCCACTACGGACTATGAGAAATAGAATTATCGGTAAGTAAATTCTTATTTTCTCTAACGTCCTAGTGGATGCTGGGGACTCCGAAAGGACCATGGGGATTATACCAAAGCTCCCAAACGGGCGGGAGAGTGCGGATGACTCTGCAGCACCGAATGAGAGAACTCCAGGTCCTCCTCAGCCAGGGTATCAAATTTGTAGAATTTAGCAAACGTGTTTGCCCTTGACCAAGTAGCTGCTCGGCAAAGTTGTAAAGCCGAGACCCCTCGGGCAGCCGCCCAAGATGAGCCCACTTTCCGTGTGGAATGGGCTTTTACAGATTTTGGCTGTGGCAGGCCTGCCACAGAATGTGCAAGCTGAATTGTACTACAAATCCAACGAGCAATCGTCTGCTTAGAAGCAGGAGCACCCAGCTTGTTGGGTGCATACAGGATAAACAGCGAGTCAGATTTTCTGACTCCAGCCGTCCTGGAAACATATATTTTCAGGGCCCTGACTACGTCCAGCAACTTGGAATCCTCCAAGTCCCTAGTAGCCGCAGGCACCACAATAGGCTGGTTTAAGTGAAAAGCTGAAACCACCTTAGGGAGAAATTGAGGACAAGTCCTCAATTCTGCCCTGTCCGTATGAAAAATTAGGTAAGGGCTTTTATAGGATAAAGCCGCCAATTCTGAAACACGCCTGGCTGAAGCCAGGGCTAACAGCATTACCACTTTCCATGTGAGATATTTTAAGTCCACAGTGGTGAGTGGTTCAAACCAATGTGATTTTAGGAATCCCAACACTACATTGAGATCCCAAGGTGCCACTGGAGGCACAAAAGGAGGCTGTATATGCAGTACTCCCTTGACAAACGTCTGAACTTCAGGAACAGAAGCTAGTTCTTTTTGGAAGAATATTGACAGGGCCGAAATTTGAACCTTAATGGACCCTAATTTGAGGCCCATAGACAGTCCTGTTTGCAGGAAATGCAGGAATCGACCCAGTTGAAATTCCTCTGTAGGGGCCTTCCTGGCCTCGCACCACGCAACATATTTTCGCCAAATACGGTGATAATGTTGTACGGTCACATCCTTCCTGGCTTTGATCAGGGTAGGGATGACTTCATCCGGAATGCCTTTTTCCTTCAGGATCCGGCGTTCAACCGCCATGCCGTCAAACGCAGCCGCGGTAAGTCTTGGAACAGACATGGTCCCTGCTGGAGCAGGTCCTTTCTTAGAGGTAGAGGCCACGGGTCTTCCGTGAGCATCTCTTGAATTTCCGGGTACCAAGTCCTTCTTGGCCAATCCGGAGCCACGAGTATAGTCTTTACTCCTCTCCTTCTTATGATTCTCAGTACTTTTGGTATAAGAGGAAGAGGAGGGAACACATACACTGACTGGTACACCCACGGTGTTACCAGAGCGTCCACAGCTATTGCCTGAGGGTCCCTTGACCTGGCGCAATACCTGTCCAGTTTTTTGTTGAGGCGGGACGTCATCATGTCCACCTTTGGTTTTTCCCAACGGTTCACAATCATTTGGAAGACTTCTGGGTGAAGTCCCCACTCCCCCGGGTGAAGATCGTGTCTGCTGAGGAAGTCTGCTTCCCAGTTGTCCACTCCCGGAATGAACACTGCTGACAGTGCTATCACATGATTTTCCGCCCAGTGAAGAATCCTTGCCACTTCCGTCATTGCCCTCCTGCTTCTTGTGCCGCCCTGTCTGTTTACATGGGCGACTGCCGTGATGTTGTCCGACTGGATCAACACCGGCTGACCCTGAAGCAGAGGTCTCGCCTGACTTAGGGCATTGTAAATGGCCCTTAGTTCCAGGATATTTATGTGAAGTGACGTTTCCATGCTTGACCACAAGCCCTGGAAATTTCTTACCTGTGTGACTGCTCCCCAGCCTCTCAGGCTGGCATCCGTGGTCACCAGGACCCAATCCTGAATGCCGAATCTGCGGCCCTCTAGGAGATGAGCACTCTGTAACCACCACAGGAGAGACACCCTTGTCCTTGGAGACAGGGTTATCCGCTGATGCATTTGAAGATGCGATCCGGACCATTTGTCCAGCAGATCCCACTGAAAAGTTCTTGCGTGGAATCTGCCGAATGGAATCGCTTCGTAAGAAGCCACCATCTTTCCCAGGACCCTTGTGCATTGATGTACTGACACTTGGCCTGGTCTTAGGAGGTTCCTGACTAGGTCGGATAACTCCCTGGCTTTCTCTTCCGGGAGAAACACCTTTTTCTGTACTGTGTCCAGAATCATTCCTAGGAACAGCAGACGTGTCGTCGGAATCAGCTGCGATTTTGGAATATTTAGAATCCATCCGTGCTGTCGTAGTACTACTTGAGATAGTGCTACTCCGACCTCTAACTGTTCCCTGGACCTTGCCCTTATCAGGAGATCGTCCAAGTAAGGGATAATTAAGACGCCTTTTCTTCGAAGAAGAATCATCATTTCGGCCATTACCTTGGTAAAGACCCGGGGTGCCGTGGACAATCCAAACGGCAGCGTCTGAAACTGATAGTGACAGTTCTGTACCACAAACCTGAGGTACCCTTGGTGAGAAGGGCAAATTGGGACATGGAGGTAAGCATCCTTGATGTCCAGAGACACCATATAGTCCCCTTCTTCCAGGTTCGCTATCACTGCTCTGAGTGACTCCATCTTGAACTTGAACCTTTTTATGTAAGTGTTCAAGGATTTCAGATTTAAAATGGGTCTCACCGAGCCGCCCGGCTTCGGTACCACAAACAGCGTGGAATAATACCCCTTTCCCTGGTGAAGGAGGGGTACCTTGATTATCACTTGCTGGGAATACAGCTTGTGAATGGCTTCCAATACCGCCTCCCTGTCGGGGAGAGACGTTGGTAAAGCAGACTTCAGGAACCGGCGAGGGGGAGACGTCTCGAATTCCAATTTGTACCCCTGAGATACTACCTGCAGGATCCAGGGGTCCACTTGCGAGTGAGCCCACTGCGCGCTGAAATTCTTGAGACGGGCCCCCACCGTGCCTGAGTCCGCTTGTAAGGCCCCAGCGTCATGCTGAGGACTTGGCAGAAGCGGGGGAGGGCTTCTGTTCGTGGGAAGAGGCTGTCTGCTGCAGTCTTTTTCCCCTTCCTCTGCCCCGGGGCAGATATGAGTGGCCTTTTGCCCGCTTGCCCTTATGGGGACGAAAGGACTGAGCCTGAAAAGACGGTATCTTTTTCTGCTGCGAGGTGACTTGGGGTAAAAAGGTGGATTTCCCAGCCGTTGCCGTGGCCACCAGGTCCGATAGACCGACCCCAAATAACTCCTCCCCTTTATACGGCAATACTTCCATATGCCGTTTGGAATCCGCATCACCTGACCACTGTCGCGTCCATAACCCTCTTCTGGCAGAAATGGACATCGCACTTACTCTTGATGCCAGAGTGCAAATATCCCTCTGTGCATCACGCATATATAGAAATGCATCCTTTAAATGCTCTATAGTCAATAATATATTGTCCCTGTCCAGGGTATCAATATTTTCAGTCAGGGAATCCGACCAAGCCACCCCAGCACTGCACATCCAGGCTGAGGCGATTGCTGGTCGCAGTATAATACCAGTATGTGTGTATATACTTTTTAGGATATTTTCCAGCTTCCTATCAGCTGGTTCCTTGAGGGCGGCCGTATCCGGAGACGGTAACGCCACTTGTTTTGATAAGCGTGTGAGCGCCTTATCCACTCTAGGGGGTGTTTCCCAACGCGCCCTAACCTCTGGCGGGAAAGGGTATAATGCCAATAATTTTTTAGAAATTAGCAGTTTTTTATCGGGGGAAACCCACGCTTCATCACACACCTCATTTAATTCATCTGATTCAGGAAAAACTACGGGTAGTTTTTTCACACCCCACATAATACCCTTTTTTGTGGTATTTGTAGTATCAGAAATGTTCAAAACCTCCTTCATTGCCGTGATCATGTAACGTGTGGCCCTACTGGAAAATACGTTTGTTTCCTCACCGTCGACACTGGAGTCAGTGTCCGTGTCAGTGTCTGTATCGACCTGAGGTAACGGGCGTTTTATAGCCCCTGACGGTGTTTGAGACGCCTGTACAGGTATTAACTGATTTGCCGGCTGTCTCATGTCGTCAACAGTCTTTTGTAAAGTGCCGACACTATCACGTAATTCTTTCCATAAGACCATCCAGTCAGGTGTCGACTCCCTAGGGGGTGACATCACTAACACAGGCAATTTCTCTGCCTCCACATAATTTTCCTCCTCATACATGTCGACACAGCGTACCGACACACAGCACACACACAGGGAATGCTCTGATAGAGGACAGGACCCCACTAGCCCTTTGGGGAGACAGAGGGAGAGTTTGCCAGCACACACCAGAGCGCTATATATATATAGGGATAACCTTATATAAGTGTTTTTCCCTAATATAGCTGCTGTATATATTAATATGCCAATTTAGTGCCCCCCCTCTCTTGTTTTACCCTGTTTCTGTAGTGCAGGACTGCAGGGGAGAGTCAGGGAGCCTTCCTCCAATGGAGCTGTGAGGAAAAAAATGGCGCCAGTGTGCTGAGGAGATAGGCTCCGCCCCCTTATCGGCGGCCTTTCTCCCGCTTTTTAATGGAAAAATTGGCAGGGGTTAAATGCATCCATATAGCCCAGGAGCTATATGTGATGTATTTTTTGCCAAACAAAGGTTTTTTATTGCGTCTCAGGGCGCCCCCCCCAGCGCCCTGCACCCTCAGTGACCGGAGTGTGAAGTGTGCTGAGAGCAATGGCGCACAGCTGCGGTGCTGTGCGCTACCTTATTGAAGACAGGACGTCTTCTGCCGCCGATTTTCCGGACCTCTTCACTCTTCTGGCTCTGTAAGGGGGCCGGCGGCGCGGCTCCGGGACCCATCCATGGCTGGGCCTGTGATCGTCCCTCTGGAGCTAATGTCCAGTAGCCTAAGAAGCCCAATCCACTCTGCACGCAGGTGAGTTCGCTTCTTCTCCCCTTAGTCCCTCGGTGCAGTGAGCCTGTTGCCAGCAGGTCTCACTGAAAATAAAAAACCTACTTTAAACTTTTACACTAAGCAGCTCAGGAGAGCCCCTTAGCCTGCACCCGTCTCGTTCGGGCACAAAAATCTAACTGAGGCTTGGAGGAGGGTCATAGGGGGAGGAGCCAGTGCACACCAGGTAGTCCTAAAGCTTTTTACTTTTGTGCCCAGTCTCCTGCGGAGCCGCTATTCCCCATGGTCCTTTCGGAGTCCCCAGCATCCACTAGGACGTTAGAGAAATCTGGTTACTGGTATCATTCAGGGTTCTGGGGGAAACAAAATGCTTTTTGTTTCTTGCTTAGAAATACCCCTCCCTTGCAAGCACCTGAGTGATATCACTAAGCTAATTGAGCATCTGCCACTATATATGTCTGTTGTGAGAGGTAGAGGCAGCAGAGGATGAGCCAGAAGGCTCTCTGGAGAGGGCAGAGGGTTGCTGAGCGTGCTGTACAGTAGCCACGGTGGCCATCTTGGATTCCCGGGACTTCTCAGCTTTAGCTTTATTTTTGGAGTTGGAGGGCATGCTGGGGCCGAAATAGCGCTCCATAAACGGGCAGAGGGTTCAGTGCACTGTGGGGAGGACACTGAATAGTGTCTGGATGGCGCTCAGCAGCGATTGAAGCGGGAGGCAGCGGCGGTGATAGCGGAGCTCCCCCTCCTCTCACATCAGCGCCGGAACCGGAAGTCCACTTTTATGTATTCTTATCACAAACTGTTTTGTGAAAACAACACAGATGTCAAAATCCCCCCCCCACACACATACATATACACACACACACACACACACACACACACACACACACACACACACACACTCACACACACACACAGATACACACACACACACACACACACACACACACACACACATAGATACACATACATATATAGATACACACACACACATATATAGATACACATACATAAATACACATACATACATACACACACATACTAATATAGATACACATAGACACACACACACACACACACACACACACATACATATATAGATACACACATATATTGATACACACACACACACACACACACACACACACACACACATATTGATACATACATACACACACACACACACACACACACACATAGATACACATAGATACATACACACACATATATAGATACACATACATAAATACACATACATACGTACACACACATACTAATATAGATACACATAGACACACACACACCCTTACCCATTGCACATTTATTGTGCTGGCATCACACTAGCACCTATCAGTGCAGAAGGTAAATATCCCCTTATGTCCCTGACTCTCTGGGCATTACATAAATACTGTGTAACTGCGATGTATTCCTGTTGGCAGGAGTACATAACACGCTAAGATGTGGTGGCACCCCGGGCGTATGTGGCTGTAACAGCAATCTGGGTCTGTACACTAGATGGCGCTGAGCATCGCTCACACTCTATGGGTCCTAGGGACACTGTCATTTGAGATCTGCTACCGGCTGTATAACGCTGTCACTGCTAGTGAGGTCGGATTTAGGTCTCCCCCCTTCAGTTTCAGAAGTTCCCACCAGAAACAGCGCACACCCAATGATATACTGTGCATGGCGTGAGGCGCTTGTGAGTCTGACCCCAACGTTGCCCCTAACAATGGGCTGTAATTGCCCGAGCCCTGGCTGTTTCCCTAAGAGATGGAACACACAGCACGTGGTAAATCTTTATGTTTTTAGGGAAAACATAGTAATTTGGTTGTTCGGGTTTAGAATCTTCAACCCCAATCTCCGAATAACAAATCAGGGCTTATCCTCAGGATCCCCCTTGTCACCTGCCTTGGGAGCTGGTGTTACATAGGGGGTGACTCAGACCTGATCGTAGATGTGCTAATCATGTGGGGAATGCCCAGCACAGGGCTAGTCCGCCCCGCATGTCAGGCCCTTCGCACCCGCTAAGTAGCCCCCTACCTGCGCTCGCAGGTGGCTACCCGCTGCATTCCGGGTTGCAGCAACTGTGTGTGACATCACGCAGCCGCCACGGCCCGCCCCAGCAACAGACCAGACACGCCTGCGTTGTCTGGACCGTGCCTCACGAACGGCGTTCTAACGCCGTGTGCACGCCCCCTCCCTACCCACGACCGCCTCTGTCTGTCAATCAGGCAGAGACGATCGCAGCCCTGAGATGCTTTTAGCATGTCACTGGGCCTCCCGGGGTGCACGGGCGCACTCCCCAAAGGGATTCAGACTATGATCACTACCTCTGCAGCGATAGAGTCTGAAGTAGGCCCACAGAACGGAATACTCTAATGTACAACAGTATATTATTCTAGAGATACTTTCCTTCTTACGCAGTACACAAGGGGGGTAATTCCAAGTTGATCGCAGCAGGACATTTTTTAGCAGTTAGGCAAAACCATGTGCACTGCAGGGGAGGCAGATATAACATGTGCAGAGAGAGTTAGATTTGGGTGGGTTATTTTGTTTCTGTGCAGGGTAAATACTGGCTGCTTTATGTTTACACTGCAATTTAGATTGCAGATTGAACTCACCACACCCAAATCTCTCTCTCTCTGCACATGTTATATCTGCCCCCCCTGCAGTGCACATGGTTTTGCCCAACTGCTAACAAATGTCCTGCTGCGATCAACTTGGAATTACCCCCAATATCTACAATGTCACTACATACGTGTACAGCAATTTATAGTTTAGAAACCCCCCTCCTCTTGGCAAGTGGCTCAAATTATGACAACAATAGCAATGGTATATAATACGATTACTAAAGCTGCCGCTGCATCATGCATTTTAGGGGACAGAGCAGAGCTGCTGCACATGCCCAGTGGTAGCAGCTTCTTCTACCAAGTCTGTTGTGTGTGTGGATTTCAGTCCTCAATCAGTGCACTAGACCAGAGAGTAGCTACTAGGAAGAAGAGACAGGAGCCTTACCACGAGGTGGGAGAATGTGTGCTTACAAAGTTCAGTACTTGTTCTATTACGTTTGTTTGCTTGTTTGTTTATTTATTATGGTATGTTTAACCTTTTCCTGACCACTTATTTGTATTAATGTAATATGTTGTGGTAACGACCCTGGACATTAATGTAAACATTGGTCTTTTTATACACTGGATACTGTATGGAATACAATATTATTGATGCATCTTGTGGAAGGTGGAGCTTTGGCTGTGCAGCTGCACCTTGTGGGAGATGGAGCTTCCACTGAGCAGCTTTGCCCAGCCCATGGTGCATACTGAGCTATGAGTGTACACAGCGACGGCACGACTGGTCTAACAATAGATCGGTCGTGCCGTACACAGGGGGTCATTCCGAGTTGTTCACTTGCAAGCTGCTTTTAGCAGCTTTGCACACGCTAAGCCGCCGCCTACTGGGAGTGAATCTTAGCTTATCAAAATTGCGAACGAAAGATTAGCAGAATTGCGAATAGACACTTCTTAGCAGTTTCTGAGTAGCTCCAGACTTACTCGGCATCTGCGATCAGTTTAGTCAGTTTCGTTCCTGGTTTGACGTCACAAACACACCCAGCGTTCGCCCAGACACTCCTCCGTTTCTCCAGCCACTCCCGCGTTTTTCCCAGAAACGGTAGCGTTTTTTCGCACACACCCATAAAACGGACAGTTTCCGCCCAGAAACACCCACTTCCTGTCAATCACATTACGATCACCAGAACGAAGAAAAAACCTCGTAATGCCGTGAGTAAAATAGCTAACTGCATAGCAAATTTACTTGGCGCAGTCGCACTGCGGACATTGCGCATGCGCATTAGCGACTAATCGCTCCGTTGCAAGAAAAAAATAACGAGCGAACAACTCGGAATGACCCCCACACTGCACAATATATTACGTGTTATATCGCTCACTCCGCATTTCCCTGATTGGTTGTTGCTAGGGATGTTTCTTTGGGCGTTCAGCACGGCCGACAGGACAGCCCGGCAAATAACCAAGTATAGTGTGCACTAGTGGGTACAATCTACACAATGTACCCGATGTTGGTCTGATCCGCCAGGTTGGCTGACATATCATTCAGTGTGTACCCAGCTTTACAAAATGTGTAAATTAGCTGGCTGAGTATGTACGTGTTAGGCGAAGGTGCTCACAGTGTTACTAATACAAATGAGCCTGTTCCAGTTATCCGCAGCGCTATCAGCTTTGGGAGCTCGGTGGAAGCATGCTGGATCCTGGAGAATAATACTGGCATGAAGCAGAAGGTGAAGCTGAAATCTGATGATATCTGGGTGATTGGCGAATGCGACTCAAAAGTAAATATTTAGGCTACAATTCCAGTGATCTGTGAGTGCCTCATCCTGTAACCAGCACTACTCT
This sequence comes from Pseudophryne corroboree, assembly GCF_028390025.1. Classification (NCBI taxonomy): domain Eukaryota; kingdom Metazoa; phylum Chordata; class Amphibia; order Anura; family Myobatrachidae; genus Pseudophryne; species Pseudophryne corroboree. The sequence continues at coordinate 76,941,319 of NC_086445.1, forward strand.
CAGTCATTGCCAGATTAAGGTGGGGACCAGGGGATACTGTACCCCAGTACCCCCCCCCCCCCTCCTGTCAGAGTGCCCCCCACCTGGAGCACAATGGCGTCACTAGGTCTTCCTCTTGTGCAGCAGCAGAACCAGGCAGCCAGAATGTGAGCAGGGCAGTTTGCAGTGCAGGCAGATACACAGGAGTATCAGGTTTCATGAGCTACCAATGGAGCTTCCCGACAAGAGAGATAGGAGGGAGAGAGAGTTGCAAGTGACCCAGGAATCCCAGCTTCTCCTCCTCCCCATCTGGGTGTCAGGGTCCTATGTAACCTATTATCTAATGAGAGCATTCGTTTCTAGAGACACCCAGAGAATCCTCCTGAGTCCTGTCCCAGTGTGTAAGTAGTACAGAGGCTGCTGCTATTGCCTTTTGCAAGATAAATTCTATATAAGTTGTCTTTGTTCCTCTACAACAGCGGTGGCCAACCGGCGGCTCTCGAGCCGCATGCGGCTCTTTCATCCTCCGCATGTGTCTCGATCCGCTCCCGGCCACCGCTGCCCGACACAGCCTGGCACACACACATACCTGTACTTCTATTCTAAGGACACCAGCGGCGGTGATTATCTTCAATTCAACACCGGCCCGTGAGCCAATCAGAGCTCACGGACCGGCAGCTAAGGGTCCTGATTGGTTGCCGGACCGCAAGCTCTGATTGGCTCACGGCTCGGCGCCGAATTGAAGATAGTCACCGCAGCCATAGACTGAGGGGCAGGAGAGGAGAAGCGCATGCTGAGCTCTCCTCCCCTCATACGTAGCAGAGCAGCAGTGTGGTGAGCAGCACGGGGGGTGGGTGGGCGAGAGCGCACTGTGAGTACATGTGTATCTGGCACTGGGGGCATATCTGGCACTGTAGGGACATATATGTAGCTGGCACTGGGGGTATATCTGGCACTGTGGGGATAAATATGTAGCTGGCACTGGGGGTATATCTGGCACTGTGGGGACATATATGTAGCTGGCACTGGGGGCATATCTGGCATTGTGGGGACATATATGTAGCTGGCACTGGGGACATATCTGGCACTGTGGGGACATATATGTAGCTGGCACTGGGGGCATATCTGGCATTGTGGGGACATATATGTAGCTGGCACTGGGGACATATCTGGCACTGTGGGGACATATACCTGAATGTAGCTGGCACTGGGGGCATATCTGGCACTGTGGGGACATATACCTGAATGTAGCTGGCACTGGGGGCATATCTGGCACTGTGGAGACATATATGTAGCTGGCACTGGGGATATATCTGGCACTGTGGGGACATATATGTAGCTGGCACTGGGGGTATATCTGGCACTGTGGGGACATATATGTAGCTGGCACTGGGGGCATATCTGGCATTGTGGGGACATATATGTAGCTGGCACTGGGGACATATCTGGCACTGTGGGGACATATACCTGAATGTAGCTGGCACTGGGGGCATATCTGGCACTGTGGGGACATGTGTATCTGGCACTGGGGGCATATCTGGCACTGTGGGGACATATATGTAGCTGCCGCTGGGGGGACATACAGTATATGTAGCTGGCACTGGGGGAATATCTGGCACTGTGGGGACATATGTGTAGTTGGCACTGGGGGCATATCTGCATCTGGCACTAGGGTGAGGGGGGGGGAGCACGCAGGGAGTGCACTGTGGGGACATGTGTATATGGCACTGAGGGCATACTGTATCTGTATCTGGCACTGGGGGCATATGTATCTGGCTCTGTGGGGGCATGTGTATCTGGCACTGTGGTGGCATGTATATCTGGCACTGTGGGGCATATATGTATCTGGCACTCTGGGGACATGTGTATCTGGCACTGAGGGCATACTGTATCTGTATCTGGCACTGGGGGCATATATATATCTGGCACTGTGGGGCATATCTGGTACTGTGGGGGCATATCTGGCACTGTGGGGACGTGTATCTGGCACTGGGGGCATATGTATATGGCTCTGTGGGGGCATGTGTATCTGGCACTGTGGTGGCATGCATATCTGGCACTGTGGGGCATATATGTATCTGGCACTGTGGGGCATATATGTATATGGCACTGGGGGCATATATGTACCTGGCACTGTGGGGAATGTGTACATGGAACTGTGGGGCACATGTGTATCTGGCACAGGGGGCATATATGTATCTGCCACTGTGGGGTATATATGTATCTGCCACTGTGGGGGCATATATGTTTCTGGCACTGTGGAGGCACCCATTTTTTGGCATTTTTATATGTATCTGGCACTGCACGGGGGCATTACATGTATGTGGCACTGTACAACATGACTAAAAATGGGGTTATGACACAAGGTCATACTCCTACAAACGTCATACCGAAAGGTGTGCGCACAAAAATGGGGTGTGGCTTTGTGACAAATTGGCCACACCCCCATTTTTGCGCACGCGCCTTGGGCGCGCACATGATAGTGGCTCTTCCCCTTGACTACAGATCTTTTCTGGCTCTTTGCCTCTGACTGGTTGGCCACCCATGCTCTACAAGAACACTTTATAAAATAGTTGTCTCTAAATGAATTGGAACTATAAACAGTACTCAGGTATTATTAAATGATTAAGTCTAATATACACCATTGATTTTAGTGTAATATACACAATCCATACCTCCCAACATGACCCCTTCCAGGAGGGATAAAACGCTATTTTACTCCCCTCTTAATTTCTGATTGCAATCACCTCTGTTGAAATACCTTTCTTATCAATTAAACAGTTCAACACAGGTGACCCAATCATATATTAAGATGGATGTCCCGAGAAAGCATTTTGTCCCTCATGGAATGGGTCATGTTGGGAAGTATGCACAACCTATTATCCCCCCCCCCCAATTCCATGGTCTGTCTTGAGTACCCCGGGCCCCCAAAGCCTTAATTCAGCCCTGCTCTCAGTGCTCAGTGTTAATACCTCAAAGTAATCCGGGCCTTATGCAGAAGCCTAGATTGTCTAATTGATGATGCCAACTAATCCTATAGTGCAGTAAAATTAGTTCAAATAAACCTCACTTCCCTTCCACCAGGGCTTCCCTGATGGGTGTAGGGATTCCACAGTGCACCCTTTCCTCCTCCATCGCGCTTAGCTGGTGTCTCTCCCATGATAAAGCTGGGCAGGAAGAGGAGAGAGGAGCGGGACAGCACAGTTATGGAATGAGGGGTGCAAAGTAAATTGTCTTTTTTTTATGTCCATAAACTTGGTCCAGAGCTCTTTAGAATGTTGGAGTTTCCTTTAGGATTCAAATTACTGTTGATATAATTCCGGTAGCTACTTTTCTTCCTTGGTCTGGAGATGTCCATGCCAGTTTTGGTCCATGAGAGGAAGCCATAGACTGACAGTTATATAGTGTAAGGAGCAGGGTTCCCAGCAGCACAGAGTATATCAGGAGAGGAGTGATGTATCAGTGAGGACAGGGCTGCATGTGACAGGGGCAGTAGCATGTGAGGAGGGGAATGGAGGCAGCAGGAAACCACAGACTGAGAGTTACATAGTGCATACCTCCCAGCATTTTTGTGGCTGAAGTTGGGATTTTGTGCGTGCCGAATTCCCTTTGTATATTGCTTTATGTTTATGGAACCTTTGATCATATATCTACGCTGTTTGTATATTGCATCTATTTTTCCTCTTTAGGCAGGTTCAGATATCTGATTGTTCTCCAATTTTGCACCATAGTCTTCCCCTACAATTCGATTTATAGTGCAATGTACATATTACCGCAACCAGAGCCCAGTTCTGGTTACCAACTAAATTGACCAAGGATGCCTTGATAAAGATCACACCAGATCGAAACGCGTTGGTGTTGGAGAGTTGGGGATACCAGGGACACTTTCCAAAGCCTTTTCTATTTGATTGGAAGTATGTTTGACAACATGTTCAGGAGAAAGTCTGGACACTTACACCTGTGCATAGGACTATATGGGTCTAACTTTTAACCTTCTCTTAAAAAGGAATGTGGACTTTGTTAGTTTCCCTCTGGAACCCTATTTTAAATATATATATTTTTAACATTTTTATTTTTGTCATTTTGAATGGTTGTAGTTTTAAGACTTAATTTGAGTACTCTGGCTCATATCCACTATGGGGGGGGGTCATTTTTTTTTTGCAACGGAGCGATTAGTCGCTAATGCGCATGCGCAATGTCCGCAGTGCGACTGCGCCAAGTAAATTTGCTATGCAGTTAGGTATTTTACTCACGGCATTACGAGGTTTTTTCTTCGTTCTGGTGATCGTAATGTGATTGACAGGAAGTGGGTGTTTCTGGGCGGAAACTGGCCGTTTTATGGGTGTGTGTGAAAAAACGCTACCGTTTCTGGGAAAAACGCGGGAGTGGCTGGAGAAACGGAGGAGTGTCTGGGCGAACGCTGGGTGTGTTTGTGACGTCAAACCAGGAACAAAACTGACTGAACTGATCGCAGATGCCGAGTAAGTGTGGAGCTACTCAGAAACTGCTAAGAAGTGTCTATTCGCAATTCTGCTAATCTTTCGTTCGCAATTTTGATAAGCTAAGATTCACTCACAGTAGGCGGCGGCTTAGCGTGTGCAAAGCTGCTAAAAGCAGCTTGCGAGCGAACAACTCGGAATGACCCCCTATATACGGATTTATGAAAGGAAAACCATACCATAAGGAGGAGCCTTGAAAGAAGCCTTTATGTGAGGATCCCAACTCCGTGTGATTGTGAGTTGGGCAAGCTTACAGTAGATTTACTGTGTAGTATTTAACCCCTTAAGTAGCATGCCCGGAAAATATCTGGAGCCAGCTGCACTAGTGAGACTGGCTATTTCGGAATATTTCCGGGGCAAGCCACTGCTCATACTCTCTCGTACTCCACCTGGGGGAGAAGGGGGGGTGCAGAGATTTGCGGAATGATGCAGTTGCATCATGATGTTACGACACAACCGCGTCACTCCGCAAAACTATGCACCCCGATGTAGAGTACGAGGGAGGAGGGGGAGAGAATTTCAGTACTGGCAGGCTAGAGCTCGCCATCAAATATACATCCCCTTGGCAACGAGCATTCCCCCTGGCAACAAGCATGGATCCAAAAGCATAAAAACCCTGGCAATGAGCATGACACCCAGTACGTGAAACCGCTGGCAATGAGCAGGTAATTCATTTAAAAACCCACCCTGGGAGGTGTGACATAGTACAAATAAAGTCACCACAGAAGGTGTTAAAGAAACTTTCATTCGTATGAATATTCATTTCTTACATGTAAGTGAGGTATGCACTACCGTTGTCTTGGGTGTCCTGCATGTACCACTGCCAGGGAGGTTAATAACTAAAATATACCATTATGTGTATCATTTATTTCACATTAAAGTGAGTAGGATCTGCTATCCATTAATGTTGTACTTGGAGGTGCATTTACCTTTTCACCAGGCCTATTGTGACATTTGTATATGTGGTTTTATCTATTTGATGATCCTTTAGATCATATCTCTACCGATTCAATATTGGTGTTTTACATATTACTGATATAGTATTACACATTGTTTCCTTTTTTGTGTGTTTCCATGCTTCTATATCAGCACGAGGATATTTAATGAGCAGATTAACGTAAAGAAGATTAATTCGACATATCACTGGGATCCCTGATGAATACATCTTTATTATAAGTGACTATTAATATTCCATTTATGCTTGAGAATATAATTTTCACTTTGTACAGTATATTGCTTTATTTTAATAGAGCCTTTGATCATGTATCTGCACTGATTGTACACGGGCGAGTCACATTATTATGGCCACCAGCTAATAGCCAGAGTAACTGCCGCATGCAGCACGGACAGCAGCTAGATGGGCTAGGAGAGACTCAATAAGGTGCTGGTAGGTTGGCGCAGGTACATTGTCACGGTGGGCTGCTCCACTGTAGCATGTCAGTCGGCCCTCATACACCTTCGTAGCTGACAGTCACCTCTCACATCAATAGCACGTGGCGCTCTGCAGTTTCCACGCCGGTTATTCGCAATGGTGCCATTTGCCCAGTCACAATACACCTTGACCGCAGCAGCACGCGAACAGTTCACACACTGCGCTGTGTCAGAAATACCGCCACCCTTGACCCGAAAGCCGATAATCATCGCTTATTACAACTCAGATAAATCGCCCCTTTTACCCATGACAGGAACGTGTGATATGTGTGCAGACAGCCTATCGCACACCTTATATACCCACCAAGCCAGCGCACGACAAGTGACGTACTTCATGGGCTACGCGCTGCCGACGTTGAATGCAGGAGTTGGTCATAATAATGTGACTCAACTGTGTATATTGGAGGTCATTCCGAGTTGTTCGCTCGCAAGGCGATTTTAGCAGAGTTGCTCACGCTAAGCCGCCGCCTACTGGGAGTGAATCTTAGCATCTTAAAATTGCGAACGAAGTAAGCGCAATATTGCGATTACACACCTCGTAGCAGTTTCTGAGTAGCTTCAGACTTACTCGGCATCTGCGATCAGTTCAGTGCTTGTCGTTCCTGGTTTGACGTCACAAACACACCAAGCGTTCGCCCAGACACTCCTCCGTTTCTCCGGCCACTCCTGCGTTTTTTCCGGAAACGGTAGCGTTTTTTCCCACACGCCCATAAAACGGCCTGTTTCCGCCCAGTAACACCCATTTCCTGTCAATCACATTACGATCGCCAGACCGATGAAAAAGCCGTGAGTAAAATTACTAAGTGCATAGCAAATTTACTTGGCGCAGTCGCAGTGCGGACATTGCGCATGCGCATTAAGCGGAAAATCGCTGCGATGCGAAGATTTTTACCGAGCTAACAACTCGGAATGAGGGCCATTGTACCTATTTTTCCTGTTTGCGCCATAGTCTTCCCCTACACTTCCATTTATAGTGCAACGGACAAATTACTGCAACCAGAGTCCAGTTCTGGATGCCAACTAAACTGGAAACAATAGGAGAGAGAAGAAGACTGTTTTTCTAGGGCACTCTTAATTATAAATGTGTGTGCGTATATTAAATCATAACTTTTAATAAAGGCTTTAAAATATTGTGTCTCAGATTATCGTTTTGTCCACCCTCCTGAGAACACTCACAATAATAGCAACTACAAATGTAGACTTAGATATATATCTCTCTTGTACTGGCACCTAAACATGCAGTATAAATGGGGATGTATTCTCTCTTCAAATCCTGTCAGTACCAATGTGAAACAACGGATGGTGACAATATCTTATGAACTGGAGATTCTAGATCAACAGTAACATCAAACAGTCACATGAGTTGACGGATCAGAGACATATCTCCTAATTTTACTCATGGAAGCACTGGTAAGGTGGCAGTGGCGTATCTATAATGGATGTAGTCTGTGCGGTGTCCAGAGGGGGCCCACACCACACACATTTTGTCTATACTTACCTTTCTGGTGTCCATCGCATGTGGGTCTTCTCCTCCGTAGCAGGCAGCGCAGGTAGTGCTCAGAGGCATCTCAGCGTGTGGGCCCCCTCCTCCTCCGTAGCAGGCAGCGCAGTTAATGCTCTGGCACTAGGGAGATTCTGGCACTGTGCCAGAGTCTAAAGCGCTTGTGCAGGTCTCCGGAAAAATGGCAGCTGCGCCATTTTCCCGGACACCTGCGCAAGTGCTGTTGTCTCTGGCACTGTGCCCGAGTCTCTCTAGTGCTCAGAGCATTAACTGCGCTGCCTGCTACGGAGGAGGAGGGGGCCCACACGCGGAGACTGCACACGGGTCCCCTCCTCCGTAGATACACCCTTGTAAGGTGGCATCCCTTTAGGTGTGTGTTCATATGCTAATAAGCTTTTACTCACCCATAAAATAAGATTTTACTCACCGGTAAATCTATTTCTCGTAGTCCGTAGTGGATGCTGGGGACTCCGTAAGGACCATGGGAATAGACGGGCTCCGCAGGAGACTGGGCACTCTAAGAAAGATTTAGTACTACTGGTGTGCACTGGCTCCTCCCTCTATGCCCCTCCTCCAGACCTCAGTTAAGGAAACTGTGCCCGGAAGAGCTGACATTACTAGGAAAGGATTTTGGAATCCAGGGTAAGACTCATACCAGCCACACCAATCACACCGTATAACTCGTGATAAACTTACCAAGTCAACAGTATGAACATAACAGAGCATCAGACAATGGATGCCAACATAACATAACCCTTTATTAAGCAATAACTATATACACGTATTGCAGAAAGTCCGCACTTGGGACGGGAGCCCAGCGACCACTACGGACTACGAGAAATAGATTTACCGGTGAGTAAAATCTTATTTTCTCTAACGTCCTAGTGGATGCTGGGGACTCCGTAAGGACCATGGGGATTATACCAAAGCTCCCAAACGGGCGGGAGAGTGCGGATGACTCTGCAGCACCGAATGGGCAAACACAAGGTCCTCCTCAGCCAGGGTATCAAACTTGTAGAACTTAGCAAATGTGTTTGAACCCGACCAAGTAGCTGCTCGGCAAAGCTGTAATGCCGAGACCTCTCGGGCAGCCGCCCAAGAAGAGCCCACTTTCCTTGTGGAATGGGCTTTCACTGATTTTGGATGCGGCAATCCAGCCGCAGAATGAGCCTGCTGAATCGTGTTACAGATCCAGCGAGCAATGGTTTGCTTTGAAGCAGGAGCACCCAGCTTGTTGGATGCATACAGGATAAACAGCGAGTCAGTTTTCCTGACTCCAGCCGTCCTGGCTACATAGATCTTCAAAGCCCTGACTACATCAAGCAACTTGGAATCCTCCAAGTCACGAGTAGCCGCAGGCACCACAATAAGTTGGTTCAAATGAAAAGATGACACCACCTTCGGCAGAAATTGCGGACGAGTCCGTAATTCTGCCCTGTCCATATGGAAAACCAGATAGGGGCTCTTACATGACAAAGCAGCCAATTCTGACACACGCCTAGCCGAAGCTAAGGCCAATAGCATGACCACCTTCCACGTGAGATACTTTAGCTCCACGGTCTTAAGTGGCTCAAACCAGTGGGATTTCAGGAAACCCAACACCACGTTGAGATCCCAAGGTGCCACTGGTGGCACAAAAGGGGGCTGAATATGCAGCACTCCCTTAACAAACGTCTGAACTTCAGGAAGAGAAGCCAGTTCCTTTTGAAAAAAAATGGATAGGGCCAAAATCTGGACCTTTATGGACCCCAACTTCAAGCCCATATTCACTCCAGACTGTAGGAAGTGCAGGAACCGGCCCAGCTGGAATTCCTCTGTAGGGGCCTTCCTGGCCTCACACCAGGCAACATATTTTCGCCATATACGGTGATAGTGTTTTGCTGTCACGTCCTTCCTAGCCTTTATCAGCGTAGGAATAACTTCATCCGGAATGCCTTTTTCCGCTAGGATCCTGCGTTCAACCGCCATGCCGTCAAACGCAGCCGCGGTAAGTCTTGGAACAGACAGGGCCCCTGTTGCAACAGGTCCTGTCTGAGAGGCAGAGGCCATGGGTCCTCTGTGAGCATTTCTTGCAGTTCCGGGTACCAAGTCCTCCTTGGCCAATCCGGAACAATGAGTATTGTTCTCACTTCTCTTATTCTTACGATTCTCAGCACCCTGGGTATGAGAGGAAGAGGAGGAAACACATAGACCGACTGGAACACCCACGGTGTTACTAGTGCGTCCACAGCTATCGCCTGAGGGTCTCTTGACCTGGCGCAATACCTTTGTAGCTTTTTGTTGAGACGGGATGCCATCATGTCCACCTGTGGCAGTTCCCATCGATTTGTAATCTGAGTGAAGACTTCGTGATGAAGTCCCCACTCTCCCGGGTGGAGGTCGTGCCTGCTGAGGAAGTCTGCTTCCCAGTTGTTCACTCCCGGAATAAACACTGCTGACAGTGCTTGCACGTGATTCTCCGCCCAACGAAGAATCCTGGTGGCTTCCACCATCGCCACTCTGCTTCTTGTGCCGCCCTGGCGGTTTACATGAGCCACTGCGGTGATGTTGTCTGACTGAATCAGCACCGGTTGGTTGCGAAGCAGAGGCTCCGCTTGACTCAGGGCGTTGTATATGGCCCTTAGTTCCAGGATATTTATGTGCAGACAAGCCTCCTGACTTGACCATAACCCTTGGAAGTTTCTTCCCTGAGTGACTGCCCTCCATCCTCGGAGGCTCGCATCCGTGGTCACCAGGACCCAGTCCTGTATGCCGAACCTGCGGCCCTCGAGAAGGTGAGCACTCTGCAGCCACCACAGAAGAGACACCCTGGCCCTCGGGGACAGGGTGATCAGCCGATGCATCTGAAGATGCGATCCGGACCACTTGTCCAACAGATCCCACTGAAAGATCCTCGCATGGAACCTGCCGAAGGGAATGGCTTCGTACGATGCCACCATCTTTCCCAGGACTCGCGTGCAGTGATGCACCGACACCTGTTTCGGTTTTAAGAGGTCTCTGACTAGAGTCACGAGCTCCTGAGCCTTCTCCGCCGGGAGAAACACCTTCTTCTGGTCTGTGTCCAGAATCATGCCCAGAAAGGGCAGACGCGTCGTAGGAATCAGCTGCGACTTTGGGATATTCAGAATCCAGCCATGCTGCTGCAACACTTTCTGAGAGTGTGCTACGCTGATCAGCAACTGCTCTCTGGACCTCGCCTTTATGAGGAGATCGTCCAAGTATGGGATAACTGTGACTCCTTGCTTTCTCAGGATCACCATCATTTCCGCCATTACCTTGGTAAATATTCTCGGTGCCGTGGAGAGCCCAAATGGCAACGTCTGGAATTGGTAATGACAGTCCTGTACCACAAATCTGAGGTACTCCTGATGAGGTGGATAAATGGGGACATGCAAGTAAGCATCCTTGATGTCCAGAGACACCATAAAATCCCCCTCTTCCAGGCTTGCAATGACCGCTCTGAGCGATTCCATTTTGAACTTGAATCTTTTCAGATAAATGTTCAGGGACTTTAAATTCAATATGGGTCTGACCGAACCGTCCGGTTTCGGTACCACAAACATTGTGGAATAGTATCCCCTTCCCTGTTGAAGGAGGGGAACCTTTACCACCACCTGCTGGAGATATAACTTGTGAATTGCCGCTAACACTACTTCCCTTTCCATGGGGGAAGCTGGCAGGGCCGATTTGAGGTAACGGTGAGGGGGCATCACTTCGAATTCCAGCTTGTATCCCTGAGACACAATCTGTATAGCCCAGGGATCCACCTGTGAGCGAACCCACTGGTGGCTGAAATTTCGGAGACGCGCCCCCACCGCTCCTGGCTCCACATGTGGAGCCCCAGCGTCATGCGGTGGATTTAGTGGAAGCCGGGGAGGACTTCTGTTCCTGGGAACTAGCTGTATGGTGCAGCTTCTTTCCTCTACCCCTGCCTCTGGCAAGAAAGAATGCACCTCTGACTTTCTTGCTTCTTTGTGATCGAAAGGACTGTATTTGGTAATACGGTGCTTTCTTAGGCTGTGAGGGAATATATGGCAAAAAATTTGACTTCCCAGCCGTAGCTGTGGAAACTAGGTCCGAGAGACCGTCCCCAAACTATTCCTCACCCTTGTAAGGTAAAACCTCCATGTGCTTTTTGGAGTCGGCATCACCTGTCCATTGCCGAGTCCACAGGACCCTTCTGGCAGAAATTGACATTGCATTTATTCTAGAGCCCAGTAGGCAAATGTCCCTCTGGGCATCCCTCATATATAGGACAGCGTCTTTTATATGCCCCAGGGTCAGTAAAATGGTATCCTTGTCTAAGGTATCCAGTTCCTCAGACAGATTATCTGTCCATGCTGCTACAGCACTACACATCCAGGCCGACGCAATTGCCGGCCTCAGTAGAGTACCTGAATGTGTATAAACAGACTTCAGGATACTTTCCTGCTTCCTATCGGCAGGATCCTTTAGGGAGGCCGTATCCTGTGACGGCAGGGCCACCTTCTTAGATAAGCGTGTCAGAGCTTTGTCTACCCTAGGGGAGGATTCCCAGCGCATCCTGTCCGTTGGCGGGAAAGGGTACGCCATAAGTAACCTTTTGGAAATCAGCACTTTCCTATCGGGGGAATCCCACGCTTTTTCACAAAACTCATTTAACTCATGTGAAGGGGGAAAAGTCACCTCTTGCTTTTTCTCCCCATACATATAAACCCTCTAGTCTGGGACAGGGTTTACCTCTGATATGTGCAATACATCCTTCATTGCTATAATCATGTAGCGGATGGCTTTAGCCATTTTAGGCTGCAATTTTGCATCATCGTCATCGACACTGGAGTCAGAATCCGTGTCGATATCTGTGTCAACAATCTTGGATAGTGGGCGCTTCTGAGACCCAGACGGCCTCTGCGCTGTAGAATCAGGCATGGGCTGAGACCCCGACTGTCCCAAGGCATCAGCTTTATCCAACCTTTTATGCAAGGAGTTTACATTATCATTTAACACCTTCCACATATCCATCCAATCAGGTGTCGGCGCCGTCGGCGGAGACACGTCATTCATCTGCACCTGCTCTGCCTCCACATAGCCTTCCTCGTCAAACATGTCGACACACGCGTACCGACACACCACACACACAGGGGATGCTCTATATGGAGGACAGGACCCCCACAAGGCCTTTTGGAGAGACAGAGAGAGAGTATGCCAGCACACACCCCAGCGTTATATGACCCAGGAATCACACAGTAACAGTGTTTACCCAGTAGCTGCTGTATATATGATTAATGCGCTAAATTTATGTGCCCCCCCTCTCTTTTTACCCTCTTTCTACCGTGAGTCTGCAGGGGAGAGCCTGGGGAGCTTCCTCTCAGCGGAGCTGTGGAGAGAAAATGGCGCTGGTGAGTGCTGAGGAAGAAGGCCCCACCCCCTCAGCGGCGGGCTTCTGTCCCGCGATTTTGTGTAAAATTAATGGCGGGGGCTCATGCATATTACAGTGCCCAGCTGTATATATGCTGCTTTTTTGCCAGGAGGTAATCAATTGCTGCCCAGGGCGCCCGCCCTGCACCCTACAGTGACCGGAGTGTGTGGGTTAGTGTGGGCGCAATGGCGCACAGCTGCAGTGCTGTGCGCTACCTCATATGAAGACAGGAGTCTTCAGCCGCCGATTTTGACGTCTTCTTGCTTCAACCCGCCGGCTTCTGTCTTCTGGCTCTGCGAGGGGGACGGCGGCGCGGCTCCGGGAACGGACGACCAAGGTTAGGTTCCTGTGTTCGATCCCTCTGGAGCTAATGGTGTCCAGTAGCCTAAGAAGCGCAACCTAGCCGCAGTTAGTAGGTTTGCTTCTCTCCCCTCAGTCCCTCGTAGCAGAGAGTCTGTTGCCAGCAGAAGCTCTCTGAAAATAAAAAACCTAACTAAAATACTTTCTTGTTAGCAAGCTCAGGAGAGCTCACTAAAATGCACCCAGCTCCTTCCGGGCACAGATTCTAACTGAGGTCTGGAGGAGGGGCATAGAGGGAGGAGCCAGTGCACACCAGTAGTACTAAATCTTTCTTAGAGTGCCCAGTCTCCTGCGGAGCCCATCTATTCCCATGGTCCTTACGGAGTCCCCAGCATCCACTAGGACGTTAGAGAAATAAGGTATATTGCTACAACAGAGCAGGAGTGTGAAAAAAGGTATTTTGAATGCAATACAGCATATAATACCCTGCAATCGTCATACATCTCATAGAAGGTATAATTCACTCTTAAACCCCCTTTATCAGAGTTTTACCTCTATTCTCTCAATAAATAATAATAAAGATAATGTGTATATGGTAAGTATGACACACAGAATTATATATCAGAATTTATACAGATGCCGCCATACTTCTGCTTTCAATAGCGCATATGAGGAGCAGTGAACATCTGAGAGAGAGTGCAGGGGAAGACAGACAGATTCTGATGAAAAGTAGAGAAAGCGATTGGATCTGCTTTTGCAGTGGTATACCACACCTGTCACCCCTGTTAGTATACACCAGTGCAGGGGGGACACAGGACTAGCCCCACAATGAGAGTCCAATGTTAGAGTCTCCCCTCCCTACCATGCGGGATCTCTTTTGCTTTTTGATACCAACTAAACTGACCCAACTCGCTTCCTATCAGGCATCACTGTCTGTATCAGATTTTTAATGTTACTGTAGTTCTCATCCATAGTCACTGAGCAGTGAAAAGACATCTATATAAAAAAATAGACCTTGTGATTTCTTCAAGTAGAATAATTTGGGAGGGGAGAGCGATGTTCCTTGTAAATTGTGAGCAAGTTCTTAATCACACAAGTTTTAGCGGGCACTCCAGGTAAAGTACTTTGCCAGTATCCTTTCCCTTGTAAAGGCCACAATGAGGTGTTTGGCAGCTACATCAGAGGCTGACAGTTTGGATGCTTTGTGTACTGCATAGCTCTTACTGGGATGCTGCCTGTGTGCTGTATGGCGGTCACTGGGATATTTTATGTATTGTATGGCGGTCATTAGGATGCTCTGCGTAACTGTATGATAGTCACCAGGATGCTCTTGCATGATAGTCACCTGTATGCTTTTCACTGGAATGCTCTGTACAGAATTGCACCCACTGGGATGCTCTGTGTTTTGTATGGTGGCCATTGGTATGACCTGGGTACTGTGTAGCGGTCACTGGGAGGCTCTGTGTATTGTATATAGCAGTCACTGGTATTCTCTTCTGTGCTTATATTTTGATGATCCTTCCACCTTTAGTAGATTAGGTAAATGACTTTTTAAAGCAGCAATTTTCAAAATGTCTTTTTGTCCAAAGTCTCTGGAAACCCCCCCCCAAAACAATAAAATCCATGTGTAGTAACAACTGTTAACGCTTCCTACTTTTTGTCAGTCACTAAGAATGTCGCCTCCTCATCACTTTCCTTGGCTTCCTTATAAAACATCCTTGTCTTGTCATACTCTGCGGAGATTCGGGTGCTCAGACGCATCTCCAGCAATGTAAACATGTAGCAGTAACTTGTGAAGGCACTTCCTGTCATCCTATAGTCCATGGCAGCTGGGTTCTCATATACTGTCCATTGGGAGCGCACCATTGGAAATTGTGCTGTAACGCATCTTTTTCTTTGTACATCTGAGAACTGTCAGTACTAGAACCAGAAGTACCAAAAGGGCCAAACCAATGAATAGGAGAGACAGGAGAGCAACATTGGCCTGGCTTGCTGTCAGGACGCGTCCCAGGAACGGCACTCCAGTCACGCTGTCAGAATCTGGAATACAAAGAAAGAGGTAACGTACAAGGCTGATAACGCTAACAACTGCATACAGCTTATGTGCTGATGTAGCTCTTACCGGGTGGAGTAGTATTTTCTTCATGGTCTGAAGGAAAAAAAATAGCTTGTATGAGCAGTATGTATAATGCAGCTTCTTATATTTACCTACAGTATCATGTCCACTCAGCAAATACATGCATATAAAGACATCTGTACTCACATATTGGTAGTCATTTACACACAGTGGTGACAACCATTAACGTTTCTATAATGGGTGCAATGTGTGTGGTGCACATGAGCCCCTGGGTCCGGGGGATGGGGAGCCCACACCGCACACACTGCACCCATTTAAATACTTACCTTACCGGAGTCCAGAGGCTGGCGCAGCAATCGCGGCAGAAATTGCTGCCAAAATGGTCGCCGCGCATGCACCGTAGCCAATTTGGTCTCATGATCATGGTGGGCACCATGTTTCCGGAGGCCTGCGCATGTGCAGTAGACTCTGGCACGATGCCGGAGTCTACAGCGCCGTTCAGAGGAGGGGATCCACCCGGAGATGCACACGGGACCCCTCCTCTGTAGAAACGCCCCAGGTGACAACTATTATATTGGCTGAACCAAAAGTCACGAAACGCCACTTATAACATCAGTAGAATCCAGTGACGTCATACTACTGAGAGAATAGACGCAGGGTCCCTCTCCTTACACATAGTGCTGGAGCTCAGACTGGCCACACCCATAAACAAGGGCTCCTATCACTGCATTCCCCGGTGGGACACTCATGCCCCAGTCCGACACTGCACAGCACCCAGATCACGTGCACCTAATGGCACCATCACCCTCAGCCCAAAGTATGCAAATTATTGTGCTTTATCCATTATGATTGTATGTTTTCCTTATGGACCTAATTCATGTTTGTACGCAATGGCGGATTACATACCGAGGGAGCCACGCTAATTGTGGCTCCGTCTGTGCCTGGCCGCGTCAATAGGAGCGTCTCTGTGCACTCCCGTAGCGAAGCTAGGCGCCGGGTCGCCTAGTCCTGCCGGGAGTGCGCGCCTGCGATGGAGCCGCACTAGATGAGTGCGGCTCCATCTGTACCTCCCAACTGTCTCGATTTTCGCAGGACAGTCCCATTTTTTTGGGGACTGTCCCACCCGTGGGCCACAGTGTCCCGCGGTGGTGGTGGGGCAGTTGGGAGGTCTCCTGTCACTCTGCAGAGCAACGGTGGATAGACGCTGGGCGCAGGCAGTTGCGGCATTACCGTGAAGCCACGCCCCTTTACCAAGGCCACGCCCCACCCCATCTTCGGGTGGGCTCGGCTTTGCTGCGTAGAACTGTCCCGCGGCTCCACGATTTAAAGTTGGGAGGGATGAGATTATCACACAATGTAGCAATTACCGTTAAACTGCGCACGTGCTGCAATCACGACGCTCGAACTGAGAAATTTGTTGCAGAGTGAGTGACAAGAAGTGGCCGTTTGGAGGTGATGACAGGGAGCTTAAGGGGAGTGGTCGGGAAAACGCAGGCGTGTCATGGCCGCTATCGAGTTGTGTATCCTCTGATGGCTGTGTGATCGTACATGCAAATACACGGCCTCTGAGTCACTACTGCTGTGGCCAATCTGCATAGCCATAGACCAACCCTTAGCGTCAGTGTGCTCCATAATTGCTTATATTCGGCTAATGGGGGTCATTCCGACCCGATCGCTCGCTGCAGCGATCGGGTTGGAACTGCGCAAGCGCCGCAGTGGGCCAGGGCATGGCAGCCGTCGTTGCCTAGCGATCACCTCTGAGGTAGAGGCGGTCGCTGGGCGGGAGGGGGCTGGACGGAGGGGGGCTGGACGGAGGGGGGCGCGGTCCAGCCAACGCAGGCATGGCCGGACCGTTGGGGGAAGCGGGCCGCAGCGGCTGCGTGACGCAACACGCAGCCGCTGCGGGCCGGGGAGCGACGAGTAGCTCCCGGCCAGCACGCTAAAGCTGCGCTGGTCGGGAGCTACTCTTGAAGTGCAAAGGCATCACCGCTGTGCGATGCCTTTGCACTTCTGCGGGGGGGGGGGGGGGGGGCGGCACTGACATGCGGGGCGGGCTAGCCTTGTGCTGGGCGTCCCCCTGCATGTCAGTGTGAATGATCGTGATCAACTCGGAATGACCCCCAATGTGTATGCAATTGTGATTGAGCTTGTGGTGAGTCCAGTGGGCGTCTCTTTCGTTCCTGGACAGCAGCTCCGTAGCCTAGAGAATCGCAATTGCTTACAAACATGAATTAGGGCCATACTACCTGCGTAGTTGACATACAGTATTCAATTAATTGATTATCATATAGTATAAATGAATAAAGGAGTATGGTGGTCAGTTACAATTAAGTTAATATAATCTCCGTAGTGCAGAGAAAGTTGCAGGCCCCCTCTCTTCTGGGCCCGGGATTGGAGTCCTGGCAGTCCCCCCCTAATGGTGGCCCTGCAGTCTCAGATACATTCATTCCTACAGCAGCTTTGCCTCCCTGTTTACACTGTAATGCATGGTAGAGCATTATCAATGACCCTGCTGAATGAACACAGGTATATGTCTCGTCCTGGCCTGCACACAGCACTGCTCGCTACTCTGGTCTGTATGTACTCTCAATACTATCCTTCTGCTATTTGCTACAGAGTGTATAAAATCTTTAAAGGGCAACCACATTTTTCAGTGGGTATTACCAGCATACAGCAAACCAGAGACGGGCTATATTAATGCACGAAGAGGCCAATGTGCAGTGCGCCCCCTACTGTGAGCAGCTGTTCCCATATCCCCAGCCCCGCATCTCACCATGGGGGTTATTTCGAGTTGATCGCTAGCTGCCGTTGCTCACAGCGCAGCGATCAGGCTAAAAATCGTAATTTCTGCGCATGCACCGCAATGCGCATGCGCGACGTACGGGTACAAAGTGGTTTTGCACAGGTTCTAGCAACGTTTTCATTCGCACTGGCAGCCGCAAGAAGATTGACAGGAAGGGGGCATTTCTGGGTGTCAACTGACCGTTTTCAGGGAGTGCTTAGAAAAACGCAGGCGTGCCAGGGAAAACGCAGGCGTGGCTAGGTGAACGCTGGGCGGGTGTGTGACATCAAAAGCCAACCCTCCGTCATTAGAATCAACGCACACGAAGAGTAAGACCAGGGCTGGTCTTGTTTTGCACAAAATGTTTTTGCAGGCGCTCTGCTGTACAGACGTTCACACTTCTGCAAAGCGAAAATACACTCCCCGGTGGGCGGCGACAATGCGGAATGACCCCCCTAGTGCATATGGGCATTGCAGCAAATCTCTGAACACTGCAGTTTTACGGTTGATACATCTGGCCATCAATTTACAACAGATGTGTTACTATTTATAGATATGACAGCAGACTCTTTTTGACAAAACTGGATTTGATATATAAAGAAATCAGGGCTCACGAAAATCAAAAATATTTCTTATTTTGCTTTTGATGCCGCTTTATTTTCCCCATAATGATCAGTGGGAATGGTGTGATTTGTACTATAAAATATTGACCTCTATCAGACAGGTTTAGATATGGGCAGAATAGCTGATATCGCCCGCACTCCATACCTGACCGCCGCTTCACGGTAAACGTTGTTTCCATGCCAGCGTGAATGTGATCCGTGACATGACAGTGCAGCAGCCAGGTCCCAGGATTACCCGCCACCAGTTCTATAGTCTGAAATGTCCCGGGGAAGAGATCAAACACATCCGCTCGGTGCGCCTTGTCCTTCTGAAATGCAAAAATAAAAGAAGACTAATATTAAGCATGTATTGTGTAGTAACCAGAATATGCAGAGCGGGCAGCTGAGTATTATCCAACACCAGCATTCAGGATGCAGGTAGCAAAAAACCTGATTTCCTTTTCTAAGTGCTCAGACTTTCCTGTACTGCCACCTACTGTTGTAATCTAGCAATACACCACATATTCCTTTATTTCGTAGAAGAAACATAGGGGGTCATTCCGACCTGATCGCACGCTGACGTTTTTCGCAGCGCAGTGATCAGGTCAGAACTGCGTATGCGTATACAACGCAATGCGTAGGCGCGTCATACGGGTACAAAGCGGATCATTGCTGGGCGATGGATTTAACGAAGAATCCATTCGCACAGCTGATCGCAAGGAGACTGACAGGAAGTCTGTGGGTGTCACCTGACCGTTTAGAGGGAATGGTTGGAAAAAACGCAGGCGTGTCCAAGCGTTTGCAGGGCGGGTGTCTGATGTCAATTGCGGGACCGGACAGGCTGAAGTGATCGCAAGGGCTGAGTAAGTTCAGACCTACTAGGGTATTCAATTATCCACAAATTCGCAGAAAATTTTTGCGGCAAACGGGCGAAAATTGCCATGAAAAACAGCTTTTCGCGGGTATGCGCGCTCCCATTTTTCGACCTATTTGATTCCAAACGGGTTTCACGTGAAAATTGTTGCAGTGAAAAGAGTAGGTGAAAATGGGAAAATCAGTCTGTACCCCAAAAAATGGTAAACTAACATAGGAAAACAGAATAGAAGTGTATTAGAGATCACATTAGAGAGTTTTTGAGGACTTAAATTGTGTGAAATGGCTGTTGTATGCATTTTTTTGCAAAAAAATGATAGAAAGCAAGTTTTTTTGTGCAAAATAAATACTCTCATTAAATTTGGGGTACATGAAAATGGGTATAAATATATATTTGGGTCATTTTAGGGTACTTTTAAAAAAAAGTGGAAACAGACCGATTACTCCCACCTGCAAGCCTAAAAACACCTGTCCCACTCATAAAGCACCCCAATATACCTTTCCCCATACCTTGAACCCCGATTTCCATCAATTTGTACTTTTTCACCTCAAAAATGACATGTCATTATTGGCCAATTAAAAATAATGAAAAACTTCAACGTGCTTAATTAGTCACTAGGTGCTTCATCGCGCCCTACGGGCGCTCTTCACACCGTCGCAAGGGGCTATGCCCCCTTAACCCTTGCATACCTTTCTGGGGTTCAATATTTGTATTATATGGAGTATTACCTGCATTTCTTTGTTAGTGGTTAAATATTGCACAATGAAGGGCGTGCGATGGTGAAGGAGGCGCAGCCCCTTGCAACGGCGTGAACAGCACCTGCAGGGCACGATGTACAGAATGTAGCGGGTGCGGGGGGGACTGCGGATGGGGGAGCGTGTCTGTAGATGCTGCTGGTGGAGGGTGGCGGAAGCGGGGGGGGGGGGCCCGGATGGGGAAGGGTCAGGAGGTGCTGCGGGTGGGGGAGGGGCAGAGGAGTGGGGGCTGCAGATGGGGGAGGGGTCCGGAGGCACTGTAGGTGGGGGAGTGGCAGGGGTGCCACGGGTGGGAGAGGGGCAGGTGCTGGGATGTTGCGGATGGGTGAAGGGTTCCGTAGGTGCTGTGGGATGGGAAGGGGTGGGGGTGCCAGGGGTGGGGTGGGGGGTCTGGAGGCACCATGGGTAGGGGAGGGGCAGGTACGGGTGGTGCGGCGGATTGGGCAGGGTGTCCGGAGGTGCGTCAGGTGCGGGGTTGCCATGGGTGGGGGAGGGGTGGGTGAGGGGGGGACTGCAGATGCTGCGGGTGGAGGGGGGCAGGTGTGGGGGGAGACATATATGGGGGGTGGATGGTGGAGGGGGTCTGGAGGTGCTGTGGGTGGTGGAGGGGCATAGGAGTGGGAGCCACGGGTGGTGTAGGGGGTCTGGAGGCACAGCGTGTGGGGGAGGGGTGGAGTGCCGCATGTGGTGGAGGGGAAGGTGCGGAGGTGTGGTGCATTGAGGGGGGTCTGGAGGCGCTGCGGATACTGTACCTGCCAAAAAGGTAGTTGGAGGGCATGCAGTAACATGGCCAGGACAGGAGTGACAGGGTCAGAACAGGAGTGACGGGGCCAGGACAGGGGTGACAGTGTCAGAACAGGGGTGACGGGGCCAGGACAGGGGTGACGGGGCCAGGACAGGGGTGACGGGGCTAGGACAGGGGTGACGGGGCCAGGACAGGGGCGACGGGGCCAGGACAGGGGCGACCGAGCCAGGACAGGGGCGACGGGGCTAGGACAGAAATGACAGGGACAGGATAGGGGTGACAGGGCCAGGGTAGGGGCGGCAGGACCAGGACAGGGGTGACAGGGCCAGCATAAGGGTGAAAGGGCCAGGATAAGGGTGACAGGGCAAGGCCAGGGGTGACAGACAGATGTGTCTTACCGGAGTCACTGCTGCTGGCTGCTGCTGTTCCACTCCAACCTGTTGGGATCTGCTGCTGATGGAGACTTGGCGTGGCTGACTCTCTCAGGCTGGAGTCCTGCTTCCTCTGCCCGTAAGCATCCCTCCCCCCTCTCAGTCACACACCGCAGACCTCGCGCAGCTGCCAGGCACAGTGGTAAGGGGAGACTGGAAGTGACTGGTTAGCCCCCAGGAGATGCTACGACTGGAGGGAGGAGGAGGTCATAGCATGCACGCGGCGCGGACCTCGCGGCTGCCGGGCACTGTGGTAAGGGGAGACTGGGAGTGACTGGTTAGCTCCCAGGAGACGCTGCGGCTGGAGGGAGGAGGCGGTCGGAGCCTGCAAGCAGCTCGGACTTCTGCAGCGCTACCCGCTGGCTAAAGTGTGTGAAGGAGCTGGGCGCACCTCACTGCGTGCGGCAGCGCTGCAGCTAGCGGTGGGGTTTCCGGGTCTGGAGATAACAGAGGCAGTACGGAAACTGCACAGCGGCAGGTGCCCTACAAAACTGCAGCTAAGAAGCGTGGAGTGTGCTAGAAAGTGATGCTCCTCCGCGCCAGAGAGACCCTGCTGAGTATGCTGATGTGGGGGGTCAAGCACACAGTGAGCCGGTGCCCGTCTGTCTGTACGGCATACCCCCTCACACACCCCCATACCTCCCAACTGTCCCGGGGTTCCGGCAGCAGAGCTGGATTAAGGGGGGGGGGGGGCAGGGGGTACGTACCATGGGCCCCACAGTTTTAGGGGGCCCCCCGGCTGGAGTAGCTCTGTCCCAGCTCAGAAGCTCCCCCGTCCTGCCAGCAACAGCGGCAGCATTGAGCTACAGTCAGCACACGCTGCTGCGTGTTGGCAGGTCTGTGGTCTTGCAGGGAGGCAGCAGTCTCCCTGCTTTCTTCTGCCTGTGCGGGTGTGTAGGGGGAAGCGACCGACCACTTCCTCTGGATTTAGCCCTAGCTGAGGGGCCAAAATTCCATATAAAAAAAACACACACCCGGAATTTGCATAAGGGGGCGTGGCCACGCGTCCCACGATTAGGCCACGCCCCTAACCCCACAGCAGGCACAGCAATGAGATAGGGCTCCCCTGTCTCAAGTGCCCTGGGCCCCCCGGACTCATAATCCGCCCCTGGAGGCATGCCAGCAGCTCACAGAGCTCTGGGTATGCCCCCTCACTGACGAAAATGGGGGCCCTCCCGTGAAGCCACGCCCCCTTTTGTTTGCCACGCCCCCCTTTTCGCCATGTGTGTGTCCCTCCTTCTGCCTGAAGAGAGCTGGGAGATATGCACCCCTGCCTGTGCCATGCCCATACTATCTGCTTCTGCTCCTAGTCTCCTATAGATTTGCCCAGATCTGTGACTCATTTGACTAACTCCGCCCACTGTTGTGACTCCGCCCAGCGTTAGCAAATGAGTCACAAAGTCACAGATCTGGGCTATTATATAGGAGATTAAGGGGGGTGTCCCAGGAGTTCTGGACCATATCCAAACATTTTTACCTTAAAATAGTGATTTTTCGCAACTTTTCACCTGCTCAGAGTAGGTGAAGTGAAATTAGTGAAAAACTTATCACTGATAAATTTTCCCGGAAAATTGAATAGGCTGTAATTGCGTTTTGCGGGAAAAGTTCGTTTTTTCGCGCAAAAACCGGACTTTTCACTCGAAAAGTCCGTTATCACTGCTAATTGAATATCCCGGCTACTTAGAAACTGCACAAACTGTTTTTGTACTGCTCGGCTGCACAGGCATTCGCACACTTGCACAGCTAAAATACACTCCCCTGTGGGCGGCGACTATGCATTTGCACGGCTGCAAAAAGTAGCTAGCGAGCGATCAACCCTGAATGACCGCCATTACTCTAACTTTGGATAACAACAATTTCCCAATTACTTGCATGGTCTTTTTCCTATTTACATTCTGGTGGCTGTCTGACTCTGCCAGTGTGTTTAACAGGCACATTGGGCCTAATTCAGACCTGATCGCTCGCTAGGGCTTTTTTGCAGCACTGCGAACAGATAGTGGCCACCCATAGGGGAGTGTATTTTTGCTTTGCAAGTGTGCGAACGCATGTGTAGCAGAGCCGTACAAACAAATCTTGTGCAGTCTCTGCACAGCCCAGGACTTACTCAGCTGCTGCGAACACTTCAGCCTGTCCGGGACCGGAATTGCTGTCAGGAACCCTCCCTGCGAATGCATGGACACGACTGCGTTTAACCAAACACTCCCAGAAAAGGTCAGTTACCACCCACAAACGCCCTCTTCCTGTCAATCTCCTTGCGATCGTCCGTGCGGATGGATTCTTCGCACAAACACATCGCTGAGCGGCGATCCGCTTTGTACCTGTGCGACGCACCTGCGCATTGCGGTGTATATGTATGCGCGGTTCTGACCTGAACGCAGCGCTGCAAAAAACGCTAGCAAGCGATCAGGTCTGAATTAGCCCCATTGTTGGATGTATTATCTCAATAGTTTCGGACAATTGTTCAGAGCGGTTGATAATCCTCAGCTTCATAACTTCTCCTATGAAAAGCATGAGATGAGTACATGTCGTTCCATATGCAGAGGCACCGAGAGGGGGTACTAATTACACGGGCCTGGGCCAGTTGGAGGGGCCTAGGCCTGCTGCAGAGGTGTCCTGCACATAGGGGGTAATTCAGACCTGATTGCACACTAGCTTTTTGTACAGCGCTGCAATCAGGTCAGAATGCGCGTGGCATGTGTACGAAGCAGATCGTTGCTGTGCCATGGGTTTTACGAAGAATCCATTCGCACAGCCGATCACAAGGAGATTGACAGGAAGAAGCCGTTTGTGGGTGTCAACTGACCGTTTTCTGGGAGTGGTTGGAAAAATGCAGGCGTGTCCAAGCGTCTGCAAAGTTGGGTGTCTGACGTCAGTTCCGGGCCCGGACAGGCTGAAGTGATCGCAGCGGCTGAGAAAGTTCTCGGCAACTCAGAAACTGCACAAATATTTTTTGTACCGCCCGGCTGCACATGTGATCGCACACTTGCACAGCTAAAATACACTCCCCTGTAGGCGGCGACTATCTGATGGCAGGGCTGCAAAAAATTGCTAGCGAGTGATCAGGTCTGAATTAGGCCCATAGATTCTTACATAGATTGTATTGGGGAGGTTATAGGCCACACCCCTCTCAGTACCCAGACCCCGTAGATGTATCAATGGCCTTGTCCATTTGCCTACATGTAACAATATATAAAGACATTCCTTCTCCAGGGTCTGCAGTGTGGATGAAAACCAGGGATTGTCCTTTTCTCGCAGAACTGCAGGTTTTATCACGCTGATGAATAATCCACACTGAAAGTTCACATTCTTTGCCGTGTGGCGGTTGGGGTGGGGTGTAATGATGTCAACACCTGCAACCTGCCTACTGGGCTCCCCTGCGCCCAGTAGGCAGGTTGCAGACACCCGTACTGGTTCCTAACCTAATAGGCTATTGGTAAATTAACAAAGAGAGACCAGCTAGCCTGGGATTGATATTTGAGGTCATGGATAAGCAACAGAGAAAATGAAATGGAGAATCATGAAAGCCACAAGGGTAATGCAATGAGGAGTCACGGGCAAACCAAGGTCGGAAGACTTGGAGGTAATGCAGAGTGTAGTCAGGAAGTAGCCGGGTCATGCACAATTAGAAGTCAATGAAGAGTGGAGTTTAAAAAGGAGATCCTCATTTGAATAACCCGCCTCTGTGATGTCAACGGTCACATGATAACAAGGATAAGGCCAGAAATGAAAAGTGCAGAAAATAGATATAAGGTAAAGAGGGCCCTGCTCGTGACAACTTACAGTCTAAGTGGTACGTGCTGTATGAATGAAATTATATGAGAGAACAGTATATCTGAGAATCACTCACCTTATAAATGAAGCTCTGAGCATGGAAATGTACAGTATGTATGTCAACTTCATTGCCCATCCCCAGCAGGTACCAGTTGGTCTTGTCCCCTTCAGTCATGGTCAGTCCATGGAGGTTTCCATAGATCTTTCCATTTATTGCTAGAATATCAAGACGATAAC
Source organism: Pseudophryne corroboree (assembly GCF_028390025.1). NCBI lineage: Eukaryota > Metazoa > Chordata > Amphibia > Anura > Myobatrachidae > Pseudophryne > Pseudophryne corroboree. The sequence continues at coordinate 76,966,701 of NC_086445.1, forward strand.
AACATTTACTAATAAAAAATCTAGACCGTATTGGCAGTAACATTTGGCCGATTTTGTAAATAAATGGACTGACACAATTTGGTGCCACCTGCCAACACCCAGGCCTTCCTAGCTCTCCACTAGCTTCAGTTATCATTCACCACCGCTCATGTCTCAGTGTTGGGTTCAGTCATAACAAATGACTGTCAAAGTCTGTACTGTCATTTCTTATACCGGATTTGTTTCTTATTTACCGTGTATTTTGTTGCTTTCCTCAAACTCTTCCGTATTAGTGATACCACTCAGGTCTTTGTGAATATAGTGCTGTAAATTGTCATCCAAGTACCACGATGTGTTTTCATCAAACACCAGGAACAGTAAAGCGAATTCTCGGGCAATGTCCTTCCTCAGTCCCATTTTATTTAGCACACCCTTCCTGCAGGTTAATAGTGGTCCCACAAGGCCACTGTACAAGTCCTATAAATTGAAAATGAAAGAAATGTAAAATAATTCAACATAAACCTCATATTATAAAGGAATGTTAGATTAAGTATATTAATAATCAAAGTAATGCTTAAAGTATGATCCCAAGAGAAAAAAAGGATTTTAATTACCTACCGGTAAATCCTTTTCTCATAGTCCATAAGGGATACTGGGGACACTTCAGTACGATGGGTATAGCTGGGGTCCAAAGGAGCCAGTGCACTTTAAATTTCTTCAACAGGGTGTGCTGTCTCCTCCCCCCTATGCCCCCTCCCACAGCTCAGTCTAGGAAAACTGTGTCCGAAGGAGATGGACATACTTGAGAGGAAACATGACAATACAACTAGTGGTGAGATTAACAAACCAGCACACATCAGAATCAAACAAACTAGCAACAGCTAGTAAACCATAGAACAGCAACAACTGTGTAACCAACATCACACAAGAACTAAACTTGCAGGAAGTTGAAGCACAGAGGCGGGCGCCCAGTATCCCTTATGGACTACAAGAAAAGGATTTACCGGTAGGTAATTAAATTCCTCTTTTCTCTATCATCCATAAGGGATACTGGGGACACTTCAGTACAATGGGGACGTCAAAAGCTCCCAGAACGGGTGGGAACATGCTGAGACTCCTGCAGCACTGTATGTCCAAACTGGATGTGAAGATACCGTGTTCCAAACCACTCAGGCACGGTGATAGATGAAAAACCAACAGTGGTTTATTGATCAGAATGGGTTATAAACAGTACAGCACACCTCTGTAATCCAATTCCACATGACAATTCCCACCACAAACTCCTGACAGAACATTACTTCTTAGTCTTGGAGCAGAGAATCTCTTCCAGCAACACAGAGTCCCAGATAAATCCAATATAATGGGTCCCACAGCAGGTCCCTGGCAGAACATTACTTCTTAGCCTAGGGTCAAAGAATCTCCCTTCAGCTCTCTGGGTAGCTCTACTTAAAACACAGAAGCTTCATATTCCAGGGGTGTGTGTGATTTCTTTGTCTTCGGATTTTACAGCATTGGAATACAATACATATTCTAATCAAGGTGATTACAGCAGCCAGAGAGCCACCCTGTCTGGTCAGCTTACTATTGGACAATAGGTAGTAAACAAAAAGGGACAATGGTACTTTATATGACTCACCCTTTGAGTGTCCACTGTGGTGTTAGTAAACCATAGGAAACCAGGTCTAACATGAATACATTAACTAAAGTGTAACAGATAACAACACAACTGCAGATATTAACAATATTTAAGCACAATCTGGGCTGAGCAGGGACATGCTATGGGGATAAAAAGTACATATTTGTCATATGAAATGAGGCATAACTATATTAATTGTCACAGACCTCTCATTTCCTCACATTCCGCTCCCACTTTTAAGACCCAATGTCCTTGCAAATTGTAGGTACAGTCCTCAATGTCCAAGCCAGGCTGATGGGACAATTCACTAAGTCATTCCCTGGGTTTGGTGAGCGGGTAATCATCAGTTCAGAAGGTCCTCCGCCATATTTAAGTCCTTTGTCTGGGCAGTACAAACTATCTGGCACTTTAACCCCACCTGGGTCAAAAGGACAAAAGGACTGAGGGCCATGATTCCTGAAGAGTCTAATGACCGGCCTTTTGGGTCTGGTGGAATTATGATTAGCAATCCACAATTGTTCAGTTCTTCACCAGATTTCCAATTATATGTCCCTGGTAGCAAATAACTCTGGGCCCAAAACATACTTGTAATATGCCTGTACCTCTCCAATTCGTTCCGTGGTCTCCCACCTGAGAACAAGAAATAATAAGAATTTACTTACCGATAATTCTATTTCTCGTAGTCCGTAGTGGATGCTGGGGACTCCGTCAGGACCATGGGGTTTTGCGGCTCCGCAGGAGACAGGGCACAATAATAAAAGCTTTAGGATCAGGTGGTGTGCACTGGCTCCTCCCCCTATGACCCCCCTCCAAGCCTCAGTTAGGATACTGTGCCCGGACGAGCGTGCATAATAAGGAAGGATATTGAATCCCGGGTAAGACTCATACCAGCCACACCAATCACACCGTACAACCTGTGATCTGAACCCAGTTAACAGTATGATAACAACGAAGGAGCCTCTGAAAAGATGGCTCACAACAAGAATAACCCGATTTTTGTAACAATAACTATGTACAAGTATTGCAGACAATCCGCACTTGGGATGGGCGCCCAGCATCCACTACGGACTACGAGAAATAGAATTATCGGTAAGTAAATTCTTATTTTCTCTAACGTCCTAAGTGGATGCTGGGGACTCCGTCAGGACCATGGGGATTATACCAAAGCTCCCAAACGGGCGGGAGAGTGCGGATGACTCTGCAGCACCGAATGAGAGAACTCCAGGTCCTCCTCAGTCAGGGTGTGCCCCTGACCAAGTAGCAGCTCGGCAAAGTTGTAAAGCCGAGACCCCTCGGGCAGCCGCCCAAGATGAGCCCACTTCCTTGTGGAATGGGCTTTTACTGATTTTGGCTGTGGCAAGCCTGCCACAGAATGTGCAAGCTGAATTGTACTACAAATCCAGCGAGCAATCGTCTGCTTAGAAGCAGGAACACCCATCTTGTTGGGTGCATACAGGCTAAACAGCGAGTCAGATTTTCTGACTCCAGTCGTCCTGGAAACATATATTTTCAGGGCCCTGACAACGTCAAGTAACTTGGAGTCCTCCAAGTCCCTAGTAGCCGCAGGTACCACAATAGGTTGGTTCATGTGAAAAACAGAAAACACCTTAAGGAGAAATTGAGGACGAGTCCTCAATTCTGCCCTGTCAGAATGAAAAATTAAGTAAGGGCTTTTATATGATAAAGCCGCCCATTCTGACACACGCCTGGCTGAAGCCAGGGCTAATAGAATCTTCACCTTCCATGTGAAATATTTTAATTCCACAGTGGTGAGTGGATCAAACCAATGTGACTTTAGGAAACTCAAAACAACATTGAGATCCCAAGGTGCCACTGGGGGCACAAAAGGAGGCTGTATATGCAGTACCCCTTTTACAAACGTCTGAACTTCAGGCACTGAAGCCAGTTCTTTCTGGAAGAAATTCGACAGGGTCGAAATTTGAACCTTAATGGACCCTAATTTTAGGCCCATAGACAGTCCTGTTTTCAGGAAATGTAGGAACGACCCAGTTGGAATTCCTCTGTAGGGACCTTCTTGGCCTCACACCACGCAACATATTTTCGCCAAATGCGGTGAAAATGTTTTGCGGTTACATCCTTCCTGGCTTCGACCAGGGTAGGGAAGACTTCATCTGGAATGCCCTTTCAGGATCCGGCGTTCAACTGCCATGCCGTCAAACGCAGCCTCGGTAAGTCTTGGAACAGACAAGGCCCCTGCTGGAGCAGGTCCTTTCTTAAAGGTAGAGGCCACGGTTCTTCCGTGAGCATCTCTTGAAGTTCCGGGTACCAAGTCCTTCTTGACCCATCCGGAACCACGAGTATCGTTCTTACTCATCTCCTTCTTATGATTCTCAGTACTTTTGGTATGAGATGCATAGGAGGGAACACATACCCTGACTGGTACACCCACAGTGTTACCAGAGCGTCCACCGCTATTGCCTGAGGGTCCCTTGACCTGGCGCAATATTTGTCTAGTTTTTTGTTCAGGCGGGACGCCATCATGTCCACCTTTGGTTTTTCCCAACGGTTTACAATCATGTGGAAGACTTCCCGCTGAAGTCCCCACTCTCCCGGGTGGAGGTTATGCCTGCTGAGGAAGTCTGCTTCCCAGTTTTCCACTCCCGGAATTAACACTGCTGAGAGTGTTATCACATGATTTTTCGCCCAGCGAAGAATCCTTGCAGTTTCTGCCATTTCCCTCCTGCTTCATGTGCCGCCCTGTCTGTTTACGTGGGCGACTGCCGTGATGTTGTCCCACTGGATCAATACCGGCTGACCTTGAAGCAGAGGTCTTGCTAAGCTTAGAGCCTTGTAAATTGCCCTTAGCTCCAGTATATTTATGTGGAGAGAAGTCTCCAGACTTGATCACACTCCCTGGAAATTTTTTCCTTGTGTGACTGCTCCCCAGCCACTCAGGCTGGCATCCGTGGTCACCAGGACCCAGTCCTGAATGTCGAATCTGCGGCCCTTTCATAGATGAGCACTCTGCAGCCACCGCAGAAGAAAACACCCTTGTCCTTGGAGACAGGGTTATCCGCTGATGCATCTGAAGATGCGATCCGGACCATTTTCCCAGCAGATTCCACTGAAAGGTTCTTGCGTGAAATCTACCGAATGGGATCGCTTTGTAAGAAACCACCATTTTTCACAGGACCCTTGTGCAATGATGCACTGATACTTTTCCTGGTTTTAGGAGGTTCCTGACTAGCTCGGATAACTCCCTGGCCTTCTTCTCCGGGAGAAAACATCCTTTTCTGGACTGTGTCCAGAATCATTCCTAGGAACATTAGACGTGTCGTCGGAAAAAGCTGCGATTTTGGAATATTTAGAATCCACTCGTGCTGTCGTAGAACTACTTGAGATAGTGCTACTCCGACCGCCAACTGTTCTCTGGACCTTGCCCTTATCAGGAAAGCGTCCATATTTCTTTTAGGAAGAATCATCATTTCGGCCATTACCATGGTAAGACCCGGGGTGCCGTGGACAATCCAAACGGCAGCGTCTGAACTGATAGTGACAGTTCTGTACCACGAACCTGAGATACCCTTGGTGAGAAGGGCAAAATTTGGACATGTAGGTAAGCGTCCCTGATATCCAGTGACACCATATCGTCCTGGTTCGCTATCACTGCTCTGAGTGACTCCATCTTGATTTGAACCCTTGTATGTAATTGTTCAAATCTTTTAGATCTCACCGAGCCGTTTGGCTTCAGTACCACAATATAGTGTGGAATAATACCCCTTCCCTTGTTGTAGGAGGGGTACTTTGATTATCACCTGCTGGGAATACAGCCTGTGAATTTTTTCCCAATACTGCCTCCCTGTCGGAGGGAGACGTTGGTAAAGCAGACTTCAGGAACTTGTGAGGGGAAGACGTCTCGAATTTCCAATGTACACCTGGGATACTACGTGTAGGATCCAGGAGTCCACTTGCGAGTGAGCCCACTGCGTGCTGAAACTCTTGAGATGACCCCCCACCGCACCTGAGTCCGCTTGTATGGCCCCAGCGTCATGCTGCGGACTTGGCAGAAGCTGTGGAGGACTTCTGTTCCTGGGAATGGGCTGCCTGCTGCAGTCTTCTTCCCTTTCCTCTAACCCTGGGCAGATATGACTGGCCTTTTGCCCGCCTGCCTTTATGGGTACGAAAGGACTGAGACTGAAAAGACTGTGTCCTTTTCTGCTGAGATGTGACTTGGGGTAACAAAAGTGGATTTTCCAGCTGTTGCCATGGCCACCAGGTCCGATGGACCGCCCCTTTATACGGCAATACTTCCATGTGCCGTCTGGAATCTGCATCACCTGACCACTGTCATGTCTATAAACATCGTCTGGCAGATATGGACATCACATCTACTCTTGATGCCAGAATGCAAATATCCCTCTGCGCATCTCGCATATATAGAAATGCATCCTTAAAATGCTCTATAGTCAATAAAATATTGTTCCTGTCAAGGGTATCAATATTTTCAGTCAGGAAATCCGACCAAGCCCCCCCAGCGCTGCACATCCAGGCTGAGGCGATTGCTGGTCGTAGTATAACACCAGTATGTGTGTATATACTTTTTAGGATATTTTTCAGCTTCCTATCAGCTGGCTCTTTGAGGGCGGCCGTATCTGGAGACGGTAACGCCACTTGTTTTTATAAGCGTGTGAGCGCCTTATCCACCCTAAGGTGTGTTTCCCAACTCGCCCTCACTTCTGGCGGGAAAGGGTATACCTCCAATAATTTTCTATCGGAGGAAACCCACGTATCATCACACACTTTAATTTATCTGATTCAGGAAAAACTACAAGTAGATTATTCCCACCCTACATAATACCCTTATTTGTGGTACTTGTAGTATCAGAAATATGTAACACCTCCTTCATTGCCCTTAACATGTAACGTGTGGCCCTAAAGGAAAATACGTTTGTTTCTTCACCGTCGACACTGAAGTCAGTGTCCGTGTCTGTGTCGACCAACTGAGGTAAATGGGCGTTTTTACAAGCCCCTGACGGTGTCTGAGACGCCTGGACAGGTACTAATTTGTTTGCCGGCCGTCTCATGTCGTCAACCGACCTTGCATCGTGTTGACATTATCACGTAATTCCTAAATAAGCCATCCATTCCGGAGTCGACTCCCTAGAGAGTGACATCACCAATACAGGCAATTTGCTCCGCCTCCTCACCAACATCGTCCTCCTACATGTCGACACACACGTACCGACACACAGCACACACACAGGGAATGCTCTGATAGAGGACAGGACCCCACTAGCCCTTTGGGGAGACAGAGGGAGAGTTTGCCAGCACACACCAAAAACGCTATAATTATACAGGGACAACCCCTTATACAAGTGTTTTCCCTTATAGCATTTTCACATATGTAATCATATCGCCAAATAAGTGCCCCCCCTCTCTGTTTTAACCCTGTTTCTGTAGTGCAGTGCAGGGGAGAGCCTGGGAGCCTTCCTCACAGCAGAGCTGAGCAGGAAAATGGCGCCGTGTGCTGAGGAGAATAGGCCCCGCCCCCTAAAACGGCGGGCTCTTCTCCCGGAGTTTGTGAGATCTGGCAGGGGTTAAATACATCCATATAGCCTCAAGGGCTATATGTGATGTATTTTAGCCATAAAAAAGGTATAATACATTGCTGCCCAGGGCGCCCCCCCCAGCGCCCTGCACCCTCAGTGACCGCTGGTATGAAGTGTGCTGACAACAATGGCGCACAGCTGCAGTGCTGTGCGCTACCTTATGAAGACTGAAAGTCTTCTGCCGCCTGTTTCTGGACCTCTGGACCTCTTCAACTTCGGCATCTGCAAGGGGGGTCGGCGGCACGGCTCCGGGACGAACCCCAGGGTGAGACCTGTGTTCCGACTCCCTCTGGAGCTAATGGTGTCCAGTAGCCTAAGAAGCAAATCCATCCTGCACGCAGGTGAGTTTACTTCTCTCCCCTAAGTCCCTCGTAGCAGTGAGCCTGTTGCCAGCAGGACTCACTGAAAATAAAAAACCTAACTTAAACTTTTATTCTAAGCAGCTCAGGAGAGCCACCTAGATTGCACCCTTCTCGGCCGGGCACAAAAATCTAACTGAGGCTTGGAGGGGGGTCATAGGGGGAGGAGCCAGTGCACACCACCTGATCCTAAAGCTTTTATTATTGTGCCCTGTCTCCTGCGGAGCCGCAAAACCCCATGGTCCTGACGGAGTCCCCAGCATCCACTTAGGACGTTAGAGAAAGTGGGATGCTGGCTGAGAGCAGTTTCCTCCTGGTGGTGCATTACATCTCTCGCCGCTGGCCATAGAGGATCACTTGGAGGAGCTGGCAGTCCTGCAGCAACGCTGAGAGTGCAGGAAATGGTGCCAGGAAGCGGCTGGTCCTGCTCTGGGGAAGCTCCGCCCCCTGTAATGGCGCTGGAGCTATGTGAATATTTATACTGCAAATTTTCACCACCGCTGACCAATATACGCGGGGGGGCTATGGGATCACCACAAGGGGAGTCCGTATGCCCACCCAGCGATCATGCCGCACATAGTACAGGGTCTGTCGACCTTCAGGCTCTGTACTGGGGGTGTGCGGTGTGCTGCGGGTGTGCACCCGAGAGCGCAATGCCTGCGATACACTGCATTGCCCTGTCAGCGGGATCCGACTCAGCACCTCCAGGAGGCCGGTGTCGGTCCCCCCCAATGTCCCTTGGTGCAGGTAAGCTGTTGCCCAACAGCTTTCCTGAAATAACAAACTAGAAAAGAAACTGAAGAAAAACTCTCTGGAGCTCCAGAGTGTGCATCCTCTCCTGAGGGCACATTTTTCTAAACTGAGCTGTGTGGGAGAGCAAAGGGGGGAGGAGCCAGCACACCCTGTTGAAGAAATATAAAGTGCACTGGCTCCTTTGGACCCCATCTATACACATCATACTGAAGTGTTCCCAGTATCCCTTATGGATGATAGAGAATGTTACATGAAACCTGTGGCAGGTTATAAGAATAGTGGCACTGTAATTGCCTTTTCCATTGGTTTATTTCTTCAGGCTGCTACTAATGATAATTCTGTACCTGCCCATGCACGCAGAGGCAGAACTCTTGGAGGCAACGGAGTCAGCGCCCCCTGGGCTCCTGCTTTGAAGGGGTGCACCTCTCCTCCTGTTCCATGTGTTCAGCGACATTAATCAATTAAGTTAATTGACAGCAGCCGGTACCTCTTCCGTAGCTGACTTCCCCACTAGTCACTACACCTTACAAATCACACCCTTTTTATTATAGATACACAGGAAGCAGACACCATACTGATGAAGCTATTTGCTCCTATAAAGGAAACATGAGAATTCTAACTATATGAAGTTATTTCTCTGACAATTACAAGTAACTTCATATAGTTATAATTCTCATACTTCCTATGCAATAGCAGATATCTCCATCAGTAAGGTGCATGCTTCCAGTGTAATAAGTTGTGGGTTCTAATCCTGGATATGACACTTGCAAATTAATTGTCAGAGAAATGATCAGCATTGTGAGTGACTGAGCAGATCTATGTAGTGTGTGGCTGGACCCCTACATAGATCTGCCTAGTTGCAACGGTTTTGTAGTAGCTTCATGTAGTTAGAATCTCTGCAGGCTTGCTATGTAGGAGCAAATAAATAGATTAATTTTATTTTTATATATATATATATATATATATATATATAGGGGGGGGGGGCACCAATATTTTTCTTGCCTCCGGGCAACTGGGACAAACTTACGCCACTGCATGCATGTATGGGTCCTGCAGCGACAGGCACAGGACAGCATCAGGCTATCAGTGACTGACAGTCTAATGCAGTTTAGGGGCAAGGAGGGGGTGATATTGATGTTGGAATGTGACGAGAACAGGCGATATGGGCTTAGCACAGGGGAGAGAGAACCCTCAGCAGCAAAGTGGTCATTGAAGAAGGACCAGCTGAGCCCACCCAGATCTTCCCTTCCCAGCAAATGGCATAAGCACAACATCTCCATTCACACAAAGGACCTTTAAAGTTCCATAAAAGTGATATTAATTGGTAACTGGAGAAGCGGTGATACTTAAGGCCAGTACACACGGGGATGTGTGCTGAGCACGAACGCTCAGCACACATTTCTCCCCCCGCTCAGCAAAGCGCAATGTGTGCTGAGCGAGGGGGGAGGACGGGGGACCGCTCATTTCACCCAGCGGTGAAATGAGCGATCTCACTAGAGTTGGCATGCATGCATGCCAAATCTGGAGTCGGCGATAGCTGTCGCCAGCACCCTACACACGGAGAGGTCCGTGCAGAAAGTCTAAGCAATCCAGTCAGATTGCTCAGAATTTCAGCATTGATCTCTCCGTGTGTACCCCCTTTTAGCAGCCAAAATAAATATATCAAGAATTTCTTACTTCACCTTCACAAAATCTTCCTTGGAATAATAAGCCCACGTTATACAATCTGGGTCATTACTCCCAGGTCCTGAATGTTCTGGAACATTCCATCTATAAGTGTTTGTTCCTCCTGAAAACACATGTAAATATAATAAGTACAATAAGATCAGACAATATAACCGCGTGTCACCTATCACATGGGTGCCTACACCTGCGCTAGCTGACCCTCTATCAACCTTCTAAGAGGGCTTAAATATAAAAAAAATTGATGAACTCTCCGAAAATGTCAGATGAATGAGTAAAGTAGCGGGATATGTAATGGATTCTGCAACAGATATCGGATATATTTACTGCGGTCCTGCAGGTATCCGTCTCATTTGGACTGTAAAGAAGGTGATTACTCGCCTCCTGACAGCTCACTAACAGTTTAGCGCACGTTTGGTGTTTCTCTATCGTCCTAAGTGGATGCTGGGGTTCCTGAAAGGACCATGGGGAATAGCGGCTCCGCAGGAGACAGGGCACAAAAAAGTAAAGCTTTTACCAGATCAGGTGGTGTGCACTGGCTCCTCCCCCTATGACCCTCCTCCAGACTCCAGTTAGATTTTGTGCCCGAACGAGAAGGGTGCAATCTAGGTGGCTCTCCTAAAGAGCTGCTTAGAGAAAGTTTAGCTTAGGTTTTTTACTTTACAGTGAGTCCTGCTGGCAACAGGATCACTGCAACGAGGGACTTAGGGGAGAAGTAGTGAACTCACCTGCGTGCAGAGTGGATTTGCTGCTTGGCTACTGGACACTAGCTCCAGAGGGACGATCACAGGTACAGCCTGGATGGTCACCGGAGCCGCGCCGCCGGCCCCCTTGCAGACGCTGAAGAGAGAAGAGGTCCAAAATCGGCGGCTGAAGACTCCTGAGTCTTCATAAAGGTAGCGCACAGCACTGCAGCTGTGCGCCATTTTCCTCTCAGCACACTTCACACAACAGTCACTGAGGGTGCAGAGCGCTGGGGGGGGCGCTCTGAGAGGCAAATAAAAACCTTATTAGAGGCAAAAAATACCTCACATATAGCCCACAGAGGCTATATGGAGATATTTAACCCCTGCCTAACTTCAAAAATAGCGGGAGACGAGCCCGCCGAAAAAGGGGCGGGGCCTATCTCCTCAGCACACAGCGCCATTTTCTCTCACAGAAAAGCTGGAGAGAAGGCTCCCAGGCTCTCCCCTGCACTGCACTACAGAAACAGGGTTAAAACAGAGAGGGGGGGCACTGATTTTGGCGATATTGTATATATATAAAAGATGCTATAAGGGAGAAACACTTATATAAGGTTGTCCCTATATAATTATAGCGTTTTTGGTGTGTGCTGGCAGACTCTCCCTCTGTCTCCCCAAAGGGCTAGTGGGTCCTGTCCTCTGTCAGAGCATTCCCGGTGTGTGTGCTGTGTGTCGGTACGTGTGTGTCGACATGTATGAGGACGATGTTGGTGAGGAGGCGGAGAAATTGCCTGTAATGGTGATGTCACTCTCTAGGGAGTCGACACCGGAATGGATGGCTTATTTAGAGAATTACGTGAGAATGTCAACACGCTGCAAGGTCGGTTGACGACATGAGACGGCCGACAATCTATTAGGACCGGTCCAGGCGTCTCAGAAACACCGTCAGGGGTTTTTAAAAAAACGCCCATTTACCTCAGTCGGTCGACACAGACACAGACACGGACACTGAATACAGTGTCGACGGTGAATAAACAAACGTATTTCTCATTAGGGCCACACGTTAAGGGCAATGAAGGAGGTGTTACGTGTTTCTGATACTACAAGTACCACAAGAAAGGGTATTATGTGGGAGTGAAAAAACTACCTGTAGTTTTTCCTGAATCAGATAAAATAAAATGAAGTGTGTGATGATGCGTAGGGTTACCCCGATAGCAAATATTGGCGTTATACCCTTTCCCGCCAGAAATTAGGGTACGTTGGGAAACACCCCTTAGGGTGATAAGGCGCTCACACGCTTATCAAGTGGCGTTACCGTCTCCAGATACGGCCGCCCTCAAGGAGCCAGCTGATAGGAAGCTGGAAAAATATCCTAAAATGTATATACACACATACGGTGGTTATACTGCGACCAGCGATCGCCATCAGCCTGGAGATGCAGTGCTGGGTTGGCTTGGTCGGATTCCCTGACTAAAAATATTTTATTCATGTACAGCATTTAATAGGATGCATTCTATATATATGTATGTGAGATGCACAGAGGGATATTTGCTCTCTGGCATCAAGATAAGTGCGTTGTCCATATCTCCCAGAAGATGTCAGGGACACGACAGTGGTCAGGTGATACAGATCCCATACGGCAGATGGAAGTATTGCTGTATAAAGGGAAGGAGTTATTTGGGGGTCGGTCCATCGGACCTGGGGACCACAGCAACAGCTGGGAAATCCAACCTTTTTTACCCCAAGTTACATCTCAGCTAAAAAAGACACCGTCTTTTCAGCTTCAATCTTTCCTTTCCCATGAGGGCATGCAGGCAAAAGGCCAGTCATATCTGCCCAGACATAGAGGTAAGGGAAGTAGACTGCAGCAGGCAGCCCTTTCCCAGGAAAAGAAGCCCTCCACCGCGTCTGCCAAGTCCTCAGCATGACGCTGGGGCCGTGCAAGCGGACTCAAGGTGGGGGGGTAGTCTCAAGAGTCTCAGGGCGCAGTGGGATCACTCGCAAGTTGACCCCTAGATCGTACGAGTATTATCCCAGGGGTAAAGATTGGAGAGTCGAGACATCTTCTCCTCGCAGGTTCCTGAAGTCTGCTTTACCAACGGCTCCCTCCGACAGGGAGGCAGCATTGGAAACAATTCACAAGCTGTATATCCAGCAGGTGATAATCAAAGTACCCATCCTACGACAAGGAAAAGGGTATTATTTTTCCACACTATATTGTGGTACTGAAGCCAGACGGCTTGGTGACACATAGTCTAAATCTAAAATGTTTTGAACACTTACATAAAAGGTTCAAATCGAGATAAAGTCACTCAGAGCAGTGATAGCGAACCGGAAAAAAGGGGACTATATGGTGTCCCTGGACATCAAGGATTACCTCCATGTCCAAAATTTGTCCTTCTCATCAAGGGTACCTCTGGTTCGTGGTACAGAACTGTCAATATCAGTTTCAGACGATGCCGTTTGAATTATCCACGGCACCCCGGGCCTTTTTACCAAGGTAATGGCCGAAAAGATGTTTCTTCAAAGAAAAAAGGCATCTAAATTATCCCTTACTTGCACGACCTAAAAAGGGCAAGTTCCAGAGAACAGTTGGAGGTCGGAAGAGCACTATCTAAAGTAGTTCTTCGACGGCACGACTGGATTCTAAATATTCCAAGAATCGCAGCTGTTTTCCGACGATACGTCTGCTGTTCCTAGGGATGATTCTGGACACGGTTCAGAAAAAGGTTTTTCTTCCCGAGGAAAAAGCCAAGGAGTTATCCGACCTGTCAGGAACCTCCTAAAACCAGGAAAGGTGTCTGTACATCAATGCACAAGAGTCCTGGGAAAAATGGTGGCTTTTTACGAAGCAATTCCATTCGGCAGATTCCATGCAAGAATTTTCCAAAGGGATCTGTTGGACAAATGGTCAGGGTCGCATCCTCAGATGCACCTGCGAATAACCCTGTCGCCAAGGACAAGGGTATATCTTCTGTGGTGGTTGCAAAAGGCTCATCTATTGGAGGGCCGCAGATTCGGCATACAGGATTTGATCCTGGTGACCACGGACGCCAGCCTGAGAGGTTGGGGAGCAGTCACACAAGGAAGAAACTTCCAGGGGGTATGGACGAACCTGGAAAAGTCTCTTCACATAAACATTCTGGTACTAAGAGCAATCTAAAATGCGCTAAGCCAGGCGGAACCACTCCTGCAAGGAAAACCGGTGTTGATTCAGTCGGACAACATCACGGCGGTCGCCCATGTAAACAGACAGGGCGGCACAAGAAGCAGGAGTGCAATGGCAGAAGCTACCAAGATTCTTCGCTGGGCGGAGAATCACGTAATAGCACTGTCAGCAGTGTTCTTCCCGGGCGTGGACAACTGGGAAGCAGACTTCCTCAGCAGACACGATATTCACCCGGGAGAGGGGGGTCTTCATCCAGAAGTCTTCCACATGCTAGTAAACTGTTGGGAAAGACCAATGGTAGACATGATGGCGTCTCGCCTCAACAAGAAACTGGACAAGTATTGCGCCAGGTCAAGAGATCCACAGGCAATAGCTGTGGACGCACTGGTAACACCTTGGGTGTACAAATCAGTATATGTGTTTCCTCCTCTGCCTCTCATACCAAAGGTATTGAAGATTATACGGTGAGGAGGAGTAAGAACAATACTAGTGGCTCCGGATTGGCCAAGAAGGACTTGGTACCCGGAACTTCAAGAGTTGGTCACGGACGACCCGTGCCCTCTGCTTCTGAGAAGGGACCTGCTACAACAGGGTCCCTGTCTCTTTCAAGACTTACCGCGGCTGCGTTTGACGGCATGGCGGTTGAACGCCAGATCCTAAAAGGGAAAGGCATTCCAGAAGAAGTCATTCCTACCTTGATTAAGGCAAGGAAGGAAGTCACCGCGAAACATTATCACCGCATTTGGCGAAAATATGTCGCGTGGTGCGAGGATCGGAGTGTTCCGACGGAGGAATTTCAACTGGGTCGTTTCCTACATTTCCTACAATCAGGATTGTCTATGGGTCTCAAATTGAGATCTATTAAGGTTCAAATTTCGGCCCTGTCAATATTCTTCCAAAAAGAATTGGCCTCAGTTCCTGAGGTACAGACTTTTGTTAAAGGAGTACTGCATATACAGCCTCCTGTGGTGCCTCCGGTGGCACCGTGGGATCTAAATGTAGTTTTAGATTTCCTCAAATCCCATTGGTTTGAACCATTGAAAAAGGTGGATTTTAAATATCTCACATGGAAAGTGACTATGTTACTGGCCCTGGCTTCCGCCAGGAGAGTATCTAAATTGGCGGCTTTATCTTATAAAAGCCCTTATCTAATCTTCCATTCGGATAGGGCAGAACTGAGGACTCGTCCGCATTTTCTCCCTAAGGTGGTATCAGCGTTTCACCTGAACCAACCTATTGTGGTGCCTGCGGCCACTGGCGACTTGGAGGACTCCAAGTTGTTGGACGTTGTCAGAGCCTTAAAAAATATACATTTCAAGGACGGCTGAAGTCAGAAAATCTGACTCGCTGTTGATACTATATGCACCCAACAAGTTGGGTGCCCCTGCTTCTAAGCAGACGATTGCTCGTTGGATTTGTAACACAATTCAACTTGCTCATTCTGTGGCAGGCCTGCCACAGCCTAAATCTGTTAAGGCCCATTCCACAAGGAAGGTGGGCTCATCTTGGGCGGCTGCCCGAGGGGTCTCGGCATTACAATTCTGCCGAGCAGCTACGTGGTCGGGGGAAAACACGTTTGTAAAATTCTACAAATTTGATACCCTGGCAAAAGAGGACTTGGAATTCTCTCATTCGGTGCTGCAGAGTCATCCGCACTCTCCCGCCCGTTTGGGAGCTTTGGTATAATCCCCATGGTCCTTTCAGGAACCCCAGCATCCACTTAGGACGATAGAGAAAATAAGAATTTACTTACCGATAATTCTATTTCTCGGAGTCCGTAGTGGATGCTGGGCGCCCATCCCAAGTGCGGATTATCTGCAATACTGTACATAGTTATTGTTAACAAATTCGGGTTATATTGTTAAGGAGCCATCTTTAAGAGGCTCTTTCTGTTATCATACTGTTAACTGGGTTTAGATCACAAGTTGTACGGTGTGATTGGTGTGGCTGGTATGAGTCTTACCCGGGATTCAAATTGCCTCCCTTATTGTGTACGCTCGTCCGGGCACAGTACCTAACTGGAGTCTGGAGGAGGGTCATAGGGGGAGGAGCCAGTGCACACCACCTGATCTGGTAAAAGCTTTACTTTTTTGTGCCCTGTCTCCTGCGGAGCCGCTATTCCCCATGGTCCTTTCAGGAACCCCAGCATCCACTACGGACTCCGAGAAATAGAATTATCGGTAAGTAAATTCTTATTTTCGCCAGGGATAAAATTTGTGTCAATCGTTTTTTTTTTCGTGAATATGAAGATCATTAAATACCATTTCAAAAGGTTCCCTTTACACAGTAGTTAATATCTGAAACATCCCCAACCCTTGTCCCCCTTACCTGAATTATGGCATCAGTCACTGGGAAACCCCGTCCTTTTTGCTGTTAGGGACCACTAGTCTTATCGGGTCCCAGCTGAGAGCTCACTGTGTGAGTAGGCTGCCTACTTGTGTCATAATATGGACATTACAGGCCCGTGGTGGCTAGATCCTCGAGGTCATCACCAGCCTAAATCAGCACAATGACCAAATCAAGAGGTGTAGCCAATAAAGGGCTTAGTTTGTGACCTAATCACAAGTCAGGCCACCCGTCATGGGAACCCTACAGAAAAATGAGGACCTCCAGCAGCTCAGAGAAAAGTTTCCCATAGGACTGACCCCATAATTAAAGTTGTGAGGGACCAAGAGATGGTGGGTAACAATTCTAAATATCTAACATACAGTAAAGTTGACATTAGTCTTTAAGGACAAATTTACTTCATTATACAGTATGAATCTTCCATTTTCAGAACAAATAACAACAAAGTTTATTTAGGATCTTAACGCACCTGGTTGTGTGGCTTGAATCGTGGTTCCACCACCAAGATCCACCACCTGGACACCGTGTGCATATATGGAGTATGGACGTGTGGCTTTGTTTTTAAACACAATTAGTATACTCTCTCCCACCTCTGCTCGTATAAACGGACCTAAATTGTATAAAACAATGGTATTTATCCAGTATTAAAAACACCCAGAGACATAATTGTTATAGATTATCTCCTATATATTTGCCTTAATCTGTGACTCTGTGCTCGTAACGCTGGGCGGAGTCACAGAGCTGGGCGGAGTCAACTGCATCTGCTGCAGAGAGTTACCCCATACCCAGTGCCAGCAGCAGTCAGGTGCAAGACCCCACCTTACAGTATAGGAGGTGAGTATGGCCACTAGCTGCCGGCTGCTGTGCCTGTCCCCCCCCCCAATCACCTGTGACAGCGGGCTGTGTGCTGTGCAGTGCGGATCCCGAAAAGGGGGCGGAGCTACGGCGGCACGAGGGGGCGGAGCTACACGGAATAGAGGGGCGGAGCTACACGGGACCAGACAGCTGAACAGTGGTGGAATCAGCATTGCAGTGACGGCCAGCCAGACTTGGTAAGTGGAGGGTGAGAGAGAAATGTGTGTGCGTGTGTGTGTGTATATAGTGTGTGTGTGTGTGTGTGTGTGTGTGTGTGTGTGTATATGGTGGGGTGTGTGTGTGTTTGTATATATGTGTGAATTGTGTGTGTGTGAGGTATGTCTGTGTGTGCGCACTTTATGGACGCCACTGCTGAGGGGGCCATTACATGCAAGGACGCTACTAATATAGGGGGGGCATTACGTATAAGGACGCTACTACTATAGGGGGGGGGGGCATTACGTATAAGGACGCTACTACTATAGGGGGGGGCATTACGTATAAGGACGCTACTACTATACGGGGGGCATTACGTATAAGGACGCTACTACTATAGGGGGGGCATTACGTATAAGGACGCTACTACTATGGGAGGGCATTACGTATAAGGACGCTACTAATATAGGGGGGGCATTACGTATAAGGACGCTACTACTATAGGGGGGGCATTACGTATAAGGACGCTACTACTATAGGGGGGGCATTACGTATAAGGACGCTACTACTATAGGGGGGGCATTACGTATAAGGACGCTACTACTATGGGGGGGCATTACGTATAAGGACGCTACTACTATGGGGGGGCATTACGTATAAGACGCTACTACTATAGTGGGACATTACGTATAAGGACGCTACTACTATAGGGGGGGCATTACGTATAAGGAGGCTACTAATACTGGGGGGCATTACATATAAGGACGCTACTACTGGGGGGGGCAATGTATAAGGACTCTATTACTTCTGGGGGGCATTATGTATAAGGACGGTGCTACTACTACTGGGAGGGCATTACATGTAAGGATGCTACTACTACTGGGGGGGCATTATGTATAAGGACGGTACTACTACTGGGGGCACATTATGTATAAGGATGCTACTACTACAGGGGTGCATTACGTATAAGGACGCTACTATTACTGTTGGGGGGCATTACATATAACTGCTACTACTACTGGGGGGCATTACGTATAAGGACGCTACTACTACGGGTGGGCCATTACGTATAAGGATGCTACTATTACTGTTGTGGGGCATTACATATAACTGCTACTACTACTGGGGGGGCATTATGTATAAGGACACTACTACTATTGGGGGTCATTATGTATTAGGACGCTACTACTACTGGGGGGGCATTATGTATAAGGATGCTACTACTACTGGGGGGGCATTGTGTATAAGGATGCTACTACTACTGGGGGGCATTATGTATAAGGACGCTACTATTACTGTTGGGGAGCATTGCATATAACTGCTACTACTACTGGGGGGGCATTATGTATAAGGACACTACTACTATTGGGGGGGCATTACGTATATGGACGCTACTACTACGGGTGGGGCATTACGTATAAGGACGCTACTACTACGGGTGGGGCATTACGTATAAGATGAATAAGATTGTGCTACATTGTGGCGTAATTTTAAATGGGGGTACTATTGTGTGGCCATGCCCCTTAGTTGTGAGACCACACCACTTTTCCCGATGCACAACAAAGGAATATGGGAGGGCGCAAAATTCATAGTTTGCAGGGGGGCGCCGAACACCCTAGCACCGGCCCTGGCCACCAGTAGCAAAAGTACACCACGGCCACTGACACTATCTGCAGGGAGGGGAACAGCGCTGATATGGAGGGTACTTGCAGGCAGCGAGTCGCCGCCCGCAGCTCCTCTCCCACCTACACACCATACCTGCCGCCTGACACCCACACCCCAGGGAGAGGGCGCTAGCTCAGGCACCGCTAGATCAGCATCTGCAGCATACAGACAAGGGCTGCCATGCTCAGCGGCAAATGGTGCGGAGCATGTGCAGCGGGACAGCGCAAGGACGGGACACGCACTAATCAACATTGCTGCTGGGCCGGAGCTCCCTCCGTCTGCAGCCTAAGGACGCGCGCCGCACCTCTCCAGGGAAACACCATGCCTGCCCGCCGACAGGGCTCCGGACGCTTACCTATGCTCCGCGATCACAGCAGCTGACGCTGCCATGCAGGATGGAGGAATGACGCCCGTCAGACGGGGCGGACAGTGTGCGGCGGAACGGGGCCAGGAAGGAATGCTGACCACGACCCATTGCTGCTGGGTCTGAGCTCCCTCCCTCTGCAGTCACCATCTCACAGCAGCAGCCTGGAGGTTAGTGGCCACCACGACCCGCACATCCTTACCTCACACATACCTCACACATGAGAGCAAAGGTACACACACTGTGACATCACACCTGTAGCCCACCCCTATATCTGCTAAGTACTCCCCGTCACTATGCCCTGTCACCCTCATCCTGCTCTCTAACTGCCTGTCTGTGTACTGGCCTTTACCCCTCTCACACCATCACCAACCCTCACTAACTACCACAGAGACTATGTGCACTGATATCTGCCCCTCCACCACCTGCAGCGCCCCTGGACCCCTCCCCATCCCCCGCAAACCCCCGCACCTGCCCCTCCACCACCCGTGGCACCCCCACCCACTGCACCTTCGGACCCCCTACCCCACCCGCAGTGTCTTCCAAACCCCTCCCCCATCTACAGCAGCCCCTCCCCCATCCGCCACACCCCGCATCTGGCTCTCCCCCGCCCGCTGCACCTTTGGATCCCCTACCCCACCCACGCAGCAGGTCCTTCCCAATCCGCATCGCCTACACCATTCGCAACAGCACCGCACCCGCCACTCCCCCACCCACGTTACCCCCGCATCCACCCCTCCCCCACCCACCGCGCCCCCTGGACACCTCCCCCATCCACTGCACACCCGCACCCACCCCTTCCCCATCTGCAGCGCCTTCGGAACCCCTCCTCCATCCGCAACAGCCCTGCAGCTGCCATCCCCCACCTGCGACACCCCTGCTCCTACCCCACCCACAGCGCCTTCATACCCCCTCCCCCATCTGCGGTCCCCACTCCCCAAACCCCTTCCTGTTGCAAGGGACTACGCCCCCTTCACCATCGGACGCCCTATCATTGTGCAATATTCAAACACTAACAAAACTAGGAATGCAGGTAATACTCCATATATTGAACCCCAGAAAGGCGTGCAGGGGTTAAGGGGGCGTAGCCCCTTCCGACGGTGTGAAGAGCGCCCGTAGGGCGCGATGAAGCACCTAGTATGTCTATAAATAGCTTAATATCAACCCCGCTGTCTCTTGGGAGGTTACTAATAGGATTTCTTAAAACATGGGTTTTAAGCTGAGACATGTTTCCTATTAAGCTGCATTGCAAGATATGACATATATAACACTTTAATAATGTTTTTATACATGTTCTTACCCAGTATTTCCAGATGTTCCTCCTCTGGGCTCCGTTCCTTCAGCTCCGTGAACTGTCCATCTGTGTATTCCCTATAAACTGCTTTCTTGTACTTAGATCCGATGCGATTCTCATCAGAAGTAACAAATATGTGTCCTGGGCTAAAGCAGACAAAGGAAAATAACACATCAAAATCTAGTAACAGTTAAAGCAAACAAGGTAACGGCCACAACAAACAGTGGAACAATTATAGAAACAAAGAAGAGAGAAAAAAAAAAGAGTTCAAGAAAAAAAATTGGATTTTAATACCTACCGGTAAATCCTTTTCTCTTAGTCCGTAGAGGATGCTGGGGATGCTTCAAGAACCATGGGGTATAGACGGGATCCGCAGGAGACATGGGCACACTATAAGACTTTGAATGGGTGTGAACTGGCTCCTCCCTCTATGCCCCTCCTCCAGACTCCAGTTATAGGAACTGTGCCCAGGGAGACGGACATTTCGAGGAAAAGGATTTATTTAATTATTTTAAAACTAAGGTGAGATACATACCAGCTCACACCTCAAACACGCCGTACAACATGGCATTCAACAACAATGCATGCAACCGCATGACCAACAACAGTCACAGATTGACTGAACTCAATGCAACAGGAGCGTAACTATAACCAAACTGCAGATACAGTACGCACAGGGACGGGCGCCCAGCATCCTCTACGGACTAAGAGTAAAGGATTTACCGGTAGGTATTAAAATCCTATTTTCTCATACGTCCTAGAGGATGCTGGGGATGCTTCAAGAACCATGGGGTTTATACCAAAGCTCTAGAACGGGCGGGAGAGTGCGGATGACTCTGCAGCACCGATTGACCAAACAAGAGATCCTCCTCAGCCAGGGTATCAAACTTGTAAAACTTTGCAAAGGTGTTTGATCCCGACCAAGTAGCAGCTCGGCAAAGTTGTAACGCCGAGACCCCTCGGGCAGCCGCGCAGGATGAGCCCACCTTCCTGGTAGAATGGGCTTTCACTGATTTCGGTAACGGCAATCCTGCCGTAGAATGAGCCTGCTGAATCGTATTACAAATCCAGCACGCAATACTCTGCTTAGAAGCAGGAGCCCCAATCTTGTTGGGAGCCTCTGTTTTCTTAATCTGAGCCATTCTGGCGACATAGGTCTTTAAAGCTCTGACCACATCGAGAGACTTAGATTCCGCCAAGGCATCAGTAGCCACTGGCACCACAATAGGCTGGTTCACGTGAAATGATGAAACCACTTTTGGCAGAAATTGCTGACGAGTTCTCAACTCCGCTCTATCAGCATGGAAGATTAAATAGGGGCTTTTGTGAGACAAAGCCGCTAACTCAGACACTCGCCTTGCGGATGCCAAGGCCAACAACATGACTACTTTCCAAGTAAGTAATTTTAACTCAACCTTGCGCAAAGGTTCAAACCAATGCGACTGCAGGAACTGCAACACCACATTAAGATCCCACGGTGCCACAGGAGGCACAAACGGAGGGTGGATGTGTAGCACGCCTTTCACGAAGGTCTGAACTTCTGGAAGGGAGGCCAATTCTTTCTGAAAAAAGATCGACAAGGCTGAAATCTGTACTTTAATGGAGCCTAACTTTTGGCCCGCATCCACACCTGCTTGCAAAAAATGGAGCAAACGCCCCAGGTGAAATTCTTCCGTAGGAGCCTTCTTGGATTCACACCAAGACACATATTTTCTCCAAATACGGTGGTAATGCTTTGCCGTTACTTCTTATCTAGCCTGAAGAAGTGTGGGAATGACTTCACTGGGAATACCCTTTCGGGCTAGGATTTGTCGTTCAACCGCCATGCCATCAAACGCAGCCGCGGTAAGTCTTGATACACGCACAGCCCCTGTTGCAACAGGTCCTCCCGAAGAGGAAGAGGCCAGGGATCTTCTATGACCAACTCCTGAAGATCTGGATACCAGGCCCTTCTTGGCCAATCCGGAACAATGAGTATTGCCTGAACCCTTGTTCTTCTTATAATTTTTATCACCTTTAGAATGAGTGGAAGTGGAGGGAACACATATACCGACGGAAACACCCATGGTGTCACTAGGGTGTCCACTGCTATCGCTTGAGGGTCCCTTGACCTGGAACAATATCTCTGAAGTTTCTTGTTGAGGCGGGACGCCATGATGTCTACTTGAGGAACTCCCCAATGACTTCTCACTTCTGCAAAGACCTCTTGATGAAGACCCCACTCTCCTGGATGGAGATCGTGGGGTATATTTACTAAGCTCCCGATTTTGACCGATTTGGTGTTTTTTTGTCAAAGTGTCATCTCGGGAATTTACTAAACTCAAATCTCGGCAGTGATGAGGGCATTCGTATTTTTTTGGAAGTCAAAGAAAAAAAATATGAATGAATACACCATCGGTCAAATACGCCTGTTATTTGATAGAACTCGGTCATTTACTAAAATTTGTATTTCACAAACACTGCCGGCAATAGCCAAACACTGCCCTGAATAAATACAAATCGTAAAAAAAAAGCAGTTTTAAAATAGACCTGCTTTTTTTTACCGTGTTCTGATAGGCATGCACGGATCCGTGAGATCCGTGCATGTTTATCAGTGGTAAGGGGTGGGAAAGTGTTAATTTTAAAAAAAAAATGCGTTGGGTCCCCCCTCCTAAGCAAAACCAGCCTCGGGCTCTTTGAGCCGGTCCTGGTTGACAAATTATGGGGGGAAAAATGACAGGGGTTCCCCCATATTTCATCAACCAGCACCGGGCTCTGCGCCTGGTCCTGGTTCCAAAAATACGGGGGGACAAAAAGCGTAGGGGTCCCCCGTATTTTTAAAACCAGCACCGGGCTCCACTAGCCAGGTACATAATGCCACAGCCGGGGGACACTTTTATTGTGGTCCCGGCGGCCCTGGCATCACATACCCTGGCCGGGGTACCCTGGAGGAGTGGGAACCCCTTAAATCAAGGGGTCCCCACCCTCCAGCCACCCAAGGGCCAGGGGTGAAGCCCGAGGCTGTCCCCCCCATCCAAGGACGGCGGATGGGGGGCTGATAGCCTTTTGAAACAAATGTGAATATTGTTTTTAGTAGCAGTACTACAAGTCCCAGCAAGCCTCCCCCGCATGCTGGTACTTGGAGAACCACAAGTACCAGCATACGGTGGAAAACCGGGCCGCTGGTACCTGTAGTACTACTACTAAAAAAATACCCCCAAAAAAACAGGACACACACACCGTGACAGTATAAGTTTATTACATACATGCACACCTCCAAACATACATACTTACCTATGTTCACACGAGGCTCGGTCTTCTTCTCCATGTAGAATCCTCGGGGTACCTGTGAAAAAATTGTACTCACATAATCCAGTGTTGCTTGTGTTCTTTGAATAATCCACGTACGTGGCAAAAAAAACAAAAACGGAAACCCGACCACGCACTGAAAGGGGTCCCCTGTTTACACATGGGACCCCTTTCCCCGACTGCCAGGACCCCCCCTGACTCCTGTCAAAGAAGGTCCCTTCAGCCAATCAGGGAGCGCCACGTCGTGGCACTCTCCTGATTGGCTGTGTGCTCCTATGCGCTCCATTGTATCCAATGGTGGGAACTTTGCGGTCAGCGGTGAGGTTACTTTCGGTCAACCGCTGACCGCAAAGTTCCCACCATTGGATACAATGGAGCGCATAGGCGCAACATTGTATCTCTGCCGTCTGCAGCCTCACAGACACTACAGGAGCACACAGCCAATCAGGAGAGTGCCACGACGTGGCGCTCCCTGATTGGCTGAAGGGACCCTCTTTGACATGAGTCAGGGGGGGTCCTGGCAGTCGGGGAAAGGGGTCCCATGTGTAAACATGGGACCCCTTTCAGTGTTTCAAAAGGCTATCAGCCCCCCATCCGCCGCCCTTGGATGGGGGGGACAGCCTCGGGCTTCACCCCTGGCCCTTGGGTGGCTGGAGGGGGGGACCCCTTGATTTAAGGGGTTCCCACTCCTCCAGGGTACCCCGGCCAGGGGTGACTAGTTGGGTATGTAATGCCAGGGCCGCCGGGACCACAATAAAAGTGTCCCCCGGCTGTGGCATTATGTACCTGGCTAGTGGAGCCCGGTGCTGGTTTTAAAAATACGGGGGACCCCTACGCTTTTTGTCCCCCGTATTTTTGGAACCAGGACCAGGTGCAGAGCCCGGTGCTGGTTGATGAAATATGGGGGAACCCCTGTCATTTTTCCCCCCATATTATGTCAACCAGGACCGGCTCAAAGAGCCCGAGGCTGGTTTTGCTTAGGGGGGGGAACCCCACGCATTTTTTTTTAAGGCTTTTTCAAAAAAAATTTAATTTTTTACGAAAAGGTGCACAATGAAGCCCTGCACGGATCTCACAGATCCGTCCGAGATTCATTGTGTTAATGTCGGCAGTGTTTCACTATTCACTCCCGTAAAACACTGCCAAAAAATACAAATGACATCAACATCGGAAAACACGAAAATGCAGAATACGACAGCTTAGTAAATTAGTCGTAATAAATTCAAAAAGTTGCAAATTTACACATTCGATGTCATTCGTGTTTGAACTTTAACCTCATTCAGAAAAATATGAATTTTAGTAAATATACCCCCGTGTCTGCTTGCAGAATGCCGTTGTAAATGGCCCTTAATTCCAGAATGTTTATGTGTAGACAAGCTTCCTGGCTTGACAACTTTCCCTGAAAGTTTCTTCCCTGTGTGACTGCTCCCCAGCCTCGTAGGCTTGCATCTGTGGTCACCAGGATCCAATCCTGAATTCCGAACCTGCGTCCCTCCAGAAGGTGAGAACTGTGCAGCCACCACAGAAGGGAGGTTCTGGTCCTGGGAGATGGAATTATTTTTCGGTGCATGTCCAGGTGAGACCCGGACCACTTGTCCAACAGGTCCCACTGAAACACACTGGCATGAAACCTGCCATACGGAATGGCCTCGTAGGCCGCCACCATCTTCCCCAGCAACCGAGTGCATTGAAGAACTGACACCTTTGCTGGTTTCAGAATCTGTTTTACCATGTTCTGTATTTCCAGAGCCTTTTCCACTGGAAGAAAAACTCTCTGTAATTCTGTATCCAGAATCATACCCAGTAACGACAGCCGTGTCGTCGGATCCAACTGTGATTTTGGCAAATTTAGGAGCCAACCATGTTGTTGCAGAATCGTCAGTGAAAGGGCAACATTTTTCAGCTATTGCTCCTTGGATCTCGCCTTTATGAGGAGATCGTCCAAGTACGGGATAATTGTGATTCCCTGCTTGCGCAGGAGAACCATCAATTCCGTCATAACCTTGGTGAAAATCCTCGGAGCCGTGGACAGACCAAACAGCAACGTCTGAAATTGGTAATGACAATCCTGAACATCAAATCTCAGGTAAGCCTGATGTGGAGGATATATGGGGACATGCAAGTAGGCATCCTTTATGTCGACCGACACCATAAAATCCCCCTGCTCCAGACAGGAGATCACTGCTCGGAGAGATTCCATCTTGAATTTGAATTTTTTTAGAAAGAAATTGAGGGATTTTAGCTTCAGAATCGGTCTGACTGAGCCATCCGGCCTCGGGACCACGAACAGGCTCGAATAAAAGCCTTCCCCCTGTTGTGACGGGGGTACACTAACAATTACTTGATTTTGACACAACTTTAGTATCGCAGCGCATACTACCTCCCTATCTATAAGAGAAGCTGGCAAGGCCAATTTGAAAAATCGGTGAGGGGGCACGTCTTGAAACTCTAATCTGTATCCTTGGGTTACTATTTCTAACATCCAAGGATCCAGGTCCGAGTGCACCCAGACCTGACTGAAATGTCTGAGACGTGCCCCCACCGGTGCGGACTCCCACAGAGGAGCCCCAGCATCATGCGGTGGATTTGGTAGAAGCTGGAGAGGACTTCTGCTACTTGCCACAGCCTGTGACCTTTTTCCCCTTCCTCTTCCTCTCGCAGCAAGGAAGGAGGAACCTCGTCCTTTTTTTAATTTATTGGGACGAAAGGACTGCATCTGATAGTGAGGCATTTTCTTCTGCTGTGCAGGAACATAAGGTAAAAATGACGACTTACCCGCGGTAGCCGTAGACACCAGGTCAGTGAGGCCGTCACCAAACAGGACACTACCGTTAAACGGCAGAGACTCCATTGCCTTCTTAGAGTCAGCGTCAGCATTCCATTGATGAATCCACAATGCTCTCCTTGCTGAGACTGCCATGGCATTGGCCCTTGATCCCAAAAGGCCAATATCCCTCACAGCTTCTTTAAAATATGCTGCAGCGTCCCTGATATGACCCAGAGTCAAAAGCACGCTATCCCTGTCTAGGGTATCTATCTCAGATGATAAGTTATCTGCCCACTTTTCAATAGCGCTACTCACCCACGCCGAAGCAACGGCAGGCCTGAGTAGCGACCCTGTAGTGACATAAATGGATTTTAGTGTATTTTCCTGCTTACCTTCTGCAGGATCTTTTAGGGCTGCCGTGTCAGGAGACGGAAGCGCCACCTTTTTGGATAGACGCGATAAAGCTTTGTCTACCGTGGGGGTTGACTCCCACTTTTCCCTGTCCCCAAATGGAAACGGATATGCCACTGGAATTCTTTTAGGAACCTGTATCTTCTTGTCAGGATTTTCCCACGCCTTTTAAAAAAATTCAGTTCAGTTCATAAGAGGGAGGAAACGTTACCTCAGGTTTCTTTCCTTTATACATACAGACCCTTGTATCAGGGACAGCAGGGTGCTCTGTTATATGCAACACTTCTTTTATTGCCACAATCATGTACTGAACGCTTTTAGCCAGTTTTGGATTTAATCTGGCATCACTATAGTCGACACTGGAATCAGAGTCCGTGTCGGTATCTGTATCAGCTATCTGGGTAAATGCACGTTTCTGTGACCCCGAAGGGGTCTGAGCTTGTGACAAAGCACCCTCCATGGATTTCCTCCATGTCTGGTTCTTAGACTCAGATCTATCAAATCTTTTAGTCAACCGAGTCACATTTGCATTTAAAACACTCAACATATTTACCCAATCATCCGTAGGCGGTGCCGACATGGTCACTCTCACAGTATTTTCTGTCCCAACTCCAGCCTCCTCCTGGGAAGAGCACTCAGCCTCAGACATGTCGACACACACAACCACACTGGCGCTATAGGAGACAGACCCACAACAAAGCCTGTAAGAGAGACACAGAGGGAGTTCTGCCAGCTCACAACCCAGCGCCTATCCCGGTACTGAAGCGAGTAAAAAGACTGCCCAGACCTGTTAGCGCTTTATATATATATAAACAATTAGCACCAAATCACTTGTGCCCCCCCGTTTTGCACCCTGTTACTTGTACAGTAGTGTGGGAGGCCAGGCTCAGCGTCTCTGCAGCTTCAGTGAAGAGAAAATGGCGCTGGTCAGAGCTGTGAGGGGTATGCCACGCCCCCTACATGGCGCGCTTCAGTCCCGCTTAAATGTCATATTTATACTGGCGGGGGTCCCGTAACTAGTGCCTAGGCACTGTTTTTACTTCTGCCAGTGCCATTTGAGGGTCCAATGCTGCCCAGGGCGCCCCCCTGCGCCCTGCAGTGCCGTGTTATATGTGGGAGCATGGCGCGCAGTGCGACTGCTGCGCGGTACCTCAAACGCCATCTTCTGCCATCACTGAAGTCTTCTGATCATCCTATACTCACCCGGCTTCTTTCTTCTGGCTCTGTGAGGGGGGTGCCGGCGCGGATCCGGGAACAAGCAGCTAGGCGAACCAAGTGATCAGACCCTCTGGAGCTAATGGTGTCCAGTAGCCTAAGAAGCAGAGCCCTTGAACTCAGAGAAGTAGGTCTGCTTCTCTCCCCTCACTCCCACGATGCAGGGAGCCTGTTGCCAGCAGGTCTCCCTGAAAATGACAAACCTAACTAAGTCTTTTTTCTGAGAAACTCTGGAGAGCTCCTCAGTGTGCATCCAGTCTCACTGGGCACAGAATCTAACTGGAGTCTGGAGGAGGGGCATAGAGGGAGGAGCCAGTTCACACCCATTCAAAGTCTTATAGTGTGCCCATGTCTCCTGCGGATCCCTAAGTTTAGGGATTTCAGATTCAAAATAGGTCTGACCGAACCGTCCGGTTTCGGGACCACAAATAGGGTTGAGTAGTAACCTTTTCCCTGCTGGTGCAGGGGAACCTTGAGTATCACTTGCTGTATACACAGCGTTTTAATTGCAGCTAACACTACATCCCTTTCCGATGTGGAAGCTGGTAGGGCCGATTTGAAAAATCGGCGTGGGGGCACCTCCTCGAATTCCAATTTGTAACCCTGGGAAATTATTTCCAACACCCAGGGATTCAGGTCCGAACTGACCCAGGCCTGACTGAAAAGTCGAAGACGTGCCCCCACCGGTGCGGACTCCCTCATGGGAGCCCCAGCGTCATGCTGTGGGCTTTGGAGTAGCCGGGGAGGACTTTTGTTCCTGGGCACCTGACGAAGCAGGTGCTCTCTTGCCTCTGCCCTTACCTCTGGCGAGGAAAGAGGATCCCCGACCTCTTTTGGACTTGTGCGACCGAAAGGACTGCATCTGATAGGGTGTTGCTTTCTTTTGCTGTTGGGGAATATATGGTAAAAAATTTGATTTACCTGCTGTAGCTGTGGAAACCAGGTCCGTCAGCCCATCCCCAAACAATACATCACCCTTATAGGGTAGTACTTCCATATGTTTTTTGGAATCCGCATCACCCGTCCATTGGCGAGTCCATAAGGATCTTCTCGCTGAGATAGACATGGCATTGGCCCTAGACGGCTAGCAATCCAATGTCCCTTTGAGCATCCCTCATAAATAAGACTGCGTCTTTTATATGGGCTAGAGTTAGGAATATAGTATCCTTATCCATATTATCAAATTGATTTGTCATCTCATCTATCCAAGCTGCAATTGCGCTACACACCCATGCCGACGCAATCGTCGGTCTTAACACAGCACCCGTATGAGAATAAATACCCTTTAAGGTAGTTTCTTGCCTGCGATCTGCAGGGTCCTTAAGGGCCGCTGTGTCAGGAGACGGTAGCGTCACTTTCTTGGACAAGCGCGTCAGGGCCTTGTCCACAGTGGGGGGTGATTCCCAAATCTCCCTGTCCTGCTTAGGGAAAAGGTATGCCATAAAAATTCTTTTGGGGATCTGCGGTCTCTTATCCGGAGTCCCCCAAGCTTTTTCAAAGAACTCATTTAATTCATGAGATGTGGGAAAATTAATAATCTGTTTCTTTTCCTTAAACATGTGTACCCTTGTGTCGGGGACCGAGGGTTCATCCACAATATGCAACACATCCGTTATTGCCACAATCATACACTGAATGGTTTTAGTCACCCTAGGGTGCAATTTTACTTCGTCATAGTCGACACTGGAATCAGAATCCGTGTCGGTAGTAGTGTCTTGTGTTAAGGGACGCTTTTGAGAACCCGACGGGCCCTGTGAGTCGGTCCAATCTGAGGATTGACCGCCTGATGTCCCCCCTAAACCAGCCTTATCAAGCCTTTTATGTAAAGATGCCACACTTGCATGCAACGTATGCCACATGTCCATCCAATCTGGAGTCGGCACAACCGACGGGGACACACCACTCATTTGCTCCACCTCCTCCTTGGAGACGCCTTCCGCCTCAGACATGTCGACACACACGTACCGACACCCCCCACACACAGGGAGTTACCTATAAGGGGACATAACCCGAACCAGGCCCTTAGGAGAGACAGAGAGAGAGAGTATGCCAGCACACACCCAGCGCTTAAAAACACTGGAATATATGACCAGATTGCGCTGTTATATGTATATAATTGTAATCTCCACTCACTGCGTCGCCAAAGTGCCCCCCTCCTTTTTTTTCCAGCCTGTGAAGCTCAGCAGGGGAGAGAACGGCGGGCTTCGGTCCCATCAACTTTCTATAGAAAAATGGCGGGGGTTACCGGATTCACTGTGCCACAGCCTAATCCATGCTTATCAATGCCAAATATGAGGAATATTGCTGCCCAGGGCGCCCCCCCCATGCGCCCTGCACCCTTCAGTGCCTGCTTGTGTGTGTGTGACTGGGAGCAATGGCGTGCAGCTTACTGCTGCGCGCTTACCTCATGAAGATCTGATGTCTTCTGCCGCCTGATGTCTTCTTTGCCTTCTCATACTCACCCGGCTTCTATCTTCGGCATCTGTGAGGAGGACGGCGGTGCGGCTCCGGGACGAACCCCAGGTGAGACCTGTGTTCCGACTTTCTCTGGAGCTAATGGTGTCCAGTAGCCTTAGAAACAGTGCCCAACTTGACAAGCCAGCTCTGTTTCTCTCTCCTCAGTCCCACGATGCAGGGAGCCTGTTGCCAACAGGACTCCCTGAAAATAAAAAACCTAAGAAAATTCTTTTTCCACAGAAAACTCTGGAGAGCTCTCTGCAGTGCACCCATTCTCCTCTGGGCACAAGATCTAACTGAGGTCTGGAGAAGGGGCATAGAGGGAGAAGCCAGTGCACACCCATAGTCAAAGTTCTTTTTAGGTGCCCTATCTCCTGCGGAGCCCGTCTATACCCCATGGTCCTTACGGAGTCCCCAGCATCCTCTAGGACGTAAGAGAAATCACGTTAACGTGTGCGATGTTTTTAATCGCTTTTGTCTAAAGGCCCATACACACTTGCCGAGAAAATGAGCTACGTCGCTCATTTTCCCCCTTCCTGAGCGACGTCGCTCATTTTCTCGGCAAGTGTGTATACCGCCAGCGACGATCGATGTGTGGCCCCGCGGGTTGGCAATGATCGTCGCTGTCGGCAGTGCATGCATGCTCTATCTGGACTGTCGTCCAGGAGCTAAATGCACGGCCGGCCGCTGCGTGACGTCACTGTGCGATATGAACGGCCCGGGAGGGGAAACACTAGACGACGACGCTCACAGAGCGACGTTGTCTAGTGTGTATGAACATTTATTTTTCTGGTGTCGAATGTTTAAAAGGTGATTTTTCGAGAGTAGCACAAATGGCGTTTTGTTACGTCACATGCCTATTTTAGTCAAATGCACCCATATTTATGTGGATGCACATTCATTTACAGTCTAAGAGGTATATTAATTGATGCTTCATCAAGAACTATTTAAACTACTACATGTCATCTTGCATCACACTGCACCATACTACATGTCATCTTGCATCACACTGCACCATACTACATGTCATCTTGCATCACACTGCACCATACTACATGTCATCTTGCATCACACTGCACCATACTACATGTCATCTTGCATCACACTGCACCATACTACATGTCATCTTGCATCACACTGCACCATACTACATGTCATCTTGCATCACGGTGCACCATACTACATGTCATCTTGCATCACACTGCACCATACTACATGTCATCTTGCATCACACTGCACCATACTACATGTCATCTTGCATCACACTGCACGATACTGCATGTCATCTTGCATCACACTGCACCATACTACATGTCATCTTGCATCACGGTGCACCATACTACATGTCATATTGCATCGCACTGTACCAGACTGCATGTCATATTGCATCGCACTGCATCATACTGTACATTATACTGCTCCTAGTCATACAACACATAATTTTGTATTACACTGCATATCATATTGAATCACATTGCACCATTATACTGTTACATGTCATACAGCACGTCATATTACATCATACTGCACATCAAATAACATATGGTGCTTGTATTATAACATAGTGTTATTATTACTATACATCAAACCTCTCATGTTCATGTTCAGTGATGTTATGTTTCTCGAGTTCCCAGTCTCTATTGGGGGAATAGTCCCATTCCACCTCCTCTGCTGCAATGAAATAAGTTCTCATGATTCCATATTGGCGTTCCTCTGTAGTGGAATTATCACATGCCTGTACTGTATACATATGTTTCATCCCACTGACATAATGATCCACAATCTGACAGCCCACTTCAAATACACCTGATAAAGGGAAAAGACTTGTATTATTATTAATTGCATCATAAGATATAACTATCTGGTGTCTGAAATTACTTATGTTACTATGTAATAGATGAGAACACATATCTGGGATATACTGATACTGCAGTTGGACTGGTACGATTGGCTATCTAAATATACAAACAAAATGGGCACTTGCCTATAGCCTGTATGATAACAGCACTGGTAAGGTTCTAAATGGGATATATCTTTGTCACAGGTTTCTGACTTATATGTTTTAAAACCCCAGGAAAATGTCTGTGATTACAAAACAAATTTGGTAAGACTTTAGGGCTTCAGTAAATGCCGGGTAAGGGTTCCTGGGATTATGGATGGAGAATGAGGGCGAGCTCCATCCATTAGGGCCATTTTGGGTCTTCACCCTGAGAACAGGCTTATTAGTGCTTGCACCTGTAGAGACTAATAACGGTGTGTTCGGGTTTTAATACCTGGGGGAACAGGCAGCAGCCTTGTTGAGAGACATTGTGATTACTGACTCTAAATATAGTGCCTATGCTTAAGTTTTGTGGTGGGGATATTAGGTCCTACCGCTCTGAGAAAGCTACGGCTAGATTGTACGAAAACCATGGACTGGTGTGCTGTTTCCTAGCTGCTGTGTGTTTGGAAGTGCCCATCTACCCCAGAATTAACCCACTGCGCTTCCTAGGTTTCTAGTAGCACTAATCTGGTCACAGTTATACCCAGTAACCTAAATATGTATCCAAAATAAAATAAAATGAGACCAGATTCAGACGCTATGCTATATACGAGGATCATTTTGGGGTAGTGGATCTATGTACTAAGCATTGAAGAGAGATAAAGTGGACAGAGATAAAATACTAGCCAATCAGCTCCTAATTGCCATGTTACAGGCTGTGTTTGAAGAATGACAGTTAGAAGCTGTTTGGCTCAAAATGATCTCTGTCCACTTTAATTCTGTCCAAGGCTTAGGGCCGTATTTAATAGCTGTCAGAAGCTGCCGTCTTGTCGGAAAGACTGTAGCTTCCAACAGATTTCTGTCGGAAGGGGTTCCGACCTATTCAATATGGGCAGTTTTTTTCCGACAAGTCGGGAATTCCCAACTTGTCGGAAAACACGTGGATCAGCAATCTCAATCCAACTTTACAAAAAGTAGTATTGAGCAGGGCGTCCCCCCGGCCAGGTACCTCACTCCCGGCAGGGTCCTAATCGTCACAGACATCTCCCCCCACCGCCGCTGACAGCGCATCCTCCAACCGAAGACATCACCCCACCACCACCGCTGACAGCGCACCCCCCTGCCACTTCCAGCTCCCCCCGCCGCCGCAGACATCACCCTCCCGCCGCCGCAGACATCACCCCCAGCCACCACTGCCAGCTCCTCCCACCGCCGCTGACAGCGCACCCGGCAGCTGCTGACAGCAGCAGCAGGACACCGGGAACGTCCAAATCAGACTGTCGGCTCTGGCTCAAATCCGATAGTCGGATTTGGCCGTTCATTGAATAGCCCTTGTCGGTTCCATTCTGACAAATACATGTCGGAATGGATCCGACACTTACTGAATATACCCCTTAGACCAGATATACATCAGAATGATGTGTTCCCATCCGATCCCCCGGCTGACATATCGCACCGTGTGTACACACTGTACAGTTCAGTGGTACGACGGCACGATGTACCATGAAATGCTGCATTTACACTGCAATGGCATCTTACACAATATC
Organism: Pseudophryne corroboree; assembly: GCF_028390025.1. Taxonomy (NCBI): domain Eukaryota; kingdom Metazoa; phylum Chordata; class Amphibia; order Anura; family Myobatrachidae; genus Pseudophryne; species Pseudophryne corroboree. The sequence continues at coordinate 77,000,879 of NC_086445.1, forward strand.
TTTTGATTGACCGTCCAGCACAGCAAACAAAAAAATAACATTAACAACCCTCGGGAGCGCGCAATTTAGGGTAGACACTGAACGACATGCACGATTTGTCATTACAAAGGGCCTGGAAACGACAAATTGTTCCGATGTTGTTCTGGTGTGTTCCCTGGCCTTAGTATATAGACCCCATTATCACATAAGTGATAAAATATAAGAGCCAATCACTTCCCTTGAATTCAGGCGTAGGTCTGTCTCTGCACCTGACAAATCTTTCTTCCCCTCATCATCCGAGGCCAGCCGAATTTCAATCATGCTATGGGGTTTGGGGCAGGGGGAGTGACATTGCAGCCATAGATCTGCCTTTTGCACATTTGCAGTTCTAAAAACATCACAGTTATACGTAAACATCGGGTTTGATGGAAGGTCTGATGGGCAGTTGTACTATCCCTGACCACTTCAAGACAAGGTACACATGGATGAACTGGACATGAAGATCCATAACAAAAATGTTTTCAGACCCTAGTGCAGAGGTTCCCAAATGCGGTCCTCAAGGCACCCCAACAGTCCAGGTTTTAGGTATATCCATGGCACAGCACAGATGGTTAAATCAAATTGACTTAGGTGCTAATTAAGTCACCTGTGGCCAAGCATGGATACATTTAAACCCAGGACCGTTGGGGGTGCCTTGAGGATTGCGTTTGGAAACCTCTGCCCTAGTGAAATGCATCCTAATAATTTGTGCATAATAAGCCACACCTTGAGACACACTGGCCCTGCCCCAATTCTACAAGCCACACCCTCCCCACATCTCTTAGGCTACTTCTCTATGCCACTGGTTTTCCATTGGGGCTGTCCCACAAACATTAGAACTGGAATGCATTATAAATATATTTATGCTTTTTATAAAGCTCACTAATTTCACAGCAAATTCTTTGTTAGTACATAAATGTCTGATGCACTGTCATACCGGCTTCTTCTGGCTGCATGTACGCCGTGACTGCTGTGTGCGGGAATAGACTGACGGTGTCTCTGGTCATTCCCCCCAGGGTAAGGGTGTTTCCTTGAAAGTAGATCCCATGTATATCAATCTCTGTGCCCAGTCCAAGCAGGTGCCAGGAGACGTTGTCCAACCGGCACATGACAAGACCGGGCAGGTTTCCAAACATGTAGCCATTAACAGCTGTAGAGAAATAAAGAACACGTTAACATGTTACTGATATGATGTATATGTCTGTTGCTTTAATCACCCATTTATTATTATTATTAATATTATTATCATTAATAACAGCAGAAGCAGTATATTTTATTTTCATAACACCACAATGTGCCCACAGTGCCATACAGAGATTAGCAATACAACTACACTGCAGTATGGGGGTGATTCCGAGTTGTTCGCTCGCTAGCTGCTTTTAGCAGCATTGCACACGCTAAGCCGCCGCCCTCTGGGAGTGTATCTTAGCATAGCAGAATTGCGAACGAAAGATTAGCAGAATTGCGAATAGAAATTTCTTAGCAGTTTCTGAGTAGCTCGAGACTTACTCACAAATAGCGATCAGTTCAGTCAGTTTCATTCCTGGTTTGACGTCACACACACGCCCAGCGCTCGCCCAGCCACTCCCCCGTTTCTCCAGACACTCCCGCGTTTTTCCCTGAAACGCCTGCGTTTTTCCGCACACTCCCAGAAAATGGTCAGTTTCCGCCCAGAAACACCCACTTCCTGTCAATCACACTCCGATCAGCAGAACGATGAAAAAACTTTGTTACGCCGTGAGTAAAATACCAAAGTTTGGTACATTGCGCATGCGCAGTTTGGGACTAATCGCTCCGTAGCGAAAAAAAATAACGAGCGAACAATTCGGAATGACCCCCTATAAACTGTAGGATAAATATTAACACAGCAATGGAGGGAGGAGGAGGAGGAAATATACCAGCACTCACTGATCATGTACCCAGTAACGGGGCGACAGACAGAATCAGAGTCATTGGTTGGAGGATGGGAGACGGGAAAAAAGGTGCACTGGTGTCATGGATAGTGCTTGGAAGAGAAGAGTAACTTGAGGGCTTGCAGTCTAAGAGGGGTTTAACCAGGGGAGTGAACTGGGAAAGAGAGTACATGAAAGGTCAGAGAGTAGAGTAAGGATGGATGATAGGCTTTTATGAGGTGAGTCTAAAAGGCTCAATTGAAGATGTGGATACTGGAAGAGCGTGTGAAAAAGCGAGGTGATGAATTCCTCAGGAGTGGGCAGCACAAGAGAAATCTTGTATGTGGGAGTGAAAGGAAATGAGACAGTTGTCAGTAGAGGAACTGAGAGGGCGTGTGAACAGAAATGAGGTTGGAGATGAAGGAGGGAGTGCAGTACTTTGGGCCGGACACTGCGTCACACATACGTTTGAATGTGGCTGCATCTAGTAAGTTTAAAAAAAAAACTGCACATGCACCATAGGGACATACACATCTTTGCACATCTCCGGTGATTCTCACATTCCAAGAAATGGGCAAAGCCTAGGTACTTTCTCATGGGAGTGCAGTTGTTGTGTGGCCAGAGTTACACCATATTCTAAAGTGGGTACAACCCGCGTGGGGATCCGGTTAGCATACCGGCGTTCAGAACGCTGGCAGCCGCTTTCGGTTTTCTGAAAGCTGGCATCCCAAGCGCCGGAATCCCGATACCATCCCACCGTGTGTACCCGGCCGACGGAACGAATGATGTAACGATATTTCGCCGGTGCCGTACACACTGATTGACATATATCGCATGATATATATATCGTTCACGGCCACATTCTTCTGCATCTGGTCTCTGACAGGATCGTCCCGTCGAGCGTGCACCATGTCCGACATGATGACTGAGCAATAGACCCGCAGGAGCATGCAATTGCCAGTACATACTAGAAGATGTCCCCGATATGTCGGCCCGATCCGCTGGAGTTGACGACATATGGCCTAGTATGTACCCAGCTTAAGTATGCCCTGGGGACACCTATTTCCGTCATATCTCTTGCACCTACAGTAGCATGAGGCAGGTGTAATTGACGCTCATAATGATGAAGGCTGCTCTCGGAAAAACTAGATTAGAGATGGATACACATTAGGACAGTTTGTATTAGAATTCCAATGTATGGGGAGACAGTAAAAGGTTTGCTGTGTACTCTCAGGAGGACAGGGGGCCAGTGAGAACATTGAAGTGTGCTGTGGAGAGGACGGGTAGCCAATGAGAAGTTTGCAGTTTACTCTGAGGTGGACAGTGAGCCAGTGAGAACATTGAAGTATACTTTGTGGAGGACGGGGAGCCAGTAAGAACATTGAAGTATACTCTGTGGAGGACGGGGAGCCAGTGAGAACATTGAAGTGTACTGTGAGGAGGACGGGGAGCCAGTGAGAACATTGAAGTGTACTGTGAGGAGGACGGGGAGCCAGTATGAGCAGTTTGACCTGTACTGTGAGGTGGATGGTGAGCCACTGCAAGGTTTGCAGTGTACTCTGAAGAGGACGGGAAGCCAGGGAGACGTTTTAAGTACAGTACACTCAGAGGTGTATGGGGAGCCAGTGAGAGGTTTGCAGTATAATCTGAGGAGGACAGGGAGCCAGTGAGAGGTTTGCAGTATAATCTGAGGAGGACAGGGAGCCAGTAAGAGGTTTGCAGTATACTCTGAGGAGGACAGGGAGCCAGCAAGAGGTTTGCAGTGTAATCTGAGGAGGACAGGGAGCCAGTGAGAGGTTTACAGTGTAATCTGAGGAGGACAGGGAGCCAGTGAGGAGTTTGCAGTATACTCTGAGGTGGACGGGGAGTAAGTGAGGAGTTTGGCCTGTACTCAGAGGTGGATGGGGACCCAGTGAAAGGTTTGCAGTATACTCTGAGGTGGACGGGGAGTCAGTGAGAAGTTTGGCCTGTACTCGGAGGTGGATGGGGAGCCAGTGAGAGGTTTGCAGTATACTCTGAGGTGGACGGGGAGTCAATGAGAAGTTTGGCCTGTACTCGGAGGTGGATGGGGAGCCAGTGAGAGGTTTGCAGTATACTCTGAGGAGGACAGGGAGCCAGTGAGAGGTTTGGCCTGTACTCTGAGGAGAACGGGAAGCCAGCAGGAACATTGAAGTGTACACTGAGGTGGATGAGGAGCCAGTGAGCAGTTTGACCTGCACTCTGAGGTGGACAGGGAGCCAGTGAAGCAGGTGGCAGAGTAGTGTACTGACATAAAGCGGTAGGAGAGGGAAATAAAATGGGCAGCAGCAATAAAGATCATTTGAAGTAGGAGAGTTGGGTGAGAAGAAACGCAGGATGGAAGAGGTAGCAATAGTCCAGGCAGGAAATGACAAGAACATGGATGAGAGTCTATTTGGCAACCATGGTGACAGAGGGTCTAATTCCAGAAATATTGCAAAGGTGAAAGTGGCCTGATTGTGAGTTAGACTAGATATGGTAAATGAAGGAAAGGGATGAGTTTTGGATAGCGCCCAGGTAGTGCACTTGGGGGACAGATGTGAGGATCATGCTGTCAACAAATAGAGAAAAGGAGGTGCCTTCCTAGCCTACACTTACCTCCTGCTACACTGCTAAATCTGCTGCTCACTGACGGCTCGGCTGGTCTGCTGTCCAGCGGCAGGGCATCATGACAGCATGAGCGCTGCGTCAGACTCAGAACAAAACAAACTTATTTGCCAGCTACAAGAGGTCAGCCAGCTGGGCTCCCGGCCAACTGCTCCTTCTCTTTCTCATTCGGCCTGATGACTACAGCATGACACAGGCAATGAGGATATAGGAATTGGACCAGGGGTTCTGGGACCCTTCAGAATCTCGGGTCCCATCACAAGTGGACATCACAGGTGTCCCCTTTATCCTCCCCTGTCGTCGGGACTGCACACTACACTATGTGTCATGCAATCATGGTACCTCTGACCACTCTGGAGGTGGATGAGGAGCCAGTGAGCAGTCTGACCTGTACTCTGAGGTGGACAGGGAGCCAGTTTGATAAATTGTGTAGTTGCATCTTCCCCTGATGGGCTGCACATCAGATTGGACATTGTCACATACGATGCGGTGCTATCACATTAATCATGTAACTATATATTGTGTCATTGTATGACAGATTGCGCACTTGTACGCAGACACAATATAACATTGCATCGTATTGGTGCATTGCAAGATCACAGGATTGTCAAAGTGTGTTTATTTTCAGAAAAAAATGGAAACCCTGAAGGGGTGGCCCACTTCTGATCGCAGCCAATGCTTTGAGCTTCCAATTTTACTTTTGGCAACATGGACTTTTTCAATTATTGACCAATTTATGATAAATGCCGCACAAAGTGTCTGCTCACACCGGCCATGCGCTACAGTTACCGACTAGGAGATAAAATAAGCAAACAAAATTGTATTACGCATGTATACAGTATAATTTCAGGGTTAATATATGACCGCTGTGTGTTACCGTGCATTTTATTTGATTCCAGAAATTCCTCATCGGTTGTGTAATTGGGTGGCGGATTTGTAGAAAACATCTCAATATTTTCATCCAAGTACCAGCTCAAATTTTCATCAAAGACTGTGAATAGCAGAAAATACTCCTTTTCTAACTGTGCCTGAAAAACAACAAAATAAATCAGTAGTAAACGATTACATGTAGATTTATTGCAAACGGGTGTATTTTTTTTCCATAGATCTTTTGGATTTAGAAAAATTAAAAAGTACATTGGGTTCTGCAAATCATGTTTTATGGGGGTAGTAAAGTCTCAGCGTCACTCTCAGCACAGGACCCTGAGAATGCAGAACTACTGCCATCATAAGGACTCACCTACTACATAGTCCTATCAGAGTCTCAGGACAGGCTGGAATGTTACATCATGTCCACTGACATATAATAAAGGTCACATCACAAACAGTTTCAGATGCATCTGGAGATGTGAATATGTTGTACATGGCTCTGAATTGGCCGGAGATGTGTAGACTCTAATCCAGAGCATGCACAGTGCAAATAAAAACGCAAGATCCATCCGTAAAAACAATCAAGTGTTCAACTCTGTGTCAGCTACAGTGTTATTTTCTATTAATAAGTCATTACTACTATAAGCCATTACTTCCTTATGCCCAACCCTAACTAAATTCTATAATCTCTCCCTTTCTCTACTGGTATCTTTCCTTTACCATTCAAGCATGCAGTGATTACTCCAATTCCGAAAAAAAAACTAAATTCTGACCCTAACTCTCTCTCTAACTACCGTCCCATCTCTCAGCTCCCATGCCCCTCCAAGCTAAATGAGGGACTCGCCTACACTCGCCTCACACTTTCATAACTCACACAACTTACTGGACCCACTTCAGTCATCATTTTATTCCCAACACTCCACAGAGACAGCACTGGCTAAAGTAGTGAATGATTTGGTCACTGCTAAGTCTATCCGCCATTACTCACTTCTTATTCTTCTTGATCTCTCTGCTGCTTTTGACACTGTTGACCACTCTCCTCTCATACAAACACTACAATCCCTAGGTCTTCAAGGACACAGCCCTCTCTTGGTTCTCATCCTACCTATCTAATAGCTCCTTTAGTGTCCACTTCTCTGAATCCACCTCCTCTTCGTTACCTCCATCAGTTGGAGTACCGCAAGGCCCAGTCTTAGGTACTCTGCTTTTCTCCATCTATACCACATCTCTTGGTAAACTAATCAGCTCAGTATCATCTGTATGCGGATGATACTCAAATCTACCTATCCTCCCCAGATTTGTCACCATCTGTATTAGTCCGTGTCACTGAATGCCTTTTTGCCGTTTTCTCTTGGATGTTATCTCTCCACCTCAAACTTAATATTTCCAAAACAGAATTAATTATATTTCCACCAACCAATAGTAGTTACCAACCTGATATCTCTATCAATGTTGAGAACTCAACAATCAATCCTACGCCACAAGCTCGCTGCCTAGGTGTCATCCTCGACTCTGATCTGTCCTTTGTTTCCCACATTCAATCTGTCTCTAATTCTTGCTACATGCATCTAAAAAAGATATCCAAATACGACCATACCTTACACAAGACACTGCAAAACTCTAATCCATGCTCTCATTATCTCCCACATTGATTATTGCAATAGTCTTCTTACTGGTCTTACCAAAAAGAGACTCTCACCACTACAATCCATTCTGAATGCAGCTGCGAGGCTAATCTTCCTCACTAGACGTTCATCGTCTGCAGATCCACTCTGTCAGTCCCTCCATTGGTTACCTGTATTCTACTATATTCAATATGAAACATTTTTACTCACGCACAAGACCATTAACCAAACGACACCAACATACATCTCTTCGCTTATCTAACAATATCTCCCAACCCGACCTCTCTGCTCTTCACAAGATCTACGTCTTTCATCCACACTCATTACTTGCTCCCATTCATGATTACAGGACTTTCTTCTGGCTGCTCCAACTAGTCTCCAAACCTTCAAGCGTTTCCTGAAAACTAACCTCTTCAGGCAAGCTTATCATATTCCAGAACCACCAACATAACCTTCATAAACTGTCCTATCCAAAAACATTCACTCTGTACAGTCCACACATATCCTCACATATTTTCTCTTTTCACTTTCCCATCATCCTAACCCCAGGCCAACATTGTTGTGTGACCGTATCATACAGCCCACCAAGAACCTTTGCAATCTGGTGGACAATTATGCAATAGATAGCACCTATCCTTGTGTATCAATGCCTATTTCCCTATAGACTGTAAGCTTACGAGCAGGGTCCTCCTACCTCTATGTCTATCTGTTATTACCCAGTTTTGTTTTTTTCACTGTTGTTTCCAATAGTTTTATTTTATGTATCACTGTTTCCAATTGTAAAGCGCACCAGAATTTGCCGCACTATGGGCCTAATTCAGACCTGATCGCTGGGCTGCTAATTTTGCTGTCCTGCGATTATATAGTCGCCACCCAAGGGGAGTGTAAATTCACCCCGTGCAAGTGTAGAATCGCATGTGTACGCCATGCGTAAATGTCCCTCAGTCAGCGGACAGCTGCAAATCCGTTCGCAACTCACTCATCTTCGAATGATTTAGAAGGTGAGATCTAGAAGTGTGTGCGCAGCCCAGGACTTACTGATACAGTGCGAAAAGAACAGGCTGATCGGGGCCGGAGCTGACGTCACACTACCCCCCAGGAAATGCTTAGGAACAACTGCGTTTTCCCTGACACTCCCAGAAAATGGTCAGTTACCACCCACAACCGCCCGCTTACTGTCAAACAGCAAGCGAATGGCTGTGCAATCGAAATATTCGCACCAGCTTGTCGCTGTTGTTGTTTGGTGATGCGCGTGTGCATTGCGGTGCATATGCATGCGCAGTCAATAGATAATCGCTCGCTCTGCGAAAACGCACAGCAGCGATCAGGTCTGAATCGGGCCCTCTATTAGAAACTGTTAATAAATAAATCATATTCTAAACATGGAAACAGGCTGCATGATATTCATTTGACCATTGTATACACGCACAGGAGGCAGAGGGCCTGGGTCCACGGAGAGCTATAGTGGCCTGCGATAACATGAAAGCAAGCCTGAGGATGCCAGTGCTAGGTAACCACTTCAGTGCAAGACCATAGAAAAATTCATTTAACAGATTCAAGAGGAAACTCGTGTGTGAAATACATGCAGCTAACAAAGAATTGGGCGTATTGGCACAAAATGGCTCAAATGTCTTTATTAGAGCTATTGCACAGAGAGGAGAAGATAATAAATAAGACTGGCGATGTATGGAAGGATTACTTCAGTTATGGGGGTCAGATGTAATAGCCCCGAAGTGAGAGATGGCTCAATACCAGCAATATAGTCACTAGATTTAAAGAGGCAATTAGTTTACAGGCAAAACCAACGTGTTTTTTCCTGTAAACTAATCGCTACTTTAAATCTAACGACTGCCTCACCGGAATCCACACAAAATGCGGCCTATTACCTTTGGCCCCGTAACTGAAGTAATACAGCTGTAAGAAGGGGATATAGGATGGGTTTGTGCTAAAGGTCTACAACCCAGTACATAGTCCTTGCGTTATAATACCTGTGTGTTATCAGAGAGAAGTGAACCCCTTCTACAGACCAGCAGGGGACCCACCAGTCCGGAATTAGTGTCCTTTACTGGGTCAACTGCGGAATAGTAGAGGTAAGTCAGGCAATTCGGATCGCTGTCAGTAGGTCCATCTTCTTCTAGGACTTTCCAGGTGTAGGTGAAGGTGTCTCCTGGTTTAACATGAGATCCTTCTTTCCCAATGGTACCTTTCACAGGAACACAATTATGATCATGGGAATAAAAATGTTAATTAAGCTAGGCTTTCATCCTCAGACTACTGTGATGTATTGGCTTGTCTATGTTCTCCTAGTAAGTCCTAAGCTTTATCTTCATGGCTTTGGTCTACGCTGTCCGTCAACCGTTCTTTTTTCATATTTGTAAAATGTCACATTCCGTAAGTTAAATACTGACTGATCAGGTCCAGACTGTCTGCTTATTCCTGAACCTCCCTGAATGCCTCATATTTACAACCATTACAAAAAGGAACAGTACAAACAGCAGAGCAATTCACACGTATATACTACGCAGTTGTTCGTATAATTTCTACATGCACTCAGGAGGTTTCTGGAGGTCACCTAGGCTTCCTCAATGCGTCTGTTGTGAACTCAAGTGAATGATGTAAGTAGCCCTTAGGAAAGTGCAACATTAATGAACAGGAGTGACAACACCTGAAGAAGGATACCAGATATCCGAAACGCATTGCACGGAAACAATGCTGCAGACCTGACGGGACCCTGTATCTGATGCCCAAACCCAGTATCCTAAGCCATTTGCAGTGGCATAGCCTACCGCACCACAGAAAGAGGGTGAGAGGTAGAAGGGAATTACCTTGTCCATATTTTGTGTATTTTTGGCATTAACGTTCCGATACATGTATGCCTTTTCATATACTATTGTCTTGTATGTAATAAACTGTCGTTCTGTTTTATATTTCCTGTATTTATGATCTTTATTTTATCCCGTGTCCAACTGGTAAAGAGGTAATCTATACTAAGGTGTACGAGATCATTTGCTCTATGCTTCAGCGCCAACCCACAATCACACTTCTTTGCTTTATGATTGGATATTACATTCCCGTATTATGGAAATCAGCTAACACCTACTAACTTAATATTAACTATGGCCCTCATTCCGAGTTGTTCGCTCGGTATTTTTCATCGCATCGCAATGAAAATCCGCTTAGTACGCATGCGCAATGTTCGCACTGCGACTGCGCCAAGTAACTTTGCTATGTAGAAAGTAATTTTACTCACGGCTTTTTCATCGCTCCGGCGATCGTAATGTGATTGACAGGAAATGGGTGTTACTGGGCGGAAACACGGCGTTTCAGGGGCGTGTGGCTGAAAACGCTACCGTTTCCGGAAAAAACGCAGGAGTGGCCGGAGAAACGGTGGGAGTGCCTGGGCGAACGCTGGGTGTGTTTGTGACGTCAACCAGGAACGACAAGCACTGAACTGATCGCACAGGCAGAGTAAGTCTGAAGCTACTCTGAAACTGCTAAGTAGTTAGTAATCGCAATATTGCGAATACATCGGTCGCAATTTTAAGAAGCTAAGATTCACTCCCAGTAGGCGGCGGCTTAGCGTGTGTAACTCTGCTAAATTCGCCTTGCGACCGATCAACTCGGAATGAGGGCCTATGTTTATTTCTTATTATTACACAATATCGGTATAAATATGGCAACTTACCATCTACATATGGCGCACCCTCTGAATCTTTGCTGAATGACACCCCGTGAGGCATCATGCTGTAGTTCCTGTCAGCCATATTGGAAAACATAACCAAGATGGTGTCTCCCACTTCAGCTTTGATGACTGGGCCTAAACGTAAACATTAACAATAAATCGACGATTTGTTGCAAAGTGAATAAAACATATTTTACTCCAATTAACTTGCATGTGTCATACTTACTGATGTTTTTTTACCTCCCATCCTGGAAATCCTGGGGGAGGTCCAGGGGCATTGTGTTGTAATTTGTATCATCATCTTAAGATGGCTGCCTTCATTACATTTATATTATAAAGGACTATCTGCCTTTTAACCATATGTATTGTACCACTACTCATGTTAATAAATGACGTCAAATATTAAATATAAACAGTGTTTTATACCCAGAATTCCGAGATGTTCCTCGTCTTTAGATGGGTTCTTCTTAGTAGTAAATGATTCATCCGTATACTCTGTGTAACGAGCTTTCATGTAAGATCCACCGATCCTGTCGCTGCTCTTTGTAAAAAAGGCCTCTGAGTTACTGAAAGACAAAACCTTTATGTGAAAATATGTATATAGGAAAGCCAGGAGCATAATTACTTATCCACATATTATTTGACCTCCCTGAACTGTTCTAGAAACATAAAAACAGAGGCGACTTTGGTGAAATTCATGGCCACTTTGTCACCGATGTACTGAACTGTGGCTAATTTTTTTTCCCTCTATCTTTTGTTTGGCAGTATACATTGTGGCTCTAACCTGTGTGCTCAAATTAAAATACTTCACACCACACAGTGATTGTCAGATTTATCTAAAGGTGATAACGTTTATTTATTTTGTCCTATATATGCAGACTAAAGTAACAATGCTAGCCGCTGGCATTGGCTTCACCATTTGCATAATACCTCTTATGGTATAGAGGGGCAGATATATTAACCTGGAGAAGGCATAAGGAAGTGATAAACCAGTGATATGTGCAAGGTGATAAAGGCACCAGCCAATCAGCTCCAATATGTAAATTAACAGGATCTGATTGGCTGCTGCCTTTATCACCTTGCACATACCACGGTTTATCACTTCCTTATGCCTTCTCCAGGTTAATACATCTGCCCCAGAATGCTACCTACCTATGTTGGCTCCCTGGTACTTCCTGCCAGTCAAACTAATTTAACTCAAGGACGCTAGGTTTCAAATGCAGCACATCAAACCTAGTGTCTGACGCTAGCAACCGCAGGAGCGCGCAATCCTGGGTATACAATGAGCAATGTAAGCAATATATCGTTCCAAAACGGCATTTTGGAATTACATCACTCCAGTGTGCACCTAGTTTAAGACAAAGGGGTACATTTACTAAGCAGTGATAAGAGCGGAGAAGTGAGCCAGTGGAGAAGTGCCCATGGCAAAAATCAGCACTGAAGTAACATCTATAATTTGCATACTATAAAATTATACAGAGCTGCTGATTGGGTGATGGGGCAACTTCTCCACTGGCTCACTTCTCCACTCTTATCACTGCTTAGTAAATGTCCCCCTAAGGCCCAGATTGATCAAGCCTTGGAGAGTGATAAATTGCACGGTTATAAAGTACCAACCAATCAGCTCCTCACTATAATTTTTCAAACACAGCCTGTAAGATGGCAGTTAGAAGCTGGTTGGTTGGTACTTTATCACAGTGCTATTTATCACTCTCCAACCCTTGAGCCTAAATAAGATCCTGTAGAACGAACTACACTTCCTTATAGATCCAAATAATCTTTATTGTGGAACTATGTGGGTCATTCCGAGATGATCGCTAGCTGGTTTCGGTCGCTGTGCAGCGATCAGGCAAAAAACCGTCACTTCTGCGCATGCGTATGCGGCGCAATGCGCAAGCGCGTCGTACTATTACAATGAACTATGTAGTTTCACACAAGGTCTAGCGAAGCTTTTCAGTCGCACTGCTGTCCGCAGAGTGATTGACATGAAGTGGGCGTTTCTGGGTGTCAACTGACCGTTTTCAGGGATTGTTCAAAAAAACGCAGGCATGCCAGGAAAAATGCAGGCGTGGCTGGGCGAACGCAGGGCGTGTTTGTGACGTCAAAACAGGAACTGAATAGTCTGAAGTGATCGCAAGCGCTGAGTAGGTCTGAAACTACTCTGAAACTGCACAAAATTATTTTGTAGCCACTCTGCGATCCTTTCGTTCACACTTCTGCTAAGCTAAAATACACCAGTGGGAGGCGGCATAGCGTTTGCACGGCTGCTAAAAACTGCTAGAGAGCGAACAACTCGGAATGACCACCAAAATCCATGATTATTTAATTTTGGCAAACAGACATAGCATAAGGAGCTGAAATTAAAATGTACTAAATTAGGGGTAATACAGATCTGATTGCTGGGCTGCGTTTTTTGCAGCCCTGCGATCAGATAGTAGCCTCCTACAGGGGGAGGGGAAACCGTCTGTGCAGGTGTGCGATCGCTTTTGTAGCAGAGCTGCACAAACATCAGTTTGTGCAGTCTCTGCTCAGGCCAGGACTTATTCTTCCTCTGCGATGTAATCCTGCTGATCGGGGGCCGGAGCTGACGTCAGACACCCTCCCTGAAAACGGCTGAGCTTGCCTGCATTTTTCCGGACACTCCTGTAAAATGCTCAGTTGCCACCCACAAACGGCCTCTTCCTGTCAATCACCTTGCGAACGCCCGTGCGTTCAAAATTTTCACCCCATCCCGTCGCTATACATAGATGCCCGGTGCAGTCATCTGACGCGCCGGTGAATTGTGTTGCATACGCATGCACAATTCAGTTAAGTACAGTGACCAACTGTCAGAATCAGAATCAGCTTTATTGGCCAGGTGTACTCACGTACACTAGGAATTCTTTGTGGTACAATGCATCGCCAAGCAGCAACATGAAGGGGGAATACATAGCATACGAAGGGGGAAGAACATAGCATACATTACACACATTACACGTATGAGTTGACACTGCACATTGCAACTGTACAATAGACTCAACATATTAGACATATTATACACGTAGGACTAAACACAAAGGCTGCTTGGCAGAGCAGCACCGAGGCAGCCATCCGCGGCACCATCTGAAGAAGGTCATACTGAAGAAGGTCGAGTCGGTCTAGAGCGCACCTGCCACTCCAATTCATCCCAAAGGTTCTCAATGGGGATAAGATCAGGACTCTGAGCTGGCCAAGTAATCCGGGTTACCAAAACTTCTGTATACTGTCACCCTGGAAACATGACATCGTTCAGCCTACGATGTTCCCCTTTTCAAACGCGGCTAGCTCCTTCCGGCAAGCCATTTCGTTAGCTAATGATCTAATCGGATTACATACGATATACCGGCTTTCGCACCTCTGTCGGGGGGGGGGAGTGTGGCCTGGCATGCGGGGCGGACTAGCATGTCAGAGTTTGTGATCGTAGATGAGCGTTTTTTTCACACATCTACGATCAGCTCTGAATTAGGCCCTAGGTGCGGTGTGAAATGGGTATGGTCCGATTTCCTAAGGGACCCGGTATTTCAACCCAGGAATAAAGCAGGGTTATTCCTGAGTTATTCCTGGGTGAGGTCTAGTGTGAACGGGTTGCCAGGTTGATGTGCCTCTGCACATATCACCAACCCAGCAATCTGCCGGGTTGGTACCGCCAGTCTGAAAGGGGTCTCAAGTGGGTTACTCCCGGGAAGGACCCGCGTACAAGTCCCGGGTGCGACCTGCGTTAGCGATCTCAAAGCGGTATAAGAAAAGCACAGCTACTGTAAAAGCAACACTAATAGCTGTACACCCAGAACACTGGAAATGGCACGCTGACTTGCTGATCTGTGCTGTCAGTGTGCACTGGGACCACCTTCATCATGGGATACGATGAATCTTATGTATACATTGAGGCGGCAGTGAGCCTGGCTAGGTGAAAATACACAGCAGGTACATAGCAATTATACACGTGGATTTCCCCATGTAGGTTACAGACTCACCAACAGCGACGCTTCTTCCTTCCACGTGTGAAACACTCTTCTCCCCAGCTTACACCTTATTTTCCTATTACAATTACTTTAATTTATTTAATTAATGTTTTCTTGTAAATTTACTGGTTTAGAATAGTAAGGATAAGTGTGAGTCAATAACCACCATCAATATATTTTGTTGCCCCCAACCACCTGAACAACGTTAGTAAAACTGGTAAGATGATTTTCAAATAATTGCTTTACGAAATGCTACGTTACTGTGTATTCCTGGAAATCACTGTAACGCAGCATTTCATATGCAGATACAGCCACAGTCGCATACAGAATATAGGCATGCTAGTTATCATTTTAATCAGCAGAAGCTGCTTGTGCATCCTAGTCACATATCAATGAAAATAAGACACATTTTCTGCAAAAAAAGGTGCCCAACGTTAGCAGAGCTGGATGGGAGCTGGATGGCATATTGAGGCAAGATGTACCGTATGAGGACACATCTGTATCCAAGCAGAGGCAGAGGGCACAATGTTAGCGGCCGTGTGAGTGCTGTGTGTGGGTAGGTTCATTGTGCAATAGTGTTCGGCATATGTGTAAGGGGCATTATCTGTGTTGTGTATAAATGCATTAATAATGTGCAACATATGTGTAAGGGGCATTATGTGTGTCATTGTGTGTATAAGGGCATTAATAAAGGTGTAAGTTGCATTATGTTTATAAGGATATTAATAATGTGTGTAGTATGTGTAAGGGACATTACTGTGTGATAGTATGTGTATAAAGGCATTACTAATGTGTGGCATTATGTGTATAAGGTGCTTGTGTGGCATTATGTGTATAAGGTGCTCTACTGTGTGGCGTAATGTATAGAAAAGACACTACTGTGGTTTAATGTGAATAAAGAGCAATATGGTGTGGTGTAATGTAAATAAGGATCAATTCAGTGTGATGTAATGTGAATAAGGAGCACTACTGTGATTAATAATGTATATAAGTGAAAGTGGTACTACTGTGTGATGTAACGTGAAGAAGGGACACTGTTGCATGATATACTACTGTGTGGCATAATTTGAATTGGGGGTACTATTGTGTGGCCATGCCCCTTCCCAAAAGAACACACCCTTTTTTGGGCTGTGCGCCGAATGTGTTTCACCAAGGGAAATTGGACCAGTGGCGTCTAATCTTTTCTTTCATTTGGGACCCGATTAGAGAGGGTGTTCCTCATAGAATAGATTTTACATCTGAAAGTCATGGGCAGAGGTGCTAAATTGGGGAGAGAAGTGGGTACAAAGTATCCAGGCCCAGATCAAAGGGGTGAGGCCATGCCCCCAAGATGCTATGACCATGCCCCTCTAATCATCAATAGAGGCAATGGGATGAATAGCCACCGCCCCTACACTTGTCCATGATCCCCAAAGTATCAGGCCCATACTTTCTCATGGAAGGCCCTGGTCACAGGGCACCATATACAGACATTACTTGGGATCTGTGACGTGCAGGCAGGGGAGGCAGTGTCATTGTCAGCTGCCATAATCCAATGAAAATAGCAGATTTTTCCACAGATCCGTGCTATAATTTATAACACAGATTAGTGGACAAGCCCACTATCATCATTGGGGTACAGTATGACACTCCACTGCAAATACAGAGGCAGCAACAAGCTCCACCTTCCCTCTGTAAAATAATCAGAAAATGTTTGGAGCGTGAGGCCCCCGTCCCCTTTCTATAAGCACCGACCTCCAAGTCTATGATTCAGGTATTTTATGCCTGAATAAAGTGCATCTGAGAAGTTGAGTTAGAGATCCACCCCTGGGACATGAGAGGTGTAGAGTGGGGACTTTGAAACTGCTAACCTGGGTCCATCTACTCGCCCCACCCCAGGGCACAGTCCTGGGCAGAGGTGTAGGGGTTGGTCTCGAGCCTGCGAACCCTGCATTGTCATCTTCCCAGATGCTGGACAAAGGCACAGTGACACCGTGCCAGCCAGTAGATGGCTGCTGTTCTTGGACACCTGAAGCTCAATTACCATTAAATCATGCATATAGGCATTGTGCAACATCGCCACCTGGCGGCAGATGCTGGAACCACCTGCATTGCCTTCTGAGGAAGAGCAATTAATGTGCTGAAACGCGTTAAGGCCCTGGAAGCAAATGTGATCAGTAGTGGAGCAGTACCCACCTGGATGGCAGGAGTGTCTAGTTAGTCCGCTGGACATTTTCCTGCTTCTGGTAGGGGGACTACCTAGCCATTTACCGCTTGTCTGAGACGGCATATTCTACATTTGATATTTGTTTGCTATACTACTGCTGGGATCCGGGCTCTAGGTCGACAGGGTTTCTAGGTCGACAGGGTCTCTAGGTTGATATATAGATATTTAGTGCTCTATTTTTGAGCATTTGTTTTATTAAAATTTGTCACTGTTTTTTTACAATATTACACTATATTTGTTTTTTCTTTTCTCTCCATATGTACCATAAAACTGAGATTAAGCACCACGAGAGAGAAGTACTATGTTTTGACTCTATTTATTTTAGTTATTCACGGTGTGGCGCTAATGGAGATTACATACTATTACTCTCACTAACATTTCTTTTTTGGGGATATAATGTACCCAGGTGTAATAGACCGCAGGCTGCCTACCTGGTTGCGCTAGGGGGGTGTATCCTGTTACTTTATTCTATGTATGATTGCCTGATTTTTTTACATCGCCTGTAAGATGGACTGTCCTGACAAAAGTGTTTTTTTAAATAAAATGGAAACGTTGACTAAGATTTAGGTGGGCTTGACCAACTTATAATGGAGCTTATAGCATGTCCGGACATTAAGAGCCCGCTAGCGCCTGTATTCCGCTTGTAAAGAAAATATTAAAATAAAGACAGGACACCGAATGTTTCAGTAACTCATTGTACCACACCTTCTCCTGGGGGAGGCAACAGCTTTTAAGATCTTTTGCATGGCTGAAGACCCCAGGACTTCTGACATTTTCACCTGATGCCTGCAGGCCCTTAATGTCAAGACATGCTTGCTGAGACCCGTAAACCATCTACAAAGAAAAGTATTATCCAGAATCCATGAAGCCCCGCAGGGCCGGCTCTACATTAGGCAGCTTTAGGCGGCTATATGTATGTGTGTATATATTTCTAACCTGCCAGCTAGCGTGTATACGTAGGCTGACACGATTCACCCCAGCTCACCTAGAGGCCTCCTGCATCTCCCCTCCAAGAGGTGGTGGTGGTGGTGGTGGGGATTGCAGGTTAGGGGGTTCTAGGGTGCAGAGAGACCTTGCACCGGCACTGAACCCCCGCACCCACTGCCACCAGGGGTGTGGGGAATAGCCCTGGTTGTTGCATGGAAGGGGGGACCCCCTTTTATTTTTGGGATCCCTGCTTTTTGAGGAATTCCAGTCCAG
Organism: Pseudophryne corroboree; assembly: GCF_028390025.1. NCBI lineage: Eukaryota > Metazoa > Chordata > Amphibia > Anura > Myobatrachidae > Pseudophryne > Pseudophryne corroboree. The sequence continues at coordinate 77,018,977 of NC_086445.1, forward strand.
GGCTGACCAGTTTAGGGCTGGTTAATGTGATGGCAAGGGGGGTCCTCACTGTGTGTCCCCCTGCTATGTCACTATCAACCCCGGCTGATACAACATGGTGCTGGTTACTGGTAAATAGGGTTAATCCTATGGTGGTTTATTCCTCTGTTTTCCAATACCAGACCCAGCTGAGATGTCCAGGGCTGGTTACTAATTTTTACGGGGGTGGGGGTTTATTTTCTTTTTAATTAGCCAGTGCCTTCCCAGCCATTGACCGTCACTATTTGGGATGCTGGCATCCAGGTTATCCAGATGGAGCCGCGCTCATCTGAGGCGGCTCCATCGCAAGCGAGCACTCCCAACGATCTGTCCGCCTAGTCACGCCGGGAGTGCATAGAGACAATCTTCCATTCATAGAATAGCAGAGCGTCTCTGTCTGGGTGCGCGCGCCCGGACGGATATGTTCTCCAATTCTTCTAGTGAATGGGGAGCGTCTCAGTCACGGGTGCTGAGTCTTAGGCGCGCCTTGGCACATACGGAGCCACGACTAGCGTGTCTCCATCTGTACACCTTTGTAATAGTCAGTGTGGAGAATCCTTCTACTGTAGAGAATAGGTGTGTACTGGTGGAACATTGAGGCACAGCTATGCTAGACTAAGCATTTTTGCTGTGCTCACTTGAAGGGTTGATACTTCTCCCCTTGCGTGGAGATTATGCTGATTTACGGCCTAGTGGGTAACTCAGACCTGATCGCCGTTGTGCGAATTCGCAAGGCGGCCGATCATCGTTCGACTGCGCATGCGTATGGATCATAGTGCGTATGCGTGAGGCCAAACTGCGAAATAGATCCTCTGTCTTTTTTGATCGCTAGGCAAACGCAAGTTGATTGACAGGAAGCGGACGTTTGTTGGTGGTAACTGCCCGTTTTCTGGGAGTGTCAGTAAAAATGCAGGCGTTGCCAAGCGTTTTCACGGAGGGTGTGTGACGTCAGCTCCAGACTTGCACGGGGCAGGTATTCACTCTGTCTGGGCGGCGACTATCTGATCGCAAACCTCTGCAAATTCGCACCATCAGAACATAATAGACTGACAGGATACATCGTCCTCTTCTGTGCTCTTATTGGTGACGAGCAGTAAGTGCTATCATTTAATGGGTAGATAGTGGCTGTGATTCTCATCAGGAGAGAGGGGTTCACTATGATTTACCGGCGGTCAAAATCCCGACAACCGGTAAATTAACCGCATCTCGGAGGGAGAGAGGATGGCTGCTGCCCAGGCAGCACTAGGGCTATATCACTGTATGACATTTCAGTCACTAGGGCTGTAACATTTGGTAGCAGATAGTGTTTAGTACGTATAAAACATTGTAATATCTGGCATTACCTCCCTGGAGTGTCTAAAGCCTGGTTAGTGAATTTGTCAACGTTCCCTGGTGCATAATTCCACACGGTCTTCTCTGCAGCAATAAAGTATTTTCTCACAGATTCAGGTTTCAAAATGGCGGGAGACTTTCCACAGGCACCAACATTGTACAAGCCCATCATTCCAGCTATAAATGTAAGAAACAAAAGGAGACACTATAAAACACATTCTTTATACATATTGAGAATAATATATATATAAAAATGGATGTGTGTGTGTGTGTGTGTGTGTGTGCGCGTGTGTATGTATGCATAACTCTGGAATGCCTGGAGCAATTTACCCCAAACTTGGTACACATATTACTTACAATCTGGGAAAAAATACTGCGGGGGTAAGACACCCCTAGCACCCATAGGGGTGGGGGTGGTAAGGGGGTGACATGTAAAAATCCATAGCGTTCGGGGTCACGGTGATGAATAGTGACACTCCTGATGCCGTTTAAGTCCAAGTTCTGCCCCCATCAGCATGGGGGGTGAGAAGGGGTGAAAAATAAAATGTCCAAAATGACCGACAGTAGTGTCAAATCCATCGTTTCCAGGGTCGCTAAGCTGATCGCATTTTGAAAATTGTTATGTTCCTTAGACTGTCCGTTAACATATAGGCTATGTATCTTCACGCTAATTCTTTTAGGGGTTGGGTAGTGAACTTAAACTTGAAGATGGGCGCAATGAAAATAGCCTTATTGCGTTAAGAATTCCAAGTGGGCGAAGCCGCGGGCAAAAAGCTATAGTATATAAAACTGCTAAAAAAAGATCTGTATAATAATAATGTGTACATTTCAAGATAAAATACACAAAACAATTAAAAACATTACAAATGTAAACATGAGATTAGTTAGATACAAATCTATAAATGAATAGCAGAAGGACAATTTTAAGAGTGACATATTTATATGATGCTGTTGTCTGGGCGGGGTTTTACATCATATACCAAATTAAAGGTCTTGGTCTGTAGATTTGCAGAACAATATTGGCGTTGTAATTAGTTGTGCATAACTCAGGGGCAGGGCCGGTGACAGGGACATACACAGGGTGAGTGGCAGATATACATGGGGTGACAGGGATATACACAGGGTGACAGTGGCAGATATACACGGGGTGACAGAGACCTAAACAGGGTGACAGTGGCAGATATACACGGGGTGAAAGGGACATACACAGGGTGACAGTGGCAGATATACACAGGGTGAAAGGGACATACATGGGGTGACAGTAGCACATATACACGGGGGTGACAGGGACATATACAGGGTGACAGAGGGGCATAGACAGGGTGACAGTGGCACATATACATGGGGTGACAGGGATATATACAGGGTGACAGAGGGGCATAGATAGGGTGACAGTGGGTTATGCACTCGGGGTGACAGGGAGACATATTCACAGAACATAGGACAGTGGGTCATGCACAGAGTGGCAATGCTGTATAAATCCTCCTCCCCCACTGTACCCCAAATGAGATCATATAGTATGCCCACTATGCCCACAGCTTAATATAATACAACAGCTTAATTCTTACGTTCTTCACTGTATTTCTCCTTTCAACTTTTTCCTCTGATCTTCTACTGTACTTTTTTCCGTGCCATGCAGCTCCTCTTGCACAGTGGCTCCTCATCATCTGTGCAGCAGCTGGGTACAGAACAGCTACAGAGGGAGGGAGGAAAGCCGGGCAGACAGTCCCAGGCCAGCGCACGCAGAATGGCTGATGGCGTCAGATGCGGCAAGCACTGTGCAACACCCCCACGTCATGGTGTGTGTTGCCGCCGACAGTACGGCCCAATGTGCGGTGGAAAGGTCATTGGAAGAAGACGCTACAGACTCTGCTGAGCATGCTCAGCTTCTTCCGTCTCACCTCCTAAGGCTATCACCGAGGTGCTCCCTAAAGCAACTGCGGTGCAGCCCAAGTAGTTTGGCAGGCGGTTTTTTCACTGGGGGGGGGGATGTGCCAGGGCCCCTCAGAAGCACGAGGCCCCCCCCTATTCCAGGGCCTGCTAATAGGCGCAGTGTGGAGTAAGGGGCACGGGGAGGAGGAGAGAGACTGGAGATTGCAAGGCGCACTTCACTGTTCACGCTGCGCAGCCGGCAGTAACAGTGGACAGAAAGCAGCAGGGTAGCAGAGTGGGGAGAGCGCCTCTCCTGGCCGGCGCCTCCCTGCTTTGCATACCCTTGCTGAGTGGGTAGCGCCGGTAGTCATGGGCAAAGTGATTCACTGAACTGAGTTGAGACACATGACTCAGTTCAGTGAAGTGTCTCGAGTCAGTGTCTCGGCACATGAGTCATGACTCATTTGTAGTGGAATGTATTGCAGAGACTGCACATGAATCAGTGAGTTGCCAGTGCTGGCAGATCAGTGCTGGACTCATGGAGGGAGTTATTCAGCTGCAGTGATTGTGCAGTGTATCTGGGGGAGGCAGCTGCTTATGCACTGATTGTTAATAATATATTAACATAGATTCAGTGTTATGTTGATATATTATTAATAAGCACTTATTGCATACTAGTTACAGAATATGCACATTACTTCTGGCTGAGGAGAGAAAGCTTAACAGCCATGAAACACATCATTCAGTCTGTCACTAAACCAAATAAAAACATTTTTTTTTTACTTTGCATACTTTGCTAATTGGATGATTTTAGGTGGGCTTGGATTTATTATATTATCCACTATCTAGCCTCCAGGGAGTTTGCCACCCACAATCACATTGAGCAGGAACAGTGAGCTGAGAACACTGTACCACAGGGGCTCCACCTCCTGCAGGCTTATGCTGCATGAATCAGATCCATCCACTGAGTCACTGAGTCTACACAGTGTACAACTGTCTCCCTCACTGGCAGACTCAGGATGAATCATGATTCATGACATGACTCAGGCACAGCAGCACAGCACTCACTGACTGGTGAGTCGTGACTGCTCCCTCCCCCCTCCCACTGGGTGTCACCTGGTATAGCCTCGCCCTCTGGCCAATCACAGCTAAAGACACACAGCAGAACACACTGACTGAAGGACACACTGAGTTTCCTCCCTCTGGCTGAGAGAGGCTGCTGCTGCAGCTGTCTCCACTCATTAAACAGTGAGTGACTCGAATCATTCACACTTCCTGATAATTCGAGTCACTGTGTTGAGACCATACTTGCCTACCTGACCCTCTCCATGAGGGAGAAAATGCTCTGTTCCTGGACTTTCCTGGTAATGTATGATTGCCATCACCTGTGGTGAGTTAGTTAAGTGATAAGAAAGGTGTTTCACCTCAGGTGATGGCAATCATACATTACCAGGAAAGCCCAGGAACAGAGCATTTTCTCTAAACGTCCTAGTGGATGCTGGGAACTCCGTAAGGACCATGGGGAATAGCGGCTCCGCAGGAGACTGGGCACAAAAAAGAAAGCTTTAGGACTACCTGGTGTGCACTGGCTCCTCCCCCCATGACCCTCCTCCAAGCCTCAGTTAGATTTTTGTGCCCGACCGAGCTGGGTGCAATCTAAGGGCTCTCCTGAGCTTCTTAGAAAAAGTTAGTTTTAGGTTTTTTATTTTCAGTGAGACCTGCTGGCAACAGGCTCACTGCATCGAGGGACTAAGGGGAGAAGAAGCGAACCTGCCTGCTTGCAGCCAGCTTGGGCTTCTTAGGCTACTGGACACCATTAGCTCCAGAGGGACCGAACACAGGCCCAGCCTCGGAGTCCGGTCCCAGAGCCGCGCCGCCGGCCCCCTTACAGAGCCAGAAGCAAGAAGAGGTCCGGAAAATCGGCGGCAGAAGACATCAGTCTTCACCAAGGTAGCGCACAGCACTGCAGCTATGCGCCATTGCTCCTCATGCACACCACACACTCCGGTCACTGATGGGTGCAGGGCGCTGGGGGGGGGGTAAACACCTTGGCTGGCAAAAATACATCACATATAACCCCCAGGACTATATGGATGTATATTAACCCCTGCCAGATTCCAGAAAAAAGCGGGAGAAAAGTCCGCCGAGAAGGGGGCGGAGCCTATCTCCTCAGCACACTGGCGCCATTTTCCCTCACAGCTCCGTTGGAGGGAAGCTCCCTGGCTCTCCCCTGCAGTTAATACACTACAGAAAGGGTTAAAAAGAGAGGGGGGGGGGGGCACAATTTAGGCGCAGTATACAAATATATGCAGCTATAAGGGAAAACACTTTTTTATAGGTGCTATCCCTGTGATATATAGCGCCCTGGTGTGTGCTGGCATACTCTCCCTCTGTCTCCCCAAAGGGCTTTGTGGGGTCCTATCCTCTATCAGAGCATTCCCTGTGTGTGTGCTGTGTGTCGGTACGGCTGTGTCGACAGGTATGTGGAGGATAATGAGGTGGAGGCGGAGCGAATGCCTGTAAATATGTTGTCACCCCCTGCGGGGTCGACACCGGGGTGGTTGAACTTATGGAAGGATTATGTGAAAGTGTCAACTCCTTACATAAAAGGTCGACGACACGGAACAGCCGGCTACTCAGCTTGTGCCTGTTCCAGCGTCTCAAATGTCATGGGGGGCTTTAAAATCGCCCGCTACCTCAAATAACAGACACAGATGTCGACACGGATACTGACTCCAGTGTCGACATCGATGAGACTGGTGTACCCTCCAAATAGGTCCACCCGTTACAGGATTGAGGCAATGAAAAATGTATTACACATTTATGATGATACCCCAGGTACCACATAAAAGGGTATTGTGTTTGGTGAGAGAAAACTATTAGTAGTTTTTCCTGCATCTGAGAAATTAAATGAGGTGTGTGAGGAAGAGTGGTCTTCCCCCGGTAAGAAATTGATAATTTCTACAACGGTTATTGGCAGCGTACCCTTTCCCGCCAAAGGATAGGTCACGCGGGGAAACACCCTATAGGGTAGATACAGCGCTTACACGCTTATCAGAAAAGGTGGCACTACCGTCTCCGGATACGGCCGCCCTGAAGGAACCTGCTGATAGAAAGCAGGAGTTTACCCTATAAGATATGGTCACACACTAGGGCATTATATTGCGACCAGCCGTTGCTTCGGCATGGAAGTGCAGTGCTCCCGCTGCGTGGTCAGATTCCCTGTCGGAAAATAACTATGGATAGGGACAATATTTTGCTGAAAATAGAGCATATAAAAGACGTGGTCTTATACATGCGTGATGCTCAGAGGGATATTTGCCGGCTGGCATCAAAAATAAGCGCTAGGTCCATTGCCGCCAGACGGGGTTATGGACTTGACAATGGTCAGGCGATGCCGACTCGAATCGGCACATGGAAGTTGCCCTATAAGGGGGTAAAACTGTTTGGGGATAGTTTTTCAGACCTCGTTTCCACAGCTACTGCTGGGAAATCGATTTTTTTGCCACAGGCTACCCCACAACAAAGGAAAGCACCGTATCATCAAGTACAGTCCTTTCGGCCCCAGAAAAGCAAGAGGGCTAGAGGCTCATCCTTTCTGCCGAGAGGCAAAGGTAGAGGAAAAAAGCTGCAACACACAGCTAGTTCCCAAGAGCAGAAGTCCTCCCTGCGTCCGGTAGGTCCACAGCATGGTGCTGGGGCTGCTCAGGCGGACCCGGGTACGGTGGGGGCCCGTCTCAGATATTTCAGCGGACAGTGGGCTCTCTCACATGGATCCCTGGGTCCTTCAAGCAGGATCTCAGGGGTACAGGCTGGAGTTCGAGACGTTCTTCCCCCCGCCGTTTCCTAAAATCTGCCTTACCGGCACCTCCCTCTGCCAGGGAGACGGTGTTGGTGGATATTCAACACTATAATCACAACAAGTGATTGTCAAGGTACCCCTCCTTCAGCAAGGAAGGGGTTACTATTCCACAGTGGTTGTGGTACCGAAACGGTTCGGTGAGACCCATCTTGAAATTAAAATACTTAAACTTTTATATCAGAAGATTCAAGTTCAAGATGGAATCGCTCAGGGCGGTTATTACGAGCCTGGACGAGGGGGATTACAGGGTCTCCCTGGACATCAAGGATGCGTACCTGCATGTCCCCATTTACCCCCCTCACCAGGAGTACCTCAGATATGTGGTACAGGACTGTCACTATCAGTTCCAGACGCGGCCGTTGGAGTTGTCCACGGCACCGAAGGTCTTTACCTAGGTAATGGCCGAAGTGACGATACTCCTTCGCAAGAAGAAAGTTTTTATTTTCCCGTACTTGGACGATCTCCTGATAAAGGCGAGGTCCAAAGAACAGTTGGTAGTGGGGGTAGCAGAAGTGCTACAACAGCACGACTGAATTCTCAATATTCCAAAGTCACAGCTGGTCCCGACGACACGTCTTTTGTTCCTGGGAATGTTTCTGAACGCAGACCAGAAAAGAGTGTTTCTTCCAGTGGAAAAAGCCGAGGAGTTGTCATCTCTAGTCAGAGACATCCTAAAACCAGGACAGGTGTCGGTACATCAATGCACACGAGTCCTGGGAAAAATGGTAGCTTCGTACGAAGCATAATTCCATTCGGAAGACTCCACGCAAGGACGTTCCAGTGGGACCTGTGGGACTAATGGTCCGGGTCCCATCTACAGATACAACAGCGGATAACCCTGTCAGCAAGAAACAGGGTGTAGCTGCTGTGGTGGCTGCAGAGGGCTCATCTACTAGAGGGCCGCAGATTCGGAATACAGGACTGGGTCCTGGTGACCACGGATGCCAGCCTTCGGGGCTGGGGTGCAGTCACACAGGGAAGAAATTTCCAAGGAGATTTCGCTTTACATAAATATTCTGCAGTTAAGGGCCATTTACAATACCCTAAGCCAAGCAAGGCCCCTGCTTCAGAACCAGCCGGTACTGATCCAATCAGACGACATCACGGCGGTCGCCCATGTAAACAGACAGGGCGGCACAAGAAGCAGGATGGCGATGGCAGAAGCCACAAGGATTCTCCGATGGGCGACCTACACCCAGGAGAATGGGGACTTCATCCAGAAGTTTTCCAAATGCGGGTAAACCGTTGGGAATGACCACGGGTGGACATGATGGCGTCCCGCCTCAACAAGAAGTTGAAAAGATATGGCGCCAGGTCAAGGGACCCTCAGGCGATCGCTGGGGACGCTCTAGTGACACCATGGGTGTACCAGTCGGTTTATGTGTCTCCTCCTCTACCTCTCATACCCAAGGTACTGAGAATAATAAGAAGGCGAGGAGTGAAATCCATACTCGGGGTTCCGGATTGGCCATGAAGAGCTTGGTACCCGGAACTTCAAGAGATGCTGGCAGAGGACCCTTGGCCTCTGCCGCTCAGACAAGACCTGCTGCAGCAGGGACCCTGTCTGTTCCAAGACTTACCGCGGCTGCGTTTGACGGCATGGCGGTAGAACACCGGATCCTAAAGGAAAAGGGTATTCCGAAGGAAGTCATCCCTACCCTGATCATAGCCAGGAAGGATGTCACCGCAAGACATTATCGCCGCGTTTGGCGAAGATTTGTTGCTTGGTGGGAGGCCATGAAGGCCCCGACGGAGGAATTTCAACTATGTCGATTCCTGCACTTCCTGCAAGCAGGGGTGACGTTTGGGCCTCAAATTGGGGTCCATCAAGGTCCAGATTTCGGCTCTGTCGAATTTCTTCCAGAAAGAACTGGCTTCACTGCCTGAAGTTCAGACTTTGGTTAAAGGAGTACTACATATTCAGCCTCCTTTTTGTGCCTCCTGTGGCACTTTTTGGATCTCAACGTGGTGTTGGATTTCCTAAAGTCGCATGGGTAGAGCCACTTAAAATCATGGAGCTAAAGTATCTCCCGTGGAAAGTGGTCATGCTGTTGGCCTTGGCCTTGGCCAGGCGTGTGTCAGAATTGGCGGCTTTGACATGTAAAAGGTCTTATCTGATTTTCTATATGGATAGGGCAGAGTTGAGGACTCGTCCTCAGTTTCTCCCGAAGGTGGTCTCAGGTTTTCACTTGAACCAACCTATTGTGGTGCCTGCGGCTACTGGGGACTTGGAGGATTCCAAGTTGCTGGACGTAGTCAGGGCCCTGAAAATTTTATTTTTCCAGGACGGCTGGAGTCAGGAAAACTGACTCGCTGTTTATCCTGATGGCACCCAACAAGCTGGGTGCTCCTGCTTCTAAGCAGTCTATTGCGCGCTGGATTTGTAGCACTATTCAGCTGGCGCATTCTGCGGTAGGATTACCGCAGCCTAAATCAATAAAAGCCCATTCCACAAGGACGGTGGGCTCATCTTGGGCGGCTGCCCGAGGGGTCTCGGCTTTACAACTTTGCCGAGCAGCTACTTGGTCAGGGGCAAACACGTTTGCAAAATTCTATGAATTTGATACCCTGGCTGAGGAGGACCTGGAGTTCTCTCATTCGGTGCTGTAGAGTCATCCGCACTCTCCCGCCCGTTTGGGAGCTTTGGTATAATCCCCATGGTCCTTACGGAGTTCCCAGCATCCACTAGGAGTCAGAGAAAATAAGAATTTACTTACCGATAATTCTATTTCTCGTAGTCCGTAGTGGATGCTGGGCGCCCATCCCAAGTGCGGATTGTCTGCAATACTTGTACATAGTTATTGTTAACTAATCGGGTTCTTGTTGTGAGCCATCTATTCAGAGGCTCCTCTGTTATCATGCTGTTAACTGGGTTTCATATTACAAGTTGTACGGTGTGATTGGTGTGGCTGGTATGAGTCTTACCCGGGATTCAAAATCCTTCCTTATTGTGTACGCTCGTCCGGGCACAGTATTCTAACTGAGGCTTGGAGGAGGGTCATGGGGGGAGGAGCCAGTGCACACCAGGTAGTCCTAAAGCTTTCTTTTTTGTGCCCAGTCTCCTGCGGAGCCGCTATTCCCCATGGTCCTTACGGAGTTCCCAGCATCCACTACGGACTACGAGAAATAGAATTATCGGTAAGTAAATTCTTATTTTCTCCCTCATGGAGAGGGTCAGGTAGGCAAGTATGGTTGAGACAGTGAGTCAGTAGCCATCTCTAAGCGCCGGCACTGCTCAGGGGATATCTGCTACAGTATATCTACTGCCCAACACAACTGATAAATACGTTTTTTTTTATTTACTGTAAATCATTTGAAACTGCTGCTTCATAACAATTATGTGGCCAGAAAGCTTGATAAAAGAAATCTACTGTAATAAATGATGCAATAGTTATGTAACACTTAACATCCGTAAACATTAACTCCACCACATCACACATTTATAACCATAACTCACACAGGTTGGTTGTATACCAGCAGGTTAGCTATTGCAAATAGCCTGGGGCATAATCTGAGTTTCAGGAAAACTAAAGAAAATGTGTACAGCACTGTACGCTAATGTCTTCCACGCATATATATCTGCGTTTTATATTAATTTGCTATGTTTTACTTTCATTTGAATGATTATGTAATTAATACTATTTATGACAAGGTGAAAATCTGGGACAATAGCTCCACAGTTCCAGGAAATGTTCCCCAGTTGCATAATATCAGCAAGACACTACGGGGTCTATTCATGAAGCAGTGAAAAGAGTGAGCCTGTGGAGAAGTTGCCCATGGCAACCAATCAGCTGCTCTGCATAGTTTTATAGTATGCAAATTATATAACATCAATTCTGAGTGGTTGCCATGGGCAACTTCTCCACTATCTCACTTCTCCGCACTTTTCACTGCATCATGAATAGACCCCATTGTGTCTTGCTGATATTATGCAACTGGGGAACATTTCCTGGAACCGTGGAGCTAATGTCCGAGACATTAATTTCAACAGTTTATTCACTTAATTAAAAACATTTAACTCAAGCAAAAACAACCTTTCACCTACAGTACAGGAAGAACGCTTAATTGGTTACGGGTCTGTTAATAAAAGGGAGATAATATCTGGGGAATGAGCTTGATACTGTTTTCTATATTTAACACGTTTAACTTTTTTTTTTAAACTTCCAGCACTCTGCGCCCCTGAGAACTAGCACCCGCAGACCATCCCTCTTCTTAATAAGAACTGTCAGGATTGTCCAAAGGGGGAAATCTCTGTACACATCTAAAAAACAGCCCAGCATCCGTCTAGGGGGAACTATCCTCTATACTGTATGGGGGAAACACTTATGCCCCCTACACATTTGGCGATCTGCCCCCGAGCTGCCTGATGGCGGATACAGCCGATGGGCGACGCGGTGGCGGGGGCAGTGACGGGGGGAGTGAAGTTTCTTCACTCCCCCCGTCACCCGGCTCCATAGACTGCTAATGGCATGCTAATATGGACGAGATTGTCCATCACGATGAACAAGCGAGGGGTCGCACATCGTTCATCATTGGTGCATACACATTGAACGACATGAACGAGTTCTCGTTCATTAATGAACGAGAACGTTCATATCGTTCAGTTAGATCTTCAAGTGTGGAGGGCCCAATACAAATATAGGTACTTTGCTTAGGTCTGTAAGATATTCTAAACTGTATACAAGAAAATAAAAGTAGAAGATAATGACACCATTATAATGTTGACTTTTAATATAACATACGTGTTCTGTATTGCTGCGGGCTGTACATTTGCCTGAACACAACACTCCCAATCCATTGCTGAGGTTGGAGAGATTTAACGATCATTAAGCTTGCATCACATAGGGGACAGTTTTCATCATTAGTGGGGGATACTTATCACCGGAACAATTCAGCATTGTTCCAATGTGGAAAAACAAAACAAAGGTGTTGGATTTTAGAAACACAAAATCAAAGGTGTTGGATTTTAGGAAGGGTGACGCTGCAAAAATGGGGAGATGTTTAAGAGATTCATTGGCGGATTGGAGGAACTTGAAAGGAGTGCAGGAGAGATGGGAAAAATGAAAAAGTGCAATACTAAGGGCAACAGACCTTTGTATCAAAAGCCGGGTTAGGAAAAGCACCAGGCAAAGGAAGCCAATGTGGTTCACAAAAGAGGTATCAACTAGTGTAAAATTAAAAAAGATGGCCTTTTGGAAACACAAACAAGACTCAAAATAATAACGACAAAGAGGTGTATCTTGCCAGACGGAAGGAGACTAAGAAAGTGATCAGGTGTGCAAAGGCAGAAGCTGAGGAGAAAATGGTCCAGTCAGTAGATAACAGGGGCAAAGCTTGTTTAAGTATATAAGTGAAAGGAGAAAATCAAATGGAGGAATAATAAGACTTAAGACAGAGAGTGAGAATTTGGTGGAAGGAGACAAGGCAATAGCAGATCATCTAAATAATTATTTTTGCTCAGAAGGAGAGGGGAATGGGCCACAATGAAAATATGTGCTGGTAGCACAATTAACAGAATTGTTCAACCAGTCACTAGATACAGGTACAATTCCAGAGGACTGGAAAAGAGCAACTGTAGTTCCACTGCACAAAAGTGGAAGTCAGGAAAAAGCAAGTAACTAGTACAGACCAGTTAGCCTTACATCAGTAGTAGGGAAAGTAATGGCAAAATTATTAAAATAAATAACTTTAATAAAATAATTTACAGGATCCAAAACAGCATGGATTTACAGGTGGGAGATCATGCCATACAAATCTTATCGACTTTTTTGTCTCCATGATGAAAATAATAGATCAAGGGCGGGCTGTAGATGTAACATACCTAGACTTTAGTAAGGCATTTCACACTGTCCCACATAGCAGACTGCTAAATAAACCTTAAAGCATGGAATTGACTATAAAACAGTTAAATGGATAAGAACCTGGTTGCCGGATAGGAAACAGATTAAATGGAGTGTGATATATGGCAGGGAATGTTACCAGTTGAGTACTTCAGGGACCTGTATTTGGACCAGTTCTTTTTAAAATCCTTGTTGGTGACATTGCAAGTAGTATCAAAGTGAAAGTATACCTTTTTACAGATGATACAAATATATGCAACCAGGGCCGGCAACAGAAATCTTTGGGCCCGGTACAGTGATATCTCTGAGGCCCCCTCAGATATATATATACACACAGAAACTGAGCGGCGACAACGCAATAGCACAGAACTTTTCCGTCTTTTGGGAGTGTAGTCGGTGTGTAGATAGAGTTCCGCACTATTCTGAGCTGTGCGTACGGGGAAAGGAAGCCTGTATCAGACAGATATCTTGCCTCTAGCAGGGATCAGGTGCAAGTGCCGACACTAATGGTGACGGTAGCGGCTGTGGATGGAAAAAAACGGTGGAGCGGCGTCCTGCTTGAAGCCTCACAGACTTCTGATAATCACTCCATTGCGAACAAACATAAATTAGACCCTCTATACAAAGCGTAGTAACTGTGACATCATTTAGCACGACAAGTTATCACATACCATACTGTATGCCACTATGTGGAGCATTTATAGGTAAGGGGTGATATAAACTGTAGTTGTGAGTCAGAATGCTGACATCCACGTTCACCAGAAGAACAAGATAAAACTAAATATAGATAAGACATAAGCTGAACTGATTTATGATGACTAATGCGGTCATTAGTATCTGACACGTTTGTCGATAATGGTCATTCCCATCCTCCACCCCCTCCCACCCCACTCCCAATCACTACTCAGCAGGTAACACACACTGCGACTATTCCTACTTACAGGATGACTAGGCAGCGAGTATCAGTCCTTTTAAAATAGTTTCCATGGTAACGATACAGCTGAGCTGGTAGATCCCAGCATGTCCCTGTGGACCTTGTAACTCTGCAATCCGCCTCATGTCACGTTAACTGGACTTTAATGATCATTTACATCTTTAACACTTCTCCTCAATGATCAAACTGTATATTTCACAAAATCAAATAAGGATATATGAAAACAATTGCATCTAAGAGGCTTTTATTGTGCAGTGGCTCAATAGTGAATGACTTGGACCACTCCATGGCGGGACGATAATGCATCCAGCGCCTTTCCTTCCCCTTGTACATGTGATATTACGATGTCAAGACAAAGCATTTTCGCCACTAGGACAAAGCAGAAACTGGGAGCCCGGAACGTTCTAGGTATGTGCCAAGAGGCTCTATAAGCTGCCTTCACAGGAACCCTGCAAGCCAAATACAGGTGCCATGGGGCAACAATGATGTCATCCCCTCAGCCCTCTACCCTGGGCAGCAGAACACCCCTAGTTATGGCCCTTCTCTAGGGGCATTCATCTGAACATAGGACCGTCCCTGGAAAACTAGTCATTGCTAGCATTTGCCGATGGTCCATATACCGTATGATGACAGTCGCCGACGCTAACCAATTACTTGTTATCAGGGCCCCTGGGAGGGGTACGGTGGGTACCCGGGCCTGGACTTATTTTATTTATTACCAGTTATTAATTTATATAGCACCCGCATATTCTTCAGTGGAGCTTACAATCTATTTTCCCTTCCACATGAACACGCCCAAAGGCACTTATTCCGAGTTGATCACTCGGTAGCTACTTTTTGCAGCCGTACAAACTCATAGTCGCCGTCCACGGGGGAGTGTATTTTCGCTTTGCAAGTGTGCGAACGCCTGTGCAGCCGGGCGGTACGGAAAAGTTTTTTGCATATTCTGAGTAGGTCTGAACTTACTCAGCCCTTGCGATCACTTCAGCCTGTCCGGTCCCGGAATTGACGTCAGACACCCGCCCTGCAAACGCCTGGACATGCCTGCGTTTTCCCTACCACTCCCAGAAAATGGTCAGTTGACACCCATAAACGCCCTCTTCCTGTCAATCTCCTTGCGATCGGTTGTGCGAATGGATTCGTCGCTAGAAGCGTTGCGCAGCAACAATGCTGTTTGTACCCGTACGACGCACGTGTGCATTGCGGTGCAAACGCATGCTCAGTTTTGCCATTTTTTTTAACTGATCGCTGCGCTGCAGAAATTTGCAGCGAGCGATCAACTCAGAATGACCCCCAATATCTCCGTCAGTAAGCGTATGGCTGATCTCGCACATGTGCAGCCATCAATTTATTTGTTTGGCGCATGTGCATTATGCTGAAATCCGCAAGATCCGAGCGGGTACGTCTAAATGAGGCCCGTAATGTGGATCTCATAATGAAATGCAGAAAAGGTGAGTAATTTCTAGAGAGCACAGTACTTTCCTGTATAAAGGATCTCAGTAGTGGAACTCACAATAACTCAGGCAATAAACTTTAGTACATTAGTGATTTTCACTGCAGAGTCAGCGCTGCAGGTAACGAGCAATCTAAGTAATCTCTCTTTACGGGGCAGAGAGTGCACTCTGAAGTCACGTCTTACTCTCCGCCTGCCATGCGTCACTAATAATGGAGCAGTCTTGTTTCACTAGGGGCATCCTGAAAAGAAAAAAAAAATCTAGAGCTAGCTATCATTAGAGAGGTTCAAAAGAGCCATGGGTGTGGTCTGAAAATTTGTCAGTCAGAATGTCGGCACCAAAACTGTCAACCTGGTAGTTCAGTCAACAGAGAAATGTCGACATTCGCAAAAGTATTGTCAAAATGTCAACATGTTCATTATGTCAGCATATGACATGCCAACAACAGAATGTCGACCTTTTTTTTGTTGATGCATATTTTAGCCTTACCCAAAACTTAAACCTCACTCTTAATAACACTAAAAAGGTACTGTCGACATTTTGGGGTTGATATTATGACAATGTCAATCATTTGACCATTTGTGAATATCGACATTTTGCAAATTGACCTATCCACATCGACATTCTGACAGTCACAGTTCAGCACATGGTGACATTCTGATGTTGACATTCTGACTGTCAACATTCTGTGCGTCGAAATTCTAACCAGATAGCAGAACTATAAGGCGTTATACTGGCAATATAACTGTTCTGTTAGCCGGCTAACCTTTCATCATGAATAGCATGGCTTGGGGCTGATACAGGGTTGCACGCAAAGGATGGAATATGCTCTAGACAGCACTGTGCCTGCTCCATAGTTGGGCACACTCGTCTGTGGGTGATTCCAATGTGTGCGCAGTTTAGTCACATCTCCTCTTGCATCGGAATTCCCCATAACTGGGCGGCACATAGGCAAAGTTTAGTTGAGGGCGCATCGAAAGCCTGCAGAGGAATTGAGGACTATGCTGAGTTGCCTAGTCACAAGCAAAAATAGTGTATTTTGGCAGAGCACAACAAGACTTCCAGCCGTCAACGTGTAATGGTGGTCATTCTGACCCGTTCGCTCGCTGCGTTTTAACGCAGCAGAGCGAACGGCCTGCTGCGCATGCGCGGCACATGCCAGACGGCCAAAGGCCGTAGCAGGGATGCGATCGCCTCTGCCTGATTGACAGGTAGAGGCGATCGCTGGGCGGGAGGGGGCGGAACGGCGGCAGTTTCGTGGGTCTGGTCCGGCCAACGCAGGCGTTGCCGGACCGAACGGGGGGACGGGCCGCAGCGGCTGCGTGACGTCACACGCAGCCGCTGCGTGCCGGGGAGCGATGAGTAGCTCCCGACCAGCACGCTAAAACTGCACTGGTCGGGAGCTACTCCTAAAGTGCAACGGCATCGCCGCTGTGCGAAGCCTTTGCACTTCTGTGAGGGGGGCCGGACTGACGTACGGGGCGGGCTAGCGCTGTGCTGGGCGTCCCCCCGCATATCAGGGAAGAAGATCGTAGCTGTGCTAAATTTAGCACAGCTACGATCAACTCGGAATGACCCCCAATATGTGCTCCTGATTTCCTCCATGCACCTGTCATCAACGGGATGTGGTTATGTGACCGGCGGTCAGGAGACTGAGGGTCAAAATACCAACACCGGGATCCCGGCATCGGTATTGTGACCAGTGGTCTCCTAACCGCCAGTCACACATACCAAACCCTCATCAACAGTTACATCCTACTTGTGCCCAAGTTGTAAGTCATGTGTTTTCCGTGAAAGAGACGCATTTGCTATGAAGCATCAATTAAACTGCGTCTTTTTTCTAGTTTGTATCAATGCACAATTGCGCAAACATTAGCGTACTCTTACAGTAACCCCATTCCGAGAAAGGTTGGCATTTGGCAAATTTATGCAAATCTACAATGGCATAATACTCAAAGTGCATCAGCCACACACAATCCCCTTTTCAATGCAAATTTTCCTATTATCCATCCTGGCAAAAGTATCTGGTGCTATAGATCAAGTAAAAACAAGGACAAACAGTAAAAAGTAAATGTAATAAACATAAAGCAGTTTCTGTGGAGCCTCCAAAGCACCGCGGCCCTAGGCATGAGCCTGGTTTGTATTTATGACAGCTCAGCCCTGTGTTTACCTTGTATGTGGTCATTTACTTGGCAGCTTATCATCCACTTTCCAGCAGTCGATGGGGCCATTTCCACTGTGACGAAAGAGGCGGGAAACAGGTTGATGACATCCGTCCGATGTCCTTGGTTAGTGACGGTGTGACCATAGAAATATGCTGAGTGGATGTCTACTTCATTGCCAATTCCGAACAAATGCCAAGACACCGAGTCACCTAGGCACATGTCCACAGCTGGCAGGTTACCGAACAGAAATCCATTGATCGCTAAAAAACAAAAAAACAATACAATACTGGAAAAGGAACATATGGCGGAAAATTGTTTTAGTACTGTATGTGGGAGAGTTATATCGCCACACGGTCTACCGAAATGAGTCGCCAAATTCATCACTGTCGCCATAATACCTCTTGGTACCTATTACGTCTGATAGATAATGACCCACCTATTGATCTCAATGCTACCTCAACGGTGTGTTTTGCTGGCTGTACTGGGGGGAGGGGGGAGACATATAATAATAATTTTTTTCTATTTTCTTTTTTTTCTTTTGTTTTCTTTTTGTTGCTCTTTTTAGTACACCCATTCTATATACCTATTTGTGTACACATTTTGGTATCCTTGTACTATAACCTGCCCTACAATTTCCTTATATGCGTGATTTTAATTTTTCTTTATACCGTTCAACTTTATATTTTCATGTATTTGGTTGAATAACATGTATGGATACCTCATGTTACATTCCTGTACACATCTTTAACAAACTGTGCAATATTTTAGTCAATATCGATCATTTTCCCCCTTCTGAGCAATATTGACTAAAATACCGCAAAGTGTGTATGCTGCAAAAGACAGCCGGTGCGCATTTCCAGGAGTTGTTACCGACCCCCCCTGTTGGCCATACATGCAGATCAATCCGACAATATCGTCTGGAGCTGCATGTACAGGCCGGCGGCGACATGACGTCACTGTGTGATATCGTTTACAGTATCACTCAGTGTGTATGCACTAAGGGGGTAATTCAGACCTGATCGTAGATGTGCTAAATTTAGCACATCTACGATCAGTTTCAGACATGCAGGGGGACGCCCAGCACAGGGCTAGTCCACCGCGCATGTCTGGCTCTGCCCCCCGCACAGGTACAAAAGCATCTCACGGCGGCAAAGCTTTTGTACCTGAGGAGTAGCTCCCTACCGGCACAGCTCCTGCGCTCTGGCAGGAAGCTACTCGCCGCGTCCTGGGTCGCAGCGGCTGCGTGTGACATCACGCAGCTGACTCAGCCCGCCCCCCCCCCCCCGACAGTCTGGACACGCCTCCGTTGTCCACCCGCGCTCCGCCAGCTGCATGCTAAATCCGTTGGCACACCCCCTCCCGCAACCGCCTCTGCCTGTCAATCAGGCAGAGGCGATCGCACCAGTGAGATGCTGATAGCATCTCACTGGGCTCCCGGGGTGCGCACATGCAGTGCAGACACTGCACGTGTGCACTCCACAAAGTAATTCAGACTGCGATCGCTGTCGCTGCAGTGATCCAGTCTGAACTACCCCCTAAGGGCCTAATACAGACCTGATCGCTGTTGTGCAAAATCGCACAGTGGCCGATTATCGAACGACTGCACATGGGTACGGATCGTAATGCGCACGCGCGAGTCCAAACTGCGAAAACATCCTGCAGGTTTTTTTTATCGAATGCAGGTTGATTGACAGGAAGCGGACATTTGGGGGTGGTAACTTGATGTTTTCTGGGAGTGCCTGGAAAATAAACAGGCGTTCCCCAGCGTTTTCAGGGAGGGTGTGTGACGTCAGCTCCGGCCCCGATCAGCCTGTTTGTATCGTACTGTAGGAGTAAGTCCTGGGCTACGCACACACTGCACAGACTGGAAAAATCATTTGATGGTGACTGAGATGCAAATGCATTTGCAGATGTCCGCTGTCTGGCCAAGTTTTCACACGGCGTACGCATGCAATCGCACACTTGCACGGGGCGGGTTTACACTCTCTGTGGGCAGCGACTATCTCATCGCAGACCTCTGCAAAACGCAGAGGAGTAATCAGGTCTGAATTAGGCCCTATGGGGGTCATTCCGAGTTGTTCGCTCGCTAGCAGATTTTAGCAGCATTGCACACGCTAGGCCGCCGCCCTCTGGGAGTGTATCTTAGCTTAGCAGAATTGCGAACGAAAGATTAGCAGAATTGTGAATAGAAAATTCTTAGCAGTTTGTGAGTAGCTCGAGACTTACTCCTACACTGCGATCAGCTCAGCCCGTTTCGTTCCTGGTTTGACGTCACACACACGCCCAGCGTTCGGCCAGCCACTCCCCCGTTTCTCCAGACACTCCCGCGTTTTATCCTGGCACGCCTGCGTTTTTCCGCACACTCCCAGAAAACGGTCAGTTTCCGCCCAGAAACACCCACTTCCTGTCAATCACACTACGATCACTTCAACAATGGAAATTCTTAGTTTGGACGTGAGTGAATCTATTAAGTTTTGTGCTAAAATACTTAGCGCATACACACTGCGTACCATGCGCATTTTCGCCTTAATCGGCAACGAGCGAACAACTCGGAATGACCCCCATAGGGCGGCCCAGGAGGGAAGGGAACACACTGTGCGATATCGCTCATTGGGGGTAATTCTGAGTTGATCGCAGCAGGAAATTTTTTAGCAGTTGGGCAAAACCATGTCACGTGACCGGCCTCAGACGAGCGGCAAAGGAGAGGAAATCGGGCGAGACGCCCAGCCCGCATACCGCACGGATCCAAGCGGTGTAGCGGCACTTGACGGGACGGGGAGGCGCACAGTAGAATAAGTATCCCTCCCCCCTTACCTGTCTAGACTGTCCTTACCCTCTAGCGATACAGCCAATGTTTAATTGGGCTATTTATGATGCTGGTTTTGAGTGGCAAATATATGAAAACCATTCACCGTATGTGTTTTGTATGATTAATTGTATTATTACCCGTGGTACTCAGCCACAACTCTGGCTATTAAATGATTCAGGCTCTCTGGCATGTTTTAAATGCACAAATTGAGAACAAACCTATACTGCAGGGCATTTGAAGTTGAAGCGCTGTTTTTTTTATTAGTTTCTTACATTTGCACCTGGCTTCTTAGTATCAGTCTATGCAAAATTTATGGCAACAATTGTATCTGATGTACTGGCTGCCATTATTTGACTGTTTGCTATTGTAGCAAGTATTCTTTGTCCCCCCCTTTTTTTTTTATATATACCAAAAAGGTGGTAACAATTGTATCTGGTGCATTGGATGTTATTATAAAAACTTACTCAATTATTCATCTTTCTGTTATTGTAGCTAGTATTCTTTGTTTCTTCCTCTGATATAAACTAACACTACACCTGACATCGAGCACGGATACATTTTTTTATTAATGTTGATGTAACAGAGAGTATTTTCCAACCAATGCTTTTTTGACAGGTAGAAGATCCAGTCTGCAATAACAGATATCTTTTCCTTGGATTTTGTGTTCGTTTGTCACACATGCCTTAAATTGTAATAGGCTATTTTCCTTGTTTTGCCTCATGCTACGCACAGGAAAAACAGAGGCTCGCTGTCACTAACCCTTGTTGACCATATGATTTAACCTCCGCATACCCATGTGTTTGGGATGCCAATCGGTGCAATGACGGTCAACTAAATATCCTTAACGGGTTAGATAAATGCATTTAAGAAATCTGGCACAATAATAAACATCCCTCATTCTGTCACATAACAGCTGCACTCGCTGCCCCTTTTCCATACGTAACCTACTACCATACCACACTGGATATGCCCAACCCAGTCTGATCTTGGAGGCAATACAGCGTTGGGCCTGGTCAGTACTTTAGTGGGAGACCACTTAGGAATACCAGGTGTTGTAGGTTACTGATGGAACTCAATTGGTGATTGCGCTGACTCCGCGGGAGGATGGGCATATGTTGCCAGACACCAAATTACCACAGTAGTAATCCATCAATATGTTCGCAGATTTAGCTTTATGTGTGGCTTATAAAGTTTAGAGCCATTCATTCATTATTTGTTTATTTTTTCTTGCAATTCTAATTGGTGTACCCAGTTTTTTATATACATATACTATTAAAAGTTACGTTTTCATTATCTCAATGTTACATCACTACTCATACATATATCAATAATTTCAAGCTACTCTCCGGGAGTGAGTGATCCCAACCAAGGTCACTTTTTTCTAGCTTTCTCTTCCTATCCTTAAATACAATTTATTGAGAACCAGTGCCCCAAGAATATTAAGACACAGGAGTGCCATCAGAATTTGTGGGAGCTGGGACTGACTAAATAGGCAGGATCCCCCCCCCCCCCCCCTGAAAATAAATAATTAAATAAATAAATTATTTTATGTGAAAACAGGATGTCTGGACATAGAGGAAGTAGAAGAGGACACTCTATCGAGAGACCCTGCAGGTCTGAGAACCAATGCTGTCTGGGCCACGCTGGAGCTACTAGAAGTAGTATTCCTCCTTCTTGCTTGAATTTCCGTATTACCCTGGGCAGGAGTGACACTGCAGGGAACACATATGGCAGCAGAAAGTTCCATGGAATTGCCAATGCGTCCACGAATGCTGCTTGAGGATCCCTTGTCCTTGCTCCGAAGACCAGGACCTTGTGATTGTGTCGAGATGCCATCAGGTCTACTTCTGGTAGGCCCCACTTGTCCACTAGGAGTAGAAAGACTTCCGGATGAAGACTCCACTCTCCAGCGTGCATGTCCCGATGACTGAGGAAGTCCACTTCCCAGTAGAGGACTCCCGGAATGAACACCGCCGATATGGCTGGCAGATGGCGTTCCGCCCATTGAAAAATTTTTGACACTTCCATCATTGCCACGCGGCTTCGAGTGCCGCCTTGATGATTTATGTATGCCACCGTGGTGGCGTTGTCTGACTGTACTTGAACAGGCCTGTTCTATACCAGAGGCAGGGCCAGAATGTTTATCGGGAGGAGAGATTCCTTCCTGGTCCACTGACCCTGGAAAGAGTGTTGCTTCAACACCGCGCCCCAACCTTGCAGACTGGCGTCCGTTGTCAGGAGGACCCAGTTGGAGATCCAGAAGGGACGGCCCCTGCTCAACTGTTGGTCCTGTAGTCATCAGCTCAGTGACAAACGAACCTCCGGAGTCAAGGAGATCATTTCAGACCTGATCCGATAAGGCAGACCATCCTATGTGGAAAGAATTAACCTCTGTAGAGGGCAGGAGTGACATTGAGCGTACTCTACCATGTTGAAAGCTGACACCATGAGGCCTAGTACTTGCATCGCCGAGTATACCGACACTCTCTGGCGAGAGAGGAAGCATCTGATCTTTTCCTGAAGTTTCAGGACCTGCTCCGGAGACAGAAACAGTCTTTGGCTGTGTGTGTCTAGAAGCGCCCCCAGGTGCACCATGCTCCGAGCATGGACCAGCGAGGACATTTTCCAATTGATGAGCCACCCCAGGGCTTGTAGGAATTGGACCGACATCTCCAGTTGACTGAGAAGGACATCTTGGGAGGTCGCCAGAATCAGCAAGTCGTCCAGATAGGCCAGGATCATGATTCCCTGACGACAAAGGAAAGCCGTCATCACGGCCATGACCTTAGTGAAAATTCAAGGTGCCGTGGCCAGTCCAAATGGCAGATCCTGGAACTGAAAAACGAGTTTTATGGTAAGAACTTACCTTTGTTAAAACTCTTTCTGCGAGGTACACTGGGCTCCACAAGGAATGGACAATGGGGTGTAGAGTAGGATCTTGATCCAAGGCACCAACAGGCTCAAAGCTTTGACTGTTCCCAGAATGCATAGCGCCGCCTCCTATATCACCCCGCCTCCCTGCACAGGATCTCAGTTTTTAGTTAACCAGTCCAATGCAGTAGCGGGAATAGAGACGACAACGGTTAGTAGCCACAACACCGCATTCTCGCGACAGGAGACGTGTCAGCAGCTAATGCCATACCAACCCAAAGAAGCTAAGTGCGTCAGGGTGGGCGCATTGTGGAGCCCAGTGTACCTCGCAGAAAGAGTTTTAACAAAGGTAAGTTCTTACCATAAAACTCATTTTCTGCTGCGTGGTACACTGGGCTCCACAAGGAATGGACAATGGGGATGTCTTAAAGCAGTTCCTTATGGGAGGGGACGCACTGTAGCGGGCACAAGAACCCGACGTCCAAAGGAAGCATCCTGGGAAGCGGCAGTATCGAAGGCATAGAACCTTATGAATGTGTTCACAGAGGACCACGTAGCCGCCTTGCACAATTATTCAAGGGTCGCACCACGTTGGGCCGCCCAAGAAGGTCCAACAGACCGAGTAGAATGGGCCTTAATGTGATCAGGAGCAGAGAGACCAGCCTTCACATAAGCATGTGCAATCACCATTCTAATCCATCTGGCCAGAGTTTGCTTGTGAGCAGGCCAGCCATGTTTGTGAAACCCAAACACAACAAAAAGAGAATCCGATTTCCTAATAGGAGCAGTTCTCTTCACATATATACGGAGAGCCCGTACCACATCCAAAGACCGATATTTGGGAGACAGATCAGGAGAAACAAGCACCGAAACTACAATCTCCTGATTAAGGTGGAACGAAGAAATCACCTTAGGTAGATAGCCAGGACGAGTCCTAAGAACCGCCCGGTCACAGTGAAATATCAGATATGGGGAACTACAGGGCAAGGCACAAAAATCCGACACTCTTCTAGCTGAAGCAATAGCCAGCAGAAACACCACCTTAAGGAAGAGACACTTAAGGTCAGCTGAACCAAGAGATTCAAACGGAGACTCTTGTAACGCCTCCAAAACCACCGACAAGTCCCAAGGAGCCACAGGCAGGACATAGGGAGGTTGGATACGCAACATGCCCTGAGTATAGGTATGCACATCAGGTAAGTTCGCAATTTTTCTCTGAAACCACACCGACAAGGCAGATATTTGAACCTTGAGGGAGGCCAGACGCAGGCCTAAGTCCAGGCCCTGCTGAAGAAAAGCCAGCAACTTGGCTATACTAAACTTGGAAGCGTCATAATCGTTAGATGCGCACCAAACAAAGTAAGAATGCCAGACCCTATAGTAAATCAGAGCCGAAGCCGGTTTCCGGGCCCGCAACATAGTTTGAATGACCGCCTCAGAAAACCCTCTAGCCCTTAAGACGGAAGTTTCAAGAGCCACGCCGTCAAAAACAGCCGGGCTAGGTCCTGGTAGACACAGGGGCCCTGAATGAGGAGGTCTGGGCATTGTGGAAGTAGAAATGGACGCTCTGACGATAGGCCTTGCAGCAGTGCCAGATTAAGGTCCACATGGGCCTGGAGCTGAAATCTATGAAGGGCCTATTGCATGTCGCGCAGTTGGTGTGATTAGCGTCACAGAGTGAGGGCAGGGGGGGTGTAGTGGCATACTACTGCACTTCCTCACTCCCACACTACGGGGGCATTTACTAAGCAGTGATAAGAGCAGAGAAGTGAGCCAGTGGAGAAGTTGCCCCATCAACCAATCAGCAGGTCTGTATCATTTTATAGTATGCAAATTATAGATGTTACTTCAGTGCTGATTGGTTGTCATGGGCAACTTCTCCACTAGCTCACTTCTCCACTCTTATCACTGCTTAGTAAATGTTCCCCTAAATCTCTTCACTATATCACTACTACACTACATCTCCGCACTATGGGGCATATTTATCACAATCCGCATCTGAGATGTGCACGGAATGTGATAAATTCGACCAAAATCGCATTGAGATGATTGAATACATAGCAAGAATGTATCAATTATGGCATACAAAGGACAGAGCTTGTGAGAAAGCTCTTTTTCATGAAAAATACCCTGAGATTGTACAGCGCATGAGCCGCCACCGTCTACTCCCCTTTCACACCCGTGACACCCCCTCCCACCTCTGCTTACACTAAAGGCCCGTACACGCTGGTCGATATATCGGCCGTTCTCCTGAACGGCCGATATATCGCGGGACCGTCGGCCAGTGTGTACGGCCGATACGTCTGTGAACTCCGTCGTTCACAGACGTATCGCGTCGGCCGCGCAGCACAGCCGACGGCCAATATATCTACCGATATATTGGCGCATCGCTGTGTGTATACGGGGCGGTCGGCCAACCGCCCGTACACATGCTGCCGCGGCCGGCGGTGATTGACAGGTGAACTGGGCGGGCGTGTGTACACGCCCGCCCAGTTCATGACGTCAGTCCCCGACGGATCGAGCAGTGTGTATGCTGAACACACTGCCCGATCCGTCCATAGATATATCTGCAGATCAATTGATCTGCAGATATATCTGTTAGTGTGTACCCACCTTAAGCTGCACAGTGATCAGTGAGCTCTCTCCCCAGTCATATGGTCACTGGGCTCCTGCTCTGTGTGACCCAGATCAGCTGAGCTGTAAACCGGCATCTCATACACTGTAAATGGAGGTACCGGTTTGCAGGACAGCGGATCGATGTCACAGAGCAGGATTCCGGCGTCAGCTGACTGGGGCAGAGAGCTCACCGATCAACACTATGTTACCTACTTACACTACATTCCTGCACTATATCACTACGCTACCTCCCCACACTATATCCCCGCACTACACCTCACCAACCTACCTCCCAACACTACATTACTGTTACCTACTTACACTATATTCCTGCACTATATCACTACGCTACCTCCCCACACTATATCCCCGCACTACACCTCACCAATCTACCTCCCAACACTACATTACT
The DNA here is from genome assembly GCF_028390025.1 of Pseudophryne corroboree. Lineage (NCBI taxonomy): Eukaryota > Metazoa > Chordata > Amphibia > Anura > Myobatrachidae > Pseudophryne > Pseudophryne corroboree. The sequence continues at coordinate 77,045,162 of NC_086445.1, forward strand.
GTTACCTACTTACACTACATTCCTGCACTATATCACTACGCTACCTCCCCGCACTACACCTCACCAACCTACCTCCCAACACTACATTACTGTTACCTACTTACACTACATTCCTGCACTATATCACTACGCTACCTCCCCACACTATATCCCCGCACTACACCTAACCAACCTACCTCCCAACACTACATTACTGTTACCTACTTACACTACATTCCTGCACTATATCACTACGCTACCTCCCCACACTATATCCCCGCACTACACCTCACCAACCTACCTCCCAACACTACATTACTGTTACCTACTTACACTACATTCATGCACTATATCACTACGCTACCTCCCCACACTATATCCCCGCACTACACCTCACCAATCTACCTCCCAACACTACATTACTGTTACCTACTTACACTACATTCCTGCACTATATCACTACACTACCTCCCCACACTATATCCCCGCACTACACCTCACCAACCTACCTCCCAACACTACATTACTGTTACCTACTTACACTACAATCCTGCACTATATCACTACCCTACCTCCCCACACTATATCCCCGCACTACACCTCACCAACCTACCTCCCAACACTACATTACTGTTACCTACTTACACTACATTCCTGCACTATATCACTACGCTACCTCCCCACACTATATCCCCGCACTACACCTCACCAACCTACCTCCCAACACTACATTACTGTTACCTACTTACACTACATTCCTGCACGATATCACTACGCTACCTCCCCACACTATATCCCCGCACTACACCTAACCAACCTACCTCCCAACACTACATTACTGTTACCTACTTACACTACATTCCTGCACTATATCACTACGCTACCTCCCCACACTATATCCCCGCACTACACCTCACCAACCTACCTCCCAACACTACATTACTGTTACCTACTTACACTACATTCCTGCACTATATCACTACGCTACCTCCCCACACTATATCCCCGCACTACACCTCACCAACCTACCTCCCAACACTAAATTACTGTTACCTACTTACACTACATTCCTGCACTATATCACTACACTACCTCCCCACACTATATCCCCGCACTACACCTCACCAACCTACCTCCCAACACTACATTACTGTTACCTACTTACACTACATTCCTGCACTATATCACTACGCTACCTCCCCACACTATATCCCCGCACTACACCTCACCAACCTACCTCCCAACACTACATTACTGTTACCTACTTACACTACATTCCTGCACTATATCACTACGCTACCTCCCCACACTATATCCCCGCACTACACCTCACCAACCTACCTCCCAACACTACATTACTGTTACCTACTTACACTACATTCCTGCACTATATCACTACGCTACCTCCCCACACTACACCTCACCAACCTACCTCCCAACACTACATTACTGTTACCTACTTACACTACATTCCTGCACTATATCACTACGCTACCTCCCCACACTATATCCCCGCACTACACCTCACCAACCTACCTCCCAACACTACATTACTGTTAACTACTCACACCTCATCCTTTAGAGTGAAGCAGAACAACAGGATAGAGGGAAAGGAAGGGTGAGCCTGAGGAAGGAATGAGTAGGAAAAAAAGGGGGAGAGCTGGGTATAGGAGCAGGGAGGGGTGCGTACCTGGTCCTGGGGATGGGAGGGACTACGCTGGATGTCTAAATACTCACTACAGTGCATCAGCTTAGTGGCTGGCTTAGGCATGCGCAGGATCTTGAAACAGGGATGTGCCCCCAACACAGACTACTGACCTGATCTTCACATTGTATTCAGGGTCCCCTGCATTACTCATATTAGGAACTCTGATGGCTCCATGATGAAACTGCTGCTACATTTGATCTATCAGGCACTGCCCTCTTTTCTACACAGTTTGTGAGAGGCGCAGGTGGCAAGAGGGGTGGTAGTATGGTTCGTGAAAGGAGTAGAGACACAGGTGTGGGGAGGCAGAGATACATTTGGAGAGGGAGACTGAAGCGTAGATGGGGAGAAGACAGACACACAGGTGGAGAAAGGGGTAGAGATACAGGTGGGGAGGGAGGCAGAGATGCATTTGGAGAGGGAGGTGGAAGCGCAGATGGAGACAAGGCAAAGACACAGGTGGAGTGGAAGGTAGTGACAGAGGTAGAAGTACAGGTAGAGAGAACAGAACCATAGGTGGGGTGGATGGCAGAGAAAGAGGTTGATAGGAGCAGAGACACAGGTGGAAAGGAGGGCAGAAGCACAGGTGGGGAGAGGGCCGAGAAACAGGTAGGGAGGGGGCAATGGCACAAGTGGCGAACGAGGCAGAGGTACTAGTAGGAAGGTATAGGGGTGGACACACAGGTAGTGAAGGTGGCAGAGAGACAGGAAGTGAAGGTGGCAGAGAGACAGGTAGTGAAGGTGGCAGAGAGACACAAATGGAGAGAGTGGTGGAAGCACAGGTAGAGAAGGCACAAAAAAAAGTGTGTAGAGGGGGAGTCATACAGGTGGGGAGGGGGTAGGGATACAGGTGGTGAGGGAGACAGAGACACAGGTGGGGAGGTGGTAGAGACACAGGTGGAGAGGTGGTAGACACACAGGTGGGGAGGTGGTAGACACACAGGTGGGGAGGTGGTATAGATACAGGTGGAAAGGGAACAGAAATGTTTTCCTAAGAAAAAAAAAGTGTGCAATTAAAAGAGGACATGCAGCTGAAGATTCTCAAGTAGAGCATTCATCAGTACTCCATTAGATTGAATGTGCGGGATGCGGTCGTTAGGTCGACCACTGAAGGTCGACATTGCTGTTAGGTCGAAAGGCAATAGGTCGACATGGGCGTTAGGTTGACATGTACTAGGTCGACAGGGCAAAAGTTGACATGAGTTTAACATTTTTATTTTTTCATACTTAACGATCCACGTGGACTACGATTGGAATGGTAACCTGTGCCGAGCACAGCGGTAGCGGAGGGAAGCACCTAGCCGAATCATGCAAGGGGACATGGTGCACTAATTTGGGTTCCCCGTCACATTACGGAGAAAACAACACCAAAAACAGTCAAAAAACTCATGTCGACCTTTTACCTGTTGATCTAGTACATGTCGACCTAATGCCCATTGCCTGTCGACCTAACAGCAATGTGGACCTTCAGTGGCCGACCTAAGTTGGGTTGAGCCAACGACCCATACCTGAATGTGCATCTATATCAACGCTTCCCTGTTGCAACATACACACTTGAACATCTTGGAGTGAACAATAGATACACACCGTGTATTTGAACACACCCAGGCTCCAAATGTACCAAAAGTACAGGAAAAGGGGCGTGGCCATGTCCTCTTTTCTAATTTGTACCAATTTTTATGTGTAAAATGTTGGAGGGTATGGGGATTTAAAACAAATAATTATCTTTTGAGAATAGTCCTAATAATGCTGGATAGTCCAATAAAGGTGCGCTTTTCTTTTAAGTAAAGCCATAGCAATATCCAAATAATATAGCCACTTACTGTTTAGATCCTGGAACAACAGATGCGTCTTCCTTCCATATAATGGCTGAAGTTAGTAGCTGAGAGGTGGTAGTGACAGTCCACAACGTCCCCCCTGGGGCCACTCCGGTCACCCTGTTGCTGCAGCTAGTGGTGATGGCATCTGGCTGCAGCACTGTCAGTGGAGAGGGGGCCTAGACACAGGTATGAAGGAAGACAAAGACAGAGATGGGGAGGGGAAGATACAGCTGGGGAGGGGAAGATACAGCTGGGGAGGGGGAGATACAGCTGGGGAGGGGAAGATACAGCTGGGGAGGGGGGAGATACAGCTGGGGAGGGGGGAGATACAGCTGGGGAGGGGGGAGGGGAGGGGGGAGATACAGCTGGGGAGGGGGGAGATACAGCTGGGGAGGGGGGAGATACAGCTGGGGAGGGGGGAGATACAGGTGGGGAGGGGGGAGATACAGGTGGGAAGGGGGAGATACAGGTGGGGAGGGGGGAGATACAGGTGGGGAGGGGGGAGATACAGCTGGGGAGGGGGGAGATACAGGTGGGGAGGGGGGAGATACAGGTGAGGAGGGGGAGATACAGGTGGGAAGGGGGAGATACAGGTGGGGAGGGGGGAGATACAGGTGGGGAGGGGGGAGATACAGCTGGGGACGGGGGAGATACAGCTGGGGAGGGGGGAGATACAGGTGGGGAGGGGGGAGATACAGGTGGGGAGGGGGAGATACAGGTGGGGAGGGGAGAGATACAGGTGAGGAGGGGGGAGATACAGGTAAGGAGGGGGAGATACAGGTGGAAAGGGGGGTGATACAGGTGGGGAGGGGGGTGATACAGGTGGGGAGGGGGGAGATTCAGGTGAGGAGGGGGAGATACAGGTGGGGAGGGGGGGAGATACAGGTGGGGAGATACAGGTGGGAAGGGGGGGGAGGGGGGAAAGATACAGGTGGGGGAAGATACAGGTGAGAAGGGGGAGATACAGGTGGGACGGGGGAGATACAGGTGGGGAGGGGGGGGGGAGATACAGGTGGGGAGGGGGGGGAGATACAGGTGGGGAGGGGAGGATACTGGTTTAAGAGCAGCAGATGACATGAAAAGTGTAAAAATGGGATGGGGGGGGGGGTGCAGCATTTTCACAGGAGGAGCTGCGACCCCCTGTGTGAACGGTGCATCGTGAAATTCCATGCAAACAAGTAGCAGACCTCTATCCTAATGATCCAGCACTCACAACTCCCCCCCCCCCCCCCCTTCCTTCCCCGGCAACCTCACTGACCCCCATCTCTACCCACCTGCTGAAGATCCATCTTCACAGTTCTAACATTGTCTGCAGAGTCTGCAAAGCTTCAGGCCATCCATGATCCAAAGGTGCACAGGAGGCGGGGCTTTGAATGGGTCCTGGGGGCGGAGCTTGGAAGGATCCCAGAGGCGGGGCTTTGGATGGGTCCTGGGGGCGGAGCTTAGATGGATCCCGGAGGCGGAGCTTTGACGGGTCCCGAGGGCGGAGCTTGGATGGATCCCAGAGGCTGAGCTTTGGACGGGTCCCAGGGGCGGAGCTTGGACGGATCCCGAAGATGGAGCTCTGGACGGGTCCCGGGGGCGGAGCTTGGACAGATCACAGAGGCTGAGCTGTGGGCGGATCCTGGAGGCGGAGCTTCTTACAGGTCTGGGAGGTGGTACTTACGGCTTGGGAGGCCGGCTCTGGTCAGGGGGAGAGTAAGTAAGCTGGGCTGGTGGTGACAGGAAAAACTTTTTCCTGTGAACACTGGCAGTACTGCAAGGGATGCAGTGGGCCTATTTTGAATGGGGGGCCTGGAGCTGCAGCTCCATCCGCCCCATTGTTAATCCGGCCCTGCCTTGCAGGTCTGAGAACCAGTGCCGTCTGGGCCACGCTGGAGCTATGAGAAGCAGAATTCCTTTTTCTTGCTTGAACTTCCGAATTACCCTGGGCAGGAGTGACACCGGAGGGAACACGTACGGCAGCCGAAACCTCCACGGTACCGCCAGCGCATCCACGAATGCTGCTTGAGGATTCCTTGACCTTGCTCCGAAGACTGGAACCTTGTGATTGTGTCGAGATGCCATCAGATCTAGGTCTGGAAGGCCCCACCTTTCCACTAGGAGTTGAAACACTTCTGGATGGAGGCTCCACTCGCCGGCATGCACGTCCTGACGACTGAGAAAGTCCGCTTCACAATTCAGGACTCCCGGAATGAATATTGCCGATATGGCCGGTAGATGGCGTTCTGCGCACTGTAGAATCCGTGAGACTTCCTTCATTGCTAAGCGGCTTCGAGTGCCGCCTTGATGATTTATGTAAGCCACTGTGGTGGCGTTGTCCGACTGTACTTGAACAGGACGGTTCTGAATTAAATGCTGGGCTAGGTTCAAGGCATTGAAGACCGCCCGCAAATCCAGAATATTGATCGAGAGGAGGGACTCCTCCTTGGTCCACCGCCCCTGAAGGGAGTGTTGCTCCAGCACCGCGACCCAACCTCTTAGACTGGCATCTGTCGTCAACAGGACCCGATCGGATATCCAGAACGGACGGCCCCTGCACAGTTGTTGGTCCCGGAGCCACCAGAGCAGCGACAGACGGACCTCCGGAGTCAATGAGATCATTTGAGACCTGATCCGGTGAGGCAGGCCGTCCCATTTGGCTAGAATCAGCCTCTGGAGAGGGCGAGAATGAAATTGAGCGTACTCCACCATGTCGAATGCTGACACCATGAGGCCCAGCACCTGCATCGCCGAATGTATCGACACTTGCGGACGAGATAGGAAGCAACGAATCCTGTCCTGAAGTTTCAGGACTTTCTCCTGAGACAGGAACAACCGCTGGTTGTGAGTGTCCAAAAGTGCTCCCAGATGCACCATGCTCTGAGCAGGGATCAGGGATGACTTCTTCCAGTTGATGAGCCACCCGTGGGCTGGCAGAAACCGGACCGTCACATCTAGATGACGCAGGAGAAGTTCTGGGGAATTTGACAGGATTAACAAGTCGTCCAAATACTGCAGTATCCTGACCCCTTGACGGCGGAGTACCACCGTCATCACCACCATGACTTTTGTAAAGACTCGCGGAGCCATTGTTAAACCAAAAGGTAACGCCCGAAACTGGTAATGGCAGTTGCCAATCGCAAATCTTAGGTATTGCTGATGAGACACTGCTATAGGAACATGCAGGTATGACGACTTCCCGTACCCAGGCATCTGAAGCGGTCTTCAACCATTCCTGGGTATACCCTAGAAGCCGGCCCCCCACCCTGGGATCTGATGTAGTAGAGGCCTTGGCTGCCAGGATACCGGCATCAGAAGCCGCCTCTTTAATATAACGAGAAGCTGTGACAATATAAGACAAGCATTGTCTAGCATGGTCAGAGGAGATTTCAGCATCTAACTCCAAGGCCCATGCTTCAATGGCCTCTGCAGCCCAAGTAGCTGCAATAGTGGGCCTTTGTGCAGCAACCGTGAGGGTGTAAATCGCTTTCAGACAACCCTCCACACGTTTATCCATAGGCTCTTTTAGAGACGTGACGGTAGTGACAGGTAGAGCTGAGGAAACCACCATCCTAGCCACATGTGAGTCCACTGGAGGAGGCGTTTCCCAATTCTTAGCGACAGCTCTGGCGCGAGGGGATAGCGAGCCAGCATCTTCTTTTGAGGCACAAACTTCATACCCGGGTTTTCCCAGGGTTCCTGACGTATATCAATTAGCTGGTCAGAGTGAGGTAAAACTTGTTTAATCACCTTCTGACGCTTGAACCTATCTGGTTTCTTAGGAGGAACGGATGGCTCGGGATCATCCGTAATCTGTAAAATTAACTTAATAGCCTCCAAGAGATCAGGAACATCCACATGTGAACCACCCTCCCAATCAGCCGTATCTGAGTCAGAACCTGTGGGGTCAGTGTAAGTGCAGTCTTCATCCGACGAGGTGTCAGTGACAGCAGTGGATTGTGAGACAAGCGCTCGCTTAGAGGACCCCTTGAACGTAGGCGAGCGACGGTCAGACTTTTTAGTAGTCAGGGACTGGTTCAACGTCTTTATTTGAGCAGATAAATCGTCCGCCCACGGCGGGTTAGCTGCAGGGACCACAAACAGTTGTACCGGCATTGGGGGTCCCATAGGGGGTGTTAGTTTACAAACTAGCGTATGCAGAAGCGTGGAAAAAGCGCCCCACGGCAGGTTATTATTTGCCCCCGTTGCCACCGTCCCACTGGGGGGCAAGGAGCCCCCAGAACCAGAGCCCAAAGCTGCTATATTCTCCTCATAGGTATCTGCGGCTTCAGCAACACCGGCAGTGTGTTCAACCCCAGAACCGCTACCCTCAGAAGCAGACATGATATACCGTATTTGCCGGCGTATAAGACGACTGGGCGTATAAGACGACCCCCAACATTTCCACTCAAAAGTTTGTTATATACTCGCCGTATAAGACTACCCCCTTCCACACACCAAATAAAACGTAAAAGAACATCAGATTTGTGACATACTGTATATTATGACCTGATAAGAGATTTGGATAGGGAGTATTTATCAAGGTATGCATAAGAAGGGGGGAGGGGGCGAGGAGAAAGTTGTAAAATGTATAAAAGTATACCCCTGTGTGCATTTATTGTTACCGGTTTCACATGAGTGCCATTAGTATTAGTGCCATTACAGTACCTGTCATTGTCACCATTGTACGGCCACAACGCGACTGCAGCACCTCCGGCCAGTCCCTGCATCTCCCTGTAATTGGCACTAGTGACCCGCCGCGGCCGCACTGGATACCGCGCGATACTGGATGGTATGTAGAATGAGGCGGGCGGGCATCGGGAGGCCACTATGGGCACCGGGCGAGTATCGGAAGGCCACTATGGCAGCTATGTCTATCCCAACTGAAGTGCACCCGGCGTATAAGACGACCCCCCCACTTGGAGGCATGTTTTTCAGGGCAAAAAAGTAGTCTTATACGCCAGCAAATACTGTAACTTGCAGTATCAGGTAACAAAGTACAATTTGTCAGCAGCACGATACCTCTAGCCCAAACCCCTGCGCAGTGTAGTCAGCACCAGCAGAGATAAAGGAGAGATATGGTGACTAAATCACAGAGAAAAATACGTAATACAGTATATCTTTGTGAAAATCCTATATTAGATAAAACCTGACGCACCAAGCCCCCTCAGGTTATAGAATATAGGGATAGCAGGTTGAGTGAAAGACACGAAATGGACAGCACTCAACTATCAAATGCACACACAAATAGTCACAGTTTTACAATGCAGAGGTTATTACTAACAATAATACTGCACTGGACTAGCTTACACAGCTATATAACAATAGATATAACAGTACACGGTACGAACTGGATGTATATCACAGGGTAATTGTACTAGGAAACCCTGACTAAATGCACTCTTTCTTAACTAACACTGACTAAAAAAAGGCAGGTAGAATACTTAAGTGTCTTGTAAAGTCACAGCACTGACAACCAGGCGGCTTTACATAGGAGGATTTGCCCAAGCATTCCCAGGAACAGTGAGCTGAGGGATAATGGCGCCGCAGACACTGCCAGGGAGTGAGGGAGAGACAGATATGCAGCTCCAGGGCGGGAACATTTGCAGAAAATGGCGCCCTGGGGCTGAGGGAGGGGCTTCAGGTCCAAGCTCTATCCCCCTGCTGGCAAAACCACCGGGTACTGCGGGCTCTAATAAAACAGTTTATAGAGAAAACCTGACCTGTCCCATGCCCTGGTGATCTAGTGGGATCGCCTGTACTGCCACAGCGTCCACTGCCAGCGCGCGCGGCCCGCCTCCCACTGACCGCGCCGGATTGCGATAAAAACCGGGTCCCGCAAGCGGGACCCACTTACCACCTCCCGAAGCGCCGCCACGTGATCCCAGAGAGCCCCCGTCGTGTGTGCCTGACAAGAAGAAAACCGGAGCCTCCAGCTGTAGTTACCCAGCAACCAGGGCTCGGGAGTGTACAACGCCGCTGGGGAGAGCCGGAGCTGCAGCCGTGAATGTCCACTGACATGTAACACTGCTGCTACCCTTGAAGTCTTCACTTTTTTCCTCAGAAAAAAAGCTCTTCTTAGGGCTGCCTGGAATAGCCCCTCTGTTAAGTGCCTGCTACTGCAGCACCAACTACAAAACTGAGATCCTGTGCAGGGAGGCGGGGTGATATAGGAAGCGGCGCTATGCATTCTGGGAACAGTCAAAGCTTTGAGCCTGTTGGTGCCTCGGATCAAGATCCTACCCTACACCCCATTGTCCATTCCTTGTGGAGCCCAGTGTACCCCGCAGCAGAAATTAAGGTTGCCAATAGAATACCGCAGGTACTGCTGATGCGAAATGGCAATAGGTATGTGCAGGTAAGCATCCTGTATGTCCAGGGATATCATATAGTCCTCGGGTTCCATGGCCAGCACAATAGAGCGCAGAGTTTCCATACGGAATTTGGACAGGGTCGAATAGTATCCCCTGCCCCACTGGGACAGAGGTACCGGCACTACCACTCTGTTTCCAAGAGGGATTATACAACCAGGTGTAGAGCTTGCACTTTTAACGGATCAGGGGGGATAACTGTTGAACAGAACTGGCGAGGGGGACGTCTCTTGAAAGAGATTGCGTACCAGTGAGAGACAACTTCCCCTACCCAGGCATCTGAAGTGGTCTTTAGCCAGGCCTGGGCAAACTGAAGAAGTCGGCCTCCCTCCCTGGGGTCCCCCAGGGGGAGGCCCGCCCCATCATGCAGCAGGCATGTCTTGTTTGGAAGCAGGCTGACGGGCGGCCCAGGATTGTTTAGATTTGGGCTTAGTGGTTTTGGGAGTACAAGCCTGTCTCAGGTACGTCTGACCTTTTGCTTTACTTGGAGGTCAAAAGAAACAGAAAGTGGTACTCTTAGCATTCTGAGCAGAAGGATTAGTACTTGGGAGAAACGCAGTCTTGGCCGTCGCCAAGTCAGTCAGATCTTCCCCAAACAGGATGTCTTCCTTGAAAGGGAGTACCTCCAAGGTCTTTTTAGAGTCCAGGTCCACCTTCCAGGACCTCAACCACAGAATCCGGTGAGCCAGGATAGACGTAGTAGAAGCCTTGGATGCCATGACCTCTGCATCAGAGGTCGCCTCCTGAATATAGGCTGTGGTAATATACGACAGATATTGTCTGGCAGTGTCAGAAAAATCCTGAGGTAGCTCCTCCTCAATTGCCTGAACTCATGCTTCAATTCCTTTTGCCGCTCAAGAGGCAGCCATAGTGGGTCTATGTACAGCACCGGTAAGAGTGTAACTAGACTTCAGGCATCCCTCCACACGCTTATCTGTCGGTTCCTTCAGTGAGGTGACAATGGTGACAGGCACAGTAGATGACACCACAAGACGGTCGACATGAGAGTCCACCGGCGGTGGAGTTTCCCATTTGTTGCTCAACTCTGCAGGGATAGGATAACGAGCTAGCATCTTTTTAGACAGGGAAAACTTCTTTCCTGGAGATGACCAGGGTTCCTCACGTATGTCAATTAAGAGGTCAGAATGTGGTAAAACTACTTTAGCAACCTTCTGACATTTAAACGTATCATTTTTCTTAGATGTAACAGGAGGCTCAACGTCTTCATCAATTTGGAGAATCAGCTTGATAGCCTCCACAATGTCAGAAACATCAACCTGGGTTCAGATTCCTCATCAGAAGCAACTGTATCAGTGTCTGATGGATCAGTATAGTCCCCATCTTCATCGGAAGAATTATCCAAAATATTAGTCGGTTGTGAGGAAGAAATGGCCCGCTTAGATGACCCCTTGGCCCCAGAGGGACGTGGGGTGGACTTTTGTCTAACCAAAGTCTGATTTAATTGCTGTAACTGGGTAGACAAAGTATCCGCCCATGGTGGATTAACTACAGGGACAATATGTGGCTGTAATGGCACAGGAGGCCCCACAGGGAGCGTGAGATGCGGTACAAGCGTAGTCAGCATATTTGAAAACGCTGCCCAAGATGGGTCTTGATTGACCACAGGTGCCACAGACGGACTGGGAGATGTATGACCCCCAGCGCCTGAACCAGCAGCCAACACTTCCCCCACTGGTGAATACCTGACGACAGCACTGCATGATGCAGGAGCGTCCGCGGATGTCCCGCCCTGTGTAGCAGACATCACGTGGGATGTAGCCTTATTATGTAATAGTACAATATAGCCAGACAAACACAAAAAAAACAGCAAATAATCCCCTGTGGTTTGTGACAGTAAATACAGAGCACAAACAGAGGATATTAAGTGGTGTGGGGTGACTGAAAAACACAGTGAGAAATACAAAGAGTATACCCTGTGTAGCACTATATATTATATGAGACGCTGACACACCTAGTTCCCCAGGGTACAGAATATAGTGATAGCAAACGTGTGATACACAAGAGTGGAATCCACACAGCAGCTATAGGCACACTCAGTCACAGGTACAAAGCAGGAATTATCACATATAACAATAAAACTGCACTGGACTAGTAATTACATATAGGTATATGTATACAGATACAACAATGCACAGTAAACACTGGATGTATATCACAGAATACTTTAACTAAATATTCAGATAGCAGTACACTTGTTCTTAACTAATACTGTCTAAAATAACATGTAGAATACTTAAGTGTCCTGTAAATGAACAGTGCTGATGATACAGGCGGATTTACAGAGGAGACAGTGCCCAGCAGTCCCGGAGATCAGCCCAGCTATGTAATGGCGCCAAAATCTCTTCAGGGAGTGAGGGAGAGAGAGACATGCAGCTCCAGGGCAGGAACACCAGCAGTAGATGGTTCCCGGAGCTGGGGGAGGGTCTACAGGTCAGCGCCTTATCCCCTGTGCTGGACTTTACCACCGGGTACTGTGGAGCCTTTTGCAAATGGATTTTAATAAATCCGACCTGTGCTCCTTGCCCTGGTGGATATAGTGGGGTCCCTGTGCAACACATTGTCCACGCCAGTGGCGCGGTCCGTCTCCTGGGACCATGACCGGATCGCGATTTACCTTACCTCCCCCCCTTTTAGTGCAGCTACGCGATCCTGGAGAATGACAGCGGTGGTGTGCCTGAAAAAACGGTGTGTCTCCCCTGCAAGTACCCGGGAACCAGGCTGAGGGAGGTGATGTAGCCGCAGCACAGCATGTCATAAAGACATAGAAAGTGCTGCGGCCCTTGAAGTCTTCTAAAAAGCTCTTTTCAGGGCTGCCTAGCGGAGCCCCACCTGTTAGTGACCTGCACTGCAGGCACCAACTTACAAACTGAGCTCCAGTGGCTGGAGGCGGGGATATAGAGGAGGCGGTGCAGTGCATCCTGGGAACAGTCAAAGCTTTAGCCTGTTGGTGCCTCGGCTCAAGATCCAACTGTACACCCCCGATGTTATTCCCTGTGGAATACCAATGTACCCTGGTGCAGAAATAGTGTTGCTCAGAGTATGTGCACAGGAAGGAATACATATATATATATATATATATATATATATATATCTCCAAAAAGAACGGCACTCAGGGACTGGTAGATATACAAACGTTGTATTGAAATCGAACGTACACGTTTTCGGGGACACAGCCCCTTCGTCAGGATCAAACAGACAGTAACAAATAAAACAGGGACAAACACACATTTAAATACCTGCTGGTTACTCACCTGATCTCTTCCGTTCATCAGTCCCTGCAGCGCCGGCAGCCCACCATGACGAATTTCCTGTGCAGACAGGAACCGTAACTATGGAGACGCTGAGCTTGCGTCTCACCTGCTGGGCTTCCTGTTAAACACAGCCGTCGTTAGTGCGCATGCGCAGACGCCGTGCTTCCTATGAACGGGGAGAAAAGGGCACACACAGCAGACCAGACATTGTGAAAACATGGCATGCATATGGATAATATCATCCACAAAAACAAGTGCAAATAAATATAATAAATGACAAACTATCACAAATGTACAAAGAGGGGCCAATCGATGGAAACCATCTATATCAAAATACCTTCAAATACTGACACTACCATAATCTGCTTTTAAAAATATAAAACAGTATTACAGGGTGTTCCAGTTTATCTTTTCATTAAGACCCATAGGGTAGATGGTATCCAGTCGCAGAATCCATTGAGATTCTCGAATTAACAGATCCTTGGATCTATTCCCCCCACGTAATGATGCTGGAACATGATCAATAATGAAATATCTCAAGGAGGACAGGGGGTGACCCGATTCCTTGAAATGTTTGGCCACTGGTTGATCAATATGTCTCCCTTCTAACGTGAGACGTATGGCTGAACGATGCGCCGCCATACGCTCACTAAATTTACGTATAGTTTGACCCACGTAGTAAAGCCCACATGGGCAAACTATTACGTAAACGACAAATGAAGTACTACAAGTAAGTATGTGTCTGATTTCATATGTCTTATCAGAGTGAGGATGCTTAAAGGATTTGCAGGCTATTAAGTGAGTGCATGTAGCACAGTTCACACACCTATAGCAACCTGGTTTTTTAGTATATACATTCTGTGGTCTAGAGACCCCCAGGCCCGTGATGTCTGTATGAACCAGACGGTCACGCAGGTTACTTCCTCTCCTAAAGGCCGCTATGGGTCTACTGTTCCTAAAAACTGGTAGATCCGGATCGGACTTAACTAATGGCCACAGCGCATTTGTAGCTCTTCTAATGATGGGACTAGCTACTGTATAATCTGATACCATAGGTATTACATCCTGTTCAACTTTACGATGTGGGTGAAGTAATTCTGTGCGAGACATACCTAATACCTTAAGTTTTTGTTCTAACAAGACAGCCCTATCATAACCTCTATCAAGGAATTTAATTATGAGGTTGTCTATATGCCCTTCAATTTTGGAAGAATCACTGGTGATTCTGGCAATCCTCATCATCTGAGAGAGTGGGAGGCCCCTTTTCAAGGAATCAGGATGATGGCTAGATGCTTGAAGCAGGGTGTTACGGTCAGTAGTCTTATGGTGTACTTCAGTCTCAAAAGTACAATTATTCAATGAAATCTTGACGTCTAAAAAAACTGCTTCTGATAAACTGTAAGTGTACGTCAAGCGAATAGGAGACTCTACACCATTAATCACTGCCATCAGCTGTTCTAACTTCTCTACACCACCCGTCCATAACATGAACATGTCATCAATGTATCTGGTATACCATAATACATTGTGACAGATTTCCAGATCCTCAAAGAACATGACATCTTCGAAACTAAACATAAAAACATTAGCATACGAGGGGGCCACAGGCGACCCCATGGCACACCCCCGTAGCTGCAGGTAGAAACTACCATCATACAAAAAATAGTTTCTTTGTAATGTCAGTTCTAAGAGGGTCAAGAACAAATCATGATTAAATTCTTCAGCATCTAAGAATGTTTCGAGGAATTGGCGCATGGCCCTTAAACCCCCTTCATGGGGTATGGAGGTGTACAGACTGGAGACATCCATACATACCATCAATGTTCCTGGAACAACTCTAACAAATTTAGAGAGTTCTAACAGAAACATTGTGGTGTCTTTAAGAAATGCTTTCTTTTTAGATAAAAGTGGTTGTAAGATACAGTCAAGTAATTGAGCCACTGGTTGATACAGTGACTCCCGTGCTGACACGATAGGGCGACCTGGTGGGTGTGCCCTATCTTTATGCACTTTAGGCAGGGTATATAGGACAGGGACCTTCGGGAATTGTACCACCAGTTTATGATATACCTTACTAGAAATCAACTGGTCATCACAGGCTTTTTTAAGAATACTATTTAATTCTAGTTGATACTGCTCAGTAGGATCTCTAGGTAATTTTAGATAGACCAATTTATCAGATAATTGTGACTCAATTTCTGATCGGTAGTCCACAATGTCCTGGATGACGATAGCACCGCCCTTGTCGGCTGGCCTGATAACTATGTCGTCATATTGGGCTAGATCACGTAAAGCCAGAGTTTCCTCTCTCGTCAAGTTGTGTCGAATGGCTCCTGGTGCCACTGTATATCTTGAGACTGCACCATCCAGTAGTCGTCCAAATGTTTTTAATGAAGCATTATTGGAGACAGGATCATATTTGGAGCTCGAAGATGACTTTAAGAAAGGATCCAGAATGGTGGACATTGCGGATGTTTGTTGGTATTGAAAATGTTCTTTTAATCTCAAATTCCTAGAGAACTTATGGGCGTCCCTCTTCCAGTTGAATTCGTTGTGTTTGTTGGTCGGTACAAAACTCAAGCCTTTATTCAGTACTTGTATTTCAAGAGGTTTCAAATGTCGTTGTGACAAATTAAAGATTAGGTCTTCTTTGTTTCTTGAATTTTTCTTCCCCCTCTTGTTTTGGCCCCCCCGGCGGGTGGGAGGATGGCTTGTGGGTCCATACCATTCCTGGGTCCCCTGCCTAAAGGGACACTTGCTGGACGTAACGTGTCATCTGATTCGGAGACATTGAAGTCACTGTCGCTATTCGAAGTTTGTTGATCTTTTCGGACGCCAGGATTACGTTTTTGCCATGGGCGTCTCCGAAATGTATTTCTGCGACCCTGGTTCCCACTGTCTCCGCCTGTGAGCCACTTATAGACGTGATTGTCATCTTAATCACCATCAACGGTGCGTTTCTTTTGTTTCTTAAATTTGATAAGATTGTTCTTATATTCATTATGTTGAAGCTCCAATTTGTGTAACCAATCATGACTGGATTCACCCTCCAAGGTATGAAGATGGTCTTTCTCAAAGTTGGCAATTCTTTGTTTAGTGATAAGTAATTCTCTGTTGGATTCCTCTATAACAGACACCATTAGGTCAAATGAACACTTGTTCAAAATTGCGATCCAACGAGCAACAAACTCAGGGTTGTTGCGGCCAATTGTAGGCACGTTGTGGACCCTGAAGCCCCTAGGGATTTTCTGCTCGCGATAATATTCTGATAGCGAAATCGCGTGCAGCAGATAATCAGTCTCCCGGCGTTTCAACTTCAGCAGCTGTTGATACAGGTCCTCTGAGTTTATTACCGGATCACTAGTGTTCATGACATCTTTACATAGGATGGTCTCTATCTGAGCAGCAGTGTAGCTAAATGTTGTCCCTTGTGGAGGTACAGGTATAATGCAACAACCTGAAGATTCAGCAATCGGTACTATATCCTCCATTGTGTTCAAACCAACTGTAATACACGTATGGTATAAGGGTGCAGATACACTAAAGACAGAGTCCCATCAAATTAATAGAGGTTTCCAACCAATGGGTGTACTGGCATGTACCCCAAATAAAAATTGATGCAATGTCAAAGATCCAATGTCGCAATAAATAAATGTATGTAGCAACAAAAATATTCACGGTGCCATACAACTGGTGCACAATTGCACATAGTATACAGTTCCAATTCAGTCGGCACTCACATTCAGAGAACAATTGCCCCGGTGTCCATTTCAAAGCACTTCATATCTCTCCAAAAAGAACGGCACTCAGGGACTGGTAGATATACAAACGTTGTATTGAAATCGAACGTACACGTTTTCGGGGACACAGCCCCTTCGTCAGGATCAAACAGACAGTAACAAATAAAACAGGGACAAACACACATTTAAATACCTGCTGGTTACTCACCTGATCTCTTCCGTTCATCAGTCCCTGCAGCGCCGGCAGCCCACCATGACGAATTTCCTGTGCAGACAGGAACCGTAACTATGGAGACGCTGAGCTTGCGTCTCACCTGCTGGGCTTCCTGTTAAACACAGCCGTCGTTAGTGCGCATGCGCAGACGCCGTGCTTCCTATGAACGGGGAGAAAAGGGCACACACAGCAGACCAGACATTGTGAAAACATGGCATGCATATGGATAATATCATCCACAAAAACAAGTGCAAATAAATATAATAAATGACAAACTATCACAAATGTACAAAGAGGGGCCAATCGATGGAAACCATCTATATCAAAATACCTTCAAATACTGACACTACCATAATCTGCTTTTAAAAATATAAAACAGTATTACAGGGTGTTCCAGTTTATCTTTTCATTAAGACCCATAGGGTAGATGGTATCCAGTCGCAGAATCCATTGAGATTCTCGAATTAACAGATCCTTGGATCTATTCCCCCCACGTAATGATGCTGGAACATGATCAATAATGAAATATCTCAAGGAGGACAGGGGGTGACCCGATTCCTTGAAGTAAAGCCCACATGGGCAAACTTTGTCGTTTACGTAATAGTTTGCCCATGTGGGCTTTACTACGTGGGTCAAACTATACGTAAATTTAGTGAGCGTATGGCGGCGCATCGTTCAGCCATACGTCTCACGTTAGAAGGGAGACATATTGATCAACCAGTGGCCAAACATTTCAAGGAATCGGGTCACCCCCTGTCCTCCTTGAGATATTTCATTATTGATCATGTTCCAGCATCATTACGTGGGGGGAATAGATCCAAGGATCTGTTAATTCGAGAATCTCAATGGATTCTGCGACTGGATACCATCTACCCTATGGGTCTTAATGAAAAGATAAACTGGAACACCCTGTAATACTGTTTTATATTTTTAAAAGCAGATTATGGTAGTGTCAGTATTTGAAGGTATTTTGATATAGATGGTTTCCATCGATTGGCCCCTCTTTGTACATTTGTGATAGTTTGTCATTTATTATATTTATTTGCACTTGTTTTTGTGGATGATATTATCCATATGCATGCCATGTTTTCACAATGTCTGGTCTGCTGTGTGTGCCCTTTTCTCCCCGTTCATAGGAAGCACGGCGTCTGCGCATGCGCACTAACGACGGCTGTGTTTAACAGGAAGCCCAGCAGGTGAGACGCAAGCTCAGCGTCTCCATAGTTACGGTTCCTGTCTGCACAGGAAATTCGTCATGGTGGGCTGCCGGCGCTGCAGGGACTGATGAACGGAAGAGATCAGGTGAGTAACCAGCAGGTATTTAAATGTGTGTTTGTCCCTGTTTTATTTGTTACTGTCTGTTTGATCCTGACGAAGGGGCTGTGTCCCCGAAAACGTGTACGTTCGATTTCAATACAACGTTTGTATATCTACCAGTCCCTGAGTGCCGTTCTTTTTGGAGAGATATGAAGTGCTTTGAAATGGACACCGGGGCAATTGTTCTCTGAATGTGAGTGCCGACTGAATTGGAACTGTATATATATATATATATATATATATTTATATTTATATTCATACACATAACATGGAAGAGAGAGAGAGAGAAAGAGTTGAAAGGAGGAGTGGAATAAAGAAATGAGAGGAATAGTGGGAGAGAGAGAGAGAGAGAGAAAGAGTGGGAGCGAGAGATGGGAGGAAGAGTGGGAGCGAGAGATGGGAGGAAAAGTGGGAGAGAGAGAGAGAGATGGAAAGGTGGGGAATGAGAGAGAAAAAAAAACCCTGCAACACCAGGAACAATAGGCAGCGATCCAGCACATGATGGGTCCAAAATATTATAATATACAATAAGAAAAGGATTATTTGTATCAAGTTGCATTTATTCAAAAGGGTAAAGGCAAGGTCAGAACAAGAATAACATTACCAAAAAGAGGAACACTAGGAATGTGTTTAAGTCAGAGACACGAGGCCGGATAAATGGGGAACAGGCCAGCGAGAGCACTCCAGCAGCATGGGTGAAACATGGTCCAGCAGATGGGGATGAGGAAATAGTTTGAGCAGGAGGGAGAGGAGGCTGCAGCCACGTAGTGAGATATCACTGGGGTCATGCAGGGATGATAATACTACAGCCGTTTTCTCCAATTTAACTATGTCATAAGTAGTAAGTAGTAGCTTACGGTTTCCGATGACAACCTGAGTTGCTACAGTATGTGCTTTCCTTTAAAAATACCCATGATTACTAACACAGAGTGATTCATTATTATTTTCTTAGAGCCCATTTAATGGCATTCCAGCTGTTGTGGAACTAAAAGCCCCAGCATGCAGGGAATGTAAGGACTTGTCATTAAGGATCATAGTCCCTTGGACCTACCTCCAAGATATTTCACGTGCTGCTCCATTTCTCTTCCCTACCTCTCTCTCTCAGACTCTCCACCTCTCTACAGAACTTCAAACGGGCTCTCAAGACCCACTTCTTCACCAAACCCAGTCAAATCTCATCCTAACCCTCTTTTCCACGCTCTCTATGTACACCATCTGTGCCACCCCTGTCTGTCTGCCCATCCCCTCTAGAATGTAAGCTCTCACGAGCAGGGCCCTCTTCCCTCATGTGCTTATCCTTTCTCTTACTTTAATAATCTTCAACTGCATCAACTCCAGCAGTCTTCTGCCACCTGATACTTATTCCAGTTTCATCTTCTGATGCAGCTATTACCGCTTTTTACATCGCAAATGCCGGATCCCACCCGCTATAAGAAACGTGTCCTTACCGGGTGGGATCCGGCATTTGGTCTCCTTTATGGCTTTCCGACCCGGCAATATACCGGGTCGGTTGCCATAGCAGCAGGGGGGGTGCAGCAGCAGCAGGGGCGGGGGTGGAGGCGGCGCTGGGAGATGAGCTCATCTCCTGCGCCGCCTCTCCCTATGCTGTGAATGGGAACCGTGTCGCATCGACGCGGCTCCCATTCACACTGCGCCTGACCCGGTATTCAACCCGGGTATAATCCTTCTTTTATATCGGGTTGAATTACCGGGTCAGGCGACCCACTAATTCGCAGAAAGTGCTTTCACATCGCACACTGACCCGTGTCGACATGGCAATATGCCGCGTCGATACCGGGTTATTTGTGCGATGTGAAAGGGGTACAGTGGGGTTCGAAAGTTTGGGCACCCCAGGCAAAAATTCATTTTAATGTGCAAAATGAAGCCAAGGAAAGATGGAAAAATCTCCAAAAGGCATCAAATTACAGATTAGACATTCTTATAACATGTCAAAAAAAAGTTTGATTTTATTTCCATCATTTACACTATCAAAAGAACAGAAAACAAAAAATGGCGTCTGCAAAAGTTTGGCCACCCTGCAGAGTTAATACCTTGTACTGCCCCCTTTGGACAGCTGAGACCTGGCAGTGTCATGGATTGTTCTCAATCATCGTCTGGAAAGACCAGGTGATGTCAATCTCAAAGGTTTTAAAAGCCCAGACTCATCTGACCTTGCTCCAACAATCAGCACCATGGGTTCCACTAAGCAGTTGTGTAGAACACTGAAACTGAGAATAGTTGACGCTCACAAAGCATGAGAAGGCTATAAGAAGATAGCAAAGCGTTATCAGATGCCCATATCCTCTGTTCGGAATGTAATTAATAAATGGCAGTCATCAGGAACAGTGGAAGTTAAAGCAAGATCTGGAAGACCAAGAAAAATATCAGACAGAACAGCTCGCAGGATTGTGAGAAAAGCAAGTCAAAATCCACGTTTGACTGCACGATCCCTCCAGGAAGATCTGGCAGACACTGGAGTTGTGGTACACTATTCCACTATAAAGAGATACTTGTACAAATATGGTCTTCATGGAAGAGTCATCAGAAGAAAACCTCTTCTACGTCCTCACCACAAAAATCAGCGTTTGAAGTTTGCAAATGAACATATAGACAAGCCTGATGCATTTTGGAATAAAGTTCTGTGGACTGATGAGGTTAAAATAGAACTTTTTGGCCGGAATGAGCAAAGGTACGTTTGGAGAAGGAAGGGCACAGAATTTTATGAAAAGAACCTCTGTCCAACTGTTAAGCATGGGGGTGGATCAATTATGCTTTGGGGTTGTATTGCAGCCAGTGGCACAGGGAACATTTCACGGGTAGAAGGAAAAATGGATTCAATAAGATTCCAGCAAATTTTGGACGCTAACTTGATGCCATCTGTGAAAAAGCTGAAGTTAAAGAGAGGCTGGCTTCTACAAATGGATAATGATCCTAAACACACCTCAAAATCCACGGTGGATTACATCAAGAGGCGTAAACTGAAGGTTTTGCCATGGCCTTCACAAACTCCTGACCTCAATATAATTGAAAATCTATGGATAGACCTTAAAAGAGCAGTGCGTCACAGACAGCCCAGGAATCTCAAAGAACTGGAAGACTTTTGTAAGGAAGAATGGGCGAAGATACCTCAAACAAGAATTGAAAGACTCTTGGCTGGCTACAAAAAGCGTTTACCAGCTGTGATACTTGCCAAAGGGGGCAGAACAAGGTATTAACTCTGCAGGGTGCCCAAACTTTTGCAGACGCCATTTTTTGTTTTCTGTTCTTTTGAAAGTGTAAATGATGGAAATAAAATCAAACTTTTTTTGACATGTTATAAGAATGTCTAATCTATAATTTGATGCTGTTTGGAGATTTTTCCATCTTTCCTTGGCTTCTTTTTGCACATTAAAATGAATTTTTGCCTGGGGTACCCAAACTTTCGATCCCCACTATATATGTTTATTTACCCTGTACTTGTCCAATATTGTCAACTGTAAGTTGCTGTTTTCCTGTTTTGATTATTTGTTTATGTACTATGTAATTGGGCGCCGCGGAACCCTTGTGGCGCCATATAAATAAAGGATAATAATAATAATAGTTGTTTTATCACTGTAATCAGTGTGTACCTTATATGATATTGTAGCAGGATATGAGGGATACTCACCATGCATGTAATTACTCTCCTGAAAGTCTTCATCATCCACGTCCACAATGTCCGGCTTGGAGCAATAGGTCTGGATGTTCTCCTCCAGGTACCAGCTGGCATTCTCATCCACAACACTGAACATCAGCACAAAATCCTTGTCTACATCCAACCGGTTTAAAGAACCACCCAGTATCCCTAGATGATGATGACACAGAGATAATGGAGGTTTATTGCTTGTAAAGTTCATCTGATTCTCTGTAACTGTATAAGGTGCACACATATATTGTTTAGCATGTATGGATTCAGTATGCATATCCCAACAGCGTCATCCCAGCCCGACAGAATGCCGGCAGCAGGGCGAGCGCTAAGAGTCCCCTTGCGGGCTCGGTGTCTCGCTTCTCTCGCCACAGGATCTGTTCCTACTCTATATGTGTCGTGGACACCCACGAGTGGGAATAGCCCTGCTGTGCCGGATTCCGGCTGGCGGCATTGTCGGCTGTCAGGATTCGGACATTGGTATCCTGACCGCTGGGATCCCGACAGCTGGCAAACTAAACGTATCCCGCATGTATAAGTAAGTACATAATGTCATTGCCCTTGCGGTGTATCATCCAAGTTTCAAGTGGCTACTCTGATTGGAAACTGATCCCTATCTCTGTGCCTTTTATTTTTAGGGAAGGACTGGACTCGCTGATCTGGGTACTTTGTTCGACATATACGTTGCCAAATTTTGCACAATCTGGTCTGAGTATTTTGCACAAAGTAATGTGGTTGACTCTCATGACTTTTAGCAAAGTGCGCATGTGTCACAGCATTAACGAGCAATTCAGTGTCCTACCCATCTCTGTCTGGGGGGAGTTACCGGGTGGCAATAGTGTGGCAAATGGGGCAGTCACACGTAGGATAAGCATCCTCTGGGCGTATAGTGGGTATGCAGCCAGAGTGGCAGGTGAGCTCGGATCTCCTGCACCAAGGATGGAACTGGTGCAAATGTAGGTAACTGTGATGGCGGCAGCTCCCCCAAGTGGAGGGCAGGTTGTGATGTGGTCGCATAGACGGGGTCAACTGTGAATGCAGGTTGTCCACATGGGTTTCCGGATGCTGCAACGATGTATTTATGTGTGACTCAGAGTCCCGCCCTTAGCGTCCCAGTGTGAGCTATCACGAGCTTGTTCCACACTCAACTAACACACATGGGGGTAATTCTGAGTTGATTGCAGCAGGAACTTTGTTAGCAGTTGGGAAAAACCATGGGGGTCATTCCGAGTTGTTCGCTCGCAAGCTGCTTTTAGCAGCATTGCACACGCTAAGCCGCCGCCTACTGGGAGTGAATCTTAGCATCTTAAAATTGCGAACGAAAGATTCGCAATATTGCGATAAGACATCTCTGTGCAGTTTCTGAGTAGCTCGAGACTTACTCTGCCAGTGCAATCAGTTCAGTGCTTGTCGTTCCTGGTTTGACGTCACAAACACTCCCAGCGTTCGCCCAGACACTCCCCCGTTTCTCCAGCCACTCCCGCGTTTTTCCCAGAAACGGTAGCGTTTTTTCCCACACGCCCCTAAAACGGCCTGTTTCCGCCCAGAAACACCCACTTCCTGTCAATCACATTACGATCACCAGAACGATGAAAAAACCGTGAGTAATATTCCTAACTGCATAGCAAATTTACTTGGCGCAGTCGCAGTGCGAACATTGCGCATGCGCATTAAGCGGAAAATCACTGCGATGCGAAGAAATTTACCGAGCGAACAACTCGGAATGACCCCCCATGAGCACTGCAGGGGAGGCAGATATAACATGTGCAGAGAGAGTTAGATTTGGGTGGGTTATTTTGTTTCTGTGCAGGGTAAATACTGGCTGCTTTATTTTTATACTGCAATTTAGACTGCAGACTGAACACACCACACCCAAATCTATCTCTCTCTGCACATGTTATATCTGCCTCCCCTGCAGTGCACATGGGCCCTCATTCCGAGTTGTTCGCTCGTTAGTTTTTTTTCGCAACGGAGCGATTAGTCGCAAACTGCGCCTGCGCCAAGTAAATTTGCAAAAAAGTTTGGTATTTTACTCACGGCTTAATGAAGAAAATTCATCGTTCTGGTGATCATAGTGTGATTGACAGGAATGGGTGTTTCTGGGCGGAAATTCGCCGTTTTATGGGTGTGTGAGAAAAAACGCTGGCGTTTTTGGGAAAAACGCGGGAGTGTCTGAAGAAACGGGGGAGTGTCTGGGCGAACGCTGGGTGTGTTTGTGACGTCAAACCAGGAACGAAATTGACTGAACTGATCGCAGTGGAGGAGTAAGTCTCGAGCTACTCAGAAACTGCAAAGAAATTTCTATTCGCAATTCTGCGAATCTTTCGTTCGCAATTCTGCTAAGCTAAGATACACTCCCAGTAGGCGGCGGCTTAGCGTGTGCACTGCTGCTAAAAGCAGCTAGCGAGCGTACAACTCGGAATGAGGGCCATGGTTTTGCCCAATTGCTAACAATGGCCCTCATTCCGAGTTGTTCGCTCGCTAGCTGCTTTTAGCAGCATTGCACACGCTAGGCCGCCGCCCTCTGGGAGTGTATCTTAGCTTAGCAGAAGTGCGAACGAAAGGTTAGCAGAACAGTGCTGAAATTTTTTCAACCAGTTTCAGAGTAGCTCCAGACCTACTCCTACCTTGCGATCACTTCAGTCTGTTTAATTCCTGCTTTGACGTCACAGACACGCCCTGCGTTCGGCCTGCCACTCCCCCGTTTCCCCAGGCACGCCTGCGTTTTTACCTGACGCCTGCATTTTTTAGCACACTCCCGGAAAATGGTCAGTTACCTCCCAGAAACGCCCACTTCCTGTCAATCACTCAACGATCAGCAGAGCAACTGAAAAGCGTTGCTTGACCTTGTGTAAAACTGCATAGTTTTTTGTGAAAGAACTTTGCGCATGTGTAGAGATGTGCCCTGTGGGCACATCTGTGGTGGTGTCCCTAGCTGGGGACAGCGCTGGGGCAGCTTGTCTGTCCCCAGCGCTGGGTGCGTGGCGGCGGGTGTCCGGTGCAGGGATTACCCTTTTCCCTGCACCGGACCAGAGGCTTTTGAATCTTGGCGCCCTCCGGGAGCCAATCGCGGCTCCCGGAGCGGCAGCCAATCAGAGAGGGACGCGGCGAGCCAATCGGCGCTCGCCGCGTCATAGGCCCCGCCCCCGGCGTCTGATGTCAGACGCCGGGCGGGAGCCGAAGGGACCGCGCGCGCGGAAGAGCGCGAAGAAAGAAGACGGGCGGGAGCAGCGGAGATCGTCGGCGCGCAGGAGCGCAGAAGATAGTCCGGCGCGGAGGAGAAGACGACGGCCGTGGGAAGAAGAGCTCCGGTGGCCGCTGAAGAGGCCGGAAGACGTCGGGCTCCGGGAAGATGTCCAGCGGCGGCTGGACGCGGCGAAGAGACGGCGGCGCCGCTGGCCAGGACGGGCCAGCGGCAGAAGAATGCATCCAGGCCGAGAAGGCTGCAGTGGTGGGAAGCAATTGAGCTGTGCAGTTCCCCACTGCAGCCTTCTCCACCGCAGGTAGGCCCTTCTAAGGTGCCCCCTTCTCTCCTCCCTAGACCACCGGGTGTTCGGGCATTAGGCCCGTGGGCAGAGTCAGGCCCTCTCGGCCTGTGGGCATTCAGTCGGGCCCTCCCGGCCCGTGGGCACAAGCGTGGTCGGCTCTCTGGGTCCAAGGCCACGTGCAGCCGGGGTTCCACCCGGCCCGTGGCCCAAGTACCCAGACCCGACCACATTGATAGGGGGTTTGGGCATTAGGTCCAAGCCACCTCAAAGCGCCGCAGTAGGCGGGCACTAGGCCCGGGGGCAGTTCAGGCATTAGGCCTGTGGGGACGTTAGAGGGCAGTAGGCCCTAGTGTAATTGTGGCCAATTAGGGACACATTAAGGTGACCTTGGGCACAAGGCCCAGGTCACCCAACGGGCAGCAAGTTAGGCGGGCGCTAGGCCTGTGGGCGAAGTCAGGCCTGCGGCCTGTGTGCAGTTAGGGGGCGCTAGGCCCAGTGAATAAGAGCCCCGAGGTGAGTACAGGTGGCCCTGGGCACTAGGCCCAGGCCACCCCGAGGTATTTAGGAAGGCAGAGCTGAGGCCCACATGAGGGAAGGCACAGGAGGTGGGTAGGCCGTGCGGTGCCCACCCCCGTCCAGCGGCAGGTAGGGATTAAAAAGGGACAGCACTGTTTTATATTGTATTTCCGATGTGTGTTGTTACCGTGCAGGGTGAATTGCTGTTATAATGTTTGTGCATAGTTATGTCGCACCACACCCACAGAGCTAGTTTGAGGGCTCTGCCGTTATAGTTAGTATAGGGTGTGACACTAGGTCTAGTTAGGCCCTGCACGGCTGTTTCTTTCTTTTGCCTCCTTACAGGGACCTGTACTGGAGAAGATCGGAGTACCGGAGTGTAAGACGGTGAGTAACCACGGTCTGAGTGTTTGGTTGTGTTCCTTTCTATCTCCCTTCCTTCAGGGCAACGGTGAGCCTTGCACGGCTGTGCAAGGCGGAATTTCCACCTGGTGCGAAAGTGCCGATAGGTGAAATTCGGGCTCTGAGGCGGACGCCAATGATGACCCCCACCTAGCCCGAAAGCACTATTTTTCTAGAGGTCGGAGGGCGTTTCGGTCCACAGGTAGGAGGACGGCACTCAGCAATCTCTTTCCTCCTAGGTCGTCGTGTCCGGGTCCGACGGAAGAGTTGCCAGGTCCGTTGAAGGTTCCGGTACCTGAAGGTGAGAGAGAGCGGCGCCTGGTGAGTACAGAGTCTACACCTGCACGGCAGCAGGCACCACCACACGCACAGCAGCCGCACCTCTCACACATGCGCACTGCGGCCCGTACGCATGCACAGAAATGCCGATTTGTAGCCTGATCGCTACGCTGCGAACAACGGCAACTAGCGATCAACTCGGAATGACCCCCAAAGTTCCTGCTGCGATCAACTCAGAATTACCCCCATTGTGCTAGTGCTAAGGAGAGACACCAGGACTCACCAGAGGGCCGTTATTATTCTGCATATCTTTGATCCTCTGTTTATACAGTATGACAGCAGTCCTGATTTCTCAGACCCTCTATCCAGGGGCGTTTTAACAGGGCCGTGGGCTCCCAGTCGGAGCCATCATCTTTCCATTGATATTTGGAAAGATGGATCAAGCGCAGTAGAAAGACTCTGACACAGGGCCACAGTCTCTGCTGTCTGTTGTGTCTTTCCCAATACATCATGGAAATATGGCATCACCAGGAACTTTTTAGCAGAATTTGCAATCCTTTGACTCGCAGGCTGGGGGCCGCCCATCGCAGGGCAAGACCGCCCAACATGCTAACCGCAGCCCCCCATCTGCGAACACGCACTAAGGGCCTAATTCAGACCTGATCGCTAGGGTGCGTTTTTGCATCCCTACGATCAGGTAGTCGCCGCCTACAGGGGGAGGGTATGGTGTGTGTGCAGGTGTGCGATGTGTTGCAGAACTGCACAAACATAAGTTTGTGCAGTTTCTGCTCAGCCCAAGACTTATTTAGCCGCTGCGATGATCGGGGGCCGGAGCTGACGTCACAATCCCTCCCTCCAAACGCCTGGCCCCTCCTGCGCTTTTCTGGACACTCCTTAAAAATGGTCGGTTGCCACCCACTAACGCCCTCTTCCTGTCAATCTCCATGCGATCGCCGGTGCGATCCTCGTTTCTGTGGTCGGTTGTGCATTGCAGTACATACGCATGCGCATACGCATACGTACATACGCATGCGCAGTTCAGACCTGATCGCAGCCTGTGAGAAAATGCACAGCAGTGATCAGGTCTGAATTACCCTCTAATTGCGATCGCGCCGCAATTAGTGCGTGGTCACAGAAATTGTGGAAATTATGGAAACCTCCTGTCGGTGCAGCATGGCTGCGATGGCAGGAGGCCCGTCGCCATTTTTTTGATCGGAGCGGCTGCGGCTGCGTAACCGAATTTGAAAAGGGAATCATGGTAGGCTGCTCGATCAGAGGTATGAGTGTGAGAAGCATTGCGGATATTAGGAAGGTTCCTAAATCTACTGTGTCTTTTGTCATTAAGGCAAAAGAACAGGGGTCGTCCCATACATACCACTGCACACAAGTTCAAAATGGCCACTAATGTGCCGCTTTTGATGAGGACACTTCGTACGGAGGCCCATGCAGTTGGATATTATGGGCGAGCAGCTGCTCATAAACCTCTAATCACAAAGAAGGATGCAGTCCAGCATTTACGATGGTGTAAAGAACGCAAAAACTGGGTAGTGGAACAATGGCGGTGAGCGTTATGGAGTGACGAATCACGATTTAAACTTTTCAGATCAGATGGACGTGTCTGGCGATTGCCAGGAGAACATCTAATGCCAGTGGCATTTCTACAGAAACCACGGATGTTTTTAACAGGACAACAATGCAACCTATCATGTTTCCAAGGCGACACAAGACTGGTATACAGAAGATTCGATAACCCAGATGGACTGGCCAGCTCAGAATCCAGATCTTTAGCAGGATGTACTAACCTTGTACATACCGCCACACATCACATCCGGACTAATTGCATATGTACTAATACATGCGACTAGTATTGCGAAGAACAGCTCACCAATGCGCGCCGGTCCCTGGACTTAAGGGTGTCGGCTCTGGGAGTTCGTCTGCGCGTGCGCAGAAGAACGCGATGGCCGCAGAGCATGCTGGGAGGGATCCAATCGCATAGCACTATGTGGAAAGGAGCCCATAGGCTTCTATAGGGTACCTGTCATTGGGGGTCATTCTGACCCGTTCGCACGCTGCTGGTTGTTGCAGCGGTGTGAATGGGTTGGGTCTGCACCTGCGCAGCTTGCGCAATGCGCACACGCGTCGTTGCCCAGCGACGGCCATCACCGGGCAACGACCAGAAGAGCGAAGAAAGCAGATTGACAGCAGGAAGGCGTTCCGGGGCGGCAACTCTCTGGGAGTGGTGAATCCAACGCAGGCGTGTCCAGGCGTTTGGAGGGCAGATGTCAATTCCGGGACCTGCATCGCTGGATCAATCGCACAGGGTGAGTAACTCTTACCCTGGTCTAGTTCTATACAAAACTTTTTTTGCATAGCAGGCCTTCACAAGCGTTCGCAGCCTTGCTATGCAAAAAAACCCTCCGCCAGCGGCGGCGTTGAGTTGATCGCACGGGCAGCAAAAAGTTGCTACGTGCGATCAACTCGGAATGACACCCATTACCCTATACATTACTGGGGCTTTACCGGGGTTTTAGTACATTTGGAAATGGGGTGAAAACACAGAAAACTGGGGTTTTTTTTACCGCACTTCTTCTTAAGTACATCCTGCCCCTTAACCCCCATTGAAAACCTCTGGGACGAATTGGAGGGACCGGTGTGTTCTAGACCAACTCAACCTTCTTCAGTGTCGCAGTTGGTCACTGTACTTAAGGTGGAATGGCAAAACATACCGTCTGCTGTTGTCCAGTTAATTGTGAAGAGTTTGCCAAGAAGGGTGTCTGCAGTAATCACTGCATGTGGTGGACCTACACAGTATTGACGTCAATAACATATCGTTGATCTATTTTCTGTCAGTGTCCAATCACTTTTGTCTACATAGTGTAAATACCATGGGTGTAACCTGCACCCAAAACTACCCTGTAGTGGTATCTGGATTTGTGCATGTGTCATAATATTTCATTGGTCCAAAGTAAATAAACATTATTGGATTTAGACTACATTTTAATGTAATTACCTTTCTTACAGGTCAGTATTGCCCCTATCAGACCACTTGCAATGTCTCTGGGAGCATCAATATGAGAGTGGTAGATCCAGGTCAGGCAGTTGGGGTCTTCAGGGGTTGGTGCATATTCCTGTTTAACAATCCAGGTGTAGGTGTGATGTCCTCCAGGAGGGACAGCGTCATCAAGTTTGTCTGCCTTGCTGGTTCCATCTGGATAAAGGGCGCCTAGAATATAATACACGTTCATATCTCATTAATGGTATACAGGTTAGCACTACAGACATCTATAGCAACTTATTAAAGAGCAAGTAAAGCCACCATGTGAAACAGCATTTCAGGAACATTGTGCAAGCAAAACGCTCTGCCCACCGCCAAAGTGGGCATGTCCTACTTCACCCAAAGGGGCATGGATAGCTTCAATCATGGGTGTATCTAATGCCAGTCAGGTACGTATCCACCACCAGGTAGAATCTACAGTGTAATACTGTAGAATGCTGCCAGCGGGGGACTATGTGTAAGTGGTACCCCATAGTACACACCACACAGTTCTTCCAAAGTACAAACCACACAATTCCTCCATAGTACCCCATAGTACATACCACACAGTTCCTCCATAGTACCACGTAGCACACACCACACATTTCCTCCATAGTACCCCATAGTACATACCACACAGTTCCTCCATAGTACCACGTAGCACACACCACACATTTCCTCCATAGTACCCCATAGTACATACCACACAGTTCCTCCATAGTACCCCGTAGTACACATCACACAGTTCCTCCATAGTACTCCACAGTACACACCACACAGTTCCTCCATAGTACCCCGTAGTACACAGTTCCTCCACAGCACCCCATAGTACACACCACACAGTTCCTCCATAGTACCCCGTAGTACACATAGTTCTTCCATAGTACCCCATAGTACACACCACACAGTTCCTCCATAGTAGCCCGTAGTACACACAGTTCCTCCATAGTACCCCATAGTACTCCCCTTTAGAATGTAAGCTCTCACGAGTAGGGCCCTCTTCCCTCATGTGCTTATCCTTTTCTTACTTTAATAATCCTCAACTGCCCTAATCCTGCAGTTTCTTGGCTACCTTGAAACTTATCTCTATGTTGTTTACAGGTGTAGTTATGCTTAGTTACCCTGTACTTGTCCTATATTGTCTTCAACTGTAAGTCAATGTTTTCCTGTTTTGATAATGTGCATATGTAGTCTGTAATTGTCGCTGCGGAACCCTTGTGGCACCATATAAATAAAGGATAATAATAATAATAATAATAGTACACACAGTTCCTCCATTGTACCCCATAGTACACACCACATAGTTCCTCCATAGTACACACCACACAGTTCCTCCATAGTACCCCATAGATCACACCACAAAGTTCCTCCATAGTACCCCGTAGTACATATCACACAGTTCCTCCATAGTACCCCATAGTACACACCACACAGTTCCTCCATAGTACCCCATAGTACACACCACGCAGTTCCTCCATAGTACCCCATAGTACACACCACACAGTTCCTCCATAGTACCCCGTAGTACACACCACACAGTTCCTCCATAGTACCCCATAGTACACACCACACAGTTCCTCCATAGTACCCCATAGTACACACCACACAGTTCCACCATAGTACCCCGTTGTACACACCACACAGTTCCTCCATAGTACCCCATAGTACACACCACACAGTTCCTCCATAGTATCCCGTAGTACACACCACACAGTTCCTCCATAGTATCCTGTTGTACACACCACCCAGTTCCTCCATAGTACCCCATAGTACACACCACCCAGTTCCTCCATAGTATCCCGTAGTACACACCACAGTTCCTCCATAGTATCCTGTAGTACACACCACACAGTTCCTCCATAGTACACACCACACAGTTCCTCCATAGTACCCCATAGTACACACCACACAGTTCCTCCATAATACCCCATAGTACACACCACACAGTTCCACCATAGTACCCCGTTGTACACACCACACAGTTCCTCCATAGTACCCCATAGTACACACCACACAGTTCCTCCATAGTATCCCGTAGTACACACCACACAGTTCCTCCATAGTATCCTGTTGTACACACCACCCAGTTCCTCCATAGTACACACCACACAGTTCCTCCATAGTATCCTGTAGTACACACCACACAGTTCCTCCATAGTATCCCGTAGTACACACCACACAGTTCCTCCATAGTATCCTGTTGTACACACCACCCAGTTCCTCCATAGTACCCCATAGTACACACCACCCAGTTCCTCCATAGTATCCCGTAGTACACACCACAGTTCCTCCCTAGTATCCTGTAGTACACACCACACAGTTCCTCCATAGTACACACCACACAGTTCCTCCATAGTACCCCATAGTACACACCACACAGTTCCTCCATAATACCCCATAGTACACACCACACAGTTCCACCATAGTACCCCGTTGTACACACCACACAGTTCCTCCATAGTACCCCATAGTACACACCACACAGTTCCTCCATAGTATCCCGTAGTACACACCACACAGTTCCTCCATAGTATCCTGTTGTACACACCACCCAGTTCCTCCATAGTACACACCACACAGTTCCTCCATAGTATCCTGTAGTACACACCACACAGTTCCTCCATAGTACACACCACACAGTTTCTCCATAGTACCACATAGTACACACGACACAGTTCCTCCATAGTACCAGTAGTGCACACTACACAGTTCCTCCATAGTACTCCATAGTACACACCACACAGTTCTTCCATAATACTCTGTAGTACATACAACACAATTCCTACATAGTACTCCGTAGTACACACCCCACAGTTCCTCCATAGTACCCATAGTACACACCGCACAGTTCCTCCATAGTACCCCAAAGTACAGACTACACAGTTCTTCCATAGTACACCACAGTAGACACAGTGCCCCATAGTGTCTTAGTAACATGCAGTATACACAGTGCCTTCATAATACCCTTGTGCTCAACAGTACACACAGTGCTCCCATAGTATTTTAACATCACGCAGGTGCAATGTCTCCAGTGTTTTACATCCTGCGCAACCACAGGGATACTCAAAACTTTGATAATGGACTGATCTGGATCGGATGCGGTGTCTTTTTTCGCAGGCGCTGGGATTTACAAAGTCGCCAGTCTGCGTTTCACTGCAAATTCAGGCAGCTGTGACACTTTAATATTTTCTCACAACCGCTACGTACAATTTCTCAGCTGCAAATGTATATGCATACATTTCTGAATCAGGCACAAAAAGCATACTTGCCTACTCGCTCGGAAATTATGGGAGACTTACGATTTTTCAGGTAGTCACCCACACCAGTGGATCCCCCGCAAACCATCCGCTTCCTAGTGAAGTGAGCAGGATGAGGAGATCATACAGGAAATTGTGGTGCGGAATGCAGGGGGCAGGGTTAAATTATGTTAAATTGTGTCATTTAGCCACACCCCTCCCATGGACCCACAAATAGCAACAATTTGGGGGCAGGAACTAGAGACGTAACATTTAGGCCCTGCTTCCCGAAGTGGCTTCTCCTGGAGAGGAGACATTAAATGTAGGCAACTATGCCAAAAAGTACTTTCAGTATACTGAGCCCCAACAGTACCCCGCATTATACACAGTACTCCCATTGTTTTCAATGCACCATGAAAAGTGCTGTTTGGGTGCCCACACAGCTGACTTTTCGCACATTTCAGCTCGCCACCTCAGGAGGCTATTTGCGCCTGAACGGAGCTGCTCTGTCGGGCAATATGTAGTGGTAGCGGCAGGGAAAAACAATTCCCCCCATAATGTCACTTCATACAGATGTGTCCTCATACGTCCTTGCTGGAATCGTGCTATATACCGCTTGAAGTCACGCCATGCCGTGGCGGGACTCGGTAGCGCAGTGCGTCTTTTTTCCGCAAAAATGTATCTTAGACGCACAAGCAGCTTCTGCTGATTAAAATTATATGCAGCATGCCTATATACTGTGTGTAATAGCGGCTCTATCTGCATCCAAAATGCCACGTTACAGTGTATTCCATGAAAACACTGTAGCATATCAAAAGAAATTTCGTACCAATCATACCGGGTGCTCCCTTCTATAAATCACATATATTTTCGAAATGCAAATCTATATATATAAAAGGCAAAAAAGGAGATTGACTCATCACAAAATCTCTTAAACCACAAGGCCTACAATATTGAAACTTGGCAGGTAGCTTCTCATTATGTCCCAGGTGCTTGCTAAGAACAGGTTTTACAAATGTCACTGCCGATCCACGGAAAATGCCAAAAATGGATGTGTGTGTATGTATGTATGTATGTATGTATGTATGTATGTATGTATGTATGTATGTATGTATGTATGTGTATATGTATGTTCCAGCATAACTCCAGAATGCCTGCAGCAATTTACACCAAACTTGGTACACATATGACTTACAATCTGTGAACAAACATTGTGCGGGTACCACACTCCTGGCACCCCTAGGGGTGAGGCAGCAGCACAGAGTATTTCTGCAGACAGAATAACTCTGGAATGCCTTGCGCAATTTACACCAAACTTGGTACACATATGATTTACAATCTGGGAACAAACACTATAGGGGTAAGACACCACTAGCACCCCTAGGGATGTGGCAGCAGCACAAAGTATTTCAGTCGACAGCATAACTCTGGAATGGCTGGAGCAATTTACACCAAATTATGGTACACATATGACTTACAATCTGGGAACAAACACTGTGGGGGTAAGACACACCTAGCACGCCTAGCGGTGAGACAGCAGCACAGAGTATTTCAGGAAACCGCCTAACTCTGGAATGCCTGGTGCAATTTACACCAAACTTGGTACACATATGACTGACAATCTGGGACCAAACACTGTGGGGGTAACACACCCCAAGCACCCCTAGGGGTGGTCCAGCAGCACAGACTATATCAGGACATGCATGATAAGTCAGTGATGACAGGGCTTCATGTGACAGTGGCGGTGACATGATGTGACATGAGGGGAATGGAGGTAGCAGGAAGCAACATGCTGAGAGTCATATAGTGGGAGGACCAGGGTCCCCAGCAGCACAGAGTATTTTAGGACATGCATGATATGTCAGGCAGGAAAGGGCTGCATGTGACAGGGGCAGTGACATGATGTGAGGAGGGAAATGGAGGTAGCACGAACCCACACAGTGAGAGTTATATACAGTTGTGCTCATAAGTTTACATACCCTAGCAGAATTTGTGATTTTCTGGCCATTTGTCAGAGAATATGAATGATAACTCACAAACTTTTCTTTCACTCATGGTTAGTGGTTGGGTGAAGCCATTTATTGTCAAACAACTGTGTTTACTCTTTTTAAATCATAATGACAACAGAAACTACCCAAATGACCCTGATCAAAAGTTTACATACCCCAGTTCTTAATACCGTGTATTGCCCCCTTTAACATCAATGACAGCTTGAAGTCTTTTGTGGTAGTTGTGGATGAGGCTCTTTATTTTCTCAGATGGTAAAGCTGCCCATTCTTCTTGGCAAAAAGCCTCCAGTTCCTGTAAATTATTGGGCTGTCTTGAATAACTGCACGCTTGAGATCTCCCCAGAGTGGCTCAGAGGTCAGGAGACTGAGATGGCCACTCCAGAACCTTCACTTTATTCTGCTGTAGCCAATGATAGGTTGACTTGGCCTTGTGTTTTGGATCATTGTCATGTTGGAACGTCCAAGTACGTCCCATGCGCAGTTTCCGAGCTGATGAGTGCAAATTTTCCTGCAGTATTTTCTGATAACATGCTGCATTCATCTTGCCATCAATTTTGACCAAGTTTCCAGTGCCTTTGTAGCTCACACATCCTCAAAACATCAGCGATCCACTTCCGTGTTTCACAGTAGGAATGGTGTACCTTTCATCATAGGCCTTGTTGACTCCTCTCCAAATGTAACGTTTATGGTTGTGGCCAAAAAGTTCAATTTTGGTCTCATCACTCCAAATGACTTTGTTCAAGAAATTTTGAGGCTTGTCTCTGTGCTGTTTGGAGTACTGTAAGCGGGATGTTTTGTGGCATTTGCGTAGTAATGGCTTTCTTCTGGCGACTCGACCATGCAGCCCATTTTTCTTCAAATGACTCCTTATTGTGCTTCTTGAAACAGTTACACCACTTATTTTTAGAGAGTCCTGTATTTCAGCTGAAGTTATTGGTGGATTTTTCTTTGCATCCCGAACAATTTTCCTGGCAGTTGTGGCTGAAATTTTTGTTGGTCTACCTGACCGTGATTTGGTTTCCACAGAATCCCTCATTTTCCACTCTTAATTAAAGTTTGAACACTGCTGATTGGCATTCTCAATTGCTTGGATATCTTTTTATATCCCTTTCCTGTTTTATACAGTTCAATTACCTTTTCCTGCAGATCCTTTGACAATTCTTTTGCTTTCCCCATGACTCAGAATCCTGACACGTCAGTGCAGCACTGCATGAAAGATGCAAGGGTCTTTCAGGAGTCCAGAAACTCACTGACCTTTTATACACACACACTGATTACAAGCAAACAGATCACAGGTGAGGATGGTTACCTTTAGTAGCCATTCAAACCCATTTGTGTCAACTTGTGTGCATGTTATCAGGCCAAAATCTCCAGGGTATGTAAACTTTTGATCAGGGTAATTTGGGTACTTTCTGTTGTCATTATGATTTAAAAAGAGTAAACACAGTTGTTTGACAATAAATGCCTTCACCCAACCACTAACAATGAGTGAAAGAAAAGTTTGTGATTTATCATTCATATTCTCTGATAAATGGCCAGAAAATCACAAATTCTGCTAGGGTATGTAAACTTATGAGCACAACTGTAGTGGAAGTAGCAGGGCCCCCCAGCAGCACAGAGTATATCCGGAAATGCATAATGTGCTGCGCTATATAAGAAACTGTAAATAAATAGATAATTTCACAGGGGCACTGACATGATGTGAGGAGGGGAATGGAGACAACAAGAAGCCACAGAGAGAGTTGTATAGTGGGAATAGCAGGGTCCAAAAAGGGGTCCGGCCACTACACAAAGTGGGTCAGGGAAGCAAGATATGCCTATATACTAGATCTCCAACCAACGTCAATTAACGAACTATAATTCTAATTTACCATCCTCATCCCGTCGCGAAGCACGGGTATACAGCTAGTAATCTTAAATAAGATTAAAAAAACATGCAGTGAATAAATTCAATATATTGTATACGTTTTTGTCATAAACTTGTTTCTTTCGCATGTAGTTCCAATTTTAGGTGCTTCTCATATGGATCCCCTTTTCCTTCCCGTTGTTATTCACGGCATCATAGTGAAAAATAGATGATGTGGAGATCTCATGCAATACGTTTTTTTATTTTTCAGACAGATAAAAAAATCCAGACACAGAAATTCCATGTCACACATAAAAATTCCATAAAATGGTCCCCAGGCCAAAAATCATAAAGCACACATTGCACAGGTGAAATCACCAGTATCAGACCAAGATGAGATATTTACCGGAAAGTATAGAGAACTGATCCATTCCTCAACAAGTGTGAACCAAAACCTCCAGATAGCCTCCCAGGAAGCAATTTACTGGGTTCCGATATATAGCCCCTCTGGATCCAACAGCGGTAATTCCCTGTGCACCACCAACGCGTTTCAAGCCTTCCTAGGCCCTTTTTCAAGGTAAAGTGTGCTCATATCCAACTCCACATCGCTTTTATTCCTGGTTCCTCCAATCGGAGTCACACCGCACTCACGCATTATTTGTAACAGAGCACAGATGTAAGATGACACAACTGTAGCAATAACTAAAAATATTTCAGATCAAATGTAATTATAATGTATAGCTCAGTGCTTACATGGAGGGTAAAACATACAGTACTTGAAGACAGCCTTCGCTGTTTGTTGCCCCTGAGCTGCCACTGAATCGGGGGGGGATTTTTTGAGTGATGAATATTGATTGTCAATTTTTGTGCAGTAGAGAAAGACAAACAAAAAACATATTTACCTTCTGAATCCTTTTTGTAGAAGACCCCATGTGGGTGTACAGTATACGGTCTGGAAGCCATATTCTTCAAATGCACAATGATTGTATCTTCTACCTCTGCCTTAATGATTGGGCCGAGAAACCCCAGCCAGGCGGGTTTACCGACCTCCTTAGTGTACTGGCCATCAGTGAATTGTTTGTAGATGGCTTTCTTATAAACGCGTCCTATTCTGTCCCTGCCATTCTCCAGGAACGTTGCTGCATCTCTGGTTAGAAAAATGTATATATAATTAATAAACTACAAAATACACAATAATAATAAAAGCAACAACAAGAAATGTTGACAAAAACTATACACTATATTGTAAGTGGACATCCTCCACTGCACATATACGTATATAATTCTTTTTAACAGTTACTTATATAGCATCTGCATATTCTGTTTTGCTTTACATTTCAGAACAAAACTGTAATACAATGATACTGGGTACTGACAAGTAGACAGAGATAAGAGAGGTCCATACACGCAGACATACAGCCTATAGTATAACAGTATTATGATACATGAGGATACATGCTATACATTGCATACTGATCCAGACTATATGAGTATATGATCCTGTCACACTACAATGTTAGACTGGGGTCTAACAACTGTGTAGAAGGAGGACATAAGTATAATAGCTTATAGACATTTTGTGTGTGGTTCAGGGTTTGATAAGTGGCCTGAAGAGGTGAAGGGACACCTGAAGATTGCAAATAAAGAAGACATTCCTGTTGTGCAAGTGAGAGTATTCCACAGAGTGGGTGCTTTCCCTTCACTGTATTACGTCTTTGGACACTTTCGAAATGACTCTAAAGAGTGTAACATGTTAACTGAGTACACCAGAGTACAACTTTTTCTTTTCAGATGTCTGGACAGAGAGCATGGCCAGGGGTGTTAGCAAAACCACATTTTATATGCCTCAGAGCACCCTCATGCCCCTTATATGTCTCACAGCCCCCTCATGCCCCATACATGCCTCAGAGCCCCCTTGTGCTCCTTTTATTTGTCAAAGCGCCCTCATGCCCCTTATATGTCTCAGAACCCCCTCATGTACCTTACATGCCTCAGAGTCCCCTCATGCTCCTTATATTTGTCAAAGCCCTCTCATGCCCCTTAAATGTCTCACAGTCACCTCATGACTCTTATATGTCTCAGAAACCCCTCATGCCCCTTATATGCCTAAGCCCTCTCTTGCCCTTTATATGCATCAGAGCCCCCTCATATGCCTCAGAGCCCCCTTATTTCCCTTTATATGCCTCAGAGTCCCTTATGTCTCTTTATAAGCCTCAAAGCCCCACCATGCCCTGTTATATGCCTTAAAACCCCGGCATGCCCCTTTATATGCCTCAGAGCCCCATCATGCCTCTTACATGCCTCAGATCCCCCTCATGACCCTTTATGTGCCATAGACTGCCCTGCTACCCCCATGTAATGTCACCCTATGCACTACACCCTCACCCAGACACAGGACATGTACATTTATTTATATTACCAGTTATTTATATAGCGCACACATATTCCGCAGCGCTTTACAGAGAATATTTGGCCATTCACCTCAGTCCCTGCCCCAGTGGAGCTTACAATCTGTATTCCCTACCACATGTACACGCACACACATTCACACCAGGGTTAATTTTGTTGGGAGCCAATTAACCTACCAGTATATTTTTGGATTGTGGGAGGAAACCGGAGAACCCGGAGGAAACCCACGCAAGCACGGGGAGAATATACAAACTCCACACAGTTAGTGCCATGGTGGGAATCGAACCCATGACATGTACATGATTACATCTCCCATATTACCTGACAAACCCCTCTTCCACACCCATGTAATTTCACCCTAAATACTACACGCTCCCATAGAGTTCCACAAACACACAATCACACTGCACTCACACACACAAATAAAAAAAATACCACAGGACTTGAATAAAACATGAAAAAAGACTATATGAAAAACACACCTGAAATAGACAAATGCAGAACAAGAAACAAGACAACTTATTAGCAATTACTTAGCAATCTTTTTATATCTTTCTCCTAATACTTTCCCAGAACTTTCTCCTTCACCACTTACATTCATCACAAACCCACACAATAAGAGCTCTTAAAGTAGCTTGTCTTTGTTGTGGATTGCTTCTTTGAGATCTTGTACCGGGAAGCAGTTATCTTCCCAACGGGTCCCGAAGGACGCCGCAATTCCGGCGTCTAGACACCAACGCCGCACAGAATACCGGCTTCACAATACTGACAGCCGGCATCCCGATCGTCCTGACAGCGCTGGCGTCCTGCCGCAGAGGAGGGGGGGGGGGGGGGTTTAGGCAGGAGAAGGGGGGTAAGGGTGCAGGGCCTGGAAGGTTAGGGACCGGGTAGGGAGGGTTAGGCACAAAGAAGGGGAGGTTATCGTTAGGCATCACGGTGGGAGGGTTTGGGTTAGGCACCACCCAGGAGGATTAGGCACCACTGGGGAGGGTTAGGTTTAGGCACCCACCACAGGGGGTTAGGGACCAGGGTAGGGGGCAAGGGAAAATTAGGGTAGTTTACAGGGAGCTGTCGGGATTCTGATGGATGGGATTCCGCTGTCGGTATACTGACCGCTGGCATCCTGTCAATCGGGAAATCATACTGAAACCCTTGTACCCAACCTTGTGCCACAAATTTTTGATTAGGTTAAGATCAAGGGACTCTCCAGGCCAATTCAGCAACCTGATGTTACACGCAAATCAATTACATTTCTTTACAATGTTTGCTCCATGGCATGGTCCATTGTCATCTTGAAAAACAAAATCCGGAAACATTTATTTTGCAGAGCGAAGCATTCATGTCTCCAGTGTTGTGATATCGTTCACCACGTTCATTATTCGTACCACAATTTAAGGACATCCAACACCAGTGGCTGACAAGCGTCCCCAGACGATGACTTTTAATGGACACTTCACAGTTATGTTATGATACTCAGGACCAAATTCTTTGCATGGAAATCATCATACATGTTGTAAAGGCAGAAGTGACTTAGCAATTAAAATAACTTTCTGCCATTGTTCAAGGCCAGTTGAGGCCTCCTTTGATACGGCCCTCCATCCTTTGAGACCAATCTTTTTAAGTCTTAGACACACCATTTGTGTTGACACTCAGGGGTGGATTGGCCATAGGGCTCACCAACATGTTTGTGGCCCTGTTTTGTGTGTTGTCATGTGGCCCCACCCCCCACATGACAGGCAGCACACCGCACTCAGAACACTGCATTGTCCCCATTTATTCTGCTATTCCATCTCTGCAGTACTGCAAATCTGCCATCCAGTGATGCTGCCATGGCTACACGGTATGTTATGACCCTTGTGCTGCCCATGTCGGGCCATGTCTACAAAATTTTACAGGGCCACTTTTAGTTACCAATCCGCCCCTGGTCTCAGACACAACTGCAGCAGAAGACGCAAGGAAGGCCGCAATTGCGTACAATCGGGCCCTATGAGAAGGGATCCCACCCCCCTCAACAGACCGCACCCCCATTAGGGTCACATCCATAAAATTTCCCGGGCTGGTTTTCCATCCCAATCCGTCCCTGTTGACACTCTTAAAGATCCAATTTGCCTTTGCCGACCATTAGGAGAGCAAATATGGAGATGTCACATGACAATTGTTTAAGTTAATTGGTAGCAAAGTGTGATCCAGATCTTGGTTTATCATCATATAGATCCAATCTCCTTAAATTTAGCAAGTGTTCTGGCAACAATAAACTGGCTAATGGCCTCCAGAATATAATTCCTCAATGAGCATGATCACCTGAACACAGTATTCTTTGTTTAAGCAGATCAGAGGCTTCATTGCTTATAGAGAAAATACACTTTGAATGTGTAAAAAAAGAGCACACATGGCATATATATACCTGCTTATATTCTCTGATTGGTGAGAATTATGCTACATGTTATCCCCTGTTCATATTATGCCAAAATGTAGTGCCCCCCATTCATATTATGCCACATTGTTGTGTGAACAGTTCACATTATGCCACACAGTGTCCCAAGTTCACATGATGATGCCACGCAGTGTCCCCAGTTCACAGGGCTCCCGGTTACCACGTTCCTTGACCGCGGACACTTTCTTCTATTGTACCATGCACACCAAATCTGCTGCACACAATCCACACTGTCCCTTTCTACTAGTGTTGGCCTGAAAAAAAGGGATAGTCTACAAACTACTCTCCACTATCTAGAGCAGTGATTTTCAACCTTTTTCAATTCACGGCAGATCGAACAAGTTTCTAAAATTGGCAAGACACACCATCATTACCTCACAGGAAAAAAAACACACATTGACCCCCCAGGGGAAAAAACACACATACATTGGTCCCCATGTGGAAAGAACACTGGCCTTCCCAACAATTCCATATATTGCCCCCTATAGTAATTCCACACATTGGCCCCCACAGTAATTCCACACATCCACCCCCCCCCCCCCCCCCCCCCCGTAGTAATAGCACACATTGGCCCACAGATCATTTAAATAAATAAAAATACACTGGCCCCTGCCTGTGACTCAGTAGATGTGAAGCTCAGTTACAGACTTAAGGTGGGTACACACGGAACGATTAGAGCTACGATGTGGGTGTTCCCGATCATTTGTAACAACACTTTGTGTACATCGTTGCGTGTGTACAGTATGCCGGATATCGATGGCGATGCACGCACCTGTGGGTCGCTAACGACAGCCCCATATCTTTTGAACATGCAAGAAGATCTGAGGCTGTCGTTAACGATACCGCCTCTGCAGCCGGCACCGCCAAGTGTGTATGTACTTGCCCGCTGGGCACAATGTGTCGTTCAGTGACACATCGTGCTGTGTATATGGACCTTTACAGTAGATTTCCCTCTTCCTCCCTTAGTGGCGGGAGTTTTTAATGCAGACACAGTGTCAAGTGTATGTCAAGACCATTGGTGTTTCTATAATGTGTGCGGTGCAATGTGATACTACCAAGGTAAGGTAAGTAGGTGGTAGTGAAGTGTCCGTGCTGATGTTGACTTCTTCCAGATCTCACCTACAGGCTTCAGGTAGAAGGACCAAATAAATACCACACGTTAGGACGGTGGCTATTTGTTTCTTTGTTTGGAACAATGACTGCTCACCGCTGTAGGTTTAACTTTGTAAGTTAGCAAGGTGCAACACACTGCTTTTTATCACTTGATGTCCATACTGTGCTTCACACTGATGTGAGGGGCAAGGGGTGAACTACCCTTGACTGAGCTGACCCAGTTCCCTGGGGGGCTGTGTGGGCAGGGAGAATTATACTGGATTAACTCCCCATTCTTAGGGTTCAGATGCAGTTACTCTGGGCGGGATGTACTAAACGGAAAAGGCGGTAAAGCTCCCGTTTTGTGGGATTTTACCGTATTTTCATATGTACTAAGACCCGGCCGCCGGGTTTTCACCGCCAAGGGTATCACCATTTTTTGATGGCGATACCCTACAGAAGCCTATGGGCTTCTTTCGCACCAGCCGACTAGCGTCGCACTTGCCGACCCCCTCCCCCCCCCCCCTCCTGTGTCCAGCCAGCAGGCACCGATCCCCCAGCTCCTTCTCCCCCTCAGCACAGCCATCACACCCTCCAACTGTACCTTTTTAATAGGTACAGTACCTTTTTTTCATGGTCTGTACCGATTTTTGGCTCTCCAAACTTCCATTGAAAGTATAGGAAAAGGGGCGTGGCCACACCCCCTTTACCCGCGGCCACACCCCCTTTTCGGATTTGTACCGATTTTTCAGTGTAAAATGTTGGAGGGTATGAGCCATTTCTGCTTCCGGTTGCAGGGGGGAGGAGCCCGGGGACTGCCTGTCCATGTCACCTCCCGGGGCAGGGAGGTGACGGACCCCACAGAGACCCCCCGCACACCATCTGACAGGTATCATGGGGGGGCTCTGTCACCGCATTGCGATGTTAATCGCATATGTTAGTACATATGCGATCAGCATAGCTGCGGTGGACGTCTATGTATGTTAATACATCCCGCCCTCTCTCTCTCTCACGGTTTCTCTTTAGCTGCTCAGTACATAAATTAGAAGTGGCTTAGCAGCCCTTTTTATATGACACAGGACATACCCTCCAACATTTTACACATAAAAAGCGGTACAAATTAGAAAAGGGGCGTGGCCTCAGGTAAAGGGGGAGTGACCACGTCCCTTTTCCTATACTTTCAATGGAAGTTTGGAGAGCCACAAATCGGTACAGACCATAAAAAAAGGTAATGTACCTATTAAAAAGGTACAGTTGGAGGGTATAACAGGATCAGTCTGTAACTAAGGCACGCTGACTACAAATAGTTCTGTCAGGCTGGCCTTGCCTTCTGTCTGTCTGAATAGCTGTGCGTTACATAGTTTATGTTGAGGTGCTCTGGGACTTGCGGCACCTGACCATTTGGCACACTTGTCTCCACTGTCAGCAACTTCCTGTAACAGTGCAGTCTCTCCCCTCACACCATCCCCCATCTCCTCAGGCAGCTCCTCAGCAATCACCTCAGGAGGTAACTCCACCTCTCTAGTCTTCCCGCCCAGTGGCAGCCAATCAAACGTGTTCAAGGCTTTGCACTCACCCTGGCTGCGGTCCTCACACTACTAGGTTGTCAGGAATCAGCGTTCAGTGGTATCTCACTTACCAGCACGCTGGTGTGCAGGCCTCCGGAGGTCACGGCCCCAGTTTGCTGCTGCATGAATGCCCTGTCCGCAAAGCGCAGTGCCCATTGTCACTGTGTACCCCTGAAGTCCATCCAGCGTGTACCCCGCTGTGTGCCCGCCATCTGTACAGCATGGGAGCTGCCATGACACTTGCGGTCAGCTGACCTGCAACACTCAATCCTGCGCTGTGTCTGCACACATGATTCAAGCATCCAATGCCTACTGACCAGGGGGTATAAATCCAGAACATCGG
The DNA here is from genome assembly GCF_028390025.1 of Pseudophryne corroboree. NCBI lineage: Eukaryota > Metazoa > Chordata > Amphibia > Anura > Myobatrachidae > Pseudophryne > Pseudophryne corroboree. Next base: position 77,089,882 of record NC_086445.1, read on the forward strand.
CTCAGTCTCATCGCCTTGAACAAAGCATCACAACCAGTGCACAGCGGCTCCTGGCTTCAGTCTCCTGTCTCCAGTGATTTCCTAGCTCCAGTGTCTCTGTGGAACTACAGGCACCAGCCATCCAGCTCTGCTACAACTCCTTCCACAGTCTGTTTCCACTTCTACATCAGTAAGAGACTATCTCCAGGTGCTGACTCACCGTTCTCACCTGTGTGTTGTTAATCTGCATTTAGCACTGTGCTATTGCATCCAGCACTTAAAACAACCAGCTTGTATATTACCAACTGTCTCCTGCTATAGCCTTGCTTGGCTCTGTGGACTTGTGTATATCTACTGACTGTGTGAATCTATTGCAGTCGGTTTCCATACCAATTACCGGAGTTACTTATTGCCTGTAAATACTGCCATCGGTTGCATTACTTACCTACTGCATATTGATCCTGTTACCATCGGCTTCCAAGTCGGCCATCAATATTCACCATCGGCTTCCAGGCCGATCATTGCTGTTTGGTAACCACATTGGTCTCCAGACCAGCCCATTACCTGTGACTGTTATTATACCTCTGACAGCTTCCTTGCTAAAAGTCACCTGTATTGCCATTTGCTCCAGTTGCTGTTTAAACCTCTATGTGCTAAATAAACATCATTGCACACATGCACAGGAACTTACTGCAGCCTCCTCGTTTCCTCCACCGCACCACCACTGACCCACTAGTGCCCCCTCCTGGAACAGACACAGATACAGACCTGACATAGGTCCTAGTGCCCACTATATTCCTCTGGTTTTCTAATGTCACCACTCTGAGGGGCCTGTTAACCCCCGAAGCACCTGCTCCTTTATTGTCAGCAGCTGTCATTAAGGGGTTATAGAGGCACCTAATTTAGTCATTAAATGAGGGTCCACAGTGGGGTGCCACACACACAAGCCCCTGGGTAGGGGGGCTGACACGCCACACACACTGCACTCATGTTTTATTACTTCTGTTTCCAGAGTCCCACGCCGTAGCAGCAGCCGCGGTAAAAACATCACTGTCAAAATGGCCGCTGTGCATGCACAGTAGTGACTAGTCTCCGGAACATGGCGGGAACCATGTTTCCAGAGACCTGCACATGCGCAGTAGTCTCTGGCACAATGCCAGATACTATTGCGACATGGAGAGGAGGGCGCCCACCCAGACTGCCCCTGGTCAAGACAGGACAGGCAGTGAGGAACAGGGAGCAGGACTAGGTGGGCGGGCAGGCAGGCGTACGTGACCTATGGGCATAAGCAGCATTCTTTAAAATGGGGGGGCGTGTGGCCATCATTTTGAAGGCGTGATGGGTCCAGGGTCATCAGGAGCAGACTTAGTGGACCCGGGTGTCTGGATCCAACTGCTGATTGGTGCCTAAAAACATTGCAAATCTCGGCCGGTCCCAATGGTTGCGATACTGACCTGAGGCTACGTCCTCAGATGCAGCACTCGGACCTTGCAAATACATGCAGGAGGCATCCTGCTACAGACGCCTCCTGCTGCAATTGAATTTTAACTATATTGAATTGAACAGCCGCTTCCTTGCAGCAGCGCAATTCCATAGAAACATGAATTAGGTGTAATACCCTATATCTGTAGGGAGTTTTTTTTTTTTTTCTCCCCCTTTCTTTTTCTTCTCAGGTAATAGAGCCTTTTCACACTTTAGGGACGCAAACGGCCCATAAATTAACAAGGGTTGTGTGATTGATGCCTGCCAACTCTTGACACCAAGGAAAACAAATGGGCATCTCAAACCTCCCACACATATTTCCTTCCTCAGCAACAGCCAGCCTCGGGAAATGAAGCCAGCAACGATTGGATTCCCTGCAGTTGCAGGGCAGAAGAGCCCAGAGTTTGGCGCCTTCAGCTCTCTGAAATTGTCCCCCCCGGCCTCAGTAACAATAAGCCAGGGAATGGGGGCCCCGTGCCTATTGGACCCCTGAAGTTGCAGGGGAAAAGGACTCTAGGGCGGGAGACGACCGACGACAACATCCAGTGAACAGAGAGACCGTGGGTGGAGTAGAAGAGACCTGGACCGAGCTGCTGCCCTGGAGAGAAGCCGTCGAGGAGTGCCACGTCAGGAGCCGCGCGGGAGGACGGGAGCCGTTACAAGCGCCAGGTGACCGGACCCAGGGGATGGTGCCGCGGAACATCAAAGACGGAAGAGGAGGCAGTGCGCAGGACAACTTCAAAGAGAGGACCCCAGCGAGGACCCCTGGAGAGAAGACCGGAGCCTGCGTGAAAAAGACGAGAGGACCCCACCGGAGAGCAGAGGATATCACAAGCTGCCAGAAAGAGGTGCCCGGATCGCGGAGCCCAGGACAAGGATGCATCCCCGGTGCGGTGCTCTGCATCCCGGGTGGCGCCGAAGACGAAGACCAGGTCGGAGGTGGCACAAGCGCCGTAGCAGGGGGTGAGAAACCTGTTAAATCCTTCCGCTGCAAGACTCTGCCATATGGGGTTAGTTCTAAAAAGGGGGTATTCTCCCGTTTGTTAGTGCCCGAACTAATTAGCCCTTCCGCTGCTTGAACTCTGCAAAGAGGGGACATAGTATTTGTAAAGGGGGGTAGACATCCCTAAGATCCCCAGGGTCCTGTTATTTATCCCCTTCCGCTGCGGGAACTCTGCATTGGGGGACACATTATTTAATACAGAGTAGGCACCCCTTCTGTTAGTGAGAGGGGTATACTGATAGTTCTTTTTATGCAAGCTCCGCCCAGCAGTGTGAAAGCTAATGTTAATGCATTTATCTGCTATTAAGGAATGCTGGTACTGATAGTTCTTTTTATGCAAGCTCCGCCCAGCAGTGTGAAAGCTAATGTTAATGCATTTATCTGCTATTAAGGAATGCTGGTACTGATAGTTCTTTTTATGCAAGCTCCGCCCAGCAGTGTGAAAGCTAATGTTAATGCATTTATCTGCTATTAAGGAATGCTGGTACTGATAGTTCTTTTTATGCAAGCTCCGCCCAGCAGTGTGAAAGCTAATGTTAATGCATTTATCTGCTATTAAGGAATGCTGGTACTGATAGTTCTTTTTATGCAAGCTCCACCCAGCAGTGTGAAAGCTAATGTTAATGCATTTATCTGCTATTAAGGAATGCTGGTACTGATAGTTAATTTATGCAAGCTCCGCCCAGCAGTGTGAAAGTTAATGTTAATGCATTTATCTGCTATTAAGGAATGCTGGTACTGATAGTTCTTTTTATGCAAGCTCCGCCCAGCAGTGTGAAAGCTAATGTTAATGCATTTATCTGCTATTAAGGAATGCTGGTACTGATAGTTCTTTTTTATGCAAGCTCCGCCCAGCAGTGTGAAAGCTAATGTTAATGCATTTATCTGCTATTAAGGAATGCTGGTACTGATAGTTCTTTTATTGCAAGTTCCGCCCAGCAGTGTGAAAGCTAATGTTAATGCATTTATCTGCTATTAAGGAATGCTGGTACTGATAGTTCTTTTTATGCAAGCTCCGCCCAGCAGTGTGAAAGCTAATGTTAATGCATTTATCTGCTATTAAGGAATGCTGGTACTGATAGTTCTTTTTATGCAAGCTCCGCCCAGCAGTGTGAAAGCTAATGTTAATGCATTTATCTGCTATTAAGGAATGCTGGTACTGATAGTTCTTTTTATGCAAGCTCCGCCCAGCAGTGTGAAAGCTAATGTTAATGCATTTATCCGCTACTAAGGAACGCTGGTTACCTGAGACTGTTGTTAACAAGCCATAACCAGCCTGCTTTAATTGTGCACAAGTTCCTGCTTACCTACTACCTGTATTGCTGACGCTGGTTACCTGAGACTATTATTTAGAAGCCATAACCAGCCTGCTTCAATTGTGCAACAGTTACCTGCTTACCTGCCACCTGTATTGCCAACGCTGGTTACCTGAGACTGTTATTTAGAAGCCATAACCAGCCTGCTTCAATTGTGCGCCAGTTACCTGTTTACCTGCCACCTGCATTGCCAACGCTGGTTACCTGAGACTGTCGTTTAATAGCCATAACCAGCCTGCTTTAATCGTGCACAAGTTGCTGCTTACCTGCTACCTGTATTGCTGACGCTGGTTACCTGAGACTGTTGTTTAGTAGCCATAACCAGCCTGCTTTAATTGTGCACAAGTTACCTGCTTACCTGCTACTTGTATTGCTAACGCTGGTTACCTGAGACTGTCGTTTAATAGCCATAACCAGCCTGCTTTAATCGTGCACAAGTTCCTGCTTACCTGCTACTTGTATTGCTAACGCTGGTTACCTGAGACTGTTGTTTAGTAGCCATAACCAGCCTGCTTTAATTGTGCACAAGTTACCTGCTTACCTGCTACTTGTATTGCTAACACTGGTTACCTGAGACTGTCGTTTAATAGCCATAACCAGCCTGCTTTAATCGTGCACAAGTTCCTGCTTACCTGCTATCTGTATTGCTGACGCTGGTTACCTGAGACTATTATTTAGAAGCCATAACCAGCCTGCTTCAATTGTGCGCCAGTTACCTGTTTACCTGCCACCTGCATTGCTAACGCTGGTTACCTGAGACTGTTATTTAGAAGCCATAACCAGCCTGCTTCAATTGTGCGCCAGTTACCTGCTTCCTGTATTGCTAACGCTGGTTACCTGAGACTGTTATTTAGAAGCCATAACCAGCCTGCTTCAATTGTGCGCCAGTTACCTGTTTATTTGCCACCTGTATCACTAATGCTGGTTATCTGAGTCCGATATATAGAAGAGCCTTAACTATCCTGCTCTCATCAATAACTTATTGTTTTTTTTTTTTATTTATTTTTGTTTACCTGGCTCTATTCTATATCCTGTAGTAGTGCTTGTGCTGGGTGTAAACAACTGTTTGGGATGTAATTCTGTTATTATTTACAGAAGAAATAAAATCGTGTTGTACGCATTACATGTCAGTTGGTGTCTGCATTTCAAAAGGGAACTAGAACGCTTGCCTCTCTGTCACGGGGTGCTGGTACAGCAAGATAGTGGAGTGCCCTCAGCAAGGGATTAAGATTTTCCAGCATACCTGCGGACTGGGGGGTTATATAATCATTTTCTGGCGTCACGAACAGGATCAGAGACTTCTGGCAAGCCAGTTCCCACAGACACAATGGATAAAGAATCACCAGCTTCAAGCAGTGGCGGCGCCCAGGAAGGGGCGAACGTTTTGACCCCAATAACAATGCCTTATTATTTCGGTGCACCTTGGCTTCCTAGTTACTCTGGGGAAGTGGAAAATAGAGGAATTGAAAATTTCAAAGACTTTAAAGCAAAATTGAGTTCAATGTTTAAACTGTACTCCCTCACCGAAAGCCAAAAGGTTGAAGTAATAAAAGGACAATTAAAGGGGTCCGCTTTAAGAGAAGTCATCTCATGGCCTGACCGGGAGAAAAAAACGGTGGAACAAGTATTTGAGAGATTGGCACGAATATTCGAGATTAAAACCCTCTCTGAATTAAAGACACGGTTTTATGCTAGGACGCAACAACATGGGGAATCGGTACGTGATTTTGCACTGAGTCTGCAAGAAGCTTTGAAAGCTATCCAACAAATGGATTCCGAGGAAGTCCGAGATGTGGATAAAACTCTGATCGACCAGTTTATTGAGGGAATAAGAGAGGAAAGCGCCAAGTCCCAGCTTAAATTGTTACAGAATCAAGCACCAGACTAAACTTTTTTGGACTTTAAAGAGACCGCCATAAAGATCTTAGGAACCAGTGCTGATAAACGTGAATGCTCACCCCGCCCACACGTGACTTCTACCGTGCAACATGAACATCCAGCCACAAGTAATACCGTTGACGCCCTAAGTAAACAAGTTGCGGAACTAGCTCGAGAAGTTAAGGCCTGGAGAGATCAATCACGAGAAAACTCGGGAAATTGGAGAGTAGAACGACAAAGAAATTGGAGACCTGCGCAAAGGTCCTTCGGAGATAATTGGAGATCTCCCACTAGGTTTGGGAGACGCTCAACAGACCAATTCGATCAACAGGGGCGGCCCATTTGTCGCAGGTGTCAGCAAAGCGGACACATAGAACGACAGTGCCGATCGGAGGCTTTAAACTCGGAAATCCCGCGGCAGCGGACTGACCCTCGGGAGACTTCCAACAATTAGGTCCAAGAAGAAAAATGAACCGAATGAAGTATGTAGGACAATGCCCCAGTCTTGGGATATGTATTAACGGAATAGAGATTTCGGCTTTATTGGATACCGGATCACAAGTAACAACGATACAATGGAATACGTTTTGTGAACATTGGCAAGAAAAGGATCTCATCCCACCACCTCCGAATTGGTTAAATTTATTGGCCAGTGATGGTCAGCAAATCCCCTGCCGTGGCTACTGGGAGTGTGACATTCAAATAGGTGACACATGTCTACGTCAACAAGGATGTGTCATCACTGCGGGTACCCCCTTCTCATCTACGTTGGTGATATTAGGAATGAACGTATTGCAACACTGCCCCAATGAGTTAGTAAATGCTCTGCGAAGAGAAGCGGAGGTCTGCTCAGCGCAGGACAAGAGGAGTTTCGAAAGAGTGATGAAAACATTACGAGCACAACAGAACTTCACCAGTGCTAGTGGACATGTGGGGAAAGTAAGAGTTGCCGAACACCATGCTGTCACACTAGAACCCAACACTGAGACCGTATTATGGTGTAAAAGCAAAATCGGCCCTCGCGGACGAGATTATGAAGCCTTAGTCGAACCAGATTTCAGGAAAACATCCTCACAGGCCTTGGTCGCTAAGAGCATAGTGTATGTTAAACAAGGGAAGTTGCCCGTTCGGTTCCTCAACCCGTTTGATCATCCGATCTACCTTTACCGAAACCAGGTAGTTGCTACATTAACTAATGTGACTTTTCAGAACATCTATCCCGTACCCGGCTCAGGTACGCAGTTGAGTTCTCGGACAGCGGGGGATGTACAAGATATGAATGACTCGCCATGGTGGGAGAATATAGAAATAGGCACCCCGGACACTCCCGAAGAACACAGGAACAGAATATTGGAGGTAGTTAAAGAGAATCAGGCGGCGTTCAGTCAAAACCCTGAGGACTTTGGCTGTGTAAAGACTATCCAGCATCAAATTCCTACCGGAAATAATCTACCAATTAGGGAACGACACCGGCCATTAGCCCCAGCAATGTATCAGCCCGTCAAGAAAATGTTGGAAGATATGAAAAGGTCAGGAGTCATTAGAGAGAGTTATAGTCCGTGGGCAGCCCCAATGGTACTAGTACGAAAAAAAGATGGTTCCCTACGGTTTTGTGTGGATTATCGCAAGTTAAATAATATTACTCATAAAGATGCATACCCTCACCCCAGGATTGAGGAAACATTAACTGCACTTAATTCGGCAAAATATTTCTCCACCTTGGATCTCACTAGCGGATATTGGCAGATACCGGTGGCCCCTGAGGATCGGGAAAAAACCGCCTTCATTACTCCTATGGGCCTGTACGAATTTGTAAGGATGCCATTCGGCCTGTGTAACGCACCAGGAACTTTTCAACGGGTTATGGAACACTGCTTAGGATATAAGAATTTTGATATGGTCCTACTCTACCTGGACGACATCATCATCTTCTCTCGCTCATATGAGGAACATCTAAGACATCTTAATGAAGTTTTCTAACAACTGGCGAAATACGGATTAAAAGTGAAACCATCAAAATGTCATCTTTTAAAGACATCCGTACAGTACATCGGGCATATTGTTAGTCCCGAAGGTATTTCCCCTGATCCGGAAAAGATTCGAGCAGTACAAGAATGGCCAATTCCCAAGACCCTGAAAGACGTTCGAGCATTCCTAGGTTTCGCAGGATATTATCGTAGGTTCATTCAGGACTTCTCCAAGATCGGCTCCCCTCTTTTTGGCCTACTTCGTGGGGTTTCAAAAACACGTTTAGCCCCGAAAGGACCAATTCCTTGGACAGAAACACAGCAGCAATCGTTCGAAGCATTGAAATCGGCCCTGACAAGTGCCCCACTGCTGGCCTACCCAAATTATGAGCAGCCCTTCCACCTATATACCGATGCCAGCTATCAGGGGTTGGGGGCAGTCCTTTCTCAGGTTCAAGGAAGCCAGGAAAGAGTGATTGCCTATGCCAGTCGGGGACTAACTAAAACTGAACGTAACGATAGTAATTACAGTGCTTTCAAGTTGGAACTTCTCGCCGTTGTATGGGCCGTCACCGTAAAATTCAAAAATTATTTAGCAGCCTCTAAATTTACAGTTTTTTCGGATAACAACCCTCTCGCTCACTTGCAGACAGCACGGTTGGGAGCATTAGAACAGAGGTGGTGTTCCAGATTAGCAAATTTCAACTTTTCCATTAAATATCGCAAAGGGAGGCAACACGACAATGCCGACGCTCTGTCTCGACTACCATTGCAAATGGAACATAAAGAAGAAGATATCTGGGAAGAAGTCGAACTACCCCCTCTCCCCGGGAAGGATAGCCAACAACAACTAATTGTGATGCCTAGGGACTCTACAGATAAACTAAAAAGAGGAAGATCGGAACGGCACTTGGAAGGCCGACATTGGCAAGTGGTTCAAGAAAAGAGTCCAATCATTCAAGAACTAATACAGTTACTTAATTCAGAAGAAGGACTTAGTAGAGACCGGCGACTGCAAGCTGACCCGGAATTGGTGAAACTTTGGAGACAGAGAGAAAAGTTGCAAATTCAAGGGGGGCTTCTTCAGCGCCAATCCATCCACCCGAAGAGTCATCTCTCTACCCTGCAAATGGTAATCCCAAAAACCCATGCGCCTTGCATCCTAAAAAAATATCATGATGAATCAGGACATTTTGGGATTCAGAAAACGGAAAACACTATAAGGGCCCGTTTTTACTGGGTGGGTCTACGTGAGGATCTGGAAAAATGGTGTCATTCATGTCAATACTGCAACTTGAAGAAAATTCCCGACAAAAAACAGAGAGCTGCTCTTCATCCTATTGTGAGTTCCCAACCGTTGGAGCTGGTGGCATTGGATCATGTCAAATTGGAAGCTAGTCGCAGTGGATATCAGTATGCCTTGACAATCATAGACCATTACACAAAATTTGTTGTCGCGGTCCCGGTAAGGGATTTGTCAGCAAAAACGACCGCCATCACCTTCTGGAAGTATTTTGTTCAACCGTATGGCTACCCGGAACAGATTTTAACTGATCAAGGGACAGCATTCGAATCTCAACTGTTTGCAGAATTGTGCGAGCTCTATCAGTGTCATAAAATGAGGACAACGGCATACCATCCACAGTGCAATGGTCTATGTGAAAAGATAAACCAGACTTTGATAAACATGCTTCGGGCTATTCCGTTGCCGCGAAGGCTGGATTGGCCTAGTCTGTTACCAGAACTAACGTTTCTGTACAATAATACTGAACACTGCTCCACTGGATACACTCCCTATTACTTAATGTTTGGGCGACAAGGGAGGCTTCTTGCCGATTTACAGTTGGATATTCCCACCATGATCAATGACGCCTACCCATCCAGGGGAGATTGGTTAAAAGAACATCAGGAGCGAATCAAAGAAGCCAAAATGTTGGTTAAACAGCAGATGGAAGAAGTTCGCTATAAACAAGAAAGATTTTACAACAAGCAAGCATTTGCGGAGCCTCTACAAATAGGAGATAGGGTGTGGCTTAGAAAGAATGTCCGACGCAGCAAATTGGACTCATGGTGGGAAGAGGTCCCCTACCTGGTGTCCGCCACCCCAAACCCGGAATTCCCAACCTACGTGATTACAGATGGAGTTCAGCAGAAAACTGTTCATCGGAATCGCCTGCGGCTCTGTACCACCCCCATGGAGAATGCTCTGGACTCTGGTGCTCCCGTGACAGAGAGGTTAAGTGTCCCTGCAGACCATCAATATTGTAATCCATTGGATATGCTGTGGTTTATTGGGTTCCCTACGTCAGTTGAGTGTTTCCCCCCTGGGAATGAGTCTGAGGGCATTGTAACAACCTTTGTACCAAGAATTGAAGATGGAGAACTTAGACGTTCTTCAAGAAGCACTAAAGGAATTCCTCCTCTACGGTATAGAGAATAAGTTTGGCTGCATTGATAAATGGAAGGAACGGAGTTATAGTAACCAATAGTCATGTTAATCAAACATGTAAATGTATTGATTATCTGAATTTAGAGATTTGTGTTAGTATACGTGAGGACACGTATATTTTTTTTAAGGGGGGTAGAATGTAATACCCTATATCTGTAGGGAGTTTTTCTTTTCTTTTTTTCTTTTCTCCCCCTTTCTTTTTCTTCTCAGGTAATAGAGCCTTTTCACACTTTAGGGACGCAAATGGCCCATAAATTAACAAGGGTTGTGTGATTGATGCCTGCCAACTCTTGACACCAAGGAAAACAAATGGGCATCTCAAACCTCCCACACATATTTCCTTCCTCAGCAACAGCCAGCCTCGGGAAATGAAGCCAGCAACGATTGGATTCCCTGCAGTTGCAGGGCAGAGGAGCCCAGAGTTTGGCGCCTTCAGCTCTCTGAAATTGTCCCCCCCGGCCTCAGTAACAATAAGCCCGGGAATGGGGGCCCCGTGCCTATTGGACCCCTGAAGTTGCAGGGGAAAAGGACTCTAGGGCGGGAGACGACCGACGACAACATCCAGTGAACAGAGAGACCGTGGGTGGAGTAGAAGAGACCTGGACCAAGCTGCTGCCCTGGAGAGAAGCCGTCGAGGAGTGCCACGTCAGGAGCCGCGCGGGAGGACGGGAGCCGTTACAAGCGCCAGGAGACCGGACCCAGGGGATGGTGCCGCGGAACATCAAAGACGGAAGAGGAGGCAGTGCGCAGGACAACTTCAAAGAGAGGACCCCAGCGAGGACCCCTGGAGAGAAGACCGGAGCCTGCGTGAAAAAGACGAGAGGACCCCACCGGAGAGCAGAGGATATCACAAGCTGCCAGAAAGAGGTGCCCGGATCGCGGAGCCCAGGACAAGGGTGCATCCCCGGTGCGGTGCTCTGCATCCCGGGTGGCGCCGAAGACGAAGACCAGGTCGGAGGTGGCACAAGCGCCGCAGCAGGGGGTGAGAAACCTGTTAAACCCTTCCGCTGCAAGACTCTGCCATATGGGGTTAGTTCTAAAAAGGGGGTATTCTCCCGTTTGTTAGTGCCCGCACTAATTAGCCCTTCCGCTGCTTGAACTCTGCAAAGAGGGGACATAGTATTTGTAAAGGGGGGTAGACATCCCTAAGATCCCCAGGGTCCTGTTATTTATCCCCTTCCGCTGCGGGAACTCTGCATTGGGGGACACATTATTTAATACAGAGTAGGCACCCCTTCTGTTAGTGAGAGGGGTATACTGATAGTTCTTTTTATGCAAGCTCCGCCCAGCAGTGTGAAAGCTAATGTTAATGCATTTATCTGCTATTAAGGAATGCTGGTACTGATAGTTCTTTTTATGCAAGCTCCGCCCAGCAGTGTGAAAGCTAATGTTAATGCATTTATCTGCTATTAAGGAATGCTGGTACTGATAGTTCTTTTATTGCAAGCTCCGGCCAGCAGTGTGAAAGCTAATGTTAATGCATTTGTCTGCTATTAAGGAATGCTGGTACTGATAGTTCTTTTTATGCAAGCTCCGCCCAGCAGTGTGAAAGCTAATGTTAATGCATTTATCTGCTATTAAGGAATGCTGGTACTGATAGTTCTTTTATTGTAAGATCCGCCCAGCAGTGTGAAAGCTAATGTTAATGCATTTATCTGCTATTAAGGAATGCTGGTACTGATAGTTCTTTTATTGCAAGCTCCGCCCAGCAGTGTGAAAGCTAATGTTAATGCATTTATCTGCTATTAAGGAATGCTGGTACTGATAGTTCTTTTTATGCAAGCTCCACCCAGCAGTGTGAAAGCTAATGTTAATGCATTTATCTGCTATTAAGGAATGCTGGTACTGATAGTTCTTTTTATGCAAGCTCCGCCCAGCAGTGTGAAAGTTAATGTTAATGCATTTATCTGCTATTAAGGAATGCTGGTACTGATAGTTCTTTTTATGCAAGCTCCGCCCAGCAGTGTGAAAGCTAATGTTAATGCATTTATCTGCTATTAAGGAATGCTGGTACTGATAGTTCTTTTTATGCAAGCTCCGCCCAGCAGTGTAAAAGCTAATGTTAATGCATTTATCTGCTATTAAGGAATGCTGGTACTGATAGTTCTTTTTTATGCAAGCTCCGCCCAGCAGTGTGAAAGCTAATGTTAATGCATTTATCTGCTATTAAGGAATGCTGGTACTGATAGTTCTTTTATTGCAAGTTCCGCCCAGCAGTGTGAAAGCTAATGTTAATGCATTTATCTGCTATTAAGGAATGCTGGTACTGATGGTTCTTTTTATGCAAGCTCCGCCCAGCAGTGTGAAAGCTAATGTTAATGCATTTATCCGCTACTAAGGAACGCTGGTTACCTGAGACTGTTGTTAACAAGCCATAACCAGCCTGCTTTAATTGTGCACAAGTTCCTGCTTACCTACTACCTGTATTGCTGACGCTGGTTACCTGAGACTATTATTTAGAAGCCATAACCAGCCTGCTTCAATTGTGCAACAGTTACCTGCTTACCTGCCACCTGTATTGCTGACGCTGGTTACCTGAGACTGTCGTTTAATAGCCATAACCAGCCTGCTTTAATCGTGCACAAGTTCCTGCTTACCTGCTACCTGTATTGCTGACGCTGGTTACCTGAGACTGTTGTTTAGTAGCCATAACCAGCCTGCTTTAATTGTGCACAAGTTACCTGCTTACCTGCTACTTGTATTGCTAACGCTGGTTACCTGAGACTGTCGTTTAATAGCCATAACCAGCCTGCTTTAATCGTGCACAAGTTCCTGCTTACCTGCTACTTGTATTGCTAACGCTGGTTACCTGAGACTGTCGTTTAATAGCCATAACCAGCCTGCTTTAATCGTGCACAAGTTCCTGCTTACCTGCTACCTGTATTGCTGACGCTGGTTACCTGAGACTGTTGTTTAGTAGCCATAACCAGCCTGCTTTAATTGTGCACAAGTTACCTGCTTACCTGCTATTTGTATTGCTAACGCTGGTTACCTGAGACTGTCGTTTAATAGCCATAACCAGCCTGCTTTAATCGTGCACAAGTTCCTGCTTACCTGCTACCTGTATTGCTGACGCTGGTTACCTGAGACTGTTGTTTAGTAGCCATAACCAGCCTGCTTTAATTGTGCACAAGTTCCTGCTTACCTGCTACCTGTATTGCTAACGCTGGTTACCTGAGACTGTCGTTTAATAGCCATAACCAGCCTGCTTTAATCGTGCACAAGTTCCTGCTTACCTGCTACCTGTATTGCTGACGCTGGTTACCTGAGACTGTTGTTTAGTAGCCATAACCAGCCTGCTTTAATTGTGCACAAGTTACCTGCTTACCTGCTACTTGTATTGCTAACACTGGTTACCTGAGACTGTCGTTTAATAGCCATAACCAGCCTGCTTTAATCGTGCACAAGTTCCTGCTTACCTGCTATCTGTATTGCTGACGCTGGTTACCTGAGACTATTATTTAGAAGCCATAACCAGCCTGCTTCAATTGTGCGCCAGTTACCTGTTTACCTGCCACCTGCATTGCTAACGCTGGTTACCTGAGACTGTTATTTAGAAGCCATAACCAGCCTGCTTCAATTGTGCGCCAGTTACCTGCTTCCTGCCACCTGTATTGCTAACGCTGGTTACCTGAGACTGTTATTTAGAAGCCATAACCAGCCTGCTTCAATTGTGCGCCAGTTACCTGTTTATTTGCCACCTGTATCACTAATGCTGGTTATCTGAGTCCGATATATAGAAGAGCCTTAACTATCCTGCTCTCATCAATAACTTATTGTTTATTTATTTATTTATTTTTGTTTACCTGGCTCTATTCTATATCCTGTAGTAGTGCTTGTGCTGGGTGTAAACAACTGTTTGGGATGTAATTCTGTTATTATTTACAGAAGAAATAAAATCGTGTTGTACGCATTACATGTCAGTTGGTGTCTGCATTTCAAAAGGGAACTAGAACGCTTGCCTCTCTGTCACGGGGTGCTGGTACAGCAAGATAGTGGAGTGCCCTCAGCCAGGGATTAAGATTTTCCAGCATACCTGCGGACTGGGGGGTTACATAGGCAATCTGTTCTTTAACGCGCTGTATGGCTCTGATACGTGGGAGCTGGGTGCAGAGGACCCCTAACCCTCCTGTCCCCATAGCAACAGCACCCCTGCACCCTCTATTAAACCCCTGGATGTACGTGCCCAGCAGCATAGTGTGCCAGGAAGTGATTTCAAAATATTTTCATCTACTTGAAATGCCATCATTACACCACTCCCCATTAAGTACACTTGTGTACAGCTCACCACATGGTGACACAGGATCAGATGTTCTTGCACTTATTAAGTGAGGGATACTATATTTGTTGCTTTGTTTGCCAACACACACACTCGGCATTCCTTCTAGCTGGGAATCTCCTAGGTCTGGAAATAATTTGTTGGCAGAGGTAAAGGCCGGAGCACAAAAGCTGTTCTCTCTGATTCTACGGTGTAGACGGACAAGTGACAGATTCCATCGCTTAGCATATGCACATGGGGGGGTCATTCCAACCCGTTCGCATGCAGCGGTTTATTGCTGCGTTGCGAACGGGTCTGGAATGCGCATGCGCGTCGGGCGCACTGCGCACGTGCGTCGTTGCCCGGTGACAGGGGTCGCCGGGCTACGTCGTGTCCTACGAAGAGAGCAGTCGCAGAGCCGACCGAAAGAAGATTGACAGAAAAAAAGGCGTTCCTGGGCGGATCCGGACCGTTGGCGGACGTTTTCGGGGAGTGGTAAGGAAAACGCAGGCGTGTCCAGGAGAACGGAGGGCGGATGTCTGATGTCAAAGCCGGCCCCAGCATCGCAGAGATCGTCACACAGGGTAAGTATGTCCAGGGCTAGTCATGTTTTGCTTGAAAAATGTTTAGCTTAGCAGGCTGCACAAGCGATCACAGCCCTGCTAAGCTAAAATACACTCCCCCATATGCGTGGACTAGTTGATCGCAGCAGCAGCAAAAAGTTGCTGCTGACCACCATGGTAACCAGTTGTAGTGTAAGTAGAGGGGTTAAGTGCCTGCTCCTGCATTCTCTGCATAATTCATCCCTGTGCACATCGGGGCACTGACTAATAATAACATTGGGCCTGTTTCAGGCTTGGTCATAGTAAGCATAACTGCTGCTCCTTGGAAAAGCTGATACATAGGGTAATGCAGCTGGAGGCGTCTCGTATACCTCTGCGACGCCGTTACATGGCTGAGTCACCCTCAGGTTACAGAGACCGGCACTGTCACTGAAGACTGGAATTTTCTGTCGGAAGACGGAGACCCTGGCCTCTGCACTCACACAAAACCAAGGCAACACTCCCCCTCTCCACCCCCAAACTGCTGCAGATTATCAATCCACTGACGTCTGCGGGTATGGGTCGTTGGGTCGACACAACGTAGGTCGACAGACATTAGGTCGACCACTGAAGGTCGACATGGGCATTAGTTCGACATGTACTAGTTTGACAGGTCAAAAGGTCGACATGAGTTTTTGGACTTTTTTTGGTGTCATTTTCTTCGTAAAGTGACGGGGAACCCCAATTAGTGCACCGTGTCCCCTCGCATGGCTCGCTTTGCAGGTTTCCGTTCCCAATTGTAGTCCAAGTGGATCATAAAGTATGAAAAAGTCCAAAAATGTAAAAAAAAAATATTGAAAAACTCACGTCGACCTTTTGACCTGTCGACCTAATGCCCATGTCGACCTAATGGCCATGTTGACCTAATGATTGTCTATGTTGTGTCGACCTAACGACCGTATCCCACGTCTGCAGCCAGGGCAGTTATGAGGGGGGGGGGGGGGGGGAATGCAGTGACTGGAGTCCCGGGCCCTTATAGAGAAGGGGGCCCAACCCTGGCTCCTACTGCCAATACCTGGAAAGCTGCACCAGGCAGTGCAACAACAGCAGGCGGATGCGCAGGGAGAACTTCTGAAAACAAGCCTCCCCGTACTTCAGCTCTCCGTGAATCGTTCCTGCAGGTCCGCAATGCTCCCCCTGTATGTAGTGTCACAATGGGGTGGAGTGTTGCAGCAGAATCTCTTGTTTTTGTGGGGGGGGCCCTGTCTATTTGTCAGTCCTGAGCCCCACATTTTCTGATGGCAGCCCTGTCTGCAGCTGCTTTGCAAGCGACAATGCAGGTCCCATACCACACATGTGCAGTACTGGTCAAGAGCACGCCATTGACATATTTATAATGGGTGCAGGTGTGCGGTGCACACGGGCCCCTAGGTTCAAGTTACTTACATTTTCAGAGTCCTGCATCGGCACCGCAGCTGTGGCAAAAATCCCCAGGAAAATGGCCACCATGCATGAATCAGTCAATGTCCCAATTTTTATTCTCTGCCACACAAATATTTACTACCGGTATGTTTTGTGGGGAAAAAGCTGGTGCACCCCAAAAAATGCAGGGAGAACGTACAAACTATACACTGAGGACCTGAGTCAGAGGACTGTGACTTAATACAAATGCCGCTACAAAAGCCTTCACCTGGTGTATATCTGTGCGTACTGTATGAATGTGCAAGGGACGAGACGCCCACTGTGAGTGTCTGTAGACGCTATAAAAAGGCCTGGTGCTTCCTTAGACACCACCATCCGTCACACCATGGAAACCGGCATCAGCCCCATGGCAGGTGCAGGCTTCCATCTGATTACGGCCTCCACTGTGAGCGCCTGTGTGGCAGCCAGTTAGGCGACATTCCCATAACAGGCCCGTAAGACGGGCCATCTCTGTGTGTCTCTTTAGAGACCTCCCAGTTACCCCCAAGGTGCGGCCCAGCACTGTACCAAAACATCTCTGATAACGTGCGTCTCAATCGCCTCAGCACCCCTGTGCACACACAGTAGCAAAAGATAACCAAACTCCATCATCATTGTGTGTAGCTCAGGGGTGTGGTACAAGAGATCTACAATTGTTAGTTCAACAAGCAATAACTCGACAACATATGGTTGACGTGCATTAGGTCGGTAGGTACAAAAGGTCGACAGTGGTTAAGGTCAACAGGTACAAAAGGTCCACATGAGAATAATTGACTCAAAAATGGCTGACACATACGTGGTGGCCATTTTCCAGGTGATTTTTGCCACAGCTGCAGTGCCGATGCGGGACTCCACACAGGTAAGTAATGTTGACTTTTAAACCTGTCGGCCTTTCATCTGCCGACCTTTTGTACCTAATGCATGTCAACCATATGGTGTCAACCTATTGTCTGTCTACCTAGACATTGTAGATCTATCATTTGGATACCGTAGCTCTGAATCAGGAGCATAATGTGCCATGGTATCCAAACTACTCTCTTTAACCTCCTCTCTTGGCCTCTCCCAATGGACTGACAACTCTACTCATCAGGAGGGCCACTGCCTTGATCTAGTATTCACCAGACTATGCTTCGTCTCTGAACTCACTAACACTCCTTTCCCCCTCTCAGATCACAACCTTATCACCTGCATGCTCTCCTCCGTTAATTCAAACTCTGTATTGCTAAAGTCCTCCAATCCTCCTCAAACCCGCAGAAGTATTAACACAATTCATTTTCAAGAACTTTCCACTTCACTCCAACAACTGCTTTCACCGATTTCTGCATTCACCTCTCCTGAGATGGCTGTATCACACCTGAACAAGACTCTAGAACTAGCCCTTGATGAAGTGGCTCCAGCTACCCATCACACTCCACGTAGACCTAGATGTCAACCATGGCACTCCAAATTAACAAGACAAGTACAAAAACTCACGCGAAAACTTGAACGACAGCCGCCTAAGTCTTGTATTTTAAGTGACTTCCTCACATATAAGACTGTCTACCACTCTTATAGAAATACCCTGGACACTGCCAAACAAACATATTTCCAAACTCTTATCTCTGCTCAAGCCTCTAACCCCAAGCGACTCTTTAATACATTTAAATCACTTCTGAATCCAGCCTCACCTACCCCTCCAGCCACTATCAAGGCACATGATCTTGCTTCCTACTTCAAGGAGAAGATTGATAAGATCCGAGATGAGATGAAATGGTATGCTCTTCGGCAGCCAGTGACCTGCTCCGTTCTTTACCTGAACCCTCTGGCACTCTCTCTTAATTTGATCCCACAAATGAAGATGAAGTATCATCACTCTTCTCATCCTGCTTCTCTACTACCTCTCCTCTTGATCCTTTACCCTCACAAATAAGTAAAGCTCTGTCTCTGGTGCTCATCCCTACCTTAACTAACATCTGCAATCTCTCTTTCTCTACTGGCATTTTTCCTTCACTCTTCAAGCATGCAGTGATTACTCCCATTTAAAAAAAAAAAAAATCTGACCCTAACGCTCTCTCAAACTGCCGCCCTATCTCTCAGCTCCCTTGTCTCTCTAAGCTACTTGAGAGACTTGCCTACACTCGACTCACACACTTTCTTAACTCACACACTTTATTGGACCCACTTCAGTCAGGCTTTCGTTCCTAACACTCCACAGAGACAGCACTGACTAAAGTGGTTAATGATTTGGTCACTACAAAGTCTAAAGGCCATTACTCACTACTTATTCTTCTAGATCTATCTGCTGCATTTGACACTGTTGAACACTCTCTTCTCATGCAAACACTCAATCCCTAGGTCTTAAAAACACAGCCCTTTCTTGGTTCCTATCCTACCTACAGTATCTAATCGCTCCTTCAGTGTTCGCTTCTCTGAATCTACCTCCTCTTCGCTACCTCTTTCAGTTGGAGTACCGCAAGGCTCAGTCTTGGGTCCTCTGCTTTTCTCTATCTATACCTCATCTCATGGTAAACTAATCAGCTCTTTTGGATTTCAGTATCATCTGTACGCAGATGATACTCAAATCTGCCTATCCTCCCCTGACTTGTCCCTATCTGTACTGGGCCGTGTCACTAAATACCTTTCTGCCATTTCATCATGGATGACATCTCGCCACCTCAAACTTAATATTTCAAAGACAGAGTTAATTATATTTCCACCGGCCAATAGTAGGTACCAACCTGATATCTATATCACTGTTAAAAACTCGACTATCTACCCTACCCCACAAGCTCGCTGCCTAGGTGTCATCCTTGACTCTGATCTGTCCTTTGTTCCCCACATTCAATCTGTCTCAAGATCATGTTACATGCATCTAAAAAACATATCCAAAATATGACCATACCTTACACAAGACACTGCTAAAACTCTAATCCACGCTCTCATTATCTCCCACATTGATTATTGCAATAGTCTCCTAACTGGTCTTCCCAAAACGAGACTCTCACCACTACAATCCATTCTGAATGCAGCGGCGAGGCTAATCTTCCTCACTAGATGTTCATTGTCTGCAGATCCACTCTGTATTCAATATAAAATACTTTTACTCACACACAAGGCCATTAACAAAACTACACCAACGTACATCACTTCGCTTATCTCAAAATATCTCCCAACCCGACCTCTTCGCTCTTCACAAGACCTGCATCTCTCATTCACACTCATTACTCGCTCCCACTCACGATTGCAGGACTTTCATCGGGCTGCACCCACTCTGTGGAATGCCCCACCACGCACAATAAGACTCTCCTCTAGTCTCCAAACCTTCAAGCGTTCCCTGAAAACTCAGCTCTTTAGGCAAGCATATCAAATTCCAGAACCGCTCACATTACCTTCATAAACCTTCCAATCAAATTGCATCCACTCTGCACAGTCCACACATATCCTCACATGTCTTCTCATTCTTCACTTTCCCTTCCTCTCGAACCCGGTTCATCATTGCTGTATGACCATATCATACAGCCCACCTAGAACCTTTGTAATCTGGCGGACAACTATGCAATAGATAGCACCTTTCCTTGTATATACATGCCTATTTCCCTATAGATTGTAAGCTTGCGAGCAGGGCCTTCCTACCTCTATGACTGTTTGTTATTACCCAGTTTTGTTATTTCATTGTTATTTCCAATTGTAAAGCGCAACGGAATTTGCTGCGCTATATAAGAAACTGTTAATAAATAAATAATAAATAATGGTATGAATAGTAGCCTTGACTTAAATGCTTTGAGGCAGCGGTGCTACAATGCTAACCTCTGCGCCACTCGCTTATAATCCAGACTAGATTCCGAGGACCTTCCACAAGTTTCTAGACATGGTTTACTTACTGTATACCGAGAAGCACAGAAGACCCCCGTCACCAAGCAGCATATATGTGAACAGATGTACTAATAACACACAACAGACAATTCACAGGGATCAAAACAAATGGAGGGTGAGTCTAAAATATGACACTGACCCATGAAGGATCTACTAGCAGTGGCTGCAGGGAAATAAACCATACATTTGTTTTTTAGTAAAGGTCCACTAAATTACATGATCTGTATAATAATTAACAGTCATCAGACCCTTCTCCAACATGTGCAGTGAGAGCTGGGGCGCACGGCGAGAACAGGGGGTAAGTATTGCAGGAACGGGGTGGGAAAGGCTGAGAAGACCTGGCATATATCGGGTTCAATACTGCAAAATAACTAAAGTACTTATCACATTTCCAAAGTTTCAGGAGTTTGTCAGATATACTGTAAGACTGATATTGGGAAAGTATCAAGCTTTACATTAAGGGCCAATCAGAGATGCACGCAGCAGCGACGTTTGCGCAGTTGAGAATTGTTTTTCTACTATGGGAAAAGGCTAAGGAACCCTTACTGCGCTTCAAGGGCCTTATTCGGATTTGTTAGCAAACGAAAGAAGCACACTAATGGGCAAAAACATTAAGCACTGCAGGTGGGGCAAATGTAACATGTGCAGAGAGATTTAGATTTGGGTGTGGTGTGTGCAAACTGAAATCTAAATTGCAGTGTAAAAATAAAGTAGCCAGTATTTACCCTGCACAGAAACAAAATAACTCACCCAAATCTAATTCTCTCTGCACATGTTATATCTGCCTCCCCTGCAGTGCACATGGTTTTGCCCAATTGCTATCAAAAATCCTGCTGCAATCAACTTGGAATTACCCCCATGGTTTTGCCCAACTGCTAACAAACTTGCTGCTGCGATCAACTCAGAATTACCCCCTTTGTCTTTATAAATAGGCTCCGCAGTTTCCTAGGACTTTTGCGGCCCTGTTTCAAGAACTGTTTTCAAGAGAAGATAAAAATATATTGTTCTAACTGTAAGAAGTGGAATATAGTATGAAGCAGATGTTTTAGGGCTGGTGTGCACATATTACATCACATATTATATCACGTTACATAAAACTCATACTACACTGGGGAGAGGTTGAATGTAAATCATTTATTACCAAGCTTAAAAAGTCCTGACAAACACCAGAAGTATCACCAGCATCATCCTTCTACATGCCTGTAATATACACACAACCACCGTTCCGTATTCCCAACATACTCAACACATACCGCACTTTTCTTTTCTTTTTTAGACGTAATTATTATTTCTCTTGAGCCTTAGCAGAGACATTCTGAATCTGATTGCACAAAAAGCCCATTTGCATCCATCTAAACTGCTCTTTTTTGTGCTTTTTTTTTTTGTTCTGTATGCTTTTTATCTGACTCTTACCGATAGCAGTGTGTGTCCCATTCATTCTTGCATCATGTTACCATATGAGTCCCTGCTGGGTGGCTATTCGAGGGATCTATCACTCTCTAAAAAAAGTCTATTTTCTGCTATCTTTCAGACTCTGGGCCAGATGCATCATCGCTTGGAAAGTGATAAAATGGAGAGTGAAAAAGCACCAGCCAATCAGCTCCTAACTGACATTTTTCAAACACAGCCTGTAACATGGAAGTTAGGAGCTGATTGGCTGGCACTTTTTCACTCACCATTTTATCACTTTCCAAGCGATGATGCATCTAGCCCTATGATTTCAAAGTGCATCAGGGAAGTAGCTTTGCTTGGACTATTAGGTCATACTTGCCTACTCTCCCGGAATGGCCAGTAGGCTCCCGAAAATCGGGTGACCCTCCCGGCCCCCACGGAAAAGCAGGCAAGCTTCCCGATTTCTGTGCACCCCCTGCCCGGCCGCCCACTTAGTGAGTAATGTGGGCGGTCCAGGCAGCCGACGACGCGATTCTTGTTCAATCACGTCATCATAGCCACGCCCCCTGCAGTATAATGCCTGTAATAGCGGCATTTTACAGGTGGGGGCGTGGCTTAAATGACGCAATACATCAGCCACGCCCCCACATTGCCTCCGCTCCACCCCCTCTTCTTGTCACTACCCTTCCCCGCCCCCTGCTGATCCAACCTGGCTGCTCTCTCCCGGAGAGAGCAGCCAAAAAGTCGGTAAGTATGCTATTAAGTAGACTTACCGATTTTCCGGCTGCCCCATGCTGGAAGGGGGCAGCAGGGGGTGTGGCCTCATCAAGTGCGGGCAATACAGGGGTGTGGACCCACGATCGCATCTTATACAATGCCCTGATTACCGGCATTGTATAGCGGGGAGCAGGACTACGATGACGCGATTCAAATCGCATCATTGGCCTCCCCGCACCGCCCACTATGAAAGATGGCCGTGGGAGGCTGCGGGAGTGAGGCAGGATTGGGAGACTCGCTGGGAGCACCACCTAATTTTCGAGAGCCTCCTATGCTATTAATACCGCTGTCACATCGCAGTGCCGGGTCCCACACGGGAATTGGAAATGGGTCCTTCCCGGGTGGCACCTGGTATTGGACCCTTTCACATTGCTTTCCGACCCGGCAATATGCACGGTCGGGTTACCATCGAGGGCGGGGGCAGCGCTGTGAGATGACATCATCTCCGCGCCACCTCTCCCTATGCTGTGAACGGGTCCTGGGTCGCATCGGCCTGGCAACCCATTCACACTGCACCTGACCTGGTATTCAACCTGGGAATAACCCTTCTTTATTCCTGCGTTGAATTACCGGGTCAGGCAACCCGGGAATTTGTCACTGACCCCTTTCACACCGCACAGCGACCCGCGTCGACCCGGTAATATACCGGGTTGATACCGGGTTATTTGTGCGGTGTGAAAGGGATATAAGTCTTTGTTCACCAGCTCCTGGATCTGTCTAGCTGAGTGGATTGCTTTATCCTAAAGGGCTACTCCAATTATGGGAAATCCTTCTCGGTACTGCAGTATCTGAGATATTACAGACAAGCACTTATTTTATCATTTACGTGTGTGTGTGTGTGTGTGTGTGTGTGTGTGTGTGTGTGTGTGTGTGTGTTTATTTTTTCTTGCCTTTTGTCTAAATAAAAGAGCTATTTTGTTTTTAAAAAATAAAAATACTACACACATGAACATCTTTGAGTGACCTGTGATTTTACATATATACAGTATATAGAGTAATAAAACTGACTGCTGATAAAAAAAAAGATGTCATCATGTTAGAATGTAATGACAGTTGGCATACTAGTCTGATCCCTCCCACCAGTGTCAGAGATTCACAGGACCGAGGGGCAGATTTATTAAACCTGGTGAAGTAATAAAGTGTGGGTGATAAACTACCAGCCAATCAGCTCCTAGCTTCCATGTCTCAGGTTGGGTTTGAAAAATGACAGTTAAGAGCTGACTGGCTGGTGCATTATCACCTTCCACTTTATCACTTCACCGAGCTTAATAAATCTACCCCTGAGTGATAGGGAGGAGTTGAAGCCAATGGGGAGTGAAAGAAAAGGAGAGATGTGGATAAAGTCAGAGTGAGAGATAGAGAGAGATTTGGGTAATAAGTGCCAGGGAGACTGGGTGATAGAGTTGGTACAAGAAGGAGACAGGTGAGAAGAAAGAGAGAGAGAGGGGGGGGGGGGGAGGGAGGTGGAGACAGAGGGTAAAAAACAGAGGAGTGTATTTGCTAAGCCTTGGATGGAGGCTTAGTTTATAGACCCCAGAATAAGAGCCAGGCCTCACTGGACATTGTAATTAGTATCCATAACTGCGGATGAACAGAATTCCTTGATCTGGCTGACAGACAGAGGCATTTGCAGGGCGGGAGGGGGCATGGCGGCGGCATTAAAGGGATGTTGACTTGGTTTGTGGCGTGCCCAGACCGTTTGCGGAGCAGGCCGCAGCGGCTACGTGAAGTCACATGCACTACGACCCAGAAACATGGTGGGTAGCTGCCTGCCATCGCCATGCGATGCTTTCGCATGTTTGGAGGGGCTGGATCAGGCATCCGGGGTAGACTTGCCCTGTGCTGAGCGTCCCCCCGCATGTCAGAGAAATGGGTCATAGATGTTCGGGGTTTTTTTGGCACATGCTGAATTAGGCCCCTGGCCAGCAAACTGAAGAACGGTGGAGAATGTTTGGCCCCTAACTGATTGCTGAACATGAGAGTTGCAAGGCTTGACATGTTCACACTGGAAAAGAGGAGATTAAGAGGGGACATGATCAACATTTATAAATATTTAAGGGGACAATACACAGAGCTTTCGGGGGATCTGTTTTTGTTAAGAACAGCACAGAAAACCTGTGGACACCCACTTAGGTTAGAGGAGAGGAGATTCCGCACACAGAGGCGGAAAGGTTTTTTCACAGTAAGGACAATACGAGTTTGGAATTCCCTGCCTGAGAAAGTAGTAATAGCAGACTCGGGCAATACTTTTAAGAATGGCCTAGATAAATTCCTAATGGATAAGGATATACAGGGTTATGGTGGATAGATCACGTACCATTGTTATAATAAAATTAGGAAATATAACACAACGGCCGACTTTTATCAACAGATAAAATTACTCCTGAAAATAATACAGAGTAGAACACAAATAGGTTGAATTCAACGGACGAATTGTCTTTTTTCAACCTCACAAACTATGTAACTATATAGTGTCCTTTTGGTATTCATGCATTTTACCACCTATGTATATCTGTTAAATGTTCTACTAAAACTACACTACACTTTTAGGGGTGTGTCAATTCTTTTCATTATATTTTATAGATATAATTATACTAGTATAACCATATAAGAGAGCGCAAAATACTGAATAAGTAAATACAAATAATTTATTTTAATAAATTGTATTTACTTATTCAGTATTTTGCGCTCTCTTATATGGTTATACTAGTATAATTATATCTATAAAATATACTGTTTATTTGGGTAAACACAGATACCCGCGGCACTAACTGTGGCTCCCTGCTTCCCCCTCCTATTTCTCCCCGAGTAACCCGCTCGGGGGGCGGAGTTTCACGGAATGACACGGTTGCGTCGTTACGTCACGACGCAACCCCGTCACTCCGCGAAACTCCCCCCCGAGCGGAGTACAGAGGGGGATCCAAGTTAGGAAGAGAGAAAGGCCGGCGCGAGGAGCGACTGGTGAGGCGGGCCGAAGAGCGGTAATCGCCTCTGTAAGTATTCTCTCTTTCTCTCAATGTGTACAATGGGGACACCTGCCGTAATGTGTGAAATGGGGACTTTTGCCTGCCGTAGTGTGGGGATTTAATGTATCAAGGGCATTGCGGTGTGTGGCATAATATGGTGCAGGGGGCATTACTGTGTGGGGCTTAATATGGTAGAATTTTTTTTTCCTGTGGTGGTCGTGATCTGTTGGAGCAGGGTCAAAAACTGGATTGTGAGGTAGTCCTTTCAGACGAGGCCATGCCCATTTAAATGAGGCCACACCCATTTAGATGAGGCCATGCCCCCTTGCCGAGTGCGCGCGCAATTTTTTTTTTTATCTAGGTGTGTGTGTGGTGGTGGGGGGACATTTTTTTATGTCATGGGGGGCGCATTTTTAAATCTCGCACTGGGAGCCAAATTGGCTAGAAACAGCCCTGTTTTACATGGGAGCTGCAGTTTATATGTAACCATATTAGAGTGAATTTATACACTGGTTCTAACTTACCTTAGCGCCTGTATTGATTTTGCTTTAATAGTAAAATCAATTGTTACATTGGCAATTCTTTTCATTGCCTGATAACCTTCAGTAATAAACCAAAACACCCTGAAGGACTTGCATCCAAAATTATAGCAGGGCTGTGCGTCAAAGACAATTTGGCATTGGACAATACCTTGCCTTGTTTTTACTATCTATACATAAGTTATATATATACCCATGAATGGAGCCAGACATATCCCATTTGCTACCTTGAGCAATTTAAACAGTGTTAGTAAAGGCTTGTCAAATACGTTTGGATTCCAAAACTCAGCGAAACATACTTATTTAAAAAAAACGGTCTTATTTACACTAATATAAGCGCATAATGGGGGTCATTCCGAGTTGATCGCTAGCTGAAAATGTTCGCTGCGTTGCGATTAAGTAAAAAACGCCACTTCTGCGCATGCATATGCGGCGCAGTGTGCACGCGCGACGTACTTTAACAACGGCCGATGTATTTTCACACAAGGTCTAGCGAAGCTTTTCAGTCGCAATGGCCGCCGCAGAGTGATTGACATGAAGTGGGCGTTTCTGGGTGTCAACTGACCGTTTTCAGGGAGTGCTCGAAAAAACGCAGGCGTGCCACGAAAAAGGCAGGCATGGCTGGGCGAACGCAGGGCGTGTTTGTGACGTCAAATCCGGCACTGAATGGTCTGAAGTGATCGCAAGCGCTGAGTAGGTCTGAAGCTACTCAGAAACTGCACAATATTATTTTGTAGCCGCTCTGCGATCCTTTCGTTCGCACTTCTGCTAAGCTAAGATACACTCCCAGAGGGCGGCTGCATAGCGTTTGCATGGCTGCTAAAAACTGCTAGTGAGCGATCAACTCGGAATGACCCCCAATATCATAAAATGCCATTCGTACTCCAGGACCACAATAAGGCGGCTTTGTAAACGATCCTTTAAATAAAGAACTCGTATAGGTAGAAACAAATATCCCTCTCCCGAATGTACAGCTTTTCCCCTATTAATATGCTGTGTATTGTGTTTTACACTGATCTCTGTCCATCCCTCACCAGCGAATGACATTCTTGGAAAATCCATTGATAAATGTAATCCAATAATGACTCACTAATCCAATGAGTTCTTTCATCCAAATAGATCCACTAACAAGGGAATAAAGAGTTTAGCACAGTCAACATGACCTGAATATTTCGTCATATCTGAAAGGTCCCCAATCAGTGCCAGTTTATCAGTCACATTTTCCGTCTAAATCCCACTTCAATCACGTTAAATACTAACCACACACTCCTGGTGTCGTGGAGCCTCAGAATAAACATAGCACTAACATCATAGACTACATCAGAATACTAATAGTGTAGGTGAATGCATTAATGAAGAATGCAGCTAAACTTAGCGGGACGCAAGGGTAGATGTATCAAGCCTTGGAGATGTTGCTTAAAATAGCTATTCAGCGTCTTACTGTCATTCCAAAGACTGCTAGATAAATGACAGATGTTGATGGGCAACTGTACTTTTCCTCTCTCAAAGAGTTGATACCTCTCTCCCACAGTGAGTGTAATGTTTCACTGTGATTTGGAAGTGAAAGGGGAACTCTGACCCTCATGTGGTGATGACTTTTCTTGTCAGTTTACACAATAGTCCTTGGGACAGTTATAAGGAAGATGGCACAATAAACTGTATAACATTTTATTTGGGGTTATTATATAAATTCTTATGGCTGCAATCACCCAAGTAAGCACTTACAGTAATAGCGAAAATGTGGCCATAAAAACGAAAAGAATTTGGCAGCATTTCCCATATGTACCAAGCAGTAGCGGATCTTGCCACGGGCAAGCATGACTTTTGCCCGGGGTACCGCCTTCCGGAGGGCGCAGTGCGCCATCCGGAGGGCGCCGCACCAGGGAAAGATCCGCTGCTGCTGTGCCCCCCGCTGCCCGTTGGCCCCCGCTGCCGCTGTGAAGGGAAACTAGACGCGTACGCGTCTAGTTTCCCTTCGTGGAGAGGTCCTTTACTGTGCGGTGCGCGATGACGTCATCGCGCACCGCACATCATTTCAGTCTGTACAGGGGGCGTAAATGACCATGCCCCCTGTACGAAGCCACGCCCCCTATTGCCGCCCGGGGCGCACAGAGCGCCAGAACCGGCCCTGGTACCAAGCTCCAGAATGCGATACATTCAGGAGCTGGGACCTGGTGGATTATGCTATCTGTAGCTGGTGTTACCCAGTAGAAGCCTATGGGCTTTTCTCAGCAATTCCCCCTTAGTGAGATCCAACTGGATCCCTTCCTGCAGCCCCTGCTCCCCCCCCCTCCCCCCGCCACACACACACACACACACACACACACACACACACACACACACACACACACACACACACACACACACACACACACACACACACACACACACACACACACACACACACACACACACACACACACACGCATGTGCAGAAGGGTCCCGGCAGTCATTCTATTGCAAGGAACAGCTCTCATCGGGAGACTTATAAACGCCGGTATGTACCCATGTGGCAGGATGTATCGCATGACGAGTGTAATGCTTTGTACATCCCACCCAACCTTATAATGGATCTGGTAGACAAGATAGCGGCTGTCAGTATACCGACAGTGGAATCTCGTCTGCTGGAATACCTCTCACAGACTCGCCGCGCTCGACAACGCATAGGTTCTAGTTCTACTCGGTTGGTGGCGTGGACCGACCAACCAAGTGGGAATAACGGGCGAGTGTCGGTATTCCGGCCGTCGGTTTTCTGAACACCGGGATCCTGACAGCCGGCATTTTGAATGTATACTAAAAAAAAAACAACATACGATGCTAAATGGGATCAGTGAATGTAGAAAATCATTGAGAGAATTTTGCAGAGTGTGTAAACGCAACTTTGCGCTTTTTCCCGTCTGCAAATTGTGACTTACTGTACTGAGCATCAAAGTACACGTTCTTCTCTACGGTGACTGGGGCGCATTTTGCACTTATGACACCTTGCGCTTAGAAAGGCGGATTGGAAGATGGAGGGAGGGTGTCCTGTGCTGACCACAAAAACCTCAGCGACTGGAGGGAGATGCATCACATGTGGGTGCTCAACCCCTGGTGCAAAATGAGATTGGGTTACGATGGGTTACGATGAGGACCGGCGGCCGGTTCCGATCAGCTGAGAGTGTCTGAATCCTTCCCACCCATACTATAACTATTATAATCTGTCTGCAGCAATAGAGCACATTCCCATTTGATCTTCAAAGGGCGAAGGCATTTGGGGGTCTATTCATGAAGCAGTGAAAACTGTGGAGAAGTGAGCCAGTGGAGAAGAACCAATCAACATTGAAGTAACATCTATAATTTGCATACTACAAAATCATACAGAGCAGCTGATTGGTTGCCATGGGCAACTTCTCCACAGGCTCACTTCTCCACTCTTTTCACTGCTTCATGAATAGACCCCTTGATGTTTTAACTGAATCAGTTTGAACTTAAGTAGTTCTTTCTTATTGCAAATGCAGCTGGTTTTAATTGTCTTTCACATGAGAATGTGACTTTATTTATTATTGAAACTTTGATAAATATATTTTATATATTGTCATTTTAGCATTTTTCACTGTCACTGTGATCACACATCAGATATACACACTACATTGCCACAAGATCGCACACAGTACAAGCGCAAAGTCTTACCCATCGTCCGATATGTTCTGTCCTGTAATGAGGTTGCGCCCAGATGGGGCATAGTCCCAGGGTTCCTCCACAATGCCAATGTAATAGGTTCTTGTCTGTGATTTTGCCAGTCCCAGGAGAGGCCAGAGAAGCTGCAGAGCCACAATGGTCACACAGTAAGGAGAAGGCATGTCTGTCCCAGTCTGCAGCCGGACTGCATGAAGTGCTTCCAGATTTGTAGGCGAGCTGGCTCTGTTCAACAAAGGACACGCCCCCTGCCAGGCAGCAGAGGTTGGGACTAGACACAGGGGAAATTGTGCACAGAGGATCAGGGCTGGCCTGAGGTTGTTATGGACACAGGGCTGGAGACTGATGATCTGACTGCTGGTATTTAATAGCTAAGAGCTAATGCTGCCTGAGGATTACGCTGCATATTGCACAAACATTCAAACTATCTGCAAAAGTGATGCAAAGTACATAGAAATATGTTAATTACCCCCAGGACACTGAAGTATGTCTAAACCCAGATGCATACACATAAAGGTTCCTTTATAGCAGTGGTCAGGGAACAGGGGTAAATTACCCCAAATGGGGTAAAAATGAAATTCCTGGGGGTAATGGACGGTCGCGCTGCTGAGACACAGCCCCGTCCAGCACAGGCCGGCTCACGATGTGACGTGCTGACGTCACACCGCACTCCCTCACGCCCAGTGGCGGATCCAGGGGGGGGGGGGGGCACTCGGACCCGTGTCCCCCCTGTCGTTTGTGGCCTCCGTCCCCAGTCCCTCCCTGGCCAGGGTGCACTCCCATGGGCTAACCACATACCAACAAATGCAGCAAGGTGGCACTCCTGGACTTCATACAAGTGAAAAAAGGTGCTTTATTAGCAACGTTTCTGGGTACTCCCCCCCCCCCCCCCATCATCAGGACACACATTGGTGTGTCCTGATGACGGGGGGAGTACCCCGAAATGTTGCTAATAAAATAAAGTACCTTTTTTCACTTGTATGAAGTCCAGGAGTGCCAACTTGCTGCATTTGTTGGTATGTGGGGCTGGTTAGCCCATGGGAGTGCACCCTGGCCAGTATTATTGAAAGCTATCAGAGGAGTGCCGGATCGGTGGTTTATATATATATATATATATATATATATATACATATATACACACACACACAGTATCTCAGAAATGCCATATACACAGTGATAACCAGTATATATGCCCAATATTATATGATTTCCTTCCTTTCAAATCTAGGGGGTAACGTCAGCGTATCTAAATATATTTTGGGGTAAAAGGTAAAAAAGTTCCCTGACCCCTGCTTTATAGCCTATATCCTGGCCCTATATTATTATTATTATTATTATTAATAATAATAATTCGTTATTATTATTATTATTTAAAATATTATTCTACATGTGGATGTAAAACCATTTTTGATAAGTTAAAATTGTCCCCTCTGGTAGAAACCCCATATAGAAGAAGTGGGTGATTACTGTGAGGGCCGTCATTAGCATACCCTCCAACTGTACATTTTTGCCCGGTACAGTACCGTTTTTTTATGGTCTGTACCTGCCAAAACGGGCTTTGTACTGATTTTTGACTCACCAAATTTCCATTGAAAGTATAGGAATGGGGGTGTGGCCATGCCCCCTTTACCCCTGACCACACCCCTTTTCCTCATTTGTACTGGTTTTTGAGCGTAAAATGTTGGAGGGTATGCATTAGACGGCACAATATGGTTACTGATGGGTCCATAAAAAGGGGGCGGGGCTAAGATGGCATGATTCTCTGAGAATCAGGGCATCACGCCTCCTGTGCCGCCTATTTCACTAGAAAATTAGCAGAATGTGGGAGAGTGACCTGGTTTTCTAGGGAGTCTGTGGGATGTTCTGGGAGAGTAAGTATGATAGAACTGCATAATGATCCGCCCAAATGCTGTTCCTGATATGAAAATCCCTTGCCCTAAAACATCCACATTGGGATGAAACTACACCCACTTTTGTATAGTACCGCACTGTTTTGAGGTTTGTGGCTCATTACTCATTGTACACATTTCTTCAACACTTCATAGTCCAGAGTCGGCAGCAGCAGCATGGCACAAATCACAAGGAAAAATGTCTCTGTGGCCATTTTCCTGGTGTTTTGTGCATGTGCAGTAGAAAAATCACTGGAAAAATGGACGCCTCACCATTTTTCTGAAGACCTGCGCATGCATAGTAGACTTTGACACAGAGCCAGAGTCTTCTAACTAATGTGCTGCCTCGCTACCAGCCAGAGAGGAGGGGGCCCAGATGGAGACTGCATATGGGCCCCCACATCTCTTAATACGCCCCTGCTGTCAGGAGGTATGATCCTGCAGTCGGGAAATATGATCCTGCTGTCAGGAGGTATGACCCTGCTGCCCAGGAGCGGTTCTAGGCGCCTCCCACTCGCACCCCGCATCCTGCATATCGCAATCCCTAGCTGCAGTGGGCGCCGTGGGCTGTGTGGGCGCCCGCTGCAGCTGACACCATTGTCAGACGTTAGAGCTCCTAATTGACCTCTAGTGTCTATGCGGCGCAATGGGAGAGACATCATGACGTCTCTCCCATAGATCCGAGGAGCGGATGGCCAGAGGCAGAAGGCAGCAGCGTTCGAGAAGCCGGAGTGGGGCTTGGGAGTATTGTGTTATTTTTCAAAAATGTGTGTGTGTAAGCGGTGCTACAAGGGGGCACATCTACAGGGGGCACATCTACTGGTGGGCAAATCTACTGGGGGCACATCTATTGGGGGCAAATCTAAACGGGGCACATCTATTGGGGCACATCTACAGGGGGCTCATCTACTAGGGACACATCTACTGGGGGCACACCTGGTGGTGTAATGTGACTGACGGACACTGCTGTGCGGTGTAATGTGAATTGTAATGTGTCGGGAGGTATGGTCCTGCTGTTGGGAGGTATGGTCCTGCTGTTGGGAGGTATGGTCCTGCTGTTGGGAGGTCTGGTCCTGCTCTCGGGAGGTATGGTCCTGCTGTTAGGAGGTATGGTCCTGCTGTTGGGAGGTCTGGTCCTGCTCTCGGGAGGTATGGTCCTGCTGTTAGGAGGTATGGTCCTGCTGTTGGGAGCTATGGTCCTGCTCTCGGGAGGTATGGTCCTGCTGTTGGGACTGATGTATACAGATAAATGATAATGACATTAGTTACCACACAGATCCATTACTCCAACTCCCACAAAATGCAGCTGTATAAGATAAAGATATTCTACAAGTAGATAGAATGAACATGGACTGTATATAGATTGGGTATATGTGTCTTGCTGACAAGCAGTATGGGGTCCTTGGAACGCAGATGTTATGTTGACAAGTTTGAATCATGTTTACAATTGTAAAGAGCTTTAAGTACACACTTGTCAACATAACGGTGTCTGTATTCCGGTGTCCCCATACAGCTTCTCTACACATTGTGCTTGTTGACAAGACAACTACTTCCCTATTATACACATATTATTCTGCTACATGATTTGCCCGTGTACATCTGTCATCCAGGTCTGGAGCTATCTTGTTTATTAAACACAATCAGGTCTAAACTAAAGATAAGACTGAGAGGGACATTTACTATGCTGCTGTTTGGAGGCTTAATATTTAAACCACGCAGCATAATGACCCCCAACCCCCGACACCCACACCAACAAAAGGAGAAATAAATGTTGCTATCCATTACCACGTCACTGTGACAATAGAATACAGGGGCAGATTTAACAAGGAGTGATATTCTTGTTATCACGTGTGACTTATCATACATGGTGCTCCAACCAATCAGCTCCTAACTAAACATGTGTTTGAAAAATGACAGGAGTTGATTGGTTGGAGCACCATTTTAGATTAGCAACCAGTGATAACAAAAATATAACTCATTGATAAATCTGCCACTTAGTTTACCCCAAACATGCATTTGGGAAGTAATTTGTCCCAGGGCTGGATTAAGGTTTGTGCTGTCCCCATGAGTCTTCTGCTTGCCTCTACTATGCTATCAGACTCCTCTGCTTGATACTACTATGTTATCCGACTCCTCTGCTTGCCTCTACTATGCTATCAGACTCCTCTACTTGCCTCTACTATGCTATCAGACTCCTCTGCTTGATACTACTATGTTATCAGACTCCTCTGCTTGATACTACTATGCTATCAGACACCTCTGCTTGCCCCCACTATTCTATCAGACTCCACTGCTTGATACTACTATGCTATCAGACACCTCTGCTTGACCCCACTATTCTATCAGACTCCACTGCTTGACCCTACTATGCTATCAGACACCTCTGCTTGACTCTACTATACTATCAGACTCCACTGCTTGCGCCTACTATGCTATCAGACTCCTCTGCTTGATACTACTATGTTATCAGACTCCTCTGCTTGATACTACTATGCTATCAGACACCTCTGCTTGCCCCTACTATGCTATCAGACACCTCTGCTTGCCCCCACTATTCTATCAGACTCCACTGCTTGATACTACTATGCTATCAGACACCTCTGCTTGACCCTACTATACTATCAAACTCCACTGCTTGCCCCTACTATACTATCAGACTCCACTGCTTGATACTACTATGATATCAGACACCTCTGCTTGACCCTACTATACTATCAAACTCCACTGCTTGCCCCCACTATTCTATCAGACTCCACTGCTTGATACTACTATGCTATCAGACACCTCTGCTTGACCCTACTATACTATCAAACTCCACTGCTTGCCCCTACTATACTATCAGACTCCACTGCTTGATACTACTATGCTATCAGACTCCTCTGCTTGCCCCTACTATACTATCAGACTCCACTGCTTGATACTACTATGCTATCAGACTCCACTGCTTGATACTACTATGCTATCAGACTCCTCTGCTTGCCCCTACTATACTATCAGACTCCACTGCTTGATACTACTATGCTATCAGACTCCTCTGCTTGCCCCTACTATACTATCAGACTCCACTGCTTGATACTACTATGCTATCAGACTCCTCTGCTTGCCCCTACTATACTATCAGACTCCACTGCTTGCCCCTACTATGCTGTCAGACTCCTCTGCTTGACCCTACTATGCTATCAGACTCCTTCATTTAGTGTGTACCCAGCTTTAGCTGGAGAATATGTTGTATTGCAAGCTTCTTCAACAGTAGTATGTGCACCTGTGTGCATCCAGGAGTGATGCGTACAGTGGTAGTTGTAAATGCTAAAATGACAATATACTTGTTGGGGGTCATGGGGGTCATTCCGAGTTGATCGTAGCTGTGCTAAATTTAGCACAGCTACGATCGTTAACTCAGACATGCGGGGGGACACCCGGCACAGGGCTAGTCCGCCCCGCATGTCAGTGCCCCCCCCCCCCCGCACAAATACAAAAGCATCGCACAGAGGCGATGCCTTTGTATTTAAGGAGTAACTCCTGGCCAACGCAGCTCCTGCGGCTGGCCGGGAGTTACTCGTCGCAGCGGCCCGCCCCCAGAACGGTCCGGCCACGCCTGCGTTGGCCGGACCGCTCCCCCTAAATGGCGGCTTAACGCCGCCGTTCAGCCCCCTCCCGCCTAGCGACCTCCTCTGTCTCAGAGGCGATCGCTAGGTAACGACGGCTGCCATGCGCCGGTACACTGCGGTGCCGGCGCATGTGCAGTTCCAACCTGATCGCTGCGCTGCGACAAACTGCAGCGAACGATCGAGTCGGAATGACCCCCGTTATACACAATAGAGAACATAGTATATGATGTAATATAGTCACATTTATCATGTTAAATTAAATTTAATTGAATTAAGATATGACTTACATACAAAATTAAAGTACTACATAAGTTCCACTTAATGCACATACGTAGTCTTCCCTTTAAAAGATTAAGGGGGACATGTACTAAGCAGTGATAAAAGTGGAGTAGTGAGTCAGTGGAGAAGGTGCCCATGCCAACCAATCAGCTGCTCTGTATACTTTTATATTATGCAAATTGGTTGCCATGGGCAACTTCTCCACTGGATCACTTCTCCACTTTTATCACTGCTTAGTACAGCGGTGGCCAACCAGTGGCTCTTGAGCCGCATGCAGCTCTTTCTTTATTCAAACGTGGCTCCCAACATTTGCAAATCACGTGACCACAACAGACACGGAAAGCGCTGCACTGCAGCCAGACACACAGCAGCACTACAGACACTGACAACTGAGGGAGCCAGATACTAGAGGTGAGACACCCACCAGCAAAAAGAGGACACATATGGAGCTGCTGCTATGGCATGAGTTGTGGGGGCTGGAGTGACACGTGAGGGTGGGCTGGAGTGACACAGGAGGGTCCTGGCAGGAGTGACACATAGGGGGAGCTGGTTGGAGTGACACAGGAGGGTCCTGGCAGGAGTGACACATAGGAGGAGCTGGATGGAGTGACACAGGAGGGTCTGGGCAGGAGTGAAACATAGGAGGAGCTGGATGGAGTGACACAGGAGGGTCCAGGCAGGAGTGACACATAGGGGGAGCTGGCTGGAGTGACACAGGAGGGTCCTGTCAGGAGTGACACATAGGGGGAGCTGGCTGGAGTAACACAGGAGGGTACTGGCAGGAGTGACACATAGGGGGAGCTGGCTGGAGTGACACAGGAGGGTCCTGGCAGGAGTGACACATAAGGGGACCTGGCTGGAGTGACACAGGAGGGTCCTGGCAGGAGTGACACATAGGGGGAGCTGGCTGGAGTGACACAGGAGGGTCCTGGCAGGAGTGACACATAGGGGGAGCTGGCTGGAGTGACACAGGAGGGTCCGGGCAGGAGTGACACATAGGGGGAGCTGGCTGGAGTGACACAGGAGGGTCCGGGCAGGAGTGACACATAGGGGGAGCTGGCTGGAGTGACACAGGAGGGTCCGGGCAGGAGTGACACATATGGAGAGCTGGCTGGAGTGACACAGGAGGGTCCGGGCAGGAGTGACACATAGGGGGAGCTGGCTGGAGTGACACATAGGGGGAGCTGGCTGGAGTGACACAGGAGGGTCCTGGCAGGAGTGACGCATAGGGGGAGCTGGCTGGAGTGACACAGGAGGGTCCTGGCAGGAGTGACACATAGGGGGAGCTGGCTGGAGTGACACAGGAGGGTCCTGGCAGGAGTGACACATAGGGGGAGCTGGCTGGAGTGACACAGGAGGGTCCTGGCAGGAGTGACACATAGGGGGAGCTGGCAGGAGTGACACATAGGGGGAGCTGGCTGGAGTGACACAGGAGGGTCCTGGCAGGAGTGACACATATGGGGAGCTGGATGGAGTGAAACAGGAGGGTCCTGGCAGGAGTGACACATAGAGGGAGCTGGCTGGAGTGACACAGGAGGATCCTGGCAGGAGTGACACATAGGGGGAGCTGGCTGGAGTGACACAGGAGGGTCCTGGCAGGAGTGACACATATGGGGAGCTGGCAGGAGTGACACATAGGAGGAGCTGGCTGGAGTGACACAGGAGGGTCCTGGCTGGAGTGACACATAGGGGGAGCTGGCTGGAGTAACACAGGAGGGTCCTGTCAGGAGTGACACATAGGGGGAGCTGGCTGGAGTGACACAGGAGGGTCCTGGCAGGAGTGACGCATAGGGGGAGCTGGGTGGAGTGACACAGGAGGGTCCTGGCAGGAGTGACACATGGGGGAGCTGGCTGGAGTGACACAGGAGGGTCCTGGCTGGAGTGACACATAGGGGGAGCTGGATGGAGTGACACAGGAGGGTTCTGGCAGGAGTGACACATAGGGGGAGCTGGCTGGAGTGACACAGGAGGGTCCTGGCAGGAGTGACACATATGGGGAGCTGGCTGGAGTGACACAGGAGGGTCCTGGCAGGAGTGACACATAGGGGGAGCTGGCTGGAGTGACAGGAGGGTCCTGGAAGGAGTGACACATAGGGGGAGCTGGCTGGAGTGACACAGGAGGGTCCTGGCAGGAGTGACACATAGGGGGAGCTGGCTGGAGTAACACAGGAGGGAGCTGGCAGGAGTGACACATAGGGGGAGCTGGATGGAGTGAAACAGGAGGGTGCTGGCAGGAGTGACACATATGGGGAGCTGGCTGCAGTGACACAGGAGGGTCCTGGCAGGAGTGACGCATAGGGGGAGCTGGGTGGAGTGAAACAGGAGGGTCCGGGCAGGAGTGACACATAGGAGGAGCTGGATGGAGTGAAACAGGAGGGTTATGGCAGGAGTGACACATAGGAGGAGCTGGATGGAGTGACACAGGAGGGTCCTGGCAGGAGTGACACATCGGAGGAGCTGGATGGAGTGACACAGGAGGGTTCTGGCAGGAGTGATGCATAGGAGGAGCTGGATGGAGTGAAACAGGAGGGTTATGGCAGGAGTAACACATAGGGGGAGCTGGATGGAGTGACACAGGAGGGTGCTGGCAGGAGTGACACATAGGAGGAGCTGGCTGGAGTGACACAGGAGGGTCCTGGCAGGAGTGACACATAGGAGGAGCTGGCTGGAGTGACACAGGAGGGTCCTGGCAGGAGTGACACATAGTGGGAGCTGGCTTGAGTGACACAGGAGGGTCCTGGCAGGAGTGACGCATAGGGGGAGCTGGATGGAGTGAAACAAGAGGGTCCTGGCAGGAGTGACACATAGGGGGAGCTGGCTGGAGTAACACAGGAGGGAGCTGGCAGGAGTGACACATAGGGGGAGCTGGATGGAGTGAAACAGGAGGGTGCTGGCAGGAGTGACACATATGGGGAGCTGGCTGCAGTGACACAGGAGGGTCCTGGCAGGAGTGACGCATAGGGGGAGCTGGGTGGAGTGAAACAGGAGGGTCCGGGCAGGAGTGACACATAGGAGGAGCTGGATGGAGTGAAACAGGAGGGTTATGGCAGGAGTGACACATAGGAGGAGCTGGATGGAGTGACACAGGAGGGTCCTGGCAGGAGTGACACATCGGAGGAGCTGGATGGAGTGACACAGGAGGGTCCTGGCAGGAGTGACACATAGTGGGAGCTGGCTTGAGTGACACAGGAGGGTCCTGGCAGGAGTGACGCATAGGGGGAGCTGGATGGAGTGAAACAAGAGGGTCCTGGCAGGAGTGACACATATGGGGAGCTGGATGGAGTGACACAGGAGGGTCCTGGCAGGAGTAACATAGTAACATAGTAACATAGTATCTGAGGTTGAAAAAAGACAATTGTCCATCGAGTTCAACCTATTTGTGGTGTCCTCTGCATGATGATTTGACTAAATAGTAGTGATGAGCGGGTTCGGTTTTACTCGGTTTTACTCGGTTCTCAAAACGGCATCTTATTGGCTCACGGATGTCACGTGTTTTGGATAGCCAATAAGATGCCGTTTTGAGAACCGAGTAAAACCGAGTAAAACCAAGTAAAACCGAACCTCGCTCATCACTACAAAATAGTAACTATAATGCATGACTATGCACCATACCCCTGGATATCCTTATCCAATAGGAATTTATCTAACCCATTCTTAAAGGTGTTGACAGATTCCGCCATTACAACTCCCTCGGGCAGGGAATTCCAAACACGTATTGTCCTTACCGTGAAAAAGCCTTTACGCCGTATTGTGCGGAATCTCCTCTCCTCTAACCTGAGCGAGTGTCCACGAGTCCTCTGTGTTGATCTAACCAAAAACAGG
Organism: Pseudophryne corroboree; assembly: GCF_028390025.1. Taxonomy (NCBI): domain Eukaryota; kingdom Metazoa; phylum Chordata; class Amphibia; order Anura; family Myobatrachidae; genus Pseudophryne; species Pseudophryne corroboree. The sequence goes on from NC_086445.1 coordinate 77,129,016, forward strand.
TCCCGCGCAAGCTCTGAGTATTGTCCCCTTATATATTTGTAGATGTTGATCATATCCCCTCTTAGTCTCCGCTTTTCCAATGTAAACATGCCTAGTCTTTCAAGCCTTTCCTTGTATTCCATCGTCTCCATGCCCTTAATTAGTTTGGTCGCCCTCCTTTGTACCTTTTCAAGCTCCAGGATATCCTTTTTGTAGTACGGTGCCCAGAACTGTACACAGTATTCAAGGTGTGGCCTCACTAGTGATTTATATAATGGGAGTATAATACTCTCGTCCCTAGCATCAATACCCCGTTTTATGCATGCTAATATCTTATTAGCCTTCTTTGCTGCAGTCCTACTTTGGGTACTACTGCTTAGCTTGCTATCTATGAGGACACCTAAGTCCTTTTCCAGTACAGAATCCCCTAGTTTTACCCCATTTAGTAGGTAGGTGTAATTTTTGTTCTTGTTACCACAGTGCATTACCTTACACTTGTCTGTGTTGAAGCGCATTCTCCATTTGGCTGCCCATGCTTCTAATTTAACTAAGTCGTTCTGAAGAGACTCGGCATCCTCCTCTGTATTTATAGCCTTACACAATTTGGTATCATCTGCAAAAATTGACACCATGCTCTCTAGACCTTCTGTTAGGTCGTTAATGAAAATATTGAACAATAGCGGTCCTAATACTGAGCCTTGCGGCACACCACTTAGCACTTCAGTCCAAGTTGAAAAATATCCATTAACCACAACGCGCTGCTTCCTATTATCTAACCAGTTTTTGACCCAAGTGCATATTGTGCTTCCTAGCCCTGATTCTTGTAGCTTGTATATAAGTCTCATGTGTGGTACAGTATCAAACGCTTTGGCAAAGTCTAAAAAGATTACATCCACGTCTTTACCCTGATCTAGGTTTGCGCTTACTGTTTCATAAAAGCCAAGTAAGTTGGTTTGACAGGATCTGTCCTTCATAAACCCATGTTGATTCCTTTTAATGACCTTATTGGTTTCAAGGAACTTCTGAATACTATCTCTTAGAATACCTTCCAATACTTTCCCCACTATAGATGTAAGACTAACTGGTCTATAATTACCTGGTTCAGCTTTACTTCCCTTTTTGAATATAGGCACTACTTCCGCTATACGCCAGTCTTTGGGAACCATACCTGATATAACTGAATCCTCAAAGATCAGAGATAGCGGTTTTGCCAGTTCAGAGTGAAGCTCCATTAGAACCCTTGGATGAATACCATCGGGCCCTGGTGATTTATTAATCTTTAAATGTTTTAATCGGTGACAGACTACTTCCTCGCTTAAATAAGTACCTATCAGTGTGATATTGTCCTTATTGAGATTGTGTGTCAGTCCCTGAATTGGGTCCTCTCTAGTGAATACTGTTGAAAAAAACTCATTTAGTGTGTTCGCTATGTCATTATCATTTTTGCTTAAGACTCCCAACGTGTCCTTCAAAGGGCCTATACTCTCCTTTTTTAATCTCTTGCTATTGATGTATTTAAAGAATTTTTTGGGATTTGCTTTGCTTTCCTTTGCTACTAGTTTTTCAGTTTCTACTTTAGCCGCTCTTATTTCCTTTTTGCAATTTTTGTTACATTCCTTATAGTGCTGAAATGACTCTGCTTCCCCGTCAGATTTGTATTCTTTAAATGCTCGCCTTTTCTTGCCCATAAGTTCCTTAATCTTTTTGTTAAGCCACATCGGTTTATGATTTTTATTCCCTTTTTTGCTACTCATAGGAATATATTTGAGTGTATTTTTAGCTAGCAGGAATTTTAGTACCTCCCATTTCTCCGTAGTATTTTTTCCTAAAAACAAACCTTCCCATTCAATATCCCTGAAAAATACCCTCATCATTTCAAAATTTGCTTTGCTAAAATTTAAAGTCCTAGTTGAGCCAGTATAGGGCTGTTTGTAGAAACTGATATTGAATGTGACCATATTATGGTCGCTGTTTCCTATGGGTTCCCCTACTATAATACCCGATACCAAATCCTGATTGTTTGTTAATACCAGGTCTAAGATTGCATTGTACCTAGTTGGTTCCTCAATTAGTTGGACTAGGTAGTTATCATTTAGTGTGTTTAAAAACATACTGCCCCTAGCAGTATCACATGAATCGTTTTTCCAGTTTATCTCTGGATAGTTAAAATCTCCCATCACTACTATGTCTCCTACTCCTGCTGCTTTTTCAATTTGCTTTAGTAACAATTCATCATCAGATGCGTTGATACCAGGCGGCCTATAGCATACACCCAATACTAACTTTTTTGTTCCTTTTTCCCCGCATGCAATTTCTACCCATAGTGTCTCAACAGTGTCTACAGTACCCTTCTGAGTATCTTCCCATATATTAGGTTTTAAAAACGGCTTTACGTACAGACACACCCCTCCACCCTTTTTATTTAGTCTGTCTCTCCTAAACAGTGTATAGCCCTCTAGATTGACTGTCCAATCATGAGATTCATCCCACCAAGTTTCAGTAATGCCTATAATATCATACTGTTTGCTTGCTGAAAGTATTTCTAGTTCACCCTTTTTACCAGTAATGCTTCTGGCGTTTACATACATACAACTAAGATAAGTATTTTCCCTTGCATTAGGGACATCTTTCACCTTATGTGGCAAGGATGACCTGTAATCGTCATTGGTTAGTGCTTTGGTAAAATCCCTTTTAGTACCCATGTTAATAACCTTACTGCCTGCTCTTACCCTCCCCCCAACTTCTCCCCCATTTTGTTTACTACCGCCATCCCCACTATTCTCACTGCATGACCCGTAGTTTTTAGCTAAACCCTCCCCCCAGGCTCCTAGTTTAAAATCTCCTCCAACCTTCTAACCATCCTTCCCCCCAGCACCGCTGCCCCCTCCTCAGTCAGGTGCAATCCGTCACGACAAAAGAGATGGCGTCTGACTGAGAAGTCTGCCCAGTGTTCCAGGAACACAAACCCCTCTTTCCTGCACCAATCCCTAAGCCACACATTTACCTCCCTAATCTCCCTCTGCCTCCCTGGACTAGCGCGTGGCACGGGTAATAATTCCGAGAATATTACCTTAGATGTCCTTGCCTTCAGTTTCTTTCCTAAGTCCCTATAGTCTTTTTTAAGGACATCCCACCTTCCGCTAACTTTGTCATTGGTGCCAACGTGCACCAAGACCGCCGGGTCTTTGCCAGCCCCTCCCAACAATCTATCTACCCGGTCCGCGATGTGCCGTACCCGAGCACCCGGGAGACAACAGACTGACCGGCGATCACGATCCCGGTAGCAGATTGCCCTATCTGCCTTCCTGATGATAGAATCCCCTACCACCACCATTTGACTAGGTACCTCTCTATCTTTTATCCCAACCGCGCCAGAGGGACCGTACCTCTGGATGCTAGAGGGAGCAGTCTCCTCCGGCACCGTCATTTCTTCGCTATCATCCTCCGATTCCTCGTCCAATCGGGCAAATTTGTTCGGGTTTGATAGTTCGGAGATGTCGTGCCTCCCCCTCTTATTCTTCCTTCTAACTGTGACCCAACTGGCTACCTGATCATCATCCTCTTCTACCAGTGACCCCTCCCGCAACTCCTCCACCGTTCTGTCTAAACTACGCTCGAGATTGTGAATCTCCCTCAGTCGCGTAACCGTTTGCTCTAGATCAGTTACCTGGGCTTCCAGGGCAACAGTTCGCACACACCTCGTGCAGATGTATTCACACTGGGCCGGTAGCTCCAGGTGTGCATACATCTTGCACGACATGCACTGAGTGAGGTCCTCAATCACAGCCCCTCCCATATTGTTTGCAAGGTCTAACTCCCTGTTACACTCAAAGAAAAAGCAGCAAAAATAAAAAATAGAAGACAAGCAATATCACTTATACAATAATTAAGCTGGCTTATACTTATCTATCTTTGTGCGGTTCTTGGTCCTTCACTTTTATGCAGCCGTAGTGCTCTCACCTGCGGCACCTATACTCCACTTAGCAGTTGCAGTTGTACCAGCTCACTGCTCCTCCTTTTCACTCGGCTTCCAGCTCCTGTTAGAAATCCCAGCAGCACTTTGAAGAGACCAGCCCCACAGGAGTGACACATAGGGGGAGCTGGCAGGAGTGACACATAGGAGGAGCTGGCTGGAGTGACACAGGAGGGTCCTGGCAGGAGTGACACATAGTGGGAGCTGGCTTGAATGACACAGGAGGGTCCTGGCAGGAGTGACGCATAGGGGGAGCTGGATGGAGTGAAACAGGAGGGTCCTGGCAGGAGTGACACATATGGGGAGCTGGATGGAGTGAAACAGGAGGGTCCTGGCAGAAGTGACACATATGGGGAGCTGGCTGGAGTGAAACAGGAGGGTCCTGGCAGGCGTGACACATAGGGGGAGCTGGCTGGAGTGACACGGTAGGGTCCTGGCAGGAGTGACGCATAGGGGGAGCTGGCTGGAGTGACACAGGAGGGTCCTGGCAGGAGTGACACATATGGGGAGCTGGCTGGAGTGAAACAGGAGGGTCCTGGCAGGAGTGACACATATGGGGAGCTGGCTGGAGTGACACAGGAGGGTCCTGGCAGGAGTGACACATATGGGGAGCTGGCTGGAGTAACACAGGAGGGTCCTGGCAGGAGTGACGCATAGGGGGAGCTGGGTGGAGTGACACAGGAGGGTCCTGGCAGGAGTGACACATGGGGGAGCTGGCTGGAGTGACACAGGAGGGTCCTGGCAGGGACCGCACCTCTGGATGCTAGAGGGAGCAGTCTCCTCCGGCACCGTCATTTCTTCGCTATCATCCTCCGATTCCTGGCAGGCGTGACACATAGGGGGAGCTGGATGGAGTGAAACAGGAGGGTGCTGGCAGGAGTGACACATATGGGGAGCTGGCTGGAGTGAAACAGGAGGGTCCGGGCAGGAGTGACACATAGGAGGAGCTGAATGGAGTGAAACAGGAGGGTTCTGGCAGGAGTGACACATAGGAGGAGCTGGATGGAGTGACACAGGAGGGTGCTGGCAGGAGTGACACATAGGAGGAGCTGGCTGGAGTGACACAGGAGGGTCCTGGCAGGAGTGACACATAGGAGGAGCTGGCTGGAGTGACACAGGAGGGTCCTGGCAGGAGTGACACATATGGGGAGCTGGCTGGAGTGAAACAGGAGGGTCCTGGCAGGCGTAACACATAGGGGGAGCTGGCAGGAGTAACACAGGAGGGTCCTGGCAGGAGTGACGCATAGGGGGAGCTGGGTGGAGTGACACAGGAGGGTCCTGGCAGGAGTGACACATGGGGGAGCTGGCTGGAGTGACACAGGAGGGTCCTGGCTGGAGTGACACATAGGGGGAGCTGGATGGAGTGACACAGGAGGGTTCTGGCAGGAGTGACACATAGGGGGAGCTGGCTGGAGTGACACAGGAGGGTCCTGGCAGGAGTGACACATATGGGGAGCTGGCAGGAGTGACACAGGAGGGTCCTGGCAGGAGTGACACATAGGGGGAGCTGGCTGGAGTGACAGGAGGGTCCTGGAAGGAGTGACACATAGGGGGAGCTGGCTGGAGTGACACAGGAGGGTCCTGGCAGGAGTGACACATAGGGGGAGCTGGCTGGAGTAACACAGGAGGGAGCTGGCAGGAGTGACACATAGGGGGAGCTGGATGGAGTGAAACAGGAGGGTGCTGGCAGGAGTGACACATATGGGGAGCTGGCTGGAGTGAAACAGGAGGGTCCGGGCAGGAGTGACACATAGGAGGAGCTGGATGGAGTGAAACAGGAGGGTTCTGGCAGGAGTGACACATAGGAGGAGCTGGATGGAGTGACACAGGAGGGTGCTGGCAGGAGTGACACATAGGAGGAGCTGGCTGGAGTGACACAGGAGGGTCCTGGCAGGAGTGACACATAGGAGGAGCTGGCTGGAGTGACACAGGAGGGTCCTGGCAGGAGTGACACATAGTGGGAGCTGGCTTGAGTGACACAGGAGGGTCCTGGCAGGAGTGACGCATAGGGGGAGCTGGATGGAGTGAAACAGGAGGGTCCTGGCAGGAGTGACACATATGGGGAGCTGGATGGAGTGACACATATGGGTCCTGGCAGGAGTGACACATAGGGGGAGCTGGCAGGAGTGACACATAGGAGGAGCTGGCTGGAGTGACACAGGAGGGTCCTGGCAGGAGTGACACATAGTGGGAGCTGGCTTGAGTGACACAGGAGGGTCCTGGCAGGAGTGACGCATAGGGGGAGCTGGATGGAGTGAAACAGGAGGGTCCTGGCAGGAGTGACACATATGGGGAGCTGGATGGAGTGAAACAGGAGGGTCCTGGCAGAAGTGACACATATGGGGAGCTGGCTGGAGTGAAACAGGAGGGTCCTGGCAGGCGTGACACATAGGGGGAGCTGGCTGGAGTGACACGGGAGGGTCCTGGCAGGAGTGACACATAGGGGGAGCTGGCTGGAGTAACACAGGAGGGAGCTGGCAGGAGTGACACATAGGGGGAGCTGGATGGAGTGAAACAGGAGGGTGCTGGCAGGAGTGACACATATGGGGAGCTGGCTGGAGTGAAACAGGAGGGTCCGGGCAGGAGTGACACATAGGAGGAGCTGGATGGAGTGAAACAGGAGGGTTCTGGCAGGAGTGACACATAGGAGGAGCTGGATGGAGTGACACAGGAGGGTGCTGGCAGGAGTGACACATAGGAGGAGCTGGCTGGAGTGACACAGGAGGGTCCTGGCAGGAGTGACACATAGGAGGAGCTGGCTGGAGTGACACAGGAGGGTCCTGGCAGGAGTGACACATAGTGGGAGCTGGCTTGAGTGACACAGGAGGGTCCTGGCAGGAGTGACGCATAGGGGGAGCTGGCTGGAGTGACACAGGAGGGTCCTGGCAGGAGTGACACATATGGGGAGCTGGATGGAGTGAAACAGGAGGGTCCTGGCAGGAGTGACACATATGGGGAGCTGGCTGGAGTGACACAGGAGGGTCCTGGCAGGAGTGACACATAGGAGGAGCTGGCTGGAGTGACACAGGAGGGTCCTGGCAGGAGTGACACATAGGAGGAGCTGGCTGGAGTGACACAGGAGGGTCCTGGCAGGAGTGACACATAGTGGGAGCTGGCTTGAGTGACACAGGAGGGTCCTGGCAGGAGTGACGCATAGGGGGAGCTGGATGGAGTGAAACAGGAGGGTCCTGGCAGGAGTGACACATATGGGGAGCTGGATGGAGTGACACATATGGGTCCTGGCAGGAGTGACACATAGGGGGAGCTGGCAGGAGTGACACATAGGAGGAGCTGGCTGGAGTGACACAGGAGTGTCCTGGCAGGAGTGACACATAGTGGGAGCTGGCTTGAGTGACACAGGAGGGTCCTGGCAGGAGTGACGCATAGGGGGAGCTGGATGGAGTGAAACAGGAGGGTCCTGGCAGGAGTGACACATATGGGGAGCTGGATGGAGTGAAACAGGAGGGTCCTGGCAGAAGTGACACATATGGGGAGCTGGCTGGAGTGAAACAGGAGGGTCCTGGCAGGCGTGACACATAGGGGGAGCTGGCTGGAGTGACACGGGAGGGTCCTGGCAGGAGTGACGCATAGGGGGAGCTGGCTGGAGTGACACAGGAGGGTCCTGGCAGGAGTGACACATATGGGGAGCTGGCTGGAGTGAAACAGGAGGGTCCTGGCAGGAGTGACACATATGGGGAGCTGGCTGGAGTGACACAGGAGGGTCCTGGCAGGAGTGACACATATGGGGAGCTGGCTGGAGTGAAACAGGAGGGTCCTGGCAGGCGTAACACATAGGGGGAGCTGGCTGGAGTAACACATGAGGGTTCTGGCAGGAGTGACACATAGGAGGAGCTGGCTGGAGTGACACAGGAGGGTCCTGGCAGGCGTGACACATAGGGGGAGCTGGCTGGAGTGACACGGGAGGGTCCTGGCAGGAGTGACGCATAGGGGGAGCTGGCTGGAGTGACACAGGAGGGTCCTGGCAGGAGTGACACATATGGGGAGCTGGCTGGAGTGAAACAGGAGGGTCCTGGCAGGAGTGACACATATGGGGAGCTGGCTGGAGTGACACAGGAGGGTCCTGGCAGGAGTGACACATATGGGGAGCTGGCTGGAGTGAAACAGGAGGGTCCTGGCAGGAGTGACACATATGGGGAGCTGGCTGGAGTGACACAGGAGGGTCCTGGCAGGCGTGACACATAGGGGGAACTGGCTGGAGTAACACATGAGGGTTCTGGCAGGAGTGACACATAGGAGGAGCTGGATGGAGTGACACAGGAGGGTTCTGGCAGGAGTGACACATAGGAGGAGCTGGATGGAGTGACACAGGAGGGTCCTGGCAGGAGTGACATATATGGGGAGCTGGCTGGAGTGATATAGGAGGGTGGTAGAAGGAGTGACACATGGGGGAGCTGGCTGGAGTGACACAGGATGGTCCTGGCAGGAGTGACACATAGGGGGATCTGGCTGGAGTGACACATGAGGGTCCTGTCAGGAGTGACACATAGGGGGAGCTGGCTGGAGTGACACAGGAGGGTCCTGGCAGGAATGACACATGGGGGAGCTGGCTGGAGTGACACAGGAGGGTCCTGGCTGGAGTGACACATAGGGGGAGCTGGCTGGAGTGACACATGAGGGTCATGTCAGGAGTGACACATAGGGGGAGCTGGCTGGAGGGACACAGGAGGGTCCTGGCTGGAGTGACACATAAAGGGAGCTGGCTGGAGTGACACATGAGGGTCCTGTCAGGAGTGACACATATGGGGAGCTGGCTGGAGTGAAACAGGGAGGTCCTGGCAGGAGTGACACATATGGGGAGCTGGCTGGAGTGAAACTGGAGGGCCCGGGCAGGAGTGACACATAGGAGGAGCTGGCTGGAGTGACACAGGAGGGTATTGGCTGCAGGAGTGACACATAGGGGGAGCTGGCTGGAGTGACACAGGAGGGTCCTGGCAGGAGTGACACATATGGGGAGCTGGCTGGAGTGAAACAGGAGGGTCCTGGCAGGAGTGACACATATGGGGAGCTGGCTGGAGTGACACAGGAGGGTCCTGGCAGGAGTGACACATATGGGGAGCTGGCTGGAGTGAAACAGGAGGGTCCTGGCAGGAGTGACACATATGGGGAGCTGGCTGGAGTGACACAGGAGGTTCCTGGCAGGCGTGACACATAGGGGGAGCTGGCTGGAGTGACACAGGAGGGTTCTGGCAGGAGTGACACATAGGAGGAGCTGGATGGAGTGACACAGGAGGGTTCTGGCAGGAGTGACGCATAGGGGGAGCTGGCTGGAGTGACACAGGAGGGTCCTGGCAGGAGTGACACATAGGCGGAGCTGGCTGGAGTGACACAGGAGCGTCCTGGCAGGAGTGACACATAGGGGGAGCTGGCTGGAGTGACACAGGAGGGTCCTGGGAGGAGTGACACATAGGGGGAGCTGGCTGGAGTGACACAGGAGGGTCCTGGCAGGAGTGACACTTATGGGGAGCTGGATGGAGTGAAACAGGAGGGTCCTGGCAGGAGTGACACATAGAGGGAGCTGGCTGGAGTGACACAGGAGGATCCTGGCAGGAGTGACACATAGGGGGAGCTGGCTGGAGTGACACAGGAGGGTCCCGGCAGGAGTGACACATATGGGGAGCTGGCAGGAGTGACACATAGGAGGAGCTGGCTGGAGTAACACAGGAGGGTCCTGGCTGGAGTGACACAAAGGGGGAGCTGGCTGGAGTAACACAGGAGGGTCCTGTCAGGAGTGACACATAGGGGGAGCTGGCTGCAGTGACACAGGAGGGTCCTGGCAGGAGTGACGCATAGGGGGAGCTGGGTGGAGTGACACAGGAGGGTCCTGGCAGGAGTGACACATGGGGGAGCTGGCTGGAGTGACACAGGAGGGTCCTGGCTGGATGACACATAGGGGGAGCTGGATGGAGTGACACAGGAGGGTTCTGGCAGGAGTTACACATAGGGGGAGCTGGCTGGAGTGACACAGGAGGGTCCTGGCAGGAGTGACACATATGGGGAGCTGGCTGGAGTGACACAGGAGGGTCCTGGCAGGAGTGACACATAGGGGGAGCTGGCTGGAGTGACAGGAGGGTCCTGGCAGGAGTGACACATAGGGGGAGCTGGCTGGAGTGACACAGGAGGGTCCTGGCAGGAGTGACACATAGGGGGAGCTGGCTGGAGTAACACAGGAGGGAGCTGGCAGGAGTGACACATAGGGGGAGCTGGATGGAGTGAAACAGGAGGGTGCTGGCAGGAGTGACACATATGGGGAGCTGGCTGGAGTGAAACAGGAGGGTTCGGGCAGGAGTGACACATAGGAGGAGCTGGATGGAGTGAAACAGGAGGGTTCTGGCAGGAGGGACACATAGGAGGAGCTGGATGGAGTGACACAGGAGGGTCCTGGCAGGCGTGACACATAGGGGGAGCTGGCTGGAGTGACACAGGAGGGTCCTGGCAGGAGTGACACATATGGGGAGCTGGCTGGAGTGAAACAGGAGGGTCCTGGCAGGAGTGACACATATGGGGAGCTGGCAGGAGTGACACAGGAGGGTCCTGGCAGGAGTGACACATATGGGGAGCTGGCTGGAGTGACACAGGAGGGTCCTGGCAGGCGTGACACATAGGGGGAGCTGGCTGGAGTAACACATGAGGGTTCTGGCAGGAGTGACACATAGGAGTAGCTGGATGGAGTGACACAGGAGGGTTCTGGCAGGAGTGACACATCGGAGGAGCTGGATGGAGTGACACAGGAGGGTTCTGGCAGGAGTGATGCATAGGGGGAGCTGGCTGGAGTGACACAGGAGGGTCCTGGCAGGAGTGACACATAGGGGGAGCAGGCTGCAGTGACACTGGAGGGTTGTGGCAGGAGTGACACATAGGGGGAGCTGGCTGGAGTGACACAGGAGGGTCCTGGCAGGAGTGACACATAGGGGGAGCTGGCTGGAGTGACACAGGAGGGTCCTGGCAGGAGTGACACATATGGGGAGCTGGATGGAGTGAAACAGGAGGGTCCTGGCAGGAGTGACACATAGAGGGAGCGGGCTGGAGTGACACAGGAGGGTCCTGGCAGGAGTGACACATAGGGGGAGCTGGCTGGAGTGACACAGGAGGGTCCTGGGAGGAGTGACACATAGGGGGAGCTGGCTGGAGTGAAACAGGAGGGTCCTGGCAGGAGTGACACATGGGAGAGCTGGCTGGAGTGACACAGGAGGGTCCTGGCAGGAGTGACGCATAGGGGGAGCTGGCTGGAGTGACACAGGAGGGTCCTGGCAGGAGTGACACATAGGGGGAGCTGGCTGGAGTGAAACAGGAGGGTCCTGGCAGGAGTGACACATATGGGGAGCTGGCTGGAGTGAAACAGGAGGGTCCTGGCTGGAGTGACACATAGGGGGAGCTGGCTGGAGTGACACAGGAGGGTCCGGGCAGGAGTGACACATAGGAAGAGCTGGCTGGAGTGACACAGGAGGGTCCTGGCAGGAGTGACACATAGGGGGAGCTGGGTGGAGTGACACATGGAGGGTCCTGGCAGGAGTGACACATGGGGGAGCTGGCAGGAGTGACACAGGAGGGTCCTGGCTGGAGTGACACATAGGGGGAGCTGGATGGAGTGACACAGGAGGGTTCTGGCAGGAGTGACACATAGGGGGAGCTGGCTGGAGTGACACAGGAGGGTCCTGGCAGGAGTGACACATATGGGGAGCTGGCAGGAGTGACACAGGAGGGTCCTGGCAGGAGTGACACATAGGGGGAGCTGGCTGGAGTGACAGGAGGGTCCTGGAAGGAGTGACACATAGGGGGAGCTGGCTGGAGTGACACAGGAGGGTCCTGGCAGGAGTGACACATAGGGGGAGCTGGCTGGAGTAACACAGGAGGGAGCTGGCAGGAGTGACACATAGGGGGAGCTGGATGGAGTGAAACAGGAGGGTGCTGGCAGGAGTGACACATATGGGGAGCTGGCTAGAGTGAAACAGGAGGGTCCGGGCAGGAGTGACACATAGGAGGAGCTGGATGGAGTGAAACAGGAGGGTTCTGGCAGGAGTGACACATAGGAGGAGCTGGATGGAGTGACACAGGAGGGTGCTGGCAGGAGTGACACATAGGAGGAGCTGGCTGGAGTGACACAGGAGGGTCCTGGCAGGAGTGACACATAGGAGGAGCTGGCTGGAGTGACACAGGAGGGTCCTGGCAGGAGTGACACATAGTGGGAGCTGGCTTGAGTGACACAGGAGGGTCCTGGCAGGAGTGACGCATAGGGGGAGCTGGATGGAGTGAAACAGGAGGGTCCTGGCAGGAGTGACACATATGGGGAGCTGGATGGAGTGACACAGGAGGGTCCTGGCAGGAGTGACACATAGGGGGAGCTGGCAGGAGTGACACATAGGAGGAGCTGGCTGGAGTGACACGGGAGGGTCCTGGCAGGAGTGACACATAGTGGGAGCTGGCTTGAGTGACACAGGAGGGTCCTGGCAGGAGTGACGCATAGGGGGAGCTGGATGGAGTGAAACAGGAGGGTCCTGGCAGGAGTGACACATATGGGGAGCTGGATGGAGTGAAACAGGAGGGTCCTGGCAGAAGTGACACATATGGGGAGCTGGCTGGAGTGAAACAGGAGGGTCCTGGCAGGCGTGACACATAGGGGGAGCTGGCTGGAGTGACACGGGAGGGTCCTGGCAGGAGTGACGCATAGGGGGAGCTGGCTGGAGTGACACAGGAGGGTCCTGGCAGGAGTGACACATATGGGGAGCTGGCTGGAGTGACACAGGAGGGTCCTGGCAGGAGTGACACATATGGGGAGCTGGCTGGAGTGACACAGGAGGGTCTTGGCAGGAGTGACACATATGGGGAGCTGGCTGGAGTGAAACAGGAGGGTCCTGGCAGGCGTAACACATAGGGGGAGCTGGCTGGAGTAACACATGAGGGTTCTGGCAGGAGTGACACAAAGGAGGAGCTGGCTGGAGTGACACAGGAGGGTCCTGGCAGGCGTGACACATAGGGGGAGCTGGCTGGAGTGACACGGGAGGGTCCTGGCAGGAGTGACACATAGGAGGAGCTGGCTGGAGTGACACAGGAGGGTCCTGGCAGGAGTGACACATAGTGGGAGCTGGCTTGAGTGACACAGGAGGGTCCTGGCAGGAGTGACGCATAGGGGGAGCTGGATGGAGTGAAACAGGAGGGTCCTGGCAGGAGTGACACATATGGGGAGCTGGATGGAGTGACACAGGAGGGTCCTGGCAGGAGTGACACATAGGGGGAGCTGGCAGGAGTGACACATAGGAGGAGCTGGCAGGAGTGACACAGGAGGGTCCTGGCAGGAGTGACACATAGTGGGAGCTGGCTTGAGTGACACAGGAGGGTCCTGGCAGGAGTGACGCATATGGGGAGCTGGCTGGAGTGAAACAGGAGGGTCCTGGCAGGCGTAACACATAGGGGGAGCTGGCTGGAGTAACACATGAGGGTTCTGGCAGGAGTGACACATAGGAGGAGCTGGCTGGAGTGACACAGGAGGGTCCTGGCAGGCGTGACACATAGGGGGAGCTGGCTGGAGTGACACGGGAGGGTCCTGGCAGGAGTGACGCATAGGGGGAGCTGGCTGGAGTGACACAGGAGGGTCCTGGCAGGAGTGACACATATGGGGAGCTGGCTGGAGTGAAACAGGAGGGTCCTGGCAGGAGTGACACATATGGGGAGCTGGCTGGAGTGACACAGGAGGGTCCTGGCAGGAGTGACACATATGGCGAGCTGGCTGGAGTGAAACAGGAGGGTCCTGGCAGGAGTGACACATATGGGGAGCTGGATGGAGTGACACAGGAGGGTCCTGGCAGGCGTGACACATAGGGGGAACTGGCTGGAGTAACACATGAGGGTTCTGGCAGGAGTGACACATAGGAGGAGCTGGATGGAGTGACACAGGAGGGTTCTGGCAGGAGTGACACATAGGAGGAGCTGGATGGAGTGACACAGGAGGGTCCTGGCAGGAGTGACACATATGGGGAGCTGGCTGGAGTGATATAGGAGGGTGGTAGCAGGAGTGACACATGGGGGAGCTGGCTGGAGTGACACAGGAGGGTCCTGGCAGGAGTGACACATAGGGGGAGCTGGCTGGAGTGACACATGAGGGTCCTGTCAGGAGTGACACATAGGGGGAGCTGGCTGGAGTGACACAGGAGGGTCCTGGCAGGAGTGACACATGGGGGAGCTGGCTGGAGTGACACAGGAGGGTCCTGGCTGGAGTGACACATAGGGGGAGCTGGCTGGAGTGACACATGAGGGTCATGTCAGGAGTGACACATAGGGGGAGCTGGCTGGAGGGACACAGGAGGGTCCTGGCAGGAGTGACACATAGGGGGAGCTGGATGGAGTGACACAGGAGGGTCCTGGCTGGAGTGACACATAAAGGGAGCTGGCTGGAGTGACACATGAGGGTCCTGTCAGGAGTGACACATATGGGGAGCTGGCTGGAGTGAAACAGGAGGGTCCTGGCAGGAGTGACACATATGGGGAGCTGGCTGGAGTGAAACTGGAGGGCCCGGGCAGGAGTGACACATAGGAGGAGCTGGCTGGAGTGACACAGGAGGGGATTGGCTGCAGGAGTGACACATAGGGGGAGCTGGCTGGAGTGACACAGGAGGGTCCTGGCAGGAGTGACACGTATGGGGAGCTGGCTGGAGTGAAACAGGAGGGTCCTGGCAGGAGTGACACATATGGGGAGCTGGCTGGAGTGACACAGGAGGGTCCTGGCAGGAGTGACACATATGGGGAGCTGGCTGGAGTGAAACAGGAGGGTCCTGGCAGGAGTGACACATATGGGGAGCTGGCTGGAGTGACACAGGAGGTTCCTGGCAGGCGTGACACATAGGGAGAGCTGGATGGAGTGACACAGGAGGGTTCTGGCAGGAGTGACACATAGGAGGAGCTGGATGGAGTGACACAGGAGGGTTCTGGCAGGAGTGACGCATAGGGGGAGCTGGCTGGAGTGACACAGGAGGGTCCTGGCAGGAGTGACACATAGGGGGAGCTGGCTGGAGTGACACAGGAGCGTCCTGGCAGGAGTGACACATAGGGGGAGCTGGCTGGAGTGACACAGGAGGGTCCTGGGAGGAGTGACACATAGGGGAGCTGGCTGGAGTGACACAGGAGGGTCCTGGCAGGAGTGACACATATGGGGAGCTGGATGGAGTGAAACAGGAGGGTCCTGGCAGGAGTGACACATATGGGGAGCTGGCTGGAGTGAAACAGGAGGGTCCTGGCAGGAGTGACACATATGGGGAGCTGGCTGGAGTGACACAGGAGGGTCCTGGCAGGAGTGACACATATGGGGAGCTGGCTGGAGTGAAACAGGAGGGTCCTGGCAGGAGTGACACAAATGGGGAGCTGGCTGGAGTGACACAGGAGGTTCCTGGCAGGCGTGACACATAGGGGGAGCTGGATGGAGTGACACAGGAGGGTTCTGGCAGGAGTGACACATAGGGGGAGCTGGCAGGAGTGACACATAGGAGGAGCTGGCTGGAGTGACACAGGAGGGTCCTGGCAGGAGTGACACATAGTGGGAGCTGGCTTGAGTGACACAGGAGGGTCCTGGCAGGAGTGACGCATAGGGGGAGCTGGATGGAGTGAAACAGGAGGGTCCTGGCAGGAGTGACACATATGGGGAGCTGGATGGAGTGAAACAGGAGGGTCCTGGCAGAAGTGACACATATGGGGAGCTGGCTGGAGTGAAACAGGAGGGTCCTGGCAGGCGTGACACATAGGGGGAGCTGGTTGGAGTGACACGGGAGGGTCCTGGCAGGAGTGACGCATAGGGGGAGCTGGCTGGAGTGACACAGGAGGGTCCTGGCAGGAGTGACACATATGGGGAGCTGGCTGGAGTGACACAGGAGGGTCCTGGCAGGAGTGACACATATGGGGAGCTGGCTGGAGTGACACAGGAGGGTCTTGGCAGGAGTGACACATATGGGGAGCTGGCTGGAGTGAAACAGGAGGGTCCTGGCAGGCGTAACACATAGGGGGAGCTGGCTGGAGTAACACATGAGGGTTCTGGCAGGAGTGACACATAGGAGGAGCTGGCTGGAGTGACACAGGAGGGTCCGGGCAGGAGTGACACATAGGAAGAGCTGGCTGGAGTGACACAGGAGGGTCCTGGCAGGAGTGACACATAGGGGGAGCTGGGTGGAGTGACACATGGAGGGTCCTGGCAGGAGTGACACATGGGGGAGCTGGCAGGAGTGACACAGGAGGGTCCTGGCTGGAGTGACACATAGGGGGAGCTGGATGGAGTGACACAGGAGGGTTCTGGCAGGAGTGACACATAGGGGGAGCTGGCTGGAGTGACACAGGAGGGTCCTGGCAGGAGTGACACATATGGGGAGCTGGCAGGAGTGACACAGGAGGGTCCTGGCAGGAGTGACACATAGGGGGAGCTGGCTGGAGTGACAGGAGGGTCCTGGAAGGAGTGACACATAGGGGGAGCTGGCTGGAGTGACACAGGAGGGTCCTGGCAGGAGTGACACATAGGGGGAGCTGGCTGGAGTAACACAGGAGGGAGCTGGCAGGAGTGACACATAGGGGGAGCTGGATGGAGTGAAACAGGAGGGTGCTGGCAGGAGTGACACATATGGGGAGCTGGCTAGAGTGAAACAGGAGGGTCCGGGCAGGAGTGACACATAGGAGGAGCTGGATGGAGTGAAACAGGAGGGTTCTGGCAGGAGTGACACATAGGAGGAGCTGGATGGAGTGACACAGGAGGGTGCTGGCAGGAGTGACACATAGGAGGAGCTGGCTGGAGTGACACAGGAGGGTCCTGGCAGGAGTGACACATAGGAGGAGCTGGCTGGAGTGACACAGGAGGGTCCTGGCAGGAGTGACACATAGTGGGAGCTGGCTTGAGTGACACAGGAGGGTCCTGGCAGGAGTGACGCATAGGGGGAGCTGGATGGAGTGAAACAGGAGGGTCCTGGCAGGAGTGACACATATGGGGAGCTGGATGGAGTGACACAGGAGGGTCCTGGCAGGAGTGACACATAGGGGGAGCTGGCAGGAGTGACACATAGGAGGAGCTGGCTGGAGTGACACGGGAGGGTCCTGGCAGGAGTGACACATAGTGGGAGCTGGCTTGAGTGACACAGGAGGGTCCTGGCAGGAGTGACGCATAGGGGGAGCTGGATGGAGTGAAACAGGAGGGTCCTGGCAGGAGTGACACATATGGGGAGCTGGATGGAGTGAAACAGGAGGGTCCTGGCAGAAGTGACACATATGGGGAGCTGGCTGGAGTGAAACAGGAGGGTCCTGGCAGGCGTGACACATAGGGGGAGCTGGCTGGAGTGACACGGGAGGGTCCTGGCAGGAGTGACGCATAGGGGGAGCTGGCTGGAGTGACACAGGAGGGTCCTGGCAGGAGTGACACATATGGGGAGCTGGCTGGAGTGACACAGGAGGGTCCTGGCAGGAGTGACACATATGGGGAGCTGGCTGGAGTGACACAGGAGGGTCTTGGCAGGAGTGACACATATGGGGAGCTGGCTGGAGTGAAACAGGAGGGTCCTGGCAGGCGTAACACATAGGGGGAGCTGGCTGGAGTAACACATGAGGGTTCTGGCAGGAGTGACACAAAGGAGGAGCTGGCTGGAGTGACACAGGAGGGTCCTGGCAGGCGTGACACATAGGGGGAGCTGGCTGGAGTGACACGGGAGGGTCCTGGCAGGAGTGACACATAGGAGGAGCTGGCTGGAGTGACACAGGAGGGTCCTGGCAGGAGTGACACATAGTGGGAGCTGGCTTGAGTGACACAGGAGGGTCCTGGCAGGAGTGACGCATAGGGGGAGCTGGATGGAGTGAAACAGGAGGGTCCTGGCAGGAGTGACACATATGGGGAGCTGGATGGAGTGACACAGGAGGGTCCTGGCAGGAGTGACACATAGGGGGAGCTGGCAGGAGTGACACATAGGAGGAGCTGGCAGGAGTGACACAGGAGGGTCCTGGCAGGAGTGACACATAGTGGGAGCTGGCTTGAGTGACACAGGAGGGTCCTGGCAGGAGTGACGCATATGGGGAGCTGGCTGGAGTGAAACAGGAGGGTCCTGGCAGGCGTAACACATAGGGGGAGCTGGCTGGAGTAACACATGAGGGTTCTGGCAGGAGTGACACATAGGAGGAGCTGGCTGGAGTGACACAGGAGGGTCCTGGCAGGCGTGACACATAGGGGGAGCTGGCTGGAGTGACACGGGAGGGTCCTGGCAGGAGTGACGCATAGGGGGAGCTGGCTGGAGTGACACAGGAGGGTCCTGGCAGGAGTGACACATATGGGGAGCTGGCTGGAGTGAAACAGGAGGGTCCTGGCAGGAGTGACACATATGGGGAGCTGGCTGGAGTGACACAGGAGGGTCCTGGCAGGAGTGACACATATGGCGAGCTGGCTGGAGTGAAACAGGAGGGTCCTGGCAGGAGTGACACATATGGGGAGCTGGATGGAGTGACACAGGAGGGTCCTGGCAGGCGTGACACATAGGGGGAACTGGCTGGAGTAACACATGAGGGTTCTGGCAGGAGTGACACATAGGAGGAGCTGGATGGAGTGACACAGGAGGGTTCTGGCAGGAGTGACACATAGGAGGAGCTGGATGGAGTGACACAGGAGGGTCCTGGCAGGAGTGACACATATGGGGAGCTGGCTGGAGTGATATAGGAGGGTGGTAGCAGGAGTGACACATGGGGGAGCTGGCTGGAGTGACACAGGAGGGTCCTGGCAGGAGTGACACATAGGGGGAGCTGGCTGGAGTGACACATGAGGGTCCTGTCAGGAGTGACACATAGGGGGAGCTGGCTGGAGTGACACAGGAGGGTCCTGGCAGGAGTGACACATGGGGGAGCTGGCTGGAGTGACACAGGAGGGTCCTGGCTGGAGTGACACATAGGGGGAGCTGGCTGGAGTGACACATGAGGGTCATGTCAGGAGTGACACATAGGGGGAGCTGGCTGGAGGGACACAGGAGGGTCCTGGCAGGAGTGACACATAGGGGGAGCTGGATGGAGTGACACAGGAGGGTCCTGGCTGGAGTGACACATAAAGGGAGCTGGCTGGAGTGACACATGAGGGTCCTGGCAGGAGTGACACATATGGGGAGCTGGCTGGAGTGACACAGGAGGGTCCTGGCAGGAGTGACACATATGGGGAGCTGGCTGGAGTGAAACAGGAGGGTCCTGGCAGGAGTGACACATATGGGGAGCTGGCTGGAGTGACACAGGAGGTTCCTGGCAGGCGTGACACATAGGGAGAGCTGGATGGAGTGACACAGGAGGGTTCTGGCAGGAGTGACACATGGGGGAGCTGGCTGGAGTGACACAGGAGGGTCCTGGCTGGAGTGACACATAGGGGGAGCTGGCTGGAGTGACACATGAGGGTCATGTCAGGAGTGACACATAGGGGGAGCTGGCTGGAGGGACACAGGAGGGTCCTGGCAGGAGTGACACATAGGGGGAGCTGGATGGAGTGACACAGGAGGGTCCTGGCTGGAGTGACACATAAAGGGAGCTGGCTGGAGTGACACATGAGGGTCCTGGCAGGAGTGACACATATGGGGAGCTGGCTGGAGTGACACAGGAGGGTCCTGGCAGGAGTGACACATATGGGGAGCTGGCTGGAGTGAAACAGGAGGGTCCTGGCAGGAGTGACACATATGGGGAGCTGGCTGGAGTGACACAGGAGGTTCCTGGCAGGCGTGACACATAGGGAGAGCTGGCTGGAGTGAAACTGGAGGGCCCGGGCAGGAGTGACACATAGGAGGAGCTGGCTGGAGTGACACAGGAGGGGATTGGCTGCAGGAGTGACACATAGGGGGAGCTGGCTGGAGTGACACAGGAGGGTCCTGGCAGGAGTGACACGTATGGGGAGCTGGCTGGAGTGAAACAGGAGGGTCCTGGCAGGAGTGACACATATGGGGAGCTGGCTGGAGTGACACAGGAGGGTCCTGGCAGGAGTGACACATATGGGGAGCTGGCTGGAGTGAAACAGGAGGGTCCTGGCAGGAGTGACACATATGGGGAGCTGGCTGGAGTGACACAGGAGGTTCCTGGCAGGCGTGACACATAGGGAGAGCTGGATGGAGTGACACAGGAGGGTTCTGGCAGGAGTGACACATAGGAGGAGCTGGATGGAGTGACACAGGAGGGTTCTGGCAGGAGTGACGCATAGGGGGAGCTGGCTGGAGTGACACAGGAGGGTCCTGGCAGGAGTGACACATAGGGGGAGCTGGCTGGAGTGACACAGGAGCGTCCTGGCAGGAGTGACACATAGGGGGAGCTGGCTGGAGTGACACAGGAGGGTCCTGGGAGGAGTGACACATAGGGGAGCTGGCTGGAGTGACACAGGAGGGTCCTGGCAGGAGTGACACATATGGGGAGCTGGATGGAGTGAAACAGGAGGGTCCTGGCAGGAGTGACACATATGGGGAGCTGGCTGGAGTGAAACAGGAGGGTCCTGGCAGGAGTGACACATATGGGGAGCTGGCTGGAGTGACACAGGAGGGTCCTGGCAGGAGTGACACATATGGGGAGCTGGCTGGAGTGAAACAGGAGGGTCCTGGCAGGAGTGACACAAATGGGGAGCTGGCTGGAGTGACACAGGAGGTTCCTGGCAGGCGTGACACATAGGGGGAGCTGGATGGAGTGACACAGGAGGGTTCTGGCAGGAGTGACACATAGGGGGAGCTGGCAGGAGTGACACATAGGAGGAGCTGGCTGGAGTGACACAGGAGGGTCCTGGCAGGAGTGACACATAGTGGGAGCTGGCTTGAGTGACACAGGAGGGTCCTGGCAGGAGTGACGCATAGGGGGAGCTGGATGGAGTGAAACAGGAGGGTCCTGGCAGGAGTGACACATATGGGGAGCTGGATGGAGTGAAACAGGAGGGTCCTGGCAGAAGTGACACATATGGGGAGCTGGCTGGAGTGAAACAGGAGGGTCCTGGCAGGCGTGACACATAGGGGGAGCTGGTTGGAGTGACACGGGAGGGTCCTGGCAGGAGTGACGCATAGGGGGAGCTGGCTGGAGTGACACAGGAGGGTCCTGGCAGGAGTGACACATAAGGGGAGCTGGCTGGAGTGACACAGGAGGGTCCTGGCAGGAGTGACACATATGGGGAGCTGGCTGGAGTGACACAGGAGGGTCTTGGCAGGAGTGACACATATGGGGAGCTGGCTGGAGTGAAACAGGAGGGTCCTGGCAGGCGTAACACATAGGGGGAGCTGGCTGGAGTAACACATGAGGGTTCTGGCAGGAGTGACACATAGGAGGAGCTGGCTGGAGTGACACAGGAGGGTCCTGGCAGGAGTGACACATAGTGGGAGCTGGCTGGAGTGACACAGGAAGGTCCTGGCAGGAGTGACGCATAGGGGGAGCTGGATGGAGTGAAACAGGAGGGTCCTGGCAGGAGTGACACATATGGGGAGCTGGATGGAGTGACACAGGAGGGTCCTGGCAGGAGTGACACATAGGGGGAGCTGGCAGGAGTGACACATAGGAGGAGCTGGCAGGAGTGACACAGGAGGGTCCTGGCAGGAGTGACACATAGTGGGAGCTGGCTTGAGCGACACAGGAGGGTCCTGGCAGGAGTGACGCATATGGGGAGCTGGCTGGAGTGAAACAGGAGGGTCCTGGCAGGCGTAACACATAGGGGGAGCTGGCTGGAGTAACACATGAGGGTTCTGGCAGGAGTGACACATAGGAGGAGCTGGCTGGAGTGACACAGGAGGGTCCTGGCAGGCGTGACACATAGGGGGAGCTGGCTGGAGTGACACGGGAGGGTCCTGGCAGGAGTGACGCATAGGGGGAGCTGGCTGGAGTGACACAGGAGGGTCCTGGCAGGAGTGACACATATGGGGAGCTGGCTGGAGTGAAACAGGAGGGTCCTGGCAGGAGTGACACATATGGGGAGCTGGCTGGAGTGACACAGGAGGGTCCTGGCAGGAGTGACACATATGGGGAGCTGGCTGGAGTGAAACAGGAGGGTCCTGGCAGGAGTGACACATATGGGGAGCTGGATGGAGTGACACAGGAGGGTCCTGGCAGGCGTGACACATAGGGGGAACTGGCTGGAGTAACACATGAGGGTTCTGGCAGGAGTGACACATAGGAGGAGCTGGATGGAGTGACACAGGAGGGTTCTGGCAGGAGTGACACATAGGAGGAGCTGGATGGAGTGACACAGGAGGGTCCTGGCAGGAGTGACACATATGGGGAGCTGGCTGGAGTGATATAGGAGGGTGGTAGCAGGAGTGACACATGGGGGAGCTGGCTGGAGTGACACAGGAGGGTCCTGGCAGGAGTGACACATAGGGGGAGCTGGCTGGAGTGACACATGAGGGTCCTGTCAGGAGTGACCCATAGGGGGAGCTGGCTGGAGTGACACAGGAGGGTCCTGGCAGGAGTGACACATGGGGGAGCTGGCTGGAGTGACACAGGAGGGTCCTGGCTGGAGTGACACATAGGGGGAGCTGGCTGGAGTGACACATGAGGGTCATGTCAGGAGTGACACATAGGGGGAGCTGGCTGGAGGGACCTGGCAGGAGTGACACATAGGGGGAGCTGGATGGAGTGACACAGGAGGGTCCTGGCTGGAGTGACACATAAAGGGAGCTGGCTGGAGTGACACAGGAGGGTCCTGTCAGGAGTGACACATATGGGGAGCTGGCTGGAGTGAAACAGGAGGGTCCTGGCAGGAGTGACACATATGGGGAGCTGGCTGGAGTGAAACTGGAGGGCCCGGGCAGGAGTGACACATAGGAGGAGCTGGCTGGAGTGACACAGGAGGGTATTGGCTGCAGGAGTGACACATAGGGGGAGCTGGCTGGAGTGACACAGGAGGGTCCTGGCAGGAGTGACACATATGGGGAGCTGGCTGGAGTGAAACAGGAGGGTCCTGGCAGGAGTGACACATATGGGGAGCTGGCTGGAGTGACACAGGAGGGTCCTGGCAGGAGTGACACATATGGGGAGCTGGCTGGAGTGAAACAGGAGGGTCCTGGCAGGAGTGACACATATGGGGAGCTGGCTGGAGTGACACAGGAGGTTCCTGGCAGGCGTGACACATAGGGGGAGCTGGATGGAGTGACACAGGAGGGTTCTGGCAGGAGTGACACATAGGAGGAGCTGGATGGAGTGACACAGGAGGGTTCAGGCAGGAGTGACGCATAGGGGGAGCTGGCTGGAGTGACACAGGAGGGTCCTGGCAGGAGTGACACATAGGGGGAGCTGGCTGGAGTGACACAGGAGCGTCCTGGCAGGAGTGACACATAGGGGGAGCTGGCTGGAGTGACACAGGAGGGTCCTGGGAGGAGTGACACATAGGGGAGCTGGCTGGAGTGACACAGGAGGGTCCTGGCAGGAGTGACACATATGGGGAGCTGGATGGAGTGAAACAGGAGGGTCCTGGCAGGAGTGACACATATGGGGAGCTGGCTGGAGTGAAACAGGAGGGTCCTGGCAGGAGTGACACATATGGGGAGCTGGCTGGAGTGACACAGGAGGGTCCTGGCAGGAGTGACACATATGGGGAGCTGGCTGGAGTGAAACAGGAGGGTCCTGGCAGGAGTGACACATATGGGGAGCTGGCTGGAGTGACACAGGAGGTTCCTGGCAGGCGTGACACATAGGGGGAGCTGGATGGAGTGACACGGGAGGGTTCTGGCAGGAGTGACACATAGGAGGAGCTGGATGGAGTGACACAGGAGGGTTCTGGCAGGAGTGACGCATAGGGGGAGCTGGCTGGAGTGACACATAGGGGGAGCTGGCTGGAGTGACACAGGAGCGTCCTGGCAGGAGTGACACATAGGGGGAGCTGGCTGGAGTGACACAGGAGGGTCCTGGGAGGAGTGACACATAGGGGGAGCTGGCTGGAGTGACACAGGAGGGTCCTGGCAGGAGTGACATATATAGGGGAGCTGGATGGAGTGAAACAGGAGGGTCCTGGCAGGAGTGACACATAGAGGGAGCTGGCTGGAGTGACACAGGAGGATCCTGGCAGGAGTGACACATAGGGGGAGCTGGCTGGAGTGACACAGGAGGGTCCCGGCAGGAGTGACACATATGGGGAGCTGGCAGGAGTGACACATAGGAGGAGCTGGCTGGAGTAACACAGGAGGGTCCTGGCTGGAGTGACACAAAGGGGGAGCTGGCTGGAGTAACACAGGAGGGTCCTGTCAGGAGTGACACATAGGGGGAGCTGGCTGCAGTGACACAGGAGGGTCCTGGCAGGAGTGACGCATAGGGGGAGCTGGCTGGAGTGACACAGGAGGGTCCTGGCAGGAGTGACACATAGGGGGAGCTGGCTGGAGTAACACAGGAGGGAGCTGGCAGGAGTGACACATAGGGGGAGCTGGATGGAGTGAAACAGGAGGGTGCTGGCAGGAGTGACACATATGGGGAGCTGGCTGGAGTGAAACAGGAGGGTCCGGGCAGGAGTGACACATAGGAGGAGCTGGATGGAGTGAAACAGGAGGGTTCTGGCAGGAGTGACACATAGGAGGAGCTGGATGGAGTGACACAGGAGGGTCCTGGCAGGCGTGACACATAGGGGGAGCTGGCTGGAGTGACACAGGAGGGTCCTGGCAGGAGTGACACATATGGGGAGCTGGCTGGAGTGAAACAGGAGGGTCCTGGCAGGAGTGACACATATGGGGAGCTGGCAGGAGTGACACAGGAGGGTCCTGGCAGGAGTGACACATATGGGGAGCTGGCTGGAGTGACACAGGAGGGTCCTGGCAGGCGTGACACATAGGGGGAGCTGGCTGGAGTAACACATGAGGGTTCTGGCAGGAGTGACACATAGGAGGAGCTGGATGGAGTGACACAGGAGGGTTCTGGCAGGAGTGACACATCGGAGGAGCTGGATGGAGTGACACAGGAGGGTTCTGGCAGGAGCGATGCATAGGGGGAGCTGGCTGGAGTGACACAGGAGGGTCCTGGCAGGAGTGACACATAGGGGGAGCTGGCTGCAGTGACACTGGAGGGTTGTGGCAGGAGTGACACATAGGGGGAGCTGGCTGGAGTGACACAGGATGGTCCTGGCAGGAGTGACACATAGGGGGAGCTGGCTGGAGTGACACAGGAGGGTCCTGGCAGGAGTGACACATATGGGGAGCTGGATGGAGTGAAACAGGAGGGTCCTGGCAGGAGTGACACATAGGAGGAGCTGTATGGAGTGACACAGGAGGGTCCTGGCAGGCGTGACACATAGGGGGAGCTGGCTGGAGTGACACAGGAGGGTCCTGGCAGGAGTGACACATATGGGGAGCTGGCTGGAGTGAAACAGGAAGGTCCTGGCAGGAGTGACACATATGGGGAGCTGGCAGGAGTGACACAGGAGGGTCCTGGCAGGAGTGACACATATGGGGAGCTGGCTGGAGTGACACAGGAGGGTCCTGGCAGGCGTGACAAATAGGGGGAGCTGGCTGGAGTAACACATGAGGGTTCTGGCAGGAGTGACACATAGGAGGAGCTGGATGGAGTGACACAGGAGGGTTCTGGCAGGAGTGACACATCGGAGGAGCTGGATGGAGTGACACAGGAGGGTTCTGGCAGGAGTGATGCATAGGGGGAGCTGGCTGGAGTGACACAGGAGGGTCCTGGCAGGAGTGACACATAGGGGGAGCTGGCTGCAGTGACACTGGAGGGTTGTGGCAGGAGTGACACATAGGGGGAGCTGGCTGGAGTGACACAGGATGGTCCTGGCAGGAGTGACACATAGGGGGAGCTGGCTGGAGTGACACAGGAGGGTCCTGGCAGGAGTGACACATATGGGGAGCTGGATGGAGTGAAACAGGAGGGTCCTGGCAGGAGTGACACATAGAGGGAGCGGGCTGGAGTGACACAGGAGGGTCCTGGCAGGAGTGACACATAGGGGGAGCTGGCTGGAGTGACACAGGAGGGTCCTGGGAGGAGTGACACATAGGGGGAGCTGGCTGGAGTGAAACAGGAGGGTCCTGGCAGGAGTGACACATGGGAGAGCTGGCTGGAGTGACACAGGAGGGTCCTGGCAGGAGTGACGCATAGGGGGAGCTGGCTGGAGTGACACAGGAGGGTCCTGGCAGGAGTGACACATAGGGGGAGCTGGCTGGAGTGAAACAGGAGGGTCCTGGCAGGAGTGACACATATGGGGAGCTGGCTGGAGTGAAACAGGAGGGTCCTGGCTGGAGTGACACGGGGGAGCTGGCTGGAGTGACATAGGAGGGTCCGGGCAGGAGTGACACATAGGAAGAGCTGGCTGGAGTGACACAGGAGGGTCCTGGCAGGAGTGACACATAGGGGGAGCTGGCTGGAGTGACACAGGAGGGTCCTGGCAGGAGTGACACATAGGGGGAGCTGGCTGGAGTGACACAGGAGGGTCCTGGGAGGAGTGACACATAGGGGGAGCTGGCTGGAGTGAAACAGGAGGGTCCTGGCAGGAGTGACACATGGGAGAGCTGGCTGGAGTGACACAGGAGGGTCCTGGCAGGAGTGACGCATAGGGGGAGCTGGCTGGAGTGACACAGGAGGGTCCTGGCAGGAGTGACACATAGGGGGAGCTGGCTGGAGTGAAACAGGAGGGTCCTGGCAGGAGTGACATATATGGGGAGCTGGCTGGAGTGAAACAGTAGGGTCCTGGCTGGAGTGACACGGGGGAGCTGGCTGGAGTGACACAGGAGGGTCCGGGCAGGAGTGACACATAGGAAGAGCTGGCTGGAGTGACACAGGAGGGTCCTGGCAGGAGTGACACATAGGGGGAGCTGGCTGGAGTGACACAGGAGGGTCCTGGCAGGAGTGACACATATGGGGAGCTGGCTGGAGTGATATAGGAGGGTGGTAGCAGGAGTGACACATGGGGGAGCTGGCTGGAGTGACACAGGAGGGTCCTGGCAGGAGTGACACATAGGGGGAGCTGGCTGGAGTGACACATGAGGGTCCTGTCAGGAGTGACACATAGGGGGAGCTGGCTGGAGTGACACAGGAGGGTCCTGGCAGGAGTGACACATGGGGGAGCTGGCTGGAGTGACACAGGAGGGTCATGGCTGGAGTGACACATAGGGGGAGCTGGCTGGAGGGACACAGGAGGGTCCTGGCAGGAGTGACACATAGGGGGAGCAGGATGGAGTGACACAGGAGGGTCCTGGCTGGAGTGACACATAGGGGGAGCTGGCTGGAGTGACACATGAGGGTCCTGTCAGGAGTGACACATATGGGGAGCTGGCTGGAGTGAAACAGGAGGGTCCTGGCAGGAGTGACACATATGGGGAGCTGGCTGGAGTGAAACAGGAGGGTCCGGGCAGGAGTGACACATAGGAGGAGCTGGCTGGAGTGACACAGGAGGGTATTGGCTGCAGGAGTGACACATAGGGGGAGCTGGCTGGAGTAACACAGGAGGGTCCTGTCAGGAGTGACACATAGGGGGAGCTGGCTGCATTGACACAGGAGGGTCCTGGCAGGAGTGACACATAGGGGGAGCTGGCTGGAGTGACACAGGAGGGTATTAGCTGCAGGAGTGACACATAGGGGGAGCTGGCTGGAGTAACACAGGAGGGTCCTGTCAAGAGTGACACATAGGGGGAGCTGGCTGGAGTAACACAGGAGGGTCCTGGCAGGAGTGACACATAAGGGGAGCTGGATGGATTGACACGGGAGGGTCCTGGCAGGAGTGACACACAGGGGGAGCTGGCTGGAGTGACACAGGAGGGTCCTGTCAGGAGTTACACATAGGGGGAGCTGGATGGAGTGAAACAGGAGGGTCCTGGCTGGAGTGACACATAGGGGGAGCTGGCTGGAGTGACACAGGAGGGTCCTGTCAGGAGTGACACATAGGGGGAGCTGGCTGGAGTGAAACAGGAGGGTCCTGGCAGGAGTGACACAGGGGGAGCTGGCTGGAGTGACACGGGAGGGTCCTGGCAGGAGTGACGCATAGGGGGAGCTGGCTGGAGTGACACAGGAGGGTCCTGGCAGGAGTGACACATAGGGGGAGCTGGCTGGAGTGACACAGGAGGGTCCTGTCAGGAGTGACACATAGGGGGAGCTGGCTGGAGTGAAACAGGAGGGTCCTGGCAGGAGTGACACATAGGGGGAGCTGGCTGTAGTGACACAGGAGGGTCCTGTCAGGAGTGACACATAGGGGGAGCTGGCTGGAGTGAAACAGGAGGGTCCTGGCAGGAGTGACACATAGGGGGAGCTGGCTGGAGTGACACGGGAGGGTCCTGGCAGGAGTGACGCATAGGGGGAGCTGGCTGGAGTGACACAGGAGGGTCCTGGCAGGAGTGACGCATAGGGGGAGCTGGCTGGAGTGACACAGGAGGGTCCTGGCAGGAGTGACACATAGGGGGAGCTGGCTGGAGTGACACAGGAGGGTCCTGGCAGGAGTGACGCATAGGGGGAGCTGGCTGGAGTGACACAGGAGGGTGTTAGCAGGTGTTACACGCGGGGGAGCGGGCTGGCTTTTTATGTGTCGACCTGCCCTGCTACGACCATTTCATGGGTCGACCATATGCCCATGTCGACCATGTCAATGTCGACCAGTAGTGGTCGACCTATTGACTGTCGACCTTAACATGGTCAACCATGGTCAACCAGCCAAACGGATAACGCTTAGTACATCTCCATCTAAACGGCAATCTGCTGTACTGTATTGCTGTGGACCAATTGAAAATATCAATGTAATAGTGCAAAAATTATTTTAGCAGCCGCATTACAGTAGTAGTGTCAGTGGGAGGGATTTAAGACGCCAGCAGCATACGCCTATCATCATCATTGGTATTAGTGCTTCTGAGTTGGGTTTGGGACTATTTGGGCTTAATTGTGCATTCTCTGAGATCATTGAATTTTTAGGAGCTGTACCTGACTCGGAATCAGATCCCATGTACTGTATATGAGGTTTGAATTGTTGAATGAGAGAGCCACCTGCTGGTCGTACTTGGAATTGTAGCTGTTTTATTACTTTATGGACGGAGTTTGTTAGCTTACAGCAGGGCTGTCTTTTCCATTGAGCTTAATGGGCAGTTGCCCAAGAGCCCCAGGAGTCTCAGGGGCCTGGCGGCTCATTACGAGCTGATTGCTCGCTAGCTACTTTTTGCCGCCTACAGGGGAGTGTATTTTTGCTTTGCAAGTGTGCGATCGCTTTTGCAGCTGAGCGGTACAAAAAAAGTTTTGTGCAGTTTCTGAGTTGCCCAGAACTTACTCAGCCACTGCGATCACTTCAGCCTGTTCGTGTCCGGAATTGACGTCAGACACCCGCCTTGCAAACGCTTGGACACGCCTGCATTTACCAACCATTCCCTGAAAACGGTCAGTTGCCACCCAGAAACGCCTTTTTCCTGTCAATCTCCTTGTGAACAGCCGTGCGAATGGATTCTTTGTTAAATCCATCGCTCAACAACGATCCGCTTTGTACCCGTACGACGCGTCTGCGAATTGCGGTGCATACGCATGTGCAGTTTTGATGAGTTTTGACCTGATTGCACCGCAGCGAAAAAACCTAGCGATCAGGTCGGAATGATCCCCCTAGGCAGATAGCTGAGAGTCCCCTCTTACCAGAGGTACAAGATTTTTTACAATCAGCCATGGGAACCAGAGATATCCGACGTCAAAGTAGCAGTGTGAGGCCTTATTCAGGGTTGTTAGCAAACCAAAAAATCACTTTGTACAATTCTGGGTACCATACTACAAAAAGGATATCCTGGAGCTAGAAAAGGTTCAGAGGCGGGCAACCAAACTAATTAAGGGCATGTAGACGCTGGAATACGAGGAAAGTGCTTGCAAGGCTAGGCATGTTTACATTGGAAAAGAGGAGACTAAGAGGGGACATGATCAACATCTACAAATATATAAGGGGACAATACACAGATCTTGCGCAGGATCTGTTTTTGGTTAGATCAACAGTACTCCGAAAGAGTGTTTAGTGCAGCCGGTCACCTTGTCAGCGATCGGTGTAGGAGGTTACTTCCAGAAAATGTGGAGAATATGATGTTCATCAAAATGAATTATAATAAATTCCTCCGTGGAGACATTTACTAGCAATTGCCTCCAGAAAGTACACAGGGACTTGTGATGGTGGATTCCAGTGGGGACGAATTAATACCCTGTGAGAAGGGGGATGTACACAGTGACAGGGGTGAGGAATCGGGGGATGAGGATGAGGTGGACATCTTGCCTCTGTAGAGCCAGTTTGTGCAAGGAGAGATTGATTGCTTCTTTTTTTTGTGGGGGCCCAATCCAACCAGTCATTTCAGCCACAGTCGTGTGGCAGACCCTGTGGCTGAAATGATGGGTTTGTTAAAGTGTGCATGTCCTGTTTATACAACATAAGGGTGGGTGGGAGGGCCCAAGGGCAATTCATCTTGCCCCTCCTTTTTTATCTTTGCATCATTTGCACTGCAGTGCCACTCCTAGATGGGCCAGGTGTTTGTGCCGCCCACTTGGGTCGCTTAGCTTAGTCATCCAGCGACCTCGGAGCACATTTTAGGACTAAAAATAATATTGTGAGGTGTTCAGAATAGACTGGAAATGAGTGGAAATGATGGTTATTGAGCTTAATAATATGATAGGATCAAAATCCCAAAATCTATGATTTAAGCTGTTTTTGAGGGGTTTTTGAAAAAAACACCCGAATCCAAAACGCATCCGAATCCGACAAAAATTCGAAAGGGTGGTTTTGCCAAAACGCGTCCGAATCCAAAACACGACCGCGGAACCGAATCCAAAACCAAAACACAAAACCCGAAAAATGCCCGCTGCACATCTCTACTTCATATACAGGAGCAAATAGCTCCATCAGTAAGGTGTCTGTTTCCAGTGTAATAGGTCTGGGTTCTAATCCTGGGTATGACACTTGCAAAATAATTGCCATATACTGAGTTTCAAAGCATTACATGACCAGGGCCCAAGGTACCTGAAACAGCTTCTGACCCCATACTGCCCCACTCGATTACTGCGATCGGTAGATGAAGGACTTTTAGCAGTACCTAGAATCTACCGTAATTCATCTGGGGGTCGAGCTTTTAGTCATGCGGCACCGACTCTATGGAACTCACTTTCCCGCACAGTGCGAGAGGCCCCAACTATAGAATCCTTCAAAAGTAGACTCAAGACTTTCCTGTTTACTCAAGCATTTCCATAATGTCCCTTTTAGTATCTCCATGCTTCTGTATTTTATGAAAATGTTCTTCATTATTTTCTGTACTATATTATGCTATGTATCTGTTAAGCGCCTTGAGTCCTATTTGAGAAAGAGCGCTATATAAATAAAATTATTATTATTATTATAACTAGAATCTGCAAACTTGCTATGCAGGAGCAAATATTCCTATCAGTAAGGGGTTCGCCTTCAGTATGACTGGTCATGGGTTCTAATCCTTGGTATGACTGCTATGAAATATGTGCTTTAAAATAAATGACAATGTAATGTGTGTGTATATATTATTATATTTCCCCCCCCCAGAACACTACATATCTATATATAGGGGTGGGGGGGAAGGGGGTGAGGGGGCACCAATATTTATCTTGCCTCCAGGCAACTGGGACGAACTTGCGCCACTGGTAGTTTGTGTGAAGTTTAAATCACCTGTGATTCATCTTCATCCCCAATAAACCTATGAGAGCTATTATAATTGTATTCCCAATCTTTTAATGTGCTTATCAGTGTCTATTGGTCTTCTAATGAATCATACATGTTTTTGAAATAAAAGTATTAGTGTGTGGTTTACTGAAGTACACACCTGCCAATAAACACACAAATTATTAAAATAAACTCATCTAAAATTACTTTGGCTTTGCGTCAATGATAAATATAATGACATTATGAATTCAGGTTTCTTTATCATGCTTAAATACTTGATCCTTTTCTCTGTAAAGCCTCTTAAACTTTCCACAATGTGTCACAGAACAAAACACCTGGTGATTTTTTCCAGGTATAGTAACATTGCTAAGGATTTCTTCAGCCCAAGAAAGCACAGACACAGGAGTATACAGTATACACTACATACAGAGCGTGGCTCCATCTGTATGAGGGGGAATAACATAGCTCCCAGCTCACACTGATATGTATTATACAGGAGAGGGCCCTGCACAGTGATATATGAGGGGGGATAACACAGCTCCCAGCTCACACTGATATGTATTATACAGGAGAGGGCCCTGCACAGTGATATATGAGGGGGGATAACACAGCTCCCAGCTCACAATGATATGTAATATACAGGAGAGGGGGCTGCACAGTGATATATGAGGGGGAATAACACAGCTCCCAACTCACACTGATATGTATTATACAGGAGAGGGGGCTGCACAGTAAAATATGAGGAGGAATAACATAGCTCCCAGCTCACACTGATATGTATTATACAGGAGAGGGGATCGCGCAGTAAATTATGAGGAGGAATAACATAGCTCCCAGCTCACACTGATATGTATTATACAGGAGACAGGACTGCACAGTGATATACTGTATGAGGGGGGAATAACACAGCTCCCAGCTCACACTGATATGTATTATACAGGAGAGGGGGCTGCACAGTGATATATGAGGGGAGATAACACAGTCCCAGCTCACACTGATATGTATTATACAGGAGAGGGGGCTGCACAGTGATATACTGTATGAGGGGGGAATAACACAGCTCCCAGCTCACAGTGATATGTATTATACAGGAGAGGGGGCTGCACAGTGATATATGAGGGGAGATAACACAGTCCCAGCTCACACTGATATGTATTATACAGGAGAGGGGGCTGCACAGTGATATACTGTATGAGGGGGGAATAACACAGCTCCCAGCTCACAGTGATATGTATTATACAGGAGAGGGGGCTGCACAGTGACATATGAGGGGGGATAACACAGTCCCAGCTCACACTGATATGTATTATACAGGAGAGGGGGCTGCACAGTGATATATAAGGGGAGATAACACAGTCCCAGCTCACACTGATATGTATTATACAGGAGACAGGACTGCACAGTGATATACTGTATGAGGGGGGAATAACACAGCTCCCAGCTCACACTGATATGTATTATACAGGAGAGGGGGCTGCACAGTGACATATGAGGGGAGATAACACAGTCCCAGCTCACACTGATATGTATTATACAGGAGAGGGGGCTGCACAGTGATATATGAGGGGGGAATAACACAGCTCCCAGCTCACACTGATATGTATTATACAGGAGACAGGACTGCACAGTGATATACTGTATGAGGGGGGAATAACACAGCTCCCAGCTCACACTGATATGTATTATACAGGAGACAGGACTGCACAGTGATATACTGTATGAGGGGGGAATAACACAGCTCCCAGCTCACACTAACATGTATTATACAGGAGAGGGGACCACACAGTGATATATGATGGGTGATAACACAGCTCCCAGCTCACACTGATATGTATTATACAGGAGAGGGGGCTGCCCAGTGATATATGAGGGGGGATAACACAGTCCCAGCTCACACTGATATGTATTATACAGGAGACAGGACTGCACAGTGATATACTGTATGAGGGGGGAATAACACAGCTCCCAGCTCACACTGATATATATTATACAGGAGACAGGACTGCACAGTGATATACTGTATGAGGGGGGAATAACACAGCTCCCAGCTCACACTGATATGTATTATACAGGAGAGGGGGCTGCACAGTGATATATAAGGGGAGATAACACAGTCCCAGCTCACACTGATATGTATTATACAGGAGACAGGACTGCACAGTGATATACTGTATGAGGGGGGAATAACACAGCTCCCAGCTCACACTGATATGTATTATACAGGAGAGGGGGCTGCACAGTGATATATGAGGGGAGATAACACAGTCCCAGCTCACACTGATATGTATTATACAGGAGAGGGGGCTGCACAGTGATATATGAGGGGGGAATAACACAGCTCCCAGCTCACACTGATATGTATTATACAGGAGACAGGACTGCACAGTGATATACTGTATGAGGGGGGAATAACACAGCTCCCAGCTCACACTGATATTATACAGGAGAGGGGGCTGCACAGAGATAAACACAGCTCCCAGCTCACACTGATATGTATTACACAGGAGAGGGGGCCGCACAGTGATATATCATACCTCCCAACTGTCCCGATTTTCGCGGGACAGTCCCGTTTTTTGTGGACTGTCCCGCTGTCCCACCCGCGGGCCGCAGTGTCCCGCGGTGGGGTGGGGGTGGGGGGCAGTTGGGAGGCTCTGTCTGTCGCTGCCCTGCTTAGCAGAGCAGCGTTGAATAGACGCTGTGCGCATGCGTCTATTCAGTGGAGTCAGAGGGAGAGGGGGCATGCCAGCGGCTCACAGAGCGCTGGGCATGCCCCCTCAGTGATGAAAACGGGGCGTGGCTCGCGATCGCGGTCCTCCCGCGAAGCCATGCCCCCTTTTCTTAGTCCACGCCCATTATCCCTCTTTGAAGAAACACAAAGTTGGGAGGTATGATATATGAGGGGGGAAAACACAGCTCCCAGCTCACACTGATATGTATTATACAGGAGAGGGGACTGCACAGTGAAATATGACGGGTAATAACACAGCTCACATTGATATGTATTATACGGGAGAGGGGACTGCACAGTGATATATGAGGGGGGATAACACAGCTCCCAGCTCACACTGATATCATACAGGAGAGGGGACTGCACAGTGATATATGATGGGTAATAACTAGAGATGAGCGGGTTCGGTTCCTCTGAATCCGAACCCGCCCGAACTTCAGGTTTTTTACACGGGTCCGAGCAGGCTCGGATCTTCCCGCCTTGCTCGGCTAACCCGAGCGCGCCCGAACGTCATCATCACGCTGTCGGATTCTCGCGAGGCTCGGATTCTATTGCGAGACTCGGATTCTATATAAGGAGCCGCGCGTCGCTGCCATTTTCACACGTGCATTGAGAGTCATAGGGAGAGGACGTGGCTGGCGTCCTCTCCGTTTAGAGAAGAGAGAGACACAGTATTTTCGGGGAGCATTATTAGGAGGAGTACTACTGTATACTACTATAATACTACTTGCTGAAGTGATATTTTATTTATAGATTAGATAGTGTGACTGTAAGTGTATTATCTGACTTGTGGGGGAGACACTGACAGTGGGGAGCAGTTAGAGTCTGAGAGCAGGACTCAGGAGTACATATAACGTACAGTGCACACTTTTGCTGCCAGAGTCAGTGCCACACTGCCATTGTTGTGACCACACTGACCACCAGTATAATAATATATTTTGTGATTGTCTGCTTAGGCCTCGGAGTACTAGTTGCAAGTTGCAACGTGACCTGTCCTGAAGTGACCACCAGTTTAATAATCAATCACCACCAGTTTAATATATATATATATATATATATATATATATATATATATATATATATATATATATAATTGTATATAATATATATATATATATATATATATATATAATATTGTATACCACGTACCCGTGGTTTTTTTTTTTTTCATTCTTCTTTATACATACTACTATAGTAGCTTACTGTAGCAGTCTGCGGTGCTGTGCTGACCTGACAGTGTCCAGCAGGTCCGTCATCAGTCATTACATAATAAATATATAT
The DNA here is from genome assembly GCF_028390025.1 of Pseudophryne corroboree. Taxonomy (NCBI): domain Eukaryota; kingdom Metazoa; phylum Chordata; class Amphibia; order Anura; family Myobatrachidae; genus Pseudophryne; species Pseudophryne corroboree. Next base: position 77,164,536 of record NC_086445.1, read on the forward strand.
AGTACCTGTCCGGCTGCAGTACTAGTGATATTATATTGATTTCATCTCATTATCAATAATTTATCATCCAGTCTAGACTCTATATTAGCAGCAGACACAGTACGTTAGTCCACGGCTGTAGCTACCTCTGTGTCGGCACTCGGCAGTCCATCCATAATTGTTTACCACCTACCCGTGGTTTTTTTTTTTTCTTTCTTCTTTGTACATACTACTATAGACTGAGTATAGTAGCTTACTGTAGCAGTCTGCGGTGCTGCTGAGCTGACAGTGTCCAGCAGGTCCGTCATCAGTCATCATTACCTAATAAATATATTATCTACCTGTCCGGCTGCAGTACTAGTGATATTATATATATATACATACATATATATATTGATTTCATCTCATTATCAATCATCCAGTCTATATTAGCAGCAGACACAGTACGTTAGTCCACGGCTGTAGCTACCTCTGTGTCGGCACTCAGCAGTCCATCCATAATTGTATACCACCTACCCGTGGTTTTTTTTTTTTCTTTCTTCTTTGTACATACTACTATAGTATAGTAGCTTACTGTAGCAGTCTGCGGTGCTGCTGAGCTGACAGTGTCCAGCAGGTCCGTCATCAGTCATCATTACCTAATAAATATATTATCTACCTGTCCGGCTGCAGTACTAGTGATATTATATATACATACATATATATATTGATTTCATCTCATTATCAATCATCCAGTCTATATTAGCAGCAGACACAGTACGTTAGTCCACGGCTGTAGCTACCTCTGTGTCGGCACTCAGCAGTCCATCCATAATTGTATACCACCTACCCGTGGTTTGTTTTTTTTCTTTCTTCTTTGTACATACTACTATAGTATAGTAGCTTACTGTAGCAGTCTGCGGTGCTGCTGAGCTGACAGTGTCCAGCAGGTCCGTCATCAGTCATCATTACCTAATAAATATATTATCTACCTGTCCGGCTGCAGTACTAGTGATATTATATATACATACATATATATATTGATTTCATCTCATTATCAATCATCCAGTCTATATTAGCAGCAGACACAGTACGTTAGTCCACGGCTGTAGCTACCTCTGTGTCGGCACTCGGCAGTCCATCCATAATTGTATACCACCTACCCGTGGTTTTTTTTCTTTTCTTTCTTCTTTGTACATACTACTATAGTATAGTAGCTTACTGTAGCAGTCTGCGGTGCTGCTGAGCTGACAGTGTCCAGCAGGTCCGTCATCAGTCATCATTACCTAATAAATATATTATCTACCTGTCCGGCTGCAGTACTAGTGATATTATATATACATACATATATATATTGATTTCATCTCATTATCAATCATCCAGTCTATATTAGCAGCAGACACAGTACGTTAGTCCACGGCTGTAGCTACCTCTGTGTCGGCACTCGGCAGTCCATCCATAATTGTATACCACCTACCCGTGGTTTTTTTTTTCTTTCTTCTTTGTACATACTACTATAGTATAGTAGCTTACTGTAGCAGTCTGCGGTGCTGCTGAGCTGACAGTGTCCAGCAGGTCCGTCATCAGTCATCATTACCTAATAAATATATTATCTACCTGTCCGGCTGCAGTACTAGTGATATTATATATACATACATATATATATATTGATTTCATCTCATTATCATCCAGTCTATATTAGCAGCAGACACAGTACGGTAGTCCACGGCTGTAGCTACCTCTGTGTCGGCACTCGGCAGTCCATCCATAAGTATACTAGTATCCATCCATCTCCATTGTTTACCTGAGGTGCCTTTTAGTTGTGCCTATTAAAATATGGAGAACAAAAATGTTGAGGTTCCAAAATTAGGGAAAGATCAAGATCCACTTCCACCTCGTGCTGAAGCTGCTGCCACTAGTCATGGCCGAGACGATGAAATGCCAGCAACGTCGTCTGCCAAGGCCGATGCCCAATGGCATAGTACAGAGCATGTCAAATCCAAAACACCAAATATCAGTAAAAAAAGGACTCCAAAACCAAAAATAAAATTGTCGGAGAAGCGTAAACTTGCCAATATGCCATTTACCACACGGAGTGGCAAGGAACGGCTGAGGCCCTGGCCTCTGTTCATGGCTAGTGGTTCAGCTTCACAGGAGGATGGAAGCACTCAGCCTCTCGCTAGAAAACTGAAAAGACTCAAGCTGGCAAAAGCACCGCAAAGAACTGTGCGTTCTTCGAAATCCCAAATCCACAAGGAGAGTCCAATTGTGTCGGTTGCGATGCCTGACCTTCCCAACACTGGACGTGAAGAGCATGCGCCTTCCACCATTTGCACGCCCCCTGCAAGTGCTGGAAGGAGCACCCGCAGTCCAGTTCCTGATAGTCAGATTGAAAATGTCAGTGTTGAAGTACACCAGGATGAGGAGGATATGGGTGTTGCTGGCGCTGGGGAGGAAATTGACAAGGAGGATTCTGATGGTGAGGTGGTTTGTTTAAGGGAGACACCTGTTGTCCGTGGGAGGAATAGGGCCGTTGACATGCCTGGTGAAAATACCAAAAAAATCAGCTCTTCGGTGTGGAAGTATTTCAACAGAAATGCGGACAACATTTGTCAAGCCGTGTGTTGCCTTTGTCAAGCTGTAATAAGTAGGGGTAAGGACGTTAACCACCTCGGAACATCCTCCCTTATACGTCACCTGCAGCGCATTCATAATAAGTCAGTGACAAGTTCAAAAACTTTGTGTGACAGCGGAAGCAGTCCACTGACCAGTAAATCCCTTCCTCTTGTAACCAAGCTCACGCAAACCACCCCACCACCAACTCCCTCAGTGTCAATTTCCTCCTTCCCCAGGAATGCCAATAGTCCTGCAGGCCATGTCACTGGCAATTCTGACGAGTCCTCTCCTGCCTGGGATTCCTCCGATGCATCCTTGCGTGTAACGCCTACTGCTGCTGGCGCTGCTGTTGTTGCTGCTGGGAGTCGATGGTCATCCCAGAGGGGAAGTCGGAAGACCACTTGTACTACTTCCAGTAAGCAATTGACTGTCCAACAGTCCTTTGCGAGGAAGATGAAATATCACAGCAGTCATCCTGCTGCAAAGCGGATAACTGAGGCCTTGGCATCCTGGGTGGTGAGAAACGTGGTTCCAGTATCCATCATTACTGCAGAGCCAACTAGAGACTTGTTGGAGGTACTGTGTCCCCGGTACCAAATACCATCTAGGTTCCATTTCTCTAGGCAGGCGATACCGAAAATGTACACAGACCTCAGAAAAAGAGTCACCAGTGTCCTAAAAAATGCAGCTGTACCCAATGTCCACTTAACCACGGACATGTGGACAAGTGGAGCAGGGCAGGGTCAGGACTATATGACTGTGACAGCCCACTGGGTAGATGTATGGACTCCCGCCGCAAGAACAGCAGCGGCGGCACCAGTAGCAGCATCTCGCAAACGACAACTCTTTCCTAGGCAGGTTACGCTTTGTATCACCGGTTTCCAGAATACGCACACAGCTGAAAACCTCTTACGGCAACTGAGGAAGATCATCGCGGAATGGCTTACCCCAATTGGACTCTCCTGTGGATTTGTGGCATCGGACAACGCCAGCAATATTGTGTGTGCATTAAATCTGGGCAAATTCCAGCACGTCCCATGTTTTGCACATACCTTGAATTTGGTGGTGCAGAATTTTTTAAAAAATGACAGGGGCGTGCAAGAGATGCTGTCGGTGGCCAGAAGAATTGCGGGACACTTTCGGCGTACAGGCACCACGTACAGAAGACTGGAGCACCACCAAAAACTACTGAACCTGCCCTGCCATCATCTGAAGCAAGAAGTGGTAACGAGGTGGAATTCAACCCTCTATATCAGGGGTGGCCAACCTGTGGCTCTTGAGCCGCATGTGGCTCTTTCTTTCTTTAAATGTGGCTCCCGACACTTGAAGTCACATTACCACAATAGATCCGGTAACCACTGCACTCCAAAAAGACACGCGGAGGCACTACAAGGGCTATGGACTGAGGAAGCCAGATACTAGAGATAAAACACCCACCATCAAACAGAGGATCCTTAAGCCCCTTTCACATCGCCAATGCAGGATCCCACCCGGGAATTAGAAACAGTCCTCCCCGGGTGGGATCCAGCATTGGACCCTAACAGGTGGCTTCCCGACCCGGCAATTTGCAGCAGGGGGGAGGGGGGGGCGGCAGCGTTGGGAGATGAACTCATCTACGCGCCTCCTCTCCCTATGTAGTAAACGGATCCCATCAACCCAGGAACCCGTTTACGCTGCCACTGACCTGGTATTCAACCCAGGAATAACACTGCTTATAACCCGGGTTGAATTATCAGGTCAGGCAACCCAGGAATTCAACCATGGCCCATTCACACCGCACACCAACCCGGGTCGATACCGGGATATTTGTGCGGTGTGAAAGGGGTAATAAGGAGCTGCTACAATGGCATGAGCAGGAGTGACACATAGGAAAACTGGATGAAGTGACATAGGCGGGTGCTAGCAGGAGTGACATGTAGGGGAGCTGACTGGAGTAACACAGCAGGGTGCTCGCTGAAGTGTACTATGTGAATCGTCTTTCATTATATTTGATATGGTTCTGGCTTTTTCAATTATTTTATGCGGAAGTGACTTCTTCAATGTATTTTATGTTGGATCTGGCTTTAAAAATATATTTATGTGGATCTGGATTTTTCAATGTATATTATACCAGGGCGTGGCCTAGCGGGCACAAGGCCACACCCCATTTGTGCATGCTTACCTTCGGCTCTTTGACGTACCTAACAAGATTTTTTGGCTCTTTGACTTTCACTGGTTGGCCGCCCCTGCTCTATATGCTTCAGAGGTTGGAGGAGCAGCAAAAGGCCATTCAAGCCTATACAATTGAGCACGATATAGGAGGTGGAATGCACCTGTCTCAAGTGCAGTGGAGAATGATTTCAACGTTGTGCAAGGTTCTGATGCCCTTTGTACTTGCCACACGTGAAGTCAGTTCAGACACTGCCAGCCTGAGTCAGGTCATTCCCCTCATCAGGCTTTTGCAGAAGAAGCTGGAGACATTGAAGGAGGAGCTAACACGGAGCGATTCCGCTAGGCATGTGGGACTTGTGGATGGAGCCCTTAATTCGCTTAACAAGGATTCACGGGTGGTCAATCTGTTGAAATCAGAGCACTACATTTTGGCCACCGTGCTCGATCCTAGATTTAAAGCCTACCTTGGATCTCTCTTTCCGGCAGACACAAGTCTGCTGGGGTTGAAAGACCTGCTGGTGAGAAAATTGTCAAGTCAAGCGGAACGCGACCTGTCAACATCTCCTCCTTCACATTCTCCCGCAACTGGGGGTGCGAGGAAAAGGCTCAGAATTCCGAGCCCACCCGCTGGCGGTGATGCAGGGCAGTCTGGAGCGACTGCTGATGCTGACATCTGGTCCGGACTGAAGGACCTGACAACGATTACGGACATGTCGTCTACTGTCACTGCATATGATTCTCTCACCATTGAAAGAATGGTGGAGGATTATATGAGTGACCGCATCCAAGTAGGCACGTCACACAGTCCGTACTTATACTGGCAGGAAAAAGAGGCAATTTGGAGGCCCTTGCACAAACTGGCTTTATTCTACCTAAGTTGCCCTCCCACAAGTGTGTACTCCGAAAGAGTGTTTAGTGCCGCCGCTCACCTTGTCAGCAATCGGCGTACGAGGTTACATCCAGAAAATGTGGAGAAGATGATGTTCATTAAAATTAATTATAATCAATTCCTCCGTGGAGACATTGACCAGCAGCAATTGCCTCCACAAAGTACACAGGGAGCTGAGATGGTGGATTCCAGTGGGGACGAATTGATAATCTGTGAGGAGCGGGATGTACACGGTGATATATCGGAGGATGATGATGAGGTGGACATCTTGCCTCTGTAGAGCCAGTTTGTGCAAGGAGAGATTAATTGCTTCTTTTTTGGTGGGGGTCCAAACCAACCCGTCATTTCAGTCACAGTCGTGTGGCAGACCCTGTCACTGAAATGATGGGTTGGTTAAAGTGTGCATGTCCTGTTTATACAACATAAGGGTGGGTGGGAGGGCCCAAGGACAATTCCATCTTGCACCTCTTTTTTCTTTAATTTTGTGCTGTTTGGGGTGGGTTTTTTGGAAGGGACATCCTGCGTGACACTGCTGTGCCACTCCTAGATGGGCCCGGTGTTTGTGTCGGCCACCTGGGTCGCTTATCTTACTCACACAGCTACCTCATTGCGCCTCTTTTTTTCTTTGCGTCATGTGCTGTTTGGGGAGGGTTTTTTGGAAGGGACATCCTGCGTGACACTGCAGTGCCACTCCTAGATGGGCCCGGTGTTTGTGTCGGCCACTAGGGTCGCTTATCTTACTCACACAGCTACCTCATTGCGCCTCTTTTTTTCTTTGCGTCATGTGCTGTTTGGGGAGGGTTTTTTGGAAGAGACATCCTGCGTGACACTGCAGTGCCACTCCTAGATGGGCCCGGTGTTTGTGTCGGCCACTAGGGTCGCTTATCTTACTCACACAGCTACCTCATTGCGCCTCTTTTTTTCTTTGCGTCATGTGCTGTTTGGGGAGGGTTTTTTGGAAGGGACATCCTGCGTGACACTGCAGTGCCACTCCTAGATGGGCCCGGTGTTTGTGTCGGCCACTAGGGTCGCTTATCTTACTCACACAGCTACCTCATTGCGCCTCTTTTTTTCTTTGCGTCATGTGCTGTTTGGGGAGGGTTTTTTGGAAGGGACATCCTGCGTGACACTGCAGTGACACTCCTAGATGGGCCCGGTGTTTGTGTCGGCCACTAGGGTCGCTTATCTTACTCACACAGCTACCTCATTGCGCCTCTTTTTTTCTTTGCGTCATGTGCTGTTTGGGGAGGGTTTTTTGGAAGGGACATCCTGCGTGACACTGCAGTGACACTCCTAGATGGGCCCGGTGTTTGTGTCGGCCACTAGGGTCGCTTATCTTACTCACACAGCTACCTCATTGCGCCTCTTTTTTTCTTTGCGTCATGTGCTGTTTGGGGAGGGTTTTTTGGAAGGGACATCCTGCGTGACACTGCAGTGCCACTCCTAGATGGGCCCGGTGTTTGTGTCGGCCACTAGGGTCGCTTAGCTTAGTCATCCAGCGACCTAGGTGCAAATTTTAGGACTAAAAATAATATTGTGAGGTGTGAGGTATTCAGAATAGACTGAAAATGAGTGTAAATTATGGTTTTTGAGGTTAATAATACTTTGGGATCAAAATGACCCCCAAATTCTATGATTTAAGCTGTTTTTTAGTGTTTTTTGAAAAAAACACCCGAATCCAAAACACACCCGAATCCGACAAAAAAAATTCGGTGAGGTTTTGCCAAAACGCGGTCGAACCCAAAACACGGCCGCGGAACCGAACCAAAAACCCGAAAAATTTCCGGCGCTCATCTCTAGTAATAACACAGCTCCCAGCTCACACTGATATGTATTATACAGGAGAGGGGACTGCACAGTGATATATGATGGGTGATAACACAGCTCCCAGCTCACACTGATATGTATTATACAGGAGAGGGGACTGCACAGTGAAATATGACGGGTAATAACACAGCTCACATTGATATGTATTATACGGGAGAGGGGACTGCACAGTGATATATGAGGGGGGATAACACAGCTCCCAGCTCACACTGATATTATACAGGAGAGGGGACTGCACAGTGATATATGATGGGTAATAACACAGCTCCCAGCTCACACTGATATGTATTATACAGGAGAGGGGACTGCACAGTGATATATGATGGGTGATAACACAGCTCCCAGCTCACACTGATATGTATTATACAGGAGAGGGGGCTGCACAGTGATATATGAGGGGGGATAACACAGCTCCCAGCTCACACTGATATTATACAGGAGAGGGGACTGCACAGTGATATATGATGGGTAATAACACAGCTCCCAGCTCACACTGACATGTATTATACAGGAGAGGGGACCACACAGTGATATATGATGGGTGATAACACAGCTCCCAGCTCACATTGATATGTATTATACAGGAGAGGGCGCTGCATAGTGATATATGAGGGGGGATAACACAGCTCCCAGCTTACACTGATATGTATTATACAGGAGAGGGGGCTGCACAGAGATATATGAGGGGGAATAACACAGCTCCCAGCTCACACTGACATGTATTATACAGGAGAGGGGACCACACAGTGATATATGATGGGTGATAACACAGCTCCCAGCTCACATTGATATGTATTATACAGGAGAGGGGGCTGCATAGTGATATATGAGGGGGGATAACACAGCTCCCAGCTCACACTGATATGTATTATACAGGAGAGGGGGCTGCACAGAGATATATGAGGGGGAATAACACAGCTCCCAGCTCACATTGATATGTATTATACGGGAGAGGGGACTGCACAGTTATATATGAGTGGGAATAACACAGCTCCCACTGATATGATTATGTATTATACAGGAGAGGGGACCTCACAGTGAAATATGAGGGGCAATAACACAGCTCCCAGCTCACACTGATACAGATGGAGCCACACTAATCGTGGCTCCGTCTGTGCCTGGGCGCACCGGGGAGGCGGACCACCGGGAGAGAACGGGGCGTGTGTACAGTACGTCGTAGACATGCATGTGCCCCATTCAAAGTGAATGGGAACACCTGTGTACGCTCAGCGCCTGCACCTCGGCCCGCCACTCGCCCACGCCTGCAATGTAGTCACGCTCAATGAGTGTGGCTCCATCTGTATGTATTATACAGGAGAGGGGTCCTGCTCACACTATAAAAGTTGTTTTTGCCCCGATGCTTGACATCTCTGATTATACTTTATTGTTGGTTTTTCTAATAAACCTTTTCAAAATTGCATATAAGAATTTTTCTTTTGGCCCACGCAAGACTTAGACCTTTATAGTTTGATAGTTTGGCCCAGTTGGGATTTTACGTTTGACATGCCTGGTATTTATACACTATACATATTTAGGGGGATATCCAATTATTCCCGGTAAAACATCGTGTCCGAAAAACAGCAGTTTCTCTGACTTTTTTCCGATGTTTCACTAATTTTTTTTTTTACAGGCTATCCAGATTGATCGCCTGTAAAAAACAAAAACCTTCTCCCGAAAAACACACAGGTTCAGTGGGATCTTGTTGCTTGGCTCATCAGTAATTCTGGTCAGTAATATGTATTGTTTGTCATTTACAGGATAAATGTACTTACAGCATATGCATTATGCAGTCACTTTACTTCCAGCTTCGGACGCCCATTGCGCTACTGTGCAGGCCTTGGCATTCTTTGGCATATGCATAAGTGATCAGTACAGAAACATGTGCATAACGTAACCCATAGACAAAAATGGCAAGTGCCATCTGAAGATGGTGTTAGCTGCTGAGGCCAATCTCTGGAATTATTTGGCAAGTAAGCAGCTTGCATGGAACCTACTGTATGGGGGCTGCTATTGCAAACGAAAACTGTGAGACCGCTGCAGCTTCTTACATATTGGTGATGTTTCATTTTTGCATCTGTTCTCGGGGGATATCCTGTAAAACGGCACCGGTAAATGTACCAATTACAGAGATGAATTGTTAGTATAGACACAGGAGCCGTCTGAGTGATAGATGCACATTTACAGGTGCACTGTGTATTTTAGATATTATCTAGCACACTGATATTACAGAGTCTAACACACAAATATTTGCTATTGTGATTAGTATGTCCTTTCTGTTCTAAAGTGTTACATCTGTCCTGCATCATATAAATGTAGTCACAGCAGTGATGCATCTTTATGTACTTTAGCAAAATTGGGTGCATGGACTCTGAGCCGGCCTTAACCAATATGATGCCCTAGGCAAGATTTTGGCTGGTGCTCCCTAGCACCGCCGCTAGTTCTGCAGGAGATGCCTGGCATGAGTCAGCTGGCAGCTATGCTAATGTCGGGTGCCTTTTGTTTATGAAAATGCATATTATATGCATTACTATATGGCTAGGATGCAGAAGCAGCTTCTGCTGATTAAAATGATATGCAGCATGCAAATATTCTGTGTGCGACTGCGGCTGTATCTGCATACGAAATGCTACATTACAGTGATTTCCAGGAATACACTGCAACGTAGCATTTTATATGCAGATACAGCCGCAGTCACATACAGAATATAGGCATGCCGCATATCATTTTAATCAGCAGAAACTGCTGGTGCCCCTAAGCATACTAGGCATTTGCCTAGTTTGCCTATGCCTAAGGCTGGCTCTGCGTGGACTAAATACCCAGACCCCGACCCCTCCCCCATCTATACAGTATTTGCATATATTCTGTATATTCCTGCAAGTTCAATTTGTATACAAGATTTTGAATATTTGAATGGTTGTAATTAGTACTGTAGCTGTTTTATTACTTTATAGTAGAGGTTCTCAAATGCGACCCTCAAGGCACCCCAGCAGTCCAGGTTTTAAGTATATCCATGCCTGGCCGCAGATGACTTAATTAGTAGCTCAGTCAATTTGATTTCACCTTCTGTGCTGAGCCATGGATATCTTTGAAACCTGCACTGTTAGGGTGCTGGTGCCTTGAGCACAGTGGGGGCAATTCAGACCTGATCGCTAGGGTGCATATTTTATGCATCCCTGCGATCAGGTAGTCACCGCCTACAGGGGGAGGGGGAAATCGCTGTGTATGTGTGCGTTCAGATGTGTTGGAGAGACTGCACAAACTAATTTTGTGCAGTCTCTGCGCAGCCCAGGACTTACTCTTTCAGTGCGAAAATCGGGGTCGGAGCTGACGTCAGAAACCCTCCCTCCAAACGTCAGGTCCCTCCTGCGTTTTTCCGGACACTCCTTAAAAATGGTCAGTTGCCACCAACAAACGTCCTCTTACCATACCTCCCAACATGACCCTCTCCAGGAGGGACACAATGCTCTGCTCCTGGATTTCCCTCTTAATGTATGATTGCAGGCACATGTGTTAAACAGGTTAATGCGTAAGAAAGGGGTTTCAGCACAGGTGATGTAAATTTTAAATTAGGAGGGAAGTCCAGAAGCAGAGCATTCTGGGCCTCCTGGAGAGGGTCATGTTGGGAGGTATGTCTTGCTGTCAATCTCCTTGCGTTTGCCGGTGTGATGGGTTTTTTCGCACCATCCCGTCACTGCCTGGCGCTGCGGACTGTCACGCCTGTGCATTGTGGAGCATACACATGCGCAGTTCAGACCTGATTGCCCGCTGCGCAAAAATGCACAGCAGCGATCAGGTCTGAATTACCCCCCACGTTTGGGAACCATTGGGCTAGCGTGAAGTTTAATCCACCTGTAATCCACCTCAATCCCCAGATAATCCTGTGACAGCTTTGACAATTGCCATCCCAATCTCTTAATGTGTTTATCTGTGTCTGTTGACCTTCTAATGAATCATACATTTGAAGTAAAGGTATTAGTGTGTGGATTACAGAAGTACACACCTCTTTAGCACAGTTGGACGTGTTGCAATAAACACTCAAATGATTAAAATAAACTCTGCTAGCATGATTTTGGTATTACTGTAAATCAATAATAAATATATAGTGATGGTATTAATTCAGGGTCTAGCTGTTTCTAAAGCTATAGTCCCAGATAGACACTCAGACCTTATTTTGAGTTGCATGCAGCGGCGGCTCATTACCTGTCTGGCCAGGGGGTCTGAAGATCTCTCCTCCCTGCTCCACCTGGTCCGCCGGCAGTGGGGGCAGGGCTTAGGTCCAAAGCGGGGCTTAACTCTGCACTGCTAAACAGGCTGGCTTCTAGGGACTGCGTCAGCTGCAGTCCATAGAACCCAGATAGCGCTGACATTATAGTAGGGGAGTGGCTTCTGATGGGAAGCTCTCTCTGCTATTGCCAGTGGACTGGCAGTCCTGGGGGTGAAAACACCTGGGTCTGGCTGTGATTAGCAGATAGCGATTTCTATGGGAAGTTACTGCCACTGCTAGGCAGTCCCAACAGGTGGCATATTTTACAAAGAGGAGGCACCAGTCCTGCTAGGTAAAATCCACCACTGGGCTTGTAATGTCGATGTCAGATGAAGTTTTCTAGACCATCCAGAGTCTGTGCATACAGAGGTGCAGTTGCCATAGAGACTCGCGGTTTCAGATATGTCTTGAAAATGTATTTTGCAGTCCTGGGCTGTGACTGGGGGGTGGCTATTCAGACACAGATTGGTCCGTTTTATGAGTATCGCAACAAGTCGCTGAAGTAGCTGCAAACTCAGACACATAATCACTCTCATTGGAGGCCATGCTAGGATGGAGAATCAGCACATAAAGAGGGATGAAGCCCCGGTGGAGAAAAAGAGGGTAGAAGCCCTGGTGGAACAAAGCGCTATGGTAGATGGCTTCGGGCGCCTCAACTTATTTAACAATCTCTAGACCCCCAGGGTTACATAGAAACATAGAATTTGACGGCAGATAAGAACCACTTGGCCCATCTAGTCTGCCCCTTTTTTATTTTATCCTTTAGGCAATCTCAACCCTTTTTTAACCTTGATTATTTGTAAGGATATTCATATGCCTGTCCCAAGCATGTTTAAATTGCCCTACAGTCTTAGCCTCTACCACCTCTGATGGGAGGCTATTCCACTTATCCACTACCCTTTCTGTGAAGTAATTTTTCCTTAAATTTCCCCTGAACCTCCCCCCCTCCAGTCTCAATGTATGCCCTCGAGTTCTAATACTTATTTTCCTTTGAAGAATGTTTCCCTCCTGAACTTTGTTAAGACCCTTTATATATTTGAAAGTTTCTATCATGTCTCCCCTTTCCCTTCTCTCCTCCAAACTATACATGTTAAGATCTTTTAGCCTTTCCGGGTAAGTTTTGTGATGTAGGCCATGCACCATTTTAGTTGCCCTTCTTTGTACACTCTCTAATGTATTTATATCCTTCTGGAGATAGGGTCTCCAGAACTGGACACAGTATTCCAGATGGGGCCTTACCAATGACCTATACAGTGGCATTATCACTTCTTTTTTCCTGCTACTGATTCCTCTCCCAATGCAACCAAGCATCTGACTTGCCTTTCTCATTGCTTTGTTGCATTGCTTTCCTGCCTTCAAGTCACTTGAAATAGTGACTCCTAAATCTCTTTCCTCCTCAGTAGTTTCCATTATAGTACCCTTGATACTATACTTAGCCTTTGGGTTTTTGAGACCCAAGTGCATGATTTTGCATTTTTTAGCATTAAACTGTAGTTGCCACGTTCTTGACCATTTCTCAAGCCTACCTAGGTCATCAATCATTTGTTTGACCCCTCCCGGTGTGTCTACCCTGTTGCATATCTTTGTATCATCTGCAAAAAGGCATATCTTCCCTTCAATACCATCTGCAATGTCACCAACAAAGATATTAAAGAGAACTGGACCTAGTACAGATCCCTGGGGTACTCCACTGGTAACATTTCCCTCCATAGATTGCACTCCATTAACTACAACTGTCTGTTTCCTATCCTGCAACCAGGTTCTTATCCATTTCACTAATTTATAATCCACCCCCAGGCTTTCAAGTTTATTTAGCAGTCTGTGATGTGGGACAGTGTCAAATGCCTTACTAAAGTCTAGATATGCTACATCTACAGCTCCCCCTTGATCTATTATTTTCATCACAGAGTCAAAAAAGTCAATAAGATTTGTTTGGCATGATCTCCCACCAGTAAATCCATGCTGTTTTGGATCCTGTAAGTTGTTCGATTTAAGATATTCCACTACTCTTTCTTTTAATAGTTTTTCCATTACTTTCCCTACTACTGATGTAAGGCTTACTGGTCTGTAGTTACTTGCTTCTTCCTTGCTTCCACTTTTGTGCAGTGGAACTACATTTGCTCTTTTCCAGTCCTCTGGAATATCACCTGTATTTAGTGACTGGTTAAATAATTCTGTTAAAGGTGTAACCAGGACATCTTTTAGCTCTTTGAGTATCCTTGGGTGTATTCCATCTGGTCCCATTGATTTATCCACTTTTAGTTTTGAAAGTTCTGTTAGGACCTTCTCCTCTGTAAATGGGTTGTAGGGCACTGTGCCCTTGGGCGCATTCATGCCTCAGGCCTGTGGTGCACATTAGCCAGCAGGGAGCCCATGCCCCTGGTAAATGACCACAGGCATTAGGCCAAGATCACTGTGTCATTACTTTGGAAGGCCCAAGGTCTAAGCCTCATATTTCCATACCCCCACTTCCAATACCGAGTTACACCTGTGGGCAACTCTGATCTGCCCATAGCTCAGCCAAAAATGTACAATCATCAGAGGTATCAATGTCTTCTTGGGAGAGTAAAAGTAGGCACAGTGACGAGGCAAACAGAATATAAATGTGTTTCATTGCCTTGTTCATATTACAGATCTATTACGGTTATACTTACGGTCTCAAAATACTTAGCTCTCAGCTACTGCATACAGAAAAAGCATGATACGGCTTTTTGCGGGTCTATGGAGTATTGCTAAGTTTGCAAAAGTTCCGACGCCAGCTTGCCAAATTTTTATAGTAGTTCTTCCCACCCTGCATATACACTGTGTACAATACATAGCATACCTCCCAACTTCTTGATATGTGAACTAGGGACATCTACGCGTGCCTGAAATGAGGGCGTGTGGCCTCAGGGCTAGGGGGCATGGTCTCATGGCAAGTGTCGCTATTGCAAGCCACACCCCATTTTTGTCACTATGGAGGCATGCACATCGCTCTGTGAGCTGCTGTCCCTGCCCCTCTGAATAGATGCTGTGCACATGCGTACATGCGACAAAATTGGGACAGTTGGGAGCTATGCATATGTGGTACCCACGTTTGGGGATACCACTACTACCCCATCGCGGCTCTAACTGCAGCCAGCGCTGCCCGAGGAGACCTGTCAAGGGGGGGGGGGGGGGAGGCAGGCGCTGACAGTGTTAAAAATTCCCCTCTCCGGTTGCCTAGCAACAGCCCACTGAAAAGAGCTGAGACGGGGAGCACTAGGACCCAGTAATTTCCAGCCAGGAGAGAGAGAGTGGGAACCCCTGGTGCCCGTGGATTGGAGGAGAGTGGTGGCGCAGAAAAAAGAGGAAGAGCAGAGCAAAGTGCAGAGGGGAAGCAAAAAGACTGGCGGGGCACGCCAGGAGAGAGACGCGGCAGGGGAGTGTGAGAAGAGGCCGCCGCTGACTGAGCCGGACGGGGGACCGCTGCTGTGTAGAGAGAGAGACGTGCTGGAGGAGAGAGAGAGCACGGCTGGCTGCGTGTATGAGGAGAAGCCGCTGCGGGGAGAGCCAGAGACAGAGAGCCGCTGGAGAACCGCCAGCCGACGACGGAGACTGTGAACCGCCAGCCGCTGCATGGAGCTACCCGCTAACCACACGGCAGGCAACCCGGCACAAAGAGGGAGCAGAGACGTAACTGCCGGGAGCCGGCAACGCAAAAAGGTACTCTTGTCAGTAGCCCCTCATCCCTCCTGAAGAGATAATCTCTAATTGTACCCCTCAAGCTGTCCAGTCCAGGCCAGGGACCCAGAGGTAGCCAGGAGTTTTCCAGCACACGCCTTGTACCCTGTCCCACCTCCACACCAGCAGGCTAGGGGCATAGTGGGATCTAAGACAGATAAGCAGCCGCTTTAGAGGAATCCTGATAGGAACTGTCTGATGGTAATCAAAGGGGTTTTCTCCACTTATACGGAACTGAGCCTCACCTGCCAGATCAATTATGATTCCACCAACAGACGCTGTGTAGTTGCATGCCTACAGTATTACTTTATCCGGAATAGTCCTACTTGCTCTGCCCTTCGTAGGGATACAAGTCCCACAACTCAACAGATGGACTTACCTTTCTGTGGATACAAATACGGTTCGCACCGTTAGCCATTGATGCTGTGTCATAGCACAAACAGTTAGTACTGTACACCTCCCTACAAATACCTACCTTACGTCCACTGACGTCCTCCCAGGAGTTCACTATTAGAAGTGCAAGTGTTCTGTAACAGAGACACTGACCGCAAACGCCCACTGAGGTGCAGGAACTGAACATTAACGCCATCTTATGGACAGTTTAGGAGGGGCTTCCCCATTACTGCCAAGACATTTCTTACCCTAAGATAACGTTACCGTCCAAATGATTGTTCTTGCATGTAATATATTTGATTGTTGGATCCAGTCATAGTTATACCTTTGAGATATCTAAGCTGTGCACACTGTTATAGACAGGGAAAGAAGCAGGGTATTGTGATGATGTTCAACATATGCAATTGCTCCAAATGAGGATTGAGTTATAGCGGTGACTGATATTTGTCAGTGCAATAAATGGTTGTCACCGTATCCCTGTGTAGCAGTCCTTGAGCACACTGTGTTTTGGGTTGTCCTTCTGGGGTCCTCCTGGTCCTTCTGTCCCAGCTTTACAGGTGACGCGAAGAATAGTTGCTGGCCTCGACATCGCTGAAGACGGGATACGGCCGACCACGAAACGACTGAACCTCAGGTACCAACACACCTCACCCACTTTATAGCAATATTACACATACTGTAGTATAAAGTTATGAGTGACATCTATAAACAGGGGTGGACCTAACTCCTAGGACTCCAAATCAGGCTCAGTACCATTTGGATTCACAAACCCCAACTGCTTCCATAGAATTCAGTTATTTGTTTCAGTCCTGAATACATAGTATTTCCCGGCGGGCGGGATGCACTGCACAGCACTAATCAGGACTGAATTAGGCACCTTGTATGGCCACATACAGTTCTGTGATAGCATATGGGGGGTAATTCAGAGTTGATCACAGCAGCAAATTTGTTAGCAGTTGGCCAAAACCATGTGCACTGCAGGGGGGGGGGGGGGCAGATATAACATTCGCAGAGAGAGTTAGATTTAAGTGGGTTATATATATTGTTTCCGTGCAGGGTAAATACTGGCTGCTTTATTTTTACACTGCAATATAGATTTAAGTTTGAACAAACACCACCCAAATCTAACTCTCTCTGCACATGTTATATCTCTCCCCCCCTGCAGTGCACATGGTTTTGCCCAACTGCTAACAAATTTGCTGCTGCGATCAACTCTGAATAACCCCCATGGTGCACTGTTTTAATTCCTCCTAATTATTCATTAAACATGACATCAGCGCTGCTGGTTAGTGAGAAGCCGGTACACTCAGCAGGAGAACAGGGAAAATCAATAACTGCTTATTTGTAATATCTGCAGCCCAGAGAGCAGTTCAGAGTCCTCCCAAATTCTTTTCGGGAAGGTCAGTGTTTGCTTTCACCTGGTCACTTGGTGTTCCGTGCTGGCCTGAGACTAGCACCAGAGCCGCCACTGGTCTCCGATTCCACTCCACTAACCTAATCCAGTCACTGCACCTTAATTCATCTTTGTTCATTTGCCAGGTAGGTCATTATCATTTGTATTTTGTTTAGTTTTTATATTATTTTTTTTTAAATGGATAATGACAGGGTAACAAGTTTGTTTTCTACTACAGATAATAAATATTTTAAATAAATTATTACTCTTATTTTCTAGGTGCCTACACACTAGGCGATACGTTTCATGAGCGATATCGCCTAGTGTTTTCCCTACCCTCTCGGGCGGCCGTTATAATGCGTACACACTGAACGATATTGCTAACGATATTGTTCAGTGCCGCCACGCCGCCACCGGCCCGTACATGCAGCTTTGGACGATAAGACCAAATTGAGCTGCAAGTACAGTCGACAGAGGGGGTCGATAACGACCCACGGGAGCATGCATCGTTCATGGTTTGCCGATGAGCACGTTTAACATACAGAGATAAAGAAAGAACAATAAGAAGAAAGTAAAAAATATAGACCCTTTGTGGACTTGGGGGGTCATTCCGAGTTGATCGCTAGCTGCCGTTGTTCACAGCGTATGCACCGCAATGTGCAGGCGCGTCGTACGGGTACAATGAGCATTGTGGGTTTGCACAGAGTGTAACGAACATTCCAGTCGCACGTCCGAACGCAGGAAGATTGACATGAAGTGGGCGTTTCTGGGTGTCAACTGATCGTTTTCAGGGAGTGCTTAGAAAAACGCAGGCGTGGCTGGGCGTTCGCTGGGCGGGTGTGTGACGTCAAAACAAAGCCGTCCCTCCGTCATTAGAATCAACGCACACAAAGAGCAACTACAGGGCTGGTCTTGTTTTGCACAAAAAGATTTTGCAGGCGCTCTGCTGCACAAGCGTTCGCACTCCTGCAAAGCGAAAATACACTCCCCAGTGGGTGGCGACAATGCATTTGCACGGCTGCTAAAAACTGCTAGCGAGCGATCAACTCGGAATGACCCCGTTTATCTCTTACCCCCTAGGCAAAACTTGTACCTACTCTCCCACCACCATCACCACCAACCAGTTGCACTTTCAGCCAGAGGTGAAAGTGCGAAGGCAGCGTGTTGTAAGTTCCTCAGCCAGCCGACTGCACCCAAGAGGTCCAGGCACCCTAAGCAGCTGTCTAGCGCTGCCTAATGGTACAGCCTTCCCTGCCTAAACCTTGCAAATATCTACCTCTTCCGAGCTGTTCTTGCTGCCTAAGCAAAACGCCTAATTATTTACTACAGTATATACAATTTTACATATTGAAAATGTAAAAATCAGCAAAACATCAATAGGAATTTTCTCAAAATGTATCTTAAGTTCTTAAGATGTACTGTATCAAGCCTTGGAGAGAGATAAAGTAGAGCCAGAGGCGGATTGGCCATAGGGTCTACAGGGAAGATTCCCGGTGGGCCGACGCACCCGCGGGGCCTGTTTTGTTTGAGGACATGTGGTCCTATTTATAGACATAATGAATAAGATGCCAATCAATTTGCATATATGAAAATGACTTTGCCACTTAGCCTGTGATTGCAGATGATCTAGTGTATGCTCTGTCTGCCTGCTTGGCTGACATATAAGACTGAGTGAATAGTGATTGGTATACGGTTGGTGTAATAAGCAAGAAAATATATATTTCTAAAGAATTATATAGTTTCCTAAATTCTAAAGGTGTATCATATAATGTGTTCATAATATTTAATTGTATTTCCTTTTAACTTCCCCTTGATGCTGGACATCCCCACTATCTGGAAAGTCTTGGGGTGGAGGGTGCTGCTACCATGGCCCATGGCTAGACCATACACCTCTGGTGCTGCCCAAGTGGGGCCACTAGTACAAAGTTTTTCCAGGGCCGCTTTTTGTTCCCAATCCGCCCCTGAGTAGAGCTGTTGCTCAAAGCAACCAATCAGCTCCTAACTGTCATTGCAAAACATGTGCTAGATAAATGACAGTTACAAACTGATTGGTTGCTTTGGGCATCTTCTCCACTTCTTCTCTCTTCAAGTGTTCATACATCTCCCCCTTAAAGAGCAAAGAGCTATAAAGATAAACCTGGGCTGGATTAAGCCTTTGGGGGGCTGGGGCACTTAGGACAGGGGGGCCCAGGTGTGTGTGTGAGGGGGGGGGGGGGGGGGGAGGGTGTATATTAGATTGTGCATACTTCTCATCATGACCCATTCCAGGAGGGACAAAATGCTCTCTACCTGGACTTCCCTTTTATATATGATTAGCATCACATGTGTTGAACAGTTTCATTGATAAAAAAAAAAGGATTTTAATTACCTACCGGTAAATCCTTTTCTCGTAGTCCGTAGAGGATACTGGGGTCCACATTAGTGCCATGGGGTATAGGGGGTAATTCCGACCCAATCGCACGCTGTTGCACTTCTTCGCAGCGGTGCGATCGGGTCAGAACTGCGCATGTGCGGCTTGCGCATTGAGCGACGCTGGGAACGAAGAAAGCGGTCGCAGTGGTGAACGCAAGAAGATTGACAGGAGGAAGGCATGTCGGGGCGTTAACTGACCGTTTTCCGGGAGTGGTCCAGCGAACGCAGGCGTGTCCAGGCGTTTTGAGGGTGGATGTCTGACGTCAAATCCGGGACCTGCATCGCTGGATCCGTCGCAAATGGTAAGTAGGTCTAGGGCTGGCCTTGTTTTACATGAAACTTTTATAGCATAGCAGGGCTGCACAAGCGTTCGCAGCCCTGCTATGCTAAAATACACTCCCCCATAGGCGGCGTCAGGTTGATCGCACGAGCAGCAAAAAGTTGCTACATGCGATCAACTCGGAATGACCCCCATAGACGGGTCCACTAGGAGCCTTGGGCACTTTAAGAGATTAAGAGTGTGTGCTGGCTCCTCCCTCTATGCCCCTCCTACCAGACTCAGTCTAGAAATTGTGCCCGAGGGGACAGACATACCTTGAGAGAAGGATTTAAAGGACAGAGGTGAGATTCGAACCAGCACACACAAACCAAGAGGAAAGCCATGCTAACCCAACTTGAACAGGAACAGCAACAGCTGAACCAACAACAATACTTAACCAAGTAACGGTGCAGGAAACACGAAGCACTGGGCGGATGCCCAGTATCCTCTACGGACTACGAGAAAAGGATTTACTGGTAGGTAAATAAAATCCTATTTTCTGTTACGTCCTAGAGGATACTGGGGTCCACATTAGTACCATGGGGATGTACCAAAGCTCCCAAACCGGGTGGGAGAGTGCTGAGGTTCCTGCAGAACCGATTGACCAAACTGAAGGTCCTCAGCAGCCAAGGTATCGAACTTGTAGAACTTTGCAAACGTGTTCGAACCCGACCAAGTAGCTGCTAGGCAGAGCTGTAAAGCCGAGACACCCCGGGCAACCGCCCGGAAGAACCCACTGACCTAGTAGAGTGGGCCTGTACAGATTTTGGAACAGGCACACCTGTCGTAGAGTAAGCATGCTGGATAGTAAGCATCCTTTACGGCCCCCTGGTCGGCCGATTATTGCCGCCAGGGATTCTATTTATTATAAAGTATCTAAGTATCTGGACACGTTCTTCCAACCTGTCATTCAAGTGCAGAACACATATTTGAAAGATACTACTGTTTTACTCCACAGGTTGCAAACCTTGCCGAATCCCTTACCTAGTTGTTTTCTCTGTACTGTAGATGTCGTGAATTTGTACACAAGTATTCCGCATGATGGTGGTTTACAGGCAGCAGAAAGATTGCTCTCCCAGAGTTCAGCGTATCAGGGCCCTGATGTTGCATTTTTCATACAATTGCTAGGGTTGACTCTTAGGAGGAATTACTTTTTATTTGATAACCGTTGGTATATACAATTGCAAGGCTGTGCCATGGGGTCCTGTGTGGCCCCGGCATTCGCTAATTGTTATATGTTTGATGTCGAACGTGAAATTTTTTTTGCAGATCAAAGTATTTCTTCTAAAATTTTGTTATTTTTGAGGTATATTGATGACCTGTTGATCATATGGTCTGGTAGTGAGGTTGAGTTTCATGATATTATATCTAAGGCCAATAACAACAATTAATTTATTAAATTCACCTATACTATTAGCAATAAACAGGTGAATTATCTGGATGTGTCCATCCAGTTGGATCCAGATGGTCTCCATACCTCATTATTCAAAAAACCCACTGATAGGAATAATGTTTTACATTTTTCTAGTCAACATCCCATTAGTACGAGAAAAGGTCTTCCATTTTCACAGTTTCTCAGGGTGCATAGAATTTCGGATAATTTGATGACTACTGAAAGGGATATAGATGTAATGATTCGTCAGTTTGTGGCCAGAGGGTATAATTTTGATGAATTAATACGCATCAAACAGAAGGTATTGGCCATCCCTAGAGAACAGGCCCTGGAATCTACTACTAAGAATTCTAAGTTAATTAAAAAAAATTCCGTTTGTACAGAAATTTCACAACCAAAGTGCTGATACTGTAAGGCATATAAAAAGGTTGTGGCCTTTAGTGAAAAGTGACCCTGACTTGAAGGTCTTTCACGAGACCGAGGTCATGCCCAGTTACTCACGGAATAAGAATTTAAAAGACTGGCTTGTGAAAAATGATATTTCAGGGTTTACTAAAATTCCTTCTTCTATGCACTTTTTGAGTCGCCGTCCTGGGTGCTACCGGTGTACTGGTTGCACCACTTGCAGTTTCCTGGAAAGTGGGGATTCGTTTTCCCATCCACATACGGGGAAGCGTTTTTCCATTCGCCAGGTTTTGACATGTTCTAGTACGCATGTCATATATTTCATTCGCTGCCCATGTGGTCTTCTCTACATAGGGAAGACCATGAGACAGTTTAAGGAACGCATGAACATGCATAGGTCCTCGATACGTAAAGCGGTGGAAGGCCTGGTGGTGCCCCAAGAACAACCAGTGGCACGCCATTTTAGGATTTTTAAACATGGGTTGGCTACATTGCGGTATAAAATCATCGATCAGGTCCCTAAAAACATTAGAGGAGGTGACAGGGATCGGGCTCTGTTACAGAGGGAAGCTAAATGGATACATCGCTTAGATACTGTGGCCCCTCGTGGCCTTAATGAATCATTAGGCCTTAATTGCTTCCTTTGAAATACTCCGTTGATCAGCCTGTGAACTCTGGGTGTTTGCAAATCTGCTGCTTCAGTGTAGTGTTGTTGTTTATATTACCAATATAGAATCAGTCTGTTTGGTGTCCTATATTTTAGAAATAGTCCTGACTAGACAGGATTGATTATATTGCTCTGTGTCAATTTTCCCTGTGGTTACATTGTTTTTAGTTGATGTACGGGCTTCCGCATTGTTTGCTCCCCCCTGGTTGCCGGGCAACGGGACGCCTAACGGAGCTGATCACATGGAGGCGGGGTGATGGTCATCTGGCGCTGGGCGCTCCGGGTTCGCTACCAGGTTTAGGAGGAGTGGCGGAGGGCCTTCATTGGTGAAGGGAGCACTGACATTAGCCCGCCCACCTGTGTTGCCGGGCAACGGGAAGCCGGGCTGACGTGGTGACGTACGGACGGACGCCGGCGGCGGTGACGTCACCGGAAGACGCTGGGCACTCGGAGCCCGGCGGCATGGTGAGGAGGCGGGGATATTACTTTGGGTGAGCTATAAATTTGTTTATCTTGTCTTTATATTTATCTGATCCTGATGACGATTTTATAATAAATCGAAACGTTGATCTACCTGATCTATTATCTGTTCCATTGATGTGAAGACCCGTGAGTGCCACCTGATTTTGGAGTGATATATATATATATATATATATATATATATATATATAGAAAGCAGGGATTTGGCCCAAAAATGCATAGGCAAATGGGGGGGGGGGGGGGGGTCCAGTTGCCTGGAAACCCCCCTCCCTTATGACAACAATTGCAATGGTATATAATACAATTACCAGAACTGCTACCACATCATGCAGTTTAAGGGACAGAGCAGAGCCCAGTGGCAGCAGCTTCTTCTACCAAGTTTTTCAGTGTTAGGTGGATCTGACTCACTCAGTGCACTGGACCAGAGAGCAGCTGCCAGGAAGCAGGAGCCTTACCATGAGGTGGGAGAATGTGTTCTTAGAAAGTGCAGTACTGGTTCTATTATGTTTGCTAATTATTAATTTATTAATTTATTTATTACAGTATGTTTAACTTTTCCTGACCACTTATCTTATTTATCTTATTTAAATATTTGATACAGCCTATACTGTAGACCATCTATAGTATTAAATATTAATACTGTATTCCATACAGTATCCATTGCATACATAGACCAATGTTTAAATTAATGTCCAGGGTCGTTACTAGATTCTTCTGGTGCTCCCTCAGACTCCCGCACTTGCTTCAATGTTCCGCAGAGTGGGAGATTGTAGATTGCATTTGGAAACCCACCTCTAGAAATCCTGCGTTTGCCACTGAAATGATCAATTTTTGATGCATCTATTGTATAAAAGTTACACTGTGTATGAAAATAGAATTTACAAGTAACTGTATATGCCAGTGATCTCCAACCCGTAGCTCGCTGTAGTATTTTCGGTAGCTCACAGAGCGCACGGGCTTGGGCAGTCACTGGCACTCCTCCTCCCTTCATTTTTAATATGGTGCCGGCCATCAGCCAATCAGAGCTTGTGGACTGGCAGTGGCGGCACCAGATTGGCTGCCGAGCCGTGAGTTTTGATTGGCTCACTTACCGGTAGCATATTTTAAATGCCCGCTGCCGCTGGAGACTCTGTCACCCTCACCGCAGCCGCTCTCCGGACTTCACAGGAGAGGCGCACACTGCGCTCTCCTCCCCTTCCGTCCCTCATACAGGAGGAGCAGCACCGGCGGCAGTAGAAGAAGCCAGCAAGGGTTAGCACTGTGTGGGGCACTGTATCGGACACTGCGGGGGAGGGGGCACTTTATCTGGCGCTGCGGGGGGCATTTTAAATGGCACTGCGGGGGGAATTGTATTTGGCACTGGTGGGGCATTGTATCTGGCACTGCTGGGGGGCATTATTTGTGTATCTGGCACTGCTGGGGGAATTATTTGTGTATCTGGCACTGCTGAGGGGCATTATTTGTGTTTCTGGCACTGCTGAGGGGCATTATTTGTGTATCTGGCACTATGCAGGGGGGCATTACTTGTAGTTGTGAGGCCACACCCACTTTTTCAGGAACGCACACGCATTGGGGGGAGGGGGGAGCTCCTTCAGAGGTTTTATTTTCTGAAAGTAGCTCACACCCCAATTAAGGTTGGAGACAACTGGTATATGCAATCTACAGGATCCAAAACCGGCCTTAGCTATAGGCAGGCTAGGCATTTGCCTAGGGCATTCAAGCATGTCTAGGGGCATCCAAGCATGTCCCTGCAGTATCTCATGCTGAGAGGGACAGTCCGCAAACTAACTGTTACTTTCCAAATGTATTCAATCAGTACTTGTATACACTGCTGTTTACATTTGTCAAAAAAAATGCACACTGTGCCTTAAACTTCCTCTGACATGCTTGAATGCCCCTGACTTGTGAGAGATCAGACAGACAGCAGAAGCCAAGTAAATGCAATTCCTGGACCTGTGACATTTTCACTGACTATATAAGGTTATTACTGGATAGCTTCTTATGATAACACATGTGTATTTTGGAAGACTGCTTCACAGAAACCTGACATCACCTATACTGCTTGTGCACATGGGGGAGGGGGACCCTGCCATCCTCTGTGTGTCCCTTATCCCTGTGCAAACCCCAGGTGTCTGCAGGGACATAACATGGGCAGTGTTCTCCCCACGCTTTATTTCCTAGTCAGTCCATACCGTAAAATTCCCCTGCCATCTAGCACTGTAACGTGGTCAGTAAGTTGCGTTGTGCTATTTCTACATGAAACATCAGTGCAGCGTGACTTTCGGACACATCAGACTGGAGGGCAGAGCATTTAGCTCCCACAGTATAAAGTAAAGGGCATGCAGTAACAGACACCAGCAAACACACTGAATAGTGAAGAGAATGGACAGTTTCTACATGTTTGATACTGATCTTTTTGTATAACCAGCAAGTGTGGCAGTATATGTGTATTATGGGCATTACTAATGTGGGGCATATGTGTAAGGTGCATTACTGTGTGGCATTATGTGTATTATGGGCATTACTAATGTGGGGCATATGTGTAAGGTTCCTTTACTGTGTGGAATTATATGTATTATGGGCATTACTGTGTGGCATTGTGCAGAGTTGAACTGGCCCACAGGGTAACCCCCCGGTGGGCCCCACTACCTGAGCGTTGCAGGTACAGATGCAGAACTAGCAGCGGAGCTAGGGGGCACCAGACAAAATTTTGCCTAGGGCATCAAATTGGCTAGGGCCGGCTCTGACAGGATCTCACAAACTGAACTGGGCAGGAGGCGGCAGAATAGGGGGAGTAGGAAGGGGGTGTTACAGCTGCTGCTGTTACAGTATCTATGGAGAATTGTCATGATTGGCTTGTTGGAGTAAAGCAATTCACAACACTGCAGTTTTCCTCCGTGTGTACGTTCTAATGCTCAGTAATGTCATATATTATCATTCCCATCTTTATGCATTGCTAGCCTAAGTGACTATATAACTGTGATATAAACATTTGTTGTTAATGAGATGTTTTACCATCATAATCTCGTTGCTGCGCTCTCACTCGGTTCTATTAATTACTGTGGTGTGCTGGACAAATAACATTTTTCTTATTTTAAAGCTCTTTGTCTACACTGGAATTCCCACAATTATAGGATTACTAGGCATTTGCAGGATTTAAATCGGCCAGTTATACGTTTGTAGACATTGTATAGAGTGTCCTTCTAACTTTGACCCAGATTTATCAAGCCTTGGAGAGTGATAAATAGGAGGGTGATAAAGTACCAGCCAATCAGCTCCTGTCATTTTTCAAACACAGCATGTGACATGACAGTTAGGAGCTGATTGTCTGCTACTTTATCACCCTCCTATTTATCACTCTCCAAGGCTTGATAAATGGGGGCCAAATATAAAAACCTGCTTCTGAGAGATGATTAGGGAAGAAAATCAGAAATCAAGGAGAGATGTTTTATTTATCTCACAATGTAGACAAAGACAGGTAAAATCACTGGTATTACTGTTACATGTTATGGCAGAGTATCCGTTTGGACGGTCGACCATTGACATGGCCGACATGGACATATGGTCGACACATGAAAATGGTCAGAACCTTATTGCAGTCATCAGGTTTTAAATTATTATACAAAAGAAAACCCCAGACTTCCATACTGTGTATGACTGGAGCACATACAGTACATTCATTGTGATATACAGTGTATGCGAATACCAGACCTGGACATATAAATATCTTCCATCATCCTGAAGGCTAGACAATTTCCCCCTTAACTTTTTGGTCTGATTAATTGTAGGGTCCACAGAGCTATGCAATGGAAAATGTCTCCTACGCTGTGGCGTAAATATTTATTCATGCGGCATCATTTACACTTTACAACATGTAACTGACATAGCATGCAGCAACCACAAATTTATCTATCGTTTACATTTATTCAGATAAAATATTACACACAAAGGGGGCCGCCACAAACGTAATGGTCAACAGACCATCTGCACCGATACCCAACCTAGTGGTGGTGCACTGCCTTATAAGCTGGTCCCAGACAGATGTACTGTGTATGCCCACTGCCCTGGCTGTGACGTGTAACTACAGACTATAATCTTCAGTGTTTGCCTAGAAATGCTCGGTGGCATGGGAGCATAGAAGCCCTACACAGTAATGCCCCCTGCACCATATTACAGTATGCCACACACCGCAGTGCCCTTGATACATTCTGCCCTACAGTAAAGCTTCTAATTACTTTTAAATTACCTACTCATTGCCAAGGGTTTCACGCGCTGGGTGTCATGCTGGTTGCCAGGGGTTGCATGCTCAGGGATGCATTCTGGTTGCCAGGGGTCTCACGCGCTGGGTGTCATGCTGGTTGCCAGGAGTTTCATGCTCAGGGATGCATTCTGGTTGCCAGGGGTCTCATGCACTGGGATCCATGCTGGTTTCCAGGGGTTTCATAATCTGGGATCCATGCTGGTTGCCAGGGGTTTCATGCTCTGGGATCCATGCTGGTTGCCAGGGGTTTCATGCTCTGGGACGGATGTCATGATCGTTGCCAGGGCTGTGTAATGCCTTTTGCCAGGGCTGAATGCCAGTTGCCAGGGCTGTGTAGTGGTTGTGTCATTAGTGTATACAGCGCTCGCCAGCCAGCATCTCCCCCTCTCCTCCTCCTCCTCCCGTCCACCAGTCAGGTGCTTCTGCTGATTCCTGGTGCTCCCCCTCCTCCCCGTCATTACTACTCCGCTCAGGAGTGGGGTCTTGCGTAATGACGCGTTTGCGTTGTGACATCACACCGTAGGCTGCTTTTCCTGTGGTGCCCTCCCTCAGCCTATATCCAAGATAAACTTCAATGGACCCATCCCCTGCCATTTTCCGTACATGGGGGGTGATTCAGATCTGATCGTAGATGTGCTAAATTTAGCACATCTATGATCAGTTACTCAAACAGCGGGGGGCCGCTCAGCACAGGGCTAGTCCGCCCCGCATGTTGAGCCCCCCCTCCCCTCATGGGTGCGAAAGCATCACACGGCAGTGTTGCTTTTGCCCCCGCCGAGTAGCTCCCTGCCTGCGCAGCCTAGCTGTGTTGGCAGGCAGCTACCCGCCGCATCCCGGGCACAGCGGCTGTGTGTGACGTCACGCAGCCGTCACGTCCCAGGTCACAGCAGCTGCGTGTGAAGTCACGCAGCCGCCGCGGTCCGCCCCCACAACGCAGGCGTGTCCGGACCGCGCCCCACCAACGGCATACCCCATCCCGCCCCACGACCGTCTCTGCCTGTCAATCAGTCAGAGGCGATCGCAGCCCTGAGATGCTTTTAGCATCTCACTGGGCCTCCCAGGGTGCATTCCCTAAAGGGCTTCAGACTACGATCGCTGCAGCAATCCAGTCTGAGTTAGGCCCACAATCCATACCTGACAGCATTCCCCATACAAAAATCTGTACAGAAATCAGGACAATTTATAATATACAGTGTCGGACTGGGGCAAAAAGGGCCCACTGGGGTAATGCAGTGGTAGGGGCCCATGCATAAGGGTGTGGCCAGGCAATAGTGGAGGTGTGGCCAACCACCACAGAGGCCCGGCTAACTGTAAGAGAGTGCATGGTCTGGGCCCATAGTCCTATGCAGTATAAGGGAACATATGCAGGGCTGTTTCTAGCAAATTTGGCTCCCAGTGCGAGATTTAAAAATGCGCCCCCCCCATGACATAAAAAAAATGCGCCCCCCCCCCCCACACACACACACCTAGATTAAAAAAAAACTTGTGCGCGCACCCGTAAAGGGAGCGTGGCCTCATCTAAATGGATGTGGCCTCATCTGAAAAGACTACCTCACAATCCAGTTTTTGACCCTGCTCCAACAGATCACGACCACCACAGGAAAAAAAAAATTCTACCATATTAAGCCCCACACAGTAATGCCCCCTGCACCATATTATGCCACACACCGCAATGCCCCCTGCACCATATTATGCCACACACCGCAATGCCCTTGATACATTAAATCCCCACACTACGGCAGGCAAGAGTCCCCATTTTACACATTACGGCAGGTGTCCCCATTTTACACATTGAGAGTGACAATGTTAAATTCCTTTGTCGTATAAACAACCCTTTATGAAGTCTAAGAACACTGTACGCTGTTTACTTAAGAAGTACCGTATGGGTACGCTGGTTGCGTAACGATCGCTCAGCCGTAGGCGAGACGCTCACGCGTCACGTTCGCTCACGGCCCAGAGATCACAGGACAGCACGTTGTTGGCTATGACTAGAGTACTGATTCGCTATGGCGTAGCGGACGCTCGAGACCACGAGGAGATCACCAGCGGCGCAGACGCTCACAACGCTATACCTTTATGTCTAAACCTTATCAATGAAATACACAGAATACCTTAATGTGAATACAGGGTGTAAGTGCAACCTTGTGTAACCTGACTAACTACAAAACTGCTTGAGCGTCACCGACGCTCAAGTGAACACTTAAAACTATAGACAATACACAGATACTGGTTTAGGGTCCAAAGCCTATTAACTGTATTATATCTAATATACTTGTAAAAGGGAATAACAGTACAAATGATACACTACAATATAACAGATACTTCCTAACCAAAATAGCTACACTAGAAATACAATACAATACCAATCTAATACAATACAATACAATACTAGTCAAAGGGGAGATATGGGAGAAAAGAGAAGGGAGAGAGAGAGAGAGAGAGAGAGAGATATGAGAGAAATGGCTCACAGTAAGACAACATGATTGCAGAGAAGCTTACACATGTGAGGAACAATCGCTGCGCAGTTAGTCAATGCTGATGAAATACTTGGGCTTACTCATACTGGCTGTCCCTATATCATGGGACAGAAGCTAGACTCCATTTTGGGAAACCTCCACTTGATTCCAAAGACCACACCACATGGCTGAAAGGGGGAGGGGAAGACATCCAGCAGCAGCCATTTTAGATTTGCAGGTCCAAACACATGGCACTCTCAACTACACCACAATCACATAGCAGGAGACACAAGACTCCATGTTATTCCAAAATGTCCAAGCCTCAAAACAATGCATATGTTCTGATTTTACAATTCCAAACCATCTAAATCACCTTTCACAATGTAATCCAACTTCCTAGAACCATCTCATAATTTCACATCCCAAACAACTTCAGTATCTCAATAACCAGAGCATATTCATCACAAGACCAGATCACAATGTAATTAACACAAACGTAACTGCATGGTGGTATTTATGATTAACAGGATATATAGTATAACTAACCAGCACAATCTATTTTAAATCTCCATAGGCAAACAAATACCACAAATACTATGCTACAGATGGTATACTGTTCCAATCCATCACAGACTTCACAGAGTATCCACAAACACCCAACAATCACACAACCAAGTTACAATATCCTATTTAAACCAGAAAGCAATCTGTCTGTTTCCTTATCTAGCCATGTGAAGTTCAATACTTAGCCTTTAGTTTGGAGGATGTCCTGGGGATTTAGCCGCCATGCTGCTGGGTGCCAGGTAGCTGTGTGTGTGTGTGTGAGTGTAGCTACATTACATCTGTTCTCTGAGGCCACACCTGACCACTACCTTCCTGTTTGACCAGTACCTGGGGGAGGGGTCTTTCTTTCTCCTTTGTATTGAGTCACTATTCTCTTTGTATATGCTAATCAGGTTCAGCCCTGAAAACTTAGTAAAAGGTTGTCTTGAGCATCCATTGTTCTAACAATATGATCTTAGCTTTTATACATATAATCATATCTATCCGCTGCAATGTCCCACAACAACACAACAGGCCTCAAACTAACCCACACCTCATTCTGCTTGCTTCAATACCAAACATGATGTGTTTATCTGGTTCGGTTCAAAAGATACGTATTCATGACATCAATTCATCAGCCAATTCTATATCTCCATGATGTCTGGTGTTTGCTGTGCTCGCTGCGCATATTTGCAAGTATAGCGGCTTATATGTGTGCAGTTTATATGGTCTCTCTATGTAATATTTTTGACTTTGACAGTCCACCCTTTGGCAGTCACCAATAACTGCCACTTCCTAAAACATTTCAAAAAGAGAAAAATATATGTCAGGGGTTAATACATTTCCATGGTTGGGTAAGGGAGGAGAGAGGAGAAGGTGTGAAGAGGGTATGACCTAGTGAGATAGCAGAAGCATGTGTGTATGAATCCATGTTTGGGGGGTCATGTATCATCGTGCCGTACGTGTTGTACATCAAGCTTCGAGGTATTGCGAAGTATACAATTGAATTCCTTCTTATCCTGTGGTACAGGTCTGTGGATGGGCTGTCAAACTTTACCGAGCTCTTTTCGGATTTTTTTTTGAACAAAATGGGGAGCACATTTTAGTTGATGATACATGAATGGGGGAATATGTGATTGCTGATATCTGTGCCTGTATTCCCTATACTATGTGTGTTATTACCTGAGGGTTGTAGAGATGAAGATGAAGAACACTTATGGAAAATGCAATGATATTCTATGTCAGGGAAATGTACATCTGTTGTTGAAGTTTTGTTCGGTATCTGTTGAGAGTCGTCTTCTTTGCGCTGTATTGCTCTTTGGGCATGAGCAAATAGCTTTGTCAGTGCCATCAGATTTACAAAAAATGTTGGGCTAGCGTGAGTTTAAAATACTAGGGAAACTGGGGATCCATGGCAAAGTTCATCAAATGTCCATTTCTCAAGTGGTCAAAACTTCATCTTTGGTGCTTGTCTGTTGTCTATATAGCGTCTCGTCAACTTCCTCGTCCAAGGGGGTCTTTGTATCTTGGGGAAAAGCAGAAAAACAGGTGAAAGAAACGGACCTTATAATCGCATTTTCATCACATCATGGTTTCTATCATTGGGTCATAAATCAAATCCAGGTTAATTACAGTTTCCTCACTCCTCAGGCTCATCACTTTTGTACTTTGTTTGCACCTCATTAAAGCCTGCCCGCATCTAAATATCAATCTAATCGATATAACGACACCCAAGATACATAGTAGAAACTTTCCAACATCCATTATGACTCCTTGAGCCCAGTCTCCTAAACCGGAGAACCAATTTCGCGGGTTCAACCATGACACCCAACCAGTCAGCTCATTACCTACAGCAGCAAGGGTGAGATTGTGTTTTCGACGAAATTCCCACTTCAATTGGAGAATATCGTCCATCTTTTGGTCTATGACCTCTACCGGATCCTCGGTGCTATTTGTGATATACGTGCAACACTTTATGCCGTACTGTGTTGCCAATGTAACACAATATCCGCCTGTTACTGCTGTAAGATAATTAAGAACCATCCTATGCTGAACTAGTTCTGTTTTATAAGCTTGAAGTTCTCTTCCAGTGTATCTGAACGTGTCATCATACATTTCAGTGATATTATCTAACAAATTGGCGAGTGCGGAAATGTACCTATAATTCATCACTCCCCGAGCGGTGCGAGTGAAATCTAACGCTACCAGAACCTGAATCCCGGTGGATTCATGGATAAGATCAGAGGCCGGATGCTCTAACCTTTCTGACAGTTGTCTTTTAACTCGGTGCTCGTAATGAGTGTGAGTATAAGGAGCTTGGGCACCACGGTGTATGTCCTTCATTTTGTCATGTGTAACAGTCATCACTTCAGGCAATACTTTTCCAATATAACACAATCCTTCAGAGTTTGGGGCAAGCCACTTGTACGCCTTTCTCCCGCATATGAAATATGCGTCATCGGGGAGAACATATGGGACGGAGAAGGACATGACCATGTTACAGACCTTCCAGGTGAAATCTCCTGACCCTAATTCTTCCATCTGTTTAAGGCACGTATCAGTTTGTACGATATGTGCACAGTATCCTGGTGATACCTCTCCAACTCTAGTAATCCTATTTCCTAAGGTATATCGATACCGGAAAGATTTTCCTCTACTGGCTATGTGGCGTACAAGCTCTGTATCTGTAGGCATTCTATCTGCTCTGTGTGAAAAGGTCATGGTAAGGTTGCTCCATGTCACTTCCCAATTTCCCGGCTTACGGGGATTGGAGATATTAAAACATAAGAGGGACCTATCCACATGGTATTGGTGGAGCTTCAAACTAGGAGGGCTGGAGATGTTAAACCTCCGGTCCACCGGTCTCCCACCACTTAGCTCAAGTACCTCCCCTAACGTTAAAGGAAATGGT
This sequence comes from Pseudophryne corroboree, assembly GCF_028390025.1. NCBI lineage: Eukaryota > Metazoa > Chordata > Amphibia > Anura > Myobatrachidae > Pseudophryne > Pseudophryne corroboree. Next base: position 77,197,576 of record NC_086445.1, read on the forward strand.
ACTAGCCCTGATTTGCTATGACCCTGAGGTACTTGAGAGCATACCCAACAATCTGTTTTGTTTAACACATTACCCACTAAAGAGTGATAGTCACTCAATGGATGCCGGTCCATATGGATATTAAAACTGGATTGGCATTTCTTTATGCATCCATCCTCTACCAGATTGTCACAGAGCCTACAGATACAATTTTCTTTTTGAACTAACAATCCTTCACAATTGTTTACAAATAACATGGTTGTTAGATCGTGCCCGGTACTCGCCTTTGCTTGGTGATTGGGTTGCTATTGGAAATTTACACCTCCGTCTCAGTCATCAGGACCTTTCTGGATCCTTTCTCGACCTCGCTGGTACTCTCACCGAAACAGACTGCTCTGGTCAACATCATGGTTAACGGGAAAATCCATATCACAGTCTCTTGGGGCAAGTCCATCTTACAGGAGGAGAAAAGAAGAAATTTGTAAAGGGGGCATAAGAAAACAGTTTGAGGGGGAGAGAACTTGTTACGATAATAAGTTCTCTCGTCTTGTTGTTCTTCTTGTTCTGCTGTCCTCTCAAAGGTGCTGTCTCTCAGTCTTCCAAACGAACATTCTGGTGATGCAATATTCCTTCCTAACCGGCGATCTTTCTGTAAGGAGAAAAAAAATCTGGCATTACCATTGGTCCAACTGAGGGGTGACATACCATCTTTAAACCATGGAAACATGAGTGGGAAGAGAGAGACAACAAAAAAACAAAAGAGATAGAGAACAATTCATGTGCATATATACATTACATAACTCGACAATAACCACCAATGAGAAAAGAGAAACAAAACATTTTTAAACATTGTCAACATTAAGAAAACATTGTTAGCATTAGAAAAACATTGTCAGACTTATTAGGCTGTCATATCTATGTGTCTACTGGTCTCCTTGAGCAGTCCCTCCCCACCAGCACCTGCATTACTCCACTGTCTGTATCTGGCCAGAAATACATTGTGGCGGAGGTCATGCTGGGGTTTGGTAGACTTCTGCAAGGACCAAGTGGATATGCAATGTTTGAATTCTTACCAATAATCGTCAGAGATGGGGATAGAGAGAGAGAGAAAAAAAAAAACATTTCACAGATACATTTACAACGTTTCACCTGGTCATTCCGGTGTCTTCAGTGAATGACCTCCCACTTTATTAACCGTTACCTCAGGCTTACCATCAGTCCTAATGATCACCTTTCCTGACTATATATTATGGGTGTGGCCCAAAATTCTTCCTATATGATCCCTGATTATAATGGTGTGTGTTGTAATTTTGCTCATTTCTTGGTCTAGGGGGTCTAACTTTATGTGGGTTATTACAGTTGTTGGCATAATGCCCTTCTCTTCTACAATGGTAACAGATCCTTGGCTTTCTCCAAGTGTCAGTGAACTGGGGTCTTGGCTGATTTGATGCCTCCTCAAACGCTTGGATGCTCATCACCATCAACCGCTTTCCCTGTACCTACCTGATTCCTTGGATACCATGATTATGTCGTTGTCTAGGGAGTTGATATACCTTCTGTGAATCTTTGATCATACAGTTAGATCTTTCCTAGGATCTGGGTAATCAGATCTGATTGATCTCAATTCTGTCCGGGACCAGGGATGGCGCATTGCACTGTCCTTGACGGGAATGGTTCCCTGATCATCAGTCTTCCCATTGGGGACTGTGATCACCCTGACAGGACTAAACTCAATCACATCACCTTGTTTTGGTCTTACAATATGGGGTACATTTGTTTGTGCGTGATATAAAACATTGTACGTACCTGTGGACACGACCTCACCTGACCCTCCGTTAGGGGGTTTGATTATTGCCTTTACCAATTTGGTCGCGTCCACCTGGATGTCTTGTAGGATGGCTTCTGGAAGAGGTGCCGACATCGTTCTGGGCTCACTTTCTTGTTGGTAATCCTGAGGGAAGTTTAACATGGGGTGCGACTTGCACAGGTTAACATTTGTAATTTTTACACTTTCATTTTCATAAACATTATTACATTTAACACTTTCATTCTTAATACAGTTACTAAGTGCATTTTTATCGTACAACATTGTGCCATTTCTCTGCAACCATAATCCTCTTCAATGCCATGTCTCTCCTCTCAAGATGAAAGTTAGATATGTAAGTTACATTTCTTTGCATTTCACTTTCCTGTTGCCATAACTACAAACAATCATCATGTTTAACTCGTTGTTTCCAGGATTTTATGAGACTGATCCTTTGCCTTAAATTATGCAACACCTCTAAGTCAAAACTACCTATCCCGGGAAATGGTGCCTTATCCCCTGCAGTCATTCGTGTCCATTCATCACAAAAGGTCTCAGTGTGGGGACCATATTTCCCCCACATTACTAACCGAGCAGACCCTCGGGGTCTGCAAGCCTCTGGAGTCTGAATCCTGACCTCCGACCGTCTCTGTGTTGTGCACTTGGCTGCCATTGTGGACCTTTTTAACACAGAAAAACTTCCTAAAATGCACCAAACACAGAACTTCGTTGGAAATCCTTAAAGCTCTTCCACTGAACTTCTTCTGCTCCGGGTATCCCCGTTCCGCCTTCTAGCAGACACGTGTAGCCGTTGCAGGCCCTATCTCTAGAGATTTTCCTGAGAAAATTCCCTTCCTTTTTCTTTTACACAAATCACGCTTGCATGTGCTCCCTACAACACGTATGAGGGCAAGATTTACGCATGGATATACGACCTCATATCACGTTGCGTTATTGGTCACACATACAACCGTGCGGTCCAATCGTACCACTTATAGACACTTGTTACCCATAAATGGTAGGATCATTGGAGTCTCCCTACTGTGCTCCAAAACAGCCAGAGCGTAATACAACGAAAACTTTATCACACTCTGTTGCACGTTTTCACTCAGATCGTGCTCATCACGTTCCACATAGATCACACAGATCACAAAGTCCACAAAGCGGAATTCAATACCGTTTTATCACATAGATCACAAAGTCCACAAAGCGGGATTCAATACACTCATACCGTTTTCAACCCACTATCATTCTTATAGTTTTCTGATCAGAAAAATCATTTCCCGTAGTCTGATAGCTCTCCCCAGAGGCGTTACAGTAAAGTAAGGTATTTAAACTAAATTTTGGAAACTGAACAAATGTGTGCTATTGTCTTGTGGCTTCTGTATCGCCTTACTATAAGCGATATTTCACTATATAAACGCTTACCAAACACCACACAGTATCTTCTATGCTGTGTGCTTGTTTTTTCTCAGCACGTTATCAATGCAAATGGCAAACAGGAAGGTGAGATGTGAAACTTACACAGATGAAAATGCAATTCTAAATTTAATCTAATAACATACATTGATGTAAGCACACGCATATAGATATTACATATAAGTACCAATCACTATTACTTATGATTGACTATGATATAGATTAAATAAATGCATAAAAAAAACTCATTAAATGATGATTTCTTTTTGACAGTGGATGGCTGATTGTTTCCTGAGTCAACTGAAAACCAGCCGCTCAGAAAAAAAAATAAAAAAATTTGACCTTCCCAAAATGGCCGCTGCTCCTCCCCCTTCCACCTCCATGAGGGTCACACAAAATGGTGGACAGACCATGCGGCCTCTTGTCACAAAGAAAGTCATCATTCAAAACTCCTAAAGTTATTCTAGGCCTGAGTGTGTAGTTGGCACCAAATTGAAATAAAAACCAGATTTTCAAAGACAATAGCGTACTGTTCTTACCTCCGGTCCCGGATTCCCTCAGCACCCTTTACTAAGCGAAACAGACGCTTATCCAATCAGCACTGCAAGGAATATGATCCCGCCCTTTGCTGATGGATAATGTCTGCTGATATTACCTAGCAGAGATATGTGAAGGACAGGACGAGTCCCCCAATTGACAATGTTAAATTCCTTTGTCGTATAAACAACCCTTTATGAAGTCTAAGAACACTGTACGCTGTTTACTTAAGAAGTACCGTATGGGTACGCTGGTTGCGTAACGATCGCTCAGCCGTAGGCGAGACGCTCACGCGTCACGTTCGCTCACGGCCCAGAGATCACAGGACAGCACGTTGTTGGCTATGACTAGAGTACTGATTCGCTATGGCGTAGCGGACGCTCGAGACCACGAGGAGATCACCAGCGGCGCAGACGCTCACAACGCTATACCTTTATGTCTAAACCTTATCAATGAAATACACAGAATACCTTAATGTGAATACAGGGTGTAAGTGCAACCTTGTGTAACCTGACTAACTACAAAACTGCTTGAGCGTCACCGACGCTCAAGTGAACACTTAAAACTATAGACAATACACAGATACTGGTTTAGGGTCCAAAGCCTATTAACTGTATTATATCTAATATACTTGTAAAAGGGAATAACAGTACAAATGATACACTACAATATAACAGATACTTCCTAACCAAAATAGCTACACTAGAAATACAATACAATACCAATCTAATACAATACAATACAATACTAGTCAAAGGGGAGATATGGGAGAAAAGAGAAGGGAGAGAGAGAGAGAGAGAGAGAGAGAGAGAGATATGAGAGAAATGGCTCACAGTAAGACAACATGATTGCAGAGAAGCTTACACATGTGAGGAACAATCGCTGCGCAGTTAGTCAATGCTGATGAAATACTTGGGCTTACTCATACTGGCTGTCCCTATATCATGGGACAGAAGCTAGACTCCATTTTGGGAAACCTCCACTTGATTCCAAAGACCACACCACATGGCTGAAAGGGGGAGGGGAAGACATCCAGCAGCAGCCATTTTAGATTTGCAGGTCCAAACACATGGCACTCTCAACTACACCACAATCACATAGCAGGAGACACAAGACTCCATGTTATTCCAAAATGTCCAAGCCTCAAAACAATGCATATGTTCTGATTTTACAATTCCAAACCATCTAAATCACCTTTCACAATGTAATCCAACTTCCTAGAACCATCTCATAATTTCACATCCCAAACAACTTCAGTATCTCAATAACCAGAGCATATTCATCACAAGACCAGATCACAATGTAATTAACACAAACGTAACTGCATGGTGGTATTTATGATTAACAGGATATATAGTATAACTAACCAGCACAATCTATTTTAAATCTCCATAGGCAAACAAATACCACAAATACTATGCTACAGATGGTATACTGTTCCAATCCATCACAGACTTCACAGAGTATCCACAAACACCCAACAATCACACAACCAAGTTACAATATCCTATTTAAACCAGAAAGCAATCTGTCTGTTTCCTTATCTAGCCATGTGAAGTTCAATACTTAGCCTTTAGTTTGGAGGATGTCCTGGGGATTTAGCCGCCATGCTGCTGGGTGCCAGGTAGCTGTGTGTGTGTGTGTGTGAGTGTAGCTACATTACATCTGTTCTCTGAGGCCACACCTGACCACTACCTTCCTGTTTGACCAGTACCTGGGGGAGGGGTCTTTCTTTCTCCTTTGTATTGAGTCACTATTCTCTTTGTATATGCTAATCAGGTTCAGCCCTGAAAACTTAGTAAAAGGTTGTCTTGAGCATCCATTGTTCTAACAATATGATCTTAGCTTTTATACATATAATCATATCTATCCGCTGCAATGTCCCACAACAACACAACAGGCCTCAAACTAACCCACACCTCATTCTGCTTGCTTCAATACCAAACATGATGTGTTTATCTGGTTCGGTTCAAAAGATACGTATTCATGACATCAATTCATCAGCCAATTCTATATCTCCATGATGTCTGGTGTTTGCTGTGCTCGCTGCGCATATTTGCAAGTATAGCGGCTTATATGTGTGCAGTTTATATGGTCTCTCTATGTAATATTTTTGACTTTGACAGTAGAGAGAGAGAGAGAATACTTACAGAGGCGATTACCGCTCTTCGGCCCGCCTCACCAGTCGCTCCTCGCGCCGGCCTTTCCCTCTTCCTAACTTGGATCCCCCTCTGTACTCCGCTCGGGGGGGGGGGGGAAGTTTTGCGGAGTGACGGGGTTGCGTCGCGACGTAATGACGCAACCGCGTCATTCCGTGAAACTCCGCCCCCCGAGCAGGTTACTCAGGGAGAAATAGGAGGGGGAAGCAGGGAGCCACAGTTAGTGCCGCGGCGGGCGCCCAGTGCGGTTGCACTGCTCGCCTGCCCCAAGAAACGGCCCTGAACATATGTATAATGTATAATTAAAGTGCACTAGGATACGGTTTGGAACCTAATCCCTAGAGGAGGAGGTGGGCCCACAGGCAGTGGGGCCCACTGGTGGTTTCCCCTGTTCCCCTGTGGGCCAGTCCAACCCTGATACTATATCAGTATACCCAAAGTGCACTCAGAGAAACCAAGCTCATGACTATTGGATCACTGTAAATAGGGACTGTACCGGAAACCGTAGGCAGGTACTGTAAGAACAATGTGTAAAAGAGGGCCCTCTGTGACTGCTACGGTTCTGATGCTTAGGAGCGGGATGTTCCATTAGTAACAATGCAGTCAAATAAACTACCAAATCTACCGCAATAAACATGGATCACCGTATGCTGTATATTAAATAGGTCAGCAGCAGATATCAGGGAAATCCACTGCGGACTATGGGGGTAATTCCAAGTTGATCGCAGCAGGAAATTTTTTAGCAGTTGGGCAAAACCATGTGCACTGCAGGGGGGGGGGGGGGGGGGCAGATATAACATTTGTAGAGAGAGTTAGATTTGGGTGGGTTATTTTGTTTCTGTGCAGGGTAAATACTGTCCGCTTTATTTTTACACTGCATTTTAGATTGCAGATTGAACTCATCACACCCAAATCTCTCTCTCTCTGCGCATGTTATATCTGCCTCCCCTGTAGTGCACATGGTTTTGCCCAACTGCTAAAAAAATTCCTGCTGCGATCAACTTGGAATTACCCCCTATCTGCGCAGCAAGTCCTATAGAACTCTCTGGGACTGCCATGGGCCCCTATGCATCAAGCTAATTAAAACATTAACTTTCAATAGCTTGTGCCCAATAGGCAACACCATCTATGGATAGGGTTGCCTATAGAAGCCTAGGGCTCATATTTGCAACAAGTGCCTAGAGGATCCCCTTCCACCCCCTCCCCTGCGACTTGCGTATTTACTGGCAAATGGCCACACACGTGCAACAGGACTCCCAGGTCATAAACCAGGAAGTCAGTACTTTGCTGGGACATTGCAAGAGCTGTCCCAGCAGGTAAGTAGCGTTGGTATGTATGCAAGGAGGGGGGCGGGGGGGGGGCAGGATGTATTGCAAAATATCTGCAGTACTTGATGCATACTGCTGCAATGCAGACTGTCAGCAGGTATGTGGGGTAGAAATCTTGTTCTCAGAATCTCCACCCATACATGTCTTGGGGGCTCAAACACATCTGCTAGAAGCCAGCTCTGTAGGTGTGTGAGTACCCTTAATCAGGGCTGGTGCTAGGGTGTTCGGTGCCCCCCCTGCAAACTATAAATTTGCGCACTCCCTCTCACAGTTAATAAAAGGAGAGCATGTGCCGAAGGACCCAAATAAAGGATTATGGTTTCCCAAGGGGCATGACCACACAACAGTACCCCCAATTCAAATTGCTTAATATAAAGTTATGCAGCATTATACATAACACTACACAGATACATTAGACATCATTTTATACATACATTACATATACATTATACATAATTATACATACATTATACATACCGTCCACAGGAGGGGACGGGAGCAGTGCGGTGCTGAACAATTAATTAAGAAGTGGGGAGGAGAGGGGAGGGAGACCGTGACCTCACCAGCGAAAAGCGCAAGGTTGACCGGTGAAGAAGAGCCGCTTCTCGTTGCCGGCGCCGCAACGAGAAGAGTGAGGAAGCCGACGCCGGGAAGAGCTGCGCTGCCGGTGATTGCTGCACAGCAGCAGAGTTGCAGAGCAGGGAGAGTGCCTCTCCAGCCCGGCGCCTCCCTGCTTTGCATCCCTTCGCTGAGCGGGTTCTGCCAGCCCTGATGACGGGAGGGGCAGGTCAGGGAGGGGAGAAGACCACCTACTTTCTCGTTTTGTCCTATGGCTAGCCGCAGCACATCGTTATTAGTCCTGTAGACTGATCCACTGGTTGAGGCCCCACCAAGTGCTGTGGGACCGGGTGCATTGCATTGGCTGCTCCGGCAAAAGTTCTGCCTCTGTCATCTACCCTTAATGCCTGCAGAAGTGCCACTTATACACACACACACACACACACACACACACACACACACACACACACACACCATACCCTCCAACATTTTACACATAAAAACCGGTACAAACTAGGAAAAGGGGCGTGACCACAGGTAAAGGGGACGTGGCCACGCCCCCTTTCCTATACTTTCAATGGAAGTTTGGAGAGTCAAAAATCGGTACAGACCATAAAAAAAGGTACTGTACCTGCCAAAAAGGTGCAGCTGGAGGGTATGACACACACATACACACACACACACACACACACACACACACACACCCACACACACCCACACACACGCCATCAAGTCCTACCTGAAGGTGAAGAGTGTGCGATCACTGCGTGATTTTAGTAATAAATTAATTACAAGCTCACTCTAATGCAGAACTTACATTATTAACAATTTCCTGTTCAGTGTTACCCTGTGAAATTGTGTGTTCCTAAGGAGTCATGTGCCAGGTACACACAGGGCCTCCATCAGGGGGGTACTGGGGGCACAGCTGTCCCGAGCCCGGCCTCTCTGCCAGAGAGCGGAGGGCCTGTGCAGCTCATGCCACCGCCTGCCCGCCCGCCACCTGCTGTCCCTGCCGATATGCCACTGTCCCCGCCGTTCCCCCGCCATTCTCCATCCTCCCGCAGCTCTGTATTGAAAATGTCCTCTAGTATCTTTAATAACTGTCTCCTCTAAGGTGGTGGCCATTTTGGGAGGGATGTTTTCAATAAACTGAAGCATGAAGCAGGAAGGCGGCAGACCCTCAGCAACAGACCCATGACCCACAGCGGCGACGACCGGGGGGAAGGGGAGGGGGGAAGGAATCCCCTGACAAGGAGCAGAACCCCTGGCAATGAGTAGAACCCCTAACAACGAGCAGGTACTTGCATAATTCTTGCGTGGCCATAATATGGTGACAAGGGCATTAATGTGGTGGCATAATATGGTGTCAGATGCATCACTGTGTGGACTTAATATGGTGCAAGGGGCATAATATAGTGTTGCTCCGTGTGTGCATAGAAATTTTATTTATGATTTTTTTTTAAATATTTTTTTTTATTAAACTTTTATATATATATACTTTAACCCTAGGTACACACCTGAAGGATTTTAAAGTTAGAACCAACTAACTTTATGATTCTCTCAGTGATGAAACGATCTGATGACTGATGACACACTAATGATTTATAGTTCCGAACTGAGAAATTCTAATACTCATCACAAAGGTGACTTTTTTAATGACCTATGGGCAGAAATGTCAGACGGATGATTGGAATGGCACACACAGTACACAATGGCCCTCATTCCGAGTTGTTCGCTCGCCAGCTGCTTTTAGCAGCCGTGAAAACGCTAAGCCGCCGCCCTTTGGGAGTGTATCTTAGCTTAGCAGAAGTGTGATACCCGAGGCTGGGGATTTAATTTAACCCATCAATAGGGGTAACAATGGATAACAGGAGTAACCCCCAGGGTTACTTTTCCCTTAATACTGTTTTTTTTAATGTTATTATCAATTGGGGGCAATGGAGGCGTTGGGACCCAGGAGGAGCCAGTGACTAGCAAGCCAGACCTCACGCGCGGCTGGCGGGACAGATACAGGCACTCTGGAGAAGAGCTTAAAAAAGGAAGAGGGCTCGAGCACCGGCGGTTGTGTCGTCGTCGATGAGGGAAGGCAAGGCGGAGAGAGGACGCTACTGAGTAACTGACGGGGACAACAGTGAAACAGAGCCCCGGACTCACCGTAAGAGAACAGTCCCGGGTGTTGGTGGTCTGGACGGCGGAGCAGCACTGTAAGCCATTGGAGCAGTCCAGCGCCGAGAACGAGAGAAAGGAAGGAGGAGGCGGCTTCCCCGTGAGTGACAAGAGCGGGGACGGCCGCAGGGGGACTCGACCAGTTAGCTGGCAGCGGGACAGGCGGAGGGACAGAGCAGTGCCTCCCTTGACAACCAGACGTGTTTATCCTGTCAACCAAGGTATTTAGCCCAATTTACTGCTTCCTCGGGGCCCAGCAGCGCAAAATAAAGGGTACCACCAGTGAAAACGTAGTGCAGCTTCAGCAGCCAGAGACCACTGTCAGAAATCCTCTCCTCCTACGTTTGAGAAAGGAACAATTATAGAACAGCTAGCCTGCCTGATTAACCCAGCACCAGGAATACCCCAGTACAGTAGCCCTCCTGACTAATCCAGTGCAAGGAACAATTATAGTACAGCTAGCCTGCCTGATTAACCCAGCACCAGGAATACCCCAGTACAGTAGCCCTCCTGACTAATCCAGTGCAAGGAACAATTATAGTACTGCTAGCCTGCCTGATTAACCCAGCACCAGGAATACCCCAGTACAGTAGCCCTCCTGACTAATCCAGTGTAAGGAACAATTATAGTACAGCTAGCCTGCCTGATTAACCCAGCACCAGGAATACCCCAGTACAGTAGCCCTCCTGACTAATCCAGTGCAAGGAACAACTATAGAACAGCTAGCCTGCCTGATTAACCCAGCACCAGGAATACCCCAGTACAGTAGCCCTTGTGACTAATCCAGTGCAAGGAACAATTATAGAACAGCTAGCCTGCCTGATTAACCCAGCACCAGGAATACCCCAGTACAGTAGCCCTCGTGACTAATCCAGTGCAAGGAACAATTATAGTACAGCTAGTCAACCTGATTAACCCAGTATACTCAGTGCAGCTCACGTTCACGAAGAGGATAGTGAATTTAAACAGACTGAGAACCTAGTCTTTACGGGAAAATACAAGCCCTAATCCACATTAGCTTATTCAGATACAGAAAACAGGGCCGGTTCGAGCGCTTGCAGCGCCCCGGGCAGGCAATGGGGGCGTGGCTTCATACAGGGGGCGTGGTCAGTTACACCCCCCTGTACAGTATGAGCGCCGCTGAAATGATGTGCGGTGCGCGATGACGTCATCGCGCACCGCACAGCAAAGGTCCTCTCCACGAAGGGAAACTAGACGCTACGCGTCTAGTTCCCTTCACAGCGGGGGCCACAGCAGCAGTGGATCTTGCCATGGTGCGGCGCCCTCCGGACGGCGCCGGCGCCCTCCGGAAGGCGGCGCCCCGGGCAAAAGTCCTGCTTGCCCATGGCAAGATCCGCTACTGACAGAAAACAACTGTCGCTGTAAACGCAGCCATATCTGACCGTCCCCAGCATAGTCAGCGAAGGATCAACCAACCTCATTCATTAATAGACAACCGATGTATAGCACTCGGGTGTTAGTACTGTTTAACGAAAGACTCTTCCTACAGTGAAAATACACATATAATTGATATTGAAGGGAGTACGGTTACCCTCCTAGTTAGAGTCAAACTTCAAAAGTGGACAAGGGAAGACCTGCTGAAAGAAAGCTACCAAATAATTAAGATCTATTGTTATAAATCCCTGTATGTGCACCAACGTACGAATATTCAGCTGAACTGTGGGACTTATAGGGAGCTGCAGTACTTAGATTAGAAGGGGTATCGGGTGTTGTGGTATAATATTGTAATTGTATCGGTTGGAGATAATGTTATTATAGTTAGTGCTATAAGGTATGATATTCTATTGTATTTAGTTGCTACGAGATATGATATACTAACCGTCATTTAGGTCGTGGAAGCAGATCAAAGTGACACAGCAACTGTATTCCCGGTTCCAGCTTAATAAACACTTCTTGAATGTTACACAGTCGTATGTAATTATATTATCTGTAACCGGTATTCACACATCGTCATCCCTCATCACGACAAAAAGCCATAGAGACCTGCGGAGAGAGCAGAAACGAAAGGTAAACTCTACAACTCCTTAAAAACTTACCTGATACCTACCTAAATAAATAAAAATAACCTCATAACCTTAACTGAGTATTACAGAAGTGCGAACGAAAGGATCACAGAGCAACACCAAAATATTTTCGAGCAGTTTCTGAGTAGCTCCAGACCTACTCCTACCTTGCGATCACTGCAGACTATTTAGTTCCTGTTTTGACGTCACGAACACGCCCTGCATTCGGCCAGCCACGCCTGCGTTTTCCCAGGCACGCCTGCGTTTTAATCTGACACACCTGCGTTTTTACACACACTCCCCGAAAACGGACAGTTACCTCCCGTGAAACACCCACTTCCTGTCAATCACTCTACGGCCAGCAGTGCGACTGAAAAGCGTCGCTAGACCTTGTGTAAAACTACATTGTTTGATGTGAAAGTACGTTGCGCGTGCGCATTGCGCCCCATACGCAGAAGTGCCGCCTTTTAGCCTGATCGCTGCGCTGCGAACAACGGCAGCTAGCGATCAACTCGGAATGACCCCCAATGTGCATGATATCATAAGCTCATCGCTTTGGATAAATGTTATGCAGCAGGCAGATCCAATCACCTGATCAGACTGGTTTTGAAACGATAATCTGTCATGGATGCATAGTACACACTCTGCCATTATCGGACTGAGCAGCAGAACATCATCTGATTGCCCAGATTATTGCATAGTGTGTACGTATCCACAGTCTCCTACTGTGGAAAGTGCTTCACCCCCATGAGCATCTCTGGGCACAGGGAAAATCGCTCAGTGTGTATGCACTGAGCTATTTTCCTGCCAGCATTGTTCACATTATCGCTGTGCATACACGCTAGGCAAAAACGCCCAGTGTGTATGCACCTTAAGAGTAACTATTGCAGCTGGTCTGTGGGTTACAGCTCCCAGCTCTGCAAAAATAAAAGAGGAACAATGTAATTTGAGTGACAAACTGCAGAGATTAACCCTTTCTGTGACTGCTGCACAGGGATCAAACAACCTCTATTCACAGGGCTGAATTCAATTATGGGCGAAGTTCTCGCCCCATAAGTGCCCGTATATACCGTACTTACTTTACCATTTGATTGGATTTTCAGATATTTTCTTGTAATACACCATATACATAGAAACCTAGAATTTTCCGGCAGATAAGAATTACATAGCCCATACATTCTGCCCTTTAGGGTTAAGGCATTAGGGTTAGTTTAGGACTCTGGGTTAGGGTCAGGGCCGGCAACAGAAATCTTGAGGCCTGATATCTCTGGGGCCCCCCTGCAACTCCCCTTAACCACCCCCTTTTAAAGCAAAGGGTGGCTTTAAAAAAATAGTAGCTATAGATAGATATTTGTATATACAGAAACACAGCGTGTGGCTTTCCCAGCTTGTCAATAAGGCTCGAACACCAGCCAAGTGAATAATCAACAAGGCTGACCGCTGATTGGCTGCTCTCATCCAATCAGCTTGTCCCCTTTGACTTCAATGGGGGCAATATGGCAGTCCCCACTGCACAGAGGACACCGCCAGCCGCACTTCCGACACCACCAGCACCCCCCTTTGTAGACACCGACGGCAACCCTCCCCCCGCTGCCAGCACTGTTGGCACCCCTGCACTGAGGACACCACTGGGACACTCACACTGCCGACGCTGCTGGCACCCCTGCAGGTCCGGCGACAGGGGGGGTCAAAGGGGACAGCCGTCCCGGGCCCCGACGTTGTAAGGGGCCCCAAGGTCCAGCGGCGGCAGCATGTAACAGACCTAAATAATTATATATATTGCGGCATCGCGCCAGCTGCGGGCCGCCCGCTGTGCAGTTAAAAGTAATCAATAACTGACCTTTTTTTTCAGCTCCCCCACCCCCATGATCTGTAGTCACCACTTAAGCATCCCCAAGCCCAGCCCCAGGTCAGCTGTCACACAACGCTACCTCCGGACCTCCCCTCCTCTCCCAGTCATCCCCGCCCGCCCTGTCTCTGCTGTGAGGAGCGTGAGCAGGCAGGCAGGAGCAGGATTGTGGGACTGCTGGCAGCTTGTTGCGGCGGGGTGCATCAAGCTGGTCACTCGGAGGCTGAGCCTCGTTGATTCACGGCGCCGGCGGCTGTGTCTGGTAAGTCAAGTGTCTGCATTGCAGGTGCACTCGGCTCTCCAGCAGGAGTTTGGGGCTTTGGGTTTGGGATGGGCTGCGTGCAGGCACATATCATGGATGCATGTGCATGCATTACATCTGCCCTGTAAACCTGGTATTACTGTAGGTAAGAGCGAAGATTGCAGGGCGAGAAAAGGTAGGGATGGCCATTATGGTGGGGCATGCTGGCTCGTTACAGGTGAGTATAACTCTCTCCCCCTCCCATAATGTGTAAAAATGGGGACTGCCTGCCATAATGTGTAAAAATGGGGGACTCTGCCTGCCTAATGTGTAAAAAAGGGGACTCTGCTGCTGTAATGTGTAAAAAGGGAGACTCTGCCTGACGTAATGTATAAAAGGAGCTCTGTGGTCACGCCCCTATATTTGTATATCGGGGGGCCCACAGGGATATCAGTGTACCGGGCCCCAAGATTTCTGTTGCCGGCCCTGCACCCCTGCAATGAGGACACCGTCAGCACCTTGCACCGAGGACACCACTTGGACACACTGCCAGCCAGGGACGTTTCTACCAGCATTCGCACGGGGCGCCCACCGCGACCCCTGCAGGCAGCTGCTACCCGCAGCTGCCTTCACTCTTAGTACTTCCCCCGCCCCTCCATGTAACTCAGCTCACTGGGCGGAGTTCTGCATAATGGCGCGATTGCGTTGACATCATGACATCATAACGTCACACACCGTCGCCGGGGTGAATGGAGCCGCCGAGGAGGAGCATCGGGGGGACACGGAGGAGGCGGTGCTTGGAAGTGTGCGGCCTGGGCCTGAGGCAGTGTATTCAGCAGCAGGCAGAGGAGAACAGCACAGCAGGACCGACGGCAGTGACAGCAGTCCCACGGGTCCACTCAGCAAAACCACCGCAGACGCAGCGCTACAGAGTGAGTATTTATTCTCTGGCACTGCAGTGTGCTCTGTATCTTTGAGGATCTCTCTGTTTCTTTCCAGGGAGCGAGGGAGGGCGGCTAAGAGTAACAGACATAGGAGTCTGCAATATCAGTTTCACCTTTTTATAAAAACAAATAAGGGGGGGCGCATGGGAGCCTGCAATGAGCGTGACACCCACTGCATGAAACCCCTGGCAGGTAATATAAAAGTAATTAGAAGCTTTACAGTAGGACATAATGTTTCACGGGCATTGCGATGTGTGGCAAAATATGGTGCAAGAGGCATAATATGGTGCAAGGGGCATTACTGTGTGGGGCTTAATATGGTGTCGTTTTTTTTTCCTGTGTGGTGGCCGAAGTCTGTTGGTGCAGGGTCAAAAACTGTGGTGTAAGGTAGTCTTTTCTTGCCAGACCACGCCCATTTTAGCAAGACCACGCCCATTGTAGTAAGATCACGTCCTCTCACAGGGAGCAATCAAAATGGTGTTTTTTTATATCTTTGGGGGGCGCATTTTTGAATGTTAATGGGGGGGGGAGCGCAATTGGGAGCCAAATTGTCTAGAAACAACCCTGCTGCCAGCATCCCTGAAACTGCAATGAGGACATCGTCAGCACCCCTGCACTGAGGACACCACTGGGACACCTGCACTGCCGACATCGTTGGCACCCTCGCACTAAGAACGCCACTTGGACCCTTGCACTGCCGACACTGCCAGCACCCCTGCAATTGCAATGAGGACACTGCCAGAACCCCTGCACTGAGGACACCACTGGGATACCCACACTAGCGACATCATCGGCACCCCTGCAGAGAGGACACCACTGGAAACACACACACTGCCGACACTACTGGCACCCCTGCAATGATGACAATGTCAGCACCCCTACACTGAGGACATCACTGGGACACCCGCAATGCCGACACACTCCACTGGGACACACACTGCCGACACACTCCACTGGGACACTCGCATTGATGACGCTGCTGGCACCCCTGCAATGAGGACACCGTCAGCGCCCCTGTACTGAGGACACCACTGGGACACCCACACTGCCATCACCCCTGCACTAAGGACACCACTTGAACACCTGCACTGCCGACACTCCTGGCATCCCTGCAATGAGGACACCGTCAGCACCCCTATACTGAGGTCACCACTGCGACACTCACACTGCCATCACCCCTGCACTGAGGACACCACTGGGACACCCGCACTGCCGACATCATTGGCACCCTCCAGTGGCGGATCCAGGGGGGGGCACTCGGGCCCGTGCCCCCCCTGTCATTTGTGGTCCGCGGTGTCCCCCCCGGCGTCGGCGCCGCACAGGGAGATGACGGGCGCCCGCTGAGATTGTGTTACCAGCGGGCGCCCGTCTCCCTGCACAGTGACAGCTAGAGGCAGGAGCTCAGTACTGAGCTCCGGCTTCCGGCGCTGTCACTGTGCGCCGTGCGCTATGGGAGAGATGTCAGTCATGACGTCTCTCTCATAGTGCTGAGGAGAGGACGCCAAGAGGAGGACTGCAGCGGTCTGGAAGTGGGAACGGGGCTTGGTAAGTATGTTCTGTTTTCTCTTCCTTAATGCAGCGGGGGCATCTACTGGGGGCAAACTACGGGGGACATTATTACTGGGGGGCATCTACTGGAGGCAAACTACTGGGGGACATCATTACTGGGGGTCAACTACAAAGGGGCTAACTACTGGGGGCATACTACAGGAGGGCATTACTACTGGTGGCGTAACTACAGGGGCATTACTACTGGCGGCTTAACTACAGGGGGGCCAGACTACTGGGGGCATAACTACAGGGGCCAAACTACTGGGGGATAACTACAGGGGCCAAACTACTGGGGGCATTACTACTGGGGGCTAAACTACAAGGGGGGCATAACTACAGGGGCTAAACTACAATGGGGCAAACTACAGGGGTGCATTACATAACTACTAGGGTGCTAAATGATTACGGGCATTACTACAGGCAACATTACTACTGGGGGCAATACGAGCATTGCATAAGGGGCACCACTACTATGGGGTTTATATAAGGGGCACTACCAGTACAGTGGACATTGCATAATGAGCGCTACAACTGTGGGCATTGTATAAGAAGCGCCACCTCACATGCACCGAAGCCGCACGCAAATGTACTTGCCCCTTTCATGGTGCCCCCCCCTATCATTTTCTTCTGGATCCGCCCCTGGCACCCTCACACTAAGGACACCACTTGGACACCTGCACTGCTAACACTACCAGCAACCCTGTAACTGCAATGAGGACACCGCCTGCACCCGTGCACTGAGGACACCACTGGGACACCAACAGTGCCGACACCATCGGCACCCCTGTACTGAGCACATCACTGGGAACACCCTCACTGCCAACACTGCCACCACCCCTGCACTGAGAACACCACTGGGACACCCTGCACTTCCAACACTGCCGTCACCCTTGCACTGCTGACAATGCTTGAACCTGCCCATTGCCGACAGCACCGGCATACCCACATTGGACACCGCCGGCACCCACACACTGCCGACATTGCCGGCACCCCCACAATGAGGACACTGCTAGCACCCCAGCACTGAGGACACAGTGGCACCCCCCACTGCCGACACGGCTTGCCTGCCCACATTAACAACACAGCCAGCACTCTCACACTGCCGACACCCCTGCATTGAAGAAACTCTGCACTGTTGACAGCCCCTCACTGAGGACAACGCCGACACCCCCTGCCACAGTAAGTGCACTATTGTTGTATCCGACCTGCACTGTATCTCGCATTATATCCAATGCGCACTGTATCTGACCTTGCACTGTAGCCAACTTACAGTGTATCTGACCTGCACTGTAACCTGCACTGTATCCGACCTGTACTGTATCTATCCACCTGCACTGTATCTGAAGGTATACACTTAATATACCACTGAACACCATACTGATACTCACAATACCGACAACTAAACCCTGACAGCCAAAAAATACCAACAGTAACATAACACAGGCAAACCAAATACCAACAGTAACTAAATACCGACACACCATACACCATATACCAACAGATGCTAAATACCGGCATTGCTGAATGCCCGACTGCCGCAATACAGACAATATAATATACAGACACCGACTAAATACAGACAACACGCAATACCGACAGATACCATATACCGACAAACATAATACCAGCAAACAACATACTGTGAAATAAATTATATACACAGTCAAAATACGGACTCTGAATATCCTGACAGCCAATATACCGCAAAATACCGGCACCCACAATGCAAGAGATTGGTTAAATCACCAGCGTCCCAGACACCATCATTTGAATACAGCCCTCAGGGTGTTATTCTTAAAAATAAATACAAAAATACAGGAATTAAAAAACCAACAAACCATGAATGGTCCCATGGAAAAGTACGTATATAATGGACCCAGGGGTAAATGTATGAAGCAGTGATAAGAGTGGAGAAGTGAGCCAATTGAGAAGTTGCCCATGGCAACCAATCAGCATTGAAGTAACATTTATAATTTGCATACTATAAAATTATACAGAGCAGCTGATTGGTTGCCATGGGTAACTTCTCCACAGGCTCACTTTTCCACACTTATCACTGCTTCATACATTTATCTCCCGAGGAGTGACTGAAAGAGGGGTTCGTGTAGAAAGACCCCCTACCTTCGAGGACCAGATCCCATACCCTCGAGGGCACTCCACCATTTTTAATGGAATACAAATTTGACGGCCTCACTAGTGTTAACCGCAGCGGGTGTTAACCGAAGCGGGTGTGACCATGGGGAGGGGGCGTCATGTCTAACACGGCCGCGTTAGACGGATAGGTAGAAAGACATGGGGGCTAATGTGACAAGGCTGCTAATAGGACATGGCGGCTAGATTTAATGGTGCGGCTGTGCTATAACCGGTATATAGCTTTAGGGACATGAAGGGTAGGCAGTGTGACACGGCAGATACTGTGACACTGGTGGTGTTGGTGATCACAAATGATGGTGTCTGGGCTGCTGGTGATTTACACAATCTCTTGCATTGTTGATGCTGGTTTTTTGCACTAACCGTATATTGGCTGCCGGGATATTCAGCGTCGGTATTTTAACTGTATATATGGTTTGCCGGCATTTCAACATACCGGTAATTTGGCTGTCAGTATTTTGAATTACTGTTGAATGCCGGCATTTCAGTTGTTGGTATTACATTAGTGTCAGTATACTGTTTGCTGGTAATTTGGCTGTCGGTATTTTGAATTACTGTTGAATGCCGGCATTTCAGTTGTTGGTATTACATTAGTGTCAGTATACTGTTTGCTGGTAATTTGGCTGTCGGTATTTTGACATTGTCAGTATGGTAAATTGTCTGCATTCTAACTATGGGGGTGATTCAGATCTGATCGCTGGGCTGCTAATTTTTTTGTCCTGCGTTCAGATAGTCGCCGCCTACGAGGGGAGTGTAAATTTGTCGTGCAAGTGTGCAATGCTATGTGTACGCCGAGCTGCTAAAATCCACTTTGTGCAGTCTCTGCGCAGCCCAGGACTTACTCCTACAGTGCGATCACTTCAGGCTGATCGGGACCGGAGCTGACGTCAGACACCCTCCCTGAAAACGCCTGGACACGCCTGCGTTTTTCCGAACACTAGTAAACAGGCAGTTGCCACCCAAAACGCCCTCCTCCTGTCAATCACCTAGCGAATGCCCGTGCAAATGGAATTTTCACACCATCCCATTGCTGGCCAGCAATGCCCGTTGTTGTTGTCTGACGTGCGTGCGCATTGCAGTGCATACTCATGCGCTGTTATGACTTGATCGGCCGCTGTGCAAAAATGCACAGCAGCGATCAGATCTGAATGACCCCCTATGTCGGTATAATGATCTGCCGGTATCCTGATTGTAGATATTTAATACATGATGGTATTTTAACCCTATCGGTACTTCTATTGTCGGGATTTTAAATACCGGTATATTGGCCATGTAGACATGTTAAATGTCGTTCTTACAAACACATTGGGATTTTGGTGGAGGTATTATAATTGACAGTATTACAGGCGTCGATAAACCATACCCAACGCGTCACTGACATTCCGATGATAATCTCGTTCAGTAACTTGTGAACAATGTGATGAGATCTTCTGTGCCAGAGTTCTAGTGACTGCGACTCAATTGTAATCATCACGGAAAAATGCTGTGTATCAAGGACATATAATAGATGGCACTGAGTCCCTTTTCTGTTACATTAAATGTAGTTCCCTTTAGCAAAATGCACTCTTTTGCCTCTTTGCTGTTGGACACTGATGGCTATGAGATTTGTTCCCATTTCTGGTACATAAAACAAATCTTGGATTCTGTGACAATCAGGGCCAATTCATCTTTGTCATTTCTTATTTTGTATAGCATTCGCATTTGTCTGCATACATTCAAATGACCTGTCTTGTGTGAGATATATAACATTTGTAGTTCAATTTTTCTTTCTGTGCAATGCAGTATTGCCAGCATTTGTGGTCCCAATATAATAGGACACTGACACTTTTGATCCCAGTATGATGGGACACTGTCATGTGTGGTCCCAGTATAACAGGACACTGACACCTATGGTCCCAGTATAATGGGACACTGACACTCATGATCCCAGTATAGGGGAACATTGACATTTGTAGTCCTAGTACTGTATAATTGGACACTGACACTTAGGGTCCCAGTATGCGGGAACACTGGCATTTGTGGTACTAGTACTGTATAATGGGACACTGACACTTGTGCGCCCAGCATAGGTGAACACTGGCATTTGTGGTCCTAGTACTGTATAGTTGGACACTTACACTTGTGGTACTAGTATAGGGGAACACTGGCATTTGTAGTATTGTATAATGGGACACTGACACTTGTGGTCCCAATATAGGGGAACATTGGCATTTGTGGTCCTAGTATTGTATAATTGGACACTGACACTTGCATACACTCCAACATTTTACACATAAAAATCGATCCACATTAGGAAAGGGGCGTGGCTGTGGGTAAGGGGGGGGGGCATGTCGACGCCCCTTTCCCTATACTTTCAATGGAAGTTTGGAGAGCCAAAAATCGGTACAGACCATAACAAAAGGTCCTGTACCTGCTAAAAAGGTACAGTTGGAGGGTATGCACTTGTGGTCTCAGTATAGGGTGAACACTGGCATTTGTGGTCCTTGTACTGTATAATGGAACACTGACACTTGTGGTCCCAGTAAGGGGGAACATTGGCATTTGTGGTCCTTGTACTGTATAATGGGACACTGACAATTGTGGTCCCAGTACAGGGCAAGGCTGTATAAAGCCGTGTGTGGGGGGTGGGGGGGCACTGGGGCACTTAAGACAGGAGGATCCACCACATCTTGTCAGCACTGCCCCCAAATGTCATCTCGCTGGCCCCCACTATGGGACTGCACAGTGCAAGTGCAGCAGTATGCTCGGGGGGTATATTAGATTGTGTATATTAAATTGAAACCAATGGTGTACTACTTACACACTGGCTCATGAAACCTGATACTCCTGTGTCCCTGCCTGCACTGCACACATTCTGGCTGTCTGGTTCTTCCTTCTGCTGCTGCACAAGAGGGAGAGCCAGTGCTGTCAGTGTTTACCGGCTGGGGTAGGGGCCCAACACAGGGGGGCCCAGGGTAGAGTGCCCCCCCCCCCCTTCTTAATCTGGCTCTGGTTTAGGGGAACACTGGCATTGTGATCCTAGTACTGTATAATGAGACACTGACACTTGGGTCCCAGTTAAAAATAAATTAATACGATTACAGTATGCTCCAGTTATATACCTAGCTACTGTAAGCACCTAATTGAAGCAACTGTACATTTCCAGAGTTACAGTTTTTACATTTGCCCTTTGGATAGATCCTGTGTGTGTAAGTAGAGAAAAGGTTTATATGACGCAGAGCTGATGTTCCCGGCCAGGGACCCACATCACTCTCCTGAGTGCAGGAATGTGACATCTATCCTGTGAGCTACACATAACTGTCTATGTGAGTTTCCAGGGAGAGTTTTCTGGCTGAAACAGCTGTTGAACTCATCCAACTCTAAAGCGCCATACACACTAGAAGATATTTTTCAAAGATCTGAAAGATAATGACGATTGTGAACGATATATCGTTCGCATCGTCTAGTGTGTATGGTCCTCCAATCAACGATGCGCGCACCCGCGCTCGTTGATTGGCGGTTGTGCTGAGCTGCCTGCTCAATGTGAGCAATGTCACTTGTGACATCGCTCATCACGGCATGTGTGTACGGAGCCGCGATGAGCGATGTGCACAATGTGACATTGCTCACCTCCCCTCCAGTGCCTCCCTCCCCGGCAGCGGCTTCATATCTGAGCCGTTGACAGGAGCCGCTGACCGCTCAGCGTCTCCGCCCACTGCCCCACCAATGAAGTTATAAACCCACTGCACCACCAACTTAATATAAAATTAATTACAATGGGTTTAATATTTTTTATATATATATATATATATATATATATATATATACCAACAAATATAAAACCACAGCACTCACCACCCCAGAAGCGGGGTGCAGTGTCTGCACTCACCACTCAAAGGGTGGGGTGCATGTAGCCTATGGCCATCTACTTAGAAAAAATATACAAACAGAAAGTTCAGCACTCACCAAAGCAAGCTCACTTATTTTCACAACATCAATAAATAAATGATGGGGGTTTAGTTAGTGAATTGGCCAATGCACGGAACCCTGCAAACCGCTCGCCAAGGTACCCCATCTTCAATAAATTTGGTTAGCTCATATTAACTGTGGCCACAAGCTTTGTTCATGAACCCCTATGCAAGCCCAATTATCTTAAACCTGAGTCAGCTGTAATTTATCAGCCAGTGTCAGGTGACTAGTGTACCTTTAAAAGCCATGGAGTATTTGGCAGATACACAGTAAACCAAGTGGGCATATTTGCAGTTATATTATGTGTGATACAGTTGCTAGGTTTTAATTTTTGAGACTCTGTGATAGTGTAGGACCTGAATGAGGGTGGGATACCTTGGCGAGCGGTTTGCAGGCTTCCGTGCATTGGCCAATTCACTAACTAAACCCCCATCATTTATTTATTTATGTTGTGAAAATAAGTGAGCTTGCTTTGGTGAGTGCTGAACTGTATTAATATATTATATTGAACCCATTATAATTAATTTAATATTAAGTTGGTGGCACAGTGGGTTTAAAACTTCATTGTTGGGGCAGTGGACAGAGACGCTGAGCGGTCAGCAGCTCCCGTCAGCGGCTCAGCTAGGTGCAGCACTCCTTGCGGCTTGTATAAAGGACAACAACAGGGCATACGTGTAGACAACGTTTAAATGCCTTTTTTGCTGCATTGCCATCAGGTCTTTTATGCCGCAATAAAGGCATTGAAACGTCTACACGCATGCCCTGCTGTTGTCCTTTATTCAAGCCGCCAGGAGTGCCGCACCTTTGAACTTTATGTGATTATTATTTGTGGAGGCACCCTGCCCAGTAACGCGGTCTTAATGGGAGAGCCGGGCACTCTGGTCTGTATTTATTTTATATATATATATATATATATGATCCCCATGATGAAGTCTAACTGCTGACGAAACGCGTTGGTACTGCTGTACCTGAACCTCTTTATGGACAGATAAGCCTTTTAAAATTTATATTTTGTACGTTTGCATTTTTACCATTCTTCGGATACTTATGGAAAACTAGATGTACCCCGATTTCCTATATGGATAGATAAGCTTGAATTTTTTTTTATCCTGTACGCTTGCATTTTTACCATTTGTTTTTATGTGTTGTATTAAAATTTGTGAAAAACCTTTTATTATCCCTGGTTGTGAATTGTAAATTGTAGGATTTGCTTATTCTTAGAAGGTTTTTTATACACAACTAATTTTATGGTAAACAATGGTATGAAAACTGTACGTGCTATGTTATATTTGTCTTATCTTTTTTATGTACTCATATTGGTCATATGACTGAAGAAAGACTGTATCAGATAAGTAGTCCATTTTACTCACACTGGGTCTACACTATATACTTTTTAGACACTAGAAGGCGCCATTTTCTCCACTTATTCATATATACATATATATATATATATATATATATATATATATATAGCAAAAATCCGGCACTCAGATCTTCTCCATGGATAACTTGCCTGGTGCCCTCCGTATTAAGCTGTACCTTAGCATACAGCTCCATACAATATTCTCCAACGGCGGCACTCAGGACTGAACTCAGGATAAATATCACAGACGCATAAAGTTGTTTTTCAATGTTTCAGTGCTGCTGCACTTTTATCAAGATGTGTCACAATAAACTTACATACAAAACTCACCCCCTAAATAGACACAGTGCACGTTCGTCTCTGGAGCCGCTTCCAGCCATGCCGTCAAAAGCTCCGGCGACGCCGGAAAATTATGTCAGATAGCCCAAACGTGTTGCATAGCAACTATAAACAAATCAACTTTAAACCACATATCCCAACAACCACAGCAGTGAAAAAATGCATTATAGTGACACTTCATGCAATAAAAACATTAAAGCATAATACATATCATATATCACTGTATAACATCGGGTCTGTATCGGCAACCATATATTAACTTGTAAAAGCCATCACAATGAGAACATTCCATACAAGATACATTGTTGCCGTGGAGCATTTAACTTATACAGTGTCTCAACCACCCTGAACGAATAATTAATGCAAAATCAAGCAGGAGTTGCAACATCTATAAGAAGCAAGTTAAACCCAAGGTTTCATTCAATCCCCTTGGGGACAAAGTGCCTAATCTGTCAATCCACTGAACCTCTTGCTGTAGTAACATTTTCTTCCTATCGCCTCTGGGAGGCAATGGAATGTGATCTATGATGCGATATTTAATGGATGTTAAACTATGTCTAGCAACCGCAAAGTGCCGCGCCAATGGCTGATCACTCGTGCCCTTCTGTATAGCGGTTTTAATGGCGGAGCGATGTAGCGCCATCCTCTCCTTAAATTGATGTTCCCGACATATTGTAGGGAACACGGGTAAGTGATGACAGATCACAAATTGGCTGGTACACGTAAGATGATGTTTAATAAAGAACTTCTTTCCAGAAAAAGGGTGGAAAACATCGCTCCAGGTTGCATAAAACCAAATGTTGTACAATTTGGGCAACGGAAACACCCAGGCTTATGGTTTCCCAGAAAAGTAGAGGATTTATTTTTACCCATGTTCTTACAAGGCTATTTCTCAAACTTCTACCTCTACGGAAGCAGGGCATCAATGCCGTATCATTCAGATTCAGCCCGGGATCAGTACTTATTAATGGCCAAAACCTTTTAGCTGTCTTAATTATTTGAGGACTCATGTGTATAAGTGTTAGGCCAAGTAATTTTTTTCCGATTATCAGTGAGCTTTTGGCTCACTAACAATTGGTCAATGGGTACAGCTAGTGCTTTATCCTTCATAAGGTTTAGTTGTTTAGCACAATGGGGGTAATTCCGAGTTGATCGCAGCATCAAATTTGTTAGCAGTTGGGTAAAACCATGTGCACTGCAGGGGGGGCAGATATAACATTTGCAGAGAGAGTTAGATTTGGGTGAGTTATTTTGTTTCTGTGCAGGGTAAATACTGGCTGCTTTATTTTTATACTGCAATTTAGATTTCAGTTTGAACACACCCCACCCAAATCTAACTCTCTCTGCACATGTTATATCTGCCACACCTGCAGTGCAAATGGTTTTGCCCAACTGCTAACAAATTTGATGCTGCAATCAACTTGGAATTACCCCCCATATCCCCTTTCTACAAATTTATTGAACATCTGATCTAGTTTAACTAGCGCCTCTGATCGTTTGCTAGTTATTCTCAATACTCTAAAAAACGGTCTATGCGATAATGAATCCTTTAAAGCCTTGGGGTGTGCACTGGAGGCTAGCAATAAATTATTCCTGTCAGTCCCTTTGGTGTATAAAGAAGTCTCAAGTCGAGTACCAGATCTCGTTATAGTAACGTCAAGGAAATTAATGCTTTGTTTACTCAAAGTGTATATAAACTTCACAGGCCTAACAGAGTTGTTATGTGCTTCAATTAAAGAGATAATCTCAATATCTTTACCGGACCAGAACATAAGCACATCATCTATATAACTAAAATATGCTATTATATGTTTAGAGACCAGATCCTGCTCAACCATGAATATAAAACAATTAGCTACAGAAGGTGCTACAGAAGAACCCATAGCAACTCCTGCCGTTTGCAAATAATATTTCCCGTCAAAAAAGAAATAATTTTTAGACAAGATCATGAACAGGCAGCATTAAGAGCACTGGCGTCCTATGATGACATCATAATTAGACAATCTGATAAAGGCGGATCTATTATCATCCAAGACTTGTTTACCTATAGAGCTGAAATTATGCAGCAATTTCGGATGAGGTTACTTATAGAGTCCTACCGGGGGACCCTACTGTCAATTTCAAAAAAAGAATTAGATGCTGTCTTGGAGAGGGCGGTTATAGATGGTTTCATTTCTGAGAAAGTCAGAGACTGTCTGACGGTGACCTATCCCATAAAGCCTATTCTATACACCCTCCCCAAGATTCATAAGCATCCAACTAGACCACCAGGGAGACCAATCATTTTGGCTTGAGGATCTATTTATCAACCGGTATCTGTATATTTAGATGGTTTTTTACAGCCCATTATACAGGCACAACCTACTAATTTAAAGGATACAACCTCTTTGCTGCTGGCATTAAAGGAATTACCTGATTTACCTGACGATGTGTTATTGTGTTCGGTTGATGTATGCAGCCTTTACACCTGTATACCCCACAGTCTAGGGTTGCAATCAGTAAGGAGGTTGATATCTAATAATGATGATTTTGATGGGCCTAATGCCGAGTTGTTTATGTCGTTATTGGAGCTGATCTTGTCTAAAAATTATTTGCTTGAACTAAACCAGCCACAGAACCTGTGTAATTCAGGAGTGTTCCAGTTTAAAGAGATCGTATGGTCAGCCTAATTATGCGGAGAGTCCTGGGCTTATACTGTACCTGCCCTAGGGTAAAGGCCGCAGTACAGTGGGAGCACACTGTACAATGGCATACATGGCCCTTCTGAACTAGAAGTTCTACAATATCTACAAAACAGGCCCCTGGAACGTTTGCAGGTTGTCAATGTTTGCTGATAACCTTCAGCTTTGATCAATAGTTTTAAAGCAGCGATAAGAATGAAAGCAAAACCAGGCTACTTTAGCATTTATTTCTGTTGCCGTTTTAGAACTATCACCCAAAGCCATTGATGATTGGCGTCTTTCACAACCCACCCCTTCGTAACCCTACCCCAGATGTTCTTTGTTGTTTTTTTGCTACATTCTTTATTTTCTGCCAGAGATTACTTCAATGAATGGGTTTGTTCCAGTCTGCAGCTTTTACTTCTCTTCCTTCCTCCCTTCTGTGCTTTCTAGACAGGTGTATTTCTTATAGCAGAGTTGTCTATGTTTATTGCCGCTGTACGGTACAACCCTGTAGTCCATATATATTTTGATCATTGTATCCTAACCCTGGTAACATCATTTACTACTAATACATCATCTGACAGTGGGAAACCCCTATATTTAAAACAGAAAGATTTATAGTTCTATAGAAGGTATTTTAGCAGAAACATTATTTCGCTCTGTGGGTTGGTATAGAGGTCACTGTAGCCAGTTGTGTGGTTTATAGTAACATCACTGAAACATTCTCAGTACATGAGCTTTTATCGTTACAGTTTCACGAGACAATGTGTACGGGGAAATGTTCAAAAGTCATTGGGAAACTTCTGTTCCCGCTGGGAATCTGCGCCATGGTTGCAAATCTACTGCTGTACTTCCCAAATGGAACGATATTAGAGGTGGAACAGATAACGGATTTTGTCTGGTTTTTCCATGGAATTGTGGGTGCTGGATTACTGGTAAGGAAACTATTAAGCCGTCCATTGGTTTTATTAATACACTCGCCCCTCACCCCCTACCACCTTTCTCCCCAATAATCACTCGGACAACTGAATTGCGATTTAAAAGGTCACAGCCAAATTTATTGATCGAATTAGAATTGGTACTCTTATAAGTGGGTGGCGAGAAAGCAGTGCGTGCCCCCGGCTACAGTCTCAATATTAAGTTCCTCTTAAAATTAAACAACGGGGCGGAACCTAAGTCCCGCCCTTGCGCAAGTTAGCTGAGCGGTACCACTTCCCACCATTGGCATAGCACCGGTCAACCCTTATGATGACGACCGTGTCGGCCCTTGAGGCCACGACAAACTCGCCGAGTATCTGGGGGAAGTGCCGGCCAACCGATGTTGCGCTACTACAGACCGCCGAGGAGCACTGCTTGCCGCACCTGCTGGACCTCTCATGTCAGGTGATAATTAAACTTCGAAATGGCCTGACGGTGCCTCCATCGGCATTAAAATTAATTCAAATTTTCCATTTAACCAACTTTGCACGTTGATATTAAACTCAGAAATGGCCTACCGGTGCCTCCACCGAAAATAAAAAAATCTCAAATTCCAGTTAATCAACATGTCCACTGCCTATGTGCCGAAACTGCCCCATCACCAGGGCGGGAGGGTGGGTGCCTTCTTGGATCCTTGTCCAGCATGGAAGAGGAAGCCTGCCTGCCTTTCCTGATCTTTTGTACCTCATAGGTAACTCTCCTCCCCCCTTGTCCTACAGGATGTGCTTAGGAATTTCTCTGCTCTACCCTCCCCTTCCCCCTTCCCAAATTCCCAGCCCAAGGCTTCTCTCCTAAAAAAACCAGGACGCTTATTTATTCTTCAGGCCTTTTTGGCCCTTGAATTCTTATATAATTGTAAATGATGCAGTCATCAGCTCTCTACTTCTCCATCACCAGCTTCCTCAGCCAGTGCCGCTCACTAAAGATGACGCCTGTACAGTAGCTGAGACAGACATGACATGCTGACTGATATTGCATTACTTGTTAGAAAACAATGGGGCTAATTTAGCAACGAGTTTTATCGTATGCGACTAATTTTATAACTCGTTTCGTATGATAAATGGTGCTCCGTCCAATCAGCTTCCAACTGTCATTTTTCAAATACATGACAGTTGGGAGCTGATTGGAGCCCCATTTATCATACAAACTGAGT
This sequence comes from Pseudophryne corroboree, assembly GCF_028390025.1. Taxonomy (NCBI): domain Eukaryota; kingdom Metazoa; phylum Chordata; class Amphibia; order Anura; family Myobatrachidae; genus Pseudophryne; species Pseudophryne corroboree. The sequence goes on from NC_086445.1 coordinate 77,226,730, forward strand.
TTTAAAACTATTTGTATATGATAAAACTGTTGATAAATCAGCCCCAATGTATGCAAATCCTTAAAATTATACTTGCAGACAACCTTTTACTTTATACATGCTGTAGGGGTTTGATATATTATAATCCCAAAAAGAAAAAGTTTTTCCGCACCAGAATATTAATGGTTATTTAAAGGGAACATTGGATTTGATAGTTGGAACAATTACTGTAAGTCTCCATCTTTAATAATGATGTCCGTATTAGGTGCCACTCACCAATTACATTATATATTATAATCTCGGCACAATAATGTGAACTATATAAATGTCTATGTACTCTAGATCAGCATATAAACTATACCAATGTATTATATATTTATAGAGCAAAATCAAGTATAAAAAATTCTCCCACAAAAAGTCAACGCACATAATGGTAAATACAGTATTAAAATGTGTACCATATGGAACGCTTATACAAAATAGCTTATAAAAGGTGTAATGTACGTGCAAAGGGTGCTAGTATGCTCGTTCAGTACAGTAGCTTATATAAATCTCCTGGAGCATGCTGTAGAGAGCGGGTGTGACGCCAGTTGTGCTGTTGGTACTCTCAGCACGATGTGTAGGTATTTGCTACGAGTGCTGCCACTTGCTGGGCTTTGCCCATGCTTGTCTTCACTCCTGGAAGTAGCGAGAGACTCACGATTTTTCGGGGAGTTCCCCAAACCCCTGTTAGAGTAGACGCATCTCCTACGTCCCAACCACTTCCTAGTGGAGTGGGCAGGATGGTGAGATAAATACCAGAACTACTGCACCACATTGAGGGGGCGGGGATAGATTACGCAAATTGTGTCCCTGCAAATAGCTGTATTTTGCCGTGATGGGGCCTAATGATGTGACAGCCCGTCCCCACCCACCAAAGTAGCCAGCAGCCTCCCCTCTCCAGGCATCTCTCGGAGAAGGCAGGAAAAGTTGGCAAGTGTGGTTTAGCCTGATGAACTCTCTCTTCGTTTTAGCAGTGTAACAGTAAGTCCTCACACAGTGGCGGGTTTAGGTGCGGGCTTGCGGGTGGGGACGCTGCGGCCTGAAGGCGCGGCCACAGTCACCCTGCCGCATGTGTCGCTTGTACACATGCGCAGGTCCCGGCTCCTGTCAGCTTCATTATGCAGGGGCTGGTAACTGGCCAGCGGCGGCTGCAACAGGGGCTCTCTTCCTCCTCCAGCGTACAAGGTAGCGGCAACCCCCCTCCTCCACACAGATAGGAGCTGCCGCTGCTCTCCACTATATCACTCTCCGAGGTGTATTACATCTCCCCCCATTAGGTTTGCATCAGTGGCAGCTCGTCACCTGTCTGGCTGACGTCAACGTGATGTGAGGCTCAGGTCCAGCGGCAGTGGGGCGGGGTTTAACTCCGGCGCTGCTAAACAGGCTGGTTTCTAGTGACTGCATCAGCCTCTGAGGCCCATAGAAGCCAGATAGGGCTGATGTTATAGCAGGGGAGTGGCTTCACATGGAAGTGCTCTATCTGCTAAACACAGGCGGACTGGCAGTCCCTGCAGGTGGCATATTTTACTGGGGGGGCTGTAGTTCTGCAGTCCTAGTTTGCGTACATCTCTGAATCAATTCCATAGTACTTAGTTGCAACAAGTTACAATGAGCTCACTTGCACCATTCTACCGCCATTTAGTTGTTGAACAAAATTGATTAGCCAGTTCTCTCGACAGATCCCAAAAACTGTCTGCAGTTCGGGGAAGGGCATCTTAGTAATAGGTTATAGGTTATACTGCAGCTTTATTGCATTTGAAGACCTGACCCCAGGAAGAAAGTCCAACAATTTCTCTGATTTCTCCTGCAGGCTTTCCTGCCAGCGTTTATGATGCTGGGTGTCGGGGGAGAGGGATGCTGCGCAAACAGATGTGGGGTAAGGAAGCAACGGCCAATAGTAATATTACATTTGCAAACTTTGCATTAAAATATTTTTTTTATGTATGACAAATGACATCTTTGAACTTTTCAATTTTCTGCGCCTCTGGCGAAGGATGTAGGTGCATTTCTTTCTAAAATGACCTTTAAAGTACTCTTGGATCACTTGCCCCACAGGTTCTAGATTATGGTTTGTTGTCTCTGCTTCCAGCAATCAGGCCATATGCAAGTTGCATAACACAGTTGAGTATTTAGGAATGGCTGCACTCTCAGATCAGGTCTGTGTCCTTACTTGCCATATAGTCACAGTGGTGTAAGTAGAAATGTTCTCTTAAGGGGGGTACACACGGAGAGATCCGTGTTATAATCTAAGCAATCTGACTACACTGCCGAGCGGGTGGGAGAGATGTGTGCTGAGCGGTCTGTGACAGATCGCTCAGCACACATTTTTCCTAGTGTGTACTGCCCTTTAGTGATGCTGATAGAAAAAATGGCCGTGGTCCTGTGTCATGAGGGGGTGTGGTCACATGAAACTAGGGGAGTGGCTACATGACAATAGGGGCATGGCCACATTATGCCACACACCGTAATGCCCCTTACACATTATGCCACACACTGTAATGCTTATTACACATTATGCCACACACTGTAATACTTATTACACATTATGCCACACACCGTAATGCCCCTTACACATTATGCCACACACTGTAATGCTTATTATACATTATGCCACACACTGTAATGCCCATTACACATTATGCCACACACTCTAATGATTATTACACATTATGCCATACACCGTAATGCCCATTACACATTATGCCACACACTGTAATGCCCATTACACATTATGCCACACACAGTAATGTCTTACATATTATACCACACCGTAATGCCTATTACATACTGTATTATGCCACACACAGTTATGCCACTGACACCATTTTATGTCCCACACACAAAAATGACCCTTATAAATTATGCCCCAGCTGTGGGCAGGTGGTACTGAGTACCACCACATTTCTTAATGTTACTCCATAGCACCCTACTTTCAGCACTGTATAGTCATCTACTGATACATTTAAGATAGGTGACAGAGAGGATATCGGGAAATTGCAAGGTGGTGGAGAGGAGGCCGCCAGAAGTTGACTCTCATGAGTCTGCTGTTAGAGGCAAGGGGTATGTGTAAAGAACCACCCCTTTCCCTGAGACAGGCACCTCTGCAGGCTCTAGTCTGTATTTGTGGTTTCAGGTTAGGCTACATCTGGACAGGTTCCCCTTTGCCAAAGCCTTTACGCTGGGGCATGTGCACTCACAGTCTTTCCATCTTCACCCTCTTTCCTGGGACTGAATAGATTTAAGAGTGTTTATAAGACTCTGCAAAGGAGCACAGAATGCCTCGCTGGTGGGGATGGCACATTTCCCAGAGGATGGCTGCCATAATGCAAACATGTAAAAGTTCATTTCTTAAAATCCTCTGTAATAATAGGATGCAGAAATTACATTCATATCTAGTAAAGATTTTTTTCAGAGGTTTAAAATATATAAAAAAATCCCCTTTAGTAAATTGCAAATAATTTTGCAGCCTCTCTAATCTAGTAAATAGTAATTTTCTTTCAAGACAAGGAACCCATTGAAATGAGTGAGCCATTGAAAAAAAATGGGCATTAAATAGAATGGAAATTAATGATGATTCCACAACATTATTACCTCCTTTGCAATCACTACAGATTCACCTAGTGTGACTGATCTACAGTCTTCTATGATAATTTCCCATGAATAGATACAGTGGTTTTAAAATCACCATGTAAATTGCTAAAACATGGTGATTTACATAGTGACTTCTGTAAATCAAATCCACTCAGTGGGACTGATGAATAGGGAGTACTACACCAATTTGCTAATATGTTCTATGTAAATTTGATCTGCACATGCCCAGGACAGCGGTTACAGCACCTAGCACGTTCACGTTTGCGCTTGTGCGGAGGGAGGGACATTAAATGTAAGGTGACTAGAGAAAGGGTGTGAGGTGGGGACGTCAACAGGGACTGTTGTTTGGCATACCATGGCCAGGGTCATGGCAGAGTAGCTGGTGGCCAGTCTGATTAAGCTGCTTCTTCAGGTGGGATGCGGTCAATTTACCTACAATCAAAATCTTAACAGTCAAAATCCCGACAACCATTGACCGACAGTCAAAATCTCGACAAGGTCAAAATCCCGACTTAGTCAAAACACCGACATTTAAAATACCGACATGGTCAAAATACCGACATTTAAAATGGCGACAGGTCAAAAAGTCGTTATGAGTTTTTCATGATTTTTTTTTATTGAAACCGACTTGTTCATACTGTACTATCCCAGTCGACCTGGAGGGGGAATGTAATAGTGTGCCGAGCGCAGTGAGGCACCATGTGAGGGGACGCGGTACGCTTATATGGTGTCCATGTCAACCTATGTTGTCATACAAACAAAAAACCCCAATGAAAAATGACTTTTTGACCTGTCGACATTTTAAATGCCGGTATTTTGACCTTGTTAGTATTTTGACCTTGTCGGGATTTTGACTGTCGGTCAATTGTTGTCTGGATTTTGATTGTAGGTATTTCATACTAATCCCCTTCAGGTGCCGCAGCGGACCACTGAAGCCACAGTGATGCCTCCTGTGGCTTTTACATATTTTCTCACAGCAGATGCTTCTACACAGCGCCCACCTCTGAACAGGGCCGGACTGCCCATCTGGCAAATGCCAGAGGTCCGATGGGCTGGAGGGCCGGTCCTGTCACACAGAGAGCCGGGAAGGCCACGCGAAGCGCAGCCACCGGTTCTCTGGTCTGGCCGCTCCCCCGCCTGTCTCCACGGAGGGTGTTGCGAGTCCATGCCCCCTGACTTGTGGCACGCCCCCGTCGGAAGTGTCCATGCACCACCTTTCGACAATTTTCGGCCCCCAGTCCATCCCTGCCTCTGTTAACAAATGCAGACCACGACACAGACACAAATTAAAGGGGAGTGGCAAGAGCAAAGTATGGGTTGGTCTGATGGATCAGTGGCTGGATTGAGTGTGAACAGAATTATCCCAGTTTTTTCAGAATTGTGTATGGTATGGAATAATCTAGAGCAGTGTTTTTCAACCACTGTGCCGTGGCACACTAGTCTGCCCCGAGCAGTTTCCAGGTGTGCCGCCATAGAAGCACAGCCAGACCTGTCAGTGTTTTGCCTCTACTGAGGCCCTGGAACAATCAATACTGGTGAGTTTAGTGGTTGCAGAGCCAGTTCTAATTTTGGGCTCAGGCAGTGTTGGCTTCTGGCTTTCTCAGATGTGGCTCAGGCATTACCTATGGAGAAGCTGCGACATGAAATCCTAGGACTCGCAACTGCACCATGCATCACCATTATATCTGAGTGTGCCTTGGCAATATTTAAATCTTGTTCAGTGTGCCGCGAGTTGTACAAGGTCGAAAATCTCTGATCTAGAGGAATATTATTAAAATGTTATGCCTGTCGGTTTGTTCCAAGTTGGCACAAAAACGACTGAACCGATTTTCATGAAAACGACATCACTTTGTAGTGGAAACTCGTAGAAATGACCTGCACTTTGTTTCATCCCGATCCGTCGAGATAGAGCTGAACAACAACAAACACAAACTTTATTGGCATCGTTAATACAAGAGATAGGTGTGGCACTATGTGTGCGGCCGGTAGGGGTGGAGGGTGAGGGGCTTTTGGCCCATGAGAGTTGTGTATAGGTGGTGCAAGAGTTGTGTGCAGGCGGCATGGGGAAAGCCGCAGGTAGAAGCTACAATAGTTAGTTTATAAATTTGCACCAACCAGAATTATTTATTCATTGTATCCAAATAGCTTGTTCTGTACATTACTCATTAACTAATCTGTCTGCAGAGCTGCAGATCTGTGTTCTTGGCAATCAACCACTGACATTAACCTGCACACACATTCAGCCACATGTCTGAGACCAAGGAACCCGGGAGTACAGTATATTTACCAAAGGTCAATTAAAAAATAACTAAAAAATTAAATCAATTTTAAATAGATGAAAATTGATCTAAATCTATGTTGTCTTCCTAGAGCTGAAACACACATTTACTAATGGCCTGCATGCACAAGCGACAGGGCACCAGCGATAAACGAGCGCGGGGCCGCACATCGTTCATCGCTGGTGCCTCCACACTGAAAAATATGAAAGGAATCTCGTTCATTAATGAACAAGATCGTTCATATCTTTCAGTATTATCGCCCAGTGTGTAGGGCCATTACATTTATAAAAAGGAATATCAGAAATCATCTGTTAGTAAATGTGTGTTTTAATCTACCGTATATACTCGAGTATAAGCCGACTTTTTCAGCACTTTTTTTTGTGCTGAAAAAGCCACCTCGGCTTATACTTGGGTCAGCTTTAGGAGGGACACGGAGAGCACAGCACGCGGCTCTCCTGTGACCCTTCTGCATCTCCGGCGGCAGCGGCGTCTGTGTGGTAAAGGAAGTGCACGAACCGGCACTTCCTTCCTTTAACACACGCCGCTGCCGCCGGAGATGCAGGAGGGACACAGGAGAGACGTGCGCTGCGCTCTCCGTGTCCCTCCTTCAGAAGACAGCGTGGGAGCGACGGAGGGTAAGTATCTAGCACTGTGGGGCATATCTGGCACACCTGGCACTGTGGGGCATATCTGGCAAACCTGGCACTGTGGGGCACATCTGGCACTGTGGGGCACATCTGGCACTGTGGGGCACATCTGGCACTGTGGGGCATATCTGGCACTGTGGGGCATATCTGGCACTGTGGGGCATATCTGGCACATCTGGCACTGTGGGGCATATCTGGCACTATGAGGTCTGTGTACGGGTAGAGCTGCATTTCCCACCCTAGGCTTATACTCGAGTCAATAAGTTTTCCCAGGTTTTTGTGGTAAAATTAGGTGCCTCGGCTTATATTCGGGTCGACTTATACTCGAGTATATACGGTATGTAATGCAACATTGATTTAGATTGATTTTTATCATTTTGAAATCAATACTCAAAAAAATAAAAATAAATATATATATATATATATATATATACACATACATATACATACACACACACACACAGTGTATATCAACCTTTGGTAAATATAGCCCCAGGGATTAATAAACACTCCTAAACGTAGGGTTCTATTTACTAAGGGGGTCATTCAGACCTGATTGCTCGCTAGTGTTTTTTGCAGCGCTGCATTCAGGTCAGAACTATGCATGCATATGCCCGCAATGCGCAGGCGCGTTGCACAGGTACAAAGCGAATCGTTGCTGTGCGATGGGTTTTACGAAGAATCCATTCGCACAGCCAATCGCAAGGAGATTGACAGGAAGAAGGCAATTGTGGGTGGCAACTGACCGTTTTCTGGAAGTGGTTGGAAAATCGCAGGCGTTCCCAAGCGTTTGCACGGCGGGTGTCTGGCGTCAATTCCGGTCCCGGACAGGCTGAAGTGATCGCAGCAGCTGAGTAAGTTCTGGGCAACTCAGAAACTGCACAAACTGTTTTTTTGTACCGCTCGGCTGCACATGCGATCGCACACTTGCAAAGCTAAAATACACTCCCCTATGGGCGGCGACTATCTGTTCACAGCGCTGCAATACAACCCTAGCGAGCGATCAAGTCTGAATGACCACCTAAGCCTTGGATGGAGAGGAGGTACCAGCCAATCAGCTCCTGTCATTTTTCAAACACAGCCTGTAACATGACAGTTAGGAGCTGATTGGCTGGTACTTTATCTCCGTCCACTTTATCTCCATCCAGGGCTTAGTAAATAGACCCCTAAATCCATTCTCTTCTGTTTCTGTTTATATGTACCAGTTATTTGTTTGAATACTGAAATCATATGCAATTTAAGAGTACTAAATAGTAAAGGATTTGTATGCAAACAATACAGAAATAAAAATAATGCTATTGAACATAGAATAATGAGTCTGGATTTGCTGCAGAACATGACCCCTCTGATGGATGAAGAAATGGGTGACTTGTCTTATGTTTGGGGCTCCACAGATGTTCCTGTCTGTGATGCTGTCAGCACTGGGCGCCATAGGAGGAGCCTACTGTGTGGTCATCTCTGCCATGGGTTTAGTCCGTGGACCTCTGTGTGACACAGGAGATGGAGAATACACATACCCTTTCAGGAATGAAACTGAGGAGTAAGTCACGTGTCCGCGGGTCATAGAAGCCCATAAGTTATTAGCACAACGCATCTCTTTAAAAAAATCTCAAAATTAATAGGTTTTTTTTTATGTATTTTTTTTTTTTTTTTTGCTTATTGGTGTTTGTTTTGTTTAATAAATGACTTGACTACTGTAGGTTTTATTTTATTATGTTTTATAACTGTATGTTCCAATGAATGACGTTGCAGTATTGCAGGTTCAGATTTGTCTTTTGGAACAGTCCAAATTTGATGTCATGATTCATTGATGTCAAACAGTCATGTCAACAATTTTCCTCTAAGGGACCAATCATTTTTTTGCTTGTGTTTCTATTATGAATGAGAAGGGCTGTTGTTTGTTGTAAGGGGCCACAAAGCAATAAAGTAAAAAAAAATTACAATTAATTTTTGAGACACCATGTCACCCCCCCCCCCCTTCCCCCCCACACACCCTAAAATATACATGCAGGGACACAGGTTCCAATAGGAGCCATACCCTGCAATATGCAAAAAGTTACCTGATCACATTACTTCCAGATTCAGGCATAGCAGATCGCGGACAAGTGGCCGTTACCGCTAGCGATACTATAGATTGTAAGCTTGCGAGCAGGGCCTTCCTACCTCTATGTCTGTCACCCGGTTTTGTTCTATTCTGTTGTTCTAATTATAAAGCGCAATGGAATACGCTGCGCTATATAAGAAACTGTTAATAAATAAATAATAATAATAAATAGACCTATAAATATGATGTAGCTATCATGGTGGCAAGCTCCAGGAAGCTTAATAAATTTGCCAATATCGCACTCCCCATAGACTGCAATGGGGGCTGCTCCGGTGACCAAAAGAGGCGGAAATCCTCTGAAATCCCTTTTGATGGACTTTCCATTAAAAGTCTTCATAAATAGGCACCTTAATGTTTCAGCCAATTAACGCAGATTATGCAGCATTCCAGGTAATATGTTCTTTATCCTAAGGGTCGTGATATAACAATACTGTCATAATAGTAATGTAATGTATGGCACATGTTATAGCTAACGGAACATTTCTCTCTTCTGCAGGGACAATTATCTGTTTCATCAGAGCACCTGGAGCATTTGTAAGGCACCTGAGAACATTGTGCTGTGGAATGTTACATTATTCTCCATTCTCTTGGGAATTGGCGCCATTGAAACTGTTCTGTGTGTAATCCAAGTCATTAATGGGCTATTCGGCGTCATCTGCGGCACGTGCTTGAGACAAAGAAAAGTGAGTGAATGTGCTGCTTGGTAATGTGTTATTGTTGTGAAATATTTATTACCATTCTCAGAGACAGCTCCAATCAAAATGCAAGTAATGGGTTAGTATCTACGTTGAATTGAATTTTGCCCAAAATTAAATATATACATTTTTTTTTAAATCCCTCATTTATTGTTTTTTTTCTGCTATTTCATTGAAAAATGTCTGAAAATATTAGTAAAACTGGTCCTTCCAATAGGAAGATCCTATCCAATAACTGCAAGACAATAAATAATTAGTGTAACCGTGGCCTATTATTGTTCTGCCTCTGACAGGAAGCTAAATCAGAAATAAACTTCAGAGAGTATTACTAGTTACACAGGGGGAAGTGTATCAAACCTTCTATGGGATCCGGTCATGTGACCGGTGCTCGGGATCCTGGAGGTCACCATGCCGACGCCGGGATCCCGCCTGCTTACCAGCCTGACAGTTGGCATGTTGGGACTATTCTCACTTGTGGGTGTCCACGACACCCATAGTGTGGGAATAGAACATGTGGCGAGCGCAGTGAGCCACCAAACCCTGCAAGGGGCGTGGTTGCGCTCGACACCCCCCCCCCCCAGCATTCTGCTACCAGGATCCCGGGGTTTGTATGCTGACTGCTGGTCTTCCAGACCCAACCCCCGTTCTACACAGGACAAGTGGAGAAGTTGTCTATAAAAACCAATCAACTTCAAGCTATAATTTCTGAAATTTAAAGCTAGAAGTTGATTAGTTGATATAGGCAGCGTCTCCCCCTGTCCTCTTTAGAAGATTTGATACATTTGCCCCTTTAGAATAAAATAGAATGGATGAAGTCTAAATGATTTAATTAAAGAAGAATTATTGGGGGGGAATTCAAATGTTTGAAAAGTCGGTTGGGTGTCTGTTTTTTCCTGTCTATTAGATAGGAAAAAACAGACACCCAACTGACTTTCCAAACATTTGAATTCCCCCCATAAAGTCAAGTTCCCAGACGACAGCTATACTTAGCTCTGATTGGCTGTTTGCAATCACATGTGTGCCGTTGAACATAATATATTAAATGTGTTTTCTTTCAGACTGGTGTCGCCTAGCTGCAAATACCCTCTATTGGTAGAATATATTGAAGAATGGCGGAACTCACTGAATATTAAACTATATGTTAAAGAGATTTATTTGGGGTATTGAGGTCAAATTTGGAAACTGTCTTGAAACTTGAATAATGAATATAGGCGATATCTTCTCTAGAACTTTATTTCCTTCTGTGGAAAGGGATACATCCAGCATGACGCCAGCGCCAGCATCCATGTTGGTTGATGGAACAAACCCCAATAGCAGCTTCTTATTATCCTCTTATACTTTATACAATAAATGTGTCATATGTTTCGGTATCTACTACCTCTACAATTTACATTATCCTAATACTCATCAATTGGCTGTAAAATTGTCCTCATATTAAACAATTATCTTTAAAAGTTATATACTTATTCTCAGTCGAACATACTGGGGCAGATTCTGAATTAGGAGTAAAGCAAAAAGGGCAAGTAACTTTGCATCTGAGTAAAACCATGCTGCACTGCAGCTGGGGTAGATGTAACATGTGCAGAAAGAGTTAGTTTTGAGAGGGGCGTGTCCCTTTTTCCTTCTCACCCTTGGAGAATTTAGCTAATAATATATTAGCAAATGAAAGAAATGTTGATTATATTTTATATTACATATCATTATGTCTCATTTATTGGGTTAATATCTCCTATCCGTTTGACACTGCATGATCCCTAAATTGGACATATCCCAGCCTTCCCACTTTTGGAGGGACAGTTCAAATTTTTGAAGATTATCCAGTAGTCCTGCAACCGGAGTCGCCCTTTCTTGCAGATGCACAGTTTTGGAGCATGAGCAGTGCCAACACATGAAGTATACACTCCCCCAATAGACACACGGTCCCCTCACAATCAGCCCCAGCGTAACCCCAGTTTGGAACTATGCATGGTCTTTTGAAGCATCGGGGCCTCATCACTGTGGAAGAGGTCTTCTAATTTGGTGGGAAAGCCCAGATTCGCGGACTCCAAGTGGGTTTATCTATTGATAGGTAGATGTGTCTTGTGTGTGTGTTGGAATAGGGGTGAAGTTGGGCAGATCAGGGTGGGTATGACTGGATTAATACTTCAGTTTATTTTCTCCAGACTTTGACTTTTGAAATGTTAGTAGGAACAATATGCCACTGCAATATCTTCATCACATCATGTAAATCCCACCCTCTATGCACTATTCCAGGGGTTCTCAAACTCGGTCCTGAGGACCCCACACAGGTCACGTTTTCCAGGTCACCCGGCAGGTGCACTGTGTATGACCAACTGTCACATTTTAAAAATCAACTGATGACCTAGACCACAGGTTCTCAAACTCGGTACTGAGGACCCCACATGGTTCATGTTTTGCAGGTCACCTGTAGATTTTTAAAATGTGACAGTTGGTGACACACAGTGCAGCTGCCGGGTTACATGGAAAACGTGAACCGTGTGGGGTCCTGAGGACCGAGTTTGAGAACCAATGACCTAGACAACATGAGCTGATTGGGGTCCTGAGGACAGAGTTTGAGAACTTCTGTACTATTCTAATTAGCGTCATGTAGCAAAACCGCTACTTTACGGGAAACATCAGGCCAGCTTAAGAGACGTACAACAGACAAAGAGGAAGGGGGGTGCAAATCCCCAACCCCCAAATTCCCTTCCGCACACTGAGAATTACCTGTAACAATCCCTGAACCTATCTGATAATAAAATTCAGAGAATTCGTCACAAATGTTTGCAAACACATGTTTAGCTGCAGGCCACTTCACGGCTTCTCTGATACAGCAGTCCTAACCTACATAATAGCAGTGCCCACATAGGGCCATGTAATTTGTCACAGTACGCCTCATGATAAAGGCTTTTACTAAAACACTTCCAAACAGAGAGCTAACTTACCCGGGAGCCACCCCCAGGATCTCCCATTGGCACTACAAGGAACAGCATGCTTTCCAAATGCTGCTCCCATTCAGGACTGCTGTATCAGAGAAGCCGTGAAGTGGCCAGCAGCTAAACATGTGTTTGCAAACATTTGTGACGAATTCTCTGAATTTTATTACCAGATAGGTTCAGGGATTGTTACAGGTAATTCTCAGTGTGCGGAAGGGAATTTGGGGGTTGGGGATTTGCACCCCCCTTCCTCTTTGTCTGTTGTTTGTCTGTGATCCCTCCCCCTTCCAGCACCTGATATATAATTACCTCCAGGTATGATTGAGCAGCTTCCTAATTGTTTGTCTACTTGTGTGCATGAGGCATTGAATGGGAGCAGCATTTGGAAGGCATGCTGTTCCTTGTAGTGCCAATGGGAGATCCTGGGGGTGGCTCCCGGGTAAGTTAGCTCTCTGTTTGGAAGTGTTTTAGTAAAAGCCTTTATCATGAGGCGTACTGTGACAAATTACATGGCCCTATGTGGGCACTGCTATTATGTAGGTTAGGACTGCTGTATCAGAGAAGCCGTGAAGTGGCCAGCAGCTAAACATGTGTTTGCAAACATTTGTGACGAATTCTCTGAATTTTATTACCAGATAGGTTCAGGGATTGTTACAGGTAATTCTCAGTGTGTGGAAGGGAATTTGGGGGTTGGGGATTTGCACCCCCCTTCCTCTTTGTCTGTTGTTTGTCTGTGACCCCTCCCCCTTCCAGCACCTGATATATAATTACCTCCAGGTATGATTGAGCAGCTTCCTAATTGTTTGTCTACTTGTGTGCATGAGGCATTGAATGGGAGCAGCATTTGGAAGGCATGCTGTTCCTTGTAGTGCCAATGGGAGATCCTGGGGGTGGCTCCCGGGTAAGTTAGCTCTCTGTTTGGAAGTGTTTTAGTAAAAGCCTTTATCATGAGGCGTACTGTGACAAATTACATGGCCCTATGTGGGCACTGCTATTATGTAGGTTAGGACTGCTGTATCAGAGAAGCCGTGAAGTGGCCAGCAGCTAAACATGTGTTTGCAAACATTTGTGACGAATTCTCTGAATTTTATTACCAGATAGGTTCAGGGATTGTTACAGGTAATTCTCAGTGTGCGGAAGGGAATTTGGGGGTTGGGGATTTGCACCCCCCTTCCTCTTTGTCTGTTGTTTGTCTGTGACCCCTCCCCCTTCCAGCACCTGATATATAATTACCTCCAGGTATGATTGAGCAGCTTCCTAATTGTTTGTCTACTTGTGTGCATGAGGCATTGAATGGGAGCAGCATTTGGAAGGCATGCTGTTCCTTGTAGTGCCAATGGGAGATCCTGGGGGTGGCTCCCGGGTAAGTTAGCTCTCTGTTTGGAAGTGTTTTAGTAAAAGCCTTTATCATGAGGCGTACTGTGACAAATTACATGGCCCTATGTGGGCACTGCTATTATGTAGGTTAGGACTGCTGTATCAGAGAAGCCGTGAAGTGGCCAGCAGCTAAACATGTGTTTGCAAACATTTGTGACGAATTCTCTGAATTTTATTACCAGATAGGTTCAGGGATTGTTACTAGAGATGAGCGGGTTCGGTTTCTCTGAATCCGAACCCGCCCGAACTTCATGTTTTTTTACACGGGTCCGAGCGACTCGGATCTTCCCGCCTTGCTCGGTTAACCCGAGCGCGCCCGAACGTCATCATCACGCTGTCGGATTCTCGCGAGGCTCGGATTCTATCGCGAGACTCGGATTCTATATAAGGAGCCGCGCGTCGCGGCCATTTTCACACGTGCATTGAGATTGATAGGGAGAGGACGTGGCTGGCGTCCTCTCCGTTTAGAAATTAAAATAGATAGGAGAGTGAGACACTTCATTTACTTACTGGAGCTTAGGAGGAGTTATACTAGTGACTGATGACCAGTGACCTGACCACCAGTGCAGTTTTATAATTTATTATTATTTAATAATCCGTTCTGTTCTTGTTCTCTGCCTGAAAAAAACGATACACAGTGACTCAGTCACACTCACATACCATATCTGTGCTCAGCCCAGTGTGCTGCATCATCTATGTATAATATCTGACTGTGCTCACACAGCTTAATTGTGGGGGAGACTGGGGAGCAGTTATAGGTTATAGCAGGAGCCAGGAGTACATATTAAACAGTGCACACTTTTGCTGCCAGAGTGCCACTGCCAGTGTGACTGACCACTGACCACTGTGACCAGTGACCTGACCACACTGACCACCAGTATAGTATATTGTGATTGAATGTCTGCCTGAAAAAGTACACTCGTCGTGTGACTTGTGTGGTGTTTTTTTATTCTATAAAAATTAAAAAACTCATTCTGCTGACAGACAGTGTCCACTCCAGCAGGTCCGTCATTATATAATATATACCTGTCCGGCTGCAGTAGTGATATATATATATTTTTTATATCATTATTTATCATCCAGTCTACTAGCAGCAGACACAGTACGGTAGTTCACGGCTGTAGCTACCTCTGTGTCGGCACTCGGCAGTCCATCCATAATTGTATACCACCTACCCGTGGTTTTTTTTTTCTTTCTTCTTTATACATACTACATCTCATTATCATCCAGTCTATATTAGCAGCAGACACAGTACAGTACGGTAGTCCACGGCTGTAGCTACCTCTGTGTCGGCACTTGGCACTCGGCAGTCCATCCATAATTGTATACCACCTACCCGTGTTTTTTTTTTTCTTTCTTCTTTATACATACTACATCTCATTATCATCCAGTTTATATTAGCAGCAGACACAGTACAGTACGGTAGTCCACGGCTGTAGCTACCTCTGTATCGGCACTCGGCAGTCCATCCATAATTGTATACCACCTACCCGTGTTTTTTTTTTCTTTCTTCTTTATACATACTACATCTCATTATCAACCAGTCTATATTAGCAGCAGACACAGTACAGTACGGTAGTCCACGGCTGTAGCTACCTCTGTGTCGGCACTCGGCAGTCCATCCATAATTGTATACCACCTACCCGTGGTTTTTTTTTTCTTTCTTCTTTATACATACTACATCTCATTATCATCCAGTCTATATTAGCAGCAGACACAGTACAGTACGGTAGTCCACGGCTGTAGCTACCTCTGTGTCGGCACTCGGCAGTCCATCCATAATTGTATACCACCTACCCGTGGTTTTTTTTTCTTTCTTCTTTATACATACTACATCTCATTATCATCCAGTCTATATTAGCAGCAGACACAGTACGGTAGTCCACGGCTGTAGCTACCTCTGTGTCGGCACTCGGCAGTCCATCCATAATTGTATACCACCTACCCGTGGTTTTTTTTTTCTTTCTTCTTTATACATACTACATCTCATTATCAACCAGTCTATATTAGCAGCAGACACAGTACAGTACGGTAGTCCACGGCTGTAGCTACCTCTGTGTCGGCACTCGGCAGTCCATCCATAATTGTATACCACCTACCCGTGATTTTTTTTTTCTTTCTTCTTTATACATACTACATCTCATTATCATCCAGTCTATATTAGCAGCAGACACCGTACAGTACGGTAGTCCACGGCTGTAGCTACCTCTGTGTCGGCACTCGGCAGTCCATCCATAATTGTATACCACCTACCCGTGGTTTTTTTTTTCTTTCTTCTTTATACATACTACATCTCATTATCAACCAGTCTATATTAGCAGCAGACACAGTACAGTACGGTAGTCCACGGCTGTAGCTACCTCTGTGTCGGCACTCGGCAGTCCATCCATAATTGTATACCACCTACCCGTGGGTTTTTTTTTCTTTCTTCTTTATACATACTACATCTCATTATCAACCAGTCTATATTAGCAGCAGACACAGTACAGTACGGTAGTCCACGGCTGTAGCTACCTCTGTGTCGGCACTCGGCAGTCCATCCATAATTGTATACCACCTACCCGTGGTTTTTTTTTCTTTCTTCTTTATACATACTACATCTCATTATCAACCAGTCTATATTAGCAGCAGACACAGTACAGTACGGTAGTCCACGGCTGTAGCTACCTCTGTGTCGGCACTCGGCAGTCCATCCATAAGTATACTAGTATCCATCCATCTCCATTGTTTACCTGAGGTGCCTTTTAGTTGTGCCTATTAAAATATGGAGAACAAAAATGTTGAGGTTCCAAAATTAGGGAAAGATCAAGATCCACTTCCACCTCGTGCTGAAGCTGCTGCCACTAGTCATGGCCGAGACGATGAAATGCCAGCAACGTCGTCTGCCAAGGCCGATGCCCAATGTCATAGTACAGAGCATGTAAAATCCAAAACACCAAATATCAGTAAAAAAAGGACTCCAAAATCTAAAATAAAATTGTCGGAGGAGAAGCGTAAACTTGCCAATATGCCATTTACCACACGGAGTGGCAAGGAACGGCTGAGGCCCTGGCCTATGTTCATGGCTAGTGGTTCAGCGTCATGTGCTGTTTGGGGAGTGTTTTTTGGAAGGGCCATCCTGCGTGACACTGCAGTGCCACTCCTAGATGGGCCCGGTGTTTGTGTCGGCCACTAGGGTCGCTTATCTTACTCACACAGCTACCTCATTGCGCCTCTTTTTTTCTTTGCGTCATGTGCTGTTTGGGGAGGGTTTTTTGGAAGGGACATCCTGCGTGACACTGCAGTGACACTCCTAGATGGGCCCGGTGTTTGTGTCGGCCACTAGGCTCGCTTATCTTACTCACACAGCTACCTCATTGCGCCTCTTTTTTTCTTTGCGTCATGTGCTGTTTGGGGAGGGTTTTTTGGAAGGGACATCCTGCGTGACACTGCAGTGACACTCCTAGATTGGCCCGGTGTTTGTGTCGGCCACTAGGGTCGCTTATCTTACTCACACAGCTACCTCATTGCGCCTCTTTTTTTCTTTGCGTCATGTGCTGTTTGGGGAGGGTTTTTTGGAAGGGACATCCTGCGTGACACTGCAGTGACACTCCTAGATGGGCCCGGTGTTTGTGTCGGCCACTAGGGTCGCTTATCTTACTCACACAGCTACCTCATTGCGCCTCTTTTTTTCTTTGCGTCATGTGCTGTTTGGGGAGGGTTTTTTGGAAGGGACATCCTGCGTGACACTGCAGTGACACTCCTAGATGGGCCCGGTGTTTGTGTCGGCCACTAGGGTCGCTTATCTTACTCACACAGCTACCTCATTGCGCCTCTTTTTTTCTTTGCGTCATGTGCTGTTTGGGGAGGGTTTTTTGGAAGGGACATCCTGCGTGACACTGCAGTGACACTCCTAGATGGGCCCGGTGTTTGTGTCGGCCACTAGGGTCGCTTAGCTTAGTCATCCAGCGACCTAGGTGCAAATTTTAGGACTAAAAATAATATTGTGAGGTGTGAGGTATTCAGAATAGACTGAAAATGAGTGTAAATTATGGTTTTTGAGGTTAATAATACTTTGGGATCAAAATGACCCCCAAATTCTATGATTTAAGCTGTTTTTTAGTGTTTTTTGAAAAAAACACCCGAATCCAAAACACACCCGAATCCGACAAAAAAAATTCGGTGAGGTTTTGCCAAAACGCGGTCGAACCCAAAACACGGCCGCGGAACCGAACCCAAAACCAAAACACAAAACCCGAAAAATTTCCGGCGCTCATCTCTAATTGTTACAGGTAATTCTCAGTGTGCGGAAGGGAATTTGGGGGTTGGGGATTTGCACCCCCCTTCCTCTTTGTCTGTTGTTTGTCTGTGACCCCTCCCCCTTCCAGCACCTGATATATAATTACCTCCAGGTATGATTGAGCAGCTTCCTAATTGTTTGTCTACTTGTGTGCATGAGGCATTGAATGGGAGCAGCATTTGGAAGGCATGCTGTTCCTTGTAGTGCCAATGGGAGATCCTGGGGGTGGCTCCCGGGTAAGTTAGCTCTCTGTTTGGAAGTGTTTTAGTAAAAGCCTTTATCATGAGGCGTACTGTGACAAATTACATGGCCCTATGTGGGCACTGCTATTATGTAGGTTAGGACTGCTGTATCAGAGAAGCCGTGAAGTGGCCAGCAGCTAAACATGTGTTTGCAAACATTTGTGACGAATTCTCTGAATTTTATTACCAGATAGGTTCAGGGATTGTTACAGGTAATTCTCAGTGTGCGGAAGGGAATTTGGGGGTTGGGGATTTGCACCCCCCTTCCTCTTTGTCTGTTGTTTGTCTGTGACCCCTCCCCCTTCCAGCACCTGATATATAATTACCTCCAGGTATGATTGAGCAGCTTCCTAATTGTTTGTCTACTTGTGTGCATGAGGCATTGAATGGGAGCAGCATTTGGAAGGCATGCTGTTCCTTGTAGTGCCAATGGGAGATCCTGGGGGTGGCTCCCGGGTAAGTTAGCTCTCTGTTTGGAAGTGTTTTAGTAAAAGCCTTTATCATGAGGCGTACTGTGACAAATTACATGGCCCTATGTGGGCACTGCTATTATGTAGGTTAGGACTGCTGTATCAGAGAAGCCGTGAAGTGGCCAGCAGCTAAACATGTGTTTGCAAACATTTGTGACGAATTCTCTGAATTTTATTACCAGATAGGTTCAGGGATTGTTACAGGTAATTCTCAGTGTGCGGAAGGGAATTTGGGGGTTGGGGATTTGCACCCCCCTTCCTCTTTGTCTGTTGTTTGTCTGTGACCCCTCCCCCTTCCAGCACCTGATATATAATTACCTCCAGGTATGATTGAGCAGCTTCCTAATTGTTTGTCTACTTGTGTGCATGAGGCATTGAATGGGAGCAGCATTTGGAAGGCATGCTGTTCCTTGTAGTGCCAATGGGAGATCCTGGGGGTGGCTCCCGGGTAAGTTAGCTCTCTGTTTGGAAGTGTTTTAGTAAAAGCCTTTATCATGAGGCGTACTGTGACAAATTACATGGCCCTATGTGGGCACTGCTATTATGTAGGTTAGGACTGCTGTATCAGAGAAGCCGTGAAGTGGCCAGCAGCTAAACATGTGTTTGCAAACATTTGTGACGAATTCTCTGAATTTTATTACCAGATAGGTTCAGGGATTGTTACAGGTAATTCTCAGTGTGCGGAAGGGAATTTGGGGGTTGGGGATTTGCACCCCCCTTCCTCTTTGTCTGTTGTTTGTCTGTGACCCCTCCCCCTTCCAGCACCTGATATATAATTACCTCCAGGTATGATTGAGCAGCTTCCTAATTGTTTGTCAGCTTAAGAGACGTACAGTATGCAATTCCGATAGATACGGAGCTGAGCGATTATCGGTAAACTGTGCATGAGCCAAGGTGCCTAAAGATTAATTTGCAAAGTGACTAACAGTCAAGGACCATTTGGGTCAGGTAACGTATAGTGGTGGCCAAAAAAGCAGGTGTGCCGCATCCATTTTTTAGGGTGTGTCTAAGGCTGTGACTGCATTCTTGAATGCAGGAAACATGGCACAAGCCGTTCTCACGGCCATGCTGCACAATCATAGGGATACTCATATGGTCAATTATATCAAAGCTTCTGCGACCAACGTACAGTCTTTATACGAAGCTGCTAAAATTTGTGATGTCGCTTGTGGGAGTCTTAATACAAATCCCGGCGAACAGTAGCCGCGTACAAAGATGAACACATTAGCGTACATGTCTAAACAGGCCCATTATGTCTTATAATGATAAAAATTCCATTATCATTTTTTTAGATTCATAATAATAATAATTAGTAACATAAGTATCTGATGTGTCTGGTTTCAAAGGTTTACTGGGCGGTACATTTTACCCTTTTTCACTCCCTTAGGAGTCGAATTAAAAAAAAACCTTCTTAGTTGGTGGCTGCAAATAATTGTCACAGTTTTCAGACCACCCAGCAGGTGCACAGGGAGAGTTCAACAACTGTCACATTTTCCAGAGCACAATGGGGATGCATTGTAAATGGCAGACGGAGGTTCCCCCACATAACTCTGAAAAGAAGCAATCAATTACAAAACCAATATTTTTTCTGCAAATCTATGGACCAAGAACTTTCATTTGGTATATGATGTGCCCTGCTCTGCATCATAGAAATACAGTATATCACTCATAAAAGCCATCCTTCTGCTATTAATATATTGATGATGATGATGATGATGATGATGATAATATATTAATACAGAAAAAGTAGAGCAGTCATTGTTTCTGAAAGAGAAAGGGATCATATTACGGTATTTAAAAAATGTGACATAAAATATGACACCGCACAGTGGCATGAATGTTGGAAAATAGGTTTGTTTAAATACCCAATGCATCAGGTCATTTTGCAAAACACAAGAAGCATCTTTAGAATGATTTAATGTCTTTATTATTGAAAAAAGCCACACCCCATTGTATCATGTGATTCAAACTGAAAGTGTTCTTGCGGGCTCGCCAAGGTTGGTCAGCCTGCAGGGCTTTTCGGAAATCTGCCCCGACACCCTCACCTAAGTTAACCTTCACGTTAGGCTAGTCCATAGTTTGCATATTCATCAGTGGCAGCTCATTGGTTGTAAATGGAAAAACATCAGGGTCTTCTAATCCTGGTGTGGCAGCATTGGCTGATCTGTTACTCAGTTCAGGACTGGTCAGTGTTTGTGTCCCAGATATTTGCCCAGAGTGACCTCAGTGGAGGTGCATCTAGAAGTACTACTTTCACTGATCCACTGCCATGTCCCCTGTCCAATCAGATGTGGACTATGGCGGTGACCTTCATTACAGTGGCAATTGGAACCAACCGATTCTTGAATACTTGTTACTCCACCTAAGATCCTCCACCCAAGCGGCTTATGTCTTTGCTCCATACACTAAGTTCACTGTTTCTACTGCATGAGGATATCTTATCTGTTCTGTGAAGTAGTGATGGACTTCCTGGTAACAGGCCACTGTGTATGGACCAGAGAAAGCCCAGAGAAAAGGCCCGAGAAGTCGGAGGGGGGTGGTGACATTGCTTGTGTGGCCAGAGTGACCGCAGAGGAAGCACATCCTCAATTCTGACAGTTCAGGCATCTGATTCCTTGGTTAGATTGACAATTGCCATTTAATTTTGGTACCTCAGTCATACCACGGGGTCAGAGTGATGGTCCTAATATTATTTGCCATTTAGTCACAAATTCATCTACCATTGATCAGCCTGTTCATTGTGGCCAGTCACCCACTCTATCAAGATTCAGATATCCGGTCACTGCTTGCCCAAACTGCATCCATCAGGTATGGCCTCAGATTAACAAGAGTCCAGAGTCTTTTATGGTATGAATCTGGTGTCACGGCAATTCAGGTTAGCATAGTTCTCCAGACTTTGCCATAGATTCCACATGCCACCAGGCTTAGCCTGCATCAGGCTTTAAGTACTTTGCTTGTCCAGTTTGGACCTATGGACTACCATGAGATTCTCAAATATCTCTAGATAAGTGGTAATTTTTGTACTTGCTTTGTAGGCTTATCCCGATACCCCAATTATTGCTGTGTAACCAGTAGAGGTGGGAACCCCCCTAGTACTTTTAGGAAAGTTCCATTACGTGTTGTTGTGTTGCAGTGCCGATGACCCCAGCAACTCCTGCAGTGAGGATGCTGAATCACAGAATACATCACTTCGGTTGGGTATCTGGTGGAATGGTCGAAAGTAACCATGTCTATATTCACAAGGTCAATATTACAGTGTCGACATCAGAATGTCAACATGGTTAAAACTGTTAACATGCACCAAGTCTACATCCTCAAACTGTCAATGGATTTACAATGTGAACATATGAAATGTCGACATTTTGGGGATGCCGACGTTTAGTGATCAGCACCACAGGGATGGTTAGGGTAAGGCTGTGGAGGGAGGACACACCCGCCAGTGGTGGGAAATTAGCAGTGCGTGCAAGCAGGTAAGGAGGGGGTATAAAAGGAGCCCCGGCAGTGGCACAGGCCAGTCTGCAGATCCCCTGGGCAGAGCGTACACACCGGCACCCTAGCACTGCTGCAACATTAGAGCTGATGCTGTAAACATAGCGTCAGGAGAAGGGGCCAGGAGTGTGAAGCCCAAGCCAGACAGGTGCCGTGACCAGAGCGGAGGAAGGACTGGCAGACATCATACCCCCAAGGATGGCGCTGAAGGTTGATCTTGGCAGTGGGTGGCTAGAGATTGACCCCAGGATGAGGTGGTGAAGTAGCGGTGACTGGGTTGCTGCAGGTAGGGGGAGCCTAGCGGACAGTGACAGTGTCCAAACCTTCAAGAAGCTGAGATCCAGGAGAAGTGTCCTGCTACCTAAGACTGAGGCAGGATAGGAGCAGGCGGAGCAGAGGGAGCAGCTAGCTAATACTATTCGGAGGGAGGCAGCCAGGCAGCAGCAGACCTCTGTGAGAGCAGCACAGTCAGGCTTACACTAGAGTCTACAGGTGGTGAGATTAATGCACCCCATACAGATACAGAGCACCATTACCTACCGAACACAAGGAGATGAGCTGCTCATAGACACGCCAGAGAGGGGCAGCATCATCAGAATTGCAGGCCAGCTATTCCTGGAGGCATAAGAATATATAATTAGGTATTTGTCCTATAGAAAGCAGCAGAACCTGATTAAGAGGAGAATTTAATACTAAGCAGACTGGAAAACTGTATTCAGCTTTCACTAAATACTTGAGAACGGCTGCCAACTAGAGTAAGTAACGTAGTAATATATACACTTCATAGTCACTGGCGGTGTAATGTCAAAAAAACAGAAGTGCTGCAAGTGACAGGTTTCCTGTGACAGCCATAGGGTTTAAAGTGAACGTCAGTGAGAGGAAGATTTTTAATGCCATTTAAGCCCCTTTCACATCTCCAATGCCGGATCCCACCTGGGAATTGGAAACGAGTCCTTTCTGGGTGGGATCCGGCATTGGACCCTAAGATCTGGCAATATGCCGGGTCAAGTTGCCATAGTGGCGGGGGCGGAGCCGGCATCAGGGCCGGCGCTGGGAGATGAGCTCTATGTATTGAGCGGGTCCCTTGTCGCATCGACCCAGCAACCCGTTCACACTGCCACTGACCCAGTATTCAACCTGGGAATAACCCTTCTTATAACCCGGGTTGAATTACCGGGTCAGGCGACCCGGGAATTCTCCATGGGCCCTTTCACATCGCACACTGACCCGTGTCGACTCAGCAATATACCGTGTCGATACCGGGTTATTTGAGCGATGTAAAAGGGGTACAAGTGGAACAGTAAGTAGCTGAAGTAATGCAAGGTATAGAATATTCCTGGTAAGGATTTATCGGGTCTATTTACTAAGCAATGTATAGAGATAAAATCGACGGAGATAAAGTACCAGCCAATCTGGCTGCCCGGGGCTGGCCATCTCAGCAGTGGCCGCCCCGCACCCCCCTCCCACCCACGGCATGGAAGTCTGGCCGCCCGGGGCTGAATGGCTCAGAGGCGGCCAACCCACACCCCTCTCTCACCCGCAAGAAAATATGTCAGGCTGCCCGGGGCTGAACGGCTCAGTGGAGGCCACCCCGCACCCCCCCCCCCCCCCGCAGCATGTGTCTGTCTGCTGGAGCTGGTCGGCTCAGCAGCGGCCACCCTGTACACCCCTCCCACCCGCGGCATGTACTGTGTGGCTGCCTGGGGCTGGCCGACTTGTCAGTGCAGCGGCGGACCCCCCCGCACTCCCCTCCTTTGCTTCACAAGCTGCCGTGCAAACGGCAGCTTGTGAAGAGATTCGGAAGCTGTTCGCCATCTCAGGATGGTGAACAGTTTCAGTGGCAAACGCAGGATTTGCATGGGGGGGTTTCCAGAACTGGGCGGAGCCAATCACGGGGGTGGGGACTGAGGTGACCCAGTATATGCTGGGTCCGTAAAACTAGTGTGTCTGTGTGTGCGTGTGTGTGTAACTGTATATATATATATATATATATATCTACACATATATATATATACATATATCTACACACACACACACACATATATATATATATATATATATACACATACACACATACACATACACGGGTGGTCTTCAGTTTGCCGGCGGTCGGGCTCCCGGCGACCAGCATACCGGCGCCGGGAGCCTGACCGCCGGCATACCGACACTTATTCTCCCTCGTGGGGGTCCACGACCCCCCTGGAGGGAGAATAGAATAGTGTGGCGCGCGTAGCGAGCCCACACGGGGCTCATTTGCGCTCGCCACACTGTTGGTAAGCCGGCGGCCGGCCTCCCGGCGCCGGTATGCTGGTCGCCGGGAGGCCGGCCGCCGGGAGATCGTAGTGAACCCATATACACATATACATAGCATATCAAACATGCATGCATATATATATATATATACACACACACATACAGTACACATATATATACACATGTGTATATATATATATATCATATATGTGTGTGTGTGCGTGTTTATATGTATGTATGTATGTATGTATATACATGTGTATATATGTAGGCACATGGATATATATGTACTATAATTTAAATAAAGTAAACTTTTATTGCACTTGCAAGTGCCACCAGGAAGACAGCAGGCTGCAGAGGACGCTAGACAGTCATTAATAATACTCATGCAGCTAAAAAAAAAAAAAAAAAATTTTTTTTTTTTTTTTTAGTGGAGGGGGGTTTCTGGGTACTCGGAAACCCCCCCTGGGTGCGCCGCTGAGTTTTAGGTTCAAACTCCGGAAAAAAATACTTTTCCAGAGTTTGATGAATGTCACAATTGCTACATCTCCAGCGGAGTGTAGAAATTGTGACATTCAAAGGATAATGAATATGCCCCCTAATGTCTTTGCCAGGGGTCACCGTTTGCACTGCAGCTGTACATACTGTAGCAAGTTCGGTCAATGGTTACGTTTGTTCAAAGTAAAACAAATGTGCATAGTGCCGCCTACTGGCTAACTGAAGGCATTGCTTAGGCAGCCACGTGATACATTAGTGTGCTTTTACCTTCAAAAATGTTTATTCAGTCAGGTGTAATTATAGGAAGTCAGTCCTTCCAAATAATCAGTTATAAAGTAGCTCAACTCACCACGGAAATATTCTAATAACCTTATATATGGGTGTAACTATAGAGGATGCAAGGGTTGCCATTCCTATGGTGCCCAGAAGCTCAAGGAGCTCCGGACCCAACTCATTTAGTTGTCTACCAAATACCCGAAAAATTGCCCTTGCACCACCGCCCCTCCCCCACCCGCAGCGCCTCTGGATGCCCTCCCCGATTCATGGCCCCCATTCCCCCGCTTCTAACCCACCTGCAGCACCTTCCGACCCCCTCCCCCATCCGTGCACCACCCCTCGCATCCATACGTGGCACTGCTACCTGTGGGCACTGTGTGTATAAACAAAGCTACTACCTGTGGGCATTGTGTGTATAAGCGGCTCTGCTACCTGTGGCCATTGTGTGTAGAAGCAACGCTGCTACTAGTGGGCATTGTGTGTATAAATGAAACTACTACCTGTGGCCATTGTGTGTACAAGCAGCTCTGCTACCAGTGGGCATTGTGTGTATAAGCGACGATGCTACCAGTGGGCACTGTATGTATAAGCGGCACTGCTAAGGCGTGCAGGGGTTAAGTGGACGTAGCCCGTTGCGACGGTGTGAAGAGCTCCCGTGGGTCACGATGAATCTCCTATTAAATATATAAAAGCCCCAACTGCGCAAGCTAAAAGAGTAAAAATATTATTGTGTTGTATACCTGCAGTAAAGCTAATACTGACCTGCTGGGATTTATTCCTGTGTGATCCTGGTGTCAAAGACCCTGCAGGAAGAAGACAGGTATAATTATATTACCAGTATAAATAAAAGGATAGGCAATAAGCTGGTTGGTTGCTATGGGCAGGCCCGGAGCTACCCACTCAGGAAGGGGATGCAAAGCAGGTAGGCGCCTGGCTGATGAGGCGCTCTACCTGCTTTGCATCCCTGCTGCTGCGCCGCCCTGTCCCCTCTGAGTCTGCTGCTGCCGGCTGCTGTGCCTGTCACTGTATGACAGGCAGCAGCGCCGACAGCTTGTTGCTCTCCCCCACCCCCTCCTCCAGTCACAGGGACGAGACAAAAGGGGGTGGAGCTACACGCACAGGAAGGGGGTGGAGTCACACGGACAAAAGGGGGTGGAGTCATGCAGCCGAAAAAGGGCAGAGCTACATGAGACCCAGGCTGAGGCAGATCCCATCCGGCCAACCAGACTCTGGTAAGTGGATGGTAAGAAAGTGAGAGTAAGTGTATGTGTGTGTGTATGTATGTATAAGTGTGTAAGTATGAGAGAAAGCCGTGAATGCTGCATCACAGGCTATATATATATATATATATATATATATATATATATATATAAGTGATGAGCGCCGGAAATTTTTCGGGTTTTGTGTTTTGGTTTTGGGTTCGGTTCCGCAGCCGTGTTTTGGGTTCGAACGCGTTTTGGCAAAACCTCACCGAATTTTTTTTGTCGGATTCGGGTGTGTTTTGGATTCGGGTGTTTTTTTCAAAAAACCCTCAAAAACAGCTTAAATCATAGAATTTGGGGGTCATTTTGATCCCAAAGTATTATTAACCTCAATAACCATAATTTCCACTCATTTTCAGTCTATTCTGAACACCTCACACCTCACAATATTATTTTTAGTCCTAAAATTTGCACCGAGGTCGCTGGATGGCTAAGCTAAGCGACCCAAGTGGCCGACACAAACACCTGGCCCATCTAGGAGTGGCACTGCAGTGTCACGCAGGCTGGCCCTTCAAAAAACTACTCCCCAAACAGCACATGACGCAAAGAAAAAAAGAGGCGCAATGAGGTAGCTGTGTGAGTAAGCTAAGCGACCCAAGTGGCCGACACAAACACCTGGCCCATCTAGGAGTGGCACTGCAGTGTCACGCAGGCTGGCCCTTCAAAAAACTACTCCCCAAACAGCACATGACGCAAAGAAAAAAAGGCGCAATGAGGTAGCTGTGTGAGTAAGCTAAGCGACCCTAGTGGCCGACACAAACACCTGGCCCATCTAGGAGTGGCACTGCAGTGTCACGCAGGCTGGCCCTTCAAAAAACTACTCCCCAAACAGCACATGACGCAAAGAAAAAAAGAGGCGCAATGAGGTAGCTGTGTGAGTAAGATAAGCGACCCTAGTGGCCGACACAAACACCTGGCCCATCTAGGAGTGGCACTGCAGTGTCACGCAGGCTGGCCCTTCAAAAAACTACTCCCCAAACAGCACATGACGCAAAGAAAAAAAGAGGCGCAATGAGGTAGCTGTGTGAGTAAGCTAAGCGACCCAAGTGGCCGACACAAACACCTGGCCCATCTAGGAGTGGCACTGCAGTGTCACGCAGGCTGGCCCTTCAAAAAACTACTCCCCAAACAGCACATGACGCAAAGAAAAAAAGGCGCAATGAGGTAGCTGTGTGAGTAAGCTAAGCGACCCTAGTGGCCGACACAAACACCTGGCCCATCTAGGAGTGGCACTGCAGTGTCACGCAGGCTGGCCCTTCAAAAAACTACTCCCCAAACAGCACATGACGCAAAGAAAAAAAAAGGCGCAATGAGGTAGCTGTGTGAGTAAGCTAAGCGACCCAAGTGGCCGACACAAACACCTGGCCCATCTAGGAGTGGCACTGCAGTGTCACGCAGGCTGGCCCTTCAAAAAACTACTCCCCAAACAGCACATGACGCAAAGAAAAATTAAAGAAAAAAGAGGTGCAAGATGGAATTGTCCTTGGGCCCTCCCACCCACCCTTATGTTGTATAAACAGGACATGCACACTTTAACCAACCCATCATTTCAGTGACAGGGTCTGCCACACGACTGTGACTGAAATGACGGGTTGGTTTGGACCCCCACCAAAAAAGAAGCAATTAATCTCTCCTTGCACAAACTGGCTCTACAGAGGCAAGATGTCCACCTCATCATCATCCTCCGATATATCACCGTGTACATCCCCCTCCTCACAGATTATCAATTCGTCCCCACTGGAATCCACCATCTCAGCTCCCTGTGTACTTTGTGGAGGCAATTGCTGCTGGTCAATGTCTCCACGGAGGAATTGATTATAATTCATTTTAATAAACATCATCTTCTCCACATTTTCTGGATGTAACCTCGTACGCCGATTGCTGACAAGGTGAGCGGCGGCACTAAACACTCTTTCGGAGTACACACTTGTGGGAGGGCAACTTAGGTAGAATAAAGCCAGTTTGTGCAAGGGCCTCCAAATTGCCTCTTTTTCCTGCCAGTATAAGTACGGACTGTCTGACGTGCCTACTTGGATGCGGTCACTCATATAATCCTCCACCATTCTTTCAATGGGGAGAGAATCATATGCAGTGACAGTAGACGACATGTCCGTAATCGTTGTCAGGTCCTTCAGTCCGGACCAGATGTCAGCATCAGCAGTCGCTCCAGACTGCCCTGCATCAGCAGTCGCTCCAGACTGCCCTGCATCACCGCCAGCGGGTGGGCTCGGAATTCTGAGCCTTTTCCTCGCACCCCCAGTTGCGGGAGAATGTGAAGGAGGAGATGTTGACAGGTCGTGTTCCGCTTGACTTGACAATTTTGTCACCAGCAGTTCTTTGAACCCCAGCAGACTTGTATCTGCCGGAAAGAGAGATCCAAGGTAGGTTTTAAATCTAGGATCGAGCACGGTGGCCAAAATGTAGTGCTCTGATTTCAACAGATTGACCACCCGTGAATCCTTGTTAAGCGAATTAAGGGCTCCATCCACAAGTCCCACATGCCTAGCGGAATCGCTCTGTTAGCTCCTCCTTCAATGTCTCCAGCTTCTTCTGCAAAAGCCTGATGAGGGGAATGACCTGACTCAGGCTGGCAGTGTCTGAACTGACTTCACGTGTGGCAAGTTCAAAAGGTTGCAGAACCTTGCACAACGTTGAAATCATTCTCCACTGCGCTTGAGACAGGTGCATTCCACCTCCTATATCGTGCTCAGTTGTATAGGCTTGAATGGCCTTTTGCTGCTCCTCCAACCTCTGAAGCATATAGAGGGTTGAATTCCACTGTCACGATCCGGGTATCTGGACGCCATTACTTACCCTTCGGATGCCTCCTAAGGCTGGCTCAGCGTTCCAGGACCGGATCCCGCTGTTCCTGAGTTTCCACATGCAGAATGTCAGAGTGGTGATTTCATCAGCCGCGGCCTCCGCTGTGCCCGCGTGGTTAAATGTGCGCTTGTCAGTCTGGCGTCTCCTGTCTCCTGTGGCCGGCGTCGCCATTGCTGTTTCAATTCTCACATGGATTACAAACCAAACTTCCCTCCAAGTGTCTGCATGGGCGCAGCCATCTTGGATTTTGTCATCTGATTATTTCCACCAATCTGCTGTCTGTATTGTTGATTTGCATAATTGCCTAGCCAACCCCTTCCTTGCTGCAGGTATAAGTATGCTGTGCCTGAGCAAGGAAGGCGTCAGTGCTTTGGTTGTCTAACCTAGTTCCAGTTTGTCTCTCTCCTGTGGTTGTCTTCCAGGTTCCAGCTCCTGTCTCCAGACTTCTGCTATAGAGACCCGCACCAGCATTCCATCTGCGGTGTAGCCTGACTCTCCGATCCATTCTGGACTCACCTGTTTCCAGCTACAACAATCACCTGCTTCCAGCCCAGCTTCCAGCAGTGTACAGCTTCTCTTAAAGGGCCGGTGTCCTTTCTGCAGTTTACCACTCTCCACCGGTATTATTATTTCACCGCTCTCAAACAATCACCTGCTTCCAGCCCAGCTTCCAGCAGTGTATAGCTTCTCTTAAAAGGCCGGTGTCCTTTTCTGCAGTTTACCACTCTCCACCGGTATTATTATTTCACCGCTCTCAAACTCCAAACTTCATTATTATTTCATCGCTCTCAAGTTCGTTTATTATTTAACTGGTTCCAGCCAGTATCCACTCCGTACCAACAACAGTCTGGTTCCAGCCAGTATCCACAGCAGCCGTTTACCTTCAGCAGCCCAGCCTTTCCAGGAACATCAGCTGGTACGATCCTGGGTTCTCTCCATTGCTACAGTCAGGCCTGGTAAGGATTTTCCAACTAGAAGATTATAAGAACTGTCTCACACTACCAGTGCCTGTGGCCCTTGCCACCCTGTAGTACCCAGGAATTGTATTTATCCTCTGTTGACTTTTATGTTTCCTTTTACTGCTGCTGTGTTACGGAGTTTGTCATAATAAACATCATTGACTTTTATCCTGGTTGTCGTGGTCACGCCTTCGGGCAGTTATTCTACATGTTACTTACATGTCTAGGGGTCTGATACAACCTCCCAGGTTCCGTTACATCTCAGCCCCTACAACTGAGGCTGCCTCCCGTCAGCTCAGGCCCTCAGTTGTGACAGTAAGCACTGACCTAATGAATCCAGCCGGAGACCAGGATCAAGCGGCCAGGCCGATGCAAGAACTGGCAGCCCGACTTGAACATCAGGAGGCTGCACAGGGCCACATCATCCGCTGTCTCCAGGATCTCTCTACACGGCTGGATGGGATTCAAACGACCCTCCGTGGACCTGGCACGTCCGGTGCGTCCACTACAGTAACACCAGCTGTAACCCCACCCACCTTACCCATTTCCAGTCCACATCTTCATCTTCCAACGCCAGCAAAATTTGATGGATCTCCAAGGTTCTGCAGGGGATTTCTCAATCAATGTGAAATCCACTTTGAGCTACTACCTGGCAATTTCTTCAGTGACCGTACCAAAATTGCCTATATCATCTCCCTTCTCAGTGGCTCAGCCCTTGACTGGGCATCACCTTTATGGGAGAAGTCTGATCCCCTGCTATCCTCCTATACTGACTTTGTAGCTACATTCAGGCGCATCTTCGACGAGCCAGGCCGGATAACATCTGCTTCATCTGAGATTCTCCGTTTACGCCAGGGAACACGTACTGTGGGACAGTATCTTATACAGTTTAAAATCCTGGCATCCGAACTGGCATGGAACGACGAGGCCCTGTATGCTGCATTCTGGCATGGCTTATCAGAACGCATCAAGGATGAGTTAGCTACCAGAGACTTGCCCTCTAAGTTGGATGAGCTAATTTCTCTTTGCACGAAGGTTGATCTACGTTTCAGAGAGAGAGCAACCGAGCGAGGAAGATCATCTACTCCTAAATCTTCTGCTCCTCCTCCTCGTCAACCATCTCCATCCAAGGATGAGCCTATGCAAATTAGTCGTTCCCGTCTATCTCCCGCTGAGCGCCGAAGACGTCTCTCTGAGTCTCTCTGTCTCTACTGTGCAGCTCCGTCGCACACTATCAATGCCTGTCCCAAACGTCCGGGAAACTCCAGATCCTAGCTCGCCAAGGAGAGGGCCGGCTAGGAGTAATGATCTCCTCTCCATCTCCTCATGACTGTAACCTCCCAGTGTCGCTCCAAATTGCTCAACATTACAGGAACGTCATTGCCCTCCTTGATTCCGGAGCAGCTGGGAATTTCATAACCGAAGCTTATGTTAAACGGTGGTCCCTACCCACCGAGAGACTGTCCTCGTCCATCTCTTTGACTGCCGTGGATGGCAGCAAGATTTTTGACGCAGTCATTTCCTTAAGGACTCTTCCAGTTCGTCTGAGAGTGGGAGTTCTTCATTCTGAGTATATTTCTTTTTTAGTGATTCCAAGAGCCACACATCCAGTGGTTTTAGGCCTTCCATGGCTCCGTCTCCACAACCCATCAATTGACTGGACGACTACGCAAATACTGGCATGGGGTCCCTCCTGTGCTGAGACTTGTTTAGCCAAAGTTCTTCCTGTTTGTTCTTCCTTCCCCAGGTCATCTGATGTTCCGCCTCCTCCATATCAAGACTTCACGGACGTGTTCAGTAAAGCCTCTGCTGATATCCTTCCTCCTCATAGAGAATGGGACTGCCCAATCGACCTCATTCCAGGGAAGGTTCCACCGCGAGGCCGAACTTATCCGTTGTCTCTGCCTGAGACACACTCCATGGAAGAGTACATCAAAGAGAACCTGGCGAAGGGTTTCATCCGACCATCTTCTTCTCCAGCCGGCGCAGGCTTCTTCTTCGTTAAGAAGAAAGACGGTGGTCTGCGTCCGTGCATCGACTACAGAGGTCTGAACGACATTACCGTCAAGAACCGATACCCTTTACCCCTGATTACCGAGCTCTTTGATAGAGTTAGTGGTGCAACTATTTTTACAAAGCTGGACTTGAGGGGTGCCTACAATCTCATCCGAATCCGTGAGGGTGACGAGTGGAAGACCGCCTTTAACACCCGTGATGGACATTATGAGTACCTCGTCATGCCCTTCGGATTGAGCAACGCTCCAGCAGTCTTCCAGCACTTCGTGAATGAGATTTTCAGAGACATCTTGTACCGCCATGTCGTGGTTTATCTAGACGACATCCTCATCTTTGCTAATAATCTCGAAGATCATCGTTTCTGGGTAAAAGAGGTTCTTTCTCGTCTCCGTGTCAATCACCTCTATTGTAAATTGGAGAAGTGTGTGTTTGAAGTTAAAACCATTCCGTTTCTAGGTTACATTGTGTCCGGTTCCGGACTAGAGATGGATCCTGAGAAACTCCAAGCAATCCAGAATTGGCCTATACCCTTAAGCCTCAAAGGGGTCCAGAGGTTCTTAGGGTTCGCCAATTATTATAGAAAATTTATACGAGACTTTTCCACCATTGTGGCGCCTATCACTGCATTAACCAAGAAAGGTGCTAATGCGTCCAAGTGGTCCGAGGAAGCTACACAGGCCTTTCACCTTCTGAAGCAACGGTTCATCTCTGCACCAGTTCTGAAACAGCCAGACACCGACTCTCCTTTTATCTTAGAGGTAGATGCCTCCTCCGTTGGAGTAGGAGCAGTGTTATCCCAGAGGGCCAAAGATGGACATCTACATCCTTGCAGTTTCTTCTCCCGGAAGTTCTCCCCAGCTGAGCGCAACTATGCCATTGGCGATCAGGAGTTGCTAGCCATCAAGCTCGCTCTGGAGGAGTGGAGATACCTGTTGGAGGGAGCTTCCCACTCAATCACCATACTTACCGACCACAAAAATCTTTTATATCTCAAAGGCGCACAATGTCTGAATCCTCGTCAGGCCAGATGGGCACTTTTCTTCTCTAGGTTTGACTTTAAACTCCAGTTCTGTCCGGGTTCTCAGAATCGTAAGGCCGATGCCCTTTCCCGCTCATGGGAGCAAGAAAATGAGTCCGAGTCTGCAGACAAGCATCCTATTATTAATCCGTTGGCATTCTCCACGGTAGGGATGGACTCTACGCCTCCACCAGGGAAAAGTTTTGTTAAGCCAGTTCTAAGGAAGAAGCTCATGCATTGGGCCCATGCTTCCCGTTTTGCTGGACATACAGGCATTCAGAAAACCCTTGAATTTATTTCTAGGTCCTACTGGTGGCCAACTCTGAAGAAGGACGTTATGGAATTTATTGCCTCCTGCCCAAAGTGTGCCCAACACAAAGTCTCCCGCCAGTCGCCTGCGGGGCAACTGGTTCCATTATCTGTTCCCCGTCGACCTTGGACCCATTTGTCGATGGACTTTGTTTCCGATCTACCTATCTGCAACAAGTTTAATACCATCTGGGTGGTAGTTGACCGGTTCACCAAGATGGCACATTTCATCCCTCTCACCGGTCTTCCGTCAGCTTCCAAGTTGGCTCAAGTGTTTATACAAGAGATCTTCCGACTTCACGGTCTTCCTGAAGAGATCATCTCGGATCGTGGAGTACAATTTGTAGCCAAATTTTGGCGAAGTTTGTGTCAAGCCCTCCAAGTCAAGTTAAAGTTTTCCACGGCTTACCATCCTCAGACCAATGGTCAAACCGAGAGGGTGAATCAGGACTTGGAGGCCTTCCTCCGTATATATGTGTCTTCCTCTCAAGATGACTGGGTTCAACTCCTTCCTTGGGCCGAGTTCAGCCACAACAATCAATACCATTCCTCATCTTCTTCTACACCATTCTTCATTAATTATGGATTCCACCCTAAAGTCCCAGAATTCCAACCGCTTCCCGCAACTTCTGTTCCAGCAGTGGATGTCACCTTGCGTCAGTTTTCAAATAACTGGAGGAACGTCCGCGCAGCCCTGCTTAAAGCCTCATTCAGGTATAAGAAGTTTGCCGATAGGAAGCGTAGAGCGGTTCCTGCTCTCAAGGTGGGTGATCGTGTGTGGCTGTCCACGAAGAATTTGAGGTTGAGAGTTCCCAGCATGAAATTTGCACCTCGCTACATCGGACCCTTCAAGATTGAACAAGTCATCAATCCTGTTGCCTACAGGTTACAGTTACCATCCTTCTTGAAAATACCCAGGACATTTCATGTTTCTTTGTTGAAACCGCTGATCCTGAATCGGTTTCATTCCGCACTTCCTCCAGCTCCCAAAGTTCAAACTCAACGGGGAGTCGAGTACGAGGTGGCCAAGATTTTGGACTCACGTTTCCGTTACGGTCAGTTACAATACCTCATTGACTGGAAGGGCTATGGTCCTGAAGAACGCTCTTGGACCAATGCCTCAGACGTCCATGCTCCTGCCTTGGTCCGAAATTTCCACGCAAAGTT
Organism: Pseudophryne corroboree; assembly: GCF_028390025.1. Lineage (NCBI taxonomy): Eukaryota > Metazoa > Chordata > Amphibia > Anura > Myobatrachidae > Pseudophryne > Pseudophryne corroboree. Next base: position 77,261,441 of record NC_086445.1, read on the forward strand.
TCCTTTAAAGCCTAAGAAGTGTCCTGGGGCCACTCCTAAAGGGGGGGGTGCTGTCACGATCCGGGTATCTGGACGCCATTACTTACCCTTCGGATGCCTCCTAAGGCTGGCTCAGCGTTCCAGGACCGGATCCCGCTGTTCCTGAGTTTCCACATGCAGAATGTCAGAGTGGTGATTTCATCAGCCGCGGCCTCCGCTGTGCCCGCGTGGTTAAATGTGCGCTTGTCAGTCTGGCGTCTCCTGTCTCCTGTGGCCGGCGTCGCCATTGCTGTTTCAATTCTCACATGGATTACAAACCAAACTTCCCTCCAAGTGTCTGCATGGGCGCAGCCATCTTGGATTTTGTCATCTGATTATTTCCATCAATCTGCTGTCTGTATTGTTGATTTGCATAATTGCCTAGCCAACCCCTTCCTTGCTGCAGGTATAAGTATGCTGTGCCTGAGCAAGGAAGGCGTCAGTGCTTTGGTTGTCTAACCTAGTTCCAGTTTGTCTCTCTCCTGTGGTTGTCTTCCAGGTTCCAGCTCCTGTCTCCAGACTTCTGCTATAGAGACCCGCACCAGCATTCCATCTGCGGTGTAGCCTGACTCTCCGATCCATTCTGGACTCACCTGTTTCCAGCTACAACAATCACCTGCTTCCAGCCCAGCTTCCAGCAGTGTACAGCTTCTCTTAAAGGGCCGGTGTCCTTTCTGCAGTTTACCACTCTCCACCGGTATTATTATTTCACCGCTCTCAAACAATCACCTGCTTCCAGCCCAGCTTCCAGCAGTGTATAGCTTCTCTTAAAAGGCCGGTGTCCTTTTCTGCAGTTTACCACTCTCCACCGGTATTATTATTTCACCGCTCTCAAACTCCAAACTTCATTATTATTTCATCGCTCTCAAGTTCGTTTATTATTTAACTGGTTCCAGCCAGTATCCACTCCGTACCAACAACAGTCTGGTTCCAGCCAGTATCCACAGCAGCCGTTTACCTTCAGCAGCCCAGCCTTTCCAGGAACATCAGCTGGTACGATCCTGGGTTCTCTCCATTGCTACAGTCAGGCCTGGTAAGGATTTTCCAACTAGAAGATTATAAGAACTGTCTCACACTACCAGTGCCTGTGGCCCTTGCCACCCTGTAGTACCCAGGAATTGTATTTATCCTCTGTTGACTTTTATGTTTCCTTTTACTGCTGCTGTGTTACGGAGTTTGTCATAATAAACATCATTGACTTTTATCCTGGTTGTCGTGGTCACGCCTTCGGGCAGTTATTCTACATGTTACTTACATGTCTAGGGGTCTGATACAACCTCCCAGGTTCCGTTACATCTCAGCCCCTACAACTGAGGCTGCCTCCCGTCAGCTCAGGCCCTCAGTTGTGACATCCACCTTGTTACCACTTCTTGCTTCAGATGATGGCAGGGCAGGTTCAGGCGTTTTTGGTGGTGCTCCAGTCTTCTGTACGTGGTGCCTGTATGCCGAAAGTGTCCCGCAATTCTTCTGGCCACCGACAGCATCTCTTGCACGCCCCTCTCGTTTTTTAAATAATTCTGCACCACCAAATTCAAGGTATGTGCAAAACATGGGACGTGCTGGAATTTGCCCAGATTTAATGCACACACAATATTGCTGGCGTTGTCCGATGCCACAAATCCACAGGAGAGTCCAATTGGGGTAAGCCATTCCGCGATGATCTTCCTCAGTTGCCGTAAGAGGTTTTTAGCTGTGTGCGTATTCTGGAAAGCGGTGATACAAAGCGTAGCCTGCCTAGGAAAGAGTTGGCGTTTGCGAGATGCTGCTACTGGTGCCGCCGCTGCTGTTCTTGCGGCGGGAGTCCATACATCTACCCAGTGGGCTGTCACAGTCATATAGTCCTGAGCCTGCCCTGCTCCACTTGTCCACATGTCCGTGGTTAAGTGGACATTGGGTACAACTGCATTTTTTAGGACACTGGTGAGTCTTTTTCTGAGGTCTGTGTACATTTTCGGTATCGCCTGCCTAGAGAAATGGAACCTAGATGGTATTTGGTACCGGGGACACAGTACCTCCAACAAGTCTCTAGTTGCCTCTGCAGTAATGATGGATACCGGAACCACGTTTCTCACCGCCCAGGATGCCAAGGCCTCAGTTATCCGCTTTGCAGCAGGATGACTGCTGTGATATTTCATCTTCCTCGCAAAGGACTGTTGGACAGTCAATTGCTTGGTGGAAGTAGTAAAAGTGGTCTTACGAGTACGACTTCCCCTCTGGGATGACCATCGACTCCCAGCAGCAACAACAGCAGCGCCAGCAGCAGTAGGAGTTACACGCAAGGATGCATCGGAGGAATCCCAGGCAGGAGAGGACTCGTCAGAATTGCCAGTGACATGGCCTGCAGGACTATTGGCATTCCTGGGGAAGGAGGAAATTGACACTGAGGGAGTTGGTGGGGTGGTTTGCGTGAGCTTGGTTACAAGAGGAAGGGATTTACTGGTCAGTGGACTGCTTCCGCTGTCGCCCAAAGTTTTTGAACTTGTCACTGACTTATGATGAATGCGCTGCAGGTGACGTATAAGGGAGGATGTTCCGAGGTGGTTAACGTCCTTACCCCTACTTATTACAGCTTGACAAAGGCAACACACGGCTTGACAAATGTTGTCCGCATTTCTGTTGAAATACTTCCACACCGAAGAGCTGATTTTTTTTGGTATTTTCACCAGGCATGTCAATGGCCCTATTCCTCCCACGGAGAACAGGTGTCTCCCCGGGTGCCTGACTTAAACAAACCACCTCACCATCAGAATCCTCCTGGTCAATTTCCTCCCCAGCGCCAGCAACACCCATATCCTCCTCATCCTGGTGTACTTCAACACTGACATCTTCAATCTGACTATCAGGAACTGGACTGTGGGTGCTCCTTCCAGCACTTGCAGGGGGCGTGCAAATGGTGGAAGGCGCATGCTCTTCACGTCCAGTGTTGGGAAGGTCAGGCATCGCAAACGACACAATTGGACTCTCCTTGTGGATTTGTGATTTCAAAGAACGCACAGTTCTTTGCTGTGCTTTTGCCAGCTTGAGTCTTTTCATTTTTCTAGCGAGAGGCTGAGTGCTTCCATCCTCATGTGAAGCTGAACCACTAGCCATGAACATAGGCCAGGGCCTCAGCCGTTCCTTGCCACTCCGTGTGGTAAATGGCATATTGGCAAGTTTACGCTTCTCCTCTGACAATTTTATTTTAGATTTTTGAGTCCTTTTTTTACTGATATTTGGTGTTTTGGATTTTACATGCTCTGTACTATGACATTGGGCATCGGCCTTGGCAGACGACGTTGCTGGCATTTCATCGTCTCGGCCATGACTAGTGGCAGCAGCTTCAGCACGAGGTGGAAGTGGATCTTGATCTTTCCCTTTTGGAACCTCAACATTTTTGTTCTCCATATTTTAATAGGCACAACTAAAAGGCACCTCAGGTAAACAATGGAGATGGATGGATACTAGTATACTTATGGATGGACGAGCGACTGCCGACACAGAGGTAGCTACAGCCGTGGACTACCGTACTGCGTCTGCTGCTAATATAGACTGGATGATAATGATATAAAAAATATATATATATCACTACTGCAGCCGGACAGGTATATATTATATAATGACGGACCTGCTGGACACTGTCAGCACTGCAGACTCCTAAAGTAAGCTACTAGTATCAAGAAGATAGAAAAAAAAAAACCACGGGTAGGTGGTATACAATTATGGATGGACGAGCGACTGCCGACACAGAGGTAGCTACAGCCGTGGACTACCGTACTGTGTCTGCTGCTAATATAGACTGGATGATAATGAGATAAAATTAAAATATATATATATATCACACTAGTACTGCAGCCGGACAGGTATATATTATGTAATGACGGACCTGCTGGACACTGTCTGTCAGCACTGCAGACTCCTAAAGTAAGCTACTAGTATCAAGAAGATTGGAAAAAAAAAACCCCACGGGTAGGTGGTATACAATTATGGATGGACGAGCGACTGCCGACACAGAGGTAGCTACAGCCGTGGACTACCGTACTGTGTCTGCTGCTAATATAGACTGGATGATAATGAGATAAAATTAAAATATATATATATATCACACTAGTACTGCAGCCGGACAGGTATATATTATGTAATGACGGACCTGCTGGACACTGTCTGTCAGACTCAGCACTGCAGACTCCTAAAGTAAGCTACTAGTATCAAGAAGATAGAAAAAAACAAAAAACACGGGTAGGTGGTATACAATTATGGATGGACGAGCGACTGCCGACACAGAGGTAGCTACAGCCATGGACTACCGTACTGTGTCTGCTGCTAATATAGACTGGATGATAATGAGATAAAATTAAAATATATATATATCACACTAGTACTGCAGCCGGACAGGTATATATTATGTAATGACGGACCTGCTGGACACTGTCTGCAGAATGCGTTTATAAAAACACCACACGACGAGTGTTTAACTTTTTCAGGCAGACAATCACAATATACTGGTGGTCAGCAGACAATCACAATACTGGTGGTCAGTGGTCACTGGTCAGTCACACTGGCAGTGGCACTCTGGCAGCAAAAGTGTGCACTGTACTTAAATGTACTCCTGCTATAACTGCTCCCCAGTCTCCCCCACAATTAAGCTGTGTGAGCAGTGAGCACTCAGTAGTCAGATAATGATATACAGTATATGATGCAGCACACTGGGCTGAGCACAGATATGGTATGTGTGACTGTGTCACACTGTGTATCGTTTTTTTTCAGGCAGAGAACGGATTAATTAAACTGGTGGCACTGGTCACTGGTCACACTATCAGCAGCAAGTAGTACTCCTCCTATATGCTCCCCAAAATTTGTGTCTCTCTCTAGTACTCTAGTCACTCTAAACGGAGAGGACGCCAGCCACGTCCTCTCCCTATCAATCTCAATGCACGTGTGAAAATGGCGGCGACGCGCGGCTCCTTATATAGAATCCGAGTCTCGCGATAGAATCCGAGCCTCGTGAGAATCCGACAGCGGGATGATGACGTTCGGGCGCGCTCGGGTTAACCGAGCAAGGCGGGAAGATCCGAGTCGCTCGGCCCCGTGTAAAAAAACCTGAAGTTCGGGCGGGTTCGGATTCCGAGGAACCGAACCCGCTCATCTCTAATTTTAACACCTACAAATGTTTTAAGAACCTATGTGAGAATTTGCACTGATTAGTTTTAAGCCGTGTCGTATGTTGTGGTATTCACAGCGTTTTGTTTACACTGGTATCCTTGGTGTTCTGCTGCAGACTTGAAGCTGGGTTGCTATGGAGGCACCTCCCGGCGCCGACGCGTCACTTCCGGTGAGACCACGGTGACGTCAGTTTGAGGCCCGGGACGGCTCGGCAAGCGACACCGGACAGAAGGGTATGCACTGTAGGAGGGGGTAAGTGGTATTTAAACTCACAGTTGTTTGCATTGCACTTATCCTGATGAAGGGGGAAACCCCGAAACGTTGATTCTGCACCATTACAGTTTGTTGTTACTTCACAAGACTCTGAGTGCCGCCTCATCATTTTTGTTTGGTGTTATGCAAAGGGTCTTTTCCCTTGAGGAGGGCACCTGAGCAAGTCAGCCCCATAGCAGGGGCTGAGCCGAGTGCCGGAGCAAAAACTTGTGTATATATAGTATATACAATTATACATACATATAAGCGGATTATCCGGAACCAACAGGTCCCTAGTGACAGTAACGTGTTCTGACTGTGTATGAGCATGTACTGAAGCCCCAGTTGTGGATCTGCCAGGAAACATTATGGTCGACAGAAACCTAGTATTCGTCGACAGCAGGGAGTAGAAGTTATTCAAAATAACATACTTATAACTCCGAGGGGACTGAAGAAAGATACATAATAAGTTCAATAACACTCCCCTATATGTACTACCATGTCTGCGCACGAGCTACAGGCCCACGGAAGCGTACCCCACATATACATATAACATATATACAGGTATAGGTAGTTACCGCATGTTAATTAACAGCCAGTAATAACAGTCGGTGCCGACAGAATCACCCACATACTGCTGTGTCTCCCATACAGAGTTTACCTTTGACAAGTATACAACTACCGACTTGCAGACACTGCATCTACAGAATCAAGTACCAACAGTAGCCGGCAATGTCAACCGTGCTCCACATAAATGACAGAGCACGCACACCTGTCGACCTATGTCGACTAAACTATAGTGGGTATCTGACAGGGAACTCACAGATATAGATATATATTTATAACACACAGAATACCAGCCCATTTGTTCAAAAATAGCGCTATTTACCTCTAAACAGCACTCAACATTGTGCCCCCTCATGCTTTTGGCGGGGACAAGCAGAAAACGGCGCTGTATCTTGAAGTGAAGGCTAAGCCCCGCCCCTCCCGGCGTGCTCCAGCCCGCAAAAAATACAACTTCGTGTATACCAACGGGGGTCCCTATAAAGTGTATAGACATTGTATAGGTGTACTGTCAGCCCCAACAAGTTATATATATATACATTGCTGCTCAGGGCGCTCCCTCCCTAGCGCCCTGCACCCTCGTAACAACCGTTGGCGTGTGGGAGCAATGGCGAGCAGCCTGACCGCTGCGATATCCGGCGGGGGTATCGGAACAGTGCCCAGGTACAGAGTCTACACACATGCCAGCTGTATTTTAAACTTCTAGTAACTTGCTGCCCAGGGTGCTCCCCCCCACCGCCCTGCACCCTGTGAGTGACGTTGGTGTGTGGGAGCATGGAGCGCGGCGCGACCGCTGCGTGTTACCTCCGTTACTGAAGCCTTCTGCCGTCACTGAAGTCTTCTGTTCTTCACATACTCACCCAGCTTCTGTATTCTGGCTTCTGTGAGGGGGGTGACGGCGCGGCTCCGGGAACAAGCAGCTAGGCGAACCAAGTGATCAGACCCTCTGGAGCTAATGGTGTCCAGTAGCCTAAGAAGCAGAGCCTTTGAACTAAGAATTAGTAGGTCTGCTTCTCTCCCCTCAGTCCCACGATGCAGGGAGCCTGTAGCCAGCAGGTCTGCCTGAAAATAAAAAATCTAACATAAAGTCTTTTGAGAAACTCAGTAGAGCTCCCCTAGTGTGTGTCCAGTCAGGGGGAGGGGCATAGAGGGAGGAGCCAGTTCACACCCAGTCAAAGTCTTTCTAGTGTGCCCAAGCTCCTGCGGTTCCCGTCTATACCCCATGGTCCTTATGGAGTCCCCAGCATCCTCTAGGACGTCTGAGAAATACTGGTTATGCACCAGCTTAGAGTGGGCATGTGTAATAGGAGAGAGGAGAATGTGTGGGCACAACGGACCTGCGTGGGTCTGCATCAGCATCAGGGTGGTCGCTACTGAGACGCACAGAGATTCACCTCCCTATGTGCGTGTTATAGGAGTGACACGGGTGTGTCACATAACTCTGATAGGGGTACATTACACTTCAGCATACAGCTACCTCCCGGAGTCACCCCAGTATGTGTAATATTAGGGTAATTATAAGTAGTGATGAGCGGGTTCGGTTCCTCGGAAACCGAACCCCCCCGAACTTCACCCATTTTACACGGGTCCGAGGCATACTCGGATTCTCCCATATGGCTCGGTTAACCCGAGCGCGCCCGAACGTCATCATCCCGCTGTCGGATTCTCGCGAGATTCGGATTCTATATAAGCAGCCGCGCGTCGCCGCCATTTTCACTCGTGCATTGGAAATGTTAGGGAGAGGACGTGGCTGGCGTCCTCTCCGTTTATTGTTGAACTTTATTGCTTAATTGTGGGGAGGACTGGGGAGCAGCTGTATAATATAGGAGCAGTACAACAGTGCAGAGTTTTGCTGATCAGTGACCACCAGTTTTATCCGTTCTCTGCCTGAAAAAAACGCTCCTTATCTGTGCTCAGTGTGCTGCATATATCTGTGCTCACACTGCTTAATTGTGGGGACTGGGGACCAGCAGTATTATATAGGAGGAGTACAGTGCAGAGTTTTGCTGACAGTGACCACCAGTATACATTGTCTCCTTATCTGTGCTCAGTGTGCTGCATATATCTGTGCTCACACTGCTTAATTGTTGGGACTGGGGAGCAGCTGTATTATGTAGGAGGAGTACAGTGCAGAGTTTTACTGACAGTGACCACCAGTATACGTTGTCTGCCTGAAAAACACTCCATATCTGTGCTCAGTGTGCTGCATATATCTGTGCTCACACTGCTTTATTGTGGGCACTGGGGACCACTAGTATATTATATAGGAGGAGTACAGTGCAGAGTTTTGCTGACCAGTGACCACCAGTATACGTTGTCTGCCTGAAAAACACTCCATATCTGTGCTGTATTGTAGTATATAGTAGGAGTACAGTGCATAATTTTGCTGACCACCAGTATATAATGTATAGGAGTACAGTACAGTACTGTACCTACCTCTGTGTCGTCAAGTATACTATCCATCCATACCTGTGGTGCATTTCAGTTTTGCACAGTTCGCTGACCACCAGTATATAATATATATAGCAGTACGGTACAGTAGGCCACTGCTGTACCTACCTCTGTGTCGTCAAGTATACTATCCATCCATACCTGTGGTGCATTTCAGTTTTGCACCGTTTGCTGACCACCAGTATATAATATATATAGCAGTACGGTACAGTAGGCCACTGCTGTACCTACCTCTGTGTCGTCAAGTATACTATCCATCCATACCTGTGGTGCATTTCAGTTTTGCACAGTTTGCTGACCACCAGTATATAATATATATAGCAGTACGGTACAGTAGGCCACTGCTGTACCTACCTCGGTGTCGTCAAGTATACTATCCATCCATACCTGTGGTGCATTTCAGTTGTGCCCAGTATATTTAGTAGTAGGCCATTGCTATTGATACTGGCATATAATTCCACACATTAAAAAATGGAGAACAAAAATGTGGAGGTTAAAATAGGGAAAGATCAAGATCCACTTCCACCTCGTGCTGAAGCTGCTGCCACTAGTCATGGCCGAGACGATGAAATGCCATCAACGTCGTCTGCCAAGGCCGATGCCCAATGTCATAGTAGAGAGCATGTAAAATCCAAAAAACAAAAGTTCAGTAAAATGACCCAAAAATCAAAATTGAAAACGTCTGATGAGAAGCGTAAACTTGCCAATATGCCATTTACGACACGGAGTGGCAAGGAACGGCTGAGACCCTGGCCTATGTTCATGGCTAGTGGTTCAGATTCACATGAGGATGGAAGCACTCATCCTCTCGCTAGAAAAATGAAAAGATTTAAGCTGGCAAAAGCACAGCAAAGAACTGTGCGTTCTTCTAAATCACAAATCCCCACGGAGAGTCCAATTGTGTCGGTTGCGATGGCTGACCTTCCCAACACTGGACGGGAAGAGCTTGCGCCTTCCACCATTTGTACGCCACCTGCAAGTGCTGGAAGGAGCACCCGCAGTCCAGTTCCTGATAGTCAAATTGAAGATGTCAGTGTTGAAGTACACCAGGATGAGGATATGGGTGTTGCTGGCGCTGGGGAGGAAATTGACAAGGAGGTGTCACAACTGAGGGTTTTGGCTGACAGGAGAAAGCCTCAGTTGTAGGGGCTGAGAGGAACTTAAACCGGGAAGGTTTAATCAGACCCTTGGACATGTAAGTGTTTAAATGAAACCCGAAGGTACTGTATGACCATGACAACCAGGTAAAAGTCAAAATAAAAGTTTATTCACAGACTCCGTGTAAACAGACAGCATTCAAGGTTAAATAATGGCAATAATAAATAATATAATTCCTGGAGCACTCTGACCATGAAATGGTTTCACAGGGAACTGGTAGGTTAAGAACAGCTGTTAAAGTCCTTAGATGGAATAACCTTACCAAGCCTGGCTGTAGTAGTGAAGATATCCGAGGAACATGCCAGTAGATGGAACAGATGAAGTTGGTAACTTGAATCAGCTGTTGTATTTGCTGGATAGAACCAGCAAGGTGGTAAGACACGGAGTGGATGCGGAATGGGATCAGCCAGACGATAAAGTCACTGAATGAATGCTGGGTGCGGGTCTCTTTAGTGGATGCTGGAGACAGGAGCTGCAACCTGGAGAAACAACCACAGGAGAGAGACTGGAACAAGGTATGACAAACAAAGCACTGACGATTTCCTGGCCCAGGCACAGGATACTTATACCTGCAGCAATGCAGGCATTGGCTGGGCAATTATGCAGATTTCCAGAGGCAGTGGATTGGAGGAACTGAAGCATGTGATTGGATCCAACATGGCTGCGCCCATGTTAGAACTTGGAGGGAAAACTGGTTTGGGAATCCATGTGGAAACATAACTGTAATGGCGGCGCCGGCCGCAGAGGACAGGAGACGCCAGATTGACAAGTGTATGCTGAGACTCGTGGATGACAGGGGAGGCCGCGGCAGACATGAAACACCGCTCTGACAACCTGCAACTATAACACAGGAGCGGCGGCGGAGGCCGCGGAGGACGGGAGACGCCATGCAGACTTCAAACATGGTGGCGCTGTGACAGCGTCTCAGCGCAACAGGAGGGATGTGCAGCATGCAGAGACAGATGGAATCCGGCCCTGGAACGCCGAGCCAGCCCCAGGAGACATCTGAAAGGCAAGTAATGGCGTCCAGATACCCGGATCGTGACAGGAGGATTCTGATGGTGAGGTGGTTTGTTTAAGTCAGGCACCCGGGGAGACACCTGTTGTCCGTGGGACGAATATGGCCATTGATATGCCTGGTCAAAATACAAAAAAAATCATCTCTTCGGTGTGGAATTATTTCAACACAAATGCGGACAACAGGTGTCAAGCCGTGTGTTGCCTTTGTCAAGCTGTAATAAGTAGGGGTAAGGACGTTAACTACCTAGGAACATCCTCCCTTATACGTCACCTGGACCGCATTCATCAGAAGTCAGTGACAAGTTCAAAAAGTTTGGGTGACAGCGGAACGAGTTCACTGACAACTAAATCCCTTCCTCTTGTAATCAAGCTCCTGCAAACCACACCACCAACTCCCTCAGTGTCAATTTCCTCCTTAACCAGGAAAGCCAATAGTCCTGCAGGCCATGTCACTGTCAAGTCTGACGAGTCCTCTCCTGCCTGGGATTCCTCCGATGCATCCTTGAGTGTAACGCCTACTGCTGCTGGCGCTGCTGTTGTTGCTGCTGGGAGTCGATCGTCATCCCAGAGGGGAAGTCGGAAGACCACTTGTACTACTTCCAGTAAGCAATTGACTGTCCAACAGTCCTTTTCGAGGAAGATGAAATATCACAGCAGTCATCCTGCTGCAAAGCAGATAACTCAGGCCTTGGAAGCCTGGGCGGTGAGAAACGTGGTTCCGGTATCCACCGTTGTTAGGCGCCGGGGTCCGCTTGTCGGTGCGGCCCGGCGCCTAGCAACCAGGGACGCCGTACGCGTACAGCCGCCGGCTCCCTGGCAACGCTAGACGCCGGGCGCACTGAGCCGCACGGACCCTAGCAACGGGGACGCCACTGGCGGACCGCGTTCCCCGTTGCTGGGTCCAGTTAAAATGATTGTGCACCTGTTTCCTGGCCGTGCAGCAAGGCAGCTGCACGGCATTTGTGTAATCAGCCCTGTCAGCAGCTGATTGGAGGACTCCTGTTTATATGCACTCTCAGGGCTTCTCACAGACGCCGGTAATAGCTTCCTGCATGCTGTCCTTGTTTGCTGAGAGTCTGTTTCCAGTCTTGCTGTATCCGGTCGTTCCAGTCTCCAGTAGTCCTGTACTCGGAAGTTGTCATCTTGTTCCTGGAGTCCTAACTGATCACCGTTTAACATCCAGTGGTGTTCGTGAGTCGCGGCTTTGCCGTGTGTTGCGGCTTGGCCGCTTTACCATTTATTATTTGTGTTTTGGAGCATTTTGCGGAGGGTTCCGCTTCCACAGGTCCACTCTGGTATCCGGCGGTGCTGGGTAGGAGTATTGGACAAGTGGATTTTTGGTTGTCCTTTTCCCTGGCGGTTTTTCCGCACATACTTCAGGTCTTTGTTAGTTAGCTTGTTGCCCCTGGCCTGTTGTCAGTCAGAGGTCCTCTTGTTATCATCCTGCCTCGGATTTCCCTTTGTCTCTCATTAAGACCGGGGGGCACCGGAGTTGGGCAGACATAATCCGCCCTTCAAACGTGGCTGCCAAGGGCTCAAGAGACCATAGTCTCGCAAGGGATTTCCGATAGCACGGGTGAGACAATAGAGTTAGGGCGCCAGGGGCAACTAGTCTTTCCTGCTCTCGTTACCAGCATTCCATTCCAGCGCTCTGGTCATTGTCATAAGATCTCCTCTGGTCAGGAGTGCTGGAATCATAACATTATTACCGGCCACACCAAAACTTAAAATTAAACGGGGTTTAATTTTTTTCTCATTCAGTTTTGTAAGAGTTTATCGGCCTCATGAATCCAACAGGTTTAGGGCCAAATCCTGGTCAGCTCTTAGTCAGCCAGATTCAAGAACTTACTCAGATGGTTCAGGATCTTTCCCTTCGGGTGAAGTCGCAGGAAGATCTTTTGCGAACTTCCCCGAGGGTAGTCCCTGAACCAAAGATGCATTTGCCTGACCATTTTTTTTGGTGATAGGAAAGAGTTTTTTAATTTTAAAGAATCCTGTAAACTTTATTTTCGTTTAAGACCGATCTCCTCGGGTACTGATTCTCAGCGGGTTGGGATTATTATTTCTTTGCTCCAGGGGGATCCTCAGACCTGGGCATTTGGTTTAAAAGCAGAGGACCCGGCCTTGTTGTCAGTAGATGCCTTTTTTGGGTCTTTAGGGCTATTGTATGATGACCCTGATAGAGAGGCATCCGCTGAAGGTCAGTTGCGCGTTCTCAGACAGGGCAGGAATCCTGCAGAGGTTTATTGTACGGAGTTTCGCCGTTGGTCGAACGACTGTGGCTGGAATGACCCAGCCCTGCGCAGTCAGTTTCGCCTCGGCTTATCTGAGTCTATAAAAGACAGTCTCCTTCAGTATCCCGCTCCTGAGACTCTCGATAAACTCATGGAGCTTTCTATTAAGATTGATCGTCGTCTCAGAGAGCGGAGGACTGAAAAAGGAGCACCTGTCAGGTCAACTCCATGTGTATATTCCATTCCTGAGGACGTAGAGGAGCCCATGCAGATGGGTCTCTCCCGGCTGTCTCCTGAAGAAAGGGCCAGAAGGCAAAACTCTGGTCTTTGTTTGTACTGTGGGGGTAAGGGACATTTTGCTCGTAATTGTCCGAACAAGTCGGGAAACGCCTCGACCAGGTGAATTGTGAGGGGGTTCACCTAGGTCTGCAGCTTATCTCCTCGAATAACTCCCTTTTAGTCCCAGCTAAAGTTTCCTTTGGCAGCCTCAGTTCTTCGGTGTCGGCTTTTGTTGACAGTGGAGCTGCAGGAAACTATATGGATTTAACTTGGGCTAAGGCCTTAGGCATTCCTCAGTTATCTTTGGGTAGGTGTGTCACCATGCATGGCTTAGATGGGAGTCCACTGTCCAATGGGGTTATTTCCCTCTGTACTACTTACGGTAGGAGCTCTTCAGTCTGAAAAAATCGAGTTCTTCCTTACCCATTGCCCAGCAGTTCCAGTGGTTCTGGGTCACCCTTGGCTGGCCTTTCATAATCCCACCATTGATTGGCGGTCGGGGGAGATTTCACAATGGGGTACCTTCTGTGATAAGGAATGTATTACGTTTCCAGTCAGAATAGCAGCTGCCATTCCTGAACTCATTCCCGTGGAATACCAAGAGTTTGCTGATGTGTTCTCCAAGGGCAATGCAGACATTCTGCCTCCACATCGGCCTTATGATTGTGCTATTGAGCTAATTCCTGGTGCCGCATTGCCAAAGGGAAGGTTATATGCTTTATCCGGGCCAGAAACTGCGGCCATGAATGATTATGTTAAGGAGAGCCTAGGGAAAGGATTTATTAGGCCATCAAAATCTCCTTTAAGTGCAGGCTTCTTCTTTGTGGAGAAAAAGGATGGCTCGCTTAGACCTTGCATTGACTTTAGAGCCCTGAATAAAATCTCAGTAAAAAATACTTATCCTCTGCCGCTGATTTCTGTCCTCTTTGATCAGCTGCGTTCGGCTGTGATTTTTTCTAAAATTGACCTAAGAGGAGCGTATAACCTCATCCGAATCAAGTCCGGAGATGAGTGGAAGACGGCCTTCAGTACTCAGTCGGGTCACTACGAGTACCTGGTGATGCCGTTCGGCTTGTCTAACGCTCCAGCAGTTTTCCAGGACCTCATTAACGATGTGCTCCGTGACTTCCTAGGGAAATTCGTGGTCGTTTACTTAGACGACATCCTGATTTATTCTGACTCAATTGAACAACATGTTACCCAGGTGCGTCAGGTTCTTCAAAAGTTACATGAGAATCATCTATATGCCAAGCTGGAGAAATGTGAGTTTCATGTCACGGAGGTATCTTTTTTAGGGTACATTATTTCCCCTCGGGGATTTTTCATGGAACCTAAGAAGCTCCAGGCCATCCTTAGTTGGGCGCAACCCACCAATTTAAAAGCAATTCAGCGCTTTTTAGGGTTTGCGAATTATTATAGGAGGTTCATTCATTCTTTTTCCGACCTGGTTGCTCCCATTGTGGCTCTGACAAAGAAAGGAGCGGATCCTACCAACTGGTCGCGTGAAGCGGAGTTGTCCTTTCGGGCCCTGAAACAAGGTTTTGTCTCGGCTCCAGTCCTCAGACATCCCAATCCAGAATTGCCCTTCGTTGTGGAGGTTGATGCCTCGGAGGTTGGAGTGGGGGCTATCCTATCTCAAAAGGATCCGGAGTCTCTGGAACTACATCCTTGTGCCTTTATGTCCAGGAAATTCTCCTCCGCTGAATCCAACTATGACGTTGGTAACCGAGAGTTACTGGCAATAAAATGGGCTTTCGAGGAGTGGAGGCATTGGCTGGAGGGAGCAACACATACTATTTCAGTATTGACTGACCATAAAAACCTGCAATACATCGAATCAGCTAAGCGGCTGAATGCCCGGCAGGCTCGTTGGGCTTTATTCTTTACTCGTTTCAAATTTATTATCACTTTCAGGCCAGGTTCCAAGAATACCAAGGCGGATGCCCTGTCACGCAGTTTTCTTCCGGTTCACAATAACAGTCCTGTTACTCCCATACTTCCATCTTCAGTCATTTGGGCAGGCCTCACACAAGATTTATTTACCCAGTTAAAACAGCTTCAACACCAAGCTCCTGGAAATACTCCTGCTGGTCGTCTTTACGTCCCTGAGTTTTTAAGAGCTACTGTTTTGACTGAGTTCCATGATAACAAAGTTTCCGGGCATCCGGGGATCTCTAAGACTTTGGAGTTAGTCTCCCGCTCAGTATGGTGGCCTGGTCTTTCTAAAGACGTTAAGGAGTTTGTTTTTTCATGTCAGGTTTGTGCACAGCATAAGGTTCCCCGTTTCTTGCCTATCGGGCAACTTATGCCCTTAAATGTCCCCCTCAGGCCATGGTCTCATATTTCCATGGATTTTGTGGTAGACCTTCCCCTTTCAGCCGGATTCCGTGTCATATGGGTGGTAGTGGACCGTTTTAGCAAGATGGCTCATTTCATTGCTCTTCCCCGACTGCCATCTGCCCAAGGATTGGCAGTTTTGTTTCTCCGCCATGTTTTCAGACTTCATGGGTTGCCCACTGATATTGTTTCTGATCGGGGTCCACAATTCATTGCACAATTCTGGAAGTGTTTTTGTGCTTCATTAAAGATGAAATTGTCATTAACATCCGGTTACCACCCCCAATCCAACGGGCAAACCGAGCGAGTTAACCAATCATTGAAACAGTATTTGCGTTTGTACTCAGCCAAACTCCAGAATGATTGGTCCGAGTTTCTTCCATTGGCGGAGTTTGCTTACAATAATTCTTGTCATTCCTCCACTAATGTGTCTCCATTCTTTTCAGTTTTTGGTTTTCACCCCAGAGCTAATTCTTTTTTTCAACATTCCTCAGTTTCCTCGCTAACCTTAACCTCCCATCTCAGAGCCATTTGGAAAAAAATGCACCTTGCTCTCAGAAAAGCGGCCTTTCAGGAGAAAAATTTTTCTGACAGGCTCCGACGTCCTTGCACTTTTAAGGTGGGAGATAGGGTATGGTTGTCGACTCGTAACATTAGACTTCGACAATCCTCGGCTAGATTGGGACCCAAATTTATTGGACCATTTCATATTATTAAAAAAGTCAACCCAGTTGCTTTCCGGTTACGTTTACCAAGATCTCTCCGGATTGGAAATACGTTTCATTGCTCCCTGTTGAAACCATACGTTTCTTCCAGTAGATTTCCTCGGAAGATCTCTCAGGGAAGATCTCCAGTGGATGTACAGGGACAACAGGAGTTCCTGGTGGAGAAGGTTCTCGATTCCAAATTGTCCTGGGGCAGGCTTTATTTTCTGGTTCACTGGAGAGGCTATGGTCCAGAGGAAAGGTCTTGGGTCCTGGATAAGGATCTTCATGCCCCGAGGCTCAAGAGGGCATTTTTTCGGGAATTTTCTCGGAAGCCTGGCTTTAGGGGTTCCTTGACCCCTCCTCAAGGGGGGGGTACTGTTAGGCGCCGGGGTCCGCTCGTCGGTGCGGCCCGGCGCCTAGCAACCAGGGACGCCGTACGCGTACAGCCGCCGGCTCCCTGGCAACGCTAGACGCCGGGCGCACTGAGCCGCACGGACCCTAGCAACGGGGACGCCACTGGCGGACCGCGTTCCCCGTTGCTGGGTCCAGTTAAAATGATTGTGCACCTGTTTCCTGGCCGTGCAGCAAGGCAGCTGCACGGCATTTGTGTAATCAGCCCTGTCAGCAGCTGATTGGAGGACTCCTGTTTATATGCACTCTCAGGGCTTCTCACAGACGCCGGTAATAGCTTCCTGCATGCTGTCCTTGTTTGCTGAGAGTCTGTTTCCAGTCTTGCTGTATCCGGTCGTTCCAGTCTCCAGTAGTCCTGTACTCGGAAGTTGTCATCTTGTTCCTGGAGTCCTGACTGATCACCGTTTAACATCCAGTGGTGTTCGTGAGTCGCGGCTTTGCCGTGTGTTGCGGCTTGGCCGCTTTACCATTTATTATTTGTGTTTTGGAGCATTTTGCGGAGGGTTCCGCTTCCACAGGTCCACTCTGGTATCCGGCGGTGCTGGGTAGGAGTATTGGACAAGTGGATTTTTGGTTGTCCTTTTCCCTGGCGGTTTTTCCGCACATACTTCAGGTCTTTGTTAGTTAGCTTGTTGCCCCTGGCCTGTTGTCAGTCAGAGGTCCTCTTGTTATCATCCTGCCTCGGATTTCCCTTTGTCTCTCATTAAGACCGGGGGGCACCGGAGTTGGGCAGACATAATCCGCCCTTCAAACGTGGCTGCCAAGGGCTCAAGAAACCATAGTCTCGCAAGGGATTTCCGATAGCACGGGTGAGACAATAGAGTTAGGGCGCCATGGGCAACTAGTCTTTCCTGCTCCCGTTACCAGCATTCCATTCCAGCGCTCTGGTCACTGTCATAAGATCTCCTCTGGTCAGGAGTGCTGGAATCATAACAACCGTTAATTCAGAGGCAACTAGAGACTTGATTGAGGTACTGTGTCCCCGGTACCAAATACCATCTAGGTTCCATTTCACTAGGCAGGCGATACCGAAAATGTACACAGACCTCAGAAAAAGAGTCACCAGTGTCCTAAAAAATGCAGTTGTACCCAATGTCCACTTAACCACGGACATGTGGACAAGTGGAGCAGGGCAGACTCAGGACTATATGACTGTGACAGCCCACTGGGTAGATGTATTGCCTCCCGCAGCAAGAACAGCAGCGGCGGCACCAGTAGCAGCATCTCGCAAACGCCAACTCGTTCCTAGGCAGGCTACACTTTGTATCACCGCTTTCCAGAAGAGGTACACAGCTGACAACCTCTTACGGAAACTGAGGAACATCATCGCAGAATGGCTTACCCCAATTGGACTCTCCTGGGGATTTGTGACATCGGACAACGCCAGCAATATTGTGCGTGCATTACATCTGGGCAAATTCCAGCACGTCCCATGTTTTGCACGTACATTGAATTTGGTGGTGTAGAATTATTTAAAAAACGACAGGGGCGTGCAAGAGATGCTGTCGGTGGCCCGAAGAATTGCGGGCCACTTTCGGCATTCAGCCACCGCGTGCCGAAGACTGGAGCACCATTCCTGAACCTGCCCTGCCATCATCTGAAGCAAGAGGTGGTAACGAGGTGGAATTCAACCCTCTATATGCTTCAGAGGATGGAGGAGCAGCAAAAGGCCATTCAAGCCTATACATCTGGCCACGATATAGGCAAAGGAGGGGGAATGCACCTGACTCAAGCGCAGTGGAGAATGATTTCAACGTTGTGCAAGGTTCTGCAACCCTTTGAACTTGCCACACGTGAAGTCAGTTCAGACACTGCCAGCCTGAGTCAGGTCATTCCCCTTATCAGGCTTTTGCAGAAGAAGCTGGAGACATTGAAGGAAGAGCTAAAACAGAGCGATTCCGCTAGGCATGTGGGACTTGTGGATGGAGCCCTTAATTCGCTTAACCAGGATTCACGGGTGGTCAATCTGTTAAAATCAGAGCACTACATTTTGGCCACCGTGCTCGATCCTAGGTTTAAAACCTACGTTGTATCTCTCTTTCCGGCAGACACAAGTCTGCAGAGGTTCATAGACCTGCTGGTGAGAAAATTGTCAAGTCAAGCGGAACGTGACCCGTCAACATCTCCTCCTTCACATTCTCCCGCAACTGGGGGTGCGAGGAAAAGGCGAAGAATTCCGAGCCCACCCGCTGGCGGTGATGCAGGGCAGTCTGGAGCGAGTGCTGACATCTGGTCCGGACTGAAGGACCTGCCAACGATTACTGACATGTCGTCTACTGTCACTGCATATGATTCTCTCACCATTGAAAGAATGGTGGAGGATTATATGAGTGGCCGCATCCAGTAGGCATGTCAGACAGTCCGTACGTATACTGGCAGGAAAAAAAGGCAATTTGGAGTCCCTTGCACAAACTGGCTTTATTCTACCTAAGTTGCCCTCCCTCCAGTGTGTACTCCGATAGAGTGTTTAGTGCAGCCGCTCACCTTGTCAGCAATCGGCGTACGAGGTTACTTCCAAAAAATGTGGAGAAGATGATGTTCATCAAAATGAATTATAATCAATTCCTCCGTGGAGACATTCACCAGCAGCAATTGCCTCCAGAAAGTACACAGGGACCTGAGATGGTGAATTCCAGTGGGGACGAATTAATAATCTGTGTGGAGGGGGATGTACACAGTGAAAGGGGTGAGGAATCGGAGGATGATGATGAGGTGGACATCTTGCCTCTGTAGAGCCAGTTTGTGCAAGGAGAGATTGATTGCTTTTTTTTTTTGGTGGGGGCCCAAACCAACCAGTCATTTCAGTCACAGTCGTGTGGCAGACCCTGTCGCTGAAATGATGGGTTCGTTAAAGTGTGCATGTCCTGTTTATACAACATAAGGGTGGGTGGGAGGGCCCAAGGACAATTCCATCTTGCACCTCTTTTTTCTTTCATTTTTCTTTGCATTATGTGCTGTTTGGGGACAATTTTTTTTGAAGTGCCATCCTGCCTGACACTGCACTGCCACTCCTAGATGGGCCAGGTGTTTGTGTTGGCCACTTGTGTCGCTTAGCTTAGTCACACAGCGACCTTGGTGCACCTCTTTTTTTCTTTGCATCATGTGCTGTTTGGGGACTATTTTTTTACAGTGCCATCCTGTCTGACACTGCAATGCCACTCCTAGATGGGCCAGGTGTTTGTGTCGGCCTCTTCGGTCGCTTAGCTTAGTCACACAGCTACCTCATTGCGCCTCTTTTTTTCTTTGCATCATGTGGTGTTTGGGGACAATTTTTTTTAATCTGCCATCATGTCTGACACTGCAGTGCCACTCCTAGATGGGCCAGTTTTTGTGTCGGCCACTTGGGTCACTTAGCTTAGTCACACAGCTACCTCATTGCGCCTCTTTTTTTCTTTGCATCATGTGCTGTTTGGGGACAATTTTTTTGAAGTGCCATCCTGCCTGACACTGCAGTGCCACTCCTAGATGGGCCAGGTGTTTGTGTCGGCCACTTGTGTCGCCTAGCTTAGCCATCCAGCGACCTCGGTGCAAATTTTAGGACTAAAAATAATATTGTGAGGTGTTCAGAATAGACTGAAAATGAGCGTAAATTATGGTTATTGAGGTTAATAATACTATGGGATCAAAATGACCCCCAAATTCTATGATTTAAGCAGTTTTTTAGGGTTTTTTGTAAAAAAAAAAAAACGAATCCAAAACACACCCGAATCCGACAAAAAATTTTCAGGGAGGTTTTGCCAAAACGCGTCCGAATCCAAAACACGGCCGCGGAACCGAATCCAAAACCAAAACACAAAACCCGAAAAATGTCCGGTGCACATCACTAATATCTCCTATATATCTGCCCTGTGACTCTGTGCCTGCATTTCTAACGCTGGGTGGAGTCACAGTGGTGGGCGGAGTTAGCAGCTCCTGCTCTGTCCCAGTGCCAGCACACCACTTGCAGAACGAGAGCAGCAGCCACAGAATCCCCCCACCATCCCCAGCCAGAAGCCACCAGGGCATGGACGCCCCACAGTGCCAGGTAACCATATACCCCTACCTTGCCACCTACACCCCACTGATACCCGCACCACACACCCCAACCTCACCTCCACCAGCTCCCACATCCAGCCATGGATGGCCCAGACACCCTCCACCCTGACGCCTGCATACCTCACCAGCACACACTGCCCAGCCGAACCCCACACCACCGATCCCACCCGCCGCACAAGCCAGCACCTCCAGCAGCCATCCTCGGCACGGACACGGTGGCCGGGCCCCGCCGGCCACACCACGGCAGACCAGACAGCCGCAGCCCGCACCACCCATCCCGCCCTGCACACACCTCCAGCGCTAGCTCCCGCACTGCAGCCGCGCCTGGGACCCACTGTCCCGCCAGACGCCGTCCGCACAACGGATGAAGACAGTGCGGTTACCCGCGCCTGTAACTGCCGCCGCCATACACATCAGGAGGGACGGGTGGCGCAGGAGAAGACTTCATAGCTCTCCCTGCGCCGCGTACAGACAAACGCCGCCTCCTCCGCACACCGAACACCACGCTGCCTCCCACCATCCCCAGAGACCCGGACTGCCTTCTCCACAGGCCAGAGACGGCGGACAGCGCGCCTGGTACTGTGGCCGCTGCACCAACTTCACAGGTGAGAGAGAGTGCACAGGCCGCCCCGCGTTTCTGCGCCCCCCCCATCTCTGCGCCCCGCGTCTCTGCGCCCCCCCCCGTCGCCCCACGCCTCTGCCTCCCTCCCTGCCGCCCGCGTCTCTGCGCCCCCTCCCTACCGCCCCGCGTCTCTGTATCCCCCTCCCTACCTCTGTGTCCCTTCCCTGCCGCCCCGCGTCTCTGTGTCCCCTCCCTGCCGCCCGCGTCTCTGCGTCCCCTCCCTGCCGCCCCGCGTCTCTGCGTCCCCTCCGTACCGCTCTGCCTCCCGTCCCCGGCGCCCCGCGTCTCTGCTTCTCCTCCCCGGCGTCCCGCGTCTCTGCGTCCCTTCCCCGGTGCCCCGCGTCTGTGTCCCCTCCTTGGTGCCCCGCATCTCTGCGTCCCCTCCCTGCCGCCCCGCGTCTCTGCGTCCTCTCCCTGCTGCCCCGCGTCTCTGCGTCCCCTCCCTGCCGCCCGCATCTCTGCGTCCCCTCCCTGCCGCCCAGCGACTCTGCGGCCCCTCCCCGTGACCCTGCTTCCCTCCCTGCCGCCCCGCATCTCTGCGCCCCCTCCCTACCGCCCCGCGTCTCTGTATCCCCTCCCTGCCGCCCCGCGTCTCTGCGTCCCCTCCCTGCCGCCCGCATCTCTGCGGCCCCTCCCTGCCGCCCAGCGACTCTGCGGCCCCTCCCCGTGACCCTGCTTCCCTCCCTGCCGCCCCGCGTCTCTGCGCCCCCTCCCTACCGCCCCGCGTCTCTGTATCCCCTCCCTGCCGCCCCGCGTCTCTGCGTCCCCTCCCTGCCGTCCGCATCTCTGCGTCCCCTCCCTGCCTCCCAGCGACTCTGCGGCCCCTCCCCTTGACCCTGCTTCCTTCCCTGCCGCCCCGCGTCTCTGCGCCCCCTCCCTACCGCCCCGCGTCTCTGTATCCCCTCCCTGCCGCCCCGCGTCTCTGCGTCCCCTCCCTGCCGCCCGCATCTCTGCGTCCCCTCCCTGCCGCCCAGCGACTCTGCGGCCCCTCCCTGCCGCCCCGCGTCTCTGCGCCCCCTCCCTACCGCCCCGCGTCTCTGTATCCCCTCCCTGCCGCCCCGCGTCTCTGCGTCCCCTCCCTGCCGCCCGCATCTCTGCGTCCCCTCCCTGCCGCCCGCATCTCTGCGGCCCCTCCCTGCCGCCCCGCGTCTCTGCGCCCCCTCCCTACCGCCCCGCGTCTCTGTATCCCCTCCCTGCCGCCCCGCGTCTCTGCGTCCCCTCCCTGCCGCCTGCGTCTCTGCGTCCCCTCCCTGCCGCCTGCGTCTCTGCGTCCCCTCCCTGCCGCGCGCATCTCTGCGTCCCCTCCCTGCCGCCCGCATCTCTGCGTCCCCTCCCTGCCGCCCAGCGACTCTGCGGCCCCTCCCCGTGACCCTGCTTCCTTCCCTACCGCCCCGCGTTTCTGTATCCCCTCCCTGCCGCCCCGCGTCTCTGTATCCCCTCCCTGCCGCCCCGCGTCTCTGCGTCCCCTCCCTGCCGCCCGCATCTCTGCGTCCCCTCCCTGCCGCCCGCATCTCTGCGGCCCCTCCCTGCCGCCCCGCGTCTCTGCGCCCCCTCCCTACCGCCCCGCGTCTCTGCGTCCCCTCCCTGCCGCCCAGCGACTCTGCGGCCCCTCCCCGTGACCCTGCTTCCCTCCCTGCCGCCCCGCGTCTCTGCGCCCCCTCCCTACCGCCCCGCGTCTCTGTGCCCCCTCCCTGCCGCCCCGCGTCTCTGCGTCCCCTCCCTGCCGCCCCACGTCTCTGCATCCCCTCCCTGCCGCCCCACGCCTCTGCATCCCCTCCCTGCCGCCCCGCGCCTCTGCGTCCCCTCCCCGGCACCCCGCGTCTCTGCGTCCCCTCCCTGCCGCCTGCGTCTCTGCGTCCCCTCCCTGCCGCCTGCGTCTCTGCGTCCCCTCCCTGCCGCGCGCATCTCTGCGTCCCCTCCCTGCCGCCCGCATCTCTGCGTCCCCTCCCTGCCGCCCAGCGACTCTGCGGCCCCTCCCCGTGACCCTGCTTCCTTCCCTACCGCCCCGCGTTTCTGTATCCCCTCCCTGCCGCCCCGCGTCTCTGTATCCCCTCCCTGCCGCCCCGCGTCTCTGCGTCCCCTCCCTGCCGCCCGCATCTCTGCGTCCCCTCCCTGCCGCCCGCATCTCTGCGGCCCCTCCCTGCCGCCCCGCGTCTCTGCGCCCCCTCCCTACCGCCCCGCGTCTCTGTATCCCCTCCCTGCCGCCCCGCGTCTCTGCGTCCCCTCCCTGCCGCCTGCGTCTCTGCGTCCCCTCCCTGCCGCCTGCGTCTCTGCGTCCCCTCCCTGCCGCGCGCATCTCTGCGTCCCCTCCCTGCCGCCCGCATCTCTGCGTCCCCTCCCTGCCGCCCAGCGACTCTGCGGCCCCTCCCCGTGACCCTGCTTCCTTCCCTACCGCCCCGCGTTTCTGTATCCCCTCCCTGCCGCCCCGCGTCTCTGCGTCCCCTCCCTGCCGCCCGCATCTCTGCGTCCCCTCCCTGCCGCCCAGCAACTCTGCGGCCCCTCCCCGTGACCCTGCTTCCCTCCCTGCCGCCCCGCGTCTCTGCGCCCCCTCCCTACCGCCCCGCGTCTCTCTATCCCCTCCCTGCCGCCCCGCGTCTCTGCGTCCCCTCCCTGCCGCCCGCATCTCTGCGTCCCCTCCCTGCCGCCCAGCGACTCTGCGGCCCCTCCCCGTGACCCTGCTTCCTTCCCTGCCGCCCCGCGTCTCTGCGCCCCCTCCCTACCGCCCCGCGTCTCTGTATCCCCTCCCTGCCGCCCCGCGTCTCTGCGTCCCCTCCCTGCCGCCCAGCGACTCTGCGGCCCCTCCCCGTGACCCTGCTTCCCTCCCTGCCGCCCCGCGTCTCTGCGCCCCCTCCCTACCGCCCCGCGTCTCTGTGCCCCCTCCCTGCCGCCCCGCGTCTCTGCGTCCCCTCCCTGCCGCCCCACGTCTCTGCATCCCCTCCCTGCCGCCCCACGCCTCTGCATCCCCTCCCTGCCGCCCCGCGCCTCTGCGTCCCCTCCCCGGCACCCCGCGTCTCTGCGTCCCCTCCCCGGCGCCCACGTCTCTGCGTCCCCTCCCCGGCGCCCGCATCTCTGCGTCCACTCCCCGTCGCCCCGCGTGTCTGCGTCCCCTCCCCGCCGCCCCGCGTCTCTGCGCCCCCTCCCTACCGCCGCGCGTCTCTGTATCCCCTCCCTGCCGCCCCGCGTCTCTGCGTCCCCTCCCTGCCGCCCGCATCTCTGCGTCCCCTCCCTGCCGCCCAGCGACTCTGCGGCCCCTCCCCGTGACCCTGCTTCCCTCCCTGCCGCCCCGCGTCTCTGCGCCCCCTCCCTACCGCCCCGCGTCTCTGTGCCCCCTCCCTGCCGCCCCGCGTCTCTGCGTCCCCTCCCTGCCGCCCCGTGCCTCTGCATCCCCTCCCTGCCGCCTTGCGTCTCTGCGTCCCCTCCCCGGCACCCCGCGTCTCTGCGTCCCCTCCCCGGCGCCCACGTCTCTGCGTCCCCTCCCCGGCGCCCGCATCTCTGCGTCCACTCCCCGTCGCCCCGCGTGTCTGCGTCCCCTCCCCGGCGCCCCGCGTCTCTGCGTCCCCTCCCTGGAGCCCTGCCTCTGTGTCCCCTCCCTGCGTCTCTGCCTCCCCTCCCTGCCGCCCCACGTCCCATCTCTGCCTCCCCTCCCTGCCGCCCCGCGTCTCTGCCTCCCCTCCCTGCCACACCGCGTACAGACATCCGCCACCTCCTCCGCACACCGAACACAACGCTGCCTCCCACCATCCCCAGAGACCCGGACTGCACACCACAGGCCTGGACTACCTTCTCCACAAGCCAGAGACGGGGAACAGCACGCCTGATACTGTGGCCGCTGCACCAACTTCACAGGTGAGAGAGAGTGCACAGGCAGCACCGCATCTCTGGCCCCCCCCGCTGCCCCGCGTCTCTGCGTCCCCCCCTGCCGCCCCGCCTCGCTGCGTCTTCCATCTGCCGCCCCGCCTCTCTGCGTCCCCTCCCTGGCGCCCCGCGTCTCTGCGTCCCCTCCCTGGCGCCCCGCGTCTCTGCGTCCCCTCCCTGGCGCCCCGCGTCTCTGCGTCCCCTCCCTGGCGCCCCGCGTCTCTGCGTCCCCTTCCTGGCGCCCCGCATCTCTGCGTCCCCTCCATGCCGCCCACATCTCTGCGTCCCCTACCTGCCGCCCGCATCTCTGCGTCCCCTCCCTGCTGCCCCGCGACTCTGCATCTCCTCCCCACGCCTCTGCGTCCCTCCCTGCCGCCCCGCGTCTCTGCGCCCCCTCCCTACCGCCCCGCATCTCTGTATCTCCTCCCTGCCTCTGCGTCCCCTCCCTGCATGTCTACGTCCCCTCCCTGCCGCCCCGCGTTCCGTCTCTGCGTCCCCTCCCTGCCGGCCCACGTCTCTGCCTCCCCTCCCTGCCGCCCCACCTCTCTGCGTCCCCTCCCTTCCGCTCCACGTCTCAGCATCCCCTTCCTGGCACCCCGCGTCTCTGCGTCCCCTTCCTGCGTCTCTGCGCCCCCTACCTGCCTCTCTGCGTCCCATCCTTGCCGCCTCATGTCTCTGCGTCCCCTTCCTGGCACCCCGCATCTCTGCATCCCCTTCCTGGCACCCCGCGTCTGTGTCCCCTCCCTGCGTCTCTGCGTCCCCTCCCTGCCGCTCCGCCTCTCTGCATCCCCTCCCTGCCGCCCCGCCTCTCTGCGTCCCTTCCCTGCAGCCCCGCGCCTCTGCGTCCCTTCCCTCCCCGCACCTCTATGTCCCCTCCCTCCCCGCGTCTCTGCGTCCCCTCCCTCCCCGCGCCTCTGTGTCCCCTCCCTCCCTCCACGTGCCTCTGTGTCCCCTCCCTCCCTCCCCGCGCCTCTGCATCCCCTCCCTCCCCGCACCTCTGCATCCCCTTCCTGGCACCCCGCATCTCTGCGTCCCCTCCCTGCGCCTTGCGTCCCCTCCCTTCCCGCACCTCTGCATCCCCTCCCTACCCGCACCTCTGCGTTCCTCCCTCCCCGCGCCTCTGCGTCCCCTCCCTCCCCGCGCCTCTGCGTCCCCTCCCTGCCGCCCCGCGCCTCTGAGCCCTTTCTCTACCGCCCCGCGTCTCTGTATCCCCGACCTGCCTCTGTGTCCCCTCCCCGTGTCACCTCCCTGCCGCCCCACGTCACCCCCCTGCCGCCCCGCCTCGCTGCGTCTTCCATCTGCCGCCCCGCCTCTCTGCGTCCCCTCCCTGGCGCCCCGCGTCTCTGCGTCCCCTCCCTGGCGCCCCGCGTCTCTGCGTCCCCTCCCTGGCGCCCCGCGTCTCTGCGTCCCCTCCCTGGCGCCCCGCGTCTCTGCGTCCCCTTCCTGGCGCCCCGCATCTCTGCGTCCCCTCCGTGCCGCCCACATCTCTGCGTCCCCTACCTGCCGCCCGCATCTCTGCGTCCCCTCCCTGCTGCCCCGCGACTCTGCATCTCCTCCCCACGCCTCTGCGTCCCTCCCTGCCGCCCCGCGTCTCTGCGCCCCCTCCCTACCGCCCCGCATCTCTGTATCTCCTCCCTGCCTCTGCGTCCCCTCCCTGCATGTCTACGTCCCCTCCCTGCCGCCCCGCGTTCCGTCTCTGCGTCCCCTCCCTGCCGGCCCACGTCTCTGCCTCCCCTCCCTGCCGCCCCACCTCTCTGCGTCCCCTCCCTTCCGCTCCACGTCTCAGCATCCCCTTCCTGGCACCCCGCGTCTCTGCGTCCCCTTCCTGCGTCTCTGCGCCCCCTACCTGCCTCTCTGCGTCCCATCCTTGCCGCCTCATGTCTCTGCGTCCCCTTCCTGGCACCCCGCATCTCTGCATCCCCTTCCTGGCACCCCGCGTCTGTGTCCCCTCCCTGCGTCTCTGCGTCCCCTCCCTGCCGCTCCGCCTCTCTGCATCCCCTCCCTGCCGCCCCGCCTCTCTGCGTCCCTTCCCTGCAGCCCCGCGCCTCTGCGTCCCTTCCCTCCCCGCACCTCTATGTCCCCTCCCTCCCCGCGTCTCTGCGTCCCCTCCCTCCCCGCGCCTCTGTGTCCCCTCCCTCCCTCCACGTGCCTCTGTGTCCCCTCCCTCCCTCCCCGCGCCTCTGCATCCCCTCCCTCCCCGCACCTCTGCATCCCCTTCCTGGCACCCCGCATCTCTGCGTCCCCTCCCTGCGCCTTGCGTCCCCTCCCTTCCCGCACCTCTGCATCCCCTCCCTACCCGCACCTCTGCGTTCCTCCCTCCCCGCGCCTCTGCGTCCCCTCCCTCCCCGCGCCTCTGCGTCCCCTCCCTGCCGCCCCGCGCCTCTGAGCCCTTTCTCTACCGCCCCGCGTCTCTGTATCCCCGACCTGCCTGTGTCCCCTCCCCGTGTCACCTCCCTGCCGCCCCACGTCACCTCCCTGCCGTCCCGCGTCTCTGCGTCACCTCCCTGCCGCCGCGCGTCTCTGCGTCACCTCCCTGCTGCCGCGCGTCTCTGCGTCACCTCCATGCCGCTCTGCGTCACTTTCCTGCCGCCCCGTGTCTCTGCGTCCCCTCCCTGGCACCCCGCGGCTCTGCGTACCCTCCCTGGCGCCCCGCGTCTCTGCGTCCCCTCCCTGGCGCCCCGCATCTCTGCGTCCCCTTCCTGGCGCCCCGCGTCCCCTCCCTGGAGCCCTGCCTCTGTGTCCCCTCCCTGCCATCCTGCATCTGTGTCCCCTCCCTGCGTTTCTGCCTCCCCTCCCTGCCGCCTCGCGTCCCGTCTCTGCCTCCCCTCCCTGCCGCCCGCGTCTCTGCCTCCCCTCCCTACGGCCCCGCCTGTGTCCCCTCCCTGTCGCCCTGCGTCCCCGCCCTGCGTCTCTGTGTCCCCGCCCTGCGTCTATGTCCCCGCCCTGCGTCTATGTCCCCGCCTTGCATCTCTGTGTCCCCACCCTGCGTCTCTGTGTCCCCACCCTGCGTCTGTGTCCCCTCCTTGCGTCCCCTCCCCGCGTCTCTGTCTCCTCCCCGCCGCCCCTCGTCTTTGTGTCCCCTCCCCGACGTCTCGCGTCTGTGTCCCCTCCCTGATGCCGCGCGTCTCTGCAGGGGTTAAAGGGGCGCCCTACGGGCGCTCTTCACACCGTCGCAAGGGGCTACGCCCCCTTAACCCTTGCATGCCTTTCTGGGGTTCAATATTTGTATTATATGGAGTATTACCTGTATTCCTTTGTTAGTGGTTAAATATTGCACAATGAAAGGGCGTGCGATGGTGAAGGAGGCGCAGCCCCTTGCGACGGCGTGAACAGCACCTGCAGGGCACGATGTACAGAATGTAGCGGGTGCGGGAAGGGACTGCGGATGGTGGAGGGTGTCTGTAGATGCTGCGGGTGGAGGGGGGGCGGAAGCGGGGGGGGGGGGCCCGGATGGGGAAGGGTCGGGAGGTGCTGCAGGTGGGGAAGGGGCAGAGGAGTGGGGGCTGCAGATGGGGGATGGGTCCGGAGGCACTGTAGGTGGGGGAGTGGCAGGGGTGCCACGGGTGGGAGAGGGGCAGGTGCGGGGATGTTGCGGATGGGTGAAGGGTTCCGTAGGTGCTGTGGGACGGGAAGGGGCGGGGGTGCCGGGGATGGGGTAGGGGGTCCGGAGGCACCGTGGGTAGGATAGGGGTAGGTACGGGTGGTGCGGTAGATGGGGAAGAAGGTCCGGAGGCGCGGCAGGTGCGGGGGTGCCATGGGTGGGGGAGGGGTGGTTGAGGGGGGACTGCAGATGCTGCGGGTTGAGGGGGGCAGGTGTGGGGGGGAGGCATATATGGGGGTGGATGGTGGAGGGGTCTGGAGGTGCTGTGGGTGGTGGAGGGGCATAGGAGTGGGAGCCACGGGTGGTGTAGGAGGTCTGGAGGCACAGCGTGTGGGGGAGGGGTGGAGTGTCGCATGTGGTGGAGGGGAAGGTGTGGAGGTGTGGTGCATTTAGGAGGGGTCTGGAGGTGCTGCAGGTACTGTACCTGTCAAAAAGGTAGTTGGAGGGCATGCAGTAACAGGGCCAGAACAGGAGTGACAGGGTCAGAACAGGGGTGACGGGGCCAGGACAGGGGTGACAGTGTCAGGACAGGGGTGACGGGGCCAGGACAGGGGTGACGGGGCCAGGACAGGGGTGACGGGGCCAGGACAGGGGTGACGGGGCCAGGACAGGGGCTAGGACAGAAATGACAGGGCCAGGGTAGGGGCGGCAGGACCAGGACAGGGGTGACAGGGCCAGTATAGGGTTGACAGGGCAAGCACAGGGGTGACAGGGCCAGGATAGGGGTAACAGGGCCAGCATAAGGGTGAAAGGGCCAGGATAAGGGTGAAAGGGTAAGGCCAGGGGTGACGGGGACATGACAGAACACAGGGCACGGGAGAGATTGGTATTAGGGAAAAAACAGTGGTGACAGACAGATGTGTCTTACCGGAGTCACTGCTGCTGGCTGCTGCTGTTCCACTCCAACCTGTTGGGATCTGCTGCTGGTGGAGACTTGGCATGGCTGACTCTCTCAGGCTGGAGTCCTGCTTCCTCTGCCCATCAGCATCCCTCCCCCCCTCCTCAGTCACACACCGCAGACTTCACGTAGCTGGCGGGCACTGTGGTAAGGGGAGACTGGGAGTGACTGGTTAGCCCCCAGGAGATGCTGCGACTGGAGGGAGGAGGGGGTCATGGCATGCATGCGGCGCGGACCTCGCGGCTGCCAGGCACTGTGGTAAGGAGAGACTGGGAGTGACTGGTTAGCTCCCAGGAGACGCTGCGGCTGGAGGGAGGAGGGGGTCATAGCATGCATGCGGCGCGGACCTCGCAGCTGCTGGGCACTGTGGTAAGGGGAGACTGGGAGTGACTGGTTAGCTCCCAGGAGACGCTGCGGCTGGAGGGAGGAGGGGGTCGGAGCCTGCAAGCAGCTCGGACTTCTGCAGCGCTACCCGCTGGCTAAAGTGTGTGAAGGAGCTGGGCGCACCTCACTGTGGGCGGCAGCGCTGCAGCTAGTGGTGGGGTTGCCGGGGCTGGAGATAACAGAGGCAGTACGGAACCTGCACAGCGGCAGGTGCCCCACAAAACTGCAGCTAAGAAGCGTGGAGTGTGCTAGAAAGTGATGCTCCTCCGCGCCAGAGAGACCCTGCTGAGTATGCTGATGTGGGGGGTCAAGCACACAGTGAGCCGGTGCCCGTCTGTCTGTACGGCATACCCCCTCACACCCCCCCCCAACTGTCCCGGGGGTCCGGCAGCAGAGCCAGATTAAGGGGTAGGGCAGGGGGTACGTACCGTGGGCCCCACAGTTTTAGGGCCCCCCCGGCTGGAGTAGCTCTGTCCCAGCTCAGAAGCTCCCCGTCCTGCCAGCAACAGCATTGTGCTACAGTCAGCACACGCTGCTGCGTGTTGGCAGGTCTGTGGTGTTGCAGGGAGGCAGCAGTCTCCCTGCTTTCTTCTGCCTGTGCGGGTGTGTAGGGGGGAGCGACCACCTCCCCTGGATTTAGCCCTAGCTGAGGGGCCAAAATTCCATATAAAACAAAAATCCCAGCATTTGCATAACGGGGCGTGGCCACGCGGGCACAATTAGGCCACGCCCCCAACCCTACAGCAGGCACAGCAATGAGATAGGGCTCCCCTGTCTTAAGTGCCCTGGGCCCCCCGGACTCATAATCCGCCCCTGGAGGCATGCCAGCAGCTCACAGAGCGCTGGGCATGCCCCCTCACTGACGAAAACGGGGGCCCTCCCGTGAAGCCACGCCCCCTTTTTACCGCACGTGTGTCCCTCCTTCTGCCTGCAGAAAGCTGGGAGGTATGCACCCCTGTCTGCCTGAAGAAAGCTGGGAGGTATGCACCCCTGTCTGCCTGAAGAAAGCTGGGAGATATGCACCCCTGCCTGTGCCATGCCCATACTATCTGCTTCTGCTCCTAGTCTCCTATAGATTTGCCCAGATCTGTGACTCATTTGACTAACTCCGCCCAGTCTTGTGACTCCGCCCATCGTTAGCAAATGAGTCACAAAGTCACAGATCTGGGCTATTATATAGGAGATATATATATACATACACATACACACAAAAGCAGACATATGTGACGATGCCAGGAGGAACTCACCACAGCCTATCTCTGTGTGTGTATGGACAGGGGGGGCTGTGGGCGGATGCTGCTGCTTGTATGCCCCCACAGACTGTCTGTCACATAGACATTTGTTGTGTCCGGCGTCGGCGGGAGGCTAGCCAATGGCATTACTGCTGGGCTGGCGAAGTGCTTCTCCATGGTGGCAGCTGCGGTTGAAGACAGGTAGAAGCGCCGCACAGCATCACCACAGGGAGGGACCGTCACCAGATCAAGTGACATGGTAAGGGAGGAGGAGCGGCGGGGTAGTGGAGGTTGGTGCGGAACCATTTTTTAAATTTCCTCCTGATCCATGGGGCCCATTTGATCCCCTCTGTCACCGGGCCTGTGGGCGGGAGCCAAGAGAACAGCGGCAGCGGCATGCTGGGCATTGTAATTCCTTAATAAGGAGCAAGCAGCAACTGTAAGTAGTGAATGGCCGTTAAGTAATAATGCAAAAAGCAGGAGGCCTGCAGCTCTCCAGGCCCTGGCATGCTGGAACTTGTCGTTCCACAGCTGGAGAGGTGCAGGCCTCCTGCTTATTGCATTATTACTTAACGGCCAGTCACTGGGCCAGGCAGAGGTGACCACCTGCCACTCAGCTCCCTCCATCTCCCCTCTCACCGTTGGGGTTGCGGGTTCTCTCCCCACCTGGCTGATCCCAGTTCCAGGCTCAGACGGCGCTGATGTACTAAACGGACGGGCAGCATTCTGGAGAGCAGCCCCTAACAACCGCAGGCAGCTGCCAGCATGTCTCCTGCAGGGCGCAGCTATCATAGGACATAGAGCGCAGGCGGCCCAGAGATTGGCATCACAGCGGCCCCTTGCGGGCAGGAAGGGTGGGAGAGCATGCGGTGTGATGTGCTGACGTCACACTGCGAGGAAGGGAGTCAGACAGGCCATGACGGCGGGTGGGCTGAGCTGTGCGGCCAGCCACCCACAACGAAGCTGAGCAGAGCTATAGTAGTGGGGCCGAGTGGGCATGATGCCGTGGCGCCCCCCTCTGCTGGGCCTGCCAAAGCGCCCAGGGCACGTGCTCGACCCCCCTTAGCTACGCCTCTAGTCACCGGCTCCAAGTTGATGTGTGAAGTACTGGCGGGATCAGGCTCGGACTGGCCCACAGGGGTACCAGGGAAACCACCGGTAGGCCCCACTGCCTGAGTGCCCACTTTTTGCTCTAGGGATTAGGTTCCAGACTGTGCACTTGTATTATACATGGTAGATATGTTGCATTACACTGCACTAGACTATTGTGTATTTCAACTGAAGAGGCTGGCCACACACCCTTTTGTAGGCAGGCCACACCCTTAAGTATGGGCCCCTATCACTGCAGTCCCCCGGTGGGCCCTTCATGTCCCAGTCCGACACTGGGCGGGACCAGGGGCGGATTGGGAACAAAAAGCGGCCCTGGAAAAATTTGTACTAGTGGCCCCACCAGAGGTGTAAGGTCTAGCCATGGGCCATGGCAGCAGCACCCTCCCCCCCAAGACTTTCCAGATAGTGGGCATGTCCAGCATCAAGGGGAAGTTAAAAGGAAATGAAATTAAATGTTATGAGCACATTATATGATACATCTTCAGAATTTAGGAAACTATATAATTCTTTAGAAAGATATATTTTCTTGCTTAATTAGTGATGTGCACCGGCAATTTTTCGGGTTTTGTGTTTTGGTTTTGGGTTCGGTTCCGCGGCCGTGTTTTGGGTTCGAACGCGTTTTGGCAAAACCTCACCGAAATTTTTTTGTCGGATTCGGGTGTGTTTTGGATTCGGGTGTTTTTTTTTAAAAAAAACCTAAAAACCAGCTTAAATCATAGAATTTGGGGGTCATTTTGATCCCATAGTATTATTAACCTCAATAACCATAATTTCCACTCATTTTCAGTCTATTCTGAACACCTCAAACCTCACAATATTATTTTTAGTCCTAAAATTTGCACCGAGGTCACTGGATGACTAAGCTAAGCGACCCAAGTGGCCGACACAAACACCTGGCCCATCTAGGAGTGGCACTGCAGTGTCACGCAGGATGGCCCTTCAAAAAAATACTCCCCAAACAGCACATGATGCAAAGAAAAAAAGAGGCGCAATGAGGTAGCTGTGTGACTAAGATAAGCGACCCAAGTGGCCGACACAAACACCTGGCCCATCTAGGAGTGGCACTGCAGTGTCACGCAGGATGGCCCTTCAAAAAAATACTCCCCAAACAGCACATGACGCAAAGAAAAAAAGAGGCGCAATGAGGTAGCTGTGTGACTAAGCTAAGCGACCCTAGTGGCCGACACAAACACCTGGCCCATCTAGGAGTGGCACTGCAGTGTCACGCAGGATGGCCCTTCAAAAAAAATACTCCCCAAACAGCACATGACGCAAAGAAAAAAAGAGGCGCAATGAGGTAGCTGTGTGACTAAGCTAAGCGACCCTAGTGGCCGACACAAACACCTGGCCCATCTAGGAGTGGCACTGCAGTGTCACGCAGGATGGCCATTCAAAAAAATACTCGACAAACAGCACATGACGCAAAGAAAAAACGAGGCGCAATGAGGTAGCTGTGTGACTAAGCTAAGCGACCCTAGTGGCCGACACAAACACCTGGCCCATCTAGGAGTGGCACTGCAGTGTCACGCAGGATGGCCCTTCAAAAAATTACTCCCCAAACAGCACATGACGCAAAGAAAAAAAGAGGCGCAATGAGGTAGCTGTGTGACTAAGATAAGTGACCCAAGTGGCCGACACAAACACCTGGCCCATCTAGGAGTGGCACTGCAGTGTCACGCAGGATGGCCCTTCAAAAAAATACTCCCCAAACAGCACATGACGCAAAGAAAAAAAGAGGCGCAATGAGGTAGCTGTGTGACTAAGCTAAGCGACCCTAGTGGCCGACACAAACACCTGGCTCATCTAGGAGTGGCACTGCAGTGTCACGCAGGATGGCCCTTCAAAAAAATACTCCCCAAACAGCACATGACGCAAAGAAAAATTAAAGAAAAAAGAGGTGCAAGATGGAATTGTCCTTGGGCCCTCCCACCCACCCTTATGTTGTATAAACAGGACATGCACACTTTAACGAACCCATCATTTCAGCGACAGGGTCTGCCACACGACTGTGACTGAAATGACTGGTTGGTTTGGGCCCCCACCAAAAAAGAAGCAATCAATCTCTCCTTGCACAAACTGGCTCTACGGAGGCAAGATGTCCACCTCATCATCATCGTCCGATTCATCACCCCTTTCACTGTGTACATCCCCCTCCTCACAGATTATTAATTCGTCCCCACTGGAATCCACCATCTCAGGTCCCCCTGTACTTTCTGGAGGCAATTGCTGCTGGTGAATGTCTCCACGGAGGAATTGATTATAATTCATTTTAATGAACATCATCTTCTCCACATTTTCTGGAAGTAACCTCGTACGCCGATTGCTGACAAGGTGAGCGGCGGCACTAAACACTCTTTCGGAGTACACACTGGAGGGAGGGCAACTTAGGTAGAATAAAGCCAGTTTCTGCAAGGGCCTCCAAATTGCCTCTTTTTCCTGCCAGTATACGTACGGACTGTCTGACGTGCCTACTTGGATGCGGTCACTCATATAATCCTCCACAATTCTTTCAATGGTGAGAGAATCATATGCAGTGACAGTAGACGACATGTCAGTAATCGTTGGCAGGTCCTTCAGTCCGGACCAGATGTCAGCACTCGCTCCAGACTGCCCTGCATCACCGCCAGCGGATGGGCTCGGAATTCTTAGCCTTTTCCTCGCACCCCCAGTTGCGGGAGAATGTGAAGGAGGAGATGGTGACGGGTCACGTTCCGCTTGACTTGACAATTTTCTCACCAGCAGGTCTTTGAACCTCTGCAGACTTGTGTCTGCCGGAAAGAGAGATACAACGTAGGTTTTAAATCTAGGATCGAGCACGGTGGCCAAAATGTAGTGCTCTGATTTCAACAGATTGACCACCCGTGAATCCTGGTTAAGCGAATGAAGGGCTCCATCCACAAGTCCCACATGCCTAGCGGAATCGCTCTGTTTTAGCTCCTCCTTCAATGCCTCCAGCTTCTTCTGCAAAAGCCTGATGAGGGGAATGACCTGACTCAGGCTGGCAGTGTCTGAACTGACTTCACGTGTGGCAAGTTCAAAAGGTTGCAGAACCTTGCACAACGTTGAAATCATTCTCCACTGCGCTTGAGACAGGTGCATTCCACCTCCTTTGCCTATATCATGGGCAGATGTATAGGCTTAAATGGCCTTTTGCTGCTCCTCCATCCTCTGAAGCATATAGAGGGTTGAATTCCACCTTGTTACCACCTCTTGCTTCAGATGATGGCAGGGCAGGTTCAGGAATGTTTGGTGGTGCTCCAGTCTTCTGTACGCGGTGCCTGTACGCCGAAAGTGGCCCGCAATTCTTCTGGCCACCGACAGCATCTCTTGCATGCCCCTGTCGTTTTTTAAATAATTCTGCACCACCAAATTCAAGGTATGTGCAAAACATGGGACGTGCTGGAATTTGCCCAGATGTAATGCACGCACAATATTGCTGGCGTTGTCCGATGCCACAAATCCCCAGGAGAGTCCAATTGGGGTAAGCCATTCTGCGATGATCTTCCTCAGTTGCCGTAAGAGGTTTTCAGCTGTGTGCGTATTCTGGAAAGCGGTGATACAAAGCGTAGCCTGCCTAGGAACGACTTGGCGTTTGCGAGATGCTACTACTGGTGCCTCCGCTGCTGTTCTTGCTGCGGGAGGCAATACATCTACCCAGTGGGCTGTCACAGTCATGTAGTCCTGAGTCTGCCCTGCTCCACTTGTCCACATGTCCGTGGTTAAGTGGACATTGGGTACAACTGCATTTTTTAGGACACTGGTGACTCTTTTTCTGACATCTGTGTACATTCTCGGTATCGCCTGCCTAGAGAAATGGAACCTAGATGGTATTTGGTACCGGGGACACAGTACCTCAATCAAGTCTATAGTTGGCTCTGAAGTAACGATGGATACCGGAACCACGTTTCTCACCGCCCAGGCTGCCAAGGCCTCAGTTATCCGCTTTGCAGCAGGATGACTGCTGTGATATTTCATCTTCCTCGCAAAGGACTGTTGGACAGTCAATTGCTTACTGGAAGTAGTACAAGTGGTCTTCCGACTTCCCCTCTGGGATGACCATCGACTCCCAGCAGCAACAACAGCAGCACCAGCAGCAGTAGGCGTTACACTCAAGGATGCATCGGAGGAATCCCAGGCAGGAGAGGACTCGTCAGACTTGCCAGTGACATGGCCTGCAGGACTATTGGCTTTCCTGGGTAAGGAGGAAATTGACACTGAGGGAGTTGGTGGTGTGGTTTGCGTGAGCTTGGTTACAAGAGGAAGGGATTTACTGGTCAGTGGACTGCTTCCGCTGTCGCCCAAAGTTTTTGAACTTGTCACTGACTTATGATGAATGCGCTGCAGGTGACATATAAGGGAGGATGTTCCGAGGTGGTTAACGTCCTTACCCCTACTTATTACAGCTTGACAAAGGCAACACACGGCTTGACACCTGTTGTCCGCATTTGTGTTGAAATAATTCCACACCGAAGAGCTGATTTTTTTTGTATTTTGACCAGGCATGTCAATGGCCATATTCCTCCCACGGACAACAGGTGTCTCCCCGGGTGCCTGACTTAAACAAACCACCTCACCATCAGAATCCTCCTTGTCAATTTCCTCCCCAGCACCAGCAACACCCATATCCTCATCCTGGTGTACTTCAACACTGACATCTTCAATTTGACTATCAGGAACTGGACGGCGGGTGCTCCTTCCAGCACTTGCAGGGGGCGTGCAAATGGTGGAAGGCACAAGCTCTTCCCGTCCAGTGTTGGGAAGGTCAGGCATCGCAACCGACACAATTGGACTCTCCTTGGGGATTTGTGATTTCGAAGAACGCACAGTTCTTTGCTGTGCTTTTGCCAGCTTAAGTCTTTTCATTTTTCTAGCGAGAGGCTGAGTGCTTCCATCCTCATGTGAAGCTGAACCACTAGCCATGAACATAGGCCAGGGCCTCAGCCGTTCCTTGCCACTCCGTGTCATAAATGGCATATTGGAAAGTTTACGCTTCTCCTCAGACGCTTTTAATTTTGATTTTTGGGTCATTTTTTTACTGATTTTTTGTGTTTTGGATTTTACATGCTCTGTACTATGACATTGGGCATCGGCCTTGGCAGACGACGTTGATGGCATTTCATCGTCTCGGCCATGACTAGTGGCAGCAGCTTCAGCACGAGGTGGAAGTGGATCTTGATCTTTCCCTATTTTTTTAACCTCCACATTTTTGTTCTCCATATTTTAATGCGCACAACTAAAAGCCACCACAGGTATACAATGTAGATGGATGGATATACTACTAGTATACTTTATGTATGACGACGAGTGACGACACAGAAGTAGGTACAGCAGTGGCCTACCGTACTGCTATATACAGTATAATGGACCTGGTGGACACTGTCAGCAGACTGCATTTATAGTATAAAGAAAAAAAGACACCACAGGTATACAATGTAGATGGATGGATATACTACTAGTATACTTTATGTATGACGACGAGTGACGACACAGAGGTAGGTACAGCAGTGGCCTACCGTACTGCTATATACAGTATTATGGACCTGGTGGACACTGTCAGCAGACTGCGTTTATAGTATAAAGAAAAAAAGACACCACAGGTATACAATGTAGATGGATGGATATACTACTAGTATACTTTATGTATGACGACGAGTGACGACACAGAGGTAGGTACAGCAGTGGCCTACCGTACTGCTATATACAGTATAATGGACCTGGTGGACACTGTCAGCAGACTGCGTTTATAGTATAAAGAAAAAAAAGAGACACCACAGGTATACAATGTAGATGGATGGATATACTACTAGTATACTTTATGTATGACGACGAGTGACGACACAGAGGTAGGTACAACAGTGGCCTACCGTACTGCTATATACAGTATAATGGACCTGGTGGACACTGTCAGCAGACTGCGTTTATAGTATAAAGAAAAAAAGACACCACAGGTATACAATGTAGATGGATGGATATACTACTAGTATGCTTTATGTATGACGACGAGTGACGACACAGAGGTAGGTACAGCAGTGGCCTACCGTACTGCTATATACAGTATAATGGACCTGGTGGACACTGTCAGCAGACTGCGTTTATAGTATAAAGAAAAAAAGACACCACAGGTATACAATGTAGATGGATGGATATACTACTTGTATACTTTATGTATGACGACGAGTGACGACACAGAGGTAGGTACAACAGTGGCCTACCGTACTGCTATATACAGTATAATGGACCTGGTGGACACTGTCAGCAGACTGCGTTTATAGTATAAAGAAAAAAAGACACCACAGGTATACAATGTAGATGGATGGATATACTACTAGTATGCTTTATGTATGACGACGAGTGACGACACAGAGGTAGGTACAGCAGTGGCCTACCGTACTGCTATATACAGTATAATGGACCTGGTGGACACTGTCAGCAGACTGCGTTTATAGTATAAAGAAAAAAAGACACCACAGGTATACAATGTAGATGGATGGATATACTACTTGTATACTTTATGTATGACGACGAGTGACGACACAGAGGTAGGTACAGCAGTGGCCTACCGTACTGCTATATACAGTATTATGGACCTGGTGGACACTGTCAGCAGACTGCGTTTATAGTATAAAGAAAAAAAGACACCACAGGTATACAATGTAGATGGATGGATATACTACTAGTATACTTTATGTATGACGACGAGTGACGACACAGAGGTAGGTACAGCAGTGGCCTACCGTACTGCTATATACAGTATAATGGACCTGGTGGACACTGTCAGCAGACTGCGTTTATAGTATAAAGAAAAAAGACACCACAGGAGTGTTTTCCAGGCAGACAAACGTATACTGGTGGTCACTGTCAGCAAAACTCTGCACTGTACTCCTGCTATAGCTGCTCCCCAGTCTCCCCCACAATTAAGCAGTGTGAGCACTCAGCACAGTCAGATATATCATGCAGCACACTAAGGCTGAGCACAGATATGGTATGGAGCGTTTTTTTCAGGCAGAGAACGGATAAAAAAAAAACTAGCAAAACTCTGCACTGTACTCCTCCTGTCCTAACAGCTGCTCCCCAATCCTCCCAACAAAAAGCTAAGCAGTAGCAATCAATCAGATCAACTATCTCTAAGGC
The DNA here is from genome assembly GCF_028390025.1 of Pseudophryne corroboree. Lineage (NCBI taxonomy): Eukaryota > Metazoa > Chordata > Amphibia > Anura > Myobatrachidae > Pseudophryne > Pseudophryne corroboree. Next base: position 77,300,879 of record NC_086445.1, read on the forward strand.
TCTATAGCTAAACGGAGAGGACGCCAGCCACGTCCTCTCCCTATCAATCTCAATGCACGTGTGAAAATGGCGGCGACGCGCGGCTGCTTATATAGAATCCGAATCTCGCGAGAATCCGACAGCGGGATGATGACGTTCGGGCGCGCTCGGGTTAGCCGAGCAAGGCGGGAGGATCAGAGTCTGCTCGGACCCGTGTAAAAAGAGTGAAGTTCGGGGGGGTTCGGTTTCCGAGAAACCGAACCCGCTCATCACTATTGCTTATTACACCAACTGTATCCCAATCACTATTCACTCAGTCTTATATGTCAGCCAAGCAGGCAGACAGAGCATACACTAGATCATCTGCAATCACAGGCTAAGTGGCAAAGTCATTTTCATATATGCAAATTGTTTGGCATCTTATTCATTGGGGTAAATTTACTAAGATTCGTATTTTCCCGTTTGAGGTCAAAGTTCAACCACGAATGACATCGAAAGTGTAAATATGCAACTTTTTGAATTGATTACGACAAATTTACTAAGCTGCCGTATTCTGCATTTTCGGGTTTTCCGATGTCGATGTCATTCTTTTTTTTTGGCAGTGTTTTACGTGAGTGACTTGTAAAACACTGCCGACTTTAATACAATGAATCTCGGCCGGATCTGAGAGATCCGTGCTGGGCTTCATTGTGCACTTTGTTAAAAAAAAAAAAAAAAGTTTAAATGTAAAAAAAAAATTGCGTGGGGTCCCCCCTCCTAAGGCAAACCAGCCTCGGGCTCTTTGAGCCGATCCTGGTTGCAAAACTATGGGAAAAAAATGGACAGGGGTTCCCCCATATTTAAGCAACCAGCATCGGGCTCTGCGCCTGGTCCTGGTTCCAAAAATACGGGGGACAAAAAGAGTAGGGGCCCCCCTTATTTTTGAAACCAGCACCGGGCTCCACTAGCTGGACAGATAATGCCACAGCCGGGGGTCACTTTTATACAGTGCCTTGCGGCCGTGGCATCAAATATCCAACTAGTCACCCCTGGCCGGGGTACCCTGGGGGAGTGGGGACCCCTTCAATCAAGGGGTCCCCCCCCAGCCACCCAAGGGCCAGGGGTGAAGCCCGAGGCTGTCCCCCCCATCCAATGGGCTGCGGATGGGGGGCTGATAGCCTTTGTGAAAAGTGATTGATATTGTTTTTAGTAGCAGTACTACAAGGCCCAGCAAGCCTCCCCCGCAAGCTGGTACTTGGAGAACCACAAGTACCAGCATGCGGCGGAAAAATGGGCCCGCTGGTACCTGTAGTACTACTACTAAAAAAATACACCAATAAAGACATTACACACACACACCTTGAAAGTATAACTTTAATACATCCATCCACACCTCCATATACACATACTTACCTTATGTTCCCACGCAGGTCGGTCCTCTTCTCCAGTAGAATCCATGGTGTACCTGTTGAAAAAATTATACTCACATAATAAATGGTTGAAGGCTCCTCGGTAAATCCTTTTGTAATCCACGTACTTGAAAAAATAAAAAAACGGATACCCGACCACGAACTGAAAGGGGACCCATGTTTTCACATGGGCCCCCTTTCCCCGAATGCCAGAAACCCACTCTGACTGATGTCTAAGTGGGTTTCTTCAGCCAATCAGGGAGCGCCACGTTGTGGCACCCTCCTGATCGGCTGTGTGCTCCTGTAGTGTATGACAGGCGGCACGCGGCAGTGTTACAATGTAGCGCCTATGCGCTCCATTGTAACCAATGGTGGGAACTTTCAGGTCAGCGGTTGACCGAAAGTGACCTCACCGCTGACCTGAAAGTTCCCACCATTGGTTACAATGGAGCGCATAGGCGCTACATTGTAACACTGCCGTGTGCCGCCTGTCATACACTACAGGAGCACACAGCCGATCAGGAGGGTGCCACAACGTGGCGCTCCCTGATTGGCTGAAGAAACCCACTTAGACATCAGTCAGAGTGGGTTTCTGGCATTCGGGGAAAGGGGGCCCATGTGAAAACATGGGTCCCCTTTCAGTTCGTGGTCGGGTATCCGTTTTTTTATTTTTTCAAGTACGTGGATTACAAAAGGATTTACCGAGGAGCCTTCAACCATGGATTATGTGAGTATAATTTTCTCTACAGGTACACCATGGATTCTACTGGAGAAGAGGACCGACCTGCGTGGGAACATAGGTAAGTATGTATGTATGTTGGTGTGCATGTATGTATTAAAGTTATACTTTCAAGGTGTGTGTGTGTGATGTCTTTATTGGGGTATTTTTTTAGTAGTAGTACTACAGGTACCAGCGGGCCCATTTTTCCGCCGCATGCTGGTACTTGTGGTTCTCCAAGTACCAGCTTGCGGGGGAGGCTTGCTGGGCCTTGTAGTACTGCTACTAAAAACAATATCAAACACTTTGAACAAAGGCTATCAGCCCCCCATCCGCAGCCCATTGGATGGGGGGGACAGCCTCGGGCTTCACCCCTGGCCCTTGGGTGGCTGGGGGGGGGGACCCCTTGATTGAAGGGGTCCCCACTCCCCCAGGGTACCCCGGCCAGGGGTGACTAGTTGGATATTTGATGCCATGGCCGCAAGGCACTGTATAAAAGTGACCCCCGGCTGTGGCATTATCTGTCCAGCTAGTGGAGCCCGGTGCTGGTTTCAAAAATACGGGGGACCCCTACTCTTTTTGTCCCCCGTATTTTTGGAACCAGGACCAGGCGCAGAGCCCGATGCTGGTTGCTTAAATATGGGGGAACCCCTGTCCATTTTTTCCCCATATTTCTGCAACCAGGATCGGCTCAAAGAGCCCGAGGCTGGTTTGCCTTAGGAGGGGGGACCCCACGCAATTTTTTTTAATGAAAATTTAGAACATTCCCCCCCCCTTCCCACTGAAAAACATGCACGGATCTCATGGATCCGTGCATGCCTATACAAACACGGGATAAAAAAGCAGGTCTGTTTTTTTTAGCACTTTTTCACGATTTGTATTTTAGCACGGCAGTGTTTGGCTATTGTCGGCAGTGTTTGTGTTTTGCACTTTTTAGTAAATTCCCGATTTCTACCAAATTGCAGGCGTATTTGACCGATGGTGTATTGATTCGTGAATTTTTCCTAGGACTTCCAAAATATTACGAATGCCCTCATCACTGCCGGTATTTTTGCTTAGTAAATTACCGAGATGACACTTTGTAGAAAAAACGGCATCTCGGTCAAAATCGGGACCTTAGTAAATATACCCCATTATGTCTATAAATAGGACCACATGTCCTCAAACAAAACGGGTCTGGGACTCAGGGTCGACAACAAAAAGGTCGACACACCTTAGGTCGATGCCAATTGGCCGACACACCTTAGGTCGACATGGACAAAAGGTCGACAGGAACAAGGTCGACATGGAAAAATGTCTACATGAGTTTTTTATGTTTTTTTGGTGTCGTTTTCTTCGTAGAGTGACCGGGAACCCCAAGTAGTGCACCGCGTCCCCTCAGTATAACACCAGTGTGTGTATATTAGAGATGAGCGCCTGAAATTTTTCGGGTTTTGTGTTTTGGTTTTGGGTTCGGTTCCGCGGCCGTGTTTTGGGTTCGAACGCGTTTTGGCAAAACCTCACCGAATTATTTTTGTCGGATTCGGGTGTGTTTTGGATTCGGGTGTTTTTTTCCAAAAACACTAAAAAACAGCTTAAATCATAGAATTTGGGGGTCATTTTGATCCCAAAGTATTATTAACCTCAAAAACCATAATTTACACTCATTTTCAGTCTATTCTGAATACCTCACACCTCACAATATTATTTTTAGTCCTAAAATTTGCACCGAGGTCGCTGTGTGAGTAAGATAAGCGACCCTAGTGGCCGACACAAACACCGGGCCCATCTAGGAGTGGCACTGCAGTGTCACGCAGGATGTCCCTTCCAAAAAACCCTCCCCAAACAGCACATGACGCAAAGAAAAAAAGAGGCGCAATGAGGTAGCTGTGTGAGTAAGATTAGCGACCCTAGTGGCCGACACAAACACCGGGCCCATCTAGGAGTGGCACTGCAGTGTCACGCAGGATGGCCCTTCCAAAAAACCCTCCCCAAACAGCACATGACGCAAAGAAAAAAAGAGGCGCAATGAGGTAGCTGACTGTGTGAGTAAGATTAGCGACCCTAGTGGCCGACACAAACACCGGGCACATCTAGGAGTGGCACTGCAATGTCACGCAGGATGTCCCTTCCAAAAAACCCTCCCCAAACAGCACATGACGCAAAGAAAAAAAGAGGCGCAATGAGGTAGCTGTGTGAGTAAGATTAGCGACCCTAGTGGCCGACACAAACACCGGGCACATCTAGGAGTGGCACTGCAGTGTCACGCAGGATGTCCCTTCCAAAAAACCCTCCCCAAACAGCACATGACGCAAAGAAAAAAAGAGGCGCAATGAGGTAGCTGTGTGAGTAAGATTAGCGACCCTAGTGGCCGACACAAACACCGGGCCCATCTAGGAGTGGCACTGCAGTGTCACGCAGGATGTCCCTTCCAAAAAACCCTCCCCAATCAGCACATGATGCAAAGAAAAAGAAAAGAAAAAAGAGGTGCAAGATGGAATTATCCTTGGGCCCTCCCACCCACCCTTATGTTGTATAAACAAAACAGGACATGCACACTTTAACCAACCCATCATTTCAGTGACAGGGTCTGCCACACGACTGTGACTGATATGACGGGTTGGTTTGGACCCCCCCCAAAAAAGAAGCAATTAATCTCTCCTTGCACAAACTGGCTCTACAGAGGCAAGATGTCCACCTCATCTTCACCCTCCGATATATCACCGTGTACATCCCCCTCCTCACAGATTATCAATTCGTCCCCACTGGAATCCACCATCTCAGCTCCCTGTGTACTTTGTGGAGGCAATTGCTGCTGGTCAATGTCTCCGCGGAGGAATTGATTATAATTCATTTTAATGAACATCATCTTCTCCACATTTTCTGGATGTAACCTCGTACGCCGATTGCTGACAAGGTGAGCGGCGGCACTAAACACTCTTTCGGAGTACACACTTGTGGGAGGGCAACTTAGGTAGAATAAAGCCAGTTTGTGCAAGGGCCTCCAAATTGCCTCTTTTTCCTGCCAGTATAAGTACGGACTGTGTGACGTGCCTACTTGGATGCGGTCACTCATATAATCCTCCACCATTCTATCAATGTTGAGAGAATCATATGCAGTGACAGTAGACGACATGTCCGTAATCGTTGTCAGGTCCTTCAGTCCGGACCAGATGTCAGCATCAGCAGTCGCTCCAGACTGCCCTGCATCACCGCCAGCGGGTGGGCTCGGAATTCTGAGCCTTTTCCTCGCACCCCCAGTTGCGGGAGAATGTGAAGGAGGAGATGTTGACAGGTCGCGTTCCGCTTGACTTGACAATTTTGTCACCAGCAGGTCTTTCAACCCCAGCAGACCTGTGTCTGCCGGAAAGAGAGATCCAAGGTAGGCTTTAAATCTAGGATCGAGCACGGTGGCCAAAATGTAGTGCTCTGATTTCAACAGATTGACCACCCGTGAATCCTTGTTAAGCGAATTAAGGGCTGCATCCACAAGTCCCACATGCCTAGCGGAATCGCTCCGTGTTAGCTCCTTCTTCAATGCCTCCAGCTTCTTCTGCAAAAGCCTGATGAGGGGAATGACCTGACTCAGGCTGGCAGTGTCTGAACTGACTTCACGTGTGGCAAGTTCAAAGGGCATCAGAACCTTGCACAACGTTGAAATCATTCTCCACTGCACTTGAGACAGGTGCATTCCATCTCCTATATCGTGCTCAATTGTATAGGCTTGAATGGCCTTTTGCTGCTCCTCCAACCTCTGAAGCATATAGAGGGTTGAATTCCACCTCGTTACCACTTCTTGCTTCAGATGATGGCAGGGCAGGTTCAGTAGTTTTTGGTGGTGCTCCAGTCTTCTGTACGTGGTGCCTGTACGCCGAAAGTGTCCCGCAATTTTTCTGGCCACCGACAGCATCTCTTGCACGCCCCTGTCGTTTTTTAAAAAATTCTGCACCACCAAATTCAAGGTATGTGCAAAACATGGGACGTGCTGGAATTTGCCCATATTTAATGCACACACAATATTGCTGGCGTTGTCCGATGCCACAAATCCACAGGAGAGTCCAATTGGGGTAAGCCATTCCGCGATGATCTTCCTCAGTTGCCGTAAGAGGTTTTCAGCTGTGTGCGTATTCTGGAAAGCGGTGATACAAAGCGTAGCCTGCCTAGGAAAGAGTTGGCGTTTGCGAGATGCTGCTACTGGTGCCGCCGCTGCTGTTCTTGCGGCGGGAGTCCATACATCTACCCAGTGGGCTGTCACAGTCATATAGTCCTGACCCTGCCCTGCTCCACTTGTCCACATGTCCGTGGTTAAGTGGACATTGGGTACAACTGCATTTTTTAGGACACTGGTGAGTCTTTTTCTGACATCCGTGTACATTCTCGGTATCGCCTGCCTAGAGAAGTGGAACCTAGATGGTATTTGGTAACGGGGGCACACTGCCTCAATAAATTGTCTAGTTCCCTGTGAACTAACGGCGGATACCGGACGCACGTCTAACACCAACATAGTTGTCAAGGACTCAGTTATCCGCTTTGCAGTAGGATGACTGCTGTGATATTTCATCTTCCTCGCAAAGGACTGTTGAACAGTCAATTGCTTACTGGAAGTAGTACAAGTGGGCTTACGACTTCCCCTCTGGGATGACCATCGACTCCCAGCGGCAACAACAGCAGCGCCAGCAGCAGTAGGCGTTACACGCAAGGATGCATCGGAGGAATCCCAGGCAGGAGAGGACTCGTCAGACTTGCCAGTGACATGGCCTGCAGGACTATTGGCATTCCTGGGGAAGGAGGAAATTGACACTGAGGGAGTTGGTGGGGTGGTTTGCGTGAGCTTGGTTACAAGAGGAAGGGATTTACTGGTCAGTGGACTGCTTCCGCTGTCACCCAAAGTTTTTGAACTTGTCACTGACTTATTATGAATGCGCTGCAGGTGACGTATAAGGGAGGATGTTCCGAGGTGGTTAACGTCCTTACCCCTACTTATTACAGCTTGACAAAGGGAACACACGGCTTGACACCTGTTGTCCGCATTTCTGGTGAAATACCTCCACACCGAAGAGCTGATTTTTTTGGTATTTTCACCTGGCATGTCAACGGCCATATTCCTCCCACGGACAACAGGTGTCTCCCCGGGTGCCTGACTTAAACAAACCACCTCACCATCAGAATCCTCCTGGTCAATTTCCTCCCCAGCGCCAGCAACACCCATATCCTCCTCATCCTGGTGTACTTCAACACTGACATCTTCAATCTGACTATCAGGAACTGGACTGCGGGTGCTCCTTCCAGCACTTGCAGGGGGCATGCAAATAGTGGAAGGCGCATGCTCTTCACGTCCAGTGTTGGGAAGGTCAGGCATCGCAAACGACACAATTGGACTCTCCTTGTGGATTTGGGATTTCAAAGAACGCACAGTTCTTTGCGGTGCTTTTGCCAGCTTGAGTCTTTTCAGTTTTCTAGCGAGAGGCTGAGTGCTTCCATCCTCATGTGAAGCTGAACCACTAGCCATGAACATAGGCCAGGGCCTCAGCCGTTCCTTGCCACTCCGTGTGGTAAATGGCATATTGGCAAGTTTACGCTTCTCCTCCGACAATTTTATTTTAGGTTTTGGAGTCCTTTTTTTTCTGATATTTGGTGTTTTGGATTTGACATGCTCTGTACTATGACATTGGGCATCGGCCTTGGCAGACGACGTTGCTGGCATTTCATCGTCTCGGCCATGACTAGTGGCAGCAGCTTCAGCACGAGGTGGAAGTGGATCTTGATCTTTCCCTAATTTTGGAACCTCAACTTTTTTGTTCTCCATATTTTATAGGCAGAACTAAAAGGCACCTCAGGTAAACAATGGAGATGGATGGATTGGATACTAGTATACAATTATGGACGGACTGCCACGGTTAGGTGGTATAAAAAAACCACGGTTAGGTGGTATATAATACAATTATGGATGGACGGACTGCCTGCCGAGTGCCGACACAGAGGTAGCCACAGCCGTGAACTACCGCACTGTACACGGTAGTATAGTAGTATACTCGTAACAACTAGTATGACGACGGTATAAAGAATGAAAAAAAAACCACGGTTAGGTGGTATATATTATAATACAATTATGGTTGGACGGACTGCCTGCCGAGTGCCGACACAGAGGTAGCCACAGCCGTGAACTACCGCACTGTACACTGGTTGATAAAGAGATAGTAGTATACTCGTAACAACTAGTATGACGACGGTATAAAGAATGAAAAAAAAACCACGGTTAGGTGGTATATATTATAATACAATTATGGTTGGACGGACTGCCTGCCGAGTGCCGACACAGAGGTAGCCACAGCCGTGAACTACCGCACTGTACACTGGTTGATAAAGAGATAGTAGTATACTCGTAACAACTAGTATGACGACGGTATAAAGAATGAAAAAAAAACCACGGTTAGGTGGTATATATTATAATACAATTATGGATGGACGGACTGCCTGCCGAGTGCCGACACAGAGGTAGCCACAGCCGTGAACTACCGCACTGTACACTGGTTGATAAAGAGATAGTAGTATACTCGTAACAACTAGTATGACGACGGTATAAAGAATGAAAAAAAAACCACGGTTAGGTGGTATATATTATAATACAATTATGGTTGGACGGACTGCCTGCCGAGTGCCGACACAGAGGTAGCCACAGCCGTGAACTACCGCACTGTACACTGGTTGATAAAGAGATAGTAGTATACTCGTAACAACTAGTATGACGACGGTATAAAGAATGAAAAAAAAACCACGGTTAGGTGGTATATAATACAATTATGGTTGGACGGACTGCCTGCCGAGTGCCGACACAGAGGTAGCCACAGCCGTGAACTACCGCACTGTACACTGGTTGATAAAGAGATAGTAGTATACTCGTAACAACTAGTATGACGACGGTATAAAGAATGAAAAAAAAACCACGGTTAGGTGGTATATAATACAATTATGGTTGGACGGACTGCCTGCCGAGTGCCGACACAGAGGTAGCCACAGCCGCGAACTACCGCACTGTACACTGGTTGATAAAGAGATAGTAGTATACTCGTAACCACTAGTATGACGACGGTATAAAGAATGAAAAAAAAAACACGGTTAGGTGGTATATATTATAATACAATTATGGATGGACGGACTGCCTGCCGAGTGCCGACACAGAGGTAGCCACAGCCGTGAACTACCGCACTGTACTGTGTCTGCTGCTAATATAGACTGGTTGATAAAGAGATAGTATACAATACTACTAATATACTGGTGGTCAGGCACTGGTCACCACTAGTCACACTGGCAGTGGCACTCCTGCAGCAAAAGTGTGCACTGTTTAATTTTAATATAATATTATTTATCATGTACTCCTGGCTCCTGCTATAACAACCTGCAGTGCTCCCCAGTCTCCCCCACAATTATAAGCTTTATATACAATACATTGATGTGCAGCACACTGGGCTGAGCAGTGCACACAGACTGAGTCACTGTGTGACTGTGTATCGTTTTGTTCAGGCAGAGAACGGATATATTAAATAAAACAAACAACTGCACTGTCTCTGGTGGTCACTGGTCACTGTGGTCGTCAGTCACTAAACTCTGTCTGCACTCTCTTCTAATCTACAGTATCACAGCAATCTCTCTCTCTCTCTCTTCTAAATCTAATCTAAATGGAGAGGACGCCAGCCACGTCCTCTCCCTATCAATCTCAATGCACGTGTGAAAATGGCGGCGACGCGCGGCTCCTTATATAGAATCCGAGTCTCGCGAGAATCCGACAGCGTCATGATGACGTTCGGGCGCGCTCGGGTTAACCGAGCAAGGCGGGAAGATCCGAGTCGCTCGGACCCGTGAAAAAAAACATGAAGTTCGTGCGGGTTCGGATTCAAAGAAACCGAACCCGCTCATCTCTAGTGTATATATAGACTTTAGGATAGCCTCCTGCTTTCTATCAGCAGGTTCCTTTAGGGCGGCCGTATCCGGAGACGGTAGTGCCACCTTTTTAGACAAACGTGTAAGCGCTTTATCCACCCTAGGGGGAGTTTCCCAACGTGACCTATCCTCTGGCGAGAAAGGGAACGCCATTAGTAATTTTTTTGAAATCACCAATTTTTTATCAGGGAAAGCCCACGCTTCTTCACACACTTCATTTAATTCTTCAGATGGGGGAAAAACTATTGGTAGTTTTTTCTCCCCAAACATAATACCCTTTTTTGAGGTACCCGGGTTTATATCAGAAAGGTGTAAAACCTCTTTCATTGCCTCAATCATGCCACGAATGGCCCTAGTGGACATTAAATTTGACTCATCGTCGTCGACACTGGTATCAGTATCCGTGTCGACATCTGTGTCTGCCATCTGAGGTAGTGGGCGTTTTAGAGCCCCTGATGGTCTTTGAATTGCCTGGGCAGGCACGAGCTGAGAAGCCGGCTGTCCCGCATTTGGCATGTCGTCAAATTTTTTATGTAAGGAGTCGACACTTGCACGTAATTCCTTCCATAAGTCCATCCACTCAGGTGTCTGCCCCGCAGGGGGTGACATCACATTTATAGGCATCTGCTCCGCCTCCACATAAGTCTCCTCATCAAACATGTCGACACAGCCGTACCGACACACCGCACACACACACAGGGAATGCTCTTAAAGGAGACAGGACCCCACAAAAGCCCTTTGGGGAGACAGAGAGAGAGTATGCCAGCACACACCAGAGCGCTATATAATGCAGGGACTAACTGAATTATGTCCCCTATAGCTGCTATAATATTTACTGCGCCTCAAATCTGTGCCCCCCCTCTCTTTTTTACCCTTTTCTGTAGTGTAGACTGCAGGGGAGAGTCAGGGAGCTTCCTTCCAGCGGAACTGTGAGGGAGAAATGGCGCCAGTGTGCTGCGGGAGATGGCTCCGCCCCTTTTTCGGCTGACTTTTCTCCCGCTTTTTTCTGTATTCTGGCAGGGGTAATTACCACATATATAGCCTCTGGGGCTATATATTGTGGTTATTTTGCCAGCCAAGGTGATATTATTGCTGCTCAGGGCGCCCCCCCCCCCAGCGCCCTGCACCCTCAGTGACCGGAGTGTGAAGTGTGTATGAGGAGCAATGGCGCACAGCTGCAGTGCTGTGCGCTACCTTGGTGAAGACTGAAGTCTTCTGCCGCCGATTTTCCGGACCATCTTCTTGCTTCTGGCTCTGTAAGGGGGACGGCGGCGCGGCTCCGGGAACGAACACCAAGGACGGGTCCTGCGGTCGATCCCTCTGGAGCTAATGGTGTCCAGTAGCCTAAGAAGCCCAAGCTAGCTGCAAGCAGGTAGGTTCGCTTCTTCTCCCCTTAGTCCCTCGTTGCAGTGAGCCTGTTGCCAGCAGGTCTCACTGTAAAATAAAAAACCTAATATATACTTTCTTTCTAGGAGCTCAGGAGAGCCCCTAGTGTGCATCCAGCTCGGCCGGGCACAGAAATCTAACTGAGGTCTGGAGGAGGGGCATAGAGGGAGGAGCCAGTGCACACCAGGTAGTACCAAATCTTTCTTTTAGTGTGCCCAGTCTCCTGCGGAGCCCGTCTATTCCCCATGGTCCTAACGGAGTCCCCAGCATCCACTAGGACGTCAGAGAAATAACCTGTGCATGAACCCCATCATTGTACCCCACAAACCTCTATGAACATACCCCACAAGCCCCCCACAAAAGTACCCCACATGAACACCATCAAATGTACCCCACAAAAATGCTCCACAGAAATACCCAACACTTTAGTGCACCATATGCCCCAAGATGCCATTTTCCCCACAGTGCCCCATAAAGAAAACACCATGAATCATGTACAGCACTGTCACAGACATACCTGACTCAGCAGCGCCTCCTGCTGCCTTCAGTGGGCTGTGCATTCACATCAACGTGGACACCCTCCCCCACCACACCTGCCTCCTCCAATCACACCGCAGTCTCACCTCTCCTGGCAGGGAGCTACTGACAGACATATATAGTAGCAGATGCTCAATTAGCTTAGTGATATCATTCAGCTGTTTGAAAGGGAGGGGTATTTCTAAGCAAGAAAAAAAAGACATTTTGTTTCCCCCAGCTCCCTGAATGATAACAGTAACCAGATTTAAATCCCACACAATATTAGAATTCAGAGATCGTGGTTACATATATTTGCGCAACTGTATGAATAAGCCCCAAAGCCGCATCAAGGCGTCTCTGTTTATTTGGGGTCCCTAGCGCTATATCTTGGTGCAGGGTATGGCACCCCAAAACACTAGCATAGGCCAGAAAGCCCAGGGCAGCATACCAGTGAAACAACTATAGTGTTAATAAATTAGTGTTAGGAAGCCGAAGCTATAAAGGTGATACAAAAATGAGATGTAATTAAAATGGAGAAATATTGTTAAGGAAATTAGTATGTGGAAAGTGTTAATAGAATGTAAAGGTATGCCACACTAAAGCCATCCAGCTGAGCCAGTCCAGAGGCACCACACCCCACACCTCCATTACCCCAATCTGAGTCTATGATTAACCAGCAAGGAGCCACATGATAATGGCTCCTTACTTAAATATATCTAAGCTAAGAGCTACCTACCTTGGAGCAACCCCATAATGCTCCATATGTCAGGGCCTGCACCTCCTCCTAATGCAGGATACCTCTCTGCCTTTCACAACAGACATATATAGTAGCAGATGCTCAATTAGCTTAGTGATATAATTCAGGTGCTTGAAAGGGAGGGGTATTTTTAAGCAAGAAAAAAAAGGCATTTTGTTTCCCCCAGCACCCTGAATGATAACAGTAACCAGATTTAAATCCCACACAATATTAGAATTCAGAGAACTCGGTTACATATATTTGCACAAATGTGTGAATAAGCCCCAAAGCCGCATCAAAGCTACTGACAGGGCAGCATCTAGTTACCCTTCGTGGAGAGGACCTTTCCCATAATTCACTGGGTCCACCTACTGGCAGGTGGGAGCCGACTTCTTCCACCTGTGCATCTGCTTAAAAAATCCCCATGATGAGGAGAACAGGGTAGAGGAACAAAAGTTCCTTCTATGCGCAGCAGCACTGCCGAAAGAAAAGACTAGTAGGGAGTATCGCCGGGTGAATGTGACCTTGGGTCAAAGGTAGTTATTAAATGAGGTGACGGCAGTCCTGGCAGGCAACCTGGCTTCCCAGTCCAACCCTGCCTCCCCTCCCACAGTCTAACCCTAACCTAGGCTGACCATATTATCCCTTTAACCTGGGACACTCATGAATTACACAGGTTCTGTGGCTGGCTGACCACAAGCCTGCATTTCACCTGGTTTTAAGCAGCCACAGAACCTGTGTAATTCATGAGTGTTCCAGGTAAAAGGGATAATATGGTCAGCCTACCTAACCCTGCCTGGCTGCCCCTATTGCTTAACCTTAACCCTCCTCTTCCCCAGTGCTTAACCCTAACCCAGTGTCTAACCATAAACCTCTGTGGCTTAGACACATGCGCAGTAAGAAAACTAACCGATTTACGTACAATAGACGCTTTGCAACCGCATCTGAATTAGGCACCTGACGTGCGGTGCGGTGAGGCAGAGCCTTTTCTGTCATACTAACGTTTGCACCAGAGTTCTGACTATATAAAGTAGATGAATAATACAAAGAATTATTAGATATATCTTCTTTGTATTATTCTAATAATTTTTATAGTCAAAACTTTGAAGTAAAAAGTCTATGGCAGGTGAGGCAGTGCCTATCTTTTCCCCACATCTCTCATCAAAACATTTCTAGGCGTTTATACTGCTGCACCTGTGTATAATGCCCAGATGTACGCTTTGGCTCATGTATTGCATGTAAATCTGTCTCTGGTATTAGCCAGCGGCTCCTGACCAATTTACCTCAATGCACATCCCAAGTGTGTACTATTCTGTGGGGTACACAAGATGGTGAATAGTAGACACCAGCGGAAAGAATGGTTGGAGCACACCAGCCGGATAGACTTAAACATAGAAACATAGAAATTGACAGCAGATAAGAACCACTTGGCCCATATAGTCTGCCCATGTATATGCACACTTACACACTAGGGTTCATTTTTTGTTGCGAGGCAATTAACCTGCCAGTATATTTTTGGATTTTTGGATGGAATCCGGAGTCCATGAAGGAAACCCATGCAAAGATGGGGAGAATATACAAACTACACACAGTTAGGGCCATGGTAGGAATCGAACCCATAACCTCAGTGCTATGATGTATTAATCCTAGTCATTAACCATCCGAATAGGGTCGTGTGGCGGGAAAGGGAATGGCATGCGAAGTTGTTAGCAGAGGTTGGATGGGACAGGATAAAGTTAGTAGAAGATGGGTAGGATGGAGGTAGGTACATTACAGGTAAGTTTTCACCTTTGTTTCCCATGTTTCCACCTCTCCTTTGTTCCCTATTCTCTTTCCCATCTGACCTGTTTTCTGTTTGTTCTATATTTAAAATTTTCAATAAAATATCTATCTATCTATCTATCTATCTATCTATCTATCTATCTATCTATCTATCTATCTATCTAAATATAAATAACAACAAGCTATGTTATAGATTAATATAATTTCAAACCCTTGAATTCATTTTAATGCATCTGATTTGCTGCTAATGTGTTACTGTAACCAGTACCCATTGTGTGACGCAAGGACTCCACCTTGGAAAGAATAAACATCATAGGGTGCGGACAGTTTGATAGTTAACTAAGCAGAAAGAAAAAGGAGGAGGAAGAAAAGGAAAATATAAAACATGAAGTACAGTAGGTAAAGTAAAAGGACTGATGGTGGAAGTACATCTAGACAACACTCAAACAGGAGAGGAAACTCAAACACAATAGATGAAATGGAGCTGAGGAGCAAGGAAAACACAACAGGAAATTATAATATCACTGGAGAGGACCTAAAACTGACCTGTGAGGGAAGAATCCCTGTTTAAGACCTGCATCGCCATGAACATGTCATTAGATCCAGACAAGTTGAATGAGCCACCAGAACCTGAGGGAAGAACGAGATAGAGGAGAAAAATTGAGGATTGAGGAAGCAAAGTGGTGGAGCTCAAGATTAAGGATTGCTGTTAGGCGCCGGGGTCCGCTCGTCGGTGCGGCCCGGCGCCTAGCAACCAGGGACGCCGTGCGCGTACAGCCGCCGGCTCCCTGGCAACGCTAGACGCCGGGCGCACGGAGCCGCACGGACCCTAGCAACGGGGACGCCACTGGCGGACCGCGTTCCCCGTTGCTGGGTCCATTTAAATTAATAGGGCACCTGTTTCCTGGCCGTGCAGCAAGGCAGCTGCACGGCATTTAATCCAATCAGCCTCTGAAACAGCTGATTGGAGGACTCCCTGTTAAGTACACTTCCAGGGCTTCTCACAGACGCCGGTAATAGCTTCCTGCATGCTGTATCTGTTTGCTGAGAGTGTTTCCAGTCCTGCTGTACCCGGTCGTTCCTGTCCTCAGTTGTCCTGTACTCGGAAGTCGTCATCTGTTCCTGGAGTCCTGACTGAGCACCTTTAAATATCCAGTGGTGTTCGTGAGTCACGGCGTAGCCGTGTGTTGCGGCTTGGCCGCTTTATTACTTATAATTTATTATTTGTGTTTCGGAGCTTTTGCGGAGGATTTCGCTCCCACAGATCCACTCTGGTATCCAGCGGTGCTGGGTAGGAGTAACGGACTAGTGGATTTTGGTTGTCCTTTTATCTGGCGGTTTTTCCACGCATACTTCTGGTTTGGTTAGTTAGCTTGTTGCCCCTGGCCTGTTGTCAGTCAGAGGTCCTCTTGTCATCATCCTGCCTCGGATTTCCCTTTGTCTCTCACTAAGACCGGGGGGCACCGGAGTTGGGCAGACATAATCCGCCTTTCAAACGTGGCTGCCAGGGGCTCAAGAAACCATAGTCTCGCAAGGGATTTTCGATAGCACGGGTGAGACAATAGAGTTAGGGCGCCAGGGGCAACTAGTCTTTCTAGCTCCCGTAACCAGCATTCCCCTTCCAGTACTCTGGCCATTGTCATTAGATCTCCTCCGGTCAGGAGTACTGGAATCATAACATTATTACCGGCCTTACCAAAACTTAAAATTAAACAGGGTTTGATTTTTTTCTTATTCAGTTTTGTAAGAGTTATCGGCCTCATGAATCCCACAGGTTTAGGGCCAAATCCTGGCCAGCTCCTAGTCAGCCAGATTCAAGAACTTACTCAGATGGTTCAGGATCTTTCCCTTCGGGTGAAGTCGCAGGAAGATCTTTTACGAACTTCCCCGAGGGTAGTCCCTGAACCAAAAATGCACTTACCTGACCGTTTTTCTGGTGATAGGAAGGAGTTTTTTAATTTTAAAGAATCCTGTAAACTTTATTTTCGTTTAAGACCGATCTCCTCAGGTACTGAATCTCAGCGGGTCGGAATTATTATTTCTTTGCTCCAGGGGGATCCTCAGACCTGGGCTTTTGGTTTAAAAGCAGAGGATCCGGCATTGTTGTCAGTAGACGCCTTTTTGGGGTCTTTAGGGCTTTTGTATGATGACCCTGATAGAGAGGCATCCGCTGAGAGTCAGTTACGCGCTCTCAGACAGGGTAGAAATCCTGCAGAGGTTTATTGTACAGAATTTCGCCGTTGGTCGAACGACTGTGGCTGGAATGACCCAGCCCTGCGCAGTCAGTTTCGCCTCGGCTTATCTGAGTCTATAAAAGACAGTCTCCTTCAGTATCCCGCTCCTGAGACTCTCGATAAACTCATGGAGCTTTCTATTAAGATTGATCGTCGTCTCAGAGAGCGGAGGGCTGAAAAAGGAGCACCTGTCAGGTCTACTCCATGTGTATTTTCCATTCCTGAGGACATAGAGGAGCCCATGCAGATGGGTCTCTCCCGGCTGTCTCCAGAAGAAAGAGCCAGAAGGCAAAACTCTGGTCTTTGTTTGTACTGTGGGGGTAAGGGACATTTTGCCCGTAATTGTCCGAACAAGTCGGGAAACGCCTCGACCAAGTGAATTGTGAGGGGGTTCACTTTGGTCTGCAGCTTATCTCCTCGAATAACTCCCTTTTAGTCCCAGCTAAAGTTTCCTTTGGCAGCCTCAGTTCTTCGGTGTCGGCTTTTTGTTGACAGTGGAGCTGCAGGGAACTTTATGGACTTAACGTGGGCCAAAGCCTTAGGTATTCCTCAGTTAGCCTTGGGTAGGTGTATCACCATGCATGGTTTAGATGGGAGTCCCTTGTCCAATGGGGTTATTTCCCTCCGTACACCCCCTATACTACTTACGGTAGGAGCTCTTCATTCCGAAAAGATCGAGTTTTTCCTTACCAATTGCCCAGCAGTTCCAGTGGTTCTGGGTCACCCTTGGCTGGCCTTTCATAATCCCATCATTGATTGGCAGTCGGGGGAGATTTCACAATGGGGTACCATCTGTAATAAGGAATGTATTACGTTTCCCGTCAGAATAGCTGCTGCCATTCCCGAACTCATTCCCGTGGAATACCAGGACTTTGTTGATGTGTTTTCCAAGGGCAATGCGGATATTCTGCCTCCCCATCGGCCTTATGATTGTGCTATTGAGCTAATTCCTGGTGCCACATTGCCAAAGGGAAGGTTATATGCATTATCCGGGCCAGAAACTGCGGCCATGAATGAGTATGTTAAGGAGAGCCTAGGGAAAGGATTTATCAGGCCATCTAAATCGCCTTTAAGTGCAGGCTTCTTCTTTGTGGAGAAAAAAGATGGATCACTCAGACCTTGCATTGACTTTAGAGCCCTGAATAAGATCTCAGTTAAGAATACTTACCCTCTGCCGCTGATTTCTGTCCTCTTTGATCAGCTGCGTTCGGCTGTGATTTTTTCTAAAATTGACCTGAGGGGAGCGTATAACCTCATCCGAATCAAGTCGGGAGATGAGTGGAAGACGGCTTTCAGTACTCAGTCGGGTCACTACGAGTATCTGGTGATGCCGTTTGGCTTGTCTAACGCTCCGGCAGTTTTCCAGGATCTCATTAACGATGTGCTCCGTGATTTTCTAGGAAGATTCGTGGTCGTTTACTTAGACGACATCCTGATTTATTCTGACTCAATTGAACAACATGTTACCCAGGTGCGTCAGGTTCTTCAAAAATTACGTGAAAATCACCTATATGCCAAGCTGGAGAAGTGTGAGTTTCATGTCACGGAGGTATGCTTTTTAGGGTACATTATTTCCCCTCGGGGATTCTGTATGGAACCTAAGAAGCTCCAAGCCATCCTTAGTTGGGCGCAACCCACCAACTTAAAAGCAATTCAGCGCTTTTTAGGGTTTGCGAATTATTATAGAAGATTTATTCATTCTTTTTCAGACCTGGTTGCTCCCATTGTGGCACTGACTAAGAAGGGAGCGGATCCTACCAACTGGTCACGTGAAGCTGAGTTATCCTTTCAGGCCTTGAAACAAGCTTTTGTCTCAGCTCCAGTCCTCAGACATCCCAACCCAGAATTGCCCTTCATTGTTGAGGTTGATGCCTCGGAGGTTGGAGTGGGGGCTATCCTATCTCAGAAGGATCCGGACTCTCTGGAACTACATCCTTGTGCCTTTATGTTCAGGAAATTCTCATCTGCTGAATCCAACTACGATGTTGGTAACCGGGAGTTACTGGCTATTAAATGGGCTTTCGAGGAGTGGAGGCATTGGCTTGAGGGAGCAACACATACCATTTCAGTATTGACTGACCACAAAAATCTTCAGTACATCGAATCAGCTAAGCGACTGAATGCCCGGCAGGCTCGTTGGGCTTTATTTTTTACTCGTTTCAAGTTTATTATCACTTTTAGGCCAGGTTCCAAGAATACCAAGGCGGATGCCCTGTCACGCAGTTTTCTTCCAGTTCATAATAACAGTCCTGTTACTCCCATACTTCCGTCTTCAGTCATTTGGGCAGGCCTCACACAAGATTTGTTTACCCAGTTAAAGCAGCTTCAACATCAAGCTCCTGGAAATACTCCTGCTGGTCGTCTTTACGTCCCTGAGTTTTTGAGAGCTACTGTTTTGACTGAGTTTCATGATAGCATCCGGGGATCTCTAAGACTTTGGAATTAGTCTCCCGCTCAGTATGGTGGCCTGGTCTTTCTAAAGACATTAAGGAGTTTGTTTTTTTCTTGTCAGGTCTGTGCACAGCATAAGGTTCCCCGTTCCTTGCCTATCGGGCAACTTATGCCCTTAAATGTTCCTCTCAGGCCATGGTCTCATATTTCCATGGATTTTGTGGTAGACCTCCCTCTGTCAGCCGGATTCCGAGTCATATGGGTGGTAGTGGACCGTTTTAGCAAGATGGCCCATTTCATTGCTCTTCCCCGACTGCCATCTGCCCAGGGATTGGTTGTTTTGTTTCTCCGCCATGTTTTCAGACTTCATGGGTTGCCCACTGATATTGTTTCTGATCGGGGTCCACAATTCATTGCACAATTCTGGAAGTCTTTTTGTGCCTCATTAAAGATTAAATTGTCTTTAACATCCGGCTATCATCCCCAATCCAACGGGCAGACCGAGCGAGTTAATCAATCATTAAAACAGTATTTGCGTTTGTACTCAGCCAAACTCCAGAATGATTGGTCCGAGTTTCTTCCTTTGGCGGAGTTTGCTTACAACAATTCTTGTCATTCCTCCACTAATGTGTCTCCATTCTTTTCAGTTTTTGGTTTTCACCCCAGAGCTAATGCTTTTTTTCAACATTCCTCTGTTTCCTCGCTAACCTTAACCTCTCATCTCAGAGTCATTTGGAAAAAAGTGCACCTTGCTCTCAGAAAAGCGGCATTTCGAGAGAAAAAGTTTTCTGACAGGCTCCGGCGTCCTTGCACTTTTAAGGTGGGAGACAGGGTATGGTTGTCGACTCGTAACATTAGACTTCGACAAACCTCAGCTAGATTGGGCCCCAAATTTATTGGACCATTTCATATTATTAAAAAAATCAATCCAGTTGCTTTCCGGTTACGTTTACCAAGAGCTCTCCGAATCGGAAATACGTTCCATTGCTCCCTGTTGAAACCATACGTTTCTTCCAGTAGATTTCATCGGAAGATCTCTCAGGGGAAATCACCAGTAGATGTACAGGGACATCAGGAGTTCTTGGTGGAGAAGGTACTCGATTCCAAATTGTCCCGGGGTCGGCTTTATTTTCTGGTGCACTGGAAGGGCTATGGTCCAGAGGAAAGGTCTTGGGTCCTGGATAAGGATCTCCATGCCCCGAGGCTCAAGAGGGCATTTTTTCGGGAATTTCCTCGGAAACCTGGCTTTAGGGGTTCCTTGACCCCTCCTCAAGGGGGGGGTACTGTTAGGCGCCGGGGTCCGCTCGTCGGTGCGGCCCGGCGCCTAGCAACCAGGGACGCCGTGCGCGTACAGCCGCCGGCTCCCTGGCAACGCTAGACGCCGGGCGCACGGAGCCGCACGGACCCTAGCAACGGGGACGCCACTGGCGGACCGCGTTCCCCGTTGCTGGGTCCATTTAAATTAATAGGGCACCTGTTTCCTGGCCGTGCAGCAAGGCAGCTGCACGGCATTTAATCCAATCAGCCTCTGAAACAGCTGATTGGAGGACTCCCTGTTAAGTACACTTCCAGGGCTTCTCACAGACGCCGGTAATAGCTTCCTGCATGCTGTATCTGTTTGCTGAGAGTGTTTCCAGTCCTGCTGTACCCGGTCGTTCCTGTCCTCAGTTGTCCTGTACTCGGAAGTCGTCATCTGTTCCTGGAGTCCTGACTGAGCACCTTTAAACATCCAGTGGTGTTCGTGAGTCACGGCGTAGCCGTGTGTTGCGGCTTGGCCGCTTTATTACTTATTATTTATTATTTGTGTTTCGGAGCTTTTGCGGAGGATTCCGCTCCCACAGATCCACACTAGGAGTAACGGACTAGTGGATTTTGGTTGTCCTTTTATCTGGCGGTTTTTCCGCGCATACTTCTGGTTTGGTTAGTTAGCTTGTTGCCCCTGGCCTGTTGTCAGTCAGAGGTCCTCTTGTCATCATCCTGCCTCGGATTTCCCTTTGTCTCTCACTAAGACCGGGGGGCACCGGAGTTGGGCAGACATAATCCGCCTTTCAAACGTGGCTGCCAGGGGCTCAAGAAACCATAGTCTCGCAAGGGATTTTCGATAGCACGGGTGAGACAATAGAGTTAGGGCGCCAGGGGCAACTAGTCTTTCTAGCTCCCGTAACCAGCATTCCCCTTCCAGTACTCTGGCCATTGTCATTACATCTCCTCCGGTCAGGAGTACTGGAATCATAACAATTGCAAAGGCAAAGATGTGGATGTCAAGAGTCAGAGGAGTGCAAGGTTCAGAGGGTAAGTATAACGGTAGAGTGCAAGGTTCAGTGAGTAACGGGGGAGGGGGGGGAAGCGGAGGAGTGCAAGGTTCAGAGGGTCACAACAGGTAAAACAGTGGAGTGCAAGGTTCATGGGGTCACAGGAGGTAAAGCAGTGGATTGCAAGGGTCAGATTGTCACAGGAGGTAAAATTCAAAGTACAGTGTTCAGAGGGCAAAGGGAGATTATGCAGCAAAGTGCAAGGTTTAGAGGGCAACAGGAAGTAAAGTGGTGGAGTGCAAGAGTCATGGGGCAACAGGAGGTAAAGCAGCAGAGTGCAAGGTTGAGGGCAACAGGCAGTAAAGCAGCAGAGTGCAAGGTTCATGGGGTTACATGAGGTAAAGCGGCGGAGTGTGTAAAGTTCATGGGGTCACAGGAGGTAAAATGGCAGAATACAAAGTCACAGGATGTAAAGCAGTGGAGTGTAAGGAAAAAGGGTAACAGGAGATAAAGCAGTGGAGTGCAATGTTCATGTAATCACATGAGGTAAAACATTGGAGTGTAGGGTTCAGAGGGTCACAGGAGGTAAAGCAGGGGAGTGTATGGATAAGAGGGTCACAGAAGGTAGACAGATATTGTACAGCCATAGCCACAGATATACTGTACATATGGATAGCGGAGATGAAGCAAGGCATCCAGGGGTAGATGTATGATACTGCCTTATGGCGGGAACTCATGCGCGCTGATACCGCTTCCCCTCCATGTATTAATGTGGCGGTTCACGCAAGGTGAGAGGGGCACTGCTATCTTTTAGAGAGCACATCTATATGCAGGGCACTGACCGTTCCGACACCTGCAGCCAGAGGTGTAGCTAGGCACCATGGTGCCCGTAGCAAGGGCATGTTTTGGCGCCCCCCTCCCCTATACTGAATACTGAATTGGGGGCCTAGCCAACACGTGGCGGCATGTTACATTTGAAAAGAAACAATGTTTAAAAATCCTAAATAGGTGACAAGGGTAGTGGTAGACCTTGTGGAGCTCATGGTAATCTGATAATCTCCCAAAGCCTCAATCAAAAGAATGCCCCAAATGTGAACCCCCCCCCCCCTTCCATGGACCCAAACCACCCCTAAACTCTTAATGAAAATGCTGCATCAAAATTGCCCCCCCCCCCCCACACACACACACACACACACACACACACTGTTTCATAGTCCCCAATGCCTTAACCCTAGAATTGATATCCCAGACCTGATAATCCCACCATGCTTCAATGAAAATAATGTCCCAGAATTTCCTGAGAGGCAGAGAGAGGTGCGGCAGCAGCCTGAGGGGCAGAGAGAGGTGCTGGAGCAGAGAGAGGTGCTGCAACATCAATGTAAAGAGAAGTGCTGCAGCAGCCGGGGCAGAAAGATACCACAGCAGCCTGGGCAGGATAGAAATAACCCTGCTGCACAGCTACAAGCAGACAGTGAGACATATAAAGAGGAAGGGCAGAGCTCCGGCATGTGCCGGCTATCAGTGTCTCCTGCTGTCGCCTTTGACCTGCCCTGTTCCCTACCTAGTGCGCCCCCTGCTTCTCCTGCTCTGCGGCTGCCAGTAGGGTGGCCCGTGGGAAGGGTGTGGGCGGCAGCGCGCCCTCTAACATTTTCGACACCCGGAGCTCACGCTCCATTGGAGCCACCCTCGCTACACCCCTGCCTGCAGCTATCGATTTCGACAGCTGCAGATGTCGTTGCCCCATACAGTGCTGTCCCAGGCTGCAGCGGCTGCCAGCTCCGGACTGCATGTGAGATCTTGTGATAGTAGTGAGATCACTCACATGCTCACTGAACCCGGCCGGGAGGAGAGACACAGGGCATCAGCACTAAGCCATACCTCTCAACTGTCCCGATTTTCGTGGGACAGTCCCTTTTTTTGTGACTGTCCAACTAAAACCTTCCGCCTTCTTCCTGCTCTCTCCTCAGTCCCTGCTCCTCTGTCATGCAGCATTGCGTCATCGCATCATTAGGTGTTATGCCACTGCTTACAATGGAATAAAATCTACTTTCTCTAACATCCTAGTGGGTACTGGGGAATTGTACTTTAGTACCATGGGTATAGATCGGCTCCTCCCCTCTATGCCCCTCCTACCAGACTCAGTTTAGAAAAATGTGCCCAAGGAGCCGGGTGCATTTCACTGGAGTTCCAGAGAGTTTCCTTTATTTTTTATTATAGTTTACTATTTTCAGGTAGTACTGGTTGGCAACCAGTCTACCTGCTTCGTGGGGCTTAGTGGGGGGACCGAACCAACCTCCTGAGGGTTAATGGTTCGTAATCCCAGCTGACAGGACACTGAGCTCCTGATGTGCTGTTTCACACACCACACTGTGTGTGCCCACACCAGCAGCAAGTTGCCACCCTCTAACAGATGCCTAAGAGTCGCAGGTGCGGTGAGTGTTAACACCGGGGTCCCGGTTAGCGGGTCCCCGGTGCGGTTTTGCGTTATGTCACATGGCGGTCACGGGCCACGAGCTGTGGTACCCGCAGTAGACAACACTGGCTCAGGAGAGAGCTATGCTCTGCAGGGTGCTCAGCATCTGTCAGTATACATTATGTTGGATGTATATACATGTTTCAGCAAGTATAATCTAAGAGGGACCGCGCGCCATTATGGGGGCGGGGCTTCCCGGAGAGCGGATCCAGAGGCGGGAAGGCGCCATTTCCTGCTGCTGCGGCTCACAAGGCTGCATGCACACTGCTCCTCCAAGGACCCAGGCTGTTACTGACTCTGTACTGGTACCAGGGGGCCATAGCAAGGGGGGAGCATATCAGCGGTAGCGCCGCTGCATAAGATAGTGTGATCCACATACTCAGCTATACACTGCACTGCTGTGTTTGTGTGCTGGTCTCCTTGTTCTCTATGTCACTCAAGGGGCTCTCTGGGGTCTGTGGGGAAGTGTTTTCAGGGGGTGTTCACTGCATTGTTATTGTATACATAATGTCTGCTGACAAACTGATGTGTACTGCTTGTAATTCTACCCCTTCTTCCGAGGGGTCCCGTCCCTCATGTGTGAACAGTGTTCATTATCCCCAACGGGAAACAGCTCCCAAGCACCTGACTGGTTGGATACATTTAAGAGCATGATTCATAATGTGAATTCAGAACTGGCTGCAGCTAGGAGAGAAAGACAGGTGTTGAGACTGTGGATTGTATTGCTAAAGCTGCTGATAACAGAAAGGCTTCTCAGCCTCCTCTGTTAGGCTCTCATAAACATTCACTTCAACAAGTGCTCCAGTCTGATTCTGATTTGCATGATGAAACAGATGATACGGATGAGGACAGCTCTCTGTCCTCAGTGGTGGAGGTTCTCATATATGCTGTGAGGGAAGTTCTTAACATACCCGATCAAGAAGCAGAACCTGATGAAGAATTGTACTTTAATATAAAGCCAAAATCCCTAGTCACATTTCCTGTGTCTAAGGATTTTAACTCCCTGGTCAGGGAAGCATGGGTAAACCCTGACAAGAAATTCAAAACTCCGCAGAGATTGTTATCTTCCTTTTCCCTCCCCACTGAGGACGAGACGGTATGGGAAAAAACCCCATCGGTAGATACCTCTGTGTCAAGACTGTCACGTAAACTGGAACTGCCGGTGCCGGGGGCAATATCCCTGAAAGACCAAGCTGACCGTAAAATATATACGGCAGCGGGCATAGCACTACGTCCCACGATAATTTGTGGTTGGATTTAAAGGTCAATGGTCTGATAATATTATTAATGGTTTTGACTCACTGCCCCAGGATGATATCATTACGCTGCTGCAACATATACAGGATGCTGCAAACTTTATGAGCGAAGCTGTAAAAGAATTGTGTCAAATAAATGGCCATACTACTGCTATGGCGGCTTCAGCCCACAGGGCTCTGTAGTTGCGTCAATGGTCAGCGGATACTGATTCCAAAAAGGGGGTGGAAAATCTTCCCTTTACAGGTGATGCTTTGTTTGGAGATGAGTTGAATAAATGGATTTCTCAGACAACGGCGGGTAAGTCCACCTATCTGCCGTCAGCTCCACCTCCTGCTAGATGCTCTTACTCAGGACCATTTCATGTGGCAAGGTTCATAGGCAGAGGCCGAGGAGCCTCCAATGCTCCTAGAGGATCTCGTAAGTCCCAAAAACCTGCAGCTTCCTTCGACCAAAGCCCCAGAACCTCTACCACAAAGCCTTCCGCGTGACGGTTGGCCCCAACAACAGGGCGACTTTCCAGTAGGTGCTCACCTTCGACACTTTGCCCACGAGTGGGCGAAATCCTGCCGAGATCCTTGGGTAAGGGACCTAATTTCTCACGGATATCGGCTGGAATTTCAAACATTTCCTCCTCACAGATTTTTCAGGTCAAGCTTACCAGCTTTACCCGCAGCAAAAGTTACCTTGCAAGACGCCATTCAGAATCTTTTACAGGAGTAGTGGTCCCTGTGCCTCCTCGTTTTACTCCAGTCTTTTTGTCGTGCCAAACCCGGACGGTTTCGATGCGGCCCATCTTGAATCTGAAGGTTTTGAACCCTTATCTGCAGGTTTTCAAATTCAAGATGGAATCCCTGTGGGCAGTGGTGTCAAGGATGCTTACCTACACATCCCCATGTGGCCTCCTCATCAGTCTTACAGTACCTCAGGTTCGCCATCTTGGACAGCCACTTCCAGTTTCCTGCCTTACCCTTTGATCTCTCCAGAGCACCACAAGTCTTCACGAAGGTCATGGCGTAGATGATGCTGCAATTGCGCAAAATGAATGTCAACATTGTCCCTTTCTTGGACAATCTCCTGATAAAAGCAATGTCCAGAGACCGTCTGCTGCAAAGCATCGACCTGACAACTCGCTTGCTGATGAATTATGGATGGGTTCTGAATTTTCAGAAATCTCACTTGGAACCATCCCAACGTCTGCAGTTCCTGGGAATGATACTGGATATGGTATCTCAGAAGGTGTTCCTTCCGTTGGACAAGGCATTAGGTCAGTACTCTGACCCCGCAAGGTCTCAATACATCTTTGTATACGCTTGCTGGGCAAGATAGTGGCCGCATACGAAGCAGTCCAATACGGCAGGATTCATGCCCGGCCTTTTCAACTGGATTTACTGGACAAATGGTCAGGGTCTCATCTGCACACGCATCAGATTGTGACCTTATCCCTGAAGGCGCAGATTTCTCTGTTATGGTTTCTACAAGTTCCCCACCTGGTGGAAGGCCGGAGTTTCAGTACCCACTTGTGGACTTTACTGACGACGGATGCAAGCCTCTGGGGTTGGGGGGCTGTGACTAAAGGGGCCCAGTTCAATGGGAGGTGGTCGTGTCATGAATCGGCACTACCGATTAATGTCCTTTAACTCAGGGTGATATATAATGCCCTTCTTCAAGCTTCCTACCTTCTGCAGAATTAAGCAATCTAAGTTCGGACAACGCCATAGCGGTGGCATACATAAACCGACAGGGAGGAACAAGAAGCAGAGCAGCAAATACGAGAAGTGTCAAAGATACTCCACTGGGCAGAGGCCAATGCAAGGGTCATCTCAGCCATATTCATTCCAGGAGTGGACAACTGGGAGGCAGACTTCCTCAGCAGGCATGACCTCCATCCAGGGGAATGGGGCCTTAATACCTAGGTGTTTTCAAACCTTGGTTCACCGGTGGTGGTGTCCGCAGATAGACCTGATGGCTTCTCGCCTAAACAAAAAGCTAAGCTGTTACTGTTCCAGAATGAGGGATCCACAGGCGGTAGCAGTGGACGCGCTGACGTCTCCTTGGAATTACCAGCTGGTTTACCTGGTTCCTCCAATCCCGCTCATTCCAAGGGTTCTAAAAAGGGAATGCATTCAGGCAATTCTAATTGCACCGGATTGGCATCGATGGGCCTGGTATTCGGACCTCCTGATCATGTCTCTGGAGGAACCCTGGCCTATGCCACTTCAAAAAGATCTTCTTCAGCAAGGGCCGTTCGTCTATCCAGACTTACAGCGGCTATGTTTGATGGCTTGGAAGTTGAGAGGGAAATTCTAGCCAGAAAGGGTCTTCACTCCTAGGTCATTTCCAGTATGGTCCAGGCCCGAAAAGCGGTTACGTCAAAACATTACCACCATATCTGGAAGAAATACGTTTCTTGGTGTGAGCGTAGAAAGGTTTCTCCCGTGGAATTTTGAATTGGTCGTTTTCTGCTTTTTCTGCAAGCAAGTGTGGATATGGGCCTACGATTGGGCTCCATCAAAGTGCAGATTTTGGCGCTCTCGATTTTCTTTCAGACACAACTTGCGTTTTTTGCTGGAGATGCAAACTTTCCTGAAGGGGGTTCTTCATATGCAACCGCCTTTCATCCCTCCCACAGCTTCATGAGATCTCAATGTGGTTTTGTTCTTTCTTCAATCGGACTGGTTTGAACCTTTACAAAGGGTGGGGGGGGAAAAAAGTGAAAAAAAAAAAGTTTCTCACTTGGAAGACTGTCATGTTGCTGGCATTGGCGTCTGCCAGACGTGTCTCTGAATTGGGGGACTTAACCTGTAAGAGCCCGTATTTGATTTTTCATGAGGATAGGGCTGAACTTAGAACCCGAGCTCAATTTTTGCCTAAGGTGGTGTCAGCGTTTCACGTGAATCAGCCTATTGTGGTTCCGATGTTGGCTGACGCTTCTGTGGGCCCAGAGTCCTTGGATGTGGTGAGGTCTCTGAGGATTTATGTCAAGAAGACAGCTAATCATTGGAAATCTGACTCATTGTTTGTCCTTTTAAGATGCCACCAAGATTGGTCAGCTGGCTTCTAAGCAATCTATTGCTCGCTGGCTCAGGTTGACTATTCAACAGGCCTATACTTCGGCTGCTCTGCCTTTGCCGACATCTATCCAGGCCCACTCGACAAGATCGGTGGGTTCTTCCTCGGCGGCTGCCCGGGGGGTCTCGGCCTTGCAGCTGTGCCGAGCTGCTACTTGGTCTGGTTCGAACACTTTTGTGACATTTTATAGGTTCGACACTTTGGCCAAGGATGACCTTCAATTTGGTCAAGCAGTTTTACAGGGGTCTCAGCACTCTCCCACCTGTTTTAGGAGCTTTGGGACTTCCCCACGGTACTAAAGTACAGTTCCCCAGTATCTACTAGGACATTAGAGAAAATAGGAATTAAATACCTACCGGTAATTCCTTTTCTCGTAGTCCGTAGTGGATACTGGGCGCCCACCTCAGTGCTTTGAATCCTGTTTATTAGCTGTAAGTGTTTTGGTAGGTCCACCGTTGCGGTCCCTTGGTTTTGTTGGATTAAATTTGCTATCCTTGTTGTTATAGACATTGCTACCCTCTGTTCTGGTTAGCGCTCCTTTGTTACTTGTGGTTGTGTGTTGGCTTGTTGCCTCACCGCTATTGTATTTGTTTCTTCTCTCATGGTATGTCTGTCTCCTCGGGCACAGTTTCCTAGACTGAGTCTGGTAGGAGGGGCATTGAGGGGAGGAGCCAGCACGCACATACACACACTAAAGGTTTTTCTCTGACGTCCTAAGTGGATGCTGGGGACTCCGTCAGGACCATGGGGAATAGCGGCTCCGCAGGAGACAGGGCACAAAAGTAAAAGCTTTAGGATCAGGTGGTGTGCACTGGCTCCTCCCCCTATGACCCTCCTCCAAGCCTCAGTTAGGTTTTTGTGCCCGGCCGAGAAGGGTGCAATCTAGGTGGCTCTCCTAAAGAGCTGCTTAGAGTAAAAGTTTTGTTAGGTTTTTTATTTTCAGTGAGTCCTGCTGGCAACAGGCTCACTGCAACGAGGGACTTAGGGGAGAAGAAGTGAACTCACCTGCGTGCAGGATGGATTGGCTTCTTAGGCTACTGGACACTAGCTCCAGAGGGACGATCACAGGTACAGCCTGGATGGGTCACCGGAGCCGCGCCGCCGACCCCCTTGCAGATGCTGAAGAGAGAAGAGGTCCAGAAATCGGCGGCTGAAGACTTCTCAGTCTTCATGAGGTAGCGCACAGCACTGCAGCTGTGCGCCATTGCTCTCAGCACACTTCACACCAACGGTCACTGAGGGTGCAGGGCGCTTGGGGGGGCGCCCTGGGCAGCAATGAAAGTACCTATGCTGGCTAAAAATACATCACATATAGCCCCTGGGGCTATATGGATGTATTTAACCCCTGCCAGGTTGTCAGAAAAACGGGAGAAGAAGCCCGCCGAAAAGGGGGCGGGGCCTATTCTCCTCAGCACACAGCGCCATTTTCCTACACAGCTCCGCTGCTAGTAAGGCTCCCAGGCTCTCCCCTGCACTGCACTACAGAAACAGGGTTAAAACAGAGAGGGGGGGCACTTATTTGGCGATATTATTATATATTAAGATGCTATAAGGGAAAACACTTATATAAGGTTGTCCCTGTATAATATAGCGTTTTGGTGTGTGCTGGCAAACTCTCCCTCTGTCTCCCCAAAGGGCTAGTGGGGTCCTGTCCTCTATCAGAGCATTCCCTGTGTGTGTGCTGTGTGTCGGTACGTGTGTGTCGACATGTATGAGGACGATGTTGGTGAGGAGGCGGAGCAATTGCCTGTAATGGTGATGTCACTCTCTAGGGAGTCGACACCGGAATGGATGGCTTATTTAGGGAATTACGTGATAATGTCAACACGCTGCAAGGTCGGTTGACGACATGAGACGGCCGGCAAACCAATTAGTACCTGTCCAGGCGTCTCAAACACCGTCAGGGGCTTTAAAACGCCCATTTACCTCAGTCGGTCGACACAGACACAGACACGGACACTGACTCCAGTGTCGACGGTGAAGAAACAAACGTATTTTCCATTTGGGCCACACGTTACATGTTAAGGGCAATGAAGGAGGTGTTACATATTTCTGATACTACAAGTACCACAAAAGAGGGTATTATGTGGGGTGTGAAAAAACTACCTGTAGTTTTTCCTGAATCAGATAAATTAAATGAAGTGTGTGATGATGCGTGGGTTTCCCCCGATAGAAAATTATTGGCGTTATACCCTTTCCCGCCAGAAGTTAGGGCGCGTTGGGAAACACCCCTTAGGGTGGATAAGGCGCTCACACGCTTATCAAAACAAGTGGCGTTACCGTCTCCAGATACGGCCGCCCTCAAGGAGCCAGCTGATAGGAGGCTGGAAAATATCCTAAAAAAGTATATACACACATACTGGTGTTATACTGCGACCAGCGATCGCCTCAGTCTGGATGTGCAGCGCTGGGGTGGCTTGGTCGGATTCCCTGACTGAAAATATTGATACCCTTGACAGGGACAGTATTTTATTGACTATAGAGCATTTAAAGGATGCATTTCTATATATGCGAGATGCACAGAGGGATATTTGCACTCTGGCATCAAGAGTAAGTGCGATGTCCATATCTGCCAGAAGATGTTTATGGACACGACAGTGGTCAGGTGATGCAGATTCCAAACGGCACATGGAAGTATTGCCGTATAAAGGGGAGGAGTTATTTGGGGTCGGTCCATCGGACCTGGTGGCCACGGCAACAGCTGGAAAATCCACCTTTTTTACCCCAAGTCACATCTCAGCAGAAAAAGACACCGTCTTTTCAGCCTCAGTCCTTTCGTCCCCATAAGGGCAAGCAGGCAAAAGGCCAGTCATATCTGCCCAGGGATAGAGGAAAGGGAAGAAGACTGCAGCAGGCAGCCCATTCCCAGGAACAGAAGCCCTCCACCGCTTTTGCCAAGTCCTCAGCATGACGCTGGGGCCGTACAAGCGGACTCAGGTGCGGTGGGGGGTCGTCTCAAGAGTTTCAGCGCGCAGTGGGCTCACTCGCAAGTGGACCCCTGGATCCTACAAGTAGTATCCCAGGGGTACAGATTGGAAATTCGAGACGTCTCCCCCTCGCAGGTTCCTGAAGTCTGCTTTACCAACGTCTCCCTCCGACAGGGAGGCAGTATTGGAAACAATTCACAAGCTGTATTCCCAGCAGGTGATAATCAAAGTACCCCTCCTACAACAAGGAAAGGGGTATTATTCCACACTATATTGTGGTACTGAAGCCAGACGGCTCGGTGAGACCTATTCTAAATCTGAAATATTTGAACACTTATATACAAAGGTTCAAATCAAGATGGAGTCACTCAGAGCAGTGATAGCGAACCAGGAAGAAGGGGACTATATGGTGTCCCTGGACATCAAGGATGCTTACCTCCATGTCCCAATTTGCCCTTCTCACCAAGGGTACCTCAGGTTCGTGGTACAAAACTGTCACTATCAGTTTCAGACGCTGCCGTTTGGATTGTCCACGGCACCCCGGGTCTTTACCAAGGTAATGGCCGAAATGATGATTCTTCTTCAAAGAAAAGGCGTCTTAATTATCCCTTACTTGGACGATCTCCTGATAAGGGCAAGGTCCAGAGAACAGTTGGAGGTCGGAGTAGCACTATCTCAAGTAGTTCTACGACAGCACGGGTGGATTCTAAATATTCCAAAATCGCAGCTGTCTCCGACGACACGTCTGCTGTTCCTAGGGATGATTCTGGACACAGTCCAGAAAAAGGTGTTTCTCCCGGAGGAGAAAGCCAGGGAGTTATCCGAGCTAGTCAGGAACCTCCTAAAACCAGGAAAAGTGTCAGTGCATCATTGCACAAGGGTCCTGGGAAAAATGGTGGCTTCTTACGAAGCGATTCCATTCGGCAGATTTCACGCAAGAACTTTTCAGTGGGATCTGCTGGAAAAATGGTCCGGATCGCATCTTCAGATGCATCAGCGGATAACCCTGTCTCCAAGGACAAGGGTGTCTCTTCTGTGGTGGCTGCAGAGTGCTCATCTACTAAAGGGCCACAGATTCGGCATTCAGGACTGGGTCCTGGTGACCACGGATGCCAGCCTGAAAGGCTGGGGAGCAGTCACACAAGGAAAAAATTTCCAGGGAGTGTGATCAAGTCTGGAGACTTCTCTCCACATAAATATACTGGAGCTAAGAGCAATTTACAATGCTCTAAGCTTAGCAAGACCTCTGCTTCAAGGTCAGCCGGTATTGATCCAGTGGGACAACATCACGGCAGTCGCCCACGTAAACAGACAGGGCGGCACAAGAAGCAGGAGGGCAATGGCAGAAACCGCAAGGATTCTTCGCTGGGCGGAAAATCATGTGATAGCACTGTCAGCAGTATTCATTCCGGGAGTGGACAACTGGGAAGCAGACTTCCTCAGCACGACCTCCACCCGGGAGAGTGGGGACTTCATCGGGAAGTCTTCCACATGATTGTGAACCGTTGGGAAAGACCAAAGGTGGACATGATGGCGTCCCGCCTGAACAAAAAACTGGACAGGTATTGCGCCAGGTCAAGAGACCCTCAGGCAATAGCTGTGGACGTTCTGGTAACACCGTGGGTGTACCAGTCGGTGTATGTGTTCCCTCCTCTGCTTCTCATACCTAAGGTACTGAAAATTATAAGACGTAGAGGAGTAAGAACTATACTCGTGGCTCCGGATTGGCCAAGAAGGACTTGGTACCCGGAACTTCAAGAGATGCTCACAGAGGACTCATGGCCTCTGCCGCTAAGAAGGGACTTGCTTCAGCAAGTACCATGTCTGTTCCAAGACTTACCGCGGCTGCGTTTGACGGCATGGCGGTTGAACGCCGGATCCTAAGGGAAAAAGGCATTCCGGAAGAGGTCATTCCTACCCTGGTCAAAGCCAGGAAGGAGGTGACCGCACAACATTATCACCACATGTGGCGAAAATATGTTGCGTGGTGTGAGGCCAGGAAGGCCCCACGAAGAAATTTCAACTCGGTCGATTCCTGCATTTCCTGCAAACAGGAGTGTCTATGGGCCTCAAATTGGGGTCCATTAAGGTTCAAATTTCGGCCCTGTCGATTTTCTTCCAGAAAGAATTGGCTTCAGTTCCTGAAGTCCAGAAGTTTGTCAAGGGAGTACTGCATATACAACCCCCTTTTGTGCCTCCAGTGGCACTGTGGGATCTCAACGTAGTTCTGGGATTCCTCAAATCACATTGGTTTAAACCGCTCAAATCTGTGGATTTGAAATATCTCACATGGAAAGTGACCATGATGTTGGCCCTGGCCTCGGCCAGGCGAGTGTCAGAATTGGCGGCTTTGTCTCACAAAAGCCCATATCTGATTGTCCATTCGGGCAGAGCTGCGGACTCGTCCCCAGTTTCTCCCTAAGGTGGTGTCAGCGTTTCACCTGAACCAGCTTATTGTGGTACCTGCGGCTACTAGGGACTTGGAGGACTCCAAGTTGCTAGATGTTGTCAGGGCCCTGAAAATATAGGTTTCCAGGACGGCTGGAGTCAGGAAAACTGACTTGCTGTTATCCTGTATGCACCCAACAAACTGGGTGCTCTTGCTTCTAAGCAGACGATTGCTAGTTGGATGTGTAGTACAATTCAGCTTGCACATTCTGTGGCAGGCCTGCCACAGCCAAAATATGTAAATGCCCATTCCACAAGGAAGGTGGGCTCATCTTGGGCGGCTGCCCGAGGGGTCTCGGCTTTACAACTTTGCCGAGCTGCTACTTGGTCAGGGGCACACCCTGGCTGAGGAGGACCTGGAGTTCTCTCACTCGGTGCTGCAGAGTCATCCGCACTCTCCCGCCCGTTTGGGAGCTTTGGTATAATCCCCATGGTCCTGACGGAGTCCCCAGCATCCACTTAGGACGTCAGAGAAAATAAGAATTTACTTACCGATAATTCTATTTCTCGTAGTCCGTAGTGGATGCTGGGCGCCCATCCCAAGTGCGGATTGTCTGCAATACTTGTACATAGTTATTGTTACAAAAATCGGGTTATTATTGTTGTGAGCCATCTTTTCAGAGGCTCCGCTGTTATCATGCTGTTAACTGGGTTCAGGTCACAGGTTGTACAGTGTGATTGGTGTGGCTGGTATGAGTCTTACCCGGGATTCAAAATCCTTCCTTATTGTGTACGCTCGTCCGGGCACAGTATCCTAACTGAGGCTTGGAGGAGGGTCATAGGGGGAGGAGCCAGTGCACACCACCTGATCCTAAAGCTTTTACTTTTGTGCCCTGTCTCCTGCGGAGCCGCTATTCCCCATGGTCCTGACGGAGTCCCCAGCATCCACTACGGACTACGAGAAATAGAATTATCGGTAAGTAAATTCTTATTTTAAAGTGCCAGGCTCCAGTGGACCCGATCTATACGCCCACGGTACTAAGGTACAGTTCTCCAGTATCCACTACGGACTACGAGAAAAGGAATTACCGGTAGGTATTAATTAAATTCCTATTATTTTATAAAAATGGTAGCAGGTTACAGCTACCTGTATTACATCTCTTGCTGGGAGGTGAGTCCATAGTCCTGGGGATGATAATGATCGGGAGCCTGCCAGTGCTGTGTGCTCATGACAGTTCATGCATGGATGTAGACGGCACCATGGGTAGCGGGGGGGGGGGGGGGGGGGGGCAGATACACTATCAG
This sequence comes from Pseudophryne corroboree, assembly GCF_028390025.1. Lineage (NCBI taxonomy): Eukaryota > Metazoa > Chordata > Amphibia > Anura > Myobatrachidae > Pseudophryne > Pseudophryne corroboree. The sequence goes on from NC_086445.1 coordinate 77,335,597, forward strand.
CCCCAATGTCTCCATAAATAAGTAAAATTGGAAAATATGAATACCATTGTAATACTTATGATTTATTTATGAACATGTGGCCAGCTACTGTATTTCGCTGGTCATCATTGACCTGCCATGATTATGGGCCTATATTTATTGTTAATCTGGCCCTGGACGCTGTTATACGGAGCTTGCGGCTAATGAGGTCAAAGTATCCCCTATGTGCAGCAGAAGCAGGTGCCTTCTCATCCCACTATTGCACACAGAACGTCAACACTCAGTTTTAGAGTTAGGGTTAGATTGGGGTTAGGCTGCAGTCTGGGGTTAGGTTATGGCTAGGATTAGTCTAAAATTAAAAGTGAATGGGAAACAACATTATCGTCATGCCGACTGTCATCATTCACAATATAAACATTCTGGTAATGTTGGCATTGTGTAAACGTCAATATTCAGAGTGTAAGCTTGCCTGCAGGGTTCTCTTACCTCTTTGTCTGTCTGTTACAGGGGCCATAACTATGGGTGCGCGTGCGGTGCCACTGTACAGAACATAGGGCTCTACGAGTTGTTCGCTAGCTGTTTTAGTTCGCAGCGCAGCGTTTAGGCAAAAAAGCATCACTTCTGCGCATGCGTAAGAGGCACACGTGCTACATACTTTCACAACAGCCAAAGTAGTTTCACACAAGGTCTAGCGACGCTTTTCAGTCGTACTGCTGGCCGCAGAGTGATTGACAGGAAGTGGGTGTTTCTGGGAGGTAACTGACCGTTTTCGGGGAGTGTGTGGAAAAACGCAAGCGTGTCAGATACAAACGCAGGCGTGCCTGGGGAAACGCATGCATGGCTGGCCGAACGCAGGGCCTGTTCGTGACGTCAAAACTAGGGATGTGCACTTGAAATTTTTCGGGTTTTGTGTTTTGGTTTTGGGTTCGGTTCCGCGGCCGTGTTTTGGGTTCGACCGCGTTTTGGCAAAACCTCACCGAATTTTTTTTGTCGGATTCGGGTGTGTTTTGGATTCGGCTGTTTTTTTCAAAAAACACTAAAAAACAACTTAAATCATAGAATTTGGGGGTCATTTTGATCCCAAAGTATCATTAACCTCAAAAACCATAATTTCCACTCATTTTCAGTCTATTCTGAACACCTCACACTATTATTTTTAGTCCTAAAATTTGCACCGAGGTCGCTGGATGACTAAGCTAAGCGACCCTAGTGGCCGACACAAACACCTGGCCCATCTAGGAGTGGCACTGCAGTGTCACGCAGGATGGCCCTTCCAAAAAACACTCCCCAAACAGCACATGACGCAAAGAAAAAAAGAGGCGCAATGAGGTAGCTGTGTGAGTAAGCTAAGCGACCCTAGTGGCCGACACAAACACCTGGCCCATCTAGGAGCGGCACTGCAGTGTTACGCAGGATGGCCCTTCCAAAAAACACTCCCCAAACAGCACATGACGCAAAGAAAAAAAGAGGCGCAATGAGGTAGCTGTGTGAGTAAGCTAAGCGACCCTAGTGGCCGACACAAACACCTGGCCCATCTAGGAGTGGCACTGCAGTGTCACGCAGGATGGCCCTTCCAAAAAACACTCCCCAAACAGCACATGACGCAAAGAAAAATGAAAGAAAAAAGAGGTGCAAGATGGAATTGTCCTTGGGCCCTCCCACCCACCCTTATGTTGTATAAACAGGACATGCACACTTTAACCAACCCATCATTTCAGTGACAGGGTCTGCCACACGACTGTGACTGAAATGACGGGTTGGTTTGGACCCCCACCGAAAAAGAAGCAATTAATCTCTCCTTGCACAAACTGGCTCTACAGAGGCAAGATGTCCACCTCATCATCATCCTCCAATATATCACCGTGTACATCCCGCTCCTCACAGATTATCAATTCATCCCCACTGAAATCCACCATCTCAGCTCCCTGTGTACTTTGTGGAGGCAATTGCTGCTGGTCAATGTCTCCACGGAGGAATTGATTATAATTCATTTTAATGAACATCATCTTCTCCACATTTTCTGGAAGTAACCTCATACGCCGATTGCTGACAAGGTGAGCGGCGGCACTAAACACTCTTTCGGAGTACACACTTGTGGGAGGGCAACTTAGGTAGAATAAAGCCAGTTTGTGCAAGGGCCTCCAAATTGCCTCTTTTTCCTGCCAGTATAAGTACGGACTGTCTGACGTGCCTACTTGGATGCGGTCACTCATATAATCCTCCACCAATCTTTCAATGGGGAGAGAATCATATGCAGTGCCAGTAGACGACATGTCCGTATCCGTAATCGTTGGCAGGTCCTTCAGTCCGAACCAGATGTCAGCATCAGCAGTCGCTCCAGACTGCCCTGCATCACCGCCAGCGGGTGGGCTCGGAATTCTGAGCCTTTTCCTCGCACCCCCAGTTGCGGGAGAATGTGAAGGAGGAGATGTTGACAGGTCGCGTTCCGCTTGACTTGACAATTTTCTCACCAGCAGGTCTTTGAACCCCAGCAGACTTGTGTCTGCCGGAAAGAGAGATCCAAGGTAGGTTTTAAATCTAGGATCGAGCACGGTGGCCAAAATGTAGTGCTCTGATTTCAACAAATTGACCACCCGTGAATCCTTGTTAAGCGAACTAAGGGCTCCATCCACAAGTCCCACATGCCTAGCGGAATCGCTCTGTGTTAGCTCCTCCTTCAATGTCTCCAGCTTCTTCTGCAAAAGCCTGATGAGGGGAATGACCTGACTCAGGCTGGCAGTGTCTGAACTGACTTCACGTGTGGCAAGTTCAAAGGGCAGCAGAACCTTGCACAACGTTGAAATCATTCTCCACTGCGCTTGAGACAGGTGCATTCCACCTCCTATATCGTGCTCAATTGTATAGGCTTGAATGGCCTTTTGCTGCTCCTCCAACCTCTGAAGCATATATAGGGTTGAATTCCACCTCGTTACCACTTCTTGCTTCAGATGATGGCAGGGCAGGTTCAGGCGTTTTTGGTGGTGCTCCAGTCTTCTGTACGTGGTGCCTGTACGCCGAAAGTGTCCCACAATTCTTCTTGCCACCGACAGCATCTCTTGCACGCCCCTCTCGTTTTTTAAATAATTCTGCACCACCAAATTCAAGGTATGTGCAAAACATGGGACGTGCTGGAATTTGCCCAGATTTAATGCACACACAATATTGCTGGTGTTGTCCGATGCCACAAATCCACAGGAGAGTCCAATTGGGGTAAGCCATTCCGCGATGATCTTCCTCAGTTGCCGTAAGAGGTTTTCAGCTGTGTGCGTATTCTGGAAACCGATGATACAAAGTGTAGCCTGCCTAGGAAAGAGTTGGCGTTTGCGAGATGCTGCTACTGGTGCCGCCGCTGCTGTTCTTGCGGCGGGAGTCCATACATCTACCCAGTGGGCTGTCACAGTCATATAGTCCTGACCCTGCCCTGCTCCACTTGTCCACATGTCCGTGGTTAAGTGGACATTGGGTACAACTGCATTTTTTAGGACACTGGTGAGTCTTTTTCTGACGTCCGTGTACATTCTCGGTATCGCCTGCCTAGAGAAGTGGAACCTAGATGGTATTTGGTAACGGGGGCACACTACCTCAAGAAATTGTCTAGTTCCCTGTGAACTAACGGCGGATACCGGACGCACGTCTAACACCAACATAGTTGTCAAGGCCTCAGTTATCCGCTTTGCAACAGGATGACTGCTGTGATATTTCATCTTCCTCGCAAAGGACTGTTGGACAGTCAATTGCTTACTGGAAGTAGTACAAGTGGTCTTCCGACTTCCCCTCTGGGATGACCATCGACTCCCAGCAGCAACAACAGCAGCGCCAGCAGCAGTAGGCGTTACACGCAAGGATGCATCGGAGGAATCCCAGGCAGGAGAGGACTCGTCAGAATTGCCAGTGACATGGCCTGCAGGACTATTGGCATTCCTGGGGAAGGAGGAAATTGACACTGAGGGAGTTGGTGGGGTGGTTTGCGTGAGCTTGGTTACAAGAGGAAGGGATTTACTGGTCAGTGGACTGCTTCCGCTGTCGCCCAAAGTTTTTGAACTTGTCACTGACTTATTATGAATGCGCTGCAGGTGACGTATAAGGGAGGATGTTCCGAGGTGGTTAACGTCCTTACCCCTACTTATTACAGCTTGACAAAGGCAACACACGGCTTGACAAATGTTGTCCGCATTCCTGTTGAAATACTTCCACACCGAAGAGCTGATTTTTTTGGTATTTTCACCAGGCATGTCAATGGCCATATTCCTCCCACGGACAACAGGTGTCTCCCCGGGTGCCTGACTTAAACAAACCACCTCACCATCAGAATCCTCCTTGTCAATTTCCTCCCCAGCGCCAGCAACACCCATATCCTCCTCATCCTGGTGTACTTCAACACTACCATCTTCAATCTGACTATCAGGAACTGGACTGCGGGTGCTCCTTCCAGCACTTGCAGGGGGCGTGCAAATGGTGGAAGGCGCATGCTCTTCACGTCCAGTGTTGGGAAGGTCAGGCATCGCAACCGACACAATTGGACTCTCCTTGTGGATTTGGGATTTCGAAGAACGCACAGTTCTTTGCTGTGCTTTTGCCAGCTTGAGTCTTTTCATTTTTCTAGCGAGAGGCTGAGTGCTTCCATCCTCATGTGAAGCTGAACCACTAGCCATGAACATAGGCCAGGGCCTCAGCCGTTCCTTGCCACTCCGTGTGGTAAATGGCATATTGGCAAGTTTACGCTTCTCCTCCGACAATTTTATTTTAGATTTTTGAGTCCTTTTTTTACTGATATTTTGTGTTTTGGATTTTACATGCTCTGTACTATGACATTGGGCATCGGCCTTGGCAGACGACGTTGCTGGCATTTCATCGTCTCGGCCATGACTAGTGGCAGCAGCTTCAGCACGAGGTGGAAGTCGATCTTGATCTTTCCCTATTTTTGGAACCTCAACATTTTTGTTCTCCATATTTTAATAAGCACAACTAAAAGGCACCTCAGGTAAACAATGGAGATGGATGGATACTAGTATACTTATGGATGACGAGCGACTGCCGACACAGAGGTAGCTACAGCCGTGGACTACCGTACTGTGTCTGCTGCTAATATAGACTGGATGATAATGAGATAAAATTAAAATATATATATATATCACACTAGTACTGCAGCCGGACAGGTATATATTATGTAATGACAGACATGCTGGATACTGTCTGTCAGCACTGCAGACTCCTAAAGTAAGCTACTAGTATCAAGAAGATAGAAAAAAAAAAACCACGGGTAGGTGGTATACAATTATGGATGGACGAGCGACTGCCGACACAGAGGTAGCTACAGCCGTGGACTACCGTACTGTGTCTGCTGCTAATATAGACTGGATGATAATGAGATAAAATTAAAATATATATATATATATCACACTAGTACTGCAGCCGGACAGGTATATATTATGTAATGACGGACCTGCTGGACACTGTCTGTCAGACTCAGCACTGCAGACTTCTAAAGTAAGCTACTAGTATCAAGAAGATAGAAAAAAAAAAAACCACGGGTAGGTGGTATACAATTATGGATGGACGAGCGACTGCCGACACAGAGGTAGCTACAGCCGTGGACTACCGTACTGTGTCTGCTGCTAATATAGACTGGATGATAATGAGATAAAATTAAAATATATATATATATCACACTAGTACTGCAGCCGGACAGGTATATATTATGTAATGACGGACCTGCTGGACACTGTCTGTCAGCACTGCAGACTCCTAAAGTAAGCTACTAGTATCAAGAAGATAGAAAAAAAAAAAACCACGGGTAGGTGGTATACAATTATGGATGGACGAGCGACTGCCGACACAGAGGTAGCTACAGCCGCGGACTACCGTACTGTGTCTGCTGCTAATATAGACTGGATGATAATGAGATAAAATTAAAATATATATATATATCACACTAGTACTGCAGCCGGACAGGTATATATTATGTAATGACGGACCTGCTGGACACTGTCTGTCAGACTCAGCACTGCAGACTCCTAAAGTAAGCTACTAGTATCAAGAAGATAGAAAGAAAAAAAAAACCACGGGTAGGTGGTATACAATTATGGATGGACGAGCGACTGCCGACACAGAGGTAGCTACAGCCGTGGACTACCGTACTGTGTCTGCTGCTAATATAGACTGGATGATAATGAGATAAAATTAAAATATATATATATATATATCACACTAGTACTGCAGCCGGACAGGTATATATTATGTAATGACGGACCTGCTGGACACTGTCTGTCAGCACTGCAGACTCCTAAAGTAAGCTACTAGTATCAAGAAGATAGAAAAAAAAAAAACCACGGGTAGGTGGTATACAATTATGGATGGACGAGCGACTGCCGACACAGAGGTAGCTACAGCCGTGGACTACCGTACTGTGTCTGCTGATAATATAGACTGGATGATAATGAGATAAAATTAAAATATATATATATATATCACACTAGTACTGCAGCCGGACAGGTATATATTATGTAATGACGGACCTGCTGGACACTGTCTGTCAGACTCAGCACTGCAGACTCCTAAAGTAAGCTACTAGTATCAAGAAGATAGAAAAAAAAAAACCCACGGGTAGGTGGTATACAATTATGGATGGACGAGCGACTGCCGACACAGAGGTAGCTACAGCCGTGGACTACCGTACTGTGTCTGCTGCTAATATAGACTGGATGATAATGAGATAAAATTAAAATATATATATATATCACACTAGTACTGCAGCCGGACAGGTATATATTATGTAATGACGGACCTGCTGGACACTGTCTGCAGAATGCGTTTATAAAAACACCACACGACGAGTGTTTAACTTTTTCAGGCAGACAATCACTATATACTGGTGGTCAGCAGACAATCACAATACTGGTGGTCAGTGGGTCACTGGTCAGTCACACTGGCAGTGGCACTCTGGCAGCAAAAGTGTGCACTGTACTTAAAATATGTACTCCTGCTATAACTGCTCCCCAGTCTCCCCCACAATTAAGCTGTGTGAGCAGTGAGCACTCAGCACAGTCAGATAATGATATACAGTATTACATATGATGCAGCACACTGGGCTGAGAACAGATATGGTATGTGACTGTGTCACACTGTGTATCGTTTTTTATCAGGCAGAGAACGGATTAATTAAACTGGTGGTCACTGGTCACACTATCAGCAGCAAGTAGTACTCCTCCTAATAATATGCTCCCCAAAATTTGTGTCTCTCTCTAGTACTCTAGTCTAAACGGAGAGGACGCCAGCCACGTCCTCTCCCTATCAATCTCAATGCACGTGTGAAAATGGCGGCGACGCGCGGCTCCTTATATAGAATCCGAGTCTCGCGATAGAATCCGAGCCTCGCGAGAATCCGACAGCGGGATGATGACGTTCGGGCACGCTCGGGTTAACCGAGCAAGGCGGGAAGATCCAAGTCGCTCGGCCCCGTGTAAAAAAACCTGAAGTTCGGGCGGGTTCGGATTCCGAGGAACCGAACCCGCTCATCTCTAGTCAAAACAGGAACTAAACAGTCTGAAGTGTTCGCAAACTAGGAGTAGGTCTCTAGCTGCTCAGAAACGGCACAATCTTTTTTTGTAGCCATGCTGCGATCCTTTCGTTCGCACTTCTGCTAAGCTAATATACACTCCCAGGGGGCGGCAGCTTAGTATTTGCACGGCTGCTAAAAGCAGCTAGCGAGCAAACAACTCGGAATGAGGGCCCTAGACCGTTGCTGTCCCACGGCCCTTGCATCTGGTAGCAGGCAGCCTGGTGCAGCACCTTACAGTCAGTATTGCTGTTACAGTGCCTGTGGACTCTCCGAGCACACAGTCAGCAGCCTGTACAGCCGATCGAGGCGCCTTCAGGATGCTCCGGGTGGCGCCGTTCTTCCCAGCACTGACGACCCCGCACCCTTGTTGAGACATCATGTGCTCAGGGGGGCGGGTACAGCACAGGACACATCGCTGTCCTGTTAAAGTGCTGGTCAGTTATTACCCAGTGTTGTCTTATTATTGTGTTGCAATTGTTAACCTCAATGGCATATGTTGGCACTATATAAATAAATGTTAATCAATCAATCAATAAATATTTACACATACTTTGTATCACTTTGACCCTTTAAGATTGTTTGAATGTTTCAAAAAACCTTTGGCTGCATTAGCTAGTCTCCAGCCCAGTGCCCAGCACATCCTCAGGCCGGCCACCTACGTCTAGTCCCAGCATCTGCCTGGCACCTCTACCTGGCAGGGGGAGTGTCCTTTGATGTACTGAGTCACCTCACCTATAAATTTGGATGCATGTCATACTGGCTGACTGCAGACTGGGACAGACATGCCTTCTCCTTACTGTGTGACCATTGTGGCTCTGCAGCTCCTCTGGCCTCTCCTGGGTCTGGCAGAATCACAGACAAGGACCTACTACATTGGCATTGTGGAGGCACCTTGGGACTATGCCCCATCTGGGCGCAACCTCATTACAGGGCAGAACATATCGGACGATGGGTAAGACTTTGTACTTGCTGCTTGTGGCGATGTAGAATATATCATTTATATAGATTTAAACAGTCAATAGCGATTTTGTATGCACACAATGATTACATTTTTGGAGAACTCACAATGTGCCCCCTGTAAATTGAACACACTGCTATTAAGTGCTTTAAAGTTTTTGACAATTCCAGCAAAAACAAAATGTTCAATTGAATTTATTGTGTTACAATCAGCTTTGGTGTATAACAGTCCTAAAGATTGTTATGTACTCGAGTATAAACCGAGCTTTTCAGCACATTTTTTGTGCTGAAAAAGTTCCCCCTTGGCTTATACTCGAGTGATGCTCCGTAACTGCTGCCTGGGAAAACTTACCCTCCCGCGCTCCCCCGCTGTTTTGTGAAGGAGGGACACGGAGGGCACAGCGCACGCCGTCTCCGGCGGCAGCGGCGGGTCTATTAAATGAATTACCTGTTCGTGAGCTCTGATTGGCTCATGAACCGGCACTTCATTTAACAGACCCGGCGCTGCTGATGGAGACGCAGGAGGGACACAGGAGAGGCGTGCGCTGTGCCCTCCGTGTCCCTCTTTCACAAAACAGCGGGGGAGCGCGCGAGGGTATGTTGTACCTGGCACTGGGGGAGCATATTTGGCAGTATGAGGGCATATCTGGCACTGTGGGGGCATATATGGCACTATGAGGGCATATCTGGCAATGTGGGGGATATCTGGCAGTATGAGGGCATATCTGGCACTGTGGGGGCATATCTGGCACTGTGAGGGCATATCTGGCACTGTGGGGGCATATCTGGCAGTATGAGGGCATATCTGCCACTATGAGGGCATATCTGGCACCATGGGGGAATATCTGGCATTGTGGGGGCATATCCGGCACTATGAGTGCATATCTGGCACTGTGGGGGAATATCTGGCAGTATGAGGGCATATCTGGCACTGTGGGGGCATATCTGGCACTATGAGGGCATATGTGGCACCGTGGGGAAATATCTGGCACTGTGGGGGCATATCTGGCACTATGAGGGCATATCTGGCACTGTGGGGGAATATCTGGCAGTATGAGGGCATATCTGGCACTGTGGGGGCATATCTGGCACTGTGAGGGCATATCTGGCACTGTGGGGGCATATCTGGCAGTATGAGGGCATATCTGGCACTGTGGGGGCATATCTGGCACTATGAGGGCATATCTGGCACCATGGGGGAATATCTGGCACTGTGGAGGCATATCCGTCACTATGAGTGCATATCTGGCACTGTGGGGGAATATCTGGCAGTATGAGGGCATATCTGGCACTGTTGGGGCATATCTGGCAGTGTGAGGGCATATTTGGCACTGTGGGGGCATATCTGGCAGTATGAGGGCATATCTGGCACTATGAGGGCATATCTGGCACTGCGGGGGCATATCTGGCAGTATGAGGGCATATCTGGCAGTATGAGGGCATATCTGGCACTGCGGGGGCATATCTGGCAGTATGAGGGCTGTGTACGGCTAGAGCTGCATTTCCCACCATCGGCTTATACTCGAGTCAATAAGTTTTCCCTGGTTTTGTGGTAAAATTAGGTGCCTCGGCTGATATTCGGGTCGACTTATACTCGAGTATATACGGTAGATGGCCGCTGGCCTGTTTTACACTGTTATAAAAGTTGTTGCCCCATCCTGGTGGAAGTTCCTATTTTACAACCAAACTACACTGAAATGTTGCGCTTCCAGTGTTATTGGCTTTCTCTATATTAAGTCTAACTGCTTTCTTCATTTAATCAGTGCTATTACTATATTGTGACATATTCTTAAACATTTGCATTTCTTTTTGGCTTATTCGGAGGATCCGATAAACAGAACTGTGTGTTCACTATTTAACCTGGCTGAAGTGGGATTAGATGACAAATGTGACTAATACATTAACACTAATTATGAGATCTGTCAGATATGACAAAATATTCCTGCGTTTATTTCTGTATAGGCGGATATATTTGCATGAAAGAACTAGCTGGATTAGTGAGTCATTATAGGATTTAATTTTTCTTAGAATTTGTATGAATGTCATTCATTAGTATAAAATAGCCAGAGATCAGTGTTAGAAGTCTATTTAAAAACTGTCCGGCCCTGATAATGAAGGTAATTTAAACTTTTTGCAGAGGGATCTCTTCTGGTCCATCTAAGGTCTGTCCTGCGCACTCCTCTTCTCCTGCTAAGTCATACTTGCCTACTCTCCCGGAATGGCCGGGAGGCTCCCGAAAATCGGGTGACCCTCCCGGCCCCCCGGAAAAGCAGGCAAGTCTCCCGATTCCTGTGCTCCCACCCTGCCCGGATGCCCACTTAGTGAGTAAAGTGGGCGTTCCGGGCAGTTGATGACAAGAACAAGAATCGCTGCATCATAGCCACGCCCCCTGCAGTATAATGCCGGTAATAGCAGCATTATGCAGTGGGGGGCATGGCTTAAATGACGTGACACCTCAGCCACTCCCCAACCCCGCCTCTGCCACACACCCTTTCCACCTCTGCTCCGCACCCTCTCCTCCTCACTACCCTTCCCCGCCCCCTTCTGATCCGACCTGGCTGCTCTCTCCTGGAGAGAGCAGCTGAAAAGTCGGTAAGTATGTGCTAAGTGTGTGCATGTGCAGGGCTGCCAAGAGAAGTCCTGGGCCCTGGTACAACAACTTCCTGGGACCTCCCACCCCCCCTGGAGGGGGTGTGACCACAGCATGCTGGGGGCATGGCCACACCTTTTTGGGGGCGTGTCTAGCACATGAGAAGCACACACTTACAGGAGCATAGTATGCCTCCCAGCCAGGGCCCAGGTACTTTACAGGGGGCATGGCCTAATCACAGGAGGTGTGGACCTGGGCCTCCACTGGGCGCTTCTATCAGACCTGAACCCAGGTAATTTGTACCCTCTCCCCCCCGCCCTCTCTCGGCACCACTATGCATGTGCGAGGACCTCAGTCAGGGGCATATATGAAAAAATTGTGAAATGGAGTTTAGGCCACAAAGTGATCCTTAACTAGGTATGCAAGTTTATTGAGGACAATTGGTAACAGGCACAGCGGTGGTAGAACCAAACAGTGGTACTAGCTATGACAGGTACTCCCACCTATGAGGAACGTGCAACACTAAACACAGGGTCGTACATGCGCAGTAATATTCCCGTCGGCCATCTTGCTAAAGGTGCCTGGCCAACTTCACTACAGAAGAAAGAAGACAGCAGGAGTGCACTCCTCTCCGGGATGTTATGCCGACTGCCGGGATCATGGCGATCAGAATATCGACACCGGGATTCCGGCAGCAGAATGCCGGTGTGTGTGTGTGTGTGTGTGTGTGTGTGTGTGTGTGTGGAAGGAGGGGCGAGCACAACAAAGCCCCTCGAGGGCTTGCCACGCAGCAGGCTTGGTTGCTCGTTGCGCTCGCCACAGGTTCTATTCCCACTTTCTGGGTGTTGTGGATAAGTGGGAATAGACCAAGCGCCGGTGACATAACTGCATCCCCTCCTCTCCGACAGCATGGACACTGAATTGTGCAGAGAATACCCAAGATGGCACTCAGGGCTGTTATCCGAAATTGTGGGGCCCAGGGCTGACAAAACACAGGCACCCCCCCCCCCCCCCCACCAAAATAAAAATATTCTGCTCCACCACTATGTGATGTCACACACTGTGACGTTACAAATAGGTGGAGCATTGCGAACCTGCAGGAACGAATCACAGAGCTGATGCGCAGGGAAGGCTTGTTCTACGTATTCCCTGTGGCCCGCTGTTGTTGCGCTGCCTGTGCAGCTCTCCAGGTATTGACGGTAGGAGCCAGGGGTGGGCCCCCCCGGCCCCCCCTCTCTATAAGGGCCTGGGACTCCAGTCCCTGCAGTCCCCCCCTGATGGCACTTACCCCCTCTGCTTGCATTAGCACTGCTTACCACTGCACGTATGCCAAGCAATGGAATCTGTTACTAGTCAGTTTACACATAGTATCAGAAATAAGAGCTTTGTGTTCCAACACATTAGTTCCAGATCATAGGACGGTCATAGTTATAAGGAATGAAAAGTAGAGTCAGCAAATGGAAGAGGAGCTTCCCAATGTGTGGGAAAATGCTTTCTTAATTAATTAATTAAATGAAGATTATAGGCAAGTAGAAAACAAATGTAATATACGTCACTTGACTAAGCACCCGATACTGTGACTGCCATTCTTATTATGTTGGAATAGTTGCATATTTGCATCCCTTATTGCGGGGAGTAGTATAATTAGAGTTAGATACATTGTTTGTCAGCATGTTTTACATAATTCCCTGGCACAATTCCCTGCTGAGTCTGTACAGCTGTACCACACATGCAGTCGTCATCATCATCATCATCATCATCATTCTTTATGTATACAGGGCAGGCCCCACAGAAAGCTACAGTGATGTCACCCAAACACAAATACATAAGTAAAAGCAACAAAAACATATGAGGTAGGTAGTAGAATTATAGTTTTCTGATATTCATGTATAAAGGCTAGAGAATAGCTAAGGAGAGCTGCATTAAGGGGTCATTCCGAGTTGATCGCTCGCTAGCAGTTTTTAGCAGCCGTGCAAACGCATTGTCGCCGCCCCCCGGGGAGTGTATTTCCACTTTGCAGCAGTGCGAACGCTTGTGCAGCAGAGCGCCTGCAAAAAATAAGAATTTACTTACCGATAATTCTATTTCTCGTAGTCCGTAGTGGATGCTGGGGACTCCGTAAGGACCATGGGGAATAGCGGCTCCGCAGGAGACTGGGCACAAAAGTAAAGCTTTAGAACTACCTGGTGTGCACTGGCTCCTCCCCCTATGACCCTCCTCCAAGCCTCAGTTAGGATACTGTGCCCGGACGAGCGTACACAATAAGGAAGGATTTTGAATCCCGGGTAAGACTCATACCAGCCACACCAATCACACCATATAACTTGTGATCTAAACCCAGTTAACAGCATGATAACAGAGGAGCCTCTAGAAAAGATGGCTCACTACAGCAATAACCCGATTTTTTTGGTAACAATAACTATGTACCAGTATTGCAGACAATCCGCACTTGGGATGGGCGCCCAGCATCCACTACGGACTACGAGAAATAGAATTATCGGTAAGTAAATTCTTATTTTCTCTGACGTCCTAGTGGATGCTGGGGACTCCGTAAGGACCATGGGGATTATACCAAAGCTCCCAAATGGGCGGGAGAGTGCGGATGACTCTGCAGCACCAAATGAGAGAACTCCAGGTCCTCCTCAGCCAGGGTATCAAATTTGTAGAATTTTAAAAATGTATTTGCTCCTGACCAAGTAGCTGCTCGGCAAAGTTGTAAAGCCGAGACCCCTCGGGCAGCCGCCCAAGATGAGCCCACCTTCCTTGTGGAATGGGCTTTTACAGATTTTGTCTGTGGCAGGCCTGCCACAGAATGTGCAAGCTGAATTGTACTACAAATCCAACGAGCAATAGTCTGCTTAGAAGCAGGAGCACCCAGCTTGTTGGGTGCATACAGAATAAACAACGAGTCAGATTTTCTGACTCCAGCCGTCCTGGAAACCTATATTTCCAGGGCCCTGACAACGTCTAGCAACTTGGAGTCCTCCAAGTCCCTAGTAGCCGCAGGCACCACAATAGGTTGATTCAGGTGAAACGCTGAAAAACCACCTTAGGGAGAAACTGAGGACAAGTCCTCAATTCCGCCCTGTCCGAATGGAAAATCAGATGAGGGCTTTTACAGGATAAAGCCGCCATTTCTGACACGCACCTGGCCCAGGCCAGGGCCAACAGCATGACCACTTTCCATGTGAGATATTTTAACTCCACATATTTAAGTGGTTCAAACCAATGTGACTTTTGGAACCCAAAAACTACATTTAGATCCCAAGGTGCCACTGGAGGCACAAAAGGAGGCTGTATATACAGTACCCCTTTCACAAACGTCTGAACTTCAGGGACTGAAGCTAGTTCTTTTTGGAAGAAAATTGACAGGGCCGAAATTTGAACCTTAATGGACCCCCATTTCAGGCCCATAGACACTCCTGTTTGCAGGAAATGTAGGAATCGACCTAGTTGAAAATTCCTCCGTCGGGGCCTTACTGGCCTCGCACCACGCAACATATTTTCACCAAATGCGGTGATAATGTTTTGCGGTTATATCTTTCCTGGCTTTGATCAGGATAGGAATGACTTCATCCGGAATGCCTTTCTCCTTCAGGATCCGGCGTTCAACCGCCATGCCGTCAAACGCAGTCGCGGTAAGTCTTGGAACAGACAGGGTCCTTGCTGGAGCAGGTCCCTTCTTAGAGGTAGAGGCCACGGATCCTCCGTGAGCATCTCTTGAAGTTCCGGTTACCAAGTCCTTCTTGGCCAATCCGGTGCCCGAATATAGTGCTTACTCCTCTCCATCTTATAATTCTCAGTACCTTGGGTATGAGAGGCAGAGGAGGGAACACATACACTGACTGGTACACCCACTGTGTTACCAGAGCGTCTACAGCTATTGCCGGAGGGTCCCTTGACCCGGCGCAATACTTGTCGAGTTTTATAAACATGTGGAAGACTTCTGGGTGAAGTCCCCACTTGCTGACAGTGCTATCACATGATTTTCCGCCCAGCGAAGAATCCTTGCAGCTTCTGCCATTGCCCTCCTGCTTCTTGTGTCACCCTGTCTGTTTACGTGGGTGACTGCCGTGATGTTGTCCGAATGGATCAACTCCGGGTGACCTTGAAGCAGAGGTCTTGCTGAGCTTAGAGCATTGTAAATGGCCCTTAGCTTCAGGATATTTATGTGAAGTGATGTCTCCAGGCTTGACCATAAGCTCTGGAAATTCCTTCCCTGTGTGACTGCTCCCCAGCCTCGCAGGCTGGCATCCGTGGTCACCAGGCCCCAGTCCTGAATGTCGAATCTGCGGCCCTCTAGAAGATGAGCACTCTGCAACCACCACAGGAGAGACACCCTTGTGCTTGGTGACAGGGTTATCCGCTGATGCATCTGAAGATGCGACCCGGACCATTTGTCCAGCAGGTCCCACTGGAAAGTTCTTGCGTGGAATCTGCCGAATGGGATTGCTTCGTAGGAAGCCACCATTTTTCCCAGAACCCTTTCATTGATGTACTGAGACTTGGCTCGGTTATAGGAGGTTCCCGACTAGCTCGGATAACTCCCTGACTTTCTCCTCCGGGAGAAACACCTTTTTCTGGACTGTGTCCAGGATCATCCCTAGGAACAGACGACGAGTCGTCGGAATCAGCTGCGATTTTGGAATATTGAGAATCCAATCGTGCTGCCGCAACACTACCTGAGATAGTGCTACACCGACCTCTAACTGTTCCCTGGATCTTACCCTTATCAGGGAATCGTCCAAGTAAGGGATAACTAAAATTCCCTTCCTTTGAAGGAGTATCATCATTTCGGCCATTACCTTGGTAAAGACCCGGGGTGCCGTGGACCATCCATACGGCAGCGTCTGAAACTGATAGTGACAGTTCTGTACCATAAACCTGAGGTACCCTTGGTGAGAAGGGTAAATTGGGACATGAAGGTAAGCATCCTTGATGTCCCGAGACATCATGTAGTCCCCTTCTTCCAGGTTCGCAATCACTGCTCTGAGTGACTCAATCTTGAATTTGAACCTCCGTATGTAAGTGTTCAAGATTTTAGATTTAGAATCGGTCTCACCGAGCCGTCCGGCTTCGGTACCACAACAGTGTGGAATAATACCCCGTTCCCTGTTGCAGGAGGGGTACCTTGATTATCACCTGCTGGGAATACAGCTTGTGAATGGCTTCCAAAACTGCCTCCCTGTCAGAAGGAGACATCGGTAAAGCCGACTTTAGGAAACGGCGAGGGGGAGACGTCTCGAATTCCAATTTGTACCCCTGAGATATCACCTGAAGGATCCAGGGGTCTACTTGCGAGTGAGCCCACTGCGCGCTGAAATTCATTGAGACAGGCCCCCACCGTGCCTGATTCTGCTTGTAAAGCCCCAGCGTCATACTGAGGGCTTGGCAGAGGCGGGAGAGGGCTTCTGTTCCTGGGAACTGGCTGATTTCTGCAGCCTTTTTCCTCTCCCTCTGTCACGGGGCAGAAATGAGGAACCTTTTGCCCGCTTGCCCACGAAAAGACTGCGCCTGATAATACGGCGTCTTCTTATGTTGAGAGGCGACCTGGGGTACAAACGTGGATTTCCCAGCTGTTGCCGTGGCCACCAGGTCTGAAAGACCGACCCCAAATAACTCCTCCCCTTAATAAGGCAATACTTCCAAATGCCGTTTGGAATCCGCATCACCTGACCACTGTCGTGTCCATAACCCTCTACTGGCAGAAATGGACAACGCACTTAGACTTGATGCCAGTCGGCAAATATTCCGCTGTGCATCACGCATATATAGAAATGTATCTTTTAAATGCTCTATAGGCAATAATATACTGTCCCTATCTAGGGTATCAATATTTTCAGTCAGGGAATCCGACCACGCCAACCCAGCACTGCACATCCAGGCTGAGGCGATTGCTGGTCGCAGTATAACACCAGTATGTGTGTAAATACATTTTAGGATACCCTCCTGCTTTCTATCAGCAGGATCCTTAAGGGCGGCCATCTCAGGAGAGGGTAGAGCCCTTGTTCTTTCTTCTGTCTTCTGGCTCTGTAAGGGGGCCGGCGGCGCGGCTCTGGGACCTATCCATGGCTGGGCCTGTGATCGGTCCCTCTGGAGCTAATGTCCAGTAGCCTAAGAAGCCCAATCCACTCTGCACGCAGGTGAGTTCGCTTCTTCTCCCCTTAGTCCCTCGATGCAGTGAGCCTGTTGCCAGCAGGTCTCACTGAAAATAAAAAACCTAAAACTAAACTTTTCACTAAGCAGCTCAGGAGAGCCCCTAGTGTGCACCCTTCTCGTTCGGGCACAAAAATCTAACTGGGGCTTGGAGGAGGGTCATAGGGGGAGGAGCCAGTGCACACCAGGTAGTTCTAAAGCTTTACTTTTGTGCCCAGTCTCCTGCGGAGCCGCTATTCCCCATGGTCCTTACGGAGTCCCCAGCATCCACTAGGACGTCAGAGAAACATTTTGTGCAAAACAAGACCAGCCCTGAAATTACTCTTCATGTGCGTTGTTCTAACGTTGGAGGGTTGGCTTTTGACGTCGCACACACCCGCCCAGCGTTCGCCCAGCCACGCCTGCGTTTTCCCTGGCCCGCCTGCATTTTTTCTTAGCACTCCCTGAAAACGGTCAGTTGACACCCAGAAACGCCCCTTTCCTGTCAATCTTCTTGCGGCAGATAGTGCGAATGAAAACGTCGCTAGAACCTGTGCAAAACCACAAAGGACTTTGTACCCATACGTCGCGCGTGCGCATTGCGGTGCATACGCATGCGCATAAATGCAGATTTTTAGCCTGATCGCTGCGCTGCGAACAACGGCATCTAGCGATGAATGACCCCCTAAATACACAGTATGGGAGGAAATGCATTGTGCAGTTGGTTATTCCGACTTCTGATAAACAGCCGTGTAAAAGGCCAAGAAATGCCCCAAGCTCTGTCCTTTTGTTGACGTCAGCGGAAACTCTCTCTCCTCTCTGTGCTGGGTGTAGAAGCTGTTTGAACGGATTAAATACGATATCCCGGCTGTCAAAATACCGACAGCTGCATCCCAGACATTGAAATCCCAACACTAATAAAGTAAGCTAACCCTGATCCCTAAACCTCCTAACCCTAACCCACCTTTCCCGCAGCCTGGCCCTAACTGTTCCTCCCCTTCAGCCTAACCCTTACCCTCCCTGGTGGTGCCTAAGCCTAACCCCCCCCCCCCCCCCCTTCCCCGCAGCCTAACCCTCCCCTGTAGCCTACACCTGACTCCCAAAACCCCTCACAGCTTACCTCTCTAGAGTCCCGGCAGTTCCTTGTTCGGGATTCCGGCGTCGGGATTCCGACTGCCAGGATTCAGAACACCGGGATCCTGACCGCATCCCATTTGGACAGCCAGGCAGAACAATGGGCTCACGTCCTCCACAATACAGGAAAGACTACAGTGGTAGTCTCTCCTTCTTACACCGGGTCCCCTTTCCCCCTTGGCCAAGGTCGGACTGGCCCACAGGGGTACAGGGGTACCCCCTGGCGGTCCCCACTACCTGAAGGCCTAACCCCTCCTCTAGGGATCAGGTTCCAGACTGTGCATTAGAATTATACATTATACATATGTGACCTTGTACTGCACAGAACTATGGTGTATTTTCTACAGTGCATTGCTATTATTAATCTTGTACATTATCATGCATGCACTAGCAGTATTTACTATATATATTTATCAAGGGACCTAGACCTAACTAATGGTTAGCCAAGCCTCTGTGGTGGCTGACCACACCCCCTGTGGAGACTGGCCACACCCCTAAGCATGGGCCCTTACCACTGCATTCCCCTGGTTGGCCCTTCATGGCCTAGTCTGACACTGCCCTTGGCTATAGGAGCATAGAGCAGCAGTTAAACAGCACAGCACGAGTACACTGCGGGACTGTGAGTCTGCCTGCGGAGCAATTACCAGGTGCGGTTTGAATGCGCACTTCAGTTGCGATGGCTCCTGCAGGAGAGTCGCTCCATCAGTTAACTGAAGATATGCTAATACATTTGCTGCTCCTGGGGACTCCATTAAATTAATACCGAGGAACAGATGAGCGTGTAACGTTCTCTAATAAATAAACACCCAGACACATGTATTGAGAGACTGAGTGATTTATTAATGAATGGATCCATTATAAGGGTGACTGAATAGAGATTAATAACATACTAATGAGCAGTGGCGGCTCCTACCTTTGAGGAGGAGAGGGGCTGCCGCGTGCCAGGCCCTGGGAGACGAGGAAAGCCACTGCTGCTGCCGGCCCGGTCCTGGGACCGGCACATGCGCAGTCAAGCGACGGCTTGACTGCGTATGTGCAAACCACCGACTTCTATGGACTGCATCGGTTGCCGTCCATAAAATCCGGGGTTTGTGCATGCGCAGTGAAGCCACCACTTAACTGCGCATGCGTCGACTGCTCCCAGGGGTTGGCATCCCGATCTGGAAGTCTTGCAGGGAGGAAACACCTTCCAATGGGACTGCTTGTACTGGGGTTGACTGGCAGGTACTCCTTCTAATAGAAGTCATCACTGCCAGTCACTGTGTAGCCAATGCAGTCACAGACTGCAAATGGCTCACTCCCCACAGTGGCGGATTTTACTGGGGGGAGGGGCTGCAGCCCATAGGTAAAATCCGCCACTGCTAATGAGGCAATTCGCATTTTAACAAATTACATGCTACTATATCTAACAACTATTTTCTGGCTTCTATCTGCATAAATCTGATTGGATCCTGGAGAAAGACTATACTAACAGCTTATTGCATTTCTGCACTACTTATCCAATCTCATTCATTTGAGATATTTATGTCATTGTACAATATACTGGGTGGAATTCAAATGTTTATCCGCCGGCAGGCACTAGATGGCACCCAAACGGAGCTATTCAATTGCAACTCCGTTCAGACGCGATGGCTGCTGGTGGTGGCGAGCTGTTGTGCACGAAAAGTGACCCGATTGGGGGCCCAAACGGCACTTTCTGCGATCGCACCCAGCACTTTGGGGAGGTTTAGTTGCTTTACGTGGCTAAGTCAATGTGAAAACCAGAAACAATTGAAAATCGCCCCCGCAATCTCCCATCACTTTAGACAAGATATCAGGCGCGATAATCTATTGAATATCGGCCAAATTGTCTTTACCAATTGCTTGAATGATTATACAATTGGTTTGTGTCTTGCTATAATATATATTTTTAAGGTTTTATGGCATTTTGTGTATGTTATAAATTAATTACCATCTGAATTTTTTTTAATATAATTTGAATATAATTTTACGTGTGACTGGACAGCGCTCCTTTTTGCAGTTTTTGAAAGAGTTATACAAAGAGCTATATAAACAAATACAGCACCTACCAGCCCAGTGTTACCGAACAGATACTATTCTAATGACCTCTATCCAATACAGAGAGTATTTCAGTGACCTCTGTACAATACAGAGAGCATTTTAGTAGTGACTGATATACAATACAGGGAACATTATAGTGATCTCTATTAGTGATGAGCAGGTTCGGTTCCTCGGAATCCGAACCCCCCCGAACTTCACCCATTATACACGGTTCCGAGTCGGACTCGAATCTTCCCGCCTTGCTCGGTTAACCTGAGCGTGCCCGAACATCATCATCCCGCTGTCGGATTCTCGCGAGATTCATATTCTATATAAGGAGCCGCGCGTCGCCGCCATTTTCACTCGTGCATTGGAGATGATAGGGAGAGGACGTGTGCAGTTGTGTTCAGTGTGCTACAAATATCTGTGCTCAGTGTGCTACAAATATCTGTGCTCAGTGTGCTGCAAATATCTGTGCTCAGTGTGCTTGCAAATATCTGTGCTCAGTGTGCTGAAAATATCTACCTTCTCTGCCTGAAAAACGCTCCATATCTGTGCTGCATTGTAGTATATAGTAGGAGGACAGTGCAGAATTTTGCTGACCAGTGACCACCAGTATTATATCAGTACGGTACAGTAGTCCACTGCTCTACCTACCTCTGTGTCGTCAAGTATACTATCCATCGATACCTGTGGTGCATTTTAGTTGTTGTGCGCAGTATATATAGTAGGAGGACAGTGCATAATTTTGCTGACCACCAGTATATAATATATAGCAATACGGTACAGTAGTCCACTGCTCTACCTACCTCTGTGTCATCAAGTATACTATCCATCCATACCTGTGTTGCATTTAAGTTTTGCGCAGTAGTAGGAGGACAGTGCATAATTTTGCTGTCCACCAGTATATAATATATAGCAGTACGGTACAGTAGTCCACTGCTCTACCTACCTCTGTGTCATCAAGTATACTATCCATCCATACCTGTGGTGCATTTAAGTTTTGCGCAGTAGTAGGAGGACAGTGCATAATTTTGCTGTCCACCAGTATATAATATATAGCAGTACGGTACAGTAGTCCACTGCTCTACCTACCTCTGTGTCGTCAAGTATACTATCCATCCATACCTGTGGTGCATTTAAGTTTTGCGCAGTAGTAGGAGGACAGTGCAGAATTTTGCTGACCACCAGTATATAATATATAGCAGTACGGTACAGTAGTCCACTGCTCTACCTACCTCTGTGTCGTCAAGTATACTATCCATCCATACCTGTGGTGCATTTAAGTTTTGCGCAGTAGTAGGAGGACAGTGCATAATTTTGCTGACCACCAGTATATAATATATAGCAGTACGGTACAGTAGTTCACTGCTCTACCTACCTCTGTGTCATCAAGTATACAATCCATCCATACCTGTGGTGCATTTAAGTTTTGCGCAGTAGTAGGAGGACAGTGCAGAATTTTGCTGACCACCAGTATATAATATATAGCAGTACGGTACAGTAGTCCACTGCTCTACTTACCTCTGTGTCGTCAAGTATACTGTCCATCCATACCTGTGGTGCATATAAGTTTTGCGCAGTAGTAGGAGGACAGTGCAGAATTTTGCTGACCACCAGTATATAATATATAGCAGTATGGTACAGTAGTACACTGCTCTACCTACCTCTGTGTTGTCAAGTATACTATCCATCCATACCTGTGGTGCATTTAAGTTTTGCGCAGTAGTAGGAGGACAGTGCATAATTTTGCTGACCACCAGTATATAATATATAGCAGTACGGTACAGTAGTCCACTGCTCTACCTACCTCTGTGTCATCAAGTATACAATCCATCCATACCTGTGGTGCATTTAAGTTTCGCGCAGTAGTAGGAGGACAGTGCAGAATTTTGCTGACCACCAGTATATAATATATAGCAGTACGGTACAGTAGTCCACTGCTCTACCTACCTCTGTGTCGTCAAGTATACTATCCATCCATACCTGTGGTGCATTTAAGTTTTGCGCAGTAGTAGGAGAACAGTGAGGAATTTTGCTGACCACCAGTATATAATATATAGCAGTACGGTACAGTAGTCCACTGCTCTACCTACCTCTGTGTCGTCAAGTATACTATCCATCCATACCTGTGGTGCATTTTAGTTGTTGTGTGCAGTATATATAGTAGGACAGTGCATAATTTTGCTGACCACCAGTATATAATATATAGCAGTACGGTACAGCATACTAACCTACTTTGTGGCTGCTCCCTCCGGGAGGGAGCAGCCAGGTCACACAAGAGGGGGCGTGGAGGAGGCGGTACGGGGGCGTAGTGATGAGTTTGCATAATCATAGCCACGCCCCTGCTCTGTAATGTCCACAATATTGGTATTGCAGGACAGGGGGCGGGGCTACGATGACGCGAATTAGCGCGATCGCATCATCGCCCCGCCCCTTTTTCTGTTTAACGGGCTGAAAGTGGTGGGGGGCGTGGGGAGCAGCGGGAGGAGAGCGTGGTGCGGCGGGGGGGGGGGGGGGGGGCAAGCGTGATGCGGGAGACTTTCCCCCTTCCCCGGGGAACCGGGAGTACCACCCTAATTTCGGGAGCCTCCCGGCCTTTCCGGGAGAGTGGGCAAGTGTGCGGTACAGTAGGCCATTGCTATTGATATATTACTGGCATATAATTCCACACATTAAAAAAAGGAGAACAAAAATGTGGAGGGTAAAATAGGGAAAGATCAAGATCCACTTCCACCTCGTGCTGAAGCTGCTGCCACTAGTCATGTCCGAGATGATGAAATGCCATCAACGTCGTCTGCCAAGGCCGATGCCCAATGTCATAGTAGAGAGCATGTAAAATCCAAAAAACAAAAGTTCAGTAAAATGACCCAAAAATCTAAATTAAAAGCGTCTGAGGAGAAGCGTAAACTTGCCAATATGCCATTTACGACACGGAGTGGCAAGGAACGGCTGAGACCCTGGCCTATGTTCATGGCTAGTGGTTCAGATTCACATGAGGATGGAAGCACTCATCCTCTCGCTAGAAAAATGAAATGACTTAAGCTGGCAAAAGCACAACAAAGAACTGTGCGTTCTTCTAAATCACAAATCCCCAAGGAGAGTCCAATTGTGTTGGTTGCGATGCCTGACCTTCCCAAAACTGGACGGGAAGAGGTGGCGCCTTCCACCATTTGCACACCCCCTGCAAATGCTGGAAGGAGCACCCGCAGTCCAGTTCCTGATAGTCAAATTGAAGATGTCACTGTTGAAGTACACCAGGATGAGGATATGGGTGTTGCTGGAGCTGAGGAGGAAATTGACAAGGAGGATTCTGATGGTGAGGTGGTTTGTTTAAGTCAGGCACCCGGGGAGACACCTGTTGTCCGTGGGACGAATATGGACATTGACATGCCTGGTCAAATTACAAAAAAAATCACCTCTTCGGTGTGGAATTATTTCAACAGAAATGCGGACAACTGGTGTCAAGCTGTGTGTTGCCTTTGTCAAGCTGTAATAAGTAGGGGTAAGGACGTTAACCACCTAGGAACATCCTCCCTTATACGTCACCTGGAGCGCATTCATCAGAAGTCATTGACAAGTTCAAAAACTTTGGGTGACAGCGGAAGCAGTCCACTGCCAACTAAATCCCTTCCTCTTGTAACCAAGCTCCTGCAAACCACACCACCAACTCCCTCAGTGTCAATTTCCTCCTTACCCAGGAAAGCCAATAGTCCTGCAGGCCATGTCACTGTCAAGTCTGACGAGTCCTCTCCTGCCTGGGATTCCGCCGATGCATCCTTGAGTGTAACGCCTACTGCTGCTGGCGCTGCTGTTGTTGCTGCTGGGAGTCGATCGTCATCCCAGAGGGGAAGTCGGAAGACCACTTGTACTACTTCCAGTAAGCAATTGACTGTCCAACAGTCCTTTGCGAGGAAGATGAAATATCACAGCAGTCATCCTGCTGCAAAGTGGATAACTCAGGCCTTGGCAGCCTGGGTGGTGTTAAACGTGTTTCCGGTATCCACCGTTAATTCACAGGACACTAGAGATTTGCTTGAGGTACTGTGTCCCCGGTACCAAATACCATCTAGGTTCCATTTCTCTAGGCAGGCGATACCGAGAATGTACACAGACCTCAGAAAAAGAGTCACCAGTGTCCTAAAAAATGCAGTTGTACCCAATGTCCACTTAACCACGGACATGTGGACAAGTGGAACAGGGCAGACTAAGGACTATATGACTGTGACAGCCCACTGGGTAGATGTATTGCCTCCCGCAGCAAGAACAGCAGCGGCGGCACCAGTAGCAGCATCTCGCAAACGCCAACTCATTCCTAGGCAGGCTACGCTTTGTATCACTGCTTTCCATAAGAGGCACACAGCTGACAACCTCTTACGGAAACTGAGGAACATCATCGCAGAATGGCTTACCCCAATTGGACTCTCCTGGGGATTTGCGACATTGGACAATGCCACCAATATTGTGCGTGCATTACATGTGGGCAAATTCCAGCACGTCCCATGTTTTGCACATACATTGAATTTGGTGGTGCAGAATTATTTAAAAAACGACAGGGGCATGCAAGAGATGCTGTCGGTGGCCCGAAGAATTGCGGGCCACTTTCGGCATTCAGCCACCGCGTGCCGAAGACTAGAGCACCAGCAAACACTCCTGAACCTGCCCCGCCATCATCTGAAGCAAGAGGTGGTAACGAGGTGGAATTCAACCCTCTATATGCTTCAGAGGATGGAGGAGCAGCAAAAGGCCATTCAAGCCTATACAGCTACCTACGATATAGGCATGGAGGGGGAATGCACCTTACTCAAGTGCAGTGGAGAATGATTTCAACGATGTGCAAGGTTCTGCAACCCTTTGAACTTGCCACACGTGAAGTCAGTTCAGACACTGCCAGCCTGAGTCAGGTCATTCCACTCATCAGGCTTTTGCAGAAGAAGCTGGAGAGATTGAAGGAGGAGCTAAAACAGAGCGATTCCGCTAGGCATGTGGGACTTGTGGATGGAGCCCTTAATTCGCTTAACCAGGATTCACGGGTGGTCAATCTGTTGAAATCAGAGCACTACATTTTGGCCACCGTGCTCGATCCTAGATTTAAAACCTACGTTGGATCTCTCTTTCCGGCAGACACAAGTCTGCAGAGGTTCAAAGACCTGCTGGTGAGAAAATTGTCAAGTCAAACGGAACGTGACCAGTCAACAGCTCCTCCTTCACATTCTCCCGCAACTGGGGATGCGAGGAAAAGGCTAAGAATTCCGAGCCCACCCGCTGGCGGTGATGCAGGGCAGTCTGGAGCGAGTGCTGACATCTGGTCCGGACTGAAGGACCTGCCAACGATTACTGACATGTCGTCTACTGTCACTGCATATGATTCTGTCACCATTGAAAGAATGGTGGACGATTATATGAGTGACCGCATTCAAGTAGACACTGTGTACTCCGAAAGAGTGTTTAGTGCAGCCACTCACCTTGTCAGCAATCGGCGTACAAGGTTACTTCCAGAAAATGTGGAGAAGATGATGTTCATCAAAATGAATTATAATCAATTCCTCCGGGGAGACATTCACCAGCAATTGCCTCCAGAAAGTACACAGGGACCTGAGATGGTGGATTCCAGTGGGGACGAATTAATAATCTGTGAGGAGGGGGATGTACACAGTGAAAGGGGTGAGGAATCGGACGATGAGGAGGAGGTGGACATCTTGCCTCTGTAGAGCCAGTTTGTGCAAGGAGAGATTGATTGCTTCTTTTTTGGTGGGGGCCCAAACCAACCAGTCATTTCAGTCACAGTCGTGTGGCAGACCCTGTCGCTGAAATGATGGGTTTGTTAAAGTGTGCATGTCCTGTTTATACAACATAAGAGTGGGAGGGACGGCCCAAGGACAATTCCATCTTGCACCTCTTTTTTTCTTTAATTTATCTTTGCATCATGTGCTGTTTGGGGACTATATTTTGAAGTGCCATCCTGTCTGACACTGCAGTGCCACTCCTAGATGGGCCAGTTGTTTGTGTCGGCCACTTGGGTCGCTTAGCTTAACCATCCAGCGACTTTGGTGCACCTCTTTTTTTCTTTGCATCATGTGCTGTTTGGGGACTATTTTTTAAATCTGCCATCCTATCTGACACTGCAGTGCCACTCCTAGATGGGCCAGTTGTTTGTGTCGGCCACTTGGGTCGCTTAGCTTAACCATCCAGCGACCTTGGTGCACCTCTTTTTTTCTCTATCGTCCTAGTGGATGCTGGGGTTCCTGAAAGGACCATGGGGAATAGCGGCTCCGCAGGAGACAGGGCACAAAAAGTAAAGCTTTAGGATCAGGTGGTGTGCACTGGCTCCTCCCCCTATGACCCTCCTCCAAGCCTCAGTTAGATTTTTGTGCCCGGCCGAGAAGGGTGCAATCTAGGTGGCTCTCCTAAAGAGCTGCTTAGAAAAGTTTAGCTTAGGTTTTTTATTTTACAGTGAGTCCTGCTGGCAACAGGATCACTGCAACGAGGGACTTAGGGGAGAAGAAGTGAACTCACCTGCGTGCAGGATGGATTGGCTTCTTTGGCTACTGGACATTAGCTCCAGAGGGACGATCACAGGTACAGCCTGGATGGTCACCGGAGCCTCGCCGCCGGCCCCCTTGCAGATGCTGAAACAAGAAGAAGGTCCAGAATCGGCGGCATGAAGACTCCTCAGTCTTCTTAAGGTAGCGCACAGCACTGCAGCTGTGCGCCATTTCCTCTCAGCACACTTCACACGGCAGTCACTGAGGGTGCAGGGCGCTGGAAGGGGGGCGCCCTGGGAGGCAATGAAAACCTATTTTTGGCTAAAAATACCTCACATATAGCCTCCGGGGGCTATATGGAGATATTTAACCCCTGCCAGAATCCGTTAAGAGCGGGAGACGAGGCCGCCGAAAAAGGGGCGGGGCCTATCTCCTCAGCACACAGCGCCATTTTCCCTCACAGAAAGGCTGGAGGG
This sequence comes from Pseudophryne corroboree, assembly GCF_028390025.1. Classification (NCBI taxonomy): domain Eukaryota; kingdom Metazoa; phylum Chordata; class Amphibia; order Anura; family Myobatrachidae; genus Pseudophryne; species Pseudophryne corroboree. Next base: position 77,362,951 of record NC_086445.1, read on the forward strand.
AAGGCTCCCAGGCTCTCCCCTGCACTGCACTACAGAAACAGGGTTAAAACAGAGAGGGGGGGCACTAATTTGGCGTTAGAAATATATAAAAAAGATGCTATAAGGGAAAACACTTATATAAGGTTGTCCCTATATAATTATAGCGTTTTTGGTGTGTGCTGGCAAACTCTCCCTCTGTCTCTCCAAAGGGCTAGTAGGTCCTGTCCTCTATCAGAGCATTCCCTGTGTGTGTGCTGTGTGTCGGTACGTGTGTGTCGACATGTATGAGGACGATGTTGGTGAGGAGGCGGAACAATTGCCTGTAATGGTGATGTCACTCTCTAGGGAGTCGACACCGGAATGGATGGCTTATTTAGGGAATTACGTGATAATGTCAACACGCGGCAAGGTCGGTTGACGACATGAGACGGCCGACAAACAATTAGTACCGGTCCAGACGTCTCAAAAACACCGTCAGGGGTTTTAAAACGCCCGTTTACTTTAGTCGGTCGACACAGACACAGACAGGGACACTGAATCCAGTGTCGACGGTGAATAAACAAACGTATTCCTTATTAGGGCCACACGTTAAGGGCAATGAAGGAGGTGTTACATATTTCTGATACTACAAGTACCACAAAAGAGGGTATTATGTGGGATGTGAAAAAACTACCGTAGTTTTTCCTGAATCAGATAAATTAAATGAAGTGTGTGATGATGCGTGGGTTCCCCCCGATAGAAAATATGGGCGGTATACCCTTTCCCGCCAGAAGTTAGGGCGCGTTGGGAAACACCCCTTAGGGTGGATAAGGCGCTCACACGCTTATCAGAACAAGTGGCGGTACCGTCTATAGATAGGGCCGTCCTCAAGGAGCCAGCTGACAGGAGGCTGGAAAATATCATAAAAAGTATATACACACATACTGGTGTTATACTGCGACCAGCGATCGCCTCAGCCTGGATGTGCAGAGCTGGGGTGGCTTGGTCGGATTCCCTGACTAAAAATATTGATACCCTTGACAGGGACAGTATTTTATTGACTATAGAGCATTTAAAGGATGCATTTCTATATATGCGAGATGCACAGAGGGATATTTGCACTCTGGCATCAAGAGTAAGTGCGATGTCCATATCTGCCAGAAGATGTTTATGGACACGACAGTGGTCAGGTGATGCAGATTCCAAACGGCACAAAGGTGTATTGCCGTATAAAGGAAGAGGAGTTATTTGGGGTCGGTCCATCGGACCTGGTGGCCACGGCAACTGCTGGAAAATCCACCGTTTTTTACCCTAAGTCACATCTCTGCAGAAAAAGACACCGTCTTTTCAGCTTCAGTCCTTTCGTCCCTATAAGAGTCATATCTGCCCAGGGATAGAGGAAAGGGAAGAAGACTGCAGCAGGCAGCCCATTCCCAGGAACAGAAGCGTTCCACCGCTTCTGACAAGCTCTCAGCATGACGCTGAGACCGTACAGGACCCCTGGATCCTACAAGTAGTATCCCAGGGGTACAGATTGGAATGTCGAGACGTTTCCCCTGCGCAGGCTCCTGAAGTCTGCTTTACCAAGGTCTCCCTCCGACAAGGAGGCAGTATGGGAAACAATTCACGAGCTGTATTCCCAGCAGGTGATAATTAAATTACCCCTCCTACAACAAGAAAAGGGGTATTATTCCACACTATATTGTGGTACTGAAGCCAGAAGGCTAGGTGAGACCTATTCTAAATCTAAAAAAAATTGAACACTTACAAAGGTTCAAATCAAGATGGAGTCACTCAGAGCAGTGATAACGAACCGGGAAGAAGGGGACTATATGGTGTCCCGAGACATCAGGGATGCTTACCTCCATGTCCCAAATTTGCCCTTATCACTAAGGGTACCTCAGGTTCGTGGTACAGAACTGTCACTATCAGTTTCAGACGCTGCCGTTTGGATTGTCCACGGCACCCCGGGTCTTTACCAAGGTAATGGCCGAAATGATGGTTCTTCTTCGAAGAAAAGGCGTCTTAATTATCCCTTACTTGGACGATCTCCTGATAAGGGCAAAGTCCAGGGAACAGTTGGAGGTCGGAGTAGCACTATCTCGGATACTGTTACAACAGCAGGGGTGGATTCTAAATATTCCAAAATCGCAGCTGATCCCGACAACAAGTCTCCTGTGCTTAGGGATGATTCTGGACACAGTCCAGAAAAAGGTGTTTCTCCCGGAAGAGAAAGCCAGGGAGTTATCCGAGCTAGTCAGGAACCTCCTAAAATCAGTGCATCATTGCACAAGGGCCATGGTAAAAAAAATGGTGACTTCCTTCGAAGCAATTCCAGTCGGCAGATTTCATGCAAGAACTTTTCAGTGGGATCTGCTGGACAAATGGTCCGGATCGCATCTTCAGATGCATCAGCGGATAACCCTATATCCAAGGACAAGGGTGTCTCTCCTGTGGTGGTTACAGAGTGCTCATCTTCTAGAGGGCCGCAGATTCGGCATTCAGTTTTGGATGTTGGTGACCACGGAGGCCAGCCCGAGAGGCTGGGGAGCAGTCACACAAGGAAAAAATTTCCAGGGAGTGTGATCAAGTCTGGAGACTTTTCTCCACATAAATATAGCTAAGGGTAAATTTATAATGCTCTAAGCTTAGCAAGACCTCTGCTTCAAGGTCAGCCGGTATTGATCCAGTGGGATAAAACATCACGGCAGTCGCCCACGTAAATAGACAGGGCGGCACAAGAAGCAGGAGGGCAGTGGCAAAAACTGCAAGGACTTTTCGCTGGGCGGAAAATCATGTGATAGCACTGTCAGCAGTGTTTCATTCCGGGAATGGAAACTGGGAAGCAGACTTCCTCAGTAGGCAATACCTCCACCCGGCAGAGTGGGAACTTCATGGGGAAGTTTTCCACATGATTGTAAACCGTTGGGAATTACCAAAGGTGGACATGATGGCGTCCCGTCTGAACAAAAAACGGGACAGGTATTGCGCCAGGTTAAGAGACCCTCAGGCAATAGCTGTGGACGTTCTGGTAACACCGTGGGTGTACCAGTCGGTGTATGTGTTCCATCCTCTGCTTTTCATACCTAAGGTACTGAGAATTATAAGACGTAGAGGAGTAAGAACTATACTCATGGCTCCGGATTGGCCAAGAAGGACTTGGTACCCGGAACTTCAAGAGATGCTCACAGAGGACTTATGGCCTCTGCCGCTAAGAAGGGACTTGTTTCAGCAAGTACCATGTCTGTTCCAAGACTTACCGCAGCTGCGTTTGACGGCATGGCGGTGGAACGCCGGATCCTAAGGGAAAAGGCATTCAGGAAGAGGTCATTCCTACCCTGGTCAAAGCCAGAAAGGAGGTGACCGCACAACATTATCACCACATGTGGCGAAAATATGTTGCGTGGTGTGAGGCCAGGAAGGCCCCACGAAGAAATTTCAACTCGGTCGATTCCTGCATTTCCTGCAAACAGGAGTGTCTATGGGCCTCAAATTGGGGTCCATTAAGGTTCAAATTTCGGCCCTGTCGATTTTTCTTCCAGAAAGAATTGGCTTCAGTTCCTGAAGTCCAGAAGTTTGTCAAGGGAGTATTGCATATACAACCCCCTTTTGTGCCTCCAGTGGCACTGTGGGATCTCAACGTAGTTCTGGGATTCCTCAAAACACATTGGTTTAAAACCAGTCAAATCTGTGGATTTGAAGCATCTCACATGAAAAGTGAACATGCTCTTGGACCTGGCCTGGACCAGGCGAGTGTCAAATTGGTGGTTTTTTTCTCAAAAAAGCCCATATCTGTTTGTCCATTCGGACAGGGCAGAGCTGCGGACTCGTCCCCAGTTCTCTCCCTAAGGTGGAGTCAGTGTTTCACCTGAACCAGCTTATTGTGGTGTCTTGCGCCTACTAGGGACTTGGAGGACTCCAAGTTGCTAGATGTGGTCAGGGCCCTGAAAATATAGGTTCCAGGACGGCTGGAGTCAGGAAAACTGACTTGCTGTTATCCTGTATGCACCCAACAAACTGGGTGCTCTTGCTTCTAAGCAGACTTTTGCTAGTTGGATGTGTAATACAATTCAGCTTGCACATTCTGTGGCAGGCCTGCCACAGCCAAAATATGTAAATGCCCATTCCACAAGGAAGGTGGGCTCATCTTGGGCGGCTGCCCGAGGGGTCTCGGCTTTACAACTTTGCCGAGCGGCTATTTAGTCAGGGGCAAACACGTTTGTAAAATCCTACAAATTTGATAACCTGGCTAAGGAGGACCTGGAGTTCTCTCATTCGGTGCTGCAGAGTCATCCGCACTCTCCCGCCCGTTTGGGAGCTTTGGTATAATCCCCATGGTCCTTTCAGGAACCCCAGCATCCACTAGGACGATAGAGAAAATAAGAATTTACTTACCGATAATTCTATTTCTCGGAGTCCGTAGTGGATGCTGGGCGCCCATCCCAAGTGCGGATTATCTGCAATACTTGTACATAGTTACAAAAATCGGGTTATTATTGTTGTGAGCCATCTTTCAGAGGCTCCGCTGTTATCATACTGTTAACTGGGTTCAGATCACAGGTTGTACAGTGTGATTGGTGTGGCTGGTATGAGTCTTACCCGGGATTCATAAATCCTTCCTTATTGTGTACGCTCGTCCGGGCACAGTATCCTAACTGAGGCTTGGAGGAGGGTCATAGGGGGAGGAGCCAGTGCACACCACCTGATCCTAAAGCTTTACTTTTTGTGCCCTGTCTCCTGCGGAGCCGCTATTCCCCATGGTCCTTTCAGGAACCCCAGCATCCACTACGGACTCCGAGAAATAGAATTATCGGTAAGTAAATTCTTATTTTCTTTGCATCATGTGCTGTTTGGGGACTATTTTTTAAATCTGCCATCCTGTCTGACACTGCAGTGCCACTCCTAGATGGGCCAGGTGTTTGTGTCGGCCACTTGGGTCGCTTAGCTTAGTCATCCGGCGACCTCGGGGCAAATTTTAGGAATAAAAATAATATTGTGAGGTGTTCAGAATAGACTGGAAATGAGTGGAAATTATGGTTATTGAGGTTAATAATACTATGGGATCAAAATGACCCCCAAATTCTGTGATTTAAGATGTTTTTGAGGGTTTTTTGTAAAAAAAAACACCCGAATCCAATACACACCCGAATCCGACAAAAAATTTTCAGGGAGGTTTTGCCAAAACGCGCCCGAATCAAAAACATGGCCGCGGAACCGAATCCAAAACCAAAACACAAAACCCGAAAAATGTCCGGTGCACATCTCTAATCTCTATACAATACAGTAAGCATTCAAGTGTCTGATAGATAATATAGGAAGCATTCTAGTCAGTGCCGTAACTAAACAGTTTTGCGCTGTGTGCAAGAAACAGCATCGGCGCCCCCTCAATGCCCCCCCAATCCCCTATATATAAAACAGGGCCAGTGGCATCGCAAGCACGTGCCAAAAATCTAGGGGAATGGCTTTGTGGGGGAGGGGCATGGTCACAAAATAATAACAATTCAAGGGAAGACAGTGAGAAACAAGACGTGAGGGAATGAACGAGAGATGAGACATGGAGGAGAAAGAGATGCATGGGGAAGACAGCAAGAGACGAGACGTGGGGGGAGAGCGAGAGACGAGACACGGGGAGAGCGAGAGAGAAGAGATGCGGGGAAGAGCGAGAGAAGAGACGTGGGGGAGAGCGAGAGAGACGAGACGCGGGGAGAGTGAGAGAGACAAGACGCGAGGGAGAGCGAGAGAAAACATGCAGGGGAGAGCGAGAGAAAATATGCAGGGGAGAGCGAGAGAAAATATGCGGGGGAGAGCGAGAGAGGCGAGATATGGGGGAGAGCGAGACGTGGGGGAGAGCGAGAGAAAACATGCAGGGGAGAGCGAGAGAAAATATGCAGGGGAGAGCGAGAGAGGCGAGATGTGGGGGAGAGCGAGACGTGGGGGAGAGCGAGAGAGACTACACGCGGGGGAGAGCGAGAGAGACGACACACGTGGGATAGCGAGATGTGGGGAAAAGTGAGCGACAAGATGACAAGATATGGGGGAGAGCGAGAATGAGATGTGGGGGAGAGAAAGAGACGTGGGAAAGTGAGACATGGGGAAGTGAGTGAGATGTTGGGGGTAGTGAGTGAGGTGGGGAGAGAGATGGGGGTGGGGGAAAGAAAGGGACTGAGAGGGGGAGCACCACAGGAAAAAAAACTGCAATCTAAAATAACCCACATTTCAGTGTGTGACCGACCTGCAGCTTGGTGCTCTCATAGTCGCAGGCTCACAGCTGTGGCCTGTGTGGTGGAGGCAGAGCAGGTGCTGCAGCCGGCTTCCGCGGCATTTGAGGTGCGAGGAGGAGCCACCAGTGAAGCTGCCGTGCGGCCACGGGACATGTACAGGATGACAGCGGGGGCGGTGGAATCCAGGACTGCGGGCCGGCTAGAGTGGTGCCAGAGTACGGGGCGTAGCTGGCGGGGAGCACAGGGTGGCATCGGCAGCGTGCACTATACCAGCGGTTTCGGAATGAGACACTGGAGCTTCTAGCACGCATATCTCTGTAGCAGCAGGCCGGGAGCAGGAGAGGGACCCAGGGGGTGAGAGGCCCTGGGGATCAGATAGAGATTGGGAAGGTGCTATTATACTTTACATTGCAGCAGAAACATACACAGATCACAACGTGGCCGGTTCTATCCTCAGTACATCTGCGCTGTGTGCGTTGCCCCCTCCGCACACACCTAGTTACGGCACTGATTCTAGTAACAGTTTTACAATACAAGGGACATTCTAGAGACACAGATCTACAGTGTAAAGAGCATTCTAGTAGTATATACTGTATACAATACAGTGAGAATTCTGGTAGTATACAATACAAAGAGCATTATTGTGACCAGTAGCAAATTTCCCATTAGGCACGTGCCTAGGGGTGGCACTTGTTTGGGGGCTACACTTGATGATTGTGCTGGTACTGACAGCCCAAAAAGTACCAGTAACTGCAAAATATTTCCACTGTACTAAACCATATGTCATCTTGAATGGAGTGTAAATGGGCTGGACATGCACATATTTCCCCTATAAGCTATCCTATTTAGTAAATATGAATATATAATAAAAAAGAAAATCATAGTTAGTGGCTTTTTTAATTATTCTATTAAATTGGCTATCATCAAATGAGGTCTCTTAACCAATCAATAAAAAAAAAAAAATTATGCAGGGAGGGGGTGTGGGGGCTGTTACTGTTGTGCCTAGGGGCGCACTCACCCCTAAATCTGCAACCTGATTGTGACCTGTATACAAATGAGAACATTCTGGTGACTTGTGTAGCTTTCGGTGACCTTTTCCACTCACGTGGCTTGGATGGTAATGTTCTCGTTAGACATAATGGTGTTTATTTACCAAGGATAGCACTGGTCAAGACATTCGAATCGCAGCATTTTCGCATGCTGGGGGTAGGGCTTAATGTCGTGAGGGCCCTGCCCCCAAAGTGGCTAGCAGTGCTTCCTCTCCGGGCTCCTCCCAGGGAGAAGATTCTAAATGTCAGCAAGTATGCGGAATGTATATATAGCTCACTCAGCATGCGATATCAGCAGTGTCGGACTGGAGCATTAAGGGCCCACCGGGGGTATGCAGTGGTAGGGGCCCATGATTAGAGGTGTGGCCAGCCTCCAAAGGGGGTGTTGCCAGCCACCACAGAGGTTTGGCTAACTATTATAGAGTACCTGGTCTGGACTCCTTGATAATTTATATTGTAATTAACGCTAGTGCATGCATGATAATCAGGGCTGTTTCTAGACAATTTGGCTCCCAGTGCGAGATTTTAAAATGCGCCCCCCCCCCCCCCATTGCTATAAAAAAAAAATTGTGTGCCCCCTTCCCCCATATAGCTATAAAAATAAAAAGCATGCATGCTCCCGACAAGGGTGCGTGGCCTGATTAAAATGGGCGTGGTCTCATTAAAGTTGGTTGTGGCCTCGTCTGATATCATCACGCCCACCACATGGGGAAATAAATTTAAATAAAAAAAGTCCCCATTTTACACATTACAGCAGGCAGGTGTCCCCATTTTACACAGCGCGGCAGGCAGGTATCCTCGTTTTACACAGCGCGGCAGGCAGGTATCCCCATCTTACACAGTACGGCAGGCAGGTGTGCCCAATTTACACAGTGCGACAGGCAGGTGTCCCTATTTTACACAGTACGGCAGGCAGGTATCCCCATTTTACCCAGTACGGCAGGCAGGTGTACCCATTTTACACAGTGCGGCAGGCAGATATCCCCATTTTACACAGTGCGGCAGGCAGGTATCCCCATTTTACACAGCACGGTAGGCAGATATCCCCATTTTACACAGTACGCAGGCAGGTGCCCCCATTTTACAAAGCGCGGCAGGCAGGTGCCCCCATTTTACACAGTACGCAGACAGGTATCCCCATTTTACACAGTGCGGCAGGCAGGTGTCCCCATTTTACACAGTGCGGCAGGCAGGTATCCCCATTTTACACAGCGCGGCAGGCACGTGCCCCCATTTTACACAGTACGGCAGGCAGGTGTCTTCATTTTACACAGTGCAGCAGGTAGATATCCCCATTTTACACAGTGCGGCAGGCAGGTATCCCCATTTTACACAGTGCGGCAGGCAGGTGTCCCCATTTTACACAGTGCGGCAGGCAGGTATCCGCATTTTACACAGTACGCAGGCAGGTGTCAAGTAGGGGGGAAGGAAGGGGGAGAGAGAGAGATAGAGATAATACTTACATCTTCCCGCTCTTCGGGTGCGGCCGCCTCACGTCCCTCGCGCCGGATGCCTCCTCCTTCCAGACTTATCTCCTCTCCTCCCTCTTCCCGAGCGCTCCTGCTCGGGGGGCAGGGCTTCGCGGAATGACGCATTTGCGTCGTGACGTCACGACGCAAACGCGTCATTCCGCGAAACTCCTGTCCCCTGAGCAGGTGCGCTCGGGAAGTGGGAGGAGAGGAGATAAGGACACACAAAGTGCCGCGGCGGGCGCCCCGTGCGGTTGCACTGCTCGCCCGCCGCTAAAAACGGCACTGATGATAATGTGCCAGATTAATGACAGCAATGTACTAAAGAGAATACATCATACTCCTGTATAGTATAAGGTAACATATGTATAATATTTTATTCAAGGGCACAGTCTAGAACCTGATCCCTAGAGGAGGTGGCCCCCCAGGCAGTGGGGCCTACTGGTGGTTTCCCCTGTACCCCTGTGGGCCAGTCCGAGCCTGGATATCAGCAAGCTCGCCTCTCACATCCAGCTCTCTCTGGTATTTTGTGAAACAGCCGCTTGATAGATTTCACTCTTTGTATTCTAACTATGTACTAATGGGTTGGTCGCAATGGCTTACCTATAATGAGTGCAGGGCCCTTACTGCCTTACTGCACACCCTGCACCCATATTAGTATATTTACCTCTCTGGATTTACGTGTCAGTTGGCACTGCAGACAGAAATCACAGAGAAAATAACGTGGCGGCCATTTTCCCGGTGATTTGTGTATGCACAGTATAGAAGTCCCCAGGAACTGTTTTGGTAAATTCAGAACAAACATGTGTTTACCTTAATAGTAATCGGTACATAGAGTGGAGAAAGGGGGCATTTAACTCCTAATTGGCAGTTTTGTGCACAGAGGAGGTCATTCCAAGTCGATCACTCGTTAGCTACTTTTTGCAGCGCTGCGATCAGATAGTCACCACCTATGGGGGAAGTGTATGTTAGCTTTGCAAGTGTGCGAACGCTTTTGCATATGAGCGGTACAAAAAAGTTTTGTGCAGTTTCTGAGTTGCCTAGAATTTACTCAGCCGCTGAGATCACTACAGCATGTCCAGGCCCGGAATTGACGTCAGACGTTTTTCCAAACACTCCGAGAAAACGGTCAGTTGCCACCCACAAACGCCTTCTTCCTGTCAGTCTCCTTGTGATCAGCTGTGCAAATGGATTCTTCGTTAAATCCATCGCTCAGCAACGATCCGCTTTGTACCCGTACGACACGCCTGTGCATTGCGGTGCATACGCATGCGCAGTTTTGCCAAATTTTGACTTGATCGCATTGCAGCGAAAAAACCTAGCGTGCGTTCAGGTCAGAATGACCCCCCAGATACTCCATGATAAAGAATAAGCTGTATTAATGCTATACAAGTCAGATTTTGTAATTTAACAGTCTAACACACAGATATGTAGAGAACTATGCATTGAGAACAATAATGAAAATAATATATTAGTATATTTTCGGCAAACATATAAATAGGAGCATGTTTAATATGTTATTAAAAGGAAATTAGAACACAATTTACTGTCATTCATGATTGGAATTATTTGTTACACTTTGGGAATCTAAGATACAGGAACATGATTATCACTATGGGGGTCATTCCGAGCTGATCGCTCGCTAGCAGTTTTTAGCAGTCGTGCAAACGCTAAGCCGCCGCCCTCTGGGAGTGTATTTTAGCTTAGCAGAAGTGCGAAACGAAAGGATCGCAGAGCGGCTACAAAAAAAAGTGCAGTTTCAGAGTAGCTCCAGACCTACTCAGCGCTTGCGATCACTCCAGACTGTTCAGTTCCGGATTTGACGTCACAAACACGCACTGCGTTCGGCCAGCCACGCCTGCATTTTTCCTGGCATGCCTGCATTTTTTTGAGCACTCCCTGAAAACGGTCAGTTGACACCCAGAAACGCCCACTTCCTGTCAATCACTATGCGGCGGCCATTGCGACTGAAAAGCTTCGCTAGACCTTGTGTAAAAATACATCGGCCGTTGTGCAAGTACGTCGCGCGTGCGCTCTGCGCCGCATACGCATGTGCAGAAGTGCTGTTTTTTTACTTAATCGCAGCGCAGCGAACATTTTCAGCTAGCGATCAACTCGGAATAACCACCTATATGAGTTACTTCTAATGGGCCCTACACACTGGCCGATTACACTAAAAGACATGAACGAGCTTGTTCATTAATGATCGAGATATCGTTCATATCTTTCAGTGTGCAGGCACCAGCGATGAACGATGCACGGCCCAGCGCTCGTTCATCATTGTTGCCGACTTGTTCATACCAGTAAACAGATATGGACAATATCGTCCATATTAGCATGCAGGGCTACGTGTCCGGGTGACGTCACGGAGTGAAGAAACTTCACTCCCCCCGTCACACCCCCACCCCACCCCACCCCCTTTCCCCACTGGGTCGTCCGTATCGGCCGTCGGGCAGCTCGGCGGCCAGTCGGGTAATGTGTAGGGCCCTTTATTCAATGGGGCACATTTATTAAACAAATTGTGCAGGAAATCCCTGCAACATTTAAGTATCCCCTGGATGTATTACAGATGTACCGACGCAGATATCTCAGAAATCTTGTTTGCAAAAATCCACAAGTCCGGGGCGAGATTGGGTCGAAAGTGGGGATGGCTTCAGCTGCCTTCGTCGCCATTTCTATGCCGTTGCAATGCATATTTACTGTAGACACTGCAGGCCCCTTATGGGGGCAGGACTGGCCTCTAATGTCATTAGGCCCTGTCCCCAACATGGTAAAGTGTTGCGAATCACTGATCTGCTGGGAGGGTCACTTTGCATCATTTAGCTCAGCATCTCTGTACAGCGCTGTGATTGTCTCTGCATCCTGCCTGTTTCACAGGGAAGCAGGCGGAATGTAGGAGAGCTGGCCATTCTTTTGGGGCCGCACAAGACTACCCAAAAATAACAAGTCTCCTGCAATTTCCAGGAGAGTAGGCAAGTATGTTGCAATGACAAGTGGCCCGATCACATCTAATTGAATTGACCCCTTAATAAATTTTGCCCATAATTCTTTAAATGTTCATTGTTTTCTTGGCAACAATTTATTTGTTTTGTTTTTTGCTTATTTAGTTAATTGTATTTTGGAAATAATTATATTTATTTATACCAGAGATGCAGCAACGTACCTGGAGAATGGCAGGGACAGAATAGGACGCGTTTATAAGAAAGCCATCTACAAACAATTCACTGATGGCCAGTACACAAAGGAGGTCGGTAAACCAGCCTGGCTGGGGTTTCTCGGGCCAATCATTATGGCAGAGGTTGGCGATACAATCATTGTGCACTTAAAGAATATGGCTTCCAGACCGTATACTATGCACCCACATGGGGTGTCCTATGGAAAGGATTCAGAAGGTAAATATTGTTTTTTTTCTGTATTTCCCTATTTCACAAAACAGACAATGGGGCAGATGTATTAACCTGGAGAAGGCATAATGAAGTGATAAACCAGTGATAAATGCAAGGTGATAAATGCACAAGCCAATCAGCTCCAATATGTAAATGAACAGATAGGAGCTGATTGGCTGGTGCGTTTATCACCTTGCACTTATCACTGGTTTATCACTTCTTTATGACTTCTCCAGGTTAATACAATATTTGTCTTTCAAAAATGTCCCCCCTTTAATCTATGTAACACAGACCAACACAGTATAATTATATAAAGTGGCAGATTTATCAACGAGTGATATTCTTGTTATCACTTGTTGTTACAAATGATAAATACTAGTGCTCCAGCCAATCAGCACCTAATTTTTCAAACACATGACAATTAGGAGCTAATTGGCTGGAACACCATTTGTCATTCGTAACGAGTAATAACAAGGATATCACTCATTGATAAATCTGCCCCTTAATCTGAAATGTATTCATTCTTGCTGTTAAGTGTCGGTAACGGTAACATGTAATTTTTACTCCCAAGAATATACTTTTTCAACCACATGGTGATTTCTGCAAGAAACTATTCCAATTTTTAAACCCAAAATTCCAAAGTCCTGATATAAACCATGAAAATAAAATACTGTACTTTTCAGTGTTAACTTCACCTTCTACTGCGCTTCATTAAAAAGTAGTTTTACCCTGTCACTCCATTATAGACAGCTGAAGTTTGTCACACGTATATAGGCCCTCATTCCGAGTTGATCGCTCGCTAGCTACTTTTTGCAGCCGTGCAAACGCATAGTCGCCGCCCACGGGGGAGTGTATTTTCGCTTTGCAAGTGTGCGATCGCATGTGCAGCCAAGCGGGACAAAAAAGTTTTTTGCAGTTTCAGAGTAGGTCTGAACTTACTCAGCCCTGGCGATCACTTCAGCCTGTCCGGTCCCGGAATTGACGTCAGACGCCCGCCCTGCAAACGCCTGGACACGCCTGCGTTTTCCCTACCACTCCCAGAAAACGGTCAGTTGACACCCATAAATGCCCTCTTTCTGTCAATCTCCTAGCGATCACCCATGCGAATGGATTCGTCGCTAGAAGCATTGCCCAGCAATGATGCTGTTTGTACCCGTACGACGCACGTGCACATTGCGCTGCATACGCATGTGCAGTAGTAACCTAATCACTGCACTGTGAAAATTGGTAGCGTGGACAGTGGCCCTCATTCCGAGTTGATCGTAGCTGTGCTAAATTTAGCACAGCTATGATCATCTTCCCTGACATGCGGGGGGGCGCCCAGCACAGGGCTAGTCCGCCCCGCATGTCAGGCCCCCCCCACCACCACCCGCACAAGTACAAAATCTGGGCTAAATCTCGCTCACAATTGAATTCCCCCCATTATGTATTTCTAAATGGAAGCTTTGCTTGCTCCTTAACTTTTGTCTGTCATTTAAATCTGTCTTTTTTAACCAGACTTACGTAGACAGTAGTTAATGGCCATGCTATTATGTGGCAGATGTCAATGTGCCCCATTTCATGGACAGCCCCAGGCAACTGTCAGTGCTGCCTTACCTTCTAATTTTTTTCCCTTAAATATATTATTAAACTTTATTCCCTTAATGAGATATGAACATATATTATATTCTAGGCGCCCTTTATCCAGATGGAACCAGCAAGGCCAACAAACGTGATGACGCTGTTCCTCCTGGCGGACATTACACCTACACCTGGATTGTTAAACAGGAATATGCACCAACATCTGGAGACCCCAACTGCCTGACCTGGATCTACCACTCTCATCTTGATCCAGTCAGAGATATTGCAAGTGGACTGATAGGGCCACTACTGACCTGTAAAAAAGGTAATTGATATGTTTGTATGTTTAAGCATCACTGTGGCCACTCTACTTAAAGTTGTCACATTTTGATAGAATTAGAGATGTTTGACTTTTTATTAGTATTTACTCTGTCAACAAGTTTAAACTATTGGTGGTCATTCCGAGTTGTTCGCTCGGTAATTTTCTTCGCATCGCAGCGATTTTCTGCTAATTGCGCATGCACAATGTTCGCACTGCGACTGCGCCAAGTAAATTTGCTATGCAGTTAGGAATTTTACTCACGGCATTACGAGGTTTTTTCTTCGTTCTGATGATCGTAATGTGATTGACAGGAAGTGGGTGTTTCTGGGCGGAAACTGGCCGTTTTATGGGTGTGTGTGAAAAAACACTGCCGTTTCTGGGAAAAACGCGGGAGTGGCTGGAGAAACGGAGGAGTGTCTGGGCGAACACTGGGTGTGTTTGTGACGTCAAACCAGGAACGAAACTGACTGAACTGATCGCAGTGGCAGAGTAAGTGTGGAGCTACTCAGAAACTGCTAAGAAGTGTCTATTCGCAATTCTGCTAATCTTTCGTTCGCAATTTTACTATGCTAAGATTCACTCCCAGTAGGCGGTGGCAGAGGCGTCACTCACCTCTTTTATACCCGGTGCGGCCGATGCCGCGAACGGGGCGTGGCTTTGGGTGAGGGGCGCGACTAAGAAAGTGCCCCTCTGGGGGGGGCGTGGCTTCATGGGAGGGGACGTGGCTTCGCGCCCCGACTTGCATTTTCGTCACTCCAGGGGTCCGGGGAGTGCGGGCTGCCCCTGGAGACTAGAGTGTCTCTGTTGCCTTCTCCTACACAGTGACAGAAGCCGGGTTGCTGCACGTAATGTTACAGTGCAGCACCTAACTCCTGTCACTGAACAGGAGCTGGCACTTCGGTGTCACCCCTCAGCGGGTGACACCTGGGTGTGGGCCGCACCCCCCGCACCCACCTTGTGACGCCAGTGGGCGGCGGCTTAGCGTGTGCAAAGCTGCTAAAAGCAGCTTGCGAGCGAACAACTCGGAATGAGGGCCCTTGTTCTCTCTTATCAGCCACTGTCAGCAAAAAAAAGAAAGGCAGCTGTGTTTAGAAAAATATCTCACCCAAGGATGAAATCTTACCGCAAATATTTATTTTTTCTGATACATTCCTGAAACACAAAATATGTATTTGTGAATATTTTAATCTACTTTTTTTTTTTACCATGTCCCAGGGATACATCACATTGTAATAGAGAAATGATTACGTTGTTCCTCAAATTCTACAGATGTTGTAAGAACTTATCCTGCAACCATAAGGAAGGGGATCCCACAAAGTGACACATTATTAGACAAAATAATAAGTCACTGTTGGACCATGTAGGGGAGTTCATATTGTGTGCATGCATGTAGCTATTTATTAATAGGGAAAATTATTTGCAACAGATGGACTGAGAGAGCCACTAATTTATATCATAAAAAAAATTATCAAATAAATAGTCGGATCATAGCTGAGCTTATGCAACAGAGGGGCAGATGTATTAAGCCTGGAGAAGTGATAAAGCAGTGATAAGTGCAAGGTGATAACGCACCAGCCAGTCAGCTCTTAACTGTCAATTTACATATTGAGGCTGGTACGTTATCACCTTGCACTTATCACTGCTTTGTCACTTCTCCAGGATTAATACATCTGCCCCAGAGTCCCAACAGATATTATTCACCCCTGCACAGAATGATAAATAAATTATTAGAGGCAGGGGAAAGCTCACCAGTATACAGTGGGGCAAAAATGTATTTGTACAGCCACCGATTGTGCAAGTTGACCCACTTAAAAAGATGAGAGAAGTCTGTTATTTCCATCATAGGTACACTTCAACTGTGAGAGACAGAATCTGATAAAAAAAAAAAATAGGAAATCACATTTTATGA
Organism: Pseudophryne corroboree; assembly: GCF_028390025.1. Lineage (NCBI taxonomy): Eukaryota > Metazoa > Chordata > Amphibia > Anura > Myobatrachidae > Pseudophryne > Pseudophryne corroboree. The sequence goes on from NC_086445.1 coordinate 77,378,825, forward strand.
TTTTTAAACCATTTATTTGTATATTCTTGCGGAAAATAAATATTTAGACAATCAAAAAGTTTTACTCAATACTTTGTAATATAACCTCGGTTGAGAATTAGAGGTCAAATGTTTCCTGTAGTTCTTGACCAGATTTGCACACACTGTAGCAGGTATTTTGGCCCACACTTCCATGCAGATCTTCTCTAGATCTGTCATGTTTTGGGGCTGTCACCGGGCAGGAGGTCTGGAGACTGGCTAGGCCACTCCAGGACCTTGAAATGCTTCTTACGGAGCCACTCCTTAATTGCCCGGGCGGTGTGTTTGGGGTCATTGTCATGCTGGAAGACCCAGCCACGTTCCATCTTCAATGCTCTTACTGAGGGAAGGACGTTTTTGCCCAAAATCTCACGATACATGACCCCATTCATCCTCTCCTTAATACAGATCAGTCGTTCTGTCCCCTTTGCAGAAAAGCAGCCCCAAAGCATGATGTTTCCACCCCCATGCTTCACAGTGTGTATGGTGTTCTTGGGATGCCATTCATCATTCTTCTCCTCCAACCACGGCGAGTGGAGTTTATACCAAAAAGTTTAATTTTGCTCTCATCTGACCACATTACATTCTCCCAATCCTCCTCTGGATCATCCAGATGGTCACTGGCAAACTTTAAACGGGCCTGGATATGTACTGGCTTAAGCAGGGGGACCTTTCGGGCGCTGCAGGATTTCAATCCATGACGACGTAGTGTGTTACTAATGGTAACCTTTGTGACTGTGGTCCCAGCTTTCTTGAGGTCATTGACCAGGTCCCCCCATGTAGTTCTGGACTGATTCCTCACCATTCTCAAGATCATTGATACCCCACGAGGTGAGATCTTGCATGGAGCCTCAGGTCGAGGGAGATTGTCAGTATTTCTTCCATTTTTTAATAATTGCGCCAATAGTTGATCTCTTCTCACCAAGCTGCTTGCCTATTGTCGAATAGCTCATCCCAGCCTTGTGCAGCTCTACAATTTTGTCCCTGGTGTCATTAGACAGCACTCTGGTCTTGGCCATGGTGTAGAGGTAGCAGTCTGACTGTTTGAGGGTGTGGATAGGTGTCTTTTAATTTATACAGATAACCAGTTCAAACAGGTGCCATTAATACAGGTAATGAGTGGAGGATAGAAGAGCTTCTTAAAGAAGAAGTAACAGGTCTGTGAGAGCCAGAAATATTGCTGCTTGGTAGGTGTCCAAATATTTATTTTCCACAAGAATATACAAGTAAATTGTTTAAAAATCATACAATGTGATTTCCTGGTTGTTGGTTTTTTTTCAGATTCTGTCTCTCACAGTTGAAGTGTACCTATGATGGAAATTACAGACCTCTCTCATCTTTTTAAGTGGGTCAACTTGCACAATCGGTGACTGTCCAAATACTTTTTTGCCCCACTATACCTTGAACATCATTGGTGCAGGCTATGGCCCTGATTCAGCAGGGGTTGTAGTTGTGCAAAAAATCTCACAACTACAACCCTTTACAATAGCATGTGAACGCATATCTCAGCAGTGAAGCCATGGACAGATTGGGGGCTGAAATCTGCCCTGGCATGTGCGTGCACGCGCGCCTGTGACAGAGGCACGCACACCGCGAAAGGGTATGCATAGACACTACCGACAGGGGCATCCTGCGAGTCAGGGGGGCTTAGACCCATGGCACGCCCCCATTTTCATGGAGATGCACGGAGGCGTGCCAGATGGGCAGTCCGGCCCTGAGCGAAGCACTCGCATGTTAAGGGTGGCCCTCTGCCTGCACGGCATAGCTGCCCGCCATGTTTTGGGTCACAGCGGCTACGTGTAATGTCACGCAGTCGCCGCGGCCCGCCCCACAAACCGTCCAGACATACCTCTGTTGTCCGTACCGCCCCATTTAGATTGTGGATGCATCGGAACTAAGGTTGACCCCTGGCAGTGCAGCCTGGTTGCGCTGTCAGATGGTCTGCCGCCATTTCTTTTCCTTAGTGGCTGCATGTGATGGCCAGTCCTGGCCTGACCCCGTTCAGGGTGCCCCCAAAAGCCGTGACGACGGCCTCCTGGCGGCCGCCACTGTCAATCACACTGTGGCCGCATCCTTCCTGGATGTAGCTGGTACATGTGCACAGACCACCTGGATGCGGCTGCTGCGTGCGAACACGCGGCTGGGTCTAGGTCTGAATCAGCCCCTATGTTCACAGATCCCAGTGTGATCAAGTAAACTATCCAGCTGGGTTTTACCTCTGTAAATAATAAGATTTTACTTACCGATAAATCTATTTCTCATAGTCCGTAGTGGATGCTGGGGACTCCGTCAGGACCATGGGGAATAGCGGCTCCGCAGGAGACAGGGCACAAAAGCAAGCTTTTAGGATCACATGGTGTGTACTGGCTCCTCCCCCTATGACCCTCCTCCAAGCCTCAGTTAGGTACTGTGCCCGGACGAGCGTACACAATAAGGAAGGATCTTGAATCCCGGGTAAGACTCATACCAGCCACACCAATCACACCGTACAACTTGTGATTTGAACCCAGTTAACAGTATGATAACAATGAAGTAGCCTCTAAAAAAGATGGCTCACAACAATAATAACCCGATTTTTTTTTTTTTGTAACAATAACTATGTACAAGTAATGCAGACAATCCGCACTTGGGATGGGCGCCCAGCATCCACTACGGACTATGAGAAATAGATTTATCGGTAAGTAAAATCTTATTTTCTCTAACGTCCTAGTGGATGCTGGGGACTCCGTCAGGACCATGGGGATTATACCAAAGCTCCCAAACGGGCGGGAGAGTGCGGATGACTCTGCAGCACCGAATGAGAGAACTCCAGGTCCTCCTCAGCCAGGGTATCAAATTTGTAGAATTTAGCAAACGTGTTTGCCCCTGACCAAGTAGCTGCTCGGCAAAGTTGTAAAGCCGAGACCCCTCGGGCAGCCGCCCAAGATGAGCCCACCTTCCTTGTGGAATGGGCATTTACAGATTTTGGCTGTGGCAGGCCTGCCACAGAATGTGCAAGCTGAATTGTACTACAAATCCAACGAGCAATAGTCTGCTTAGAAGCAGGAGCACCCAGCTTTTTGGGTGCCTACAATATAAACAGCAAGTCAGACTTTCTGACTCCAGCCGTCCTGGAATTATATATATATATATATATATATATTTTCAGGGCCCTGACAACGTCTAGCAACTTGGAGTCCTCCAAGTCCCTAGTAGCCGCAGGCACCACAATAGGTTGATTCAGGTGAAACGCTTACACCACCTTAGGAAGAAACTGGGGACGAGTCCGCAGTTCTGCCCTGTCCGAATGGAAAATCAAATATGGGCTTTTGTAAGACAAAGCCGCCAATTTTGACAATCGCCTGGCCGAGGCCAGGGCCAACAGCATGGTCACTTTCCATGTGAGATATTTCAAATCCACAGATTTGAGTGGTTCAAACCAATATGATTTGAGGAATCCCAACACTACGTTGAGATCCCACGGTGCCACTGGAGGCACACAAGGGCTGTATATGCAATACTCCCTTGACAAACATCTGGACTTCAGGAACTGAAGCCAATTTTTTCTGGAAGAAAATCTATAGGGCCGAAACTTGAACCTTAATGGACCCCAATTTGAGGCTCATAGACACTCCTGTTTGCAGGAAGTGCAGAAATCGACCTAGTTGAAATTTTTTTGTGGGGCCTTCCTGGCCTCACCCACGCAACATATTTTTTACCACATGTGGTGATAACGTTGTGCGGTCACCTCCTTCCTGGCTTTGACCAGGGTAGGTATGACCTCTTCCGGAATGCCTTTTCCCTTAGGATCCGGCGTTCAAACCGCCATGCCATCAAACGCAGTCGCGGTAAGTCTTGGAACAGACAAGGTCCCTGCTGGAGCAGGTCCTTTCTTAAAGGCCGATGCCACGGTTCCTCTTGGAACAGACATGGTACTTGCTGAAAGCAAATCCCTTCTTATCTCCCGAGGCCATTAGTCCTCTGTGAGCATCTCTTGAAGTTCCGGTTACCAAGTCCCTCTTGGCCAATCCGGAGCCACGAGTATAGTTCTTACTCCTCTATGTCTTATAATTCTCAATACCTTGGTTATGAGAAGCAGAGAAGGGAACACATACACCGACTGTTACACCCACGGTGTTACCAGGACGTCCACAGCTATCGCCTGAAGGTCTCGTGACCTGGCGCAATACCTGTCCCATTTTTTTGTTCGGGCGGGACGCCATCATGTCCACCTTTGGTCTTTCCCAACGGTTCACAATCATGCGGAAAACTTCCCGATGAAGTTCCCACTCTCCCGGGTGGAGGTCGTGCCTGCTGAGGAAGTCTGCTTCCCAGTCGTCCACTCCCGGAATGAACACTGCTGACAGTGCTATCACATGATTTTCCGCCTAGCGAAAAATCCTTGCAGTTTTGCCACTGCCCTCCTGCTTCTTGTGCCGCCCTTTCTGTTTACGTGGGCGACTGCCGTGATGTTATCCCACTGGATCAATACCGGCTGACCTTGAAGCAGAGGTCTTGCTAAGCTTAGAGCATTATAAATTTGCTCTTAGCTCCAGTATATTTATGTGGAGAGAATTCTCCAGACTTGATCACACTCCTTGTGTGACTGCTCCCCAGCCTCTCAGGCTGGCCTCCGTGGTCACGAGCATCCAATCCTGAATGCCGAATCTGCGGCCCTCTAGAAGATGAGCACTCTGTAATCACCACAGGAGAGACACCCTTGTCCTTGGATATAGGGTTATCCGCTGATGCATCTGAAGATGCGATCCGGACCATTTGTCCAGCAGATCCACTGAAGAGTTCTTGCGTGAAATCTGCCGAATGGAAGCGCTTCGTAATAAGCCACCATTTTTACCAGGACTCTTGTGCAATGATGCACTGACACTTTTCCTGGTTTTAGGAGGATCCCGATTAGCTCGGATAACTCCCTGGCTTTCTCCTCTGGGAGAAACACCTTTTTCTGGACTGTGTCCAGAATCATCCCTAGGACCAGCAGACGTGTCGTCGGAACAACTGCGGTTTTGGAATATTTAGAATCCACCCGTGCTGTCGTAGAACTACTTGAGATAGTGCTACTCCGACCTCCAACTGTTCTCTGGACCTTGTTCTTATCAGGAGGTCGTCCATTTTCTTTGAAGACGAATCCTCCTTTCGGTCATTACCTTGGTAAGGACCCGGGGTGCCTTGGACAATCCAACGGCATCGTCTTGAAACTGATAGTGACAGTTCTGTACCACGAACCTGAGGTACCCTTGGTGAGAAAAGGCAAATTTTGGGACATGGAGGTAAGCATCCCTGATGTCCCGGGACACCATATAGTCCCCTTGTTCTTTGCTATCACTGCTCTGAGTGACTCCATCTGGATTTGAACCATTGTAAGTGTTCAAATTTTTCAGATTTAGAATAGGTCTCACCTAGCCTTCAGTACCACCATATAGTGTGGAGTAATACCCCTTTCCTTGTTGTCGGAGGGGTAAATTTATTATCACCTGCTGGGAATACAGCTTGTGAATTGTTTTCAATACTGCCTCCCTGTCGGAGGGAGACATTGGTACAGCAGACTACAGGAACCTGCGAGGGGGGAAACCTCTCGACATTCCAATCTGTACCCCTTGGATACTACTTGTAGGATCCAGGGGTCCTGTACGGTCCCAGCGTCATGCTGAGAACTTGGTAGAAGCGGTGGAGGGCTTCTGTTCCTGGGAATGGGCTGCTTGCTGCAGTCTTCTTCCCTTTCCTCTATCCCTGGGCAGATATGACTCTTATAGGGACGAAAGGACTGAGGCTGAAAAGACGGTGTCTTTTTCTGCAGAGATGTGACTTAGGGTAAAAAACGGTGGATTTTCCAGCAGTTGCCCTGGCCACCAGGTCCCATGGACCGACCCCAAATAACTCCTCCCCTTTATACGGCAATACATCTTTGTGCCGTTTGGAATCTGCATCACCTGACCACTGTCGTGTCCATAAACATCTTCTTGCAGATATGGACATCGCATTTACTCTTGATGCCAGAGTGCAAATATCCCTCTGCGCATCTCGCATATATAGAAATGCATCCTTTAAATGCTCTATAGTCAATAAAATACTGTCCCTGTCAAAGGTATCAATATTTTTAGTCAGGGAATCCGACCAAGCCACCTCAGCTCTGCACATCCAGGCTGAGGCGATCGCTGGTCGCAGTATAACACCAGCATGTGTGTGTATACTTTTTAGGATATTTTTCAGCCTCCTATCAGCTGGCTCCTTAAGTACGGCCCTATCCGTAGATGGTACCGCCACTTGTTCTGATAAGCGTGTGAGCGCCTTATCCACCCTGAGGGGTGTTTCCCACCGCGCCTTAACTTCTGGCGGGAAAGGGTATACCGCCAATAATTTTCTATCGGGGGAAACCCACGCATCATCACACACTTCATTTAATTTATCTGATTCAGGAAAAACTACAGGTAGTTTTTTCACCTCACACATAATACCCTTTTTTGTGGTACTTGGAGTATCAGAAATATGTAACACCTCCTTCATTGCCCTTAACGTGTGGCCCTAAAAGAAAATACGTTTGTTTCTTCACCGTCGACACTGAAATCAGTGTCCGTGTCTGGGTCTGTGTCGACCGACTGAGGTAAATGGGCATTTTACAGCCCCTGACGGTGTTTGAGACGCCTGGACAGATACTAATTTGTTCGCCGGCCCTCTCATGTCGTCAACCGGCTTGCAGCGTGTTGACATTGTCACGTAATTTCCATAAATAAGCCATCCATTCCGGTGTCGACTCCCTAGAGAGTGACATCACCATTACAGGCAATTTGCTCCGCCTCCTCACCAATATTTTCCTCATACATGTCGACACACACGTACCGACATACAGCACACACATAGGGAATGCTCTGATAGAGGACAGGACCCACTAGCCCTTTGGGGAGACAGAGGGAGAGTTTGCCAGCACACACCAAAACGCTATAATTATCCAGGGACAACCTTTATATAAGTGTTCCTCCCTTATAGCATTTTAATATATATATACATATCGCCAAATCAGTGCCCCCCCTCTCTGTTTTAACCCTGTTTCTGTAGTGCAGTGCAGGGGAGAGCATGGGAGCCTTCCCACCAGCCTTTCTGTGAGGGAAAATGGCGCTGTGTGCTGAGGAGAATAGGCCTCGCCCCCTTTTCGGCGGGCTTGTTCTCCGGAGTTTTAGATATCTGGCAGGGGTTAAATACATCCATATAGCCTCAAGGGCTATATGTGATGTATTTTTCGCCATACAGGTATTATACATTGCTGCCCAGGGCGCCCCCCCCCAGCGCCCTGCACCCTCTGTGACCGCTGTGTGAAGTGTGCTGACAACAATGGCGCACAGCTGCAGTGCTGTGCGCTACCTGATGAAGACTGAGAGTCTTCTGCCGCCTGGTTCCGGACCTCTTCATCTTCAGCGTCTGCAAGGGGGGTCGGCGGCGCGGCTCCGGGACGAACCCCAGGGCGAGCCCTGTGTTCCGACTCCCTCTGGAGCTATGTCCAGTAGCCTAAGAATCCAATCCATCCTGCACGCAGGTGAGTTGAAAATCTCTCCCCTAAGTCCCTCGATGCAGTGAGCCTGTTGCCAGCAGGACTCACTGAAAATAAAGAACCTAAAAACTTTTTCTAAGTAACTCTTTAAGAGAGCCACCTAGATTGCACCCTTCTCGGCCGGGCACAAAAACCTAACTGAGGCTTGGAGGAGGGTCATAGGGGGAGGAGCCAGTACACACCATGTGATCCTAAAAGCTTGCTTTTGTGCCCTGTCTCCTGCGGAGCCGCTATTCCCCATGGTCCTGACGGAGTCCCAAGCATCCACTAGGACGTTAGAGAAAAGGAAAAACAAACACTTTAAATAGTTAAAAGCATGCTTTTGAAGAAGTCTATCAAGATGAAACGCGTCAAGCTGCTGACCTTTAATTGTAGACTACAGGCTCACTTGTGCACTTTCAGAAGAATATATGCTCCTGTTGGTTTGACTGATATGTCTTATGACTTATTTATCCATCTATGCTGATGGGAATATCTGTTAGGGTGGTCCCAGAAAAATCAAAACTGTTGGCAGGCAAGCTTAGCACCTGCAGGGGAACACATACCTCCTAAAGTCCTGGTGTAGCTTCTCGGCAAACCTTCGCAAATATGGTCTTTTGTGGACAGTAGCAAAACCTGGCAACCAAACGGCATCGATTAGCACATCAAGACCTGTATAAGTGAAGATTTCACATACAGTACGGAGATAGGGATGGTGGTCCTGCAGATTTTACATTCTCAGCAATCATTTGAAACTTGGGTGATTGTTCTGTGGGCCGCTACTTAAAATTGACCAAACAGATTTGCCCCCTTGTAGTCATCCTGATTCTGTAACATAAATGCAGACTGGGGTGACTCTGCACTAGACGGTGCTACGCTGCTTTATGTGTGAGGCTTTGAGTTTTATTTTGAAATTCCTTAAGGTCTTGTATGGCAAGCTTATTACTTAGTGACCTTTCTGAGACCTGGCTATGGATGGGAATCAGAAGGGCAATGACATTCTGTACTTTTACATGCTGAGCAATATCTGGATGCACATTATACAGTTATAGAACATTATAACATTATTTCTGTGTCATTATCATCTAGGGATACTAGATAAGTCTTTAAACCGTTTGGATGTAGACAAGTATTTTGTGCTGATGTTTAATGTTGTGGATGAGAATGTCAGCTGGTACCTGAAGGAGAACATCCAGACCTATTGCTCCAAGCCAGACACTGTAGACGTGGATGATGAGGACTTTAAGGAGAGTAATTACATGCACTGTGAGTATCCCTCATATCCTGCTACAATATTATGTAAGGTACACACTGATAACATTGATGTAACAACTAAGGGGTCTATTTACTAAGCCTTGGTTGGGGACAAAGTGAACAGAGATAATGTACCAGCCAATCAGCTCCTAAATAACATGTCACAGGCTGTGTTTGAAAGATGACAGGAGCTGGTTGGCTGGTACTTTATCTCCGTCCACTTTGTCTCCACCCAAGGCTTAGTCAGGGCCGGTGCAAGGTCTCTATGCACCCTAGGCAAAGCTTCAACCCGGTGCCCCTACCCTGCAACCCCCCTGCAGGAGGTGCATCAGGGCTATGAGGAGCAGCCGTGGGGGTGCCCCTCGGTAGCCATAGTTACATCCGCCTCCTATGTGCCTTCACATGACTTGATGTAACTCATGTCAGCACAGAGAAAGCGCTGAGTCATGGTACAGCCTGATAGTGGCGGCTGCACTTGATTAGACCGGCAGCAGCAGCCAGCGCAGAGTAAAAGGAGGAGGCCGCATACAGAGACATCCTTCAGTTTTTTGCTAGATGAATTCAGTGGCGCCCTCCAGGAGCTGGCGCCCCTAGGCAGCCACCTAAAGCTGCCTAATGGTAGAGCCGGCCCTGGGCTTAGTAAATAGACCTCATTGATCCTTAATGACAAGTCCTTAGATTCCCCGGAAGCCTTTGTCAGAGTTTGTTGGGGCTCTTAGTTGTACAACAGCTGTAAATAAAAAATGCATCTCTCAAGCATTAATCGTCTGCATTATTTAATAGAAATAAATTACTGTAGATAGCAAGTACTAGAACAAAACGCCAGCCTAGAAAACATTCCTTATAGAGGTACTGAGCAATTCGTGAAGCTAAGAGGACCGGGTGTGGATCATCAAATCGACAGTGTCTAGGTTGACAATGTTTAGGTCGACCACTATAGGTCGACAGTCACTAGGTCGACAGGGTTGGAAGGTCAACGGGGTTTCTAGGTCGACATGTGACAGGTCAAAAGGTTGACATGAGTTTTTGGTTTTATCTGGTGTCGTTTTCTGCATACATTGGTGGTCATTCCGAGTTCGCTCGGTAAATTTTTTCGCATCGCAGCGATTTTCCGCTTAGTGCGCATACGCAATGTCCGCACTGCGACTGCGCCAAGTAAATTTGCTATGCAGTTAGGAATTTTACTCACGGTTTTTTCTTCGTTCTGGTGTTCGTAATGTGATTGACAGGAAGTGGGTGTTTCTGGGCGGAAACTGGCCGTTTTATGGGCGTGTGTGAAAAAACGCTACCGTTTCTGGGAAAAACGCAGGAGTGGCTGGAGAAACGGGGGAGTGTCTGGGCGAACGCTGGGTGTGTTTGTGACGTCAAACCAGGAACGACAAGCACTGAACTGATCGCAGATGCCAAGTAAGTCGTTCGCAATTTTAAGAAGCTAAGATTCACTCCCAGTAGGCGGCGGCTTAGCATGTGCAATGCTGCTAAAAGCAGCTTGCGAGCGAACAACTCGGAATGACCCCCCATTGACCGGGAATTAGTGCACCATGTCCCCTCGCATGGCTCGCTTCGCTCGCCATGCTTCAGGATAGGTGCCTCACTGTGTTCCAATCGTAGTCCACGTGGATCGTTAAGTATGAAAAAGTTCAAAAAAAGAAAAAAATTTGAAAAACCCATGTCGACCTTTTGACCTGTCGAGCTAGCACATGTAGACCTAGTAACCCTGTCGACCTTCCAACCCTGTCGACTTAGTGACTGTCGACCTATAGTGGTTGACCTAAACATTGTCGACCAGTGTTGACCTTCAGACCAGATCACCAAGGTGTCTCTTATCATTTATGTTGTTATTAATAACAATTATTTCTAAGGAGCCACAAAATTCTGTAGCGCCGTACAGGGCAAAAGTACAAAAGGACATGACTCAAGTAATATTACATAGCACAAGGGACAAATAAGAAATAAGGGTAATTTGACACTGTGGGGTAAATTTACTAAAGCTTCTAAAACAGAGAATTGGGGATGTTACCCATAGCAACCAATCAGATGCTGTCTATCATTTATCTATAGCCTTTAAGAAAATGGTAGACAGCATCTGACTGGTTGCTATGGGTAACATCACCAATTCTGTTTTAGAAGATTTAGAAAATGTACCCCTGTGTGTAATGTGAGTGTGCAAGGGTTATCAGAAACAAACCACTTAGGGGTCTATTCATGTAGCAGTGATAACAGGGTTTTTCACTGCTACAGTGTCTCCTATTCATATAAGGTGTTATTGTAAAAAAAAAAAAAATCTCAAAAAGGGGTGTGGCCTCATTACGATGGGCGTGATCTTGCAGGCATGGGCGGATTAAGCCTTGGGGGTGCCCGGGGCACTTAAGACAGAGGGGCCCCGATGGAAGATGGGGGATGTTTATTAAATTGTGCATACCTCCCAACATGTCCCATTCCAGGAGGGACAGAATGCTCTCTACCTGGACTTGCCACTTAATAATAAGAATTTACTCACCGGTAATTCTGTTTCTCGTAGTCCGTAGTGGATGCTGGGAACTCCGTAAGGACCATGGGGAATAGCGGGCTCCGAAGGAGGCTGGGCACTCTAGAAAGATCTTAGACTACCTGGTGTGCACTGGCTCCTCCCACTATGACCCTCCTCCAAGCCCCAGTTAGGTACTGTGCCCGGACGAGCGTACACAATAAGGAAGGATTTTGAATCCCGGGTAAGACTCATACCAGCCACACCAATCACACCGAACAACTCGTGATATGAAACCCAGTTAACAGTATGAAACGATAGAGCCTCTCAACAGACGGCTCAACAATAACCCGATTTAGTTAACAATAACTATGTACAAGTATTGCAGATAGACCGCACTTGGGATGGGCGCCCAGCATCCACTACGGACTACGAGAAACAGAATTACCGGTGAGTAAATTCTTATTTTCTCTAACGTCCTAGTGGATGCTGGGAACTCCGTAAGGACCATGGGGATTATACCAAAGCTCCCAAACGGGCGGGAGAGTGCGGATGACTCTGCAGCACCGAATGAGAGAACTCCAGGTCCTCCTCAGCCAGGGTATCAAATTTATAGAATTTTGCAAACGTGTTTGCCCCTGACCAAGTAGCTGCTCGGCAAAGTTGTAAAGCCGAGACCCCTCGGGCAGCCGCCCAAGATGAGCCCACCTTCCTTGTGGAATGGGCATTGACAGATTTAGGCTGTGGCAGGCCTGCCACAGTATGTGCAAGCTGAATTGTACTACAAATCCAACGAGCAATAGTCTGCTTAGAAGCAGGAGCACCCAGCTTGTTGGGTGCATATAGGATAAACAGCGAGTCAGATTTTCTGACTCCAGCCGTCCTGGAAACATATATTTGCAGGGCCCTGACAACGTCTAGCAACTTGGAGTCCTCCAAATCCTTAGTAGCCGCAGGCACCACAATAGGCTGGTTCAGGTGAAACGCTGACACCACCTTAGGGAGAAACTGGGGACGAGTCCTCAATTCTGCCCTATCCATATGAAAAATCAGATAAGGGCTTTTACATGATAAAGCCGCCAATTCTGACACTCGCCTGGCTGATGCCAAGGCCAATAACATGACCACTTTCCACGTGAGATATTTCAGATCCACGGTTTTTAGTGGCTCAAACCAATGTGATTTCAAGAAATTCAACATCACGTTGAGATCCCACGGTGCCACAGGAGGCACAAATGGGGGCTGAATATGCAGCACTCCTTTCACAAATGTCTGAACTTCAGGTACTGAAGCTAGTTCCTTTTGAAAGAAAATCGACAGAGCCGAGATCTGTACTTTAATGGAGCCTAGTTTTAGGCCCATATTCACTCCTGCTTGCAGGAAATGTAGAAATCGACCCAGTTGAAATTCCTCTGTTGGGGCCTTTTTGGCCTCGCACCATGCAACATATTTCCGCCATATGCGGTGATAATGTTTTGCCGTAACATCTTTCCTGGCTTTAATAAGCGTAGGAATGACTTCCTCCGGAATGCCCTTTTCCTTCAGGATCCGGCGTTCAACCGCCATGCCGTCAAACGCAGCCGCGGTAAGTCTTGGAACAGGCAGGGGCCCTGCTGTAGCAGGTCCTGTCTGAGCGGCAGGGACCAAGGGTCCTCTGAGATCATCTCTTGAAGTTCCGGGTACCACGCTCTTCTTGGCCAATCCGGAACCACGAGAATTGTGTTTACTCCTCGCTTTCTTATTATTCTCAGTACCTTTGGTATGAGAGGTAGAGGAGGGAACACATATACTGACCGGTACACCCACGGTGTCACTAGGGCGTCCACCGCTATCGCCTGAGGGTCTCTTGACCTGGCGCAATACTTCTCTAGTTTTTTGTTTATGCGGGACGCCATCATGTCCACCTGTGGACGACCCCATTGATTTACAATCATTTTGAAGACTTCTGGATGAAGTCCCCACTCTCCCGGGTGGAGGTCGTGCCTGCTGAGAAAGTCTGCTTCCCAGTTGTCCACTCCCGGGATGAACACTGCTGACAGTGCTAGTACATGATTCTCCGCCCATCGGAGAATTTTTGTGGCTTCTGCCATCGCTGTCCTGCTTCTTGTGCCGCCTTGTCGATTCACATGGGCGACTGCCGTGATGTTGTCTGACTGGATCAGCACCGGCTGGTGTAGAAGCAGGGATTTTGCTTGACTTAGGGCATTGTAAATGGCCCTTAGTTCCAGAATATTTATGTGAAGGGCAGTCTCCTGACTTGACCATAGTCCCTGGAAATTTCTTCCCTTTGTGACTGCCCCCCAGCCCCGTAGGCTGGCATCCGTGGTCACCAGGACCCAGTCCTGTATGCCGAATCTGCGGCCCTCCAGAAGATGAGCACTGTTCAGCCACCACAGAAGAGACACCCTGGTTCGTGGAGACAGGGTTATTAAACGATGCATCTGAAGATGCGATCCGGACCACTTGTCCAACAGGTTCCACTGAAAGATTCTGGCATGGAACCTGCCGAATGGAATTGCTTCGTAAGAAGCTACCATCTTTCCCAGGACCCGCGTGCAGTGATGCACCGATACCTGTTTTGGTTTTAGGAGGTCTCTGACTAGAGAAGACAACTCCCTGGCTTTCTCCTCCGGGAGAAACACTTTTTTCTGGGCCGTGTCCAGAATCATTCCCAGGAACATTAGACGTGTCGTGGGGACCAGCTGTGACTTTGGGATATTCAGAATCCAACCGTGCTGGCTCAGCACTTCCTGAGATAGTGCTACTCCCACTAACAACTGTTCCTTGGATCGTGCCTTTATTAGGAGATCGTCCAAGTATGGGATAATTAAAACTCCCTTTTTTCGAAGGAGTATCATCATTTCCGCCATAACCTTGGTAAATACCCTCGGTGCCGTGGAGAGTCCAAACGGCAGCGTCTGGAATTGGTAATGGCAATCCTGTACCACAAATCTGAGGTACTCCTGGTGAGAATTGTAAATGGGGACATGCAGGTAAGCATCCTTGATGTCCAGGGATACCATGTAATCCCCCTCGTCCAGGCTTGCAATAACCGCCCTGAGCGATTCCATCTTGAACTTGAATTTTTTTATGTATGTGTTCAAGGACTTCAAATTTAGAATGGGTCTCACCGAACCGTCCGGTTTCGGTACCACAAATAGTGTGGAATAGTAACCCCGGCCTTGTTGAAGTAGGGGTACCTTGATTATCACCTGCTGGGAATACAGCTTGTGAATTGCCGCTAGCACTGCCTCCCTGTCTGAGGGAGCAATCGGCAAGGCGGATTTTAGGAAACGGCGGGGTGGAATCGCCTCGAATTCCAGCCTGTATCCCTGAGATACTATTTGAAGGATCCAGGGATCTACCTGTGAGCGAACCCACTGATCGCTGAAATTCCTGAGGCGGGCCCCCACCGTACCTGGCTCCGCTTGTGAAGCCCCACCGTCATGCGGCGGACTTGGAAGAGGAAGCGGGGGAGGACTTTTGTTCCTGGGAACCTGCTGTTTGCTGCAGCCTTTTTCCCCTGCCTCTGCCTCTAGACAGAAAAGACCCTCCTTTTCCCCGCTTATTTTTCTGGGATCGAAAGGACTGAACCTGATAAAATGGCGCCTTCTTAGGCTGTGAGGGGACATGGGGTAAAAATGCTGACTTCCCAGACGTTGCTGTGGAAACTAGGTCGGAGAGACCATCCCCAAATAATTCCTCCCCTTTATAAGGCAAAACTTCCATGTGCCTTTTGGAATCTGCATCTCCAGTCCACTGGCGAGTCCATAAGCATCTCCTAGCAGAGATAGATAGTGCACTTACTTTAGATGCCAGCCGGCAGATTTCCCTCTGTGCATCTCTCATGTATAAGACTGAGTCTTTGATATGGTCAATTGTTAACAGGATCGTGTCTCTGTCTAGTGTGTCAATATTTTCTGACAGGTTATCTGACCATGCAGCGGCAGCACTGCACATCCAAGCTGACGCAATTGCTGGTCTGAGTATAATGCCTGAGTGTGTATATACAGACTTCAGGATCGCCTCCTGCCTTCTATCAGCAGGTTCCTTAAGGGCGGCCGTATCCTGGGACGGTAGTGCCACCTTTTTTGACAAACGTGTGAGCGCTTTATCCACCCTCGGGGGTGTTTCCCAACGTAACCTATCCTCTGGCGGGAAAGGGAACGCCATTAGTAATTTCTTAGGAATCACCAATTTCTTATCAGGGGAAGCCCACGCTTCTTCACACACTTCATTTAATTCATCTGACGGGGGAAAAACTACAGGTAGTTTTTTCTCCCCAAACATAATACCCTTTTTTGTGGTACCTGGATGTAAATCAGAAATATTTAACACCTCTTTCATTGCCTCAATCATGCAGCGAATGGCCTTAACGGGCATTAAATTTGACTCATCGTCGTCGACACTGGCGTCAGTATCCGTGTCGACATCTACTTGTGCCACCTGAGATAACGGGCGTTTTAGAGCCCCTGATGACTTTTGAGACCCTTGGACCGGCACGAGCTGAAGACTCGGCTGTCCCACAGTCGGCATGTCGTCAAATTTTTTATGTAAGGAGTCTATACGTGCACTCATTTCTTGCCATAATACCATCCACTCAGGTGTCTGCCCCGCAGGGGGTGACATCTCTGCTAAAGGCATCTGCTCCCCCTCCACATCATTATCCTCCTCAAACATGTCGACACAGCCGTACCGACACACTCCACACACACAGGGAATGCTCAAATAGAGGACAGGACCCACAAAAGCCCTTTGGGGGGACAGAGTAAGAGTATGCCAGCACACACCAGAGCGCTATATATATACAGGGACTAACTGAGTTATGTCCCTAATAGCTGCTTATACTGTATACAGTGCCAATTTAGTGCCCCCCCTCTCTTTTTCCCTCTTACTGTATTGTAGAAATGCAGGGAAGAGCCAGGGAGCTTCCTTCCAGCCGAGCTGTGAGGGAAAAATGGCGCCAGTGTGCTGAGGAGATAGGCTCCGCCCCTTTTTCGCGGCCTATTCTCCCGCTTATTTTGGGATTCTGGCAGGGGTATTTACCTCATATATAGCCCCAGGGGCTATATATTGAGGTATTTTAGCCAGCCAAGGTGTTTTTATTGCTGCCTCAGAGCGCCCCCCCCCCAGCGCTCTGCACCCTCAGTGACCGGAGTGTGAAGTGTGTATGAGGAGCAATGGCGCACAGCTGCAGTGCTGTGCGCTACCTTAGTGAAGACAGGATGTCTTCATGCCGCCGATTTTCCGGACCATCTTCCTGCTTCTGGCTCTGTAAGGGGGACGGCGGCGCGGCTCCGGGACCGAACATCAAGGCTGGGCCTGCGGTCGATCCCTCTGGAGCTAATGGTGTCCAGTAGCCTAAGAAGCCCAATCCGGCTGCAAGCAGGCGAGTTCGCTTCTTCTCCCCTTAGTCCCTCGCTGCAGTGAGCCTGTTGCCAGCAGGACTCACTGAAAAAAAAAAATTCTAAGACTATAACTTTCTAAGAGCTCAGGAGAGCCCCTAGTGTGCATCCAACCTCGGCCGGGCACGAAATCTAACTGGGGCTTGGAGGAGGGTCATAGTGGGAGGAGCCAGTGCACACCAGGTAGTCTAAGATCTTTCTAGAGTGCCCAGCCTCCTTCGGAGCCCGCTATTCCCCATGGTCCTTACGGAGTTCCCAGCATCCACTAGGACGTTAGAGAAATATGATTGGCGTCACCTGTGTTGAACTATTTAATTGATAAGAAAGGTATTTCAACACAGGTGATTGCAATCAGAAATTAAGAGGGAAGTTCAGGTACAGAGCATTTTGTCCCTCCTGGAATGGGTCATGGCGGGAGGTATAGATTGTGTATATTACATTTAAATCAAAAGTGTATATTAGTTTTAACTGATAGTTTAACAATGCCTGGGTACTGTTTATACCTCCACCTAATTGAAAGACAACTATTTTATAACTTTTCTTGTACTTGAACAAAGACAACTTAACCTTAAAACACACATAGAAAAATAAAATAATTTATCTTGTCACACGCAAGAATAGCAGCAGCCGCCTCTGTACTGCTTACACACTGGTACAGGACTCAGGAGGACTCTGTGTGTGTCTCTATCTCTAGACCCAAATGGTTTAGTTGCATAACAGTTTACACAAGACTAAGACACCCAGGCGGGGAGGAGGAGAAGCTGGGATCCCTGTGTCACTTACAGCACTCTCCACCCTTCCATCTCTCCTCTGGTCAGAAAGCTCTGTCGGTAGCTCATAAAACATGATATTCCTTTGTCTCTGCCTGCACTGCATACTGTCCTGCTCACATTCTGGCTGCTGGTTCTGCTGCTGCTGCTTAAGAGGGAAAGCTAGTAATGTCAGTGTGCTCTGGCTGGGAGGCCTCCTGACAGAGGGGGCCCCAGGGTACAGTATGCCCTGCATCCCCCCCCCCCCCCCCCTTAATCTGGCTATGCTTGCAGGAAAAGACTACCTTACACCGACACAACAATGCTATTTAAACCATATTATGCCCAACACAGTAATGCCCCATGCACCATATTATGTCCCACACAGTAATGTCCCTTGCACCATATTATGCCTCACACAGTAATGTCCCTGGCACCATATTATGCACCACACAGCAAAGCCCTCGGCACCATATTATACCCCACACAGTAATGCCCTTTGCACCATATTATGCTCCACACAGTAATGCCTCTTGCACCATATTATACCCCACACAGTAATGCCCTTTGCACCATATTATGCCCCACACAGTAATGCCTCTTGCACCATATTATACCCCACAAAGTAATGCCCTTTGCACCATATTATACCCCACACAGTAATGTCCCTGGCACCATATTATGTCCCACACAGTAATGTCCCTAGCACCATATTATGTCTCACACAGTAATGCGCTTTGCACCATATTATGCCCCACACAGTAATGTCCCTGGCACCATATTATGCCCCACACAGTAATGCCCCTTGCACCATATTATGCCTCACACAGTAATGTCCCTGGCACCATATTATGCCCCACACAGTAATGTCCCTGGCACCATATTATGCCCCACACAGTAATGCCCCTTGAACCATATTATGCCTCACACAATAATTCCCTCGGAACCATATTATACCCCACACAGTAATGTCCCTGGCACTTTATTATGCCCCACACAGTAATGTCCCTGGCACCATATTATGCCCCATACAGTAATGTCCCTGGCACCATATTATGCCCCACACAGTAATGCCCCTTGCACCATATTATGCTTCACACAGTAATTCCTTCTGCACCATATTATGCCCCACACAATAAGGTCCCTGGCACCATATTATGTCCCACACAGTAATGTCCCTGGCACCATATTATGCCCCACACAGTAATGCCCCTGGCACCATATTATGTCCCACACAGAAATGTACCTGGCACCATATTATGTCCCACACAGAAATGTCCCTGGCACCATATTATGCCCCACACAGTAATGTCCCTGGCACCATATTATGTCACATACAGTAATGTCCCTGGAACCATATTATGCCCCACACAGTAATGTCCCTGGCACCATATTATGCCCCACACAGTAATGTCCCTGGCACCATATTATGTCCCACACAGTAATGTCCCTGGCACCATATTATGCCCCACACAGTAATGTCCCTGGCACCATATTATGCCTCACACAGTAATTCCCTCGACACCATATTATGCACCACACAGTAATGTCCCTGGCACCATATTATGCACCACACAGTAATGTCCCTGGCACCATATTATGTCCCACACAGTAATGTCCCTGGCACCATATTATGCCCCACACAGTAATGTCCCTGGCACCATATTATGTCCCACACAGTAATGTCCCTGGCACCATATTATGCCCCACACAGTAATGTCCCTGGCACCATATTATGTCCCACACAGTAATGTCCCTGGAACCATATTATGCCCCACACAGTAATGTCCCTGGCACCATATTATGCACCACACAGTAATTCCCTCGGCACCATATTATGCCCCACACAGTAATGTCCCTGGCACCATATTATGCACCACACAGTAATGTCCCTGGCACCATATTATGCCCCACACAGTAATGTCCCTGGCACCATATTATGTCCCACACAGTAATGTCCCTGGCACCATATTATGCCCCACACAGTAATGTCCCTGGCACCATATTATGCCCCACACAGTAATGTCCCTGGCACCATATTATGCCTCACACAGTAATTCCCTCGGCACCATATTATGCACCACACAGTAATGTCCCTGGCACCATATTATGCCCCACACAGTAATGTCCCTGGCACCATATTATGCCCCACACAGTAATGTCCCTGGCACCATATTATGCCCCACACAGTAATCACCCTGGCACCATATTATGCCCCACACAGTAATGTCCCTGGCACCATATTATGCCTCACACAGTAATTCCCTCTGCACCATATTATGTCCCACACAGTAATGTCCCTGGCACCATATTATGCACCACACAGTAATGTTCCTGGCACCATATTATGTCCCACACAGTAATGTCCCTGGCACCATATTATGCCCCACACAGTAATGTCCCTGGCACCATATTATGTCCCACACAGTAATGTCCCTGGCACCATATTATGTCCCACACAGTAATGTCCCTGGCACCATATTATGCCCCACACAGTAATGTCCCTGGCACCATATTATTCCTCACACAGTAATTCCCTCGACACCATATTATGCACCACACAGTAATGTCCCTGGCACCATATTATGCACCACACAGTAATGTCCCTGGCACCATATTATGTCCCACACAGTAATGTCCCTGGCACCATATTATGCCCCACACAGTAATGTCCCTGGCACCATATTATGTCCCACACAGTAATGTCCCTGGCACCATATTATGCCCCACACAGTAATGTCCCTGGCACCATATTATGTCCCACACAGTAATGTCCCTGGAACCATATTATGCCCCACACAGTAATGTCCCTGGCACCATATTATGCACCACACAGTAATTCCCTCGGCACCATATTATGCCCCACACAGTAATGTCCCTGGTACCATATTATGCACCACACAGTAATGTCCCTGGCACCATATTATGTCCCACACAGAAATGTCCCTGGCACCATATTATTCCCCACACAGTAATGTCCCTGGCACCATATTATGCCCCACACAGTAATGTCCCTGGCACCATATTATGTCCCACACAGTAATGTCCCTGGCACCATATTATGCCCCACACAGTAATGTCCCTGGCACCATATTATGCCCCACACAGTAATGTCCCTGGCACCATATTATGCCCCACACAGTAATGTCCCTGGCACCATATTATGCCCCACACAGTCATGTGGGGTGGCGGCAGTGGCTGTTAGCAATAAATTCAGTTTATAAGCCGCTTTGATCATAGGGGACACACACAGTGATCCTCTCTAATAGCTACATTATACTCAACTGCAACAAATATAGCTACTGCAGAGAGATACATCTGCACCTATTTGTAACAAAGGAAGCTATTATTGAAGGGACGTTATATTGAGCAATATGTAAAGCAGGCTTTCCCAACCACGGTCCTCAAGGCACACCAACAGTGCAGGTTTTAGTGATATCCAGGCTTCAGCACAGGTGACTTAATTAGTAGCTTAGTTATTTTGATTTAACCATCTGTGCTGCAGCCTGGATATCACTAAAACCTGCACTGTTGGTGTGCCTTGAGGACCGTGGTTGGGAATGACTGATGTAAAGGCACAAGTGTTACAGATGTAATGAACTTATTGAATAAGAATTGTGTATATGAAGGAACCGGATACATAATAATTTGGAAATACAATCCTGCTGTGATCATCTGACACTCAGTAAGCCATTATAAAGACTGCTTTTGGAAATAATTATGGCTATGAGAATAAATTTATAAATAGTTCAGTGAATTTACACTAACTTAATTACAGCAATTTGTCTGGTGACCTTGTTTAGCCAGAATATTGGTACGTATCTATTTACAATAAATACAGCTATTGCTGAATGGATGATATACTGGATAGCTTTGCTAAGTCAGAAGTCACATGAGTTCAGTATAATATTGTATGCAAGCAAATTATTGATACACTCCTAATAAATACCACACAGCATTTAATATTTTAATATCAGAATAATTATTGGGAACCAAGAAAGAGAACCATTTAGATATTGAATTGAATGAATAGATTACAGTCTCTATTGATATATACTACAAATAGAATAATATACAACTTCCCTAAGAATTCTGATTTGTAACAAGATATATTCAAACTGGATTAATAAAGACACGGCACAGGTAGCGAGCCTTGGTTTTAATATTTTCTTTTTATTCACGGTGTATGATAAGTGTATCACATGGTGTATTGCACGGTCTCATTTCATGTTTGGACAATTTTAATGGATTTATTAAAGGTTAATTTTTAATTATCTTTTCTGCGCCAACAAAGAGACATTCTTTCTCCTTTTTCTTTTGCAAGGGAAAGAATTGGCAATGCAATGGCATAACAATTACGCAATTCAATGTGAATGAACACTCACAACTCTCCTCTATGCTATTATTTGTTTTCAACTACTGTACCAGTAAAAGAGGTTCTATAGATGGAGGAACAAGTGCAGCAGTACCCCGCTGTTTAAATTAAACAAACATGGTTCCTCTGATGTTTTGGAGAATTATCTGTTTATTAGATGTACACTCTAAAGCTGGGTATGCACTGAGCAATGGGGGTAATTCTGAGTTGATCGCAGCAGGAACTTTGTTAGCAGTTGGGCAAAACCATGTGCACTGCAGGGGAGGCAGATATAACATGTGCAGAGAGAGTTAGATTTGGGTGGGGTGAGTTCAATCTGCAATCTAAATTGCAGTGTAAAAATAAAGCAGCCAGTATTTACCCTGCACAGAAACAAAATAACCCACCCAAATCTAACTCTCTCTGCACATGTTATATCTGCCCCCCCTGCAGTGCACATGGTTTTGCCCAACTGCTAAAAAATGTCCTGCTGCGATCAACTTGGAATTACCCCCATTATATCTGCACTTCATTGGAACGGCCGATATATTGTGAGACCGTTGATGGGTGTATACCCCTGAAATGTCCGTGAACTACAGATATGTTGGCGCATCTTGCTTTGGGTACGGGCGGTCGGCAGTTGCTGTAGGGACTGCTGGTGACTAACATCTCAATTGGGCAGACACATGTAAATGCCCGCCCAGTTGTGACACATTGGGTGAACAATTGGTAAGTGTGTATGCACTTACCAATCACTAGACAGGTCAACGGGTGTGTACTCAGCTTAACTCAGTCAGGTAATGCCCTCTGGACTAATACGCAGCTGCAGGTGGGAAGTAGCTATAACAGGTTCTAGAAAGCACCGACAAACATTATCAATGCCAGTCCCTGGGTTCTGGCATGCAGGGGGGATGCAGTCACCATACCGGCTATCGAGATGCCGGCAGTTGGAGTGCCGATGCCAGAATCCTGACGCTGGTCAGAAGGCCGGCGCTGGAATTCCGACGTAGATCGTAAGTAGGGTCAGGTTTAAGCTGCAGGGGGAAGGGGGGGTTGTTTCGGTATAGGCCCCGGGGGGTTAGAGTTAGACTGTGTGTGTGTGGGGGGGGGGGGGTTAGGGTTAGGCTGTGGAGAGGGGGAATTAGAGCTAGGCACTACAAGGGAGGGTTAG
Organism: Pseudophryne corroboree; assembly: GCF_028390025.1. NCBI lineage: Eukaryota > Metazoa > Chordata > Amphibia > Anura > Myobatrachidae > Pseudophryne > Pseudophryne corroboree. Next base: position 77,401,759 of record NC_086445.1, read on the forward strand.
GGTTAGGCTGCGTGGGATGGAGGTTAATGTTAGGCTGCAGGGAGAGAGGAGTTGGGTTATGCACCACTGGGGAGGGTTTGGGACAGCCTGTACTGAGTAGGGGCCCTGCTGACAGGTAGATGTACTCTCCTCCTCTCACTTTCACTGAAGGTGGTTTTCACAGTTGGTCTCACCCACCACGGCAGCCCAAGTCCTTCCTCCATATAGCACAGACATCCCTGGTGAACGGGTAACTTGGTGAGGGGCCTACTCTAGCCACGTTTCCCTGACATTGAGGACAGAACCAGCAGAAACTAGCAGCAGACACCATCCATAGCAGGGGCTCTATGCAACAATCTCCGCAGTTAATCCTCCAGCCAGTCTTCAGAGGTAGGCCATAAGCAGGATCTGCAAGACAACATTACTGATTGTATGATTGACAGGGTTGCTCTGTCTCAGCTAAAGCTGGCCATAACACCAGGCCAAGTTTCATCTAACTGTCCAACTAGTTGGGTGATTGTAATGAAAATATGGTAATGTATGGCAGCAAATGACAGTCAGCAATTTGAGGAGCATGGAAGGGGATTTGGCAATGGTCTAGTAGACTTTGATAAATAGGTGAATTTTCAAGCTGGGTGAGATCCTTATAGTTTGAGGGAGGGCATACCGGAGGTGGGGTGCAGCATTTTAGAAGCCTTCGAGGTGGAAATGAGATGTAGTTATAAGGGGTGGGGGAGAATCGGAAGGGAGAGAGCATAGCGAGACATGAGGCTGGAGGTGTAAGTGGCTGAGGAGACAACAAGGGATTTGTAGGTGTGTGAGGAGTTTGAATTGTATTCTGTTGGGAGAGGGATTCAGTAACTGGGGTTGGCAGAGGGAGGAGCCATTGTGTTTCAGGGAGATTGCAGAAGAGAGAAGAGGATGACGAGGAGTCCAGACAGGAAAAGGTTGCAGTAGTCAAGGTGGAAGATAATTGGATAAGGGTTTTGGTAAAACATTTGCACCATCTGGGCACACTGCATAGAGGAATTACATTAATGTTATAATATACTGTATGAAATAAAGGTATCCTGATGTCCCCATGCTGTCATGAGTTAGTTAAGACATAAGTGAGGCAGCATCAAGCTGCTACAAGTTTGCCCTTAAAAACCCAATAAAATAAAATATAAAAAGCTACGTATACCAATATTTTGCCAAACATTTGTTGTCCTATAAAAAAGAAAAACCTGAAAACTAGTTGGGACTGGATTTATGTCATGTCTATTCATTATTACAGTGTAGGGTTTTATGTATCTTTTAAATAAATAATGTTTGTAGGTAGAAAAAAAAATATTTCAAATTTGGCTCTTGGATCCTGAAGTAACTGTGTCCTTGAGCCGCCTGTTGGAGCACCAGGGTACATGTAGTTAAAAAGGACTTATGTTCCCATAGTGTTTGAGTTATTGTATATTATTATTATTATTATTACACTTTTTTCTTTTTTTAGCGATCAATGGATTTCAGTTCGGTAACCTGCCAGCTGTGGACATGTGCCTGGGTGACTCTGTGTCTTGGCATTTGTTTGGAATTGGGAATGAAGTAGACATCCACTCTGCATACTTCCATGGTCACACCGTCACTAACAAAGGACATCGGATGGATGTCATTAACTTATTTCCCGCCTCTTTCGCTGCAGTGGAAATGGCCCCATCAACTGCTGGAAAGTGGATGATAAGCTGCCAAGTAAATGACCACATTAAAGGTAAACACAGGGCTACCTAGGGCAGTGAAGCTTAAGAGGCTCCATAGAAATGGTTTTATGTTGATTGGATTACTTCTTACTGTCTAATTTTCTTTGTTTGCTATTTGGTATTCACCAACATACGCGCACACAGGGGGGATTTCCGAGTACCTGTCTATAACGCTGCAGCAGCCTCTGTCCTTTTGTTTAAACTGAGAGGCTGGCTGAATGTACAGTAGGGGGAGCCGGAGAGAGCAGCTCCTCCCAGGCACAGGCAGTCTCCATGTGGCTTTTTATTATTATTACATTTTATTTAGAAGGCGCCACAAGTGTTTCGAGGCGCCGTCCAAAGGACAGTACAGGGAGACAAAACTTAGCATTACAGTAAATAAATAACAAAAATAGAGTAGAGGTAACTAACAAAGAGCACCACAATTCTCAAAACATTATACAGCTAAGATGTAAGTAGCAAGGGAGTAATCATCGTACTACTTGGGGCTGGCGGCCATAGAGATGAGCCTTTACCAGCAGGAGAAAAAGCGGGTAAAGATGGTTGCTGAGTAGGAGGGGGCTGTGAGTGAAATATGTCAAGAAGAGGGCTTTGACAACAGGAGGAAAGAGGGCCCTGCTCTGAAGAGCTAACAATCTAGTGCGAAGGGTCGACAGACAGATGACATCAGGTGCAAGCAAGCGGGAGGTAGCCTGATGGCAGTATGTAAGCAAAGCAGAGATGTTCAAGGCATGGGGATGGAGGAGCAGCCTCAGGACTAGGTTATGCATCGGAAGGATACGCTTTGATGAATAGATGGGTTTTCAGTGCCCGTTTGAAGCTTTACAAGGTCGGGGAGATTCAATGGAGCGGGTGAGCGCGTTCCACTGAAGGGGTGCAGCACGGGCAAAATCTTGAACTCGCTTTGTGACAGAGAGCTGGCCGGGTGAGGCTGTGACTGTCACTCCACTGACTGCAACAACCAGTAGGTGTATGTCTCACTGTTCTCACGTGTGTGTAGGGGGGCGCGAGCTTTCTTTTATAAATGACTAGAGATGAGCAGGTTTGGTTCCCTGGGAACCAAACTCCCCCCCCCCCCCCCCCCCCCCCCCAAACATCCCTTTCCGAGCCCAGATCCAAGTTCTTCTCGGGACTTCCCGCCTGACTCGGAAACCAGAACGAGGCAAAACATCATCATCCCGCTGTCAGATTCTCGCAGGTTTTGGATCCCATATAAACAGCCACGTGCCACCGCCATTTTCACTCCAGACTTGGAGAGTGAGGGAGAGAGACCTCTGTCTCTCTCTGTGGTTGGTGGCGTCGGGTGGGGTTAGTGTGTACTCTGTAGGGGTGCTGCTGCAGTCACTGGGGTGTACCTGTGCTGTGTTAGGGGTGCTGTCCTGGCTGTCACTGCTGTTTCGTGTGCTGCAGCTGTACATGGGTGTTGCTGTCCTGACTGTCATTGTGTTGTATAGGGTGCAGGGGCACTTTCCTCCTGTATGCTGTAAAATATAGGGTTGCTGCTGTCCCTGTATGTTCTAAAAATTCAGGGGTGCAGTTGTTAAAAATTAAAAGCACACTGCTGTTTGCTGTAAAGTATAGGGGTGCTGCTGTTCAAATAACATTACACTGGCCCTGTATGCTATAAAAATTCAGGGGTGCAGTGAAAATCAATGTCTTGTATGTTGTAATAATTCTGGAATGCAGTGAAAAACAATGTACACTGGCCCTGTCTTGTATGCTGTAAAATTACAGGGGTGTTGTGAACATACAGGGGTGCTGGCACTGTCTGCAGTTGTGATGTCTAGGCCTGACCTTCACAACACTGTATGGCAGGGGTGGGGAACCTTTTTTCTACCGAGGGCCATTTGGATATTTATTAAATCCTTCGGGGGCGATACAAGTCTGCCCCCGCGCGCGCCAAAAAAATGGGTGTGGCCAGTTAAAATGGGATGTGATACACATATGCCCCCAATAGTACAGTGCCAGATCCACAATTGCCCCGACAGTGCCAGGTATACAAATGCCCCTCACAGTGCCAGGTATACAGATGCGCCCACAGTGCCAGGTATACAGATGCCCCCACAGTGCCAGGTATACAGATGTCCCCACAGTGCCAGGTATACAGATGCCCCCACAGTGCCAGGTATACAGATGACCCCCACAGTGCCAGGTATACAGATGCCCCCTCCCCCCCCCCCCCCCCCGTCCCGCTTACCGCTCCTTTCGGAGGGTACACGGAGGAGAGCGCGGCTATGTTGGGCGGCGGCGTGTAAGACTTGAAACCAGCCGCCGGTTCGAGAGCCAATCAGAGCTCGCGGACCGGCAGCCACGGCTCCTGATTGGCTGCCGGTCCGCGAGCTCTGATTGGCTCACGAACCGGAGGCTGGTTTCAAGTCCTACACGCTGCCGCCGCCGCCCGACAATAGCCGCGCTCTCCTCCATGTGGTGACAGCTGAGACACGCTGCTGCCGGACTGTGCGGCGGCGTGTCTCACTGAGAGGAGCGGGTGGGCCGGACCAAACGGCTTCGCGGGCCTTATACGGCCCGCGGGCCGGAGGTTCCCCACCCCTGCTGTATGGGAAAGGGGAGGCTCCTACCACCATTTGCACGCCCCCTGCAAGTGCTGGGAGGAGCACCTGCCAGTTCAGTTGCTGATATTGAGATTTGAGGATGTCACTGTTGAAGTACACCAGGATGAGGAGGATATGGGTGTAGCTGGCACTGCGGAGGCAGTTGACGATGAGGATTCTGATGGTGATGTGGTTTGTTTGAATAAGGCACTAGTGGAGACAGTTGTTGGTCATGGGATGAAAAAGCCTGGGCAAAATACCAAAAAAGCCATCTCTTCGGTGTGGAATTATTTCTCCACAAATCCGGACAACAGGTGTCAAGCCATCTGTTGCCTTTGTCAATCCATAATAAGTAGGGGTCATTGGCATTTCTATCATGGATGCAATGTGTGCGGTGCATACGGGCCCCTGGCTCCAGGGTGGGCCCACACCGCACACATTGCACCCATATTTTAGTACTCACCTCTGCAAAAAATCCCTTCCAAAATGGCCACAGCGCATGTGCAGTTTGAATTTTGTCTCTGGAACATGGCAGTGGCTAAGTTTCCGGAGACCTGCGCATGCGCAGTAGGCTCCAGCACAGTGTCGGAGCCTACGGCGTTGTGGAGAGTAGGGGGCCCACCCAGAGTCTGCACATGGGTCCCCTCCTCACTTAAGATGTCCCTGGTAGGGGTAAGGACATTAACCACCTAGGAACATCCTCCCTTATATGTCACCTGCAGTGCATTCATCCTGAGTCATTGTCAAGTTCAGAAACTTTGGGTAATAGTGTATGCAGTCCACTGACACCTAAATGATGTGGTTTGTTTGTTTGAATATTATTTCCCTGTGAGGATGAGGATGTAAACACTGTAGGGGGGATCTGAGGATGAGGACAACATCTTGCCACTGTAGAGCCAGTTTGTGCAAGGAGAGATTAATTGCTTCTTTTTTTGGTGGGGGCCCAAACCAACCAATTATTTCAGCCACAGTCGTGTGGCAGACCCTGTTGCTGAAATGATTGGTTTGTTAAAGTGTGCATGTCCTGTTTATACAACATAAGAGTGGGAGGGCCCAAGGACAATTCCATCTTGCAAGTCTTTTCTGTACCACAACATTCCAGGGGTGTTACCCTATACGGGGTGCTGCCCATCTGCCCTATCAGTCTAGGGGTGCTGCCCCACTGCCGTTTAATTCCAGGGGTGCTGTGCCTGTCTGCTGTGCTGTGTAATTCTCCAGAGGTGCTGCATATGCTGTATAAGTCCAAGAATGCTGCTGTACTTGATCCTAGGTTTAAATGAAAGCATAGAGCAGATATGAAACAAGCTTCAACATCACAAACAGATTTGTGAAAACTAGCCGCAAAGGTAGAAATGGAAATTCACAAAGTGTTTTTAAGTAAAGTGGGGAGATACCACATTTGTAGCCAAAGTCAGTGTGACTCAGAAGAGACTGAATCATAATCCAGTGCAACTGCCCTAGAGGTAAACGTGGTTTTTTGCTGGAGCATTAGAGAGAGGTTCTTCTCAATTATTAAATGTTAGGGACTCACTCAAATGAATGGCTCCAATTAGTCAACCTTAATTTTGATTTATTATTGATGTTCCACATTTTGGGAGGTGCGCATTTGTTGTACAGGGATCTTCTTTTCTAAGGGCTGTGTAGGGTTATCGCAAGACCTTGCGGTGTTAGAATAACAGAGTTTCAGTGATCTTGCATTGCATCAGCTTTCCATTGCACTGCAGTACTAGATGGGCCAGGAGCTCCTGTGAGGCACAAAAAGTTACTGAATAAGGCCCAGTATGAAGTCTCATGGTGGCTTACAGCCAGGAAGATGTCTGGCTTGGCAAGCTGAGGCATGCTGTGGGCACGGAGGTTAGCATTGCTTCCTCCCACAGTCCTACTTATAGTATGAAATGAGTTTGGACTGTAGAGTGGTAAACTGCACTAGGGCAGGGGCTCAATAACAAATTACTGCACAGTCATTCTTAGTACTTAATATGAATAAAAGAAACAAGACACACAGGTATGCTCACATGCGTGTAGCTGAGACACACAGGTATGCTCACATGCGTGTAACTGGGAGCTGTGAAAAACAAAAATAAGGCATCTGCCACAAAATATGTAAATAAAAATGCAAAAAAAAATGGAAAAAAAGAAACCCACAAGGTTTTCACAAAATAGACTCCGTGGAGGGGAAAATATCCAATCTTGATCTTGTGGTATACACTAATTTATTTGCATCCCAGCACTAAATCCGAGATTATCTTAATCCCTGAAAATGGAGAAGGAGTCTTTGGCCCCTAGTTTTTCCGTTTGTCCAGTAATGTGGTAATTAATTATGGATGAGCCGGTTCAGATTTTGGAAATCCAAACACCCTGATTCGAGTCGGGAACCGAGTCCGACTTGGGTTTTCCCGCCAGACTCGGTTCCCAGAATGAGGCAAAACATCATCATCCTGGTGTCGGTTTCTCGTGAGATCCAGACTTTGTATATTTCACGCCTCTCGCCCCGCCATCTTCACTCCAGTCCTGAAGAGTGTAGCGAGAGGACCTGCTCTTTTGTATAATTCCAGTGGTGCTGTCTTGTGCTGCATCAGTCCAGTGGTGGTGTCTTGTACTGCATCAGTCCAGTGGTGGTGTCCTGTGCTGTCATAAGTCCAGTGGTGCTGCTGTATACGTCCAGTCCAGTGGTTCTGCCATATAAGTCCAGCGAGACAGCCGTTTAAGTCCAGCGGTACTGCCGTATAAGTCCCGTGGTGCTGTCCTGTGCTGTATATTATTTACTCCAAATAAAGGGGTTATTAATATTTAATCCAAATAATTTTTACAGGGTTTGCCCTGTGTGGTGTAGGGGTACACTCTCCTGTGCCGCATATTATTATAATAACTCCAAATACAAGGGTTATTATTCAAATCATTTTTACAGGATTTGCCGTGTGTGTGGTTTAGGGGTACGCTCTCCTGTGCCGCATATTATTATATAACTCCAGAAAAATAATGGAGAACAAAAATTTGGAGGATAAAACAGGGAAAGATCAAGAACCACTTCCTCCTAGTGCTGAAGCTGCTGCCAATAGTCATGACATAGACAATGAAATGCCATCAACATCATCTGCCAAGGCCGATGCCCAATGTCATAGTAGAGGGCATGTAAAATCCAAAAAGCCAAAGTTCAGTAAAATGACTCAAATTTTTTTTTTAAATCTGAGGAGAAACGTAAACTTGCCAATATGCCATTTACGTCACGGAGTGGCAAGGAACGGCTAAGGCTCTGGCCTATGTTCATGACTAGTGGTTCAGCTTCACATGACGATGGAAGCCCTCATCCTCCTGCTAGAAAAATGAAGAGTTAAGCTGGAAAAAGCACAGCAAAGAACTGTGCATTCTAAGATGGTATCACAGATCCCCAAAGAGAGTCTAAGTGTGTCGGCGGTTGCGTTGCCTGACCTTCCCAACATTGGATGGGAAGAGGTGGCTCCTTCCACCATTTACACACCCTCTGCATGTGCTGGAAGGAGCACCCACAGTCCAGTTTCTGATATTCAAATTGAAGATGTCACTGTCGAAGTACACCAGGATGAGGATATGGGTGTAGCTGGCGCTGAGGAGGAAGTTGATGAGGAGGATTCTGATGGTGATGTGGTTTGTTTAAATTAGGCACCGGGGAAGACGGTTGTTGTCCGTGGAATGAATAAGCCCATCATCATGCCTGGGCAGAAGACCAAAAAATCCACCTCTTCAGTCTGGAATTATTTCTATCCAAATCCGGAGAACTACTGTCTTGCCATATGTATCTTATGTAAAGGTGTAGTAAGTAGGGGTAAGGACGTTAACCACCTAGGAACATCCTCCCTTATACGTCACCTGTAGTGCATTCATAAAAAGTCACTGTCAAGTTCAGAAACTGTGGCTAAGACTGTAAGCAGTCCAGGGACACCTAAATCGCTTTGTCCTGTTGTATCCAAGTGCCTGCAAACCACACCAGCAACTCCCTCCTCATCAATTTCCTCCTCAATCAGGATCAGAAGTAGTCCTGCAGGCCATGTCACTGGCATGACTGACTCCTCTCCTATCCGGGATTCCTCCGGAGGATCCTGCATTGCTACGCCTACTGCTGCCACTGCTGCTGTTGTTGCTGGGAGTCGTTCATCATCCCGGAGAGGAAGTTGGAACACCACTACTTCTTTCACTAAGCAATTGACCGTCCAACAGTCCTTTGCAAGGAGGATGAAGTACAACAGCAGTCATCCTGTTGCAAAGCGGATAACTGAGGCATTGACAGCTGTGTTGATCTTAGACGTGCGTCCGGTATCCGCCATTAGTGCAGTGGGATTTAGACAATTGATGGAGGTAGTGTGTCCCCGGTACCAAATCCCATCTAGATTCCACTTCACTAGATAAGGCGATACAGAGAATGTACAGAAAAAGTGTCCTCAGTGTCCCCCCCAAAAAATGCGGTTGTACCCACTGTCCACTTAACCACGGACATGTGTACAAGTGGAACAGGGCAGACTAAGGACTATATGACTGTGACAACCCACTGGGTAGATGTATCGCTTGCGCAGCAACAACAGCAGCGGCACCAGTAGCAGCAGCTCAGAAACGCCAGCTCGTTCCAAGGCAGGTTTCAGTATGAGGCACACCGCCGACAACCTCTTAGAGAAACTGAGGGAAATCATCACCCAATGGCTTACCCCACTTAGACTCTCCTGGGGATTTGTGATATTAGACAACTCCACCAATATTGTGCGGGCATTAAATCAGGGCAAATTCCAGCATGTCCCATCTTTTGCTCACACAATAAATTTGGTGGTGCAGCATTTTTTGAGAAATGACAGGGCTGTGCAGGAGACGCTTTTAGTGGGCCGAAAAATTTCAGGACACTTTCGCCATTCAGCGACTGCGTGCCGAAGACTGGAGCACCAGCAAACACCCTTGAACCTGCCCTGCCCTCACTTGAAGCAAGAGGTTGTAACGAGGTGGAACTCAACCCTCTATGGGGGTCATTCCGAGTTGATCGCTCGCTGCCGATTTTCACAGCGATCAGGTGAAAAAACGGCATTTATGCGCATGCGTATGGGCCGCAATACGCATGCGAGTCGTACAGGTACAAAGCCCGTTGTGGTTGTGCACAGGTTCTAGCAAAGTTTTTCTTCGCACTGACGGTCGCAAGAAGATTGACAGGAAGGGGGCGTTTCTGCGTGTCAACTGACCATTTTCAGGGAGTGTTTGCAAAAACGCAGGCGTGGCTGGGCGTTCGCTGGGCGGGTGTATGACGTCAAATCCGGACACGAATAGACTGAAGTGATCGCAAGCGCTGAGTAGGTTCAGAGCTACTCTGAAACTGCACAAACTGTTTTTGCAGAGCTCGGCTGCACAAGCGTTCGCACTTCTGCAAAGCAAAAATACACTCCCCAGTGGGCGGCGGCATAGCGTTTGCACGGCTGCTAATACTAGCTAGCGAGCGATCAACTCGGAATGACCCCCAATATGCTTCAGAGGATGGAGGAGCAGCAAAAGGCCATTCAAGCCTATACATCCACCTATGACATAGGCAAAGGAGGAGGTATGCACCTGACTCTAGCACAGTGGAGATTGATTTCTGTGTTGTGCAATGTTCTCCAACCCTTTGAACTTGCTACACATGAAGTCAGTTCAGACACTTCCAGCTTGAGTCAGGTCATTCCCCTACTCAGTATTTGCAGAAACAGCTGGAGAAAATGAAGGAGGAGCTAAGACGGAGCAATTCTGCTCGGTATGTGGGACTTGTGGATAAAGCCCTTCATTCGCTTTGCCAGGCTCTGAGGGTGGTCAATCTGTTGAAATCAGAGTACTACATTTTTGTCAACGTGCTCGATCCTAGGTTTTAAGCCTACGTGGTGTGTCTCTTTCCGGCGGACACAAGCCTTCAGAGGTGCAAAGACCTGCTGGTGAAAACACTGTCAGCTGAAGTGGAACGTGACATGGCAACAGCTCCTTCTTCATTTTCTCTTGCAACTGGGGCTGCCAGGAAACAACGTAGATATCCAATTCCTAACCAACCCGCTGGCAGTGATGCAGGGCAGGCAGGACCAACTTTGGACATCTGGTTAGGACTGAAGGACCTGCCAACAATTTCTGACAGGTCTACTGTCACTGCATATGATTCTGTCACCACTGAAAGAATGGTGGAGGATTACATCGGTGACAGCATCCAAGTAGACATGTCAGACAGTCCGTACCTGTAGTGGAAGGAAAAAGAGGCAATTTGGAGGCCCCTGTACAAACTGGCTCTATGTTACCTAAGTTGCAAACCCCCCCCCCCCCCTCCAGTGTGTACTCCGAAGGAGTTTTTAGTGCAGCCGGTAACCTTGTCAGCGATAAGCGTAGGAAGTTACTTCCACACAATGTGGAGAAGATGAAAACGAATTATCAATTCTTCCAGGAAGACTAGCATCCAGAAAGTACAGAGGGACCTGTGGTGGTGGATTCCAGTGGGGACGAATTAATACTCTGTGAGGATGAGGACGTACACAACACTGAAAGGGGGTGAGGAATCGGTCGATGAGGACGACATCTGGCCTCTGCAGAGCCAGTTTTTGCAGGAACAGATTAATTGTCAGCTTGTTTTGTGGGGGCCCAAACGAACCAATCATTTCAGCCACAGTCGTGTGACAGACCCTGGTGCTGAAATTATTGGTTTGTTAAAGTGTGCGTTCCTGTTTATACAACATAAGGGTGAGTGGCAGGGCCCAAGGACAATTCCATCATGCACCTCTTTTTTTTTTTTTTTTTGCATTATGTACTCTTTATGGCCTAGTTTTTCAAACTGCCATCCTGTCTGCAACTGCAGTGCCCCTCCTAGATGGGTCAGGTGTTCGTGCCGCCCACTTGTGTCACTTAGCTTAGTCATCCAGCGACCTTGGTGCAACCTTTTGGCCTAAACACAATATCGTGTGGTGTGAGGTATTCAGAATAGAGTGGAAATTAGTGGAAATGAATGTTATTGAGGTTAATAATACCGTAGGACCAAAATTACTCCCAAATTCTGTGATTTTAGCTGATTTTATGTTTTTTTTTCAAAAATCATCCAGATTTTGGCAAAACCAATCCATATCCAAAACACGAGTGGGGATCCAGATCCAAAACTAAAACACGAAAAGTGCCCGCCGCACATCTCTATAAATGACGGTGGTTGGGTCAGCACTTACTATGTGCTCAGTGAGAACCTGCTTTCATCTGTGAAGAGCACAGGGCGCCAGTGGCGAATTTGCCAATCTTGGTGTTCTCTGTCAAATGCCAAACGTCCTGCACGGTGTTGGGCTGTAAGCACAAACCCCACCTGTGGACGTCGGGCCCTCATACCACCCTCATGGAGTCTGTTTCTGATCGTTTGAGTAGACACATGCACATTTGTGGCTTGCTGGAGGTCATTTTGCAGGGCTCTGGCAGTGCTCCTCCTGTTCCTCCTTGCACAAAGGCAGAGGTAGCGGTCCTGCTGCTGGGTTGTTGCCCTCCTACGGCCTCCTCCACGTCTCCTGATGTACTGGCCTGTCTCCTGGTAGCGCCACCATGCTCTGGACACTACGCTGACAGGCACAGCAAACCTTCTTGCCACAGCTCGCATTGATGTGCCATCCTGGATGACCTGCACAACCTGAGCCACTTGTGTGGGTTGTAGGGAGGTCATACAGGCACGTGGAGGTCACACACACTACTGAGCCTCATTTTGACTTGTTTTAAGGACATTACATCAAAGTTGGATCAGCCTGTAGTGTGTTTTTCCACTTTAATTTTGAGGGTGACTCCAAATCCAGACCTCCATGGGTTAATAAATTTGATTTCCATTGATAATTTTTTGTGTGATTTTGTTGTCAGCACATTCAACTATGTAAAGAACAAAGTATTTAATAAGAATATTTCATTCATTCAGATCTAGGATGTGTTATTTTAGTGTTCCCTTTATTTTCTTGAGCAGTGTATATATATATATATATATATATATATATATATATATATATATATATATGAATAAACACAAATTCCCAAGTGCGCTAAAGTGGAATGTTATTACACAGTTCTTCCAGCGTTATTTTCGTCGGAATGTAGACTGGAGGGTATTTAAATCTGGGGACCTGTAACAGACACCCCTCAACAAATAGTCACCCAAACAAGAGGCCAACAGGCCAATTAGTAAAAAGTTATTTTAATAACGTATACACAGTTCAAAGTATAAAATTGTGTCAATAAAATGCAACTAAAAGAGTACACAGCCAATACGTTTGTAAGGTTGAATCTAGATATCCCCTCACCTTTTGCAAGGTGCGAGCTCGACAGGGAGTATCTTTACAGACTAGGTTGTGATTCTCTGACTGACAAACCAACGCGTTTCGTCTTATCGACTTCATCAGGGGTAACGAATATAGGAAAAGGCTAATTTGCTCATGATGAATTAATATAAAGGATCATAACCTCTAATGTACGATTATTCAGAATCTCCTATATCTGGACTTAGTGGATGAAGCTCTTATATCAGGGCTCCTGATTAGAGCTTAAGAGGTATTCCTTCTTAAATGTGTAATCGGTTGGATAATGGTGTTTTGTATAAACTACCTTAAAACTAATTGGGCGTAAATCCTTACAGGGTCGCCTAGGAATACTATTGGTTATAATCTCTTAGGAGTGCTGACAACCATATGTCGGCATTTTTGCAAACTACCTAAAGTGTGGTGTCCAATTTTAAATTCAAGACTATTTCTGATTCGGATGTTGACCAACGTACAACGAAATTCAAGAATTATATAGCTGGTTTACAAATCTCAAAAGTATAAGCGGTGTGGCTTCCTCAATAGGTCTCACAGAATAGATCCTGGGAGAGATTTGGCTGCATGTGGAAATCACATCTCATTCTGCTGCAGGCTGGTAAACAGTACAGTGTCCAGAGGCGTCACTGGGTCAGCATTTCAGCATTACTGTTACACACATCTCCCCCCCCCCCCCCCCCCGGTGGCCGAAAAGGGGGCGTGGCCTGCTGTGAAAGGGACGTGGCCTCGCGGGTCTGTTCTCTCTCGCTCCGGGGGTGTTTCCAGCTTGCCTGTAGATGCTGGCAGCCCCCGGAGACTGGAGAGTGTGTGCCGGCTGTGTGACAGGAGGAGAGTGCTGCAGGAGATGACGTCACTGCAGCACTCGCCTCCTGTCACAGCAGGAGAGCTGACAGCGGGATTTGTGCGGAGGAGGCGGCGGGTCTGTGTACACAGCGCAGGGAGGGCTATGAGAGCCTTCTCCTGCGCCACCCGTCCCTCCTAATGTGTATGCCGGGGGCGGCATCAGCCGTTGTTGTTGGGCCGGCGCCGCGGCCGGGGAATCAGAGCTGCTGATGGGTGGGGGGAGGGGAGAGAGAGAGATGGACAGGCAGCAGGAGCAGAGACTTGCTGACTCCGCCCACCGCTGTGACTCCACCCAGCGTTACGGGCACAGAGTCACAGATTTAGACAAATATATAGGAGATATATATATATATATATATATAATGGAACCCCCCCTAGGAAAAATCCTGCATTTGCCCCTGACCAACCACCTATTTTTCTCAGTAAAAAGTATATGAGAGGGGTCATTGAAAAGAGGATCATGGGGGTACCTTTATGTCACTTCTCATATCATATCATGCAGGAATACACACTGGGTGTGCCCAGAACAATGGGCAGCGGTGCCTAGAGAAAGGGGGGGGGGGGAGCAGGTACTTTTTACCCAGGCCTGATGGAGTGGCCCAGCCAGGGCCCAAGTCATTGCCCCCCCTACCTGGCAGCAGCAGCTGCAGCTCTTCTCCTCAGTGTGCTGAGCTGCAGTGTGGCCAGTTAGGTGCTGTATTTTTTCTAAGGGTCCAGGGCCACGCCTCGTATGGTTAGGCCACACACACTGAAATGTACCTGAACCCGGCTCTCTACTGCCCTGACAATGGGCACACGCCAGGCACTGTTTCTGCTGCATAAAAGAGGTTATTGTGTTGTAGTCTGATGCCTAAAAGTAATGACTTATGGGAGCAAGTAGCATGTAGGTGCCCATGATGTGTGGATGGTAGAAATCAGGCGCACATGCTACTATGTATTGCTGCAAATCTCCAGCTCTGCCTATGAGGGTAATTCCAAGTTGATCGCAGCAGGATTTTTGATAGCAATTGGGCAAAACCATGTGCACTGCAGGGGAGTCAGATATAACATGTGCAGAGAGAGTTAGAGTTGGGTCGGTTATTTTATTTATGTGCAGGGTAAATACTGGCTGCTTTGTTTTTACACTGCAAATTAGATTGCAGATTGAACACACCCCACCCAAATCTAACTCTCTCTGCACATGTTATATCTGCCTCCCCTGCAGTGCACATGGTTTTGCCCAATTGCTATCAAAAATCCTGCTGCGATCAACTTGGAGTTACCCCCTATAGACGGAAATATAACTTTTTCAGTTGCAAATGACATTAGTTTGGTGACTAACCCTTCATGAGCCCTTTAATAACCATAGTATGGATTATATATGACCGTCACTAGTTTATGCAGGTATTATTTACAGCCATCCTACACATCGAGGGGGTCACTCCGAGTTGATCGCTCGCTAGCTGTTTTTAGCAGCCATGCAAACGCATAGTCATCGCCCACAGGGGAGTGTATTTTCGCTTTGCAAGTGTGCAAACGCCTGTGCAGCCGAGCTCTGCAAAAACATTTTGTGCAGTTTATGAGTAGGTCTGAACTTACTCATCCCTTGCGATCACTTCAGCCTGTCTGGTCCCGGAATTGACATCAGACACACGCCCTGCAAACGCTTGGTCACGCCTGCGTTTTTCCAAACACTCCCAGAAAATGGTCAGTTGCCATCTACAAACGCCTTCTACCTGTCAATCTCCTTGCGATCGGCTGTGCGAATGGATTATTTGTTAGATCCATCGCTCAGCACCGATCCTCTTTGTACCCGTACGACGTGCCTGTGCATTGTGGTGCATACGCATGCGCAGTAGTGACCTGATCGATGCGCTGCGAAAAACGTCAGCGTGCGATCAGATCGGAATGACCCTCCATGTCTGTAGGTTTATACATACATTGATGCAATTATGTAACTTGTATATAACATGGACTGTAGACATTATTATCTTATCCCGTGTAATTCTTCCTCCAGTACAATACGGACAATACAGCATACAATCTTGAATATTTAATACGCTGTCGCTGACCATCTCTGTAGCGCAGTGGTTCACAAACTTTCTTGAATCACAACGCCCTAGAGGATCAGCAATTTCACGACAGCCCCAGGATAAAAGTTTATGTTTGATACATTTTGAAAAACATATTGAATTAAGTAAATTGTGCCTACCTGTCATCCTTAGGGTCAGTTATGTGGTGGTGAACAGTTGTGCTTCTGATTGCCCACATATTTTATGACTGGCAGCCTCTAGCACTGGTTTTGCCTATCACTGACCAAAAATAATTTGATTTGGTCCCGAACCACTAAGCCCTGCAAGAGCATCGTGGCACCCCATTTTGTGATGCATACTTTGATGAGAATAACATCAGGTGTAACAATACGTACTTGGTTTACAGATAAGGCAACACGTACTGTTAGGCAACTATTTATTTATAGACCCTTTAAAGTACCCCAAAATTAAATTTCACGCTGTCGCACATCATGGGGTTATGGAATCTTTTAAGTCAGTATCTGGAGCATGTCAACGTAATTGTGGGTTGTGCCAAGTCTGGATGTCAGTGGTGCAGTTACATAAATGTGTACAGGTTAATAATTGCATTTAGATTTGTGCACGCTAAACTGGAGCAATTATTTCCGAGGTGCAAACTTCTGATCCTTCCCGAAGGCCACAAATTGAGGGGTGATTCAGATGTGGTTGGATTGAGCATCAATGCTGATTACTTGGAAGCAGCAGCGATGGTAGTATATGGTGATAGAGTTACAATTCTAAATGGTTTTGTTCAAATTAAGCTACCTTTAGAAATGAAGATTTCTCTTTAGGTCTAATCCTCAGATATTTTCTGAAGAGCTGTTTAGTTTAGACTCCTGCATACTTCTCAGCAAAGTTTCTGTATGAGACATTGTTCCAGTTATACAAATGTTGCACCATAATCATTCCAAGGTTAGCACTTGCACTCTCATGGATAACGAACGAAGACTTTTTAATACTTGCTAAATTGTTAGAAAAGACTAGAAATTATAATTATTTGCTTATTAATAATTTAGCCAATACTGCCCTCTGCTGTTATAATAGAATTGAGCTTAAAATGGTTATGTGACATTTATATCAAGAGTGGAAATAATTTGCACATGCTCAGAATATGAGATGACGTCTACTCAGAAAAGCTTTATAAAGCCTAGTAATACTAATAAAGTCAGAGTATATGGTATCAGACACCACTGGTGCGTATGTCCTTACTCGCCGGGCCAATAATTAACCTTTTTCATTCCAGATAGCCTGGTTGATTGACACTTGCTGTTGTCAATGGTAATGCAGTAGGAGATGTCTGGTATATAGATGCCTCCTGTATGCATGTTTGATCCCCTCAGAGCCGGTCTTAGGTATAGGCAAACTAGGCAATTGCCTAGGGCATCTGGTATGCCTAGGGGCACAGGCAGCTCCTGCTGATTAAAATGATATGCGGCATGCCTATATTCTGTGTGCAGCATTTCGTATGCAGATACAGCCACAGTCACACACAGAATATAGGCATGCTGCATATCATTTTAATCAGCAGAAGCTGCTTGTGCATCCTAGCCACATAGCAATGCAAATAAGATGCATTTTCATAAAAAATAGGCACCCGACGTTAGCAGAGCTGCCAGTTGACTCACGCCAGGAACTATATGTGTCATTATTTGTATAAGGGCATTAATAATGTGTAACATACTGTATGTGTAAGGGTCACTATGTGTGTCATTATGTGTATAAGGGAACTAATAATGTGCGGCATATGTGTAAGGGACATTATGTGTGTCATTATGTGTATAAGAGCATTAACAATGTGCGGCATTTGTGTAAGGGAAATTATGTGTATAAGGGCATTAATACGGGTTGGCATAATGTGTAAGGCACACTATGTTTATAAGGACATTAATAATGTGTGTCATATGTGTAAGGGGCATTACTGTGTGGTATTATGTGTATAAATGCATTACCGATGTGTGGCATTATGGGTATAAGGTGCTCTACTGTGTGGCGTAATGTATAGAAAGGGCACTACTGTGTGGTCTAATGTGAATAAAGAGCAATATGGTGTGGTGTAATGTGAATAAGGAGCAATATGGTGTGGTGTAATGAGAATAAAGAGCAATATGGTGTGGTGTAATGTGAATAAGGAGCAATTCAGTATGATGTCATGTGAATGAGGGGCACTACTGTGAGAAATAACGTATATAAGGTAAATTGGTACTACTGTGTGATGTAATGTGAATAAGGGACACTATCGTATGATAAATTGTGAATAAAGTTGCACTACTGTGAGTTATAATTTGAATTGGGGGTAGTATTGTGTGGCCATGCCCCTTGCCAGCAAAAACACATACCTTTTTGGGCTGTGTGCCGAATGTGCACACTGTTGTTATTTAAATTACAGGGGGTAGGAAAACAAAAAAAGGACTGCTATGGGTGGGGAGTGATGGTGCTGGGAAAGGGGTGCAGGGTCAGAGGCGGAACTAGCGGTGGTGCTAGGGGGCACCAGCCAAAATCTTGCCTTGGGCATCACATTGGTTAGGGCCGGCTCTGGATCCCCTGCTGCATACAAGGATCTGGAGGCAGAGCTAATGCTGCTCGATCAGAACTGAGATCCAATTGCGGCAGACAGCCCAACAGAGCGGTGACAGATGTGATGACCATGGAGGGGACAACAGGATTATCCTAGTAGGGGCTGGCCCTGCTTCCCTATCCACCCATGGATTGGAGTGATAGAAACATAAACATAGAAACCTAGAATTTGATGGCAGATAAGAACCACTTGGCCCATCCAGTCTGCCCTGGAACATGCACAAACTAGGGTTTTTTGGGGTTTTTTTTTTTGGGGGGGGGGGGGGGGGGGGGTTTGGGGTGGGGGTCCAATTGACCTACCAGTATATTTTTTTGGAGTGTGAGAGGAAACCATAGTACCCATTCTTATTACACTGGCAGCACCCCCTCTCGTCTCACCCATATGTATTACACTGGCAGCACCCCCTCACCCCTATGTTTTACACTGGCAGCCCCCCTCACCTGTCTCACCCATACGTATTACACTGGCAGTGCCCCCTCACCCATCCCACTCACATTTATTACGAAGGCAGCGCCCCCTCATCCGTCTCACCCATAGTACCTATTACACTGGCAGCGCCCCCTCACCCATACCACTCCTATGTATTACACCGGTAGCACCCCCTCCCCCATTTTACACCAGCAGTGCCACGTCTTATGTATGACATTGACACTGCTGCCCCTTTACTATGCCAGCACTGGCTCTTTCACACACCCCATTTGACTATACTAATAATAATAATGCGTCTTTACATTGATAATTCCTGCACATACCAGTCACCATACTGATTGAATCAAGGCTTAATACAAAGTGTGAACAAATGATAAAAGAAAAAAAATATATACATTTAGGAGACATGTTTTTTTTCTGGGGAGGATTGCCAGTCCCTCTCCTGCCGAGTCTCTGAGCTATCAGGCTGCTGAATCGTAGATTCAATCACAAGGGGCAGCAGCATCACACCAATAACATCCGATGCTCTGCAGCATCACACCAATAACATCCGATGCTCTGCAGCATCACACCAATAACATCCGGTGCTCTGCAGCATCACACCAATAACATCCGGTGCTCTGCAGCATCACACCAATAACATCCGATGCTCTGCAGCATCACACCAATAACATCCGATGCTCTGCAGCATCACACCAATTACATCCGATGCTCTGCAGCATACTTGCCTACTTTACAAAACTAGTTTCAGGGAGATTATAGTAGGTGGTAGAATGTGCCGTGTGCGAAGCATGGTGTGGCAGTGAGGGGGCATGTTATGTTGCAAGATATTTCTATATAGCATTAGCAATATATTTTATAAAATTTTGCAAGTATTAATACTAAGAGCCTAATTCAGACCTGGTCACAGAAGTGGCAGTGTACCATACCTCCCAACTTTGAAGGAGGAGGAAGAGGGATCCCTGCGTGGCAAAGCCGCGTGTGACCCGAAAAGGGGGCGTGGCTCAGCACGGGAGGGACGTGGCCTCTGCCGAGTGGGCGTGTGCCACGGACCCGTTTTTGACATATTGGGGGCATGCCCAGCGCTCCCCGAGCAGCTGGGCAGCCCCCTGCTCCCCTCCCAGCATTGAATAGATGCCGTGCGCGTGCGCGCGGAATCTATTCAGTGATCACCGGCTGCTTTGCAGAGCAGAGCAGCGGGTGATCAAAGCCTCCCCCAACTGCGCCCCCCCCTCCTTGCCCGTGGGACACTGCGACCCGCGGGAGGGACAGCGGGACTGTGTCCGAATAGTGGGACTGCCCCGGTGAAATCGGGACAGTTGGGAGGTATGGTGTACTCAGGCTGAAGGCCAGTGCTGTGTGCGCACGCGCAGAGGCAGTCGCTTGTAGGCGGCGTTGGGACGGTGTTGCGGCGGCATTGGGGGGGCGTGGTGCGGACAACTGTGGCGTGTCTGGACCATTGCTGGGACACGTGCAATGCTTTTACATGTCTGTGTGTGGGGGGAGGGGGGGTATTAGTGCAGGACTCGGCATGCGGGGCGGACTTTCCTTGTGCTGGGCGTCCCCCCCGCATGTCAAAGATTTTGATCGTGGATGTGCGTACATCTACTATCAGGTCTGAATTAGGCCTTAAGATTGCTGCCTGCAATACTGGGTTTCTTGTTTGCAACTATTTGTTGTTATATTTCTTTTCTTCTCAATCAGAACAATATACAGGTTGAGTATCCCTTATCCAAAATGCTTGGGACCAGAGGTATTTTGGATATCGGATTTTTCCGTATTTTGGAATAATTGCATACCATAATGAGATATCATGGTGATGGGACCTAAATCTAAGCACAGAATGCATTTATGTTTCATATACACCTTATACACACAGCCTGAAGGCAATTTTAGCCAATATTTATTATAACTTTGTGCATTAAACAAAGTGTGTCTACATTCACACAATTCATTTATGTTTCATATACACCTTATACACACAGCCTGAAGGACATTTAATACAATATTTTTAATAACTTTGTGTATTAAACAAAGTTTGTATACATTGAGCCATCAAAAAACAAAGGTTTCACTATCTCACTCTCACTCTCAGTCAAAAAAGTCCGTATTTCGGAATATTCCGTATTTCGTAATATTTGGATATGGGATACTCAACCTGTACATGATAAATGTAATGCCTATGCAATTTGACCTTGAATTCTTACTTTAATGATATGCGTATACTGTATATGTTTCTTAATACAGTTTTTGCTTATATTCATAGCTGGAATGATGGGCCTGTACAGTGTTGGGGCCTGTGGAAAGTCTCCCGCCACTTTTAAGCCTGAATCTGCGAGAAAATACTTTATTGCTGCAGAGAAGATCATCTGGAATTATGCACCAGGGAACGTTGACAGATTTACTAACCAGGCTTTAGACACTCCAGGGAGGTAAAACTAATTAGATAATAAAATGTTTAATGCTTAGTAAATATCTGCTAAATGATACGCTCTCTTTCTATTCTCTTTTTATATATATATATATATATATATATATATTTATACTGTGTGTATGTATGTATGTATGTATGTATGTATGTATGTATATATATATATATATATATTCCAATGAATCCGGCACTCAAAGAGGCCTGCACCCCCAATCAATATACAGGTTGAGTATCCCTTATCCAAAATGCTTGGGACCAGAGGTATTTTGGATATCGGATTTTTCTGTATTTTGGAATAAGTGCATACCATAATGAGATATCATGGCGATGGGACCTAAGTCTAAGCACAGAATGCATTTATGTTACATATACACCTTATACACACAGCCTGAAGGTCATTTTAGACAATATTTTTTATAACTTTGTGCATTAAATAAAGTGTGTCTACATTCACACAATTCATTTATGTTTCATATTCACCTTATACACACAGCGTGAAGGTCATTTAATACAATATTTTTAATAATTTTGTGTATTAAACAAAGTTTCTATACATTGAGCCATCAAAAAACAAAGGTTTCACTATCTCACTCTTACTCAAAAAAGTCCGTATTTCGGAATATTCCGTATTTCGGAATATTTGGATATGGGATACTCAACCTGTATAGCAGATAAGCGATAGCACTTGGAGACTCTAAATTAGGTAAATGGCGTGTCTTTAATAAACATTTTGGGGTAACAGGATGATGGGGATGTTACCCTGAAACGTTGATTAAAGGACAACCATCTCTGCAGCAATCCACCAAACAGGCCTGCATGGTAGAGTGGCCAGACGGAAGCCACTCCTTAGTAAAAAGCACATGGCAGCCTGGCTGGAGTTTGCCAAAATGCACCTGATGGACTCTCAGACCATGAGAAACAAAATTCTCTGGTCTGATGAGACAAAGATTGAACTCTTTGGCGTGAATGCCAAACGTCCTGTTTGGAGGAAACCAGGCACCGCTCATCACCAGGCCAATACCATCCCTACAGTGAAGCATGGTGGTGGCAGCATCATGCTGTGGGGATGTTTTTCAGTGGCAGGAACTGGGTGACTATTCAGCTTAGAGGGAAAGATGAATGCAGCAATGTACAGAGACATTCTGGATGAAAACCTGCTCCAGAGCGCTCTTGACCTCAGACTGGGTCGACGGTTCATCTTGCAGCAGGACAACAACCCTAAGCACACAGCCAAGATATCAAAGGAGTGGCTTCAGAACAACTCTGTGAATGTCCTTGAGTGGCCCAGCCAGAGCCCACACTTGAATCCGATTGAACATCTCTGGATAGATCTGAAAATGGCTGTGCACCGACACTTCCCATCCAACCTGATGGAGCTTGAGAGGTGCTGCAAAGAGGAATGGGCGAAACTGCCCAAAGATAGGTGTGCCAAGCTTGTGGCATCATATTCATAAAGACTTGAGGCTGTGATTGCTGCCAAAGGTACATCAACAAAGTATTGAGCAAAGGCTGTGAATACTTATGTACATGTGATTTCTTAGTGTTTTATTTTTAATAAATTTGCAAAAATAAAAAAAATATTTTTTTTCCCATTGTCATTATGGGGTAT